>NC_132858.1:33804277-36204277 GCF_048164855.1 Canis lupus baileyi
CAGAGTTTAATGGATTTAGAGGAATTTATATTGTATTGTATAGGATGTGTTCTCTAACCATGTAGAAAGAAAGGAGCAATTAGTAAAAGATTTTTAAAAATCTTTGCAAATTCTGAACTTAAGTATACATCTAAATAATGGATGAGTCAAAGTGGAAGGCTCAAGGGAAATTAAAAAAAAACAATGCATTGAACTGAGTGAGTATGAAAATATAGCATATGAACATTTGTGAGACTTACCTAAATAAACAGAATGAAATTTATAGCACTAAACACATACACTGGAAAAGAGGAAAAGTCTCACTGATAACCAAGGCTCCCATCTCAAGAACCTAGAAAAACAAGGCGGAATAAAGGCAAACAGAAGGAAAAGAAATAATAAAGAGCAGATGTCAATGAAATTCAATATCAAATAATAGAGAAAAGGAAACCAAGAGCTAGTTTCTTGTAAAGTTCAACAAAACTGACAAACTTTTAGCAAGACTGACAGAGGAGACGCAAATTGCCAATATAAGTAATGATATAGAGGATATCATTACAGACCCCACAGACATCAAACAGGTAATAAGGGAAGCTACAGAAACCTCTCTACATATAAATTTGACAACTTCAATGGAATAGAATAATTTCTCAAAAACCACAAACCACTATAACTAATTCAACATGAAATAGACAACTTGAAAAAAAAAAAAAAAGAAATAGACAACTTGAGTAGCCCCGTAACTATTAAGGTAATTGAATTTGTAATTTTAGAAATTCTTAAAAAGGGAATTTCCAAATCCATATGGTTTTTCTAGATTACTTGGAAGATAACTTGGAAGAACTAACACCTATTCTATCCAATCTTCTCCGGAAGGTTCCAAAAGAAAGACAGTACAATATAAAGTTTCAGACCAGTCTATTTCATCATTTTTTACATTAAAATCCTTTAAAAATATATGTTAGCAAAGAGAATTCAGCAACATATAAAAAGAATCATACCATCTAGAAATGTTTGGTGGTTTCCTTATAAACTGAACACGTAGCTATCATGTAACCCAACAGTTGCACTCCTGGTCCATTAATCCAGACAAATGAAGGCTGTGTTCATACAAATATCTATAAACGTTTATAGCAGCTTTTTATAATAGCCCCAAACTGGACACAGTTCAGATGTCCTTTAATAGGTAAACAAACCATGCTACATATTTACCATGGAACACCCAGAAAAAGCAAACCCCCAAACTGTTGATACACACAACATGCTGAATAAATCTTCTGGGAATCATGCCGAGTTAAAAAAAAAAAATCCCCAAAAGATTGCATACTTGATAATCGCATTCATAATAACATTCTTAAAGTGACAAATTATAGAGATGAAGAACAGATCTACATTTGATTGGATTTGTGTCAGAGTATCCAGAACCTTAGCCTGAGAATGTAACCTGGGTTTAGTTGGATTCTATCGTTAGACTTGGGAGTTAACTTTGTGGACTGATCCAGACTAAGTGATAAAACATAAACTCTGTGTTCGATGCCTCTTGTCCAGTCTTTTCCTGGGCGTCTTCTTACCCTCCTTCCCCCTCCAGCCCCCTACAATCCCCGGCGGTCTTGCCTTTTGAGTGGCTACGAATTCTGAGCCATACAGGAATTAGAGATAATGGCTTAAGGGAGTTTTTATCTTACAGTAGGTTTAAGTTTGGCTGAGAAATTTCTCTGAAGACTGAAAAACTTTCAGGATTGTAATGGCAGGTTGCGAAGAGGGACATTTTGTTGAGGAGGCCCCCGCAGTGACTCACACACCATGTTATAGGCACAGCTGCCAACTCTGGGGCATCCCGTTATTCCTAACAGTGCTTTTCACGTATTGCATCTAAGTTGTCTAAGCACAAGTTTTTAAAAGGAATTCAGTGCTTCCCTCCTCCCCACCCAAATGTAATATTCAGTAGTCATCTGAAATTCCGGTGAGGAATATGCGCATTTTTAACAAACAAGTAATAAAGAAAAGAACTTTGGAATGACATTTCCATATTACTTGTTTTCAATTCAAGTGATAACTCTAGTGATTTTTGATTATGGCATGTGGAAACTTCCATCAGTGAAGTGCATACTTTAAAATGGTTTTCTTCACTGAACCAAAGGCATTTGTTTTAATATGGCATGTGGAAAAAAAAATATGGTATGTGATTAAGGTCTTCCTGGTAAAATGTTTTTTTTTAAGGGACTTGGTAGTATAATTGATTGACCTTACTTCTTATATAATTGAAACGCCCATTTTTCTTTCAAATTGTTTTCCAAAATGCAGAAGCAATTGAATATTTCTTACAAGCAAATCCAAATGTACAAAATCTATATCAGTAAGAAGAGGAAAAAATGAAGAGATGAAATTTTGGAGCACTTTCTTCCCGAGTCTGTTTGGCAAAACTCATCCAAATTGGCAGCTGATTAGAGGCTTTAGCTCTTGCAAATCACTTCAGTCCTTGCTTGTGAGATTACACCATTCTTATTCAGTAATTCTCAAAATCAGAGTTTTATTCCCCCAAATCCCTCATACAAGTGGCAAAGTACTAGGGCAAAAAGTCAGTTTTCTTCAGTTGGCTGGAGAGGATATGATTCTATTTTCCATAACTATTTTTGCCTTATCAATCCTTTGATATATTTTGAAATGAGTGTTGTTTTCTATCCTAATATTCAGTTGGCAAATTACTTTTTAGCTTTCAGACATGGATTGGCATTAAAGAGATGAATATTTTCTCTTTTTAAAATCACTTCATTCCACAAGTCATTATTCAGTTGGGAGGAATCATTATTCAGTGTACATTTATTTGCATATATACTTGAATTCTTTTCAGAGGAAGAAGGTTCTATATTAAAAAAAAATAGTAATCATTATTTTCTTTGAAACTAAAAATGGGGATCCCTGGGTGGCGCAGTGGTTTAGCGCCTGCCTTTGGCCCAGGGCGCGATCCTGGAGACCCGGGATCGAATCCCACGTCGGGCTCCCGGTGCATGGAGCCTGCTTCTCCCTCTGCCTGTGTCTCTGCCTCTCTCTCTCTCTCTGTGTGACTATCATAAATAAAAAAAAATTAAAAAATAAAAATAAAAAAAATGAAACTAAAAATGGGTTGTTTGGATAGCATATTTCATTGTTCATCAAAACATCATTTATTTACATAAGGGATTCACATTATACATACAGATTTACATCTCTAACTGGTTCAAAAAATACTCCGTGCATAAGTTTATTTGTCAGAAACTAAAATCTAAGTGTCTGTAATCCCACTAATACTCCTGTGTGAGAAACAAAGATGGGGGGACATAACATTTTGCATGTAGCACAGAGTTAAGACAACTATTATTTATCTGGGATCAGGGAAGGGAATTTCAGTGAAAATCTAAGTGTTCCAGGTCTAAGTTAATCAGGAAATATGTAAACTTTAAAAACAGCTTTCAGAATAATTTAGTCATAAAAATGAAAATAATAGTAAATCTGTAGGTTCTCTTGATTCCTCTTAGAATGTGTCTTCCCTTTGTATTCATCACAGGGCTTTGTGTGTTACTAAATTATGAGACTTTAGATTTGGGGACACACCTCAGTGAAAGACAAGTTAATTTAATCCTGAAGAAGGTAAGACTCAGCAAGTTTAAGTGTCACGCCCAGTTAACACAGATTATTCAGAACTCCTGATTTGAAGCTGATGATATATTCTGTGAATGCAGAATGTTTATTGTTGGTTGAAAACTTTCTGGAGTATAGTCATGCTGATAGCTTCCTAACTGATGAATCATTTAGGGGAAATCACCTTTATGCTTTGAGAGGGGAATAAATGTATGTCACCTTTCATTTTCTTTTCTGCTTCCTGAATTTCTAACTATATGTATTTTGAAATCCTTATATTTTCAGCACATGTCAACCAGTAAATCACATTTTTGTACAGAAAATGTCTATGACCTCATGAGTAAAAGTTAAACTTGTTGACTTCTGTTTATATTCTGTGTGAATTTGGGAAAATTGGCTGCTCATTTTACATGAACACAAACGAATGGATCTTGAGGAACTTAAAGAATTGCTGAAGTTGGAGTGAGGTCACCTAACTCTTGTCTCGACACACATGGGGTAGGTGATTCAGAGGGCAAGGGGGATTTGAGACAAACCAGGGTAGATGACTGACATGGTACGATGGGACACCACATTTTGCCTCTTTGGCCTCAGGTCATGAGCGCAGAAACTGTCTGTCCTGCCTTCCTTTTTCCCTGCTCCTGCTAGTGGCAATTGCACTGGGTTTTGAAGTGAACCATGCCAGATCTTTCTGTCAGGAAGTGGACAGGTATGTTAAATATTGAGTAGGAGGGAGTTTGACAAATACTGGGTGTTGTGCTTGGCAAAGCTTGGTGGGGAATGAGCATGGAGCATTATCTGTAGCAGTGTGTGGTCTGAGGTCTGAGCCAAGGAAGCGTTCTGGAGAGCCGACGGCCTAAATGTGTTTAGTGAGTTAATAAAAGAAGGAGGAGACCACCATTTCACTCAGATGAAAAGAAGTACAAAGCTACAGAGGCATGAGAGAGCCCAGTATGTTCTAGAATGTGAAGTATTTTAGAAAGACTGGAGAAGAGTTGCCAGGGTGTGGAGGTGGAGAGATAAAGCTGGTGAGATAGAAAAAGTCACTTCAAAAATGGCAGAGTGGAATTCAGACAATTCAGAAAGCTTCAGCTTTTAAATCTCTCTACCCTGAATATGTAATGCAAAATAAAAATTGTACTAGTCTTTAAATAAAACATAAAACTTAACATATATATCCTGAGATGAAGTTCTTTACAGATTTGGGTTGTAGAATTTTAGACAAGTTACTCAGATCTGAACTTGATTCTTTTCTGCACACATACTTGGTCTCCTAGTGTGCAATGCAATTCTGTTGAAGGAGCTTATAAATCATAATAAGATCTTGGAATGATATAGAAGGATTTTCACTAGGGATTTTTATAATCACTTTTGATTTTTCAAAAGATTATCTTGTCAGCATTGTGGGCGATAGCCAAGAGGAGACTGAGATAAGGTAGGAAGAGACCCTTTGAGGAAGGCAGTGTACCTTCCCTGGGGTAATTGAGGACACCACTCAGGTGGTGTTGGTGTGATGGAAATGAGGAAAAGGATCTGAGATATTCCTGAGGCAGGATGTGCTGACCAATAAAAGCTGAGGGTTAGTGAAAGGGAATAAAGGGGAAAGGAAAAAAAAAATGAGTGGGAATTATCAGAAAGGGAGAGAGAACATGAGAGACTCCTAACTCTGGAAAACAAACAAGAGGTGGTAGAAAGGGAGGTGGGCATGAGATGGGGGTGACTGGGTGATGGGCACTGAGGGGGGCACTTGATGGGATGAGCACTGGGTGTTATTCTATATGTTGACAAATTGAACACCAATAAAAAATAAATTAAAAAAAAAAGCTGAGGGTTTAAAAAAAAAAAAAAAAAGGAAGGAGCCACAATGAGACCTGTCTTCAAGATGGGAGAAAAATAATGAACCAGCGAGGGGCTTGTAGGCCCCCCCCCGCCTCTGTTGAGTGAATCTGTCTGCTGACATAGATCTGGAGACATCAAGAGTTGAAACAATAGAGTGGGCAAGGTGTGGGTTGAAAGGGAAGAAGATCCTATCTCCCAGGATTTTATTGAGGGTCTCAAGGGACATTAAGAGGAACTTGTTTGTGCATTTTTCTTTCTTCATATTTCTAGTCCCACCAATGCAGATGAAGCCAGTCCTCTTCTTGGCTGCAAAGCTTTGGTTTTCATGTCTGATGTTGGAAGAGCCTTTCTTTACCCTGTTTTTCCTTAGCATTCCATCTCCTGAACTCCTGCAGTTTTGAGGATGTACTGGAAAGTGCCAGACATAATCTGTGATTCATGAAACAGTACAAGTTGTTGTTTTACCACTCTAAATTTTCAAAACCAAAATTGGAGAATGAAGGAAGTGATTCCCTGAGGAGCAATTGGTCTGTGATAGAAAAATTTAGAGGTTGTTCATTATGTACATTTTAAAGGAAATTTTTAATGAAATTACATTTTATTTGATTTAAACTGATTCTATAACATTTTATGAATTATATTTTCGTATGATTTTTGGAGTTGGCATTTGGAATAAAATGTTGAATCAGTTCAGCAACTTAAAATGCAGTTAAAATTAAATGTCCTACAACTGATGCAGATCTCTTTGTAAAGTTGTGATGACCCTAGATTTTTTTTTTTTAACTCTGTGATAGCGTGAATTACCTTAGAATTGCATTAACCAAATATATCTTTCAGGAGTAATATATAATTTGTTAGATATCTTTGTGGTATCTCATTCCATTTTCTCTACATGTTTATTGGATCTCATAAATTTACTAACATTTACTTTTTTCTCTTTTTTTTCTCATTTGAATAGAACTTCATAGTAAAAGAATATTTGAAAAAATATAAAGTTTATTAAGAAAAATGACAAGAATCATGCATTTTTAAAACCTACAGATAAATAACTTTACAAATGCTGTAAGTATGAAGTTTTCCTAGGCTATTAAATATTTGCTAGAAATATAATATTGAGCATTATTTCAGAGTTTATTTTGTGGGTGCACATACTTAACCTCTTCTGTGTATCTGGAAATATATATGCTGGGCATTTCTGTCTTTAACATATTATTACTACTACAAATAAGATTTTGATGAGTATCCTTGAACATACAGCTGTTAAATATCTGCAAATTTCATAAGGATAACTTCTCAGCAGCAAATTAATTGGATCAGGTATTTGAAAATCTATTGATGATGTTGTCAAATTTCCTTTTGACCAAGTTGTGCCAGGATCAAAAAATATTCCGAAGATGTTCTCTAGACCAGATTAATGCTATATTTATGATAGTTCTCTTAAATAATCATAGGATAATGCATTCTTTGCCATTTAAATTAAAAGCAGTCACGTAGTAATGTAGGTCTGTATCTTAGGAAATGGCTTTTTTCCCAGAAGTCAGTTAGCACTGTTGAACTTGCCATTATCAGTAAGAATTTTCCCCCCTGTGTTTAATGTGTAAAAAAAATCATAAGCAAAAAAAAAAAAAAAATCATTAGTGTCTGGGTAAGAACTGTCAGATTTATTAAATATAATTAATTATACCATTATTTTTAAGATCATATTGGTTTATTCTATAAATGATTTGCCCATCAAGTCACATTTAACAAATATATTGATGTCAAAATTCAGTATAGCATTAATACCATTTGACTGAAATTTTGAGCCACAGTGCTACAAAAAAATCCACAAGATTATCCATGTATTTATTATTTTCATATCACATAATAGAAAAGAAACTTGGATTACACTGTTTTACAAAAAGTTTTCCATTTGAGAAGACAGACTCTTCTTTAGTCTTTTTTTATTTTAAAGAAGCTGAATTCTTCACATATTAGAGTATGAAAAATGATAATGCACCCGTTAGTGGGAATTCATCCAACAAATATGTACCAAGAACTAGTGCTCTTGGCGCTATGAAATCTGAACACAAAATTATCGAAATAAAGGAGACTGAGCATGTTATACCATTTAGTCCAATTTCAGGCCTGTCATAAGTATGAAGGTGATGGTGGCAGACTTTTGGGTTTTGAAACCTGATGAATTTTTACTAGCATGTGATCCTGGACCACTTTCTTTAAACTCCTAGTGCCTCAGTGGCCTCACCTATAAAACTAGTATGACAGTAGTTCCTAAGTTAGGAGTTACAGCAATAAATGGTATTAGCACAGTGTTTGGCACATGGTAAGCTACTACTTAGACCAGAAGTAAACTAAAACTACAACACGTTTCCTTCCACGTGTCACTTTTGTCCTAAAATGGCACACATTTCTTGACCTGTTGCAGGACTATAACGACAATAGTATAGGACCTTGGCTGATATCAAGGTGAGCTGGGGGTGGGGGGTGTGAACTGTGTATCCTTATTAGTGTCTATTTTTATGATCTTTGAACCAACTGTGTTAAATATGTAAGGAAGACACACTGATTTTCTTCCTCTTGGGCCAAATTATTTTATTTTATTTTATTTATTTTTATTTTTTGGGGGGGCAATTTTAGATAAGATTTTGTTTTGCAAGTATATTAGAAAGAAATTATAATCACATTCAAAGAGGAATGTCTGCTTTGGTCTCTCAAATTCCATTTTAGTATGCTTTACAACTCTCAGTGTGGTTTTGATAGATGAATAGAGAAATCTTTGCAGGCTGTTAACCCAAGTGGAATTACAGTTGGAGGTTTAAAACTAGTCACAGCCTTCTTCCTGGTGCTAATTGGAAATGTGCTGGTATATTGCAAAATTGATCAAGAGGAAGATGTGTGTAAATCTTTTAAAATCTTAATTGTTTTTAAAGTGTATGTGTGTGGGAATGATAATATTCTTTTTTTTTTTAATGATAATATTCTTGGCAACAAATGCAACTCTGACTCAGTGGTTACATTGAAATTAACAGAATTATTTGTTAATGTAATTAACAACAGCATTTATGGGACCGCTCATCTTTTGAGAAAATACAGTTTAATTCTGGATAGCTACAGAATCTAGAGTTTAATTAGTAGTTAATAATAATTACCAACATGTCTTAACTATAATATAGGCAGAATGAAACAGGGTGCTTTTAAGTTGGGATCCCAATTAAAAGTAAATGTAATGTAAGGCAGTAGTGAATTTTAATGAATTGTTTCATTTGTATGTGGATAGCTTTTCCAATCTTTTGCTTCAGGGCTTCAAAGACTTCTTTACCCTGGAGCCTGAAAAAAGTTATTTCAAAATATTAATTTATAGCTATTTTTGGTCATCTTCTGGAATACTTCCATACTACCTCCAGTTCAAATCCCAAAATTCATAAGTGTATCCAAAGCAAAGCTTATAAAATTTATACTAGCATTAATTGAAAATTAAGAACATCTTCATGCATGAATTCCTGTTGTGAAAGACAGTTGAGTATTATATGTTTTCATGATCTGTAATTCACAAAGATGAACATTTGGAAGAGAGCCTCTTCATTATTCTTACTTTTCTTCCAGGCTTCATCTTTCCCCTTAATTTGGCTGCTCTGACCTCTATTTCCCACACAAACGGTATTCTCATTTTAACTCTGCCCTGTTCCTCTTCGCAACTTGCTCCCAAGAAGAATCTGGAGTATTATATTCACCATCCTCTTACACTCGACTGATGAAATTTAAATGTACTAGCTACTGCTAAAGATCTTATTTTGTGTAAGAGAGAGATATTTGTATCAACGCCATATATCACTAGTGGTGGGATTTAAAGAATCTGTTCCAAATGCTGGAAATAATAGGGATAGGATCATCACAAACACTATCTGAAATCATGACACAGAACTGAATTTCTCTACTTATAGACTTAGAGCACTTACTTTTTTCTTTCTACCATTTTCTTTAACCTATTCACTAATAGGAAACAGATGGGCTAATTTTCCATCTGCTTAAAATTATAATCAAAGGTGATTATAATTTATCCATGAAAATATGGACTGTTTCCCGGTCAGGTTGGGAATAATCAGGGAACACACAGAGGTAAAGGTAAACAAAGAGCTAGGGGAAACAGATTCTGTACATTAATTTTATATATACTATGCAGTATAGACAATCTCATGATATTCTTTTTCTCGAATATAAAAGTACCTTAAAAAACATGAAAAGATAGTATTTCATATCTATAGATAATTAACATTTTTATTGAATTTCTCAGTAAATAAAAAATAACAATTTTATTGAATTTCTCACTTTACATATTGTTCAAAGTTGAGGTCATACTTGATTTTGCATGTTGCTTTTAAGATATACAGGTATTTTCTATGTTAACAAAATAAGCATCGTAGTTATTTAATATTTTATCACTTATTTAAAAGTTTCTTCTAATAAGATAAACATATTTCTCAATAAACATTTGTTACTTTTAACATATTTAACATTGACCACATTAATCATCTGAGATTTGTGTATAGGATATAAAAATGAAGTGTATAGTGATTTTTTTCAAATAGATTGTATCACTCTTCATTCTTAAATAATAATTTCTTCCCAGTGATTTATAAAGGTTCTTTATCATATATTAAATGCATCAAAATGTTTGACATTGTTTCTAGATATTCTGTTTTGTTCTTTTGACAAGCCTATTCTTCATAATGCTTTTAAAATATTGTAGTTTTATGTACTCTATAGCTCAAAGAACCAGTCTCTCCATATTATTCTCTTTCCCAAGTTCTCAGAACTCTTTGCCTTCTTTTTTTCTAGATATCCCTTTTCTTTCATGTTTCAAATATATGCAGTTTTTATTATAGTTTACTTCAACCTGTAAATTAATTTTGAAATATGAAATACTTTATATTACTTTGGCTTTTCATCTCGGATTATTATGTAGCTTTTCTTTTAATGTAAAGCAAATTTTCATGTATGTTATATATATATGAAACATCTATAAAATACAAAGAGTAGTATGAGGTAAAGATAAAACAATTTGTGATTGTTATTGAGAGTTGTGTTATTTTCTGTTGCATAGTTTAACTGATCATTGCCCTTATATAGAAATTCTTTATTGATGATTTTTAAAAATGTAGGAAAAATGAAAAATAGAGGAAGTTACAACATCACAGGAAAATCATAAATCTAAGCAGTATTTTTTAAAGTATAGTATATACAGTGTATGTGGTATTTATATATATTGAAGATAGCATATACAGTTGGATTTATTTAACAAAAATTGGGTAGTGTGTGAATTTTAAGGTATCATCAATTTTAGGTTTCTTCCATTTCTTCATTTTCAAATAGTTTAATATAGGTCTGGCTAGTTTCCATTTTTATTTCCATTATGTGGCGCCATGGTGATGGGATGCCAAGGCTGTTTAGAGTCTACTGTGTAGATTGCCTAGGCTCATTCAATCATTAAATTCATCTTTATTTTGTCACATAAATTGTTAAATTCCTGTATGAAACACATGTACATTGATTTCCAACCCCCCCCCCAAATAATATAATCCATATTTGTTATCAGAGTACTTTGAAAACGTTGATTTCTTGTGGGTCCTAGGCATATAGTCCAATGTTTATTTGTGTGTGTGTGTGTGTGTGTGATATTTAGTTCAGATGAAAGAATACAGCCTTGCAAAATTTTGGAACTTTATCAGTTTTCCTCTTTTTGTCAAATTATCCTTTTAAATCCTGAAAGCAGAAATCAATATAATGAAAATAACACAGTATTTGAAATTCAGATATATTTTGAAGGATATCAAAAAGCACTTTATTTACAAAAAGAATTTAAAAGTATGTTGACTAAAATTTACTTAATTTTTATAAAATATAACTTGTATAAATATAAGAAGAATGATAAATTAGGAAGCTAAGATTTTTGACATTAGGGAGATGATTCAAATCACACAGGAAAATAGATTTTTAAATTATCCTTTGTGATTGACAGTTTTGAATTCATCTGTATATGTATTTTGAGGAAAAATTGAGGATTGCTTTATTTTTTAAATGTGAAGAAACTATTAAATTCTCTCAATCATATAATATTATTTAGCCTGAAAATGTACTAAGCATTCTATATCTACTGAGAAACAACTTCAGCCACCTACAAAAAAAATGTGTAGAAATATAGGTTTTTGAGAGTTAGTTTCCAAATGTAAGGCCTCCAGAAGCCATTTAGTTATTTATCTTCAAACCACAGTTGGAAAAATTTGAAAACCGGAAATTGAGGAGAAGTGCTGAAAGTGGACTTTTTATTTTCTTTCTTTTTTTTTTTTTCCTTCTTCTTCATCAATGGTGTGTCAGAGTTATTTCTGCTGCCTGAATGGCAGGAAGGGAAGATGAGAGCTGATTATTCATCACCACTTCTATTTTTATTTCAGTTGACCCGGTTTAGAAATAAGAATAAAAATAATTTCTGACTTATTTTTATCAGCCATTCTACAGTTTTCATGTTGGTTTTAAGGTAGAACTAGTTGAGTGGTTAACCATTTTTGATTATTATTTTGCTCTGGCTTTTATTGGTATTATTATAAAGCTTCTGCGTTGAAGTACAGGAATCAACTTTTTATTGTGTGCCCTAAATATCCACCAATAGTGATAATGAAGATAATGATATTTTGCATATAATTTGGTTTATATTTGTATATTAACTTTGCCTCTGCTTTTTGACTTAGATTCAGAGAATTCTGATGAGAATCTTTCAATAATTTTTTTTTTTTTTTTTTAGTATTATCTATCTAGGGTACTAATAGTATTTGTTGGCTTTAAGTTAGCTATATTCAGAAGCTTTTATCTTTTGCTTTGCTGGTACTGATTTATAAATGTCAAGTTCTACTAAATAGGTTTGCATTAACAATTAATGCTAGCAACATACGGAGTATCTCTTGAATCATAAGTATTTGACCAGATAAGGTGATTTTTTTCTACAAACTGAAAGAAAAAGCCCACTTACATGTGCTTTATAAGATTTTCCTCTTTGGAGTGTATCTTCATCATTTCTGTTGAAAAATATACTGGTAAAGGTTGACGTAGGCTATTTTGGGAATAAAAGAGTTGGCTCAGAGCTACCAACCTAAAATTCTATTTGAAAACAACTCCTTGAAAATAAGGCCTGAGTGCTTTTGTATCTAACAAATCTCTTAGCTAAAGGTCACCATTTTGATGTTTTAATAATGTATGTTTGCAGATTACAAAATAATAGTGATAGGTTCAATTTCCATTTATCTGTTTATATTTGAGAAATTAAAAATTTATTTCTCTTAGTGGCCATTATCAGGAGGCATGTGAAAGACTCAAGAGCTCAGAGGTCAGGGCAGAAATTTTTGCTGTGTCTCTTGAGTGCTGGAAATAGCTCTTCATGGACTGCTTTAAAATGCATCACCGATCTTGACCCCTGACAGCTATCTGTGCCCTCTCCTCCCTTCCATCAGTTCCTGGGATAATTTGGATCTCTCCCATTAAGTCTGATAAGCTCCTGTATTTTTAGACTTACCTCTTCTACCTCCAACATTGGCCCCTGATGCATTTCAAGAGTTTTGTTTTTGTTATTGTCTCCTTCAGATAAATCATCTTGTTTTCAGATATTTTATTGACTTCATATGAAAAATGGCCAGATATTTGTGGGGCAGGCTAATCCAGGTGTGATTAGATTCCATGTGAACTGGCATCTATTTAAATCACAATGCAATGAGAAGAGCTTCTGGCACAAATAACTGTCTTCATTTGACTGAAACTTTATCAAGACCTGGTTACCTTTTCCTAAAAGAACGCATCTCTTCGTTAAGCATTTTTATTGGTAGTTAGAGTTATCAGTTGTTTTCATTTTTAAAACGTTGCATGAAGACTGATGGAAGCTGGTTTCATCCTCTACAGTATTACTGTTATTTGTAATTATTTTCTCTCTCTCTTTTTTTCCCCTAGTTAAACCACTTAAAAAAAAACCCAACAGTAATAACAACAGCAAGGAATCAAGGATGAAACCAGAGAAAGAGGTGGCTGATTCATAGAGGAAGCATTCATGAATTTATGCCAGTCCCTTTGAAATAAATACCATTATTTTTTTGTTTTTATTTAAATTCCAATTAGTTAACATACAGTATAATATTAGTTTCAGTACAATACACTCATTCAACACTTCATACAACACTCGGTGCTCATCCCAGCAAGTGCACTCCTTAATCCCTATCACTTATTTCACCCATTCCCCAACCCCCCTCCCTTCTGGTAAACCATCAGTTTATTTTCTATAGTTAAGAATCTGTTTCTTGGTTTGCCTCTCTTTTTCCCTCTTTGTTCATTTGTTTTGTTTCTTATATTTCACATATGAGTGAAATCATGTGGCATTTATCTTTCTCTTGACTTACTTCACTTAGCATAAATACTTTCTAGCTCCATCCTTTGTCATGGCAAATGGCGAGATTTTATTCCTATTTATGGTTGAGTAATATTCCATTATCTGTTATCAATTCCATATCTATCTATCATCTATAATCTATCTATCTATCTATCTATCTATCTATCTATCTATCTATCTATCATCTAATTTATCTCACTTCTTTATCTATTCATGAGTTGATGGACACTTGGGCTCTTTCCATAATTTAACTATTATAGATAACACTGCTATAAACATTGGGATGCATTCCTATTTTTGTATTCTCTGGGTAAATACATAATAGTGCAGTTGCTGGATCATAGGGTAGTTCTATTTTTAACTTTTTGAGGCACCTCTGTACCGTTTTCCAGAATAGCTGCACCAGTTTGCGTTCCTACCAACAGTAAGAGGTTTTGCCTTTCTCCACATCCTCTCCAACACCTGTTTCTTGTGTTGCTGATTTTAGCCATTCTGAGAGGTGTGAGGAGATGAAATGAGTCCTATTATTAATGAATGAAAGCCAGCCTTTCCTCCTTCCATTCACCCCTTTTAGTCACAAAAGCTAAAAAAGAGAAATGATACCCATAGAGTAGCAGAGCCTGGGTGAAGTAACAATTATTAAAAGGCAGCAGGACCCTTTAATGTAAAAATAAATGCTATTTTGTTGCTGTACTCTCTATATTAGACTCTGTAAAGTGGCTTCCTATATGCAGAATATCATATTTTAATCTAAAAGGAAAAATATTAGGTACTTTTGAAATCTTTAGCATTTGACACACACATACACATATGCACATATATTGATATACTTTTAAAATTATATTAAAGCAGGATATTGTGTTTTAGATATAGAAACAGTGCACAAAAATGTCTTGAAAGTAACCATGTAAAATTTATCCTGTGTTAATTTTTATTTATAAAGTAGATCTTATCTAGAATAGGCACTGATTCAAGAACTGATTATCAGATAGCTCTTTACCCATAAGAAGTTCACTTGTTCCCCAGACAATTATCATTCACTGATAAACAGAGGATTAAACATATTAGAGAGGTGTTTTTAAACTTGTTTTTGGCTGGAGGAAAGTAATATTGAATAGGAAACAAATATTTCACATGAAGGTTTTAAGAAGTGATTTTCTCAGCCATTTACCTTTTGGGGGATTCATTGGATATATCAGCTGCATGGTAGGGATAAATGATAATATAATTTACAGATATTTCAGTCTGAACTTATATAGGAGACTTAGAAAAATTATGAGTTTTATGAAAGTCTGAGAAGCTAGTTGAGTGGTTTGAGGTAGTGCCATTCTAGAGAGTCGTTCAAGACTGACCATTTCTAGACATCAATTTTCATTTCAGGTCCTATCAACATTTTAATATTTATGGCAACATTATGGTTGTGATACATTCAAAATTATCCGAGAACCAGAAAGCTTTTCTATTAACAAAAATTTTAATCACCTTTTTTTTAAACCAGTCTTTCATTTCTAACTCTTATCTCCCTATAAACCATAAAAAAAATCAGAGAAAATCCCTTGGGTGTGTGTATATGTATATATACACACCCAATAATTTATATATATATAATATTATATAAAATATATAAAATAATATGTATATATTACATTTGTTTAATTAGAGAACATAAATTAGGCTTTTTTGTGTTAACATTTATAATTGTTAAACATTGTTAAAAATTATATTCCTTCAAAAGTTTATATATTACATAGATATGCACACATATATATTAGAATAATTTCCCAATAATCTTTTTTGATATGCTAGATTTTAACTTGGTACTATAGGAGATGATATCTTGGCGACTTACTGTGTTGATGCACAGGGTTTAAAAATGGCATTAAAATCTAATGGTGATTTTAAAGCAAAATGCTACTTGTATCCTATCAGTCATCAGTGTCATTTAATTTACTTTTGACAGAAACAGCATTTGTCATGTTTTAGAACCTATGCATTTTGCTGTTTATTACCTTTTCTGCAGTCATTTGATATTTTAAAAAGATATGTAAAATGTATTAGTTTAGAGCCCAGGCTTTTTTGGGTAAAAGTGTAAAACACAAGACCAGCTCCACTAAAATTGAATCCAGACCTGGTATAATCAGGGTGCTCAGAAAGGGACCAACTGCATTGTAACCTAATTGGCTCTTTGATAAATCTATCAAGTTAATAGCTGACACAGAACAAGAAGTTTAGCCATTAAAACTCTGACTTTTATTCTAGAAAATCTTTTGATACTGTTTTGTACTATACTTGGTGATATGTTTCAATTTTTATTTGTATTTTTGAAGTAGTTTTTAGTTTTAATGGAAAAATGAATGATATATTGATTTTTTTCAATAATCTCTTTTCCAAGTGAGTATATTTTATTAAATACCTATGATTTTGGTAAGGGCCTCTAATGGCTCAAAATACCAACTTGGTGACATGATCAATGAGCTGTTTCAGATGCAATCTATTCAACTGTTTACTGGACTGATTTTATCTTTCCATTAGGGAGCACTTAGACTTTTGTCTCTCTTTATTTCTTTAAGGCAATATTCTGTGACTTAACCATTTTGTTAGAGTAACTCACTAGGTTTTTGGTTATAGTTGAGGCCATAAAATATGAAAGACGTATTCTTCATTAGTTGTATATGTCCCTGGTCTTTCCTGTGAACACAAAAAAGGCCGATGGCAGATTTTGAAGAAGTGTGCATTTCAGACATTTTTTAGGTTTATCAAAAACATTCTCTTTCCCCAAATAGGTGTTTTCTTTTTGTTTGTGAACCATCACTTTTGTTAGTTGTTTTATGATTTTCAAATACTTGTGACACTTTAATTTTCCCTCAGTGGCGTACACCATTACGTATTTAAATAAAAGGAAATTGATACTGTGTTGCTCTATCAAGATTGCCTTTAAAATAAGCTCTTGTAGAAGATTTTCATTGTAGCTCAGATCGGTGGGCACTTTGTTAATGTTCTTTGACCATCATTCTAGGCGTGAAAGTGTGCACCCAACTTATTTGGGCATAACTAGGCCTTTTCTTAGAAGATAATTTCATCTCATTAAAGTTCAATAGTAATTTATCCAATAGACATCTAATCATTTTTTGGTTAACAAAATTCCTTTCCACATAGATTCTAGAATGTACTAAATTTTTCTTATATACAGAGGGTCAGTTATATATATATATATATATATATATATATATATATATATATATTGACAACTCTAGGTTTAGGGTATCTGTTCGAGATCTTTCTTTCACACACCTGAATAAATGCTAAAATAAAAAGTAATGTATGTATTGTATATATTAGATAGTACAACTATTACAAAGGATAAAATAGGGAAAGTATGTGAATAATGAATTTCCTTGACATTTCATATGGTTATAAAGTGCCAACCTAGACATTTTCAAGAAACATAGGCTCATTTATTCAGGATTTAATATGTTTGGTTTGTATTTAATAATATGCTAAATTAATTTTCTATATCTAATGCCACCAGGATGGTATTGAGATTTAATAGTAGAAGGTTTAGAAGCAAATACCTAAATGGGATTTGTTTTAATTACACATGAAATTCTCTTCATTTGTCACCTCCACATATAGTTTGATTATATGATTATTATTTTGATTAATCATTTTTATTATTTTATTATTATTATTTAAAGACTATAGTTTATTTAAAAATAAAATTCAAACTCGGCTTCCAAAGTTATAATGTCCCAGCATTTATAGTTGCATTCCAATATTACTGTGTGCTTCTTAGATATTTTAGAATTAGTGTCTCACTAAATTCTTACAGCTAAGTACCAAGATATAGGGCAGCTACTTTGTTTACATTAAAAATATTCTTCCTTTGTATTTGAATGAGAGAATAACTAAATGCAAGGCATTCATTGTATTTTTCTTCCAATGCATTTTCTTCCAATTTCTTCCACAGAATTTTGTTCTGTGTATATAGGATATGTTTTTGTTTACATTTCTGTCTCCTCTCCGAGGGAGTGAGTTCTTGAATGCAGAAAATGGTCATCCCTTTTTCCTTAACATGTAGCATGGAATCTGTCACATGAAATATGCTTCATAAATTGTTATTGGAGTGAGCCATGACTGACTCACAAGGAAAGATAAGATTTGCTCCATGTCAATTTGTAATGACTCTTAGTTTAACTATAATTTCATCTTAGTTTAACTATAATTTCAATGATAAATGTAATTTTGATGAACTTTTGAGATTTCAGAAGTTGGGTTAATTGGCATCCTCTTCAGTTCTAAAATGTGGTCCCACATACCATTTGAGGCTCAAAGGTGAGAATGGCTTCCTTGTACCCCAGTGATATTTTCAGTCTGTCATTGCATGATGGAAATGCTATGGCAGGACAACTAAATTAGAACTGTAGTCGTTATGTAGGTGAGTAACAGTAAAAGTCAGAAATAATATTATGGACATGAAAATGCAAGGACAACAGGCTACAGAAAGAGATAAAAATCTCAAATGAATTTTGTAACGGATATGATGTTGATGATTAAAGGAAGAGAAGACTCAAGAATTATGGATTTCCAAGTCTGGATAATTGAGAATTATGACCTCCTTATCCAGGGAAATGGAGGATAGCAGTGTAGGCAGAGCTTTTTCATTGGCTGAAATAAATTTGACTTTGAGGTGACAGCAAAGGGAAAGATGTACAGAAAGGGAGAAATTATAGAAAATTTGTAACTGAGGAGATATATAGGATCTGGATATCAGATCTGAGAATTATAAAATGTTGAAGCTGAAAAAAAAAGTTTAATTTGGTAGCTGAAGAAAGTGAGTCCTTGGAGAATGAAGTAATGTGGCTAAGGTCCCAGAGATACTGGCAAAATGAAAATCAGACTCCTTCTCTCTTTTCTCAGTATTTTTTTTCCCTCAATTTTTTGTGGATAATTGAAAATACAAGAACATGCATGACATTTTTGGTGAGGATTACAGTAAAAGAAGAGGCAGAGGACTCTTTTAGATGAAAAAGGAGAAAAAAAAGCCAAGAAATTTTGCATAATATTATGTTAAAAATCAAGAAAGAAGAGACTTTTCATTTTAACTTTCTAGGCTCTGGTGATTTTATGAAGTGTTATCTTTATTTTAAGCTATCAAACTCTTATTGTGAAATGTATGTCCTTCATAGGTATTTATTTAAATGCTTCCTCTAATTGAAATTCCTTCATGAATCTGAATTTTCTCATCCATTTTTTTTTAAATTAGAACTTTTGATAGAAACTATAACAAAACCTCTACAACAAAACCTTTATAATGTAATTATTGTAAGAATCTAAGGGGCCATGATAAATTGATAATATTTTTTTGAGAAATATTTTTTCTCAACTTTCACTAAGCTATCATTTTAATCAATAAACATTGACAAAATTAAATTAAAAAAATAATAAAATAATTTGTTTGAGTTGTGTTTGGATAATTCTCCATGTAAGAAATATTTTAATAACATCCTTCTTAAATTCCAGATAGATCTAAAGCAACCAATGGCAGGATTTTATTCTTAATTCTGGTGTATGTAGGTATTGTGAATATCATTATAAAGTATTTTCTTTACCCATTCCGTTCCCAATAAGATGACCAAAGATTATTGTAGTCTTCATGTAATTCACTGGAAGTTCATTTAAGTGAATAAAAAAAATTATATATGGCACCTGGGTAGCTAGGATGGTCAAGCTTCGGCCTTCTGCTCAGGTCATGATCCTGGGGTCCTGGGATCGAGCCCCACATCAGCGAGGAGGCCTGCTCAACAAGGACTCGGCTTCTTCCCCTCCCCTTGCTTGTGTGCGCTCTCTCTCTCTCTCTCTCTAGCTCTCTGTCAAGTAAATAAATAAAATCACATATGATCATGAATACATATATATGGTTCTAACTTTCTTTCTTACTCTCACCCATGGAAAGCTTCTTTTCAATAGTAGTAGAGAGATTCCTGATTTACTAATCAGTGATAACACTTGTTTATTTTCCAATTGGGAAGCTCTTTTATCTCATTTATCTCTCTGAAGAGGGAAAGACAGAGGGGGAATAAGAGAAGGAAAGAGAGATTGAGATTAAATAATGATTTTGGACTGAAAAATGTGCCATTGTTTTATTACTGGAAGAATGATCCACTTAGAAACAGTGGCCCGGGGACGCCTGGGTGGCTCAGTGGTTGAGCGCCTGCTTTTGGCTCAGGGCATGATCTCAGGATCTCAGGATCGAGTCCCACATTGGGCTCCCTGCATGGATTCTGCTTCTCTCTGCCTGTTTCTCTGCCTCTGTCTCTCAGTCTGTGTCTTTCATGAATAAATAAATAAATCTTAAAAAATAAAAATAAAAAGAAACAGTTGCCAAATCATTTTCTGAAACTGACACATGGTTTCAAGTGCAAGAAATAGGTGGTGTTCTTTTGTTTGTTTTTGTTTTTTGGGTTTTTTGGAATGTTCAGAGGGTCTCAAGATATGATTACTAACTTATGCAAAGTATAAAATAATACTTTGCATAAGAAGATGTAGCTATTGTCACATTTAGAAATATTTTAAAGTGGTTTAAGAAGTTTCATTTAAAATTAAGTTGAAACACATATTATTGACAATAGTGATTACTTGCCTTCGTCCCATTGAATAATCCCAGGATAAATCAGATGATGACAAATATTACCAGATTGTATTACAGAAGTGGGAGTTGAGTAATTTGTAAGTAAAAAGCCAGGAAGCTGGTGCTCCATAATGAAATGACTGAGGCTACGACAACTCCTGAATACTGGGTTTTCTGGTCTGATGCTGTCATCATTTTCTTGGATCAGTTTCTATTGGCACTATTTAGGATGAGTATTACTTCTCTATTAGATTTTTCACCAGGTGTGATCCTCCTCCACAGGGCTGCTCCCATAGGGCTGCTTGCCCCAAAAGAGTGATCAAAGAGAGAAAGTGGTGGCAAAAGCCCCCAAGATGGAAGACACACTGTTTTTGAAACCTAATTTCAGAAGTGACTTTCCATCACTCGACCGTATCTTTTCCTTAGACAGAAGTGAATCACCAGCACTCTCAGGGGAATGGGAATTAAGCTTCATCTGCTGGGGGGAGGAATCTCAAAGAATTGATGGATGTGTTTTTAAAACCACCACAGAGCTTGAGGTTTTACTTTATATCTCCTCTTTGGGCATCTTTTCACTTCTTTAATTGTTTTCTATCTTCAATCTGTATAATTTTTTTTTAAGTCTTCCTAGTAGGGGCTCCTGGGTGGCTTAGTTGGTTAAGTATTTGCCTTAGGGTCAGGTCAGGACCCTGGGATCAAGCCCTGTGTTGGGCTCCCTGTTCTGTGGGGCGTCTGCTTCTCCCTCCTCCTCTGTGCCTCCTTGTGCTCTCCATTTCTTTGTCACTCTCTCTCACTCACTCTCTCTCTCAAAATCTTAAAAAAAAAAAAAAAGTCTTCAGAGTACATACATGATGAAGAGCTAAGCATATATAAAGAATTATACTAATGATGATGATCATGAATATATATTTATATATTTATTAAAGCTTACTATGTCAGTTATTTAGCTAGGAATATTATATGCATGATGTCAAAAATCATTAAAAATAAAAAATTATTTTGTGTATATATAGGTAAATATACATAATATAACTTGCTTTTACTAACTTAAAATGTATATTAAATTTCAAACTAGTGGATTCTTAATTCATATTTCATTAAATAATAGTACTTTACTCCACTTAGCCTTTAACCCTCATTATACAACTGTGATAATTTTAAGTTTTTATTTTAATTCCATTTAGTTAATATACAGTGTTATGTTAGTTTCAGGGGTGTAGTATAATGATTTAGAACTTCCATACAATATCTGGTGCTTATCACAACAACTGTACTCCTTAATCTTCATCACATATTTCATTCATCCCCCCACCACACCCCTCAACTGTGATAATTTTGATAAACTGCAAATTCTCATTAATATAGTTTCTTTTTTAAGATTTTATTTATTTATTCATGAGTCACACACACACACACACACACACAGAGGGGCAGAGACATAGGCAGAGGGAGCCCCATGAGCCAGATGTGGGACTCGCTGGGACTCTGATCCCTGAGTCCTGAGCCAAAGGCAGACGCTCAACCGCTGAGCCATCCAGGGGTCCCAGTATAGTTTCTTTCTTATTGTTATCTACAACCCTTGTATGTCAGACCATTATCTTCATCTGAAAGGGCGTAGCTTTAGGAAGGAATCCTTACTTTGGTTGAAGGTGGATGTTATCTGGAGATTTGGCTTAATTTTAGTTTTAATCTAAAATTTTGTAGTTGCAACTGGCTGGCTCCGTGGAAGAGCATGCAACTCTTGATCTCGGGGTCGGGGGTCATGAGTTTAAGCCCCACATGGGGTATAGAGATTACTTAAATAAACAAAATTTAATAAATAAATAAATAAATAAAACCTTGAACTTATATATTACCCCACACTACTATTAGGAGAATTGCCAGCAATTTCTATATAAAGCTTTCTAGAAAATATTATCTCTCATTTTAGTACCTGTTAAAAAAAACCTAGCTGAAGGCAAACAAAAAGTTATTTACATAAACATAGAAGGGGTGTATTCCTTGGTTTCAGATATGCACACAAAGTATGTGAGGTGTACCCTCGAAGAGTTGCTTATAAATCTTATATATTGCTTTTTTGACCTTTCCTTGTGCAGGAGGGATTCTTTATTAATCTTTAATCTAAATGATCTAAATGTGATAGACCAACTTCCTACTGACTTGGTTCAGAGCAGAAGGAAGGTACAGGGTGGTGCATCTTACTTAGAAAATAAAATATAAAACATGTTTAACAAGGAAAGGTATGGATCTTTGATAACTGAAAACACAAAGCAAGTTGGTGGCTGAACAGAGCGGTGGTGAGGGAGTCTGACCTCTTGACATGATAGTGTTTAGCTGGTGTGGAGTGAGGCCCTGCAGTGAGGGTGTTCCCTCTGGCTTCAACCAGAGGATTCAATAATTTAAAACAAAACAAAAAACAGACAAGGAAACAAAAAAAAAAGCCCCTCTTTGCTCTTCTATTTCTCTTTTTTATAATAGTTAATTCAAAAGGTGTGACTACAAACACAGGGGGAAAAAAACAAAAAACTCTTGCTGAGAAGGCAAAAATACCAATTTCTCTGCTTTGGAATTTATTTGGAGGAGTATCTCAAGCAACCAATTGAATTGATATAAATGAATAAACACTTCAGATAAAATTTCTTGAATCTAAATAAAATTAAGACTAAGAAACCAAGAAAAAGAAGCCCTTGGACTGAGAAAGCAAGTCAGTTTACTGGCTCTTTTCACATGTAATCTCAGTAATCCTTATGGCAACTCAGGGAAGTGGTTATTGGCTTAATACAGATTGGAAAACTGGGGTTCAGAATACTCGTTTATCTCAAAGCAGTGATCCAAACCAAATTTTATATCATAGGTCCAGATTATTTCCATTTTTCTTTTTGCCTCCTGAAAGGTTCTGCAGAGCTGACTTTGAGGCTTCTTGACACATATTGTACAACTGAAAATGTAGTGAGGTATATTTGGTTATTTGTCAGTCATAATTCAAGTTCAACAGACATTTCAATTATACAGACCCACTGGAAACCTAACACATTTAAAATCACAGGTGTTGATATGCTAACAAAGAGAAAATAAAAATCCTAAATTCAACTCTTTGGGAAATAAAGTAGAATATGAAAATACAAATGGCCAAATGCCTTATGTCTTTGGTACTGGGATATCTTTTTCAACTTATATTTTCGATATGTGCATGCATCCATGTTCATATGCGTGTATATAATGGATTCTTCGGTGAGCAACCATTTAAAGTTCTATTACAGAATTGGAGAAACAAAGTGACTTTTAAAATGGGGAAAATGGCATGGTAGAGATAGCCCATAAAAAGCTAAGAGTAAGCACAAGAAGGTAATGCAACCAATATAATGTAAACATCAGTATAAATGTAATAAATCAGAATGGTGTTAACATTAACAGTTAGTGACTCTTGGAAGTTTTAGAAGCTTCAAAAATTTATTTTTTGATATATAGACCTAGAAGACATTGGGTTAGCAGCAACTTTTCCTAGACCAGAGCTGTAAGAACTAGGACATTGTATTTATTCACAAGAATGTAAACTTATGAAGTGTCCAGAAATGTTCAGAAGAAAATGTAAGAGAGAAAACAACATTCTTTTCGTTAGTTCTGTCCTGGAAACAGGAGTATAGGGGGAGGATACATTTAAGGAAACAGAATCCTCTCTTATAGTCTACTGAAGATAGGCTGGAAAAACAGCCACAGGGAGATTATTAAATTCACCTTTTCACCTTTGTTAGATATAACTGCTGCTGATGAAATTTTATCATATCTGTGACTGACCTGCTTTCAACAAAATTTGATTGTAACCACTCTTCTGATTGCCATGTGTATATTCATTTATCTGAGGCATAGGAAAGATGAAAGAAAGCTTTCCTACTTTTATATTTCTTTCTCTTGTATAATAGAAATAATTGTTACTTCTGGCTATCTCTTCATTTTATCTTCAGATTTATCTAAAATAATATATTTTAATAATAAAATTTATTTGAGAAGAAAATGATGTTACATGAGGCAGGAGAGTTTAGTTCTCTTTTTGGAATCTTCAGGATACATTTTAAAGTCAGGAATCTTCAGGATACATTTTAAAGTCAGGAATACATATTTTTGCTTATTTTTAGCTGCATTTCCAAAAAAGTGTTCTCTTGAGAGCCTTTGAACCAAATAAAAACCCACTTCTTCAACAGCAAAAGAATTTAGGCCTAATAGGCTTAGTCCTTTGTTCCCTTCTGAGTGAAACACTATTTAAAATAACTCCATGCAATTGGATTGTGTATTTAATTTTCTTAGAATTTGGGGATGTTTTAGAAAGTTTTTCACTCAGTTATTTAGTTAAAAAGCAATAGGATTATGACAGGAGGATAAATATAGCAAGAGAATCATGTGGAAACCAATTTACAGAAATTAAACAGATAAGTAAAAAGAGCAAGTAGTTAGATGACTGTGGCTCCTGAAAGCCTGTTTTGGGGTGGAAGGGGAGAGCACCTTTTCAAGCACTCCATGTTGTTTGTCTCCAAAAACGGGAAGACCAAACGGGACTCCAAATGGGCTCAAGATGGTTAGTTTCCACTTTGCTTCTTTCTCGGAACCCAGCACTTGCAAAGATGACTAGCCTGTGATAATCTATGCACGGTGGTTCCAGTGTCTGAGCTGCCGGAAGGGGCTGGGGTAGCACTCTATATTGCCGAAAGAATCTCTCACCTGCAGGGGTTTCTTGTTCATTTTAGGAAAACAAATAAGTGACTTTAAAAGGAAGGACTACTTAGAATGAATTGCTTTGACTCTTTCCCCATCCTTTTCACGTCTGGGAGAGCATGCGTGTCAGTGGCTTTCGAGGGAAGACAGATTAACTTGTGCTTTTCTTCCTGCCCCCACAAATGTGTATTGAGTTTTAGTGGCCTCAGAGCCTCTCTGCCCTTTCAGGGACACATGAACTGCAAGTTTGTGTCCATTTTCTCCCTTTGTCCCCATCCTGTGGCAGATTTTTCTGCATGAAGCAGAACTCTCATCAGTGAGCAATGGCAAGGTATCCTCTGGTGAACGTCTGTGTTTTCTCAGGCCCCACGCTGGGTGTTTTACAAACACTATCTTCTTTCATCTTAATAGCAGCTCTGTATGGTGGTAGGCTCATCAACATTGTAGCCTTCATCATTAGCTGGTACTCAAAACCATACTGCAGCTCAAAGAGAATCTGAAATCCATAGCCTGCCGTTCACAGTACCTGCTTGGCTTCATCTACTGTTGTATTAATTTCTACTGTTTCATTTCTTATGTTACATTTTTATGAGGCTAGTCTATTTACTCCTCCTCAAGCATGTAACCTGTGTTTCCCTACTCCTATTTCTTCTTTCTCTTCCCATGATAGAGTAGATCATCACTTGACATAATTTTACTAAGCCTCCCAAGTGTCTCATACATGTACAGTGTGTGTTTTACCGTGATTATTGTGTATAAAAATACACTAAATTATACATATTTGTCCCATAATTAGACTAAATTGTTTCATAGCAAGGAAAAAGTTTCATGGAGCATGTATACTTACCCCTGTATACCTCACCATTCTCATTATAGGAGCTTGCCCATGGAGAGTCCTTAATATGTTTGCATTGAATGAGAGCCCACCATCTACAAAGCACTTTCTAATATAAGGTATTTTTCTTTGAGCTGTGAAGGCAGAATGGAAAAGTCAAAATCTATATTCCTAAATAATTTCTATTCTCTCAATAAGGCAAATGTCATATTGTGCAGCCACATAAGTCAAATGTCCCCAGTATACAAAGACATTTTTATAAGTACAAAAATGAAATAGATGTTCAAGAAGTTGAAAAGAAGGAGCTATTACAATAACCTGTGTCATCTGGACACTTCATGGAAGGCACAGAGCCTGAGATCAGCTTGAAAGATAAATCATACTTGAAAAGGTGAAGGAAAATAGTATTCTAAATGACAGGAAAAGTGCAATGGTGGGAGTAATCCATTTATTTTCAGGAATTAAAAAGAGCATATTTGAGTTCTAGGTTGAAAGCATTTGGGTTTAGTTTCATGGGTAATGGCTTTAGTGCATGTTGTTAATTTACATGAAAAACAGTACAGTGATGATTATAAGAAGTAGCCTTGGAGTCAGATACCTGGCTCTACCTTAGAAAACTTACTGGTTGTTACTTTTTTATTTTTTATTTTTATTTATTCATGATAGTCACACAGAGAGAGAGAGAGAGAGAGAGAGAGAGTGGCAAAGACACAGGCAGAGGGAGAAGCAGGCTCCATGCACTGGGAGCCCGAAGTGGGATTCGATCCCGGGTCTCCAGGATCGCGCCCTGGGCCAAAGGCAGGCGCCAAACCGCTGTGCCACCCAGGGATCCCGGTTGTTCCTTTTATTAAGTTTCTTCCTCTGCAAAATGAAGATAATAAGAATTTATTTAGCTAGATTGTTGCAAGGTTTAAATTACAAAATGCATATAAACTAATTAGATGAGAATCTGCAAAATGGTACTCAAATACAATGTGGGAAACATGACCTTTTATTAGGAATTTGGGAATATTAATCTAGCAGATATATATATATTTATATATATTTATTTTTATCTATAAATAAATAAATACATATATATGAAAATTTGGAAAGAGTGGTAATTGGGGGCAGACAAAAATATAGTTGTATTAGAAAACTAATGCAGTCATATAGGATCTTGGTACATGGTTCTTCACAGGAGTGCCGAGAGAATGAAAATTAAGGTGAATGAATTGCATGATGGCAATCAATAAAACTCTCAACAGGGATGAACAGTGGTTGATGTGAGATGTTGAAGAAAATGTAAACTTTTGAGTTTGAAAACGGAACATGATGGCAGCACCAGTTGAAACAAAGTAAAAGTTGGATTTAAGACTGTTGATACTGAGTGATTCAGTGATACTGAATCTGATGTGTGCCTCACACATGGGGTCATTCAGTGGTTGTCTGTTGCTGATGAGAAGAACCAGTGAGCTCTTCCGCCCTTGACTAGGTGTTTGGTAATGAGGCTGTTCTTGCTTTTACTTAGATGATGACTATACTTAACACTCACGTATTGTTTATACCCAATTTTGAGATCCTATCAAGAAAGAAAATAAAGGAAATGTAGAAATCTGATTTTTTTCACTTCAACTCAGAATATTTGTTCAGTTTCAAATGACTGTTCCCGGTTCCTTTAATATGGGTTTAGAAGCAGTTTGTCTTTTATCTAAGAGACATCGATGATTTATTATATTTTACAATGTATTTATTATACCCATGATGTAGTAGATTTTACTTTTAATTAATTAATTTTTAAATAGACATTTATTTGGGCAATTAGAGTAGCAATTCAGGAGACACAGATTCAGATAGAAACCTGACTAGTGTTCCCCAAATACTATTTTTTAGCAAGAGCATTAATTCTTCATAATTCTGTAATGGCATCTGATATGTGAGAACGTTGGAAGCAGATCTAATGGCAGATAATTTTTAAAAAAATTTTATAAGTAGTTTCATTAAGATAGTCATTTAAGAAGACCTGTCATGAACTACCTGAAATAAAGTCTGTTTGACATATCCAAAGACATACTTCTTAAAAGTATGTACATTTCTTTGCTAATTATAAACCTTATGCCAATTGGCTCTTAGTTACCAAGTGTTGTATCGATTCTGATAACCTGAGTAAGGTCATGGAGGAGGCGTCCGCTTTCTTTTCACTGTCAAATTAAAAATGCCAAAATGTTGAAAATATATGACCTTGATGCCAGAATAGCCTCAAGTTCTCAGGAGTAGGATTGGTGTAAGTCATTTTGTATGTACTCCAAGTACCCTAAATGCTAAAGTCAACCCAGATGATTGTAGAATGAATCTTGAGTGGACTCAGGATTATTTTTAGCTTTAAAGCTAATGGCTTATGACTGTGTTTATTTGATGGGGCATGTGGGGTAATACAGTTCATAGCTTAACTGCAAAAGCAGAACGGATCTTATTTTCAGCAAGGAAATAAATGTACCTGTTCTGCAAAAAGAACTGAAAGGTGCTGGGACACCTGGGTGGCTCAGCGGTTAAGCGTCTGCCTTTGGCTCAGAGCGTGATCCCTGAGTCCCTGGATCGAGTCCCACATTGGAGCCTGCTTCTCCCTCTGCCTATGTCTCTGCCTCTCTCTGTGTCTCTCATGAATAAATAAATAAAATCTTAAAAAAAAAAAAGAAAGAACTGCAAGGTGCATATATGGTTAGCATGTATAATTAGAATGCCAATCTTCTATGTTAGGAGGAATCTTAAGATGGTGACTAAGATCCCTGCCCCCTGGTGCACATAGCTTTTTTAATCTTCTCCCCTTGGATACAAGGTTATCATTCCCTATATTGTATTATGTTATATGATAAAAGGTACTTTGCAGATGTGGTAAGTTCCTGAATCAACTGACTTTTAGTTAATCATAGTGGAGATGAATCTGACCCAAAAGCTAAGCCTTTAAAAGAAATAAGAAACAGGAGTAGATGATGTTCACAAGTTGGCCTTAAAGAGGCAAACTCCCATGTTTTGGAGAAGGCCACATGGCAGAGATGGCTGGGGGCCCGTAGTAGTGTAGTACCTCAATCCTTCAACCACAAGGAACTGAATCCTGCCAGCAACCTGTATGAGCTTGGAAGAGGACCCCAAGTTCCAAATGAGAAAGGAGCCCAGCTGACATCTTGATTTCAACCTCCTGAGGGCTTCCCCCCCCCCCCCCCCCCGCCGAGGGCTTTTTGCAGAGAAGCCAGTTATGCCACTCCTGGACTTCTGACCTCCAGAAACTGTGAGATAATAAATTTGTATTGTTTTAAGCCATGAAATTTCTGGAAATTTTTTACACATCAACAGAAACTAGTATACCACCCATATATCTAATCTCATTTCATCCAATAAATTCTATGGAAGCAGGAAAGCTCTCAGGAAATAAATTAAAACTTTCCAGAGTTGAATTTTAGACGTACCTGATATATCTAATAAACTTGGGCCAGCAGTTTGTGGCTGACAGTGGTAGAGGAAAGCAAATTATCAGAATGTACTGTTTTACCCACAAGAAAAAAAAAAATCTTTTTAATGGTATCATCACTGTGGAGCTGCACTCCACAACCATGACTAAAGGGGCAGATGGTATTAGCTCAGTCTTCTCTTCTTGAACCTGTACTCACCTTCTTGCTTGTTCACCTAAGGGACACTGTTGCCCTAGTAAAGTTTGAAAAAATGTGGAACTTTTTTTTGTTTTTTTTTTTTCCTGCACCTCATGCTCCAAGGGCATCCTGTAAGAAAGTTGAACTTAGAGGAACAGATTAGTTTCCTAATTGATATTAGAGAAGAGAGAATGGTGTGGTAGAGGGTCAAGGTGACGTCATCAGATTGAAACAAGGGTTGAGCAGTGGCCGGGAGCAGAGGAGCAGCTCAGCGAGCAGCCTCCTGGGCAGGTTTCAAGTCCTCATCTGGTGGTCATTCTGGCACAGAGTGAGTCGTAATAAGCCTTAGGTCAGGTGGCATTTTTGGCAGAGCAGCTGGCGTTTACCTGGAGCAGGGCCGCAGCCAGCAGCCTCAGCAGCAGCCAGAGCCACGTAGGAACAGCATCCTGATTTTATTCCTGGGAGCTTGTTAGGGACACTTCATGGGGAGAGCCAAGAGGAGTATGTATGGAGGTGGTAGCTTAATAGGGGTCTGAGGTCCAGCCATTTCACCAATGAAGGCTATCAGACTATCAAATTTGGGTTTAGATTCTTTTTTTTTTTTGGGTTTAGATTTTTAAGGTGACATTTGTCACCTTTGCAGTATGGAAGCACCTGGTTGTACTAGTTGCAAAATCACTTTCCCGGGGTGGTATTTTGGGCTGTGTTATGTCCATGCATGTCTTTTTTTGTCATAGTGTGAATGGCTTAAGCCACAGAAAAAGAATATTAATCAAAACTCTCTAGAAGCCATGGAAATCATTAGGTCACTTGTGTTTCTTTTCAGGTTATCCCAAGGCCAAGAGAATAATGCTACTTCATCTTCCTAACCTCCCTTCATGTACTGGTTCAGACAATACATTTAGAAATACCCACTTCTAAAGGATTTAAACATTTCATGTTATGACACGGCTTTTTGTATCTCTTGCCATTTCTGCCTCCTTCTCTGTTTTCCATTTTAATTGGGGAAACTTGATTGCTGTCCCTTATGTTGACTTCTCTGACCTCTCTTCAAGATTTCTATCTTGATATTCCTTTCGGATGGCATAACTCTTCACTTCTTAACCACGAGTCTGAAAGAAACCCATGATTCAGTATTTATCACAGATCCTTCCCTTCTAGGAAATTGCTTATCAATAATGCATAGGAAATTGGTTAGATGTATTTGTGTCATGGCTATATTTTAGGCCTACTTTCAACTTTTTATTTTAAAAAATTCGAGTGATAGTTAATTTGTTTATACTAGAATGAAAATTTCTCATGGTTTTTATTTTCATATTCTGCATTTCTACCTTTTAAAGACAGGAATTCTGTAGTCATCATACATGTTAACCAAACTGTTCCTTATTGGTTGATCCTTGCTTATTTTTAAATTATATTTATGTCCTATATGTATATGTATATATGTATATATATGTATGTATATATATAGTGTAGTAAATGCACACACTTTCTCAATCTTAAAGATGCTGTGGCTTATAAAACTATTGATAATTGTGGTGAAAACAAAATCGTTTTTAGTTCTTTTTAATCTGGGGTTATTTATAGTTTGTATTTCTTTTAAAGACATTTCTTAAAGAAGAAATAATAATTTTGTTCAAATGAGTGTTCTCATTGCACATGGTTGCTCATGCTTCTTTTGTAGTTGCAGATACTTCATTATTCACTTTGTCTAGTGCCTGGGTCAGCCTTGGCAGCCTACATGGATATGAGTGACACAGCACATTTGGTTAAGAGGCAGGCTCTGGAGTTGGACTACCAGGGTTCAAATTCTGACTCCCTGTCACAGTAAGAATTTGGGTGTATGATGTAACTCCTCCTCCCCCATCTCTCAATTTCTTTCCTCATAAAACAGGACATAATAATAGAGCAGTAGCCGTGAGAGTTAAATGAAGTCATGTAACATCCTGAGAACAGTACCAGATACATATTAAGTGTTTGATAAATACCAGCAAATATATAAATTATACTTGATCCACATTGGTATATGTAACAAATTTTACACTCGCCCTTGAGGATAAAAACTGCACAGGAAATAACAGTTTTAATTGTGTCTGTAGTTTAATGCGCTGCTGATACCAGACCATCTATTAAGGGAGGCGCCTTATATTCTTTGATGTTTTTTTGTCTTCCAAAAGGATTTAATACTTTTTGAGAAAATGTCAGACTGAAGTACCATGGTGGTGGCTCAGAGTGTGTGCTGCACTGTGAGTTGGCAACGCAGAAGCTGTGGTTTCCTTTACTTTCAGCAAATGACACCGACACAAACAGCTCTCTGTGTGGTGCCTAAATCCTCAGTAGAACATATGAGGCAGACTGTTCTGATTTCAAACAACTCTGAATGTGAGAATATTCTTCCAAATGATGAACTAAAGCCTGGTTTCTTATAGCTTGTGCCCAGAGTTCTAAATTTTGTAGCCACATGATACAGGTCTGCGCCTCAAATCCATGTGAAGGCAAGTTGCCAGGCCCCAACCGTTGTCTGTTCTTCAAAGCGAAATTCTCCACATAAGCTTCAGAAGCCCCTGAACTGCCCAAGACATTAGTGGCTTTTGTCTTGTCCTATTTGGAAATGGAAATGGGAGATGATCCATTCTTTTGGACTCTCATATTCTTATAAGATCAAATTAGCTGGTTGTATTTTATCCAAAAGATTTAGAATGATGCTATCTGTATTCTTTTCAGCATAAAAATAATTTTCAAAAGTGGATGTAAAACATTCCAAGTCTTCACTGCTTGAAATATTTATGTGTCATACTTTGAGTTTAATTATGTGAAAGCATAGAATATGCAAATTGTAAGATTTGGATTTCCTTTCCTTTACAATCCTTAGTAAATTCCAAATCTAATTCTGTCTTTCAGGCACAGTATATTGATAATTATGTAGGCATGAGGTCCTGAGAAAAGTTCATTTTATTTTAATTAATTAATTAATTAATTAATTAATTTATTTATAAAGATTTTATTTATTTATTCATGAGAGATACAGAGAGAGGCAGAGACACAGGCAGAGGGAAAAGCAGGCTCTATGCAGGGAACGCAATGTGGGACTCGATTCCAGACCTGGATCTTGCCCTGAGCCGAAGGCAGATGCTCAACCACTGGGCCAGTCAGGCATCCAGAAAAGTTTATTTTAAAACACCTTACTAGGGACGCCTAGGTGGCTTGGCGGTTAAGTGTTTGCCTTTGGCTCAGGGCGTGATCCTGGAGCCCCGGGATTGAGTCCCGCATTGGGTTCCCTGGGTGCCTGCTTCTCCCTCTGCCTGTGTCTGCCTCTCTTTGTGGGTCTCTCATGAATAAATAAATAAAATCTTTAAAAAAAACCCACCTTATTGATTTAAGAATGACTATTTTACTTTATTTTTTTATTTTAGAGAGAAAGAGAGAGAGTGAGCGCATGGGGGTGGAGCCAAGGGAAAGGGCAAGAGAATCTCAAGCGTATTCCCCCCTGAGCTCAGAGCCCCTCGAGGGCCTGGATCCCACCACCCTGAGATCATGACATGAGCCGAAATCAGAAGTCAGATGCACAACCAATGAGCCACCCAGGCACTCCCAGGAACGAGCATTTTAAAAGTAGTTACATGGCTAAATGATACAAACATTGGTGAGATGCTGATGTACCTAATGTCTGTACTTCATTCAGTTTATGGGATATACAATTTGTAACACAGCTAGGTGAATATAAAATATTAGACATGAGAAAGATTATTCTTAGTAGCCCAAACAAGCAATTAAAAGTTGTTGAAAGGGAAATTGTATTATTTAAGAGACTTAGAAGATAACAACATAAGGAGATTGTGTGATCTAGATAGTAGTAAAAAGTAATGAATTCAACATCATGAATTCTGGCTTTTTGCTTATCCTACGATGATGTCTATGATTTCACCTCTTGTAAAATGAAGTGACTGGACTTCTGAGCTCTTAGTTTTCTCCCAGTCATATTCTCTAAAGTTCTGAAGTCTATACCTCCAACTGTCTTGGATTTGTGAATTTTGGAAATTAAACTGACCCTTCTTAGACTACTGAGAATAACCTCAATGTACATACAGGTGTGAGTGGGGGAGAAGGACTTTTTCTGGTTAAGTCTCAACATGACAGTGGTTGGTGGTTATTTCTCACTAGACTCAGAACTGAACTACGTACGGATAGGTGCATTTATCATTCTAATTCTAAGTAGGTTATTATTGAATAATTTGAATTACTTAATATTTGAGGGCAATTATATATATATATGTATGAGTACAACATAAGTTGTACTCAAATATTTTTAGAAAAAAAAATGTTATATATATATAGCAAATATGATATATATATAGAAAAATGTTATATATACAATATTTTTTTCTAAAAATATTTGAGTACAACTTATGTCCTAAGATTGGAGAAGTCAGATTTTCATTTTCTGTTCTTTACTGCAGAAGTATCAGTTCATTTCTTCATGGTAAAACATGGAGTTAGCCCTTCTCAGAGCACACATACTATTTGTCTTAATTTAGTGTCTCTTTGGTTTTATTATGCATAAAGATCTCAGAGTAAGATTGTGGAAATGCGAGATTAATGTGATTTTTGATATCTAGTACTCCAAAATGATTCTGGGATTCTCTCTGAGGTAATTCAGAGACACCATAGTTTGAAAAATACTGATGAATTGCCTAGATCCAGAAAACAAATTTAGGTTGCACCCTGGATGAGAATTCACTGCCTGTAAACTATTGCATTAAAATGTCTGTACCTATGCAAATCATGGCACCCAATAAAGAAGCTAAATGTCTTCTCCCACATTTTGAAGCATTGCAGTGACTTGCTTTCTAAAAGAATAGTAGCATTTGTATAATTGGCCTTAATTTAAATTTGAAAGAAGCATTTTATTTATTTTGAATTACCTTCCTGTCTTTACTCCATAATTTATCCTTATTATGTAGAATCAAAACTAGGAATAAAACAAAATATTTTAGAGAGCCCTTAACCCCCACACATTTCTTTTATTTTTTATTTTCTTTTATTTTTTAAAGATTTTATTTATTTATTCATGAGAGACACACAGAGGCAGAGACACAGGCAGAGGGAGAAGCAGGCTCCATGCAGGGAGCCCGATGCGGGACTCGATCCCCGGTCTCCAGGATCAGCCCTAGGCCAAAGGCAGGCGGTAAACTGCTGAGCCACCCAGGCGTCCCCCACACATTTCTTTTGAATATTCAACAATACTGTTCTCGTTTTGGGAAAATTCACAAATTTGTAAAAGCATTTATGCCTATGGACAGTTTTTTATACTGTTCATCCCTACAAATAATTGGCTGTGGCAGCTTTGCAAATGCCTGCATTTCAAAAACAGACCCAAACCGTGTCAAACTGTTGGAGACAATCATAAAAAGTCCACATGTGCATTGGAAATGCAGTATCAGGGATAATAGATTAACCAAATAATTTTGTGTTGGTATTTTAAGGTTAAAATAGATTCTTCAGAAAGCTCCCTTAATTCCCCTCCAAAAGAAAAGGTCATAATTTTTTTTTTTTTCTCACAAACCCTCTAGTGATTGTCTTCAAATAAAATCAATAAGTAACTGTGACAGAATGTCACAGGCCATTACGGATCTCATTCTAAAATTCTTCTCTGGCAGTTTCTTTTCCACATTCTCTTACTGCCCAATGAGTAGGAAGGTGTCCCCATTGTTCCACAGCCTGCGTAGTCCCTTAGGACTTAGATTTGGAGTTTATTGTGACATTAGAAGGAAATAGCTTTAAAAAAAACCAATAGCTTGTTTTTTATTTTATTAGCAAAAGCAAACTCTTTTCTATTAGTTAGGATGTTCTAATGGCAGTGCGGTAAATATTGAAAACTTTCGGATTTTTAGGGGTGGAGAGATTGAGTTTACAACTAGGATAATGGTTCAGATTTAGTTCTTTCAGCAAATAAAAATATGCATGATACTGCATTTTTTAAATTTTGGAAATGGTAATAGAAATAATTAAGAATTTCTAGATTTGCAAACGTGTACTTACTTAATAGTGCAATAGTTGAACCGTTTAAATTCTGTTTAAGTTAATGTACCTGCCTATGAAGTTGGTCAACTGATTCAACAAAATTAAATTCATGAGCAGAAATTGTTCCTCATCGGCAGTGCTTTTACCTTAGTGCACACTTGCCTTGACAATTATTTGTATTAAAATTATACTCAGGGGATCCTTGGGTGGCTCAGTGGTTAAGCGCCTGCCTTTGGCCCAGGACGTGATCCTGGAGACCTGGGATCAAGTCCCACATCAGGCTCCCCGCAGGGAGCCTGCTTCTCCCTCTGCCTGTCTCTCTGCCTCTCTTTCTCTCTCTGTGTCTATCATGAATAAAAATTTTAAAAAAATTATAAAATTATACTCAGTCTTGAGCCAGTTGACCTTTGATTTTATGCTGATGAGCTGCTATGCAAATTATGACCTTGATTTTGCTTCAAGGGAGAAGTTTTGTACAGCCATTGGTTCTTGTGTGCCTGGCTTAATGCTTGAGATGATTCCTACGTAAGTCAAATAACTTTGTAATTTTAGTTTTAAAATTATGTCCATCTAATTTATTACCCAAACAAATATTTTTAAAAATGCCATAATATTGAGAAAAATACTTGTGAAGGATTAAATATATTTGGTCATATGTTATGCCAATCCTTGAAAAGGAAAACACTATCATCTCAAAGAGGTTCTTGGATTTGTAATATTAAGGTGAGCTGAATATTACATAAAAGTGTTACCAGGACTTGGTTTATGCAGCATTCCTTTTTACATGGATACTCTTAAAATTATTAAATTTTTCTGTCTTAGTAGCTAGAATAATTCATTTTACCTGAATTGGTAAATATTTTATAGATCCTCTGAATTATATAAAATATCATGTTTCTCTCTTAGCAGTCACTACTGGAAATTTTACTTATATATATATTTTTAAAGATGTATATATTTTATTTTATTTTATTTATTTTATTTATTTTTATTTTTTTTTTTAAGATGTATATATTTTAGAGAGAGAGAGTGGGCATGTGAGGATGGGGAGGGGCTGAGGGAGAGGGAGAGATAATCCTCAAGTAGACTCCCTGCTGAGAGTGGATCCTGATACAGGACTGGATCCCAGGACACTAGAACCATGACCTGAGCCAAAGGGTCCACTGCTTAATCAACTGAGCCACTCAAGTGTCCCTATAGTGAAAATTATAGAGCCCAAATTAAGATCATTGTTTAGGTCTGAACTGATATTTATCAGACCTCCATTATTACAATGTGATAGCTAAATGTTTTTCTTTCCTCTTAGGGTGTTTGATAAATGGCCCATAAGATGCTTGTTCACTTTATGTTTTGTAGATTCTACAATGTATGTTTTTCACATTTTAACATTTCTGAGGTGAAAATGTATCTTATAATTTGTCAGAGTTTATTTGACAATTCTTTTTCTTTTCCTGGGATCCATAAATTATTATAATCTTAAAATAAATGCCAACTTAGATTCAATGAAATGAAATCTTACAATATTACTGTGATTTAGGGAATACTTAATCTAGATGGAAAAAAGCAGAGTTACTGAGAACCGAAGATGACTAGATGGATTTAGAATGAATTCCCAGGCTACTCTAAGTATTCAGATAACTCTAAAATGTAGCTCAATTTATAGAGCAGCTCAATTGGAGATTTCCCGTGTACCTTCTGCCCCCATACATGCGTTACCAGCATCCCCTCAATGGTATGTTTGCTCCAATGGAACCTACACTGACCCATCATAATCCCCCGGAGTCCATAGTTTGCATTATGGTTCCCTCTTGGTGCTGTACATTCTGTGGGTTTGAGTAAATGTATGATGAATAATATGTATCCATCATCACAGTGTCATACAGAGAATTTTCACTGCCCTAAAAATCCTCTGTGCTCCACATGTTAATCTTCTCCTCCCCCAAATCCCAAGGACCACTGATCTTTTTATTGTCTCCATAGTTTTGCCTTTTGCAGAGTGTCATACAGATGGAAACATACAGTTGTAGTCTTTCAGATTAACTTCTTGCACTTAGTGCCATGCATTTAAGATTCTTCCATGTTGATAGCTCATTTTCTGTAGGCATTGAATAATATCCCATTATCTGGATGCACCACAGTTTCTCCATTCATCTTCTAAAGGATATCGTGGTTACTTTCAGTTTTGGCAGTTATGGATAAAGCTGCTGTAAACATCTGTGCACAGGTTTTTGTGTGGGCATACATTTTCATCTCCTTTGGGTAAATCCCAAGGAGGGTGATTGCCAGATTGTATGGTAAGAATATGTTTGATTTTGTAAGAAAGCACCAAATTATCTTCCAAAGCGACTGTACTATTTGCATTCCCACCAGCAGTGAATGACAGCTGCTCTTGTTTCACACCCTCACCAGTATTTGGTGTTATCAGTGTTACGGATTTTGTTGTTTTGTTTTATAAATTAATAGACTGTTTTTGGAGCAGTTTTATTTTAGATTTGAAAAAATTATCAGAAGGTACAGAGAGTTATCATCTGTCACATCTTCTCTCTCCTCACTTCCTCCCTGCCCCCAGTTTCCCCTATTATGAATATCTTACATTAATGTGGTACATTTATTAGAATTGATGAGCCAATATTGATACATCACTTTCCTTTCATAGATCTTTAGGTGTTGTATCTGAAGAATTCTCTCTAAACCCAAGATCACCTAGATTGTCTCCTGTTATTTTCCAGGATATATATTTTCCAGGATAAATTTTATCATTTTGCATTTCACTTTGAGGTCTTAGATTGATCCATTTTGAGCTAATTTTTATGAAAGATGTAGGGTCAGAACCTAGATTAATTTTTTTGCATGTGGATGTTCAGGTGCTCCAATACTAATGGTGAAAAGATGGTCCTTTCTCCATTGATTTGCTTTTGCTCCTTTGCCAAAAATCAGTTGAAAACATTGGTGAGGGCCTATGTCTGGGCCTTCTTTTCTGCTCCTTTTATCCATTTGTCTATCCTTCTGCAATACAGTACCATCTCATGCACTCTATAATAAGTCTTAATGTTGCACTGTGACATTCCTCTGACTTTTTTCGTTTCCTTCAGTAGTCTGTTGGCTTTCTAGGTAATTTTCCTTTCCATATAAATTTTAGAATCATTTTGTTGATATCCATAAAATTAATGTCCAGGATTTTGATTGGGATTTTGTTAAATATATATAGATCAAATTGGGAAAAGTTGACAATGGCAAATCTTCCTTCCCATGAACTTGAACTATCTCTATATTTATTCAGATTTTTAAATTTCTTCCATCAGAATTTTATAGTTTTTTCTAATATAGATCCTGTATAAGTTTGTTAGATTTATGCCTAAGTATGTAAATTTTTGGAGTGCTAGTGGTATTGTGTTTTAAACTTCAAATTTTAAATGTTCTTTGCTAGTATATAGGGAAGCAATTGACATTTTTATATTGGCTTAGATCCTATAATTTTACTATATAGTTCCAGGAGGTTTTTTAAAATTGATTCTTTGGAACTCACCTATATAGATAGTCATGTCATTGATTTAAAAAAAACAGTTTTATCTCTTTCTTTCTAATTAGTATACCTTTTATTTCATTTTCTTCTCTTATTATATCAGGTAAGATGTCCAATACAATGTTGTATAGAAGTGGTGGTGGTGATACCCTTGCCTTATTCCTAATCCTGGGGGAATGATCATGTTTTCCACAAGTGAGTTGATACTAATTGCAAGTTTTGGGTAAATATCTTTATTAAGTAGAGAAGGTTTTCCTCTATTTCTAGTTTGTTGAGCATTTTTATCATGAATGGGTTTTTTATTTTTTATTTCTTTCTTTTTTTTCTTTTCTTTTTTTATTGGAGTTCAGTGTGCCAACATATAGCATAACACCCAGTGCTCATCGTGCCAAGTGGGTTTTTGATTTTTTAAAGCTATTTTTCTATATTCATAGCATCATATGTTTTATTCTTACTTTGCTTGTTAATGTGATGGATTACATTCACTGATTTTAAATATTGAACCAGCCATACATACCTAGAATAAATCCTACTTGGTTATGCTGTCTAATTCATTTAAAATTTTGTTGGGTTTTATTTGCTAATATCTTGTTGAGAATATGTTTAAAGTACCACCTTGTATTATCTTATGAGAAGTTTTAGTTTGGGAGTCAGCAGTGTGTAAACGAGTGAAGGTCAAATAATGAAAGTAAATTGTGGTGTTTGAAGCCAAAAAATGATAGTAATAAAAAAGTTGGTAGTATTATCCCTAATAATGAAAATAATAATCACTTAAATTGTTGAGTGTTTTTTCCTTTTTTTTAAAAATGCCAAGTATTGTTGTGAGTGGTTTAAAAAGATTTAGTCTTTAAAAATGTACTATCAGGGGATCCCTGGGTGGCGCAGCGGTTTAGCGCCTGCCTTTGGCCCAGGGCGTGATCCTGGAGCCCCGGGATCGAATCCCACGTCGGGCTCCCGGTGCATGGAGCCTGCTTCTCCCTCTGCCTGTGTCTCTGCCTCTCTCTGTGTGTGTGTGTGACTATCATTAAAAAAAAAAAATGTACTATCAGTTTTGTATTATGTTTATCCTCATTTACAGATGAGTTAAGGTTAAGTACTGGCAAGTTAAATAATATTCCTGGGAACTGAATTTGAGATACCAAATTGCTCCTTCTAGAGCTCAAGTCCTCAATTACCACATCATATTAATGATAGACTGAGAAGAACAGAAGACTGAGGGCTGGGTTTTGGGAAAGAGCTTTATATGGGGTCATCAAGGGGGAGATTATATAAAACAAATGACGTTAGATTTTGGGGGGAAAGTAGGAGAGAAAGGGGACCAGAATTTTTGTACCATCTATTAGCACTAATTTGAGGACCCTCAGTTAATTTTGTTATATTGCTAAGATGTAACACTTCTTGCCTCATATTATCATGCTTTTGTATCATGTTCTGTGAGGTCATTAGATTTCTCTTTTATACATTAAAACTTTCATTGTTTATGTCATCACTGCCAGATTTCATCAAAATATTAGTGACAGAGCAATCTGGAAGGTTCTCATTTTTTTTTCCTTAAGAAGTGAACTTGATGACTTCAAGAGAAATTAAGTGAAACATCAACAGCAGGTGACCAAGTCAGCTTCATCAAAATCAAGAGGGGACGTGATTGTCATTTGGGAGGACAGTCAACTGTGACTAAGCCACCTGTTCTAAAAGCTTCTATGTGCAAAATAGTTAACTTCCCCAAATTTGTAAAAGTAAGAGGATAGAAATGTATTATCTTTAAAAAATAGGTAAAGCTCATGTTAAATGGACAAATAAGTGGATTATTGTCCTCGCAGAATGGTTTTCTCAGCTGCCATTTGAAAAAGCAGTAAGGAATATGATATTTTGCAACACTGTATTCTTTGAAACTGTGAATAGGGTGAGAATAAAGGGTCTGGAGAATGTAAAAACTGTCATAAATAAAGGAGACAGTAGGAATCTCAGTGTTTCACAAGCTCATCATTATACCTCTAAGGTCATTCTACCCATCTATTACTTACGTATCTTCCTTGGAAAATATGGCTTTGTTTTTAAATTTACCAGATTTCCTACAACATTAGTGGGAGGTGGAAGGGAAATAGAAGAAAATATTTCAACTACCTGATATGTCTATGGATAGTTTGATTTCTGGCTCACCTTGAGTGTGGATCAAAACCCCAGCTAACCTAGGGAGTAGTCAGCTTTGCTTCAGTGCAGAAGATCCTTAAAAAATTATCTGTTTCGAGAATGGTTTCCTCTTCTTTTTCTGGGTAGCAGGGTAACTCAGTCTAGGGCATCCAAACTGATCTGGCCTTCTAGGTACTCTCTGTGCTATAGAACAACAACTTACATAAGTCAGCAACATGTTTATTAAAGAGCACGCTTTATACCACACCCTTTTATGAGATCTACATAGAAGAAACAGACTGCTAGAACAATGCTAGATATCACAATGCTTAAATCCTGTCATAATCTCAAATTTAGAATGTAAACCTCAAATCTCTAATCTAATCTAAATCTAAAATTTAGATTCTAATTAAAGGTGAGGGGACAAGACAGATGCATTTAAGACATCAAAGAAGTAAGGCAATAATGCAACTCAGTCCTAACATTTGGCTTAGATTATTCAAAGTTCAGAGAAGGAAGACATCATTGCTCGTTGGAGTGGTAAAGGGAAAACCTCTGGAATGTTGGGCCTGGTCCTCACATAAAATATCTCTTGCCTATATTCCTGTTATTATCTAAGATTGTTTAATATGCTTCTTTCAACATCCCTTCTGTAGGTGTGTTTCTTGGGCACGTGTGTGTGTCTATATGTGTGTTGTTGGAGTGGTAGATGGAAGCCAGAGAAACATGGGTGCGTATCATGGAGCTGCTAGTTGGTTACACAGGACATGAGAAAATTATTTAAGTTTTCTAACTCATTTTTTTCTCATTTTCATAAAGAGTAAAATATTTCTTCAGATGATTTTTGTGGATTAGATATGATCATCTCTAAGTATTTAACAAAGTACCTAGAAAATAGTAAGCTATCATTAAATGGAAATTGCCAGTACTCATACTAAAAAGTGCAGAATTGCAATTGTTTATATATAGTGAATTCTTTAGAGTGGTCTCTGCTGTCATTAATATGACAACCAGGGGAAGTGGATTTTGAAATCAGTATGCAAGTAAAATTGACTATGGTAATGTAAAATATTTCCAGCATCTTCAAAATTAGCAGATATTCACTGGATAATATAAGAAGTGAAGGAACTCATTTTTAATATCTTAATCTCTAATAATATGTTTGACTTAAAGTATGAACTGTATATATGCTTTTTTGAAAATTTAATCAGATGTTTTCTGGTATTAACAAATGTTATACTTGTACATATAAAAATATATTTATTTGTAGGTAGATAATCAGTTCTTTTGTAATCTCTTTGGTGTTCAAAATGTGATCAGATAAAGGCAAATTACCTTGTCATTCCTTCCAAAGAGGTGGCAACGTTATCTGGCAAGAGAGTAAACAAATGTGATTTATGTACTAGGAAATCTTCCCCATCATACTTTTTTGTATTTGTTACCTAGAGTTTGAGCCATTTCCTGTTTTTCATTTTGCTTTATATTCATATTAAATTTTAGTAGCCCCTAAGATGAGAAAATACAGATTAGGATCCCAAACCTAGCAGTAGCATTTAAAAAATATTTCTTTAATGTTACTTGGACAGCTTTTTGTCTCATACTGATTTTCTCTTTATTTTTAAAATAATTGCTTCTGAGCTAAAAACAACTATCCTCTTATTGTTTCATATTTGTAAACATGTTAGAGCACAGAGTCTGAGTGATGCCAAAGGTAGCCACAGCCCTCACATTGAAAAATTAATTTCTCAGCTATGGAATTATAAGCACACATTTATGTTTGGGGCCTTGGATCTAAACAAATTTTTATTCCTTTCAGAAGAGGAATTATTTTTTAGCTATTATTAATAATAATGAAATAAGAATTCAGAAACATGTATGTGTATTCATATTCTGTGATTTATATATCAAATCTAGATAATACTGAGACGTAAAAGCATGGAAAAATCTGATTCAGGAATTTTTTTTTTAAAGATTTTATTATTTATTCATGAGAGACAGAGAGGCTGAGACACAACAGAGGGCTCCCTCTCCACAGGGAGCCCAATGTGGGACTCCATCCTGGAACCCTAGGATCATGTCCTGAACCGAAGGAAGGCAGACGCTCATCCACTGAGATACTCTGATGTCCCTGATTCAGGAGTTTTAAAAAGTCAGTTAGGTGAAGGAAGTTTATGAAATGCTTTAAGATTCTCCTTTTTAAAAACGTTTTTAGAGAATGAGAATAATTATTATTCCTAGGAAGATAGTGTTTCTTATTTAAAAATTAGCATTTCGGGGGGGGCACCTGGGTAGTTCAGGTGGTTCAACATCTGATTTTTTATTTTGGCTCAAGTCATGATCTCAGGGTTGTGAGAAAGAAACCCCTGCTGGGCTCTGCACTGCTGAGTGTTGAACCTGCTTAAGATTCACATCTTCTCCATCTCTCCTCCTTTCCCTCTCTCCTTTCCCCCCCAAAAAAGTAAAAAGTTAGCAGTTCTTGAACCTATTTATACAAATCTAAAGCAACATAGTATATATAGTAGAGAACAACCATAAGATATATGTCTGTATTAATTCTAGAGGTTTAATGTGGGAAAATATTAGGAAGGTAAAAATATAGGTAGAGATTTAGAAATTCAAGTAGGCAACCTTATGGGCTAAATTGGGCTCCACCTCAAATTTGTAGGTTGAAATCCAAACCCCCAGTATGCTGGAATGTGGCTGTATTAGGAGATAAAACCTTTAAGGAGCTTAAGATGTGGTTATTAGGATGGGCCTAACCCAAATAACTGATGTTTTTATGAAAAGAGATGAGGACAGACATAACACAGGCTGAGGGCTTAGAAGGTAGCCCTCTGTAAGCTACAGAGAAGCCTTGGAAGAAACCAAACCAGCCATCAACCTCACATTGAAATTCTAGCATATATAACTGTGGTAAATTTCTGTTGTTTCAGCCAGTAACATATATTATGTTCTTATGGCACCCCTGGAAAACTAAGACAGACCAGTATTTAAATGTCATAATATTGCTATTTTGGTTCCTAGAATCCCCACTTTGGTGGTGTTCCTCTTTTGGAATATTGGACAATATTCCATATTCCATTTCAATATGGGCTGTTGTTTCCATAAATGAGTCAGAGTATGTATCTCTCACAGATCATCACCTTTCCAGAAATCTACAAAATTCATTGCCTATAGGGTAGGAGAATGAAAAAAAAAATAATTGTTTGAATATTTCTATATTAGACAATCTGGAGGAAATAAAGAGAGGCCATTGATAAACCTACAGAACCTGCTCACCAGTAGGGGTGATAAGCTCTAAATACAAATGGCTACAATATAAGCCAAAACAGGTTCAGTGCCATAAGAAAGGTCATGCAGTTAGAGAAAGTTCTGAGGAGGAAAGAACTTGATCAGTAGTATTATATGTTCCAGAGGACAGATTAAGGAAGTCTCCTTGGAGCAGGGGGGATTTTAGCTGGATCATAAAGAATATATAGAATTTTTTTAACAGAATTTTCAAGAGCAAATTACATTTTATGCATTAGCAATGCACAAGCAAAAGTACTTTCATGGAAAAACCAATCTCACTTCTCCCTCCATCCCTCATATAGCAACATAACCTTGTTTCTAATTTTTTCCTTTTCTCAAGTGCTTATCTTTTCTTTATGAAAGGATATAGGTTGAACTTGGGAAGAGAGTAGACACTGACAATTTAGCATTTAAGAGCTATTGTACTGGTATATTAGCTCAGCAGGGGGCTAAATAATGCCATTAAATTGGAATTGCATCAGGCATGCCTATGCCTCAGGATAATCAGGTCCTGATCATATTAAATGACTCCTTTGCTGTTAGATTTTTAAAGCTGCCATCAGTTTATAAGAAGCATTGTATAATAGGAATGTATAGTGATTTTACAAGTATTTTGGCTATACATCATGATTAGGAAGATTGCTTTTGTTCTATCATTGTTTTTAATGCAAGCCCTGTTAATAACAAAAGAAACATCTTCCAAAACTTTAACCTCCAATAAACCAAATAGTGTCCTTTCCACCAAGTATACCACCACCATTTGTAGGCAAGAAGTTGTAGTTCACACAATATTGTGAAGATTGTTAGATTCTGAATTAAAATAGACATGTGACCACTTCCCGTTCTTATTATACATATATTATGTACAATTTAGTATTCTAAATTATCAATTGGTAAAATAGTTACTTTTCTTATTTTATAAGGACACATTTTTACTTGTGTGTGTGTTTCCAATATGTAATCTCTAACAATGTTTGTTTTGGGGGCACCTGGGTGGCTCAGTTGGTTAAGCATCCATCTCTTGATTTTGGCTCTGATCATGATCTCAGGGTAGTCAGATTAAACCCCACGTTGGGGGCTCCACACTGGGAATGGAGCCTGCTTAAGATTCTCTCCCTCTCCCTCTCCCTCTGACCCTCCCAATTTTCTCTCTTAAAAAAACAAAAACAGAAACAACAACAAAAAAATGTTTGTTATGTATAGCAGGCTTATCTAGGTTTACATAGAATAAAATCGGCTTGAGGCTTTTTATAATTTTGATGATAAAACACACATTTATAATTTAGTTTTTCTTAATTATTTTTGTTAAATTTCAACCAAACAACCAATTAATATTTTCCTGATCATCTTCTATATTGAAGGTGCTAATTATTCAACCATTCTGAAGGGAACCAATCCCTTCAAGTTGAAATAATTTGTTAATTTTACCCAAAATTCTTATACTTGCATGCTTTATGGATATTTAAGATATAAGAAAAAAGATGAAAAAAAAAAACAATAGAATTGACTTAAGCCTATCTTTTGTGCTTCATCTGAAGAAAGCAAGGTTCTAACTTCATTTCTAGAAATAAAAATAAAACCATTAACTAAAAATGGATTTGTATGCATTGAACATTTGCAGCTGGTTTGCTCTGGTAGGGTCTTGTCCACCCCAGTCACATCCTGAACTTTCTGGTTGCTGTCAGAAATTTTGGGGGCTCCATAGATGCAAAAAGCCCAGTGTGTGGGATGCAAATGAAAATTGAGGGCAATTCAAATGATGCATGAAAGAGAAACAAACACTACTTCAGTTCTCTGTTAATCTACCACTTTCACACTTAAGTGAGAAATTGCCATATGGCTTTTAAATGTAATCTCCTGGCAATTTTTTTATGCTTTTTTGGAATGCAGGAGGGTACATGTAATCAAGTATCCAATGCATTTTCCCCTCTAACAATTTTGAAATACTGTCATTTCAAATGAGCTTATTTACTGTGTGTCTCAATATGCTCTGATACTGAAGGAACAAAATTCAATCAGATACAGTTCTGTATTCAAGGAGTTTGTATATGCTGAAGGTCAAAGGAAATGAAGAGGACAAGCAATCACATTCACATGTATTCTTTTTTATTTTCTTGACTATTATTACAGTCTTCAGCCTTTCTCCAGAACTTCATCATCATTTGATTTTTTTTTTAACTCTCTTTTTTCAGCATCATGAATTTTAAAGCAGTGATTGTCCTTTGGGTGAGATTTTTGTCCCCCAGAGGTTACTTGATAGTGTCTGGAGACATTTTGGATTGTTATAACTGGGAAAAGGATGCTTTTGGCATTTAGTGGGTTGAGGTCTGCTGAACATCCTACAATGCACAGAATAGCCCCTGTACAAGTCATCTAGTCCAAAGATCTAATAATATCCTGTTTACCTACTTGAAAGAAAGAAGTAGCTTGAGAGGATAGAGCATGACAAAGCAAGTTAGTCTCATTTCTGTTCATCTTTTCTGCTTTGGGTGCTCTGTTATCTGAAACAAGTAATTTCCTTACCCTGGTCTAGTTTCCTTGTTTATCAAGTGGAAATTTTATTTTATTTTATTTTATTTTATTTTATTTTATTTTATTTTATTTATTTTATTTTATTTTAATTTTTATTTATTTATGATAGTCACAGAGAGAGAGAGAGAGAGAGAGAGAGAGGCAGAGACACAGGCAGAGGGAGAAGCAGGCTCCATGCCCCGGAAGCCCGATGTGGGATTCGATCCCGGGTCTCCAGGATCGTGCCCTGGGCCAAAGGCAGGCGCCAAACCGCTGCGCCACCCAGGGATCCCTCAAGTGGAAATTTTAATTAGATCATCTACCAAGAGCCTTAAATTTATAAATCTTGGAAAATTAATTTATATTTGTCCTTCTTTTTGAGAAGGAAAAACATGGGATATTATTTTAAAGAGGTCACTAATTAGGTTACTCAAGTCCTTTTTAGTTTATAGTTTTGGAGAAACACCCAATATATATTTATTCAAGCAGAGATACATATGTGACTCACATCAGTCACATTTCTGTACACTAGCTATGAACTACCTGAAAAAAAATTAAGAAAATAATCTCACCAAGGTAAAATAGCAACGAAAAGAATAAAATACCTAGGAATAAATTAAACCAAGGAGGTGAAAATCTGTATACTTAAAAACTACAAAACACTGGTGAATGAAAACAAAGAAGACACAAATGGGAAAGTATTCTGTGCTCATGGATTGGTAACATGTCCATTCTACCCAAAACAATCTATAGATACAGCCCAATCTCTGTCAAAATCAATACTAAAATTTGTATGAATCAACAGAAGACCCCAAATAGCAAACTCAAGCAATGTACATCACAGTTCCTGACTTAAAACTATATTACAAAGCTATACTGATAGAAACATTACTACTGGTATTAAAACAGACATAAAAGCAATGGAACAGAATAAAGAGCTTAGAAATAAGCCCATGTATGTATGGTCAACTGATGGTTTGACAGAAGCACCAGAATATACAATGGTAAAAAGAGAGTCTCCTCAATAAATGAGGTTGGGAAAACTAGGCTGCCACATAGAAAAGAATGTTAATGGACCTCTTAACATAAAGATCAACTCAAAATGGATTGAAGACTTAAATGTAAGACCTGAAACTATAAATCTCCTAGTTGAAAACGTAAGGGAATATCTCACTGACATTGGTTTTGGCAGTTATTTTTTTGGAATCAGCGCCAAAAGCTCAAAGAACAAGTGCAAAATAAGCAAGTGGAACTGCATCACTGTAAAATATTTTTGCATAGCAAAGGAAGCCATCAACAAAATGAAAAGGCAGCCTATAGAATAGGAGAAAATATTTGTGAGCCATATGACTGATAAGGGGTTAATACCCAAAGCATTTAAGGATCTCATATAACTCAACAGCAAAAGCATACACACACCACCACCACCACCAATTAAAAAAATGGGCAAAGGATCTGAATAGACATTTTTTCAAAGAAGGCATAGAAATGGCCAATGGGTGTATGAAAAGATGCTTAACATCAGGAATGACGAGGGAAATGCAAATCAAAACCACAAGGAGATACCTCACACCTGGTAGGATGCTAATATCAAAAGTCAAAAGATAAATTGTTGGTGAGAAGGGGAGCCCTTGTGCACTATTAGTGCAGTCACTTTGGAGAACTGTACAGAGGTTCCTCCAAAGATAAAAAGAAAATAGAACTACCATTTGATCCAGCAGTCCCACTTTTGGATGGAAATCCAAAGAAAATGAAATCAGGATCTCAAAGATATCTGCATTCCCATGTTCCTTGCAGCATTATTCACAGTAGCCAAGATAAGGAAACAACTTAATTGTCCGTACATAGATGAATGGATATAAATTAGTTTGTGTTAATCGTTTCACAATATATACATATATATGTTTTAATATATACTTAATTGTATACTTTAAATACACACAATTTTTGTCAACAGTAAAATAAAAATGTGATTCACATGCTATTCTTTATCAGCCAGCGTGTAAACATTGAAAGAAGCCTGAGAATACAGAAGCTAGTATTCGTAGGTTATATGTGAAATAGTGTAGTAATGTGGTCTATTGCTTTTTGAAATAACACTAACCTTGTCTAATTCAAAAGAAAGCTAGTGCATCTTCAAGAACAAACAGGTGCCTTAATAAAACTTCCATTTCAGTTTAAGTTCGTCGGGAGCACCACAGAATGCACCAGTGTTTATGCTGTAAAATGAGTTTGACTTTAATAATTAAAAATCTGAGTTCCAGCAGAAGATTTTATTACTATTTAGTCTTTTTTTTTTATTTTTATTTATTTATCATAGTCACACAGAGAGAGAGAGAGAGGCAGAGACACAGGCAGAGGGAGAAGCAGGCTCCATGCACCGGGAGCCCGATGTGGGACTCTATTCCGGGTCTCCAGGATCGCGCCCCGGGCCAAAGGCAGGTGCCAAACCGCTGCGCCACGCAGGGATCCCCTACTATTTCGTCTTTTCTGCCCCTATGAACCAAATATATTTTTGGAAGCCCTTGCAGGTGCTCTTAAGTTATTATTTGGAAACACTTCCTGATTCAATTTAGTAGTATGTAGTGTTAAGTGTGTTCTTTTCCTATTAAAGCAAATAACTAAAAGTGAAACTGATACATTCATATGGAAGGATTTCTAAGACACTGTACTAAAATATAGGCTCTGCTGCTGTGAGAATATAAGCCGTTTTCAAGTGTAGCCTTGAACACCCTATGGGGTATTGGCAGGAAATCGAACAGCAGGTCTTTTTTAGTTACTTTGAAGCAAGTAACTGCAGGCTTACTTCATATACACACTTATTATTTGCTATTTCTGAATCTTCATTTATTTTTTGACATAAACTTTATATTGGCTTCATTATGCACCTGAGTCATTTCATGTTTTTGAAAGACACTTTTTTTTTCCCTCAGGGTGCATTGAACTTCACGATATTTGTGTTTTTGATATATTTCTGAACATGATATTTGTGGCTTTGATATATTTCTAAAAGAAGCAGTGATAAAATTAGCAGCTACAATTTTTAAAGGAAAAAAATAATCATTGTCTTTGTCATCATATTTGTCATTAAAAGCTATGATGTTTCAGAGATGTTAAATTTCCTGATTAAATGATATTCCCAGTCTAAACACCACTCACAATTGTTCTTTGAAGTAAATTTTATTAAGGGACGCCTGGGTGTCTCAGCCGTTGAGCATCTGCCTTCGGCCCAGGGCGTGATCCTGGGGTCCCAGGATTGAGTCCCACATCGGGCTCCCTGCATGGAGCCAAGCCTGCCTCTCTCTGTGTATCTCTCATGAATAAATAAATAAAATCTAAAGAAAAGTAAATTTTATTAAGAGTTGTAAGTATGCAGGAGAAATGAGAAGTCATGGTATATAAATATGTATTATGTGAGTAGTGCAACACTGCCAAATTCTGTGTCTATACATACTAGAAGCATGGAAGGAAACAAAATACAGCTATAATGGCTCTCTTCATGGAAATTAAATTGCTGATATAGTTTATATTTCAGGGATAAGATTAATGAGTACTTCTGAAAAAATAAAATTTTGGATTATTATTTGCTGAGTCAGTAAATTAACAAATTGGCTAGTAATTTACTTGTGTTGAAGATGTATGCATTTCTGTCCATTCTTCATATAAGTTAATAGAATGTAGAGAAAACCACAAAACTAGTTATGTTAGTTCTACCTCTTAAAGAGAAAGAAGGCTGTTAAGTGTTATGGATAGTAAAAAAAAAAGAGTGTCGAAAAGGAAATTATTGATAAGAAAACAATCATGTTATACTTCATTTTATAATTACTTCAGTTTGGATATATTGCAAATCTTTCCGTATATTTGTTATCAGGGGCTCATTTCTAACACGTCACCTAATCCAATATACATACACAACGTTAAGTGCTTACTCTGTGTTTTAGGCTTTTCTCAGCTTTTTCTGATGGCCTAAAGTGAAAGTAACTTCTCTCTCAGTATGCATATAATTTTCTCCCATAAAGTGTAACTACTTGCAGTTCTGGCACTTGGTTTAAAAAATAAGATTCTTCCAATTGGTAAAAGATGTGGAATTCAAGCTTATTAAAAATAAAGCCCCTGGAGTTCCACTTCTGGTATATGGAGATCTGAGGATCTGCAACTCAGTGGAAGTGGTGAAAATTATGAAAAACAACCATTTAAAGTCTCTGGAAATGGCCTTACGGACGTTCAGCAAATGAAGAAGCATTATTTAAAAAATCTGAATTTCCCTAAGAACTGAAAGAGTCTGAGATATTTGAACCAAAACCCTCCACCTTCTTCCTCTCTCCATGCTCAGAGACCTGGAAACTCTAGCCAGTACTGGTACTGCATGTAACCAACTGGCATGAGTTTGCTCCACTGGAAGTCACAAATAGAAACTACACCAGGTGGAGTTGTCCGGCAAAGGAAACTATTTGCAGCAAATAAGATCACTGGGAATCACTTCCAAAGTTATGATTCCTGAGCAAGGGTGTGGTGGGTTCCTTTTATTTGAGGTTAGGATGAATATTTAGATAAGGGAGCCTTGTCATCTTGTGTAGAGGCGTGAGGTCTCACATGCACCTCAAGGAAACATGCCTATATATATATTGTATATTATGTTGATGAGGCTGCCCTTCTCCTTGGGCAGAGAATCTAGCATTATAATGAGGTAAGGTCACTGTAGGTCAGCGAGTGGCCCATCTGTGCAGACATAAGTTGGTGGTTAAGCTCAAACTGGTCTGGGTGGTCTGGGCTCAGGAGCTCTTCATCAGGATGGTGGGCAGGACTTGAGGGGTAGTTTTGTCCATCACAGATGCTATGCCCATGGTGTCTTTGGCTTGAGTTAAAAGATAAGCTGGAAAGAATTTATGGGAGAAAGGCCAGTGGGTGCCTGCAGATTGACAGTAAAGGTGACAGTACAGCCTAGCACCCAGTTCGCTCACCTGGGACTTCTGGTTAGAGGGCTATATTTCTAATAAGGGGATTTCTCATCTCGCTCCCAGCTACCTTTTATTGAAACTAAGTTCTGGGCCACCGTGTCAGAGAGGTGGTGGCTCCCTTTTATGACCAGCCCCCACTGCTGGGACAGGGCAACCACTGAGAATACTGTGGTCCTCCTCACCCTTACTTCAGGTCCTGGCACAGGAGAGAGGCACATAAGAGACCCAGGAGCTTGCAGAAGGGAAATGGGAAAGAGAGAGCTGGGAGGAGACTTCCTGAAGTCAAAACACATTTCAAACACTGACCTTGAGAACTATGATTCCTTGAAAGAAATCTGAAATTGGCTAGATTAGTCTGTAAAACAATTGGTGCCCCAGTTGAAAATAATAGAGAAATCAGCTGGCATTAGTGTTTAACAGCTGGGTGTGTTCCAGGGGAAGAGGCAGTCCTAGACAGCCCTGCCAAAACCCGTCATCCCAGGGTGACTGTCAGCATTCTCCAGGGAGTGATCCCTGAGGAACAGTATCAGAGCTTAGCTTCATGATTCAGGCAGGGAAGAGCAGGAGAATAGATTTCATTAGAATAATGTAGCCAGTCCCTACACAAATAAATAACAAATCCCAGACGGGTGACCATTAGTCAGATTTACTAAAATATGTTATCTAACAGATCCCAGTTTCTAACAAAATTATGAATCATGCAAAGAAACAGAAAATTATGACATATCTTCCCAGACAACAAGAACTTGTATGTAAAAAAATCCTAAGGGATACTAAAAACTATTAGAACTAATAGGGTTGCAGGATCAATATATAAAAATCAATTGTATTTCTGTACACTCACAGTGAACAATCTGAAAAATCAAAACAATTCTATTTATAATAACATTGAAAAGAATAAAATACTTAGGAATACATTTAACAAAACAGTGCCAAACTTTAAAAACTAAAAAACAATTGCAGTCGGAGAAGGACAAACATTATATGTTCTCATTCATTTGGGGAATATAAATAATAGTGAAAGGGAATATAAGGGAAGGGAGAAGAAATGTGTGGGAAATATCAGAAAGGGAGACAGAACGTAAAGACTGCTAACTCTGGGAAATGAACTAGGGGTGGTAGAAGGGGAGGAGGGCGGGGGGTGGGAGTGAATGGGTGACGGGCACTGGGGGTTATTCTGTATGTTAGTAAATTGAACACCAATAAAAAATTAAAAAAAAAAAGAAAAAAGAAAAAAAAACTAAAAAACAATCTTGGCAGATGTGAGAGAAGATCTACACAAATGGAACATTTCATTTAATGGTTGGAATTAAATTTAATTCTATTTAATATTTAATATTGATAAAATGGCGATGCAGGCAGGCCAGGACTGAGGACCCAGATGGGGTCATATAAGACCATCCAAGAAGGTCCCCGGCTGTGTGCAGAGTGGAAATCAAATGCTAGCTGAGAGGAAGTAAGACCAGAGTTTATTAAAGACATAGAACAGATACAGATGTAGCATCTGGGAAACTCAGAAAAGACAAGAAGAATGAGTCTTGTGTTGACAGAGTCTGGGGTTATTACTGAAGATTGTAGTCTGGTGCATATGTTTTCTTAGGCATCCAGGAACAAGCAAGAGTATTTAGAAGTCCTCCATAAGGACACTTATGCCCTGGGGCCAGGGGTGTTGGTGTGTCAGTGGTCTTCAAAAATGAAAACATTTATGACAGGCCACCTGGTCACTCTTTAGATACTATCTGTTATGCTGGAAAACTCCATAGAGATCATTAACTCCTTGACCTTTCTAAGAAGGACAGACATCTTCTGTACTGTAAGGGATGGGTAGGTCCTAGCAAGAATAGAGGCAGCAAAACAGCCTCCCTGGGGTCCCTTCAGTTTCTCTGTCTCAATGACAGTTTTCTCCATTCTCTGCATTCTCTCAATGTACTCCCTGTCAGAAAATATTGGCTTTTTTGTGGAAGTGGATATGATGATCCTAAAATTCATACAGAATTGCAAGCAACCCAGAATAGATAAAATAAGTGCTAAAAAAGAAGAACAAAATTGGAAGATTCATACTTCCTGATTTCAAAGCTTCATACAAAGCGACAATAATCAAGACAGTGTTGTACTTCATAGGATACATATATAGATCAGTGGTATTTAATTAAGAGTCTAGAAATAAACCCATGTGTCTCCAGTCAACTGATACTTGGCAAGGGTGCCAAGACAATTCAATAGGGGAAGAAGAATCTTTCAGCATATGGTACTGGGACAACTGGATATTCACATGCAAAGGAATGAAATTGGACTGTCACTTCACAACTGTATACAAAAATTAGCTTAAAGTGAATCAAAGACCTAAATGTAATGTAAGAGCTAGAAACTAAAAAAAAAAATCTTTGGAGAAAGTATAGGGGTAAATCTGTATGAAGTTATATTTGGCAAAGGATTCATAGATATGACCCCAAAAGCAGAATGGAACAAAAGGAAAAAAAGCATACGTCACAAAAATTTTAAACCTTCTGTGATCCAAATCACATTATCAGGAAAGTGAAAAGACATTTCACAGAATGGGAGAAAATATTTGCAAAACACGTATCTGATGAGGGACTTATACCCAGAATATATAAAAAAGTTAAAACTCAGGAATAAGATAACCCACTTAAAAAAATGGGCAAAAGACATTTCTCCAAAGAAAATAAACAAATGGCAAATAAACATACGTTTGACATCTTCAGTTATCAGGGAAGTGCAGATCAAAACTACAGTGAGATACTACTGGGATGGCCAGAATCAGTCAGAAAATAACGAGCATCATCAAGGATGTGGAGAGGTTGCCCCAGCCCCTCCTGCACTGCCAGTGCAAATGTACAGTGGTGCAGCCAGTTTGAGAACAGCCTGACAGTTCTTTGAAAGGTTAAGCATAGAGGTATCATATGGCCCAGCACTGTCACTTCTACATCCATACCTAAGAGAACTGAAAACACGTCCGTACAAATACTTGTACGTGAATGTTGGTAGCAGCACTATTGATAATGGCCCAAAGGTGGACACAACCCAGGTGTTTATCACTGGGTGAACAGATAAGCAAAATGTGTGCCTCCATACAGTGAAATGTTATTCAGCCATAAAAATGAATAAAGTACTTGTACATCCTAAACCATGGGTGAGCCTTGAAAACATCATGGTAGGTGAATGAAACCAGTAGCAAAAGACCACACATGTCAATAATGGTACATTAGGCTTAATGCGGCCAAGCAACCTGCTGTAGTTTTAACACACAGGTTTGCTGAACTGTTTAAATCCTTTTTTAAATAAAGTTTTCCATAATGTTTGTCCATAAGTAATAAGTAACATTTCTTCGCTGTTTTATTTTTGCTTTTTGTCAAAATATTTTTCTACTTTTTTCAACTCTAGTGGAAAGGTATCAGAATGTTGAATGTCAGATCTGTTTACAAATTCATATTCTTCTACTATTTAGCCAATATTCCATTGACCTCATAAATCATCATTGCCAGACCAGGAAGTAACTTTGAGAAAAGGACATAATGCCCATTAAAGTTACTTAGCCATGAAGAAGCAGACTTGGAGCTAGGAAGCAGCAGGGGATAGAATGGAAGCAATCACAACAGGAGTGGCAGTCGGAGCAGTGTAATTAGCAGCTGTGTCAAGGGTAATAATTTGCAGACACTATGACAATGGAGAGTTGATATCTCAAGGAGCTTCCCACTCCCTTGGCTTCCCAAAATGTTGACTGTCCTATATTCAGTTTAAGGCAGATTTGAGAAACAAAGGCTCCTGTGTACTGGAGCCTTTAGGAGAATCAGTCCTTGAGCTGATATCACCTGCCCACCTCCCTCCACTATGATCCCCCTCCTGCCCCCATACATTTCAGAATAGCTTCGCCTATTCCACTTATAGTTTTAACAACACATATGAGGACAGGGGTTCCATGGGAACGAAGGAGGCAGAGGAGAGGTTAGGCTCATTCAGGGATAGCACATGAGCAATAAAAGTATTAAGATCAAGAAATAGATGATTGTCCAACCTAAATTAATCAGCATTTAGCCTGCAGGAGACTTAGCATTACAATAATCCCCAATTTAGCATGGTTTGTATGATGGTTTCAGCTTTCAGTTTTTCAGTTTTACCATGGTGTAAAAGTCGTATGCATTCAGTAGAGGTTTGAATTTTGATCTTTTCCTTCTCTAGTAATATGTGATACAATACTTTTTCTTGATGTTGAGCAGTGGCATGAGCTGGAGCTTCCGTCAGCCACACAATTGAAAGTAAACAACTGATCCACTTACAGCCACTTGTATCCATACCACCATTCTGTTTTTCATTTTCAATATAGTATTCCTAAGTTATAGGAAATATTCAACACTTTATTATGAAATAGGTTTTGTGTTAGATGATTTTGCCCAACTCCAGGTTAATATAACTGTTCTGAGTGTGTTTAAAGTAGGCGTGGCTCAGTAGGATGCTCTTGATGTTCAGTAGGATAGGTATGCAAATACATTTTTGAACTTAACAATATTTTCAATATATAATGGGTTTATCAGGAGGTAACTCTATTGTAAGTCAGGGAAGATCTATATAAGTTAGTGGTTTTCAAAGTGTGATGTCCAGTTAAGCAGTTGGGAACTTTTTAAAAGTTGCAAATTCCACCCCCTGCCTCTCCCACCCGCACCTGGTGAAACAGCAACCCTGGGGGTGGGACACAACCATCTCTATTTTGTCAAGCCTTCCAAGCAGTTCTGATACATACTAAAATTTGAGAACCATTGTACTAAGATGTTTTATAAGATTTGATGGTCACCTCCCAGATTAGACATTAGGCACTGCTTCAGAGGCAGTGGGATGTAACAGCAGTTGGCAGTGAATCTTAGAAGGAAAGAAATCAAGACAGGACCTCAGTGCCCCCAGAGAAGTCCTATTTGATAGGAAGGTATGAATTCAGGGAAATACAGTTCTTTGTAGGCAGTATACAGAGTCACATAAAACTATTCTGGCTTCAGATAGAGATATATAAACTTCAACAAGCTAGAATCATTTTGTCTCAATTTTCTCATCTCTAAATCTGTGTAATAATAATAATAATAATAATAATAATGGTGCCAGCCTTATAGAGTTACTAAAAAAAAATTGAATAAATTAGAGATAACAGACAGAGTAAGCCTGTCACATAGTAAGGGGAGAACAGATGTTAACTCCCATTATGATTTTTATGATATTAAAACTGCAATATAAGGTTTGGATTCCTAAGTTATAATTTCCAAAAGGTTAACAACATGGCTCTCATGTAATATAAAATAAGCATGTCAAATATGTTTTTAATTCATTAATTAACAAAGTAATGAGTAAATGTCAAAAGTGGGTTCAAAGGAGATTTTGGAGTACAGAGTTTATAATCTGCTAAGAATGCTGAAATATTTCTAACAGATGTAAAATGGTATAATATCCTACAGACCAATACATTGTAATAATTGAAGTTATCTTTTTTTATTAGACTAAAACCAATTGCATCTCTCCTGGACAACATTTATTTACATTATTATAGACATGAATCATTTACATTTCTCTCAGGTAAGGATCATTTAATTGATATCAATTTTTTGCAAGATATCCTCCAGCCCTACCAAGTTGTAAAAGAGCTTCATCTACAGAAATCAAGCAAAGATGCACACCAGTACTGCTCTAAAAGAACATGCAATAATTGATTTTACTGATTTCCAATTCTGGAATGATATTTCTTGATGGATGTTTCATAAGAAGTAGTGCAAAGGCCAGGTTATTGGAATTGATTTACAGGAACAAAGCAGGACTTGAAGCTAAGGGTATATGGCTAGTTCTTCTGCGCCCTGGAGCATGTCAGGCCTGCAGATAGTAGTGAACAAAACAAAACAAAAAACCCCCACAAAAACTGTGAACATTAGAGAAACCTGTTGCCAGAGCAACTGAATGAACATTGTAGCACCTAGAGGATGTACACATTATGAAAGAAGAGAAATAGTCCCTTAATTTGAAACATATTTTCTTTATAACTGGTCAACAGAGATGATTTGGAACATTATCCTCAGATGATTGAAATGTTTGCTTACTCCAAGTAGAATTGTAACCAGGGATGGAAGAAGACAAGGATTTTATTGTGTTACTTGTTGTATGACATTCAGTGCATTTTTCTGTAATGCAAATGAAATCAGGTTTGAGACAAAAGCCTGTGCAAGAGACTTTAAATTCTTATCACATAATAACTAGAAAATAAAGTAGGGATGTTGCCTAAGCACGGTAGCAAATCTATATAATTAAGTCACAAATAAAGACAGTGGTTTCAATACAGCATATACACGAGGATTAGATTGATAAATCTCATATGTCAGAATCTTGGCTTAGAAGCAAGAATAAGGAGATAAGTGGTAATTTTCTTATTAAAAAAAATCCTGCATCACTTTGGAAAGTTATATCTGATTTTGTTTTTTAATCAAAAGTATTTTGTAGAGGGGTGCCTGGGTGGCTCAGTCGGTTGAGCATCCAACACTTGATTTTGGCTCAGATCACATTTGCAGTGTTATGAGACTCAGCCCATGTCAGGCCCTGTGCTCCAGGAGGAGCCTGCTTAAGATTCTTTCTCTTGGGATGCCTAGGTGGCTCTGGTTGAGCTTCTGCCTTCAGCTCAGGTCATGATCCTGGGGTCCTGGGATCCAGTCTCACATCAGGCTCCCACAGGGAGCCTACTTCTCCCTCTGCCGATGTCTCTGCCTCTCTCTCTGTGTCTCTCACGAATAAATAAATAAAACATTTAAAAAAAAGATTCTCTCTCTCCCTCTCCCTTTTCCTGCCATTGCCCTCTTCCTCTGCCACCTGCTTGCATTCTCTCTCTTAAAAAAAAAAAAAAAAAGAAAAAGATTTTTAGTCGAAAACAGCTTGGTTCCTAAGGGAAAAAAAATATAGGAGAAATTTAGTTCCTTTTATTTTGTTAGGATGTTTTCTGATTTTCTGTCCTAGAATTGAGCAACAGCTAAGAGTAAGTATATTTTTGATATTTTTCATAACGATAATGGAGTCATTCTCGATTTATAGGTATTCAAATTAAACTTATTTAACAAACGTTAATTGAGCAATTTGAATAAGGCTGTTAGTACACAGTGAAGACAAGGAGCATGATGTGATCATCTTCCTGCAAAGAATTTACCATTTTATCTGGGAATGAACTAATTACAGCTCAAATAAAGGTAGAAGGGATATAGTAGGCTCAATAATGGTTTAGGTGAGCAATGGCATTGAAGCAGGAATATTATAAGAGATCTAAAAATATAGTAGGAAGAGAGATATCTCGTTAAAAGAGGAAACAGAAATTGAAAAATGAAGGACAGAAAGTGGCTAAAAAGAAGTGCAAAGCATTTTATGTGTTCAAAAGAAGAAGGATTAAACTAGTATGGAATGGGAGATTAACAGCAAAGCCTTCATGGAGAAGGGAATATGTGAGATGGACGTTGAATAATGGTAATGTTTAAGTGATGTGTGATGTAGGATATTCTAGGTGGGAGAAACAATTGGTACTTATGTACAAAGATAGGAATATTTAGGTAATACTTGAGGAATAGCTTATATACAGAGAAATGGCATAATAATAATAATGATACCATCTATTTAGTGGTATTGTATTATATCCGACTTTACAGACATCATTTTATTTTGCTTAATCTTTACAGGAGCCTATTAGGTAATGTTGTAATTATCATCTCTGGATAAGTAAGTAATGTGGGTAAAGTCAAATAGCTAGTGAGGACTTGGATGGGTATTCTTAAATCTAACTGACTTTACTCTCATGCTTCATTCTCTCTCAGTTGTGTCTCAGGCATTTGGGGTTATAGATGTTAAAACTTCATGATTTGACTCTAGATTATTGGATGTGAGACCTAAATAAAAAGAGTAGTCCAAATGGATGCCAGTGTTGCATGCCGGGTCATTTGAAAAATGGTAGCACTGTCAATGAAAAGAGTTTCATTTGGGCATGCTAATCAAATTTACTAATAGACCTGCAGAGAATTATATCAAGTCAAATGGGAAATTCATATCTTGAGTTCAGGAAATGTCTAAGCTCAAGTTCAAGAGGAAAAGGGTAACAGAACAAAGTCTTAGAGAATAACTGATGTTAAAAACAGAAAGCAGAGGAGCCAATAAGAGAGTGAAAGATTAACCAAGATGAAGAGAAAGCCAAAGGAGACTTGTGTATTTGCATTAGAAAGAGAAGGAAAAAATAATTTTAAGAAAGAGTAATGGTGAAATGTCCAATACTCAAAGGATGATGAATTTGTCAATTGGGGTACTCAGACTCTTAAGATACTTAGAACTGTATGGAGAAAATAGAAGCTGAATTGAATGACAAACAGATGCAAGAGGCATGGCTGAAAAAGTTAAAGCTTTTAGTTTTACTCCATGTCTTAAGATTACAACCACGATTTTAGTAGATAAGGAAAACCAATGTGAAAACCCCATACTATTCGGAGATCCACATAATAAAGCCTACAGCTGAATTAAAGAAAGTAGCTAATCAAATACCATAAGAAGCAGCCCGGGAGTATAGCAAAGAGTGACATACCAAGGGTAGCCCTGAAAAGGGTGTGAATAATGCAAGGGGAATTATTGAAAAGATTATGTCAGATGTGATCTTAAGCCTATTTAGTGTTAGGTAAGGGCACTGATTTGTTTGATGGCACTTCCTATTTTCTAGTGGGTCTGAAATAAGGGCTGGCATTTGTGTGAGTGAACTAATGAGTGAGTGACTATCAAAGAGAGGGAAGGAGGGAAAGAAGGTGGGAAGACAGACGGGGAGAGGGGCATGTTGCCTTGAAGCCTTATTTCTGGATGTAGGTTTTGTTCCTTAGGTAATTTTTATTCTCTCCCCCCCCCCTTTTTTAAAGATTTTATTTATTTATTTGACAGAGAGAGAAAGAGCACAAGTAGGGGAAGTAGCAGAGGGAAAGAGAGAAGCAGACTTCACACTGAGCAGGGAGCCCAACTCAGGGCTTGATCCCAGGACCCTGAGATCATGACCTGAGCCCAGATGCTTAACCGACTGAGCCACCTTGGTACCCCTGTAATTGTGATTCTTAAAAAAGATAAGACATTACAGATGCATTTAACATCTGATTCTGGAAATGGCTCAGAATGCCTTTGCATTTGTTCATAGACTCTATCTTAATTTTATCATTTCCTTTCTACTAGTAATACAGTGTTTTATCAATGAGGATATGAAATTGTGCCCACATGACATCCAGGATATTAGAGCTAACAGGGGAAAATACCTGGAACATAATTTAAGCTGGTAGCTTTTACCCTGAGTTTAAAGAGTTCCAAGACCTTTGATGTAACTGCCTAGGGACTCTCAAGTGAAGGACCTTTAAGTCCTTTTGGTCTGGTAGTAAAAACATGCATTTTAATGCTCAGAGCCTTAGGCTACTAAGGGAAAATTATATTTGCCTATTTCTAATAGGTTGGTGTGAAATAGATGCTTGGAACATGCATATGACAGGTCTCTGAATTTCAGTTGATCAGAGATTATTGAATTTATGAGCTGTAAATTAAATTTACAAAGCCTTTTCAAAGTATTTTCCTCACAATAGCTCTGCTGTTAGAACAGTTGCTTTTGTCTGTAATTTATGAGTACATATGAATGTTGCAGCTCAGAGGAGCTAAGTGACACCTTCAAGATCCTATAGTCCAAAGCAGAGCTAGGAATGGATTCCTATACTTCAAATCTTCTGCAGCCATATGGAGCCTGTGGGGAAAAAAAAAAAAAAAAGTAGGCTTCTATATACATTTACTAAAATATCCCCTTTGGGGTGCCTTGGTAGCTTAGTCAGGTGTCTGACTCCTGATTTTGGCTCAAGTCATGATCTCCGGGTCATCAAACTCAGGTTGGGTTCTGCAGTGGGCATCAAGCCTGCCTAAGATCCTCTCTTTTCTTTGGCCCCTTCTCCCTCCTTTTGATCTCTCTAAAAATAATAATAAAATAAATAAAAGAAAAAACCTCCAATTTTTTGAAACAAGCATTAAACATTAATAAAAGCTCTGTAATAACTTTTAGAACGTGTAAATGTAAAGTCCTGCACTGCCCAATCTATTTGGGTGCTATTGTCATTCTTTATAAACCCAGCCATTGCAGGACCTGAAGGAGACCAGGAGGGGCTCTTGCCAACCGAGAACACCACGTGAGGTTGAGGGAACGACTCCTCCCATTGCACAATAATGCAAGGTTGTAAAATAAACCAATTACCACCTGTCTTTATTTAATGAGTTTATGTTTTATTCATCATGGGCTTTTTTTTTTTGCATTAATTAAAAAAATGGTTACAGGCTACTGAGCTTTTCCACATCCCTTTACATTTGCTCCAAAGCGTGCTCCTTACTTCCATTGCTCTAGCCCCAGCCAGCCATGCTGCGTAGCTCTCCCCGCTGTGCTGCACAGCAGGGGAGCTGCAGGAAGCAAAAGGGCCATAGACAGAAGCTGAGGGAATCAAGGGCAAAAAAAAGTTTACGGTTGTTTTTGTTTTTAGAAGACCCTGAATAGTTCACAGACCATTCCAGGTGTTCTCACTCGATCGTGCCTTTACTCTTGCCATTATATATATCTGACATGTCTGCTTTCCTTTCATTCTAATGAATCCCAGTATTTTGTTTTTCATTTCCCAGAGCTATTTTCATATTCACATAAGATAATTAAATTAAATTATTTGTGGCTCTCTGCTATATACCCAGGTCTCTGTATAGATCCTAACTGTTGAACTTACCAAATTGTATTACAGTTTTAAATGTCAGTCTCACTATATCAGTTGTGAGGCCTTGTCTCATCCGAGCGTTAGCACCTACCGTGGGGCCTGGCCTGCAACCCCCGGGCGATGAATGGTCACCGAGGGGCAGAATGGTGAAGGGGGTCCACCCCCAGAAATTACTCAACAGGCAGCATTTCTCTCTCCTTAGTTTAAGATGCATTCCAGAGAAAAAATTTCCAGGAATGGTTACTGAAATTTTAAGAGCGAGACACCATAAAATTTTTTAGTAGAGAATTTTTAGGGTAGTTACCCCCTTGTTCTACTCTGGCGCAGGACATGTTTACTTCATTTTTGACTGAACTATTAAAGCTTGGCCCCAAACAGTATTAAGTTTTCCTTAATTATGGCCCCACATATGATATATTCAATCTTGTTTTTGTTTTTTTCCAAATGAAGACACTGTTGCTCGAAATGTCATCATTTGTCTTGCTGCTCAGGGCCATGATCTTTTGTGCTCAAAGCCCTTAGGGCTTTTACATAATCATCACTTTCAAATTCAAGGATATGTCCTATTCTTTGGTTCTCTGATTCCTGGAGTGTCATATCCTTGGCTATGTGAGTAGGGTTTCAGGTGAATGGGTGTGTGGATAAATGGAGCAAACTGATGTTTTTTGAACATTTATTTATTTATTCATGAGACACCCAGAGAGACAGAGACAGAGACACAGGCAGAGGGAGAAGCACGCTCCATGTAGGGAGCCAGATGTGGGACTTGATCTCAGTATCCCGGCTCACACCCTGAGCCAAAGGCAGATGCTCAATGGCTGAGCCACCCAGGTGTCCCAGAGCAAACTGATTTTAAGAACATTAAGTTTTTGGACTGTGTTCTTTCAGCTATAATTTATTTATTTATTTAAGATTTTGTTTATCCATGAGAGACACAGAGGCGGGGCGGGGGGGTCACAGGCAGAGGGAGAAGCAGGCTCCATGCAGGGGACTTGATCCGGGGCCTCCAGATCACAACCTGGGCTGAAGGCAGACACTCAACCGCTGAGCCACCCCGGGCTGCCCAGCTATAATTTTTACATTATAATCTATAAAATCAATAAATGAATGGCTATGGAAATTATAGACTCATTTTGCTATATAATGATATCAGCTTTTTATGTCGATATATATATATATATATCCACATAAAAAAATACACACACACACACACACACACACTTTTTTTTTTTTTAAGAGAGGGAGAGAAAGAGAAGGGAGGGGAGGAGGGAGAGGGAGATAGGGAATCTCAAGCAGTCTCCACACCTGGCCTGGAGCCCCAGGCAAGGCTGGATTTCACAACTCCGAGATCATGACCTGAGCTAAGATTGTGACCTGGGCTGAAATCAAGTCAGATACTTAACTGACTGAGCCACCCAGTCACTCCACTGTGTGGAGCTTATTCTTGTTTAAAATGTGACATGCTTTATGACGGTAAATTTCACAGGTCAAATAGCTAATGGTAACAGTCTTTGAAAAGTGTGATTCTGAGATTTGGTATATGCATTTTACATGTGTTACTTATTTCATACCAAACAATTAAAAATAGGATGATGTGTCTAAGGGTGCAGTAAGGTCTAAGATTAGCTTCCTGTTTTCTACCTTGGTCCATAGACATCTTGGAGAATAAATGCAATGTATTTTTATCCCATATAGACAGACTTTCAGATGGTTCATTCATGTCAGAGATACTTAGGAGCTATTGTATTTTTCTTACATGAGGCAAAGAAATGTGCTATACCCTTTTCCAAGCTAAAGAATTTGTTTTGTGCAGGCTTTCAAAAGACTAGCAGCTAAAATCGTTTCTACTCTCTAAGTATAAAAGTAGAGCATGTCTATTTTGAAAGAAAATAAGGAATTTTCTGATAACAAATATATCAAGGATCAATAATTTGTTGCATTCATTCACCAGATATTGTTTGCCTACTCTGTGCCATCTTCACATTTATAGAAGAGGATTTTTCAAAAATATTGGTGGTAATTCTTAGAACAACCCTGTTTCCAGTGAATACTCTTAGATGGTCCAGAGGAATAAAATCTTGTATTTGTTTTTTCATCTTTTCTAATGTTGCCATCAAGTTCCAGCTACCTTCACAGAAGTCATTTTGCTTTTTGAACTAAATATTTGCATGTACAATTGACAAATTATTTTTATATAACATTTAAAATTTTAGTTTATGAAATCTTGTTAGAATGTTTGCAGGTCAATCTAAACAACTTTATACAATTCCTTTCAGTCTTTAAGAGATCCTTAAATATATTTTACTTTATTTTTTTTAATTTTGTGATAAAGATGATAATTTTACCTTTTGAATATTACCTTTTTGGAGGAAAGTTAAGTAAAATCATATGTCAAAACACTTAAAATGAAGCACCCTAAGAATTAGACACCTTGCTCGTATTCTTAACCATAATATCATCTTACCTTGTTTTAAAGCATGCTGATCTTGCTACAAAATATACTAAAATGTGTTTTTCTTTCTGTAGTCTGGCAGTCATATCAGGAAATGTATGTGGGAGAGGGGAGGAAAAGAAAGAGAGAAAAACAAGGTGGGAAAAATGGAAGAGAGGGAGTCTATATTGAATTCGTATTGTGTTATAATAGCATAGTAGATTCTTACAGTATGTCTGCTCATTTCCTTCACATTATAGATTTAAGAAGTAACCATTTTTATCTCCATTATATGGATGAAGAAACTGAGGGCCATACAGTTTAAGTAACTTGTCCAAGATCCTATTGCCAGTAAATGGGAAAATCAGTTTAGAGATAGGTCTCCCTAGCCAGTGGTTTCAGGACGTTAGCTCTTCTCGATATAATGGTCAACATGATAGTAGTTAGGACACATCACTCATTGTTATCCACTGTCAGCAAATTCTGCACCTCTATGAAATATGGGATGTAATCAAACACAACATACAGAACATGGATTTTTTTTTAAGTTTACTACTTTCAGAGAAATCAATCTTATAAGCACTTAGAGATCAAACGGGATATGAGTGATTAAAGGTTTTCTTTGGATGTGTGCCATTTATTTAATAATATTTGTGTGCAGAGCTATGCTAATGCTTTTCAGTTAGTGAATAATTAAATAGAACACATTATATGGGTTAGTTTAAGTGATCTAGTTTAAAAGTTCTACTTCATCTAACTAAAAAGAAGACTTGAAACCAAGACTTGTCTTCTTCCCTTTTTAGATTCTTTCTCTTTTACTTTTGGGAGCCACACTTCTAAGCATTTTCAATTGATTGTACCTTTGAAATTCTTTAAGGGCACTCTAAGAGAGAAGAGTGCTTCCTTCCTCTGTCTCTTGAATTAAGATACTGCATGTTTCTGGTATTTGCGTTTCTCTTACTGATGCTTCAGCATTTGCCCCAGAATTTAAATGGTTATCTAGCTGTAGTATATTCCGTAGAAATAGTAATTTGGGATCTATGTGAGAGAGTAACACATAGCTTCACAGAGATATACAATAATAAAGGCCAATTACTGTCTAGTGCATAGAAGTGATATTTATGTAGTAAAAATGAGATGCTAGTTCTTGTACATAATATCTTTTGGTCTTCCTATAAAGATTTTATGTGGTTGAATATTCTTTCTCTTGACCTCAAAGACTAACCTGGAGCAGTTGCCCTTTCTATGAGCTCTTCTAGCAAAGCAAATCTGACTATTAAGAATGTACCAACCTAGAACATTCACATATAACTTTAAATTATTTTGTATTTTTCTTACAATCTTATAATTTAAAAAAGTTATTTATTTGAGAGAGAGAGAAAGAGAGCATGCATGGGTGTTGAGGAGGGGAGAGGGAATCTCAAGCAGACTCCATGCTCATTGGGGAGCCTATCACAGGGCTTGATCCCAGGACTCTGAGATCATGACCAGAGCCAAAATCAAAAGCCAGACGCCCAACCAACTGAACTACCCAGATACCCACACCTCATCTTGTTAAATGTTCATGACTGAATGACCACTGATTATAATACATTAAATACAGTGTATTAGATTATAAAACAAAAATTATAAACAGTTTTACCTAAATTGGTTTAACTTAATTCTTTATTTTGCTCCTCTTCCTGCCTTACTCCACCCATGAAAGATTTAAGATTCATTTGGTCTACATAAGCTAAAAAAACTACTCTGTTTACAAGCAAAGCAAAACACATATGTCGAGGGAGCTAAAAATGTATTAAGATTTTTTTTTAACAATTCACAAAATTTGTATTTATACTCTTCTTCGTTTACTCATTCACTCGTTCATTCATTCATTCATTCATTCATTCATGTGTAATACACTGATTTCAGGAATATTTATGGAAACTGTATAGCAGATGCTGTAAATGTGAGCAGGTTGGAATCTCCGGTGTAACTGGTGATGTGCCAATGCACTCCCTTCACCCTCACCTCCTTTATATCACCTTCCAGACATCTTTTTTCTGCCGAATTCAAATTCTTAAAAAGTAGTTTCCCTCTCCTCTGTATCTTAAAATAAATTCTAAAGAAAATCACGTTTATTTTTTCTTTAATTTAAATTCAATTTGCCAACATACAGTATATCACCCAGTGCTCATGTTTAAAAGGTAGACTACTTTTAAACATGCCATCAATTCTTTGATGTCATGGAATTTTGCACTCAGTGCAGAGCAAATAATAAACCACTACCTCAAACTACAGTAGAACTCTTCCCTGAAATTTAGGGAAATTAGCATTATTTCTAAAAATACCAATATTTAGGGGCACCTGGATAACTCTGTCAGTAAAGTGCCCAACTCTTGGTATCGGTTCAGGTCATGATCTCAGGGTCATGGGATCCAGCCCTGCGAATTGGGCTCCAGGCTTAGTGTGGAGTCAGCTTGTCCTCCCCCTTTGCTCCCCGCTGCTGGCTCGTTCTCTCTCTCAAATAAATAAAATCTTCAAAAATAGCAATATTCAATATGTATATATTTAACAGGATGACTCCTATGCCTCTACTTAAAATGGGGTATATGATGATTTTTTTTTTTTTTGCTAAGAACATTTTTTTTTAAAGTTTTTATTTTAATTCCAGGTAGTTAACATACATCGTTGTGTTAGTTTCAGGTGTATAGTATAGTGACTCAGCAGCCGTACGTCACCCTTTGCTCGTCACCCTTTGCTCATCGCAAGTGTACTTCTTAATCTGCTTCACCTATTTAACTCATTATAATGATTTTAAAATACCCCTTATTAGGCTAATTTCATAACTAAGTTATTCTCTCTGGTACATTTCAGCTCAAATACTAAAATACATAAATTCTTTGAATAAAATACCAAAATTTGACATTATTTTATTGCTCTGGTTTTTCTGATTGTAACAGAAAAAATAAAATTTAGAAAACACATGAAGTTATTTAACAAAACAAAACTGGGCAGTGTATCATAATTGATTCCCTTGATGATGAAACTACTCTAAATACTGCTTATTTTCTTTATTCCTCACATTTATTCTAACATTCTGTACATATTTGTTACTTTCTGCATGTTTGCAAGTGTATATTTGTCTTTTTCACCTCACGAAGTTGTGTGGTAAACATTTCCTGTGGCGTTAAAAACATTCTGTAAACTTTGGTATGTAAATTTTTTATGTCAGTTGTAGGGCAGTTTATTGTGGAGTCCTTAGCTTGCTTCTAGTTTGACTTTTTAAATAATACAGCTTTAAACACTTGCATGCCTTTTGCAGTGTTTCATTAAGAAAGATTCTTATAATGAGAGAATAAATCCAATTCATTAATGATACAGTTTCTCCATACCAGAGTTCTTTATTTGGATTTATTTCTTAGCCATTTGAAGTTGTTGTCAAGTCATTTTCCCCATGAAAATCTGAGGTAATTAGTAGTATACCATAGGTCTTTATTATATTGCACACTGTATTTCTTTTCCATCAGGCTTTATATAACACAGTTATTTATAGTTAGTTTTTTAATATCTCTTTTCTCTGAAAATACATCCAAGAAGGTAGGATTTAATGATATAGAAGGCTAATCTGATTTTGTGGCTGCAAATGTAATATGTATTTTAATAACTTCTCAAAAACAGGATGCTGCAATAATAATGTAAAAATAAGAAATCTAGGTGTACCTCTTTGCATTGACTTTTCTTGGAGCTCAGTGAATGCATCTGCATAATTTGGTCCTTTTTTGGCTTGAAAAAATATTGACAAATGTCTATGATGATTACTCTTGTTCCATTTATTCTGAATTCATTCCTTGCACTACTTTGAGTTCTTTAATTCTGTTTTTTTTAATTGTATTTTTATTTATTTATTTATTTTTTAATTCAGCTGCATTCTTGTAAAGTTCTCGAATTCTTTAATGTTTATGTGGCTCTTTTCTGACATTGAGAGTTTATTTGTATAACTGCTTTATGGATTTCTCTCTTCCTTTCCTCAGTCATCTTCCACTACCTAAGGTGTAGTTTCATTTCTAGATCCTCCCCCCATATAAACATTTTGTAAAAGTGCATCAAAATCGCCAGATCGTTTCCTAATTTTTTTCTGATTTTTTAATAAATCATTTTTTTTCTTTTTTTTAATTTTTATTTATTTATGATAGTCAGAGAGAGAGAGAGAGGCAGAGACACAGACAGAGGGAGAAGCAGGCTCCATGCACCGGGAGCCCGATGTGGGATTCGATCCCGGGTCTCCAGGATCGCGCCCTGGGCCAAAGGCAGGCGCTAACCCGCTGCGCCACCCAGGGATCCCTAAATCATTTTGACAGTATGTTTTTCTTCTGTGTCTTCATAAGGATTTTGATCTCTCTTGTTTTCCTGTAGATTTTCATGGAGCCAAACTTTATTCACAAAGAAACAGAGCACATATCCACCCTTGGCCCACTTTTAGCCATCTTTTAAATGAGGACTACTCATTCCGTTTGTGATTCAAGCTAATAAAATAAAGTCCTTGGATGACTGTGGGCTCCAAGGACTTGGCTATGCTGTTTGAATCCTTCCTAGAGTCTGAAATCAAAGTCCATGTGTAGTTTTGGCCAATCTCACAGTATCTAGTGGACTTGTCAGCTGAGCCAGCCCCAGGCCTTGGTACTTCTCATTTCAGTCTACCCTGTGTAACACTAAATAATTTTCTTAATATTTACTTCCTTAATATTGCAGTGATTTCTTGGTTGGTTGACGATGACTTCCACATGCATGAACCTGTCATAAAAGTCCCCCTGTTACAGACCTAGTTCTCCAACATCATTTCGGTTCTGCACATGTGCCCTGTTCCAACTCTACTCCTTATCCAAACAATAACCTTACTTTGAAGCTAAAATCAAAAAGACACATTCTTTAATGGCCGAGACTTCTTTATTTGCTTCTTAGCATAGACTTCCTAAATAAACAGAAGAGACTGGCATTTAAACCTGACCATCAAAAAATAAGCAGTCCTCCTTATTCTTTCTGTTAAAACATTCACACGTGAACTGAGTTCTCAACAACAAATATACACTTTTAATCTCACTTCTTTCAACATTGTTTCTAATTTCAAGTTCCCATTTTCACACATATTTTTTGTCCCATTTCCCTCAACTTAACATGTTTTATTTTATTTTATTTTGACATTTCCAGATCTTGGCAGCAGTGCTAATTCTTAGTCAGTCCATCTGTTGTTGGGCCTCTGATAGTGGGTGTCCAACCTTGTGCCATGTCCTTTTTACATGGGGAACTCAGTGAGCTAGTGGGAGGAACATCACCTGCCTCCCAATGTTGGGTTTTTCTACCCAGGCTGTGCACTTTCATGAAAACAAATTGGGAGCTGGTGCTTGGATGTTGCCAAGTTTCTGCATTTTTTTTTTAAGGAAATAGATATGAGGATATGTCACATTTCAAAAAAAAAAAAAAAAAAAAAGCCTGTGAAGAACAGTTGTGTGAAGCAAAGGCTTTTTAACCTTGGCCTTGGCCATGGGAAAAAGCGTATGTTCTTTAGGGTAAAATAAAAGAGCTATCATCTGGGACCTTTTCTAAAAACCTATATTGTTATGGGATAAAAACAAAAAGGACTAATTCATAACATGATAGAATACTGTCATGTATTTCATTGCTAAGGAAATGGAAAGTTAAAGACTATGCATCATTTAGCTGCTTTAAGATGTGCATTTCTGAGTAATATGTTTTTTTTATTTGACCTGATTTTCATTATAAAAATTTCCTAATGATATTTGTCAGAGTTATTGCCTGTACTATCTGTTATAGTAGGAAGCAGTATTTTATTCATAAAACCCATTGATATTTTTAACAGTAAATCTATTTGAAAATTTATTGTCTTATTTCAGAGATACAGAGGTTATGCTTTATGCATATTTTATAGAAATAGATGAGACTGTGTGGAACTTTGGAGAGTATATGGGCATAGAAAAGTAAAAAGAAAACTCGTATCATGACCAGTTTCCACATGGAGAAGAGTAACTGGCCATCTGAAAATGTGGGGTGTTTTTGTTCTTTGTTTTTGTTATCTAGGACTAACATCGAAAGGCCAGAAATTAATCTTTACAGGGTCTAGAACTGGTGGGGATTGGGTGATATTGATTTATGCCCATCTAAGGTCACAGACATATTTTGTATAAATTACAAAGTCAATTTATAAATGACATAACATATAATGTTAATAAGTTACTGTGAGAAGCAATGTAGTGTAGTATTTAAGAAAGATCAAAGACTTAGGAGTCAGATTGCCTGGACCTGAATCTTCTCCTAAGTGCATGATTTCTAGTAATTATTTCACCTCTCTCTGTCTTAGCTTCCTCATCTGCAAAATGAGGGTAGTAACTGGGCATAGCTTATCAGGTGGCTATAATGCTTTAGAGTGAATTCAGGTGAAGCTTTTAGAACAGTGTCTGGCACATAGTAATTACTCAGAAAATGTTCCCTATTATAATTACTCTGCCTGTGAGAAATGCAGCTGGAAAGGGCAGGGCAATCCTATCCTTTTTCTGGTGTTTTCCTCTCACTCTTGGGAAGCTATCAAGGAAGCTCTATGGTCCTGTTTGGTCTTTTAGGCAGAAAATTAGGACAAAGTTGTTAGTTACATAATTTGATTGTCTAGAGCATTTAGGAAGAGGTAGCTGGGTACATCTGCCTTCACGAATGGTGCCGTCTTGCCTCAGGAGACCCAATAGTCTGTGCACCAAGATTCTTCCCGGTTGGTGCTTAAATGAGCACTGCTGATTTTCTGCCTCTGCTCTCCTCTCTTTTCTATCTTCCAGTGCTGAATAGACATTCCCTTCCACTCCTCTATGACTCTGTATGTATGTTACTTTCAGGCATTTTTGCCTTGAGAGCTTCATAGACCTACATTCATTGATCCATTATGTATTGATTTCATAGTTAGACTTTAGCAGGCATACTTACTTATTTCTACATTCTTAAGAGGAACTTATTTTTATCCTATGTTCTTTATTTAATGCATATGTATATATATATTCTTATATATAAGAATGTATATATAATATGTATTTATATAAGAATATATATAAATAAACTTATTTTTAAGTTTAAGTAACTTATTTAAACTTATTTTGCATTAAATAAACATTTTTATCCTCCTATGTTCTTTATTTAATGCATATATATATTCTTATATATATACATATATATATATATTCTTATAAATTCATGGCAACTGATAAGTGTTTCTGCTAGATTTGGCAGTAGATTAGGCCAGATAAAGACCTTTCTTGGGTGTGGCTTGATCTATTTATACCACTCATTCTGGGATTTGTTCATATGTGGACTTGATTTGTTATTTGCCTTGTGTGTCTCTTGCCTTCCGAGGAAGATAGCAAGTTTCTTAAGAGAAGGGGCATTTTAATATTAGTGCCTTTGTTCTTCATACCAAACATAAAGCTGGACCTAGAATCGATGTTCAAAAAATGTTTGGTTGTCCTCTGTGAAACCATGGGGTGGTTGTTTTCTCTTGCTTTTGCAGGTGCAAGTGGTGTGAGATAGTATAATAATACCAAGATGTTCATAAGAATTGCTATACTAAATGGATATAGGAACAACAACAAAAAAACCCAAAGACTGGATTTTGTGTGTTTAACAATATAATATGAATACCTGACATAGGTTTTTTTTTAATAATTGTCCTGTAGTAATTATTATTCTGATATATCCAAAGACGATAAGTGCCTTGCAGATTTGTTTATTCACACAATTGTTCCATTTTATCCATTATAAGACTCAAAATGTGCAGTCTCAGAAATTTCATTTCCATCTATTGCCTCTTTAGTAGAGTTTGAAAATCCTTTTTTTTTTTTCTTTTTTTAATTTGGATCAGTTAAAATCCAGACATCCAGACAAACTATCAGGGTCCCAATATTGTGAACTCTTCTGATGCCGGGATGTACCTTATTTAGATTGACATCTCTGGCATCAACCTTCCAGCTTCTACTCTGGAAAGCATCTAAAAAATCACTTACCTAATAATAAACAGATGCCGCATTTGTAGGTACTTTGCAAGACTTCTGTGTACTAGTAATTTTATCCTGGCAACAGTGAGAGAGCCATCATATCACTACTTTGCGTGAAGAACCTTGGGCACGTAGAGGTTAAAAATTAAGCTGCCCATGATCACATAGAGAATACTTTTCAGAGCAAATATTCTGAGTTTTCTTGGTGTTTTTAAGCTCCAGTAGGTTAAGTTTATCTTTGCCAAATTTGTTGTCTGCCATAATAAAAATTTCAGATATTTGATTTATTTACTTCTGCCAAATCTATTGGAAAGCATCAAATAGCTACATTAATTAGTGAAGATTAACTAGTGAAGACTGATTTTGTCTCTTCTGGTAGAAATTCCATTTCTTTCTTTTTTTTTTTTTTTTTAGAAATTCCATTTCTTGTATTTTCTTTCTGAGATCATGAGCTTTCGACAAGTCAAATAAAGAACTTGAAGTTACAGAAATAAAATTTCTTGAGCTGATCTCTTTATTGAGATGAGGATGTGTTTAAGGTAATATTAGCCACTGAAATGTTTAGGGCTAATGTTTGGTCTAGTTCTGAAATGACAAAATTCTGTTTCTTCTTACCATAATGAAAAATCATGAAAGACTTTGCATTTTAATGGATTTCAGGTTAGCTGAGCTTTCTGAGTTATCTCCACCTTTGCTTGCCTTTGATTAGGCTGTTTTACAATTTTCAGAAGTAGAAGTAAAGTTGCCAAAACCTTTTAGTAATGTAAATAATTCCTTTTCGTAGAAACAAAAATTGTTTCCTGTAGGTCACAATTTGTTTTCTTACTATAGATAATGATCAGCTTTGATGCATCAATATGTAAATCGATCTCAGTATCATTATCTGACTATAAATATATGGTTTGGTGCATTGAGTTCTTTTGTGAACCAGTTGTAGCATCTATTGGTTACATCATTAATTAAAAATTTAATTAAAATCCTTGATACATGTTCATTTTATGTCTTCATGATAATCATAATTGTGCCTTTTATTTTAAAAATTATCTTTGAAGACTCTTTCTTTGCTGCATTTCCTTTCTGCCTCTTGCCTTCATGTGTCTGATGACATAACCATCTGTTAATCTTAGGGATTTGAGATTAGATATGTGTCAAGCCAGTTATCTTGACCAATGTTAGATTGAATTGCAGATCTTTTGGTGATTGACAACTACTGAGAGGTTATTAAGCAACAGAATGGTCTAGGGATGTAAGAGATTACTCAGGCAACCAAGACTTCAATGTTACCAAAGTTCCTTAAGTCCACCGTATGCATATTTTAATAGAAGACACACACACATATATGTGTATATGAAAGATAATAGTATTTTAGATGGTGTAAGATTTTTTTATACTTATTTGTTATAAGGAGCCAAAGCACTAAGTGAACATTATCAAGGAAGAAAAGGAAACAGTCCTAAAATTTGCCTCCAGATCAGAATCTGTCAGAGGCATATTGATTTCAGAAGACATTGGGTGATAATACATGGTGGTATACCACAGAGAATTTGCTGTTAAACTGAGAAATACTTTATTTTTATACATTTTGCTAGATTGGGAGGTAAAGCATTGTGTTTGAGTTCTCAGCTTCTATGAGACGCCTTAAAAAATGCATTGTTATCATTATAGATTATTTCACAGGTGACTAATTTTTATTCTCATTGTAAATAGCATATTCATGTTTACTCATATTTCTGATCTGGAAAGTATAGACAAACTCAAGATGGAGGAATAAGTGGCTGACTAGCAAGCTAAATAGTAGTAAGAGGAGGGAGATGTGGGATGAGGAACGAGCATTGAACTCATGCTAATTTAAAACCTATCACCTTCTGTCTCATGGAGCAGCATGGGCAAACTGACTTTCCTTCTGTGCCTTAGCTCAACTCCAGTAGAATCTATTAAATTATAAAACTCATTGGTGGGGCATCGAAAGAAAATATATATAACTAAATAGATTTATGTTATTGTGTAAGACTAGAATTTAACCTAGAGGTTTTGATCTGGTGGCCCACAGGCCAGAACTAGTCAATGGGGGTATTCTCTTGAGCTCTACTGTCATGGCTCCACAGTGTTTTCTTTGATTTTTAGAGTGATTATAATTGATGAGAAGTGTTTGAACCCTAAAGGATTTCATATGAAAATCTGGATTTTGGTCTTCTTAAAATTTATACTATCATGCAGCTCTGGGCTCCTGTTTCCTTAGGGTGACAATTAGTAGGCCCTCAGTAGTAATTTCCCACCTTATAAAGAACACATACTGTCCAGTTCACAAGAGCCTATATCACTTCCTACTATGGACCTAAAAATACCCATAGAATTTATCATTATGCCGATGTGATGGTTTTTCCTTATCTGATTGGCTGTCCTTGTTTGCGTTTCCTGCCTGGCCCCTCTGACCTTTGGAGTGAACTGTGGTTTGTCAAGTGTGAATTTTTGAAGGTAGTGACTATGATGTGCTCACCTCTGAGACTCCCTGCCCAGCAGAGTCCGTCAGTCAGGAGACGCTTGGTGGTGTTGAAAGAATGCACTGATGAATTTTCACTGTACATTTATTTCAGTCTAATCTAGAGGATAGTTAATCTAGAGAACTTTAAAGTATAAATCAACCAATCATGATTTGTTGGATATTTGGGTTTTCATCAGGCTTAAAGTACAATGAAAATTAGTCATGTTGGGTTTTAGGAAATCAAGTTTAAGAGAGGTGGGTCAGTAGTTTAAAACTAAATTTGGAAGATATTTCTTAAATTCTCTTGAACTTTTTTTTTTTTTTCAGCTTTAATATAGAAGGATCACACCTTTACCTTGTTTTGTGAATTTATTTGCCTTGACTTTATGTTAGGGAGTTCCTCAAAATAAAATCACATAATAAGATTGGTAGGTAATTGAAATACTCTCCAATACTGGTGTTTGTGTTCTTTGAAGAATGTGTAAATTCCAGTCTATAGAGTTTATCCAAATATCCAACAAGTATCTAACAGGTGCCAGATTAAAGAAACAAACAAAAAACCCCAAAATTTTAAATTAAAAAAAATCATGTAAGATGGTTTAAAACGGCATGATATATTTGTAGATTTTTAGGAAAATTTGTAAAGTTTAGCTAGTCCACAGTTGAGTATAAAACATGTATCTAGTTAATTTCTGTTAGTTAAAGATATTTCATTTTTAAATTGGATAGATTTTACATGGTAGTTTTGGGAAGACAAGATAGATAAAATGATAAACATAAAAGTGATAAAGCAAATTAGGCTACTAGGAGAAAATTTCTAATGACTAAAAACTAAATATAGAAACATAATGTAGTCAAAAAATAGAAACATATAGTTGGGAATATTTAGAAATTAAATTTTGTTGTAGGTTTGAAGATGAAGTATGATTTATTCTTACTTAAAGTATTTAAAGACATGTACATAGCAATCTTTAAAATTTTTTTTTTTAATTTCCTTTTTTCTTTGTCTAACATTGCTTGAGTGGCCAGAATGTGGTAGATACTATCCAGAAGTGCTGGGAAATCAGACTATAGGACAAATTCTTCATTATCTCCTGAGGGAGGTAAGAAAAGGAGAACAGAATATCATAGTCTTATAGGAACATATGCTCAGGGTATTAGCAACGGTCAAAAGGGATCATAGTTCACTATGTGGAAGTAAGGGCAGGATCAGAGATAGTTTCACGGATCATATACTCAGACTGCCAGATACATAAACATTGGGAATGAAGCCAGAGGGAAGAGTGTAGAAGACTGAAGTTGGAAAGAGAGAGTATTATGTTTGGGGGTATGGCAAGTGTTCAGGTAGGTCTAAAGCGCAGTGTGAACTGAGAAAGTAGTGAGAGATGAGGCTAGATGAGATGTAGGGCAAATTCTTAAAAGATTTCTTGGGCCAAAATTTGTGGAGACTTACTCTTTGTATACAGAGGAAGGACATTTGTATATCATAGGCAGGGACTGATATAAGAATATTAGTGCTTGGGATCCCTGGGTGGCGCAGCGGTTAGGCGCCTGCCTTTGGCCCAGGGCGCGATCCTGGAGACCCGGGATCGAATCCCACGTCGGGCTCCCGGTGCATGGAGCCTGCTTCTCCCTCTGCCTATGTCTCTGCCTCTCTCTCTCTCTCTGTGACTATCATAAATAAATAAATAATTAAAAAAAAAAAAACAAAGTAAAAAAGAATATTAGTGCTTTGGAAATATTCCTACCACGGTATGTGAAGGGTAGCTGGTTTGAATTGCAGATGTGTGATAAAGTAGAGGGGTGACAAGATATAATTTTAGTAGTTTAAGAGTGAGAGATGAAGAATGGTATTGGCGGTACAAGTAAATCAGCATCTAGGAGGCAGGATTATGTTTGGTGGCCAAAATAATATTGTTGCTAAGTGAAGGATATTTTCTGTTTTCCCAGAACTGCATCGTCTACCAGCTGGGACAGATTTTTGTGGTATTCACTGTGCTTGAATTTGGAGATACATGGGAGTTGGGAGGACTTTTGTTGTGGGGATTTTTAAGATAATCCATTTATTTGGGGGCATGAAGAGTTGAGATGCCTAAAAAATATCCAGCTGGAGATATCAGGAGTTTTAAGTGTGAATTTGAAACTCAAGCTGTCAGTCAACAGAAGGGAAAGATACTCCTCTTCACATGGCTCAAGGATTGAATTCTAGGAAACACTGGTATTGAAAGGCATGTAGGAGAGAATACCCATAGAAACAGGGTGAGCATTGTGTGATGGTCACTGCTTGAGCCCTGTGACAACCTGGTGGGGGGTAGGTGCAGACCTTAGTGTAACACCGATCTAGCTGAGGTGCAAAGAGGCCGGCTAACTTGCCCAACAGAGAGAATGAATCCAGAATCCAGCTATGTCAAAAAAATAAAAAATAGATAGTAGTGTTCAGGACTTGTCATATTATAAATTGATGTACTTTAAAAAAATAGTTTAATTGTGTACTTAGATAATACTTAGTACATATATGATTCTTAAATTACATTCTAACATTAAAACTTTGTGATTCTAGTATTTAAAAATGCTTTTAAACATCATGTTTGGGTAATCCATATAGAACTAGTAGGTAACCCAATAGTATTTTTCTTTTTCTGTAATAAAGCCTGACATAAAATTTTCTATTGTGGGATCCCTGGGTGGCGCAGCGGTTTGGCGCCTGCCTTTGGCCCAGGGCGCGATCCTGGAGACCCGGGATCGAATCCCACGTCGGGCTCCCGGTGCATGGAGCCTGCTTCTCCCTCTGCCTATGTCTCTGCCTCTCTCTCTCTCTCTCTGTGTGACTATCATAAATAAATGAAAAAAAAAATTAAAAAAAATTTTTCTATTGTAATCAAGTCTTTACCTAAGAAATAAGTATTTATTTTGAATTTATATTATTTCAGTGCCGTGTTGGCTTCTATTGAGAAGGCTTTCAATTTGATAAAAGCTTTCTATTCTTTGTACATTATTGACTATTGTATTAATTAATCTCTTAGCATAGTACAGAAACTGGAAAAGGATTTTATTACGTGCTTTCAGGTCATAGAATGAAAAATGCTCTTTGAAAAGCAAGCTATTATTTCTTTTCCATTACACTTAAACCATTTATCTAAAGTTTATAGAATTCATAATTAAATAGAAATTGGAAATCTTTGGCACAGATGGGCTAAATAACCCGCTCACAAATTACAGAGAAAACACACTGATTTCAGGCTGTCACTGTTCTCAGATGTTAATTTCACAGTACTGAAATTATTTGTTCACATAATTATTTTCTATCTTTATATTAAACATTGTGCCAGTGATTTCATTTGGTGCTAGTGGAATTAGTTATTCCTGAAAATGTTCACGTATTATATATTATTCTACGTCTGTGGTTGATCAGTTACTTACAAGTCAAGGACCTAAGCATGGAGGCGAGAAGGAACTAGTGGCCCTATTATATTTGGAATTTTAAAATATGTTTTATAATATCCACTAAAAAGGCTATTTTTAAAAAGTTAAAATGAATTAAGATAAAGGTGATTTTTGTCTATGGGATATTTCTGGATATAGGAATGGGTAGAGAGATTAACTGGGTTTGTTTAGTCTTTACATAAATATCTCTGTAGCCTGTCCTCCTCCCCTATCAGATTTTGAAATAAAAAATCTTAAGATTTAAAGTACTAGCTAATCCATTTCCTCAGTAAATGTAGGAACCTGTTTTAGATAACAGATCAGCAGTCATCTAGATTCTGATTGAATACTTCCAGTGACAAGTCACTTTCTAAGGCAGCACTCTGTATTTAGTATATGTGCTGCCGAAGCAAGCACAGCAGCACTCTGTATTTAAGCTCGACATTATATATATATTTATACACATTTTGGGGGCCATATTTCTTATCTTCTTTTAAATAATTAAATTTTGATTTCTCTCCCCCCCTTCTCTTTCTTGGTAGGGAATAAAGAAAGCAACAAATAATAAAAGTTCAGCAATTCTATAATATAAGGAAAACCACTAAAAACTAGGTAGATGTCAACATCTTATTATATGTTCTTTGGATATGACTCTTGATTTGGCTCAGGTCATGATCTCAGGGTTGTGAGACTGAGCCTTACGTGGGGCTCAGTGCTCAGCAGGGAGTCTGCTTGGGATTCTCTCCCTCTCCCGGTGCCCCTCCCCCAGTCACGCGCATGCTCGCGCACACAGTCTCTCTCTAAAATAAAATAAATCTTCAAAAAAATGTTACACCTATCTTGGTGTAATATTATCTATGAAATGTCTTTTGTGTGTATATGTGTTTGTGCATGACTGTGTGTGCTAATTTGTTTATATATAGCTCTATATGATGTTTTATTAATTTTGAATTTTATTGTATTATGGTCAGATAACATCATTGCATGATGTGAGTTTATTGCTATTTATTGATATTTGCCTTATATCTTGATGGGTTACAAATGACCCATTCTGTTTTTTAAAAATACTAGTTTTCTGGTTATTGAGTAAAGTTTCATATATATGACCATCAGATCACATTTGTTCAGTTTTTACTAATTCTTTGGTCAGCTTGAGCAATCAATAACTGAGAAATTAGTTACAATTCCTTCCCCATGATTGTGAATTTTTTCATCTCGGTATTTTGAAGTTTTGCTGTATATATTTTGAGTCTCTTTTTTAATCTACATGTAAATTTAAAATTGTTATTTCTTCAAAGCAAGCTTTCTCTTATGTTAGTACATGTAATACCAGAAACAATGAGATTGTTTTTGAAATCTACTGCTGTAGCTTCACTGGCATTTGTTTGATATTTACTTGGTGTATATATATTTTTATCCTTTGACCTTTATGCCATTTTATTTTGAGTGTGTATCTAGCTATACTTGTCTGTCTATGTGTATGTATCAACAATGATAACAAAAGCAACTAATATTTATTGAACATTTCAATGAGTTAGAGATTCTGCTGTATGTTTTACATGGACTTTTATCACATAATCCTAATCATAACTCTCTAAAGTAGATTCAGGTCCTCATTTTACAGATGTATGGACTAAAGCTTAGAGATGTACTACAAAGTTAAGTAATCTGCTATTGTTTTGTGTATTGTAAGTGATACAAAAGAGGTTCAAACACAGGCAGTCTGAATCCACAGACCCATACACATAAATTCTATGCTAAATGACCTCTCCCAATAAGTATTTTAAGATACATATATTTTCTTTTCTTTTTTTTTTTTTAAGGATTTATTTATTTATTTATTTATTTATTTATTTATTTATTTAGAGAGGCAGAGGGAGAAGCAGGCTCCATGCAGGGAGCCCGATGTGAGTCTCGATCCCAGGTCTCCAGGATCACACCCCAGGCTGCAGGTGGCGCTAAACCGCTGAGCCACCGGGGCTGCCCCGATACATATATTTTCTTACCTTTATTTCCACTTGCTGATAGTAAAAGGTCCTCTCACCATTGTGTACTTTTAAATTACTACACAGTATTTCCTCTCCTTTGATGTGATTCCCAGAGTCATTCCCCTATTCTGGAAAATCTGTTGCTTTTTTTCACAGCTAAAAAAATGAATAATATGAATAATATCACCCATTTTTCAAAATTTTCCAACTTTTTTTCCTGTGGAAAATGCTTTATTATTGTATCATGCCAGTCTACTACAGGGAATATTTCAAAGTAGTACAGAAGTAATCCACAGACTTGACTAAGTGGAGATCAACTGATACAATTTTTTTTCCCTTAATTTTTCATAGTAATTGCCAGAAATCCAATAAGCTTATTTTTCCAAGAAAGATTAATCTCATAGCTTTGAGAGTTCAGTCCATGTGATGGTCCAATCAGGCTTTACTCCTTGTGTAAACTCCCTCTGAAGTTCATAGCTTGTGCTAGACGTTGTTTAGTTTCCACATTCTGATCCCCCAGTTTACCTGGATTACACTGGCTCCCCTCAGAGTTTTACAGGGGAGTTTTACAGTTTTACAGTTTTACAGTTCCCCCATGTTGGTTGTATTGGTTAGATACCAAAAGCACATGGAGATGTTAACAAACTTCCTTCTTTTCTCATCATAGTAAATTACACTGTGACAGTAACTTGGACATATGAGAAAAATAGCTTACAAATACGATACCAATTTACACAGCTTTCAGCAGTATATTCAGTTGTCTCCCTAACTCCTTGCCAACACCCTGTATTGCCCTCCTGTATAATTTTCAGAGTGCTTTTTCACTGATACTTATTTTGCAGTGTTTACTTTCTCCCATTAAGAATTTCTTATTCATATGCCTTGACTGTTTTCACTTCCCCAATTCTTAACTTCCTTATGTTCAAATGAACGTACCATTCAAATGAATGAACGTAATTACTTCAACAAATATTTATTGAGGCCCTACTATTTGACAGACGGTGGTCAAGAATCTTGGGATACGCCTGCAAACAAAATAATACCAAAATATTCCCTGTCCTTGTGAAGTTTACAGCCTAGGGCATTGGGCAGACAATCAAGAAATTAATAAATGCATGTTAGAATGCTAGAAAATAGAACCTATTAGAATATGGTAAGTGGCAAGGGAAAAAATAAAAAGCCAACCAGCAGAAGGGGTATTGTGAGGGCTAAGGATTGAGGAGGAGAGGGTGGTTTTCAATAGGTGATCATTAATGAGTAGCTGAGCACTGAGGAAAGACTGAAAAGACTTTGTATAGGGACACCTGGGTGGCTCAGTGGTTGAGCATCTATCTGCCTTTGGCTCAGGGCATGATCCCACAATCCCGGGATCCAGTCCCACATCGGGCTCTCTGCATGGGGCCTGCTTCTCCCAATGCCTGTGTCTCTGCCTCTCTCTGTGTGTGTCTCTCATGAATAAATAAATAGAATCTTAAAAAGAAGAAAAGGCTTTGTGTAGTGAAAACAAGTAAGGAAGACACAGAGGCTGCTTTGAAAACAAGTAGGGGTGACACGGTGGCTGCTTATGGTTTTATAAACATTATGGGACTATTTGCAAGTCTAGTAGACACATCTATCTATAATGTGTGATTCATTTAATCTCTCCTTCTCCACACTGTGAGATTCATCTATATGGTACTATCCTTAGGAGTACCTCATTGAAACGAAAAGGATGAGGGTGCTCAACAACTAGATAAAAATAATACTTTATTTGCTTAAATTATATGTTTCCAGGGTCCAATGTGAAAATTAATGATCATTTTGCTGTGCAGCATATTTTATGAAACAGCACTTGTAGGAAAAGAACTGTAAATATTTTAACTTGTTGCTATACTACTTTTCAAGATAGTATATCTGTAAATTTCAAATTCATAAAAATCAATCTTTTTTCAAACAAAATTTGGAAAGTAAGCCTTAAAGTTACTCTTAACTTTACCAGGTTATGTGTTACATTTTCAGTTGCTGTCGTGTTTATTGCTACTGTTAGTTTTATTATTATATTTAAAAGGCATAATTCTACTTTTGTTAGGCAGTATATTCTATAGGTTTAATATTTTTGATTTCTATCCTTGCTATTGACTCATTAATACCTCTTAAACTTTGCAGTCCATTGTAAATCTGATCCCATTTAAAATTGAAAAGACAAAATTATTTATAAAGTTGAAGCTCCTCTCCATCCAAAATTCCTGACTGATGTTGGTGTCAGCCCTCATCATCTGCATTTTCTAGTTAATACCAATGTCATATTTGTTTTTTCATTTGTTTTGTTTTTTAGATTTCACAAAGGAGTGAAATCACATGGTATTTGTCTTTTTCTCCCTGACTTATTTTGCCAAGACAAAAGAGCTTAATAAATAGATATGTTCATCATGTTTTCAAAGATACTTGTACTGATAACTTGGGGTAACATAGGGGACCTGGCCATGGGGTCCCCATGTAGAATGTTGTAGGAACATGCCCCCATGAGTCTCATTGCTCAGAATTCCAGTCTTTTTGTACTCACTCGACACCAAAGTAAGTCACCGGGTAAGTGTCTTATTTTACAGATGCGAGATAGATAGGTAACTTACTTTATAGGTGCAGTTACTTTGGTGAATTGCACATCAGCAGTACCTGAGGCTTAATAAACATGTGTTTATTGGAATGCTCCTCGAAGGCTGCCAGAGGAGGCTGGAATGAAAGTCACTGTGGAGAGAAGGGCCCAGCCATCAGCTGGCACCATGCAGCAGGCATGTCCATGAGGCCTTCTGCACATCCCAGTCAACTCCCCAACTGGAGCAGAAGCCTCACAAGGGGCCCCTGCCAGCACATAGGATCAGGAGAAATGCAGATGGTTGTTTCCTGAGCCACGAAGTTTGGGGAGGCTTGAAACTCCCCAAAGTAGTTGTCTGATTTGGTCCCAACATTGTTTTTCAATTTGAGAGTGAAGGAAGATCCTCTGGACAGACTTAATTTTTTTTTTCCTAATCAGACACACCTGCTAATGCATTCAGTTATGTAACACGGAGTATGAATTAGGCACAAAGGTTTTCTCTATCTGCTAGAGATTGTTTTTTCACACTGACATACATAGCTACTCCTTCAGATAATTGGCATTACTTCTTTTCTATGACAGGAATATCTTGGGTTCTGATTGTTTCTCTTTGTGCAGTCACACATCTCAGAACCTTCTTACCTAAACCTTTAATGACATACCTGAGGGCCGTGGTTTTTAAGACTTTTAAAATTCACACAATATTAAAATTAAAGGGAAAATGTCTGTATGTATGTCTGAAGTTAAGTGTGTCAGATTTTTATTTTATCACCTAAAGTCATAGAAAGGACAAAGGGAAAAAAAGTGTACTAAATGCTATTATCACTATTTTAAGAAGGTATGGATATTGTTAACATCAAAAATGTAGGGAAAACAGTGTAGGAAGGCTATCATCTCAAAATGAAGTAGCATTCTTTAATTAAAAATCTTTGAGTTTATGAGACCTATCTTACATTTTGTTTTCATTATGCTGGAGACTGGTAAAAAAAAAAGGGGGGGGGGTTGATAGCATTCATGAACCAATGTGTCAGCACCTCTTCAAGATTTAGTTTGTTTCATCCTTTTGTTTTTTCCTTATTTTTCTCTGATGTATTAACAGTATCATTACTTAATGAGTTGTTTTCCTTTATAACTATAACAGAAAGTCAGGGAAAGTGTGTGCCCAACTGTTCCAGAAGTTTTTTTTGGGGGTAGGGAGCAGAAGTAAAGCCTCCTTGTTATCCCATCAATAAATAAGTATTGTTATTGTTAAGAAAAACTGCTGACATTCATTGTTTTAGGTCTATATTAAGACCCTTATCATGATTATTATACACAGTCCTATAGTATTTCTGTGATTCAGGTGTTATGCACCATTTTACAGATGAATAAACTGACAGGGAAGTTACACAACTCATTCAAGCTCACACAAAACATAGTAGAGACTGGAATTTGAAATCAAGATTTATCTGAATCCAGTGTCATTGCTCTTAACAGCTTTGCTCTCCTGTCTTTTCCACCGAATATACATATCACCCCTCCTCAAGGCAATCAGCTGCTTGATTCTGCATCATTATATTGGTGGATCCCTTGAGACAGGTACTTGTGGAAAATTAGTAAAAGGATATTTTACAGCATGGGACAGTACAAGTTCCACTGGCTTTGAAATCATACTAACCATAGGTGATGATTAATTTTATATCTTGCTTTGGCCAGGCCGCAGTACCAAAATATTTGGTCATGCACCAGTCTAGATATTTCTGTGAAAGTGATTTTTTGGATGAGATTAACATTAAAAGCAGTAGACTCTGAGTAAAGCAGCTTACTCTGCACAATATAGGAGAGCCATGTCCAATCATTTGAAAGCCTTAAGAAAAAGATACTGAAGTTTCCCAAGGAAGAGGAAATTCTGCTTTTACACCACTGTGAGACTCAACTACAACATCAGCTCTTCCAGGGTCTCCAGCCTGCATATTTCAAACCTGCCAGCCCTCATAGTAGTGTGAGCCAGTTCTTTAAAATAAACCTCCCTCTCTCTCCTTCTCCCTCTCTCTGTATTCTTTCTCTCACTCTTTCCAACATACATACACACATACATGCATATAACATACGTACATATGACACACACATACATCTTGTTGATTCTCATTGTTTCTTTGAAGAACTTAGGGATTTTTGAATGAGAATATGATCATTCGGGCAATTCACTCAAATTAATTATCTTATACACAAAAAGGAATTACAGATCTGCCTTGACGACTATAGGATTACGTACTGATAAACCCATTGTAGGTTAAAGATAGCGTAAGTTAAAAATGCATTTAGTACACCTAACTTACCCGAATGTCATAGCTTAGACAAGCCTATCTTAAATGTGCTTAAAACACAGGAGCCTACTGTTGGAAAAATTGCTTAACACAAAGCCCGTTTTATAGTAAAGTGTTGAATATCCTATGTAATTTATTGAACATTGTACTGAAAGTGAAAAAACAGAATGATCATATGGGTACAAGATGAGCATCTCTGTTGTTGACCTCATGATCATGTTAGGATCATGCTGGGCTGACTGGGAGTTGGCGCTCACTGCCAGCGCTTGGCATCCCTATCCCTCCTCTGCAAAAAGATCAAAATTCAAAGTAGAGTGTCTACTGAATGTGTATCTCTTCCACACCTTCATAGTCGAAAAATCATAAGTCAAACCAGTGTATGTCAGGGACTGTATCTGAGATTTTTGAATAACTTAGTGCATGTGAAATACTTATGCTAAACGTTATTGTATCAACTATGCAATACATGTCAGCTAATTTTTATTGTTTCCCCCCTGCCACTTTAACAAGCCAATCTGTTCTCTCTGTCTTGACTTCTAGAAAGATCAGGCAAATGTTTTATTGCTTAACTTGTGTTTATTATTTTCCATTCCTTTCCTTCCCCACGCATTTTTTCGTTTTTGTGTTTTGTCCTGTGTTAATTGTTCAGTTTTTATCACATTGTCATTTACCTACATAGCTTCCATTTGGGATATAACAGGTGTACAAACACATACATAAACCCAAGCCTCTGCATGTATTTACAATCCAAATGACAGACTAGAATGAGTTTAAACTGGTTCTGCTGACCGCAGTTTCCTGCCTAGTCTCTTGACCAGTTTTACCAGAAATTGGAAGAAATCTCATCCGATTGACGAGGCAAGACATTTGACTGATTTAGAAGTGTCATCTTTATAAATTTGTCTATGGTTTATCTTTATACCATGAAAATTTTTATTTTCATGACTCTTATAGTACTTTATAGACTTTTTGGGGAGTGGAGAGGAAGAATTTTTTTTTTTTTTTTGAGGAAGAATTTTTTGTACCTAATGATTGTAGTTATTGTTAGTGATTGATTAGTATGAGTTACAGTCATGCTTGCTAAAAGAATTAAGATTCAAAGAATGTCAGTTATAAAGAGTATGACAAAAGGATATATTTTTTCAGGTTTTTTTTTTTTCTGAACGTGAACAGAAAGAGTCTATGATAGTTGTAATTATCTTTGCATTAGTGAGAAAATGATATAAGCAGGTTATATATAAGCCACCAGCTAATGGCTTTATATTCAGTCTGGAGTGGATCCAGCCGAATTTGACCTTGTACTCTCTGGAGATAGCCTGTAACAGCTTTTCCTAAGAGATGGTTGCCATCTCATTTACCTGTACCATGGTCATATCAGCTGGTCTACTTTTAGTCCCCCCGATTTAGTCTTGAGTATTGCTAGTGAGACAGCTCTTTTCATTGAAGGCTCAGGTGCAATTATCTGCTGAAGTGCAGTGATGACCCAAATGTGTTTGGTCTATGATTCCAACTTAGATTCTCAAGTCTAGACTTTCCTTTCTAAATCTTTTTACTTAAAATTAGTTCTAGTTTCTTTCTTGGACATAAATGAAAAAAGTTTTGGACTGTTCTTTTTAACACTTCTTTTGAAAGCTTGAAACTTAACAAAATTTTCACAGAGCATTTAGTATCTTTAGGTGTACCCTTCACCCATACCCATTTGCTTCACGTTTACTCAGCTCACTTAGGGTGTATTGAGTTACATGTGTAGATAGAGAAATTGTGTGTGAGTGTGGGGGTGTATGCATGTGCATTTGATCTTGCATCCAAGTGGCTGAGAGTCTAGAGAAGATCTACACAAAGAGAAAATCATTATAGAATGGCATCACTATAGTGCGCTCTGGGTGCATTAGCTGACAAAACAGTGCTTTGAAGGACAAAGTTGGCTAAGGGAGAAAGGAAAGGAAGGCCCTCTGGACCGATAAACCATGTGAAAAACATTAAGCCACAAGTCAGAAAGTGTATTCAGTGAACTCTCTACTTGTGAATGCATCTGGCAGGGCTTCCAAGCGGACTATTTTATTCATAAGGAAGAAGAGTCACTCGAGGTGTTGGCTGTACCCAGATTTGCATTTTATGAAGATTATTTGCACAGCAGTATGTAGCTAACAAGATTTTTGCTTAAACTTCAGGGATTTGACTAGAAGAGGCTAGTGCTGACACAGTGGCCCAAGGTTGATGGGTTCAGTACTTCAGTATCTACTAAGTAGCTTTGGGTTCCTATCAAGCCCCAATTTGTAGACTTTCAGGCTCCAGAGAAAAATGTCTTTAAATTTTTAAACAGCATTTTTCACTTCCAAAAATAGTATTAGTGTTAATTGTGGAAAATTTAGAATGTGTGCTAGAGCACAGAAAATAAAATTGAAATACTCTAAACCCTACCACTCATAATTAGCTACTATCAATATTTTGACAAATAGTTTTTGGTGTACATATATGATTTAGTATATATATCTATATACGTGTGGTTTAGTATTTATATGATTTTCAACAAAATCAGGTCATAACAATATTAGTTTCCATTATTGTTGTTATTCTTTTCCCAACATAGTATGCAAAATTTTCATAACACTGTGCATCTTTTTCTAAAGTAATATTTAGTATTTATTATAAAAGTGATAATATCTTCACCACAAAAATAGAATTTACTCTTAAGTAAACAGATGATTAGAATGAGTCTTAATCTCTCCTCCTAGAGATAAAGATAAATATATTTCACTTTTTTTTCCTATTTTTTTTTCCAATTGACATTTGATTATAAGTTGAACAAAGTAATAACAAATACTTAAGTGTTTATTGTATACCAGGCCGTTCTAAGTACTCTACATATGTCAATTATTTTTTTCCCATAGTGTGATGAGGTAATTATTGTCACCAATTTTAAGATGAAGGAGGTGAGGCACAGAAAGATTAATTAACTTATGTAGGACCATAGAGCTAGGAAGTAGGAGAGCCAGTGTTCAAACCCAGGCCACCTGCTGCCACATTTCATGGCCTTGAAAAGACTGCTATATTGGTTCCCTCTTAACATTATATTCATGTCATGCAATTGATTTGTTACCACCTACTCTTCCACAGCCACATTTCTCTGAAGAGTTATTTATATGTTATGGTTGCATTTCCTCATATCCCAGCTACTCCATGACACACTTCCACCCAGAACTTTCTTATATGAATTTACCCAGACTATTAGTTTGTGCTAATATCTCTAATGAATCCCAGTCTGTATCTGGACACCCAACTTATTTGCACTGTCATCGCATCCAGGGCAAAGGCCTGTTCCATCTTCACTCACTGTATTTTGTGGGTTTCTGTGGTACCACGCATCCTTCCTCTGTCCCATCTGTGCTTTTGCTAACTCTTGCTGAGTCTCCTGTGTTAGACAGTTGTCTTCAACCTACCTTCCGGATGTTACACAGTTTCAGGGCTTGGCCATAGCTCCCCTTGCCTATTCACCCTCCACACTTTCTTTCCCTTGGAGTCCATGAATTTCCATAAGCTTAAAATACATATAGTCACTGTAGATCTCTGTATCCTCTCTTTCCTGAGCTTCCGACCGGTATATCTAGTTACCTCAGCATCATCACTTAATATCTTAAAGAACGCCTTTAAAAATATAGGATATCCAAATATCTTCTCCGGTTTTTGCTTAGTAGATGACACAGCAATCCATTCAGAAATTTGAGCCAGTAATGGGAAGTAATCTTTACACTTCCTTCCTCGCTGTCCAGTCCTCAAATTCTGGGTTACATCAGTTGTAGTTTCTACTTTTCTTAGAAGAGGTCACTCTCCTACGTCTTCTGATCCCAGAACCTCACGCTCCCTTTCTCATCTGGACTATTGCATCCATCTCACACACGTTTTTATTTCTCTCTAATCCATGTCCCACACAGAGGGATATTTTCGAAGCAGGTAATGGATCAGTTCATCTCCTGGTTCAGCCCTCTTTGATGGCCTGTTTAGGACCTTTGATACTCTGTTTAGGACCTTTCATACGCTGTGTAAGGCCCTGTGCTGGCTCCTCAGCCCCTCACGCATGGTCATCTCCACCCGCAAATTCCGAGTTCCTCATGTAACCACCTTCCTCTGATCATTACCTAGTTGTTAACTCGTCTGTCACTTCCTTGGGGAAGTCTTCTTACTCTAAGTTGCATATCCCTTTCAAAACAGAGACAGACCTCTCACTAACAGTATTCACAATTTACTTATTGAAGCTGTGGGTACCCCTTAGCGGCCCTCTCCTCCGCCGCGCTGCAAGCCTCCCCAAGGTAGAAGCCTTTGGTCACTGCCTTACTACCTGGGACGTGTTAGTTGGTACATAGTTATTGAATGACCAATGATACTTAAAGGACAGTTTGCTGTACTTTGAGACTTTGTATATTTCTTATGTTTTGCTTGGATTCTAAGATTATTGTTCAAATTATGTCCTGCTGTAAAACAGAATTTCCACTCATTTAAAAATGTCAGCAATTAATCTTTTTTTTTTTTTTGTAATTTAACCTCACTTCAACCTCTATTTCCCAAGTTAGTGAGATATTATTGCATCAACCAACTAACTTTGCTAAGTCTTAATCCAAATTTTTTTCTTTTTTAATGTGTTTTTTCTCATTACAAGACATAGCCTATTATATTTAATTAGTTTTTTAAATCTCATTTTACTGCTAAGTGAATTATTTCTTACCATTTTTTTCTATGAAAAAAGATGATTAGAGTGGTAAAATAATTACTCCAGATAGAACTACTAATATGTGTCAAAACTGGAATTCAGATTCAGAACTTTATAAACAACTGCATAGCCACTCCTCCTTCTTGATCTGCTCCTGCTTGTGAAACAAAGCAATTCTGCTAATAGCCTCAGCTTGGTAACTGTGTAGGAGACTCCGAGCAATAAGATATTCTGTAATTAGGAATATATTTATCTCAGACAGTTGAAGGTGTGTCACTTTTTTTAAAACTCTATAGAAATACATTGCATTTGCTGTATCGTCATACAAATTGTGTTTTTGAGTAAGATAGGTTAATAAATTTAATTAATGTCAACAATTCTCTATTGAGATTCAGTTACATGGAATATGTTTGATTATCTAAAGTTACAATCTAGTGGAGGGGGAAATTGCATACTTTAAATATTACGCAGTTAGAATTTCACCTGCATGGTAATATCAAATACCAACTTCAGCGAGTTTAAACTGTACTAAGCCAGTACTAAGCACATTTCTTGATTACCAGATACATCATTAAGGTTAGGTATATTTAATCGTTTAAGTACCCACCCCCCCACCCCCCCCCCCCACACACACACTCCCCACAATGTATTTGGTATAGATACATTGATTACTAGATAATCCCTGTCCTACTTCAGGAGATTTTGGAATTTCCAAGTCCTTTCTAAAGCAGTTTCTTTGTGACTCTGCTGTAAGAGTGACAGTCATATAGCTATCCATATCATTTCTGAATTCACAAAATGTAAGGCATTTTTATGAAAGTCTAATAACACGTTCAGGTATGATGCCTGGTGTGGTGACTTAAAATACTTTGTGGACATGTTCTTTTATTTTAAAGCATTTTAGTAGACTTTTTGAAGACTTTTGCCTGCTTTCTCATCTCAGCTAACTACTGTTTTATTTGATATTAATTGTGGAGAGCAGCAGGCACCCGGACAATGGCCATTTATCTTCCTCCCCCTCCAGGGCAAGGCTGTATGATCTTGGAGAGAAACAAGGAGGAAGAGCCTATGTCTTTCTTTGTCACTGTCTATGGAACGAAGGTCACAGATATTAAGACACATTGTTCTGATGGTATGGGGCCAACCTAGGTGATTAATCAGCTTAGCAGTGTTAAGCACTCAGGCCAATAGGAGAAGCTCTTTTCTGTAGTAATTGTCATTATGCTTATGAAGGGACCATGCGGTGATTTTATTGAGATGAAGTGTTTTCTGATGTGGGCGGGAGATGCCTGCGTTCCTGAATTGGATAGTTCTACCTCTCTTACCAGCAGTAGTCTTTCATGTCAAATGCAGTTTGCAGAACTGTACCGAATAATGCCAGCAAACAGTTTAACATCTCAATAAGCATATATAGGGCAGAGGCCGGAAAGGATTGCTCTGTGAATCTAACTTAAGCAAGTGCTGGTAGGGAGAACATTTTCACATTTGCTTTATGCATTGCTGCCGCCGGGAAGAGACACCAGGACTTGTTACAGGGCAGTCTAATAATGGTGCAGTGCAGGTGATTGATATTTTGTTTTGACAGTGAATAGTGTTTTCTCTGAATAAGGCTATAACACACTACAAAGAAAGATTTTAAAATCACCATATGATGCCGCAATGTTTAGGATTTGCATGTATCTCTTATCCTACTGTATGTATCTTTGAAAAGTCACTTTAAAAATACCTAATAAAAATTATATATATATATATATATTTTTTTTTTTTAAAGATTTAATTGATTTATTCATGAGAGACACACAGAGAGAGGCAGAGGCAGGGACACAGGCAGAGGGAGAAGCAGCCTTCCCATGGGGAGCCTGAAGCAGGACTCTGTCCTGGGACCTGGGGATCACGCCCTGAGCCAAACGCAGACACTCAACCACTGAGCCACCCAGGTGCCCCAATAAAAATGATATCTAACAATATTATAACAACAAGTGTGGTAGCCATGAGCAAAGACTAATTTGCATGGTTGCTGACAGCCAGCAAGAAGGAATGGTGGCTTCCAAACATCTAAACAGTAATTTTTCAAAACGGAAATGACTTTGGCCATTATACCATCAATTCAGGTTCTTGAAAGAAAATGAATTGTCATAGATGATAAATTTCTAAAATAACAAATGTACACTTTTTATGTTTATCAGAAATGTTGAGGAAAAGAATAAAAAGGGATATTAAGGCTATAATAATGTACGTTATAAAAAAGTTTGAGTTAATACGATATACATAAACCACTATAATTTGTGATCTTAAATTTTAAATTATTGCTGTTAACTTCAGTGTTTTATGACACATTTTATTTATTTATTTTTAATTACCAAATCTTTTTTTTTTAAAGATTTTATTTATTTATTCATGAGACACACACACACACACACACACACACACACACACACACACACACACAGAGGCAGAGACACAGGCAGAGGGAGAAGCAGGCTCCATGTAGGGAGCTCCACGTGGGACTCCATCCTGGGACTCCAGGATCACGCCCTGGGCCAAAGGCAGGCGCTAAACCGCGGAGCCATCCAGGGATCTCATATGACACATTTTAAAACTACATCAGAAGTCTGAAGATATAGAATTTATTCTATAAATGTACATATATTAACATATAAAGGTATAATATTCCAATCGTATGGTAGCAATACGTGTAGATGATTGAAAGATACAGATACACAATTATCTGAGTGAAAAGGGAACATGTAACTCACATTTATCCCCACTGCGTAGTAAGAGTTCTTAGAACATTGTTGTTGACAATTATTTTTTATGAATAGTATTATTATTATTCACAAATGTTTATTGATTAAATGAAACATAAATAATTGACTACTTTTTTGCAGAATTGGGGTAAATACTATTTCTGACCTATTAGCCAGTACTAGCTGATTCTAAAATTAGTAAGCAAGAAATAAGTGATTATCGATTTTGAAAAACTTACAAATAGCTCATCATGCTTCATTTGATCATTTGCTTTATTGTTATGGACATGTGTGAATTTGGTGGTGATTTTGTCTATTGTACCATGGTGTGCTTTCCTAATAATTTTTCCCTGTTGATGTGATATAATTAATTGTATCAATGTTTAATGCATGTTTCTCCGAGAGCATAATCACATTTAGATATCATCTGGGGAGATAACATGTTTAATCAATAAAATACCAATCATGCAAACAGATCATACATCATTATGCAAAATAAAGTCTTTCTTAAGTACATGATAGAGGGCAAAGTCTTTTCTATTTGCAGTAGTTGTGAATGACAATAGACAATCTCAGATGTGCAAGTTACAAGTTCCACTCAATTATTTATTTGTAACTAAAATCAAGTTCTATTTTGGACCTCATTTATTAAGTTGACAACAACTTAATCTGAGTCAATTTGGAATGCCCCTATGATAGTTTGATCTTTGTACAAGATCCAGTGGATTTATAAAGAGTCATGGCAGGGATGTGATAATTATTACCACTATGGTAAGCAAGTCATAGGCAAATATTGAAAAATTCATCTTGTCTCTGATCTTAGTCTACTCATTTTAGTGAGCCATCTCTTTTCCTATTTCCATGGTTCTCTTAGTTTTAGGAAGCCATAAAAAAGTCACAGAAATGTTGCTGCCCCGTTGGTGTAATTCTGGGGCATATAAAACTCCACCAGATACCTAGTGGTCCTGCACACCTGTACAGTGACTCCAGTGACTCTGGGTCTTGCCCTCAACTCCCACAATTTCTCTGGGAAAGGATTTCTTCGTGCCTCCCTATTTAAGTTTTCATAGAAAGTATAACTTAGGGCCCCCCTGCCCCATCTCCTTTCACTATTCTCCATAAACTTCTTTCAATTTCTTTGATCATCTGAGCCTAAGAAATCTTTTTATAGTCACCAAGAAAGATTTTTTTGCTCTTGTTTTAATTTCTGCTGCCTGAGAGTTCTCCCTATATCATGCTGCAGATAGTCTCTTTAATGGGTTCAGATTTAGGAAAACACAGATAAAGAGACTACCAAGTAGCGAATTCTTTTAACCCTCTCATCATTCTTCCCCATAACTCTCAATACAGTATAAACCATCTGATGAAAATGAAAGGGGAAGCCGAAACTCCACAAGAAAAGGATATTCCAAAAATAATAATCATTCTATCTACAGAGAAGATGTATCTGGTAACCTTATAAATGTTCTATCTTAAATGATTTGCAGAATTAGGGGATTTAAGATCAGATTAAAGACAAGTATTTAAATTCTATTTATTCAAAATCCTATGTAAAACTAAGTACCACAGTTAAAAGTTATTGGCTTTTTCTTTTTTATTGAGAATGTTATATTATCCTTGAAATATGTACTTTAAGGACCTAGAAGCACAGAAGCAAATCACTGGATTATAATAATTTTAAGTTCTTTAAGGGGTTTTAAAATGGATTTGATTTTAATGTATTACTTTTCTGCTTTTAAAGAGTTAAGAAAATGGTCGAACCTTTTTTCACTAGAGATAATTGATTAGGAAAGTCAAGTGCTTTATTTTTTAGTTTCTATACCTCATTGAATTGCTTTTTGCTCTAAAAAGGGGGAAAAAAAAAAAAAAACAGGTACTTCGCCAGATAGGAGCTAGCAGTAATGCTAGTTTTTATTTTTTCATTTAGAAGGATCTATATGTAATTTAGAAAGTCAGGCGCTTGAGAAGCCAGTGCTGAAACGAGAAAACCCTGACTCGTCCAACTCCGTGTTACAAATGGATTTGTGATGACCCTCCAGACACGATTTAAAAGCTTCCTTAGTGAAAACTGGCAACATTTTAAGTATGTAAAAATTTAAAAATGGCTAAATAATTTTTGTTATGTTCAGACAATGGAATATTATATTGCTGTTTTCAAGAACAGAAGCAAATATATTAATAAATTGCACCAAGTGTGGTCATATTATAAAGTTAAATGGAAGTCGTAGGAAAAATTGCATATATACCAAATGAATATGTAGCTCCCACTGCACAGATGATTGATGGAGTAAATGAGTATTGTATGATGTCAGCTCTATTAAAATAGAAAATTGGAATAAAAAATAGAATTAAAAAATAGGAAAGCAGATTAGAATAAAATATAATAGGTCACAGATTTATGTCAGATTGTTTTTTCGTCTTTCATTTTCTTTCTTTTTTTTTTCAAGACACTGAATACGTTTTTATTGAGCCTTTTAGTTTACAACGTGAGGTAAAAGGAAAGTCATTTCACCTTAACTAATATTTTACACAGCTGTAGTAAAAATATCTCAAACTTTAGGGAATTATGATGGATTACACATATATTAAAAGTTGGGGATTGGGTAAGCAATATCTGAGTTCTTGAATTTCCCAGTTGACTTTTCCCTTACAATAGTAACCAGCTCTAGTTACATAAGTTTCTTCTAGGCCATGTTTTATCATTGCTAATGTCTTTATATCTGAAGCATTGCTATTTCAATCAATATCCCCTAATTCCACTTCAAAAATGAGTTTTGCATTTGGTGGAATTTTGGCGTCAGGGTGTCCTTTCTTTCCATAAGCCCATTCTGGTTCAATCTCTAGTCGAGCCTTTTCTCCTTTACTTATAGTTAAGAGTGCTTCATCCCATCCTCTGATAACTTTGCCTATTCCAACCTTAAAACTTAAAGGCATTTAAGTTTTGGCATTTTTCTTCTTCTTTGAACTGGCTTGAATATTAGTATCAAAAACAGTCCCATCCTCTAGTTTTCCTGTATACCAGCAGTGAACAACATCTCCCTTTCTGGGGAAGTTGGTTTTATCTCCTTTTTTAAGGACAGATTTTGTATATTATGGTGGACCCTCATCCAGAGTCTCTTCATACTTGGTTTCTTTGGGTTTAACTTCATTAAGCTTCACATTTTTCACCTGCTCAGACACTTTGCTTATACTTTCAGTAACTTTGAAACACTTACTTTCAAAAAGATGGATGTAGGCTGTAACCAAACGGTGCTTGTTAGCTGTCTGGCCACATTTTTAATGTTTCCTAATAACTTATGTTCTGCAAGAAACGAATCTGAACCGTGGCCCTGTAGAAATTTGATAATGTCCTTTTTGGGTAGTTGCTCGCTGTGCAGCTGCTCCACGTTCCAGGCCTGCTGTGGAAAGGCTGCCGCCATCTTACCCTGCTGCCTCTGCTTTACTCTCATCTTTCATTTTCTATGTTTTCAATGATTCTTATTTTCTGCCTTTAAAATATCAAACATTTATGCTTTTTATTTAGTCTTCTGTCAGAATTGTTAATAAATTGAGAACCACCTTCAAACTTCTGAGAAGCAAGGAGTAGTAAAATAAGAGACCTTGATAACCCAAATGTTATATAAATTTCTGAATAACAAAGAAAAAAATGTATAAATGGCGTTTTATATATATATATATACACATATATATACACACACACACATATATATAGAAAGAGAATCTCCATTCATGTTGTTGCTGTTATCTCTACCTCAGAAATGAAGATGACAAATTGATTAATTTTTCAAAAGTCAAATAAATAGTATGTAGAAAAATGAAGATTTTACTTTGTCTTATCTATCTCAGTGCATTAGCCAGTTTGCTACAATTCTCCTTGTATAACCCAGTTAAAATGTTAGTATCCTTGGATTTTCATCTGGAGAAGATGATTGATAGTTTAAACTGGGCCACAAAAATACATATATTTAATGTGGTCACTTCCTACAATGAGTTGTAAAATGCATTTAAATAAAATGGAATACTCCTTTCTAGATATAGGTATATAAATAATATAATTCCTTGGTGATAAAACATGGTATGTCAGGAATTTGATGGAAAATATCCCATATTAATCTCTTTAAATTGTGTGTTCATAGAGATTATTCAAGTTTTTACATTTGAAAAGTAACACATGGCCCTTGACTAACTCATCCCTATGTTACACAGAAGAAAACTGAACTTTAAACTTCCAGTTTTGTTTCTGAAATATTTAGCTTTAATTCACTTGTATGGATTTATAAGATAATCGTAATGTATCAGCCCAAATCCAGTTGGGCTAAATGATATTAAAATACTTGGCTCCCCAATTTACTTGGCCTGCACAGAATAACTGCATTCCAGGTGCTTGTCACAGTATAATCCTGAATTAGCCTCAGGTCACATTTTTCTAAAGCTTGCTCAGAATAATTGTCCTGGAGGTTTGACTGAAGAATGTCATTCTGTTCATTCTTCTTGATTCTCTTAAGGGTACTCTAGAACTGAAGTAAAGCATCAGAAATCCATTTACCTGGAGACTGTTATCTTGCCTGCCCTACCACCATCCCATTATATTTAACTCAGCATCTTGTGTTTGCTTTTGTTTAAGAAACTTCTGCTGAGGAGGCATATTATAATCTTGGTAGGTTATAGATGAAATTTGATGACAGATTTAAAGCAGACTGGCATTAGGTCTGCTTGCTTTTTTTTTTTTATTTTAAATTTTATTTTAGAGCATGTGTGAGAGAGAGAAAGAGAGAGAGTAGGGGGAGGAGCAAAATGGAGGGTGAGGGAGGGGGAAAGAGTCTCCAGGAGACTCTACACCCTGAGCACAGAGCCTGACACAGGGCTCGATCTCACAGCCCTGAGATCATGACCTGAGCTGAACTGACAGTCAGATGCTTAACCAACTGAGCCACATAAATCTGCCTTTTAATATAATAGTAAGGACTGAAAAGTGGGTACATTAAAATAGGGTTTTATCTTAAATGAATAATTGAAATATGAAAAATTAAGAGAATCGTTCTCTTCTGTGTCATTGAAGCTTTCCTCACTCAAATATAGTGTGATCTTTAAGGGAAAAAAAATCGGCTTGTTATTTTAGAATGAGCATATTTGGACTTAGAAAAATCCCTCATCTTGTTCATTATATGAGAGCATGTTCCTAATTTATTTTGGTGCATATTTAAAAATCTGTTTGAGAAGAAAGCTGTTACAAATCACATATGAATGAGGCCATCTGCTGAGGATGCATATAATAATCTTGGTAAGTTATGATGAAATTTGATGACAGGTTTAAAAACAAAGACAACCTATATATATATTTTTTATTCTAGTGATTCTCTCAAAATTATTGTGAAGTTCTTATATTTTTTCTCATTCATCTTTCTTAAATATAATCATAATCTCAAATATGATATTGATTAATCTTATCAAAACAACATACTCTGAATTAAAATGTGTTAGTAACCATGATATAAAAATGTACATGAGAAATAAGGCACTGACTAAGCATTTATTTGATACTGTTTCTTTCTTAAAGGTATCAAAAAATGAACACTCTTTTCTAACTTTAATGGTCTTTATTCAGATATATAAAGATGTAAAAAGTATACATGAGGATAGACAACGGTATTATTGTCCCTAGTTTTTAAGCACATTGTTGAATGCAGACATTTTTAAATGACCATACTGGACATATCACAAGATATATTTAGTGGCTAGAAAATATCAATTTTCTTCTGTTATCATTCTTACAATGAAGGACATTTTAATTTTTTTCCTATTCTGTAGATAATATTTTCAGCTCTTAGTAATATGTGCAGCTTTGGATTCATGTTGGTTTATTGCCACATGCACTGACAACTTTAATCAAATATTAACTGAAAATATTTTATGAGTTTGTGATAGACACTACAGAAAGCAAGCACAAAAAGACACAGCCCGTCCTGTTCAATATATCCCCTTGTTCTGCTATCATCATTCATAAGATGATACCGAAATATCAGTTGGACTCCCAGTTTGGCTAAAAAGGATTAAAATACATAGCTCCCCAACTAAGATGGGCTGTGCAGTGTGACTGCACTTCAGCTGTTGCTAATCTTGAATTAGCCTGAGATCAGATAAAGCTTTTCTAAAAAGGTTGGCCAAAATAAAGGTCATGGAAGTTTGCTTGCAGAATGTCCATTCTATTCATTCTTCTTGATTCTCTTAAATGTACCCGAGGACTGAAACAGCACCAGAAAGCCATCTACCTGAACACCATTATCTTGCCCGCCCTACCACCATGCCATTGTAATTGCTTTTCATGAACTGAACTTTGACACTCTCTCTCTTGTCAGCTTTTATTGAGGACATCTGAGGAGATGCGGTTATATATTGGGTCATTTGTGGCTCTCTGAGGATCCATTCTAGGCTCACGCTAACATTAGTTTGACCAAAGAGTTTTAGTCCATTAAAACTCCAGGTTTAAGAACGATTGGGGGGATCCCTGGGTGGCGCAGCGGTTTAGCGCCTGCCTTTGGCCCAGGGCGTGATCCTGGAGACCTGGGATCGAATCCCATGTCGGGCTCCCGGTGCATGGAGCCTGCTTCTCCCTCTGCCTATGTCTCTGCCTGCCTCTCTCTCTCTCTCTGTGTGACTATCATAAATAAATAAAAATTAAAAATGAAAAAAAAATAACCCTGCTAACTCACTAGTAAAATTAAAAAAAAAAAAAAAGAACGATTGGGTGTGAATAATAAATTATTGTAATATTCCCTCAACTATATCAGTAGAAAGTATTTTCAGCTTCATATTTGATTTTATACAACATTCTCAGAATATTTCCATTTGACACACCTTGTCTACTCCAGGATATTCTTTGAATTAAAATATAATAAATGTTATTATTTAAAATAACACCTGTTCCAATAATTAGGATCCCTGATTGGTCTTAAAAGTATTAAGAAGCATGCATAGATCTCACCCCAGGCTTTTCCCAGGGATGAAGGGCCTGAATTGTTATATCTAGATAGGAGAATAAAATAGGCTAAGTGTGGCTAAGTGAGCAGGAACCTTGGTTAACAGGCTGAGAGAACCAAAACCAAACCAAACCAGGAACAACAATAAAGCAAGCAGGTTTAAGGTAATATGAAGGTAGGAAGATGGGGCCTAGTCACGCGCTGAATGATGTGCTTTTGTTTTCAAGGTCACTGCAATAATGACAGTGTTTCTGGAGTTAACGCTCAAGAGCTCCGTACGTAAGCTCTTGGCCACAATGATGATTTTATTTTCGTTTCTTGTTTATTGCACACCTAATCTCATGACTTCTGTAACACACACCCCATATTTGAAATTGACACTACTATCAGAGAATTAAAGTTTATTTTGTAATAATTCAAGATAAGACTTGTTAATAAGAGATAGTGATTAAATGAGTAAAATAAATAGAATTCCTTAGAATCTTAATATTTGAAAAGGGCAACATAAAATTAAGTATTCCTCAGAAAGAAAAAGGAAATTTTCACACTAGAAAACCAACCTTTGATGTGGCCTGATGTAATGTTACCATTTTGATCAATTTCTTCACAAAACTAATTTTTTTATATTTGTTATAGCCATAATTAATATATCACAATTATAGATATTGAGAGATCATTAAAACAAAACAACAGTTTTTTTCATATATCTAAATCCTGAGAATACCAGATGGAATTGAAATCGGCTTACTCTCAAGGTGTCAGTTTTTCTGATTTTATTTTATATTAACTGCCAAAATATATTCACATTTGAAAGTAGTCTATTTAGGATCATAACATCCTTCAGTTGTTTTTCCAATGAGTCCTGTGAGATTACCTTGACTTTAAATGCAAACCTAAAAGAACACATCACCCAAAAGCATTTGGAAAACGATTCCTCTGAAATAAAGATTGATTATATCTTTAGAATACTGCTTCCTCCATTTTGCTTTTTGCCCAAGACCTTATTCACACCTACAATATGATGCTCCATTTCATTAACTTTAGTTGTTTTAGATGATTATAAAATATATACATATGTAAATATATTTACTTAAAAATTTTGGCAAAGTGCACTAAAATATAATTTTTCCTTAGACCTGTAGTATTTATTATAAGGTCTTATTATGTACTATTTAGCAAAATGTTAACATATGTAACATATTCCTTTTCCCAAATTCCTAATTTCTAGGAAATCAAGAGAATCAAGTAAAATGTGTAGTAATAATTTGAATAAGCTAATCATGAGCTGGAATATTGCTATTATGAAATATATTTAATTCAGTACAGTGAGAAGGAATACATAGAGATATCTTTTTTTTAAAAAATCCTATGCTATTGTTGATTGTTATAGAAAGGTAGTTTTAAAAATTAGGTCAAATGCTAATTACATTAGAGAGAGGGAGAGAGTGGGAATAAACCAACAAATCAGAGTAGTTTTAACATTGCCTTCAAAGTTGATTGTATAAAATGAGTATCTAAAACATGATAAACAAATAATATTTTCTTTAAAAAGTCAGGAGATTCCCTGAGCCTGATGTGAACAAAGAATAATTATGAATAATGTCATTTAGAGTCATGTTTTAAAAATAACAGTAAAAGTAATACAAAAACACCTTAAGTGTATAGACTGCTGTACAAATTATCAAGTAACTTTTACTTCATTTTTTTCCACAGTGAATCAAGAAATAAGGTAGAGTAGCTGTGATTATGATTATCCTAATTTTACAAGAAGAAAATTAAAATACAAATGGATTAGATTTTTAAAAGCCTCCTAAGGATGCTGAGTGGCTCAGTGGTTGAGCGTCTGCCTTGGACTCAGGGTGTGATCCTGGAGTCCTGGGATCGAGTCCCACTTCGGGCTCCCTGCATGGAGCCTGCTTCTCCCTCTGCCTGTGTCTCTGCAGACAGAGAGCTGTGTGGGTCATGAATAAATAGATAAAATCTTAAAAAGAAAAGAAAAAAAAGCCTCCTAAATAAAATTTCACCTTGAATTTTATTATTTCATTAATAATTCTTATTTAGCATCTGCTATGTGTGACTATATATGGCATTGGAAAGGCATAAAGAGTAATTGTGGATCCTTGTAACATGCAGCCAGTAAGTATTGAAAAATTCTATTTTAAATGCATGGATTGTATCAGAATATCAGTGATATTAAAACATGAGCAAAATGTGTGTCCTAATTTATGAGAAGCTCTATATTGGGTAGTATACCTTTTATAAACATGTGTCTCAATACTAAATAGCCAGTCCACTTTAATAATTATATACATATACAATATTTATATAACTATACAATATCATCACAATGTGTATTTATATTTATATATTCTTTTTAGTGTCTGCAATGAATGAACTTTATTTTCTGTAATCCTCTATCTTCATGTATCTTCTGTCCCTCAGAAAACAAATAACCGATAGCTTTCCAAAAATATAATGCCAGACACAGAAATTACCTTTATAACATTCAAAATACAAAAAGTCTCAGGCATCTGGGTGGCTCAGTGGTTGAGCGTCTGCCTTTGGCTCAGGTTGTGATCCTGGGGTCCCGGGATCGAGTCCTGTATGGGGCTCCCCACAGGAAGCCTGCCTCTCCCTCTGCCTGTGTCTCTGCTTTTCTCTGTGTCTCTCATGAATACATAAATAAAACCTTAAAAAAATACAAAAAGCCTGTAATATATCTTCCAGAATGGCCAGTGGCATTATGCTGCACAGCATTGGACAGATTGAGGCCTCAGGAGGTGGCCCCTGTGCAGCCACCCTGCCAGGACCCGCCCACCTCCCCCCAGGGTTCTTCTGATAGGTAGCTGTGTCCCAAGTCAGATTCAGCTGCCCCGAATATACAGAAAGTGTAATATGTCCCAGTTAAACTAAATATCCAATTTATATTTTTGCTTTCCCTTAAAAAACTCAAGGAAGCTTTAATACCTTATGTTTGAAATATTTCTTTAGCCTGGTTCACAAAGTAAAGGGAATATTCTGGGACACATACAGGATGGGTATAAGATAATTTATGGAAGTGTGAGACAGCAGAGTCCCAATTATTGAGCGTCTGCTATGTTGCAGTCATTACTCCCTTTTTGTACACATTTCCTTTCTGGTTATATTAAATTCACTGTTAAACTTACCCCTCGCTTGAGCATCTGGCTAGACTACTTCACCGTCCAGCCCAGTTGTCCCTTCCTCAGGAAGCCCTTATTGGACCCTCTCTACAAGTTGCCTCTTCACTGTGTTTCTAGAGCACTTTCTGCTGCCTTTTAGTATAAGGATACTCAGACTATGTTTTCTTTCTTTCTTCCAGACTTTGGGCTCACGGTAATAAGCAATGATGTGTCTCATCGCTTTTTTAATAGAGGGCACCCAATACAATACTCGTGAGAATATTGGGAATGAAAAATTAATTGAATGAAGGGTTTGAGTGTGATGTCTTGGTAGCTTCTTCAGAAATGCAAATTTTACAGTACTTTCAATGGCTGCATCAGTATCCAAGCATGTAGAACGGTCTCATTGTTGATTTACATCCTGACCAATTTTTCCATTTTAAAAAATACGAAAGAAGAAAGGGAAGAAATATTGAGCCTCATTCTGCAGTAACTAGTTCACATTGTCTAACCATTTAATGCTCTCTCTATATGGAAAAAATTATACCCACAAAGAAATATCTACTTCAAAATCTGATGTCTTTCAAAGCAATATTCTAACATGGAACTTGAATTTCATTCTAAGGTTTCACTTCATTTATGTTTTTAAGTACTTATTTATATTCATCACATAAAGATGAAGCAATGTAATAAACATAACTCCATGTTTTTATGTATAATTATGTATTTAATCACAGGTAAAATAATTGTCTATAGTCAGTTATGCAGGACCCTTGAGAAAAATCTAAACAAGTTTTTGCAAAGATGAGTCAGACAAAGCAAATGATTAAGAAGGAAATCTATAAATAGAGTACAATTGGTTCAATTGTAAAAAGAGACTTGTCTGCCAATCTTTTAGAAATGCGTTATTTAACCTCAGTGCGGTATTTGGCAGTATTGCCTTTCATTTCCTTGAAATTCTCATCTTTTTCACTTGAATTTACTAAAAACTGCTGGTTTTCCTCCCACTTTCTTGAATGATCCTGTTTGCTTTTCTGGTTTCCCTTCTTGTTTTGGTGGAGCTATTTTCCAAGAATCTGGTCCCTGTTATCTTCTTTTGCATGTCATGTCTAGGAAATCCCACCTCTAATTCTGACTTAAGTACCATTTCTCTTCTTTGAAATCTAAATCTATGAGCTGTGGCCTCATCTGAGATCTGCCACTTACTGCTAGCTTTAGATAATGATCATGATGTGACTCAGCTTCTGTTCTTCAGTGTGCTCCTCTGTACAGTGAACCTGTTTGTAGAAATTCTCTCCTCTGATTGTCATGAGGAGTAAATGAGACAAGTATATTCACTGGCTCCCAGAACCTGTCCCTCCTCTATTTTTAAATCTTTAAATTCCTTGTAAGTTAGGACAGTCTTTTCTGGACAATGTCAATTCCCTCCTTCCATTTCTTCTCTAGCCGCCCTACTCATCTCTGCAAGCTTGTAACCTCTGCAGTGTACTGTCATTGCTTCAGGGTAAGCTTGTCCTCTTCAGATGCAAGTAGCCTCGGGAGGAAGTTATATGCTAAATGGAAATCAACTATCTGTTAAAAATGAGAATTCTCTTTGATAGTTCTATTTTTCAGCCAGGCACACTGTACACACCTAAAGGCTCAGAAAGCTGTGGGTTTTTTGTTTTGGTTTGGTTTGTTTTTTTGTTTTAAGATACATTTCTTTATCTGATTCTTTCTGAGATGACAGATTCACTGTCATACCGTATTCCTTTTTTTAAAAAATATGTTATTTATTTAATCATGAGAGAGACAGAGAGAGAGAGAGGCAGAGACACAGGCAGAGGGAGAAGCAGGCTCCACACAGGGAGCCCAACATGGGACTTGATCCCAGGACCCCAGGATCATGCCCTGGGTCGAAGGCAGGTGCTACACCGCTGAGCCACCCGGGTGGCCCATCATACCATTTTCTGACTTAATAATCATTTGCCTTGGCCAAGCATGTCAGACAGTGAAGATCCAGCTGCTTCCCCGGGTCACAGAGCTGCATGTCCTGTGCTCAGAGGCCTTCAGGACACCACAGGTTCCTGGAGATAGCACTCCCACAGCCATCCGGACAGCAATATGGGCAGTTGCGAAAACTAAGCCTTCCATGTGTTTCTGACAAGACCTCTCCTTTTCTCTCTTCCTCTCCCCTCACTCCTGATCCATCCTTGGTGTCGTATTCTCACTGTCTAGGAAGCACTGAGCAGATCTGAGGGGAGGGAGAGCGTGATAACAAGGGTCGACTGGGGTGTCCTAGGCTCCTTGAAGTGACTAGTATACATAGACTGCCCTAAGTTCTGGGATCATCTCCAGGGGTCGTTCAAGTTGATGGTAGTTGGAAGGCTGTTGGGATCTGGTTATTAGGATCCATCAGTCAATATCTCTTGTTCTTTAGCCAAAAATAATTGAACTTACGCCCTTTATTCAAAATCTGGTTTATGTGGGCTACCGTTTACTGTCCATTAAACTGGAGTGTAGTCCTAAAATTACTAGTTTTTTCATTGAATGAATGAATAGGGTAATGGTAATGTTTTTGCTGCCTAATGCTTATTAATATTTCTGCCAATTGGGTTTCCTATATTATCCAGTCTCCCAGTCTCAGCTGCTCTTCACTACCATCCCATCCTTACTGGCTCAAAAACCAGAGACAACAACACATGTGCAAGTTAAACCTACTTGAAATATCTATTCTTCCCTGGATTCTGTGAGAAACTAATGAGTCTTCAGACTTTTGAGGGCTACACCTACCTATTTGCTGACAGCAATACAATATAGAGCCAGAGATTGAGTTCTGAATGTCTTGAATGTATAATATATATTATTGGCATATTGTCGAGTACCAGATAGTGAAGGAAATGAATAATATTTTATTTATGGAATTAAACTACTTTAACTACTTCAGTCCTCCCTGTTCTCTTACAGCAGACATTCTGATTTATGTTTGCATTATTGTACTTAGAATATTTCCCCAATAGTGGGGTCATTAAATAAAATATGTAAACAAATAAACAATAAAAATTGCATCAAAATAAAAATTGCATTCTTAAAAAAATCTTTCAGGTCATGGGACACCTGGGTGGCTCAGCGATTTAGCGCCAGGGCATGGCTCCCTGCATGGAGCCTGCTTCTCCTTCTGCCTGTGTCTCTGCCTCTCTCTGTGTCTCTCATGAATAAATAAATAAAATCTTTAAAAAAAATCTTTCAGGGCATCAGAATATTCAAGATAATGTTTGATGATAGTTGCATATTCAAAAATTTTTCATGAACAGGTAGCCTATAAAAAAGAAACATGTATATTTATGTATTAATCTATATATTTTTAAATGCAGATGGGGTTCAGGTTCAGTATATGAGACTTAGATCCTGAGGTCTATGATTGGCTGCCAGAAAAAGAACGGCTTGAAGAAATGACCATCTTTAAAACAGATGCCTGTAGTCATACCCTGAGAAACCAACCCCTTCTTGAATGTGTATTTAAATTTGAATTTTTTCCTATCCCTACTAGTTTCAGCCTAGACTCTATAATAGATCATTATCTTCCTTGTATGACCATATATAAATCACATATGAATATATAATTAATGTAAAGATAGTCCTTACTTCTCTTGAATTCCATTTAAGTGTACTTTCTTTGCCATATAACTTAAGATCTAAGATAGACTATTAAAATTACTTTGCACACATACCAGTATTAATGGATAAAAGTGTAAAACATCATGACCTCTTGATAACAAGTTGACTCACCCTGTCTCACTTAGGCTTTAATTAAAGAAACAGAACTAGTAGGAAGCATAGAATCTATATAATAAGGGACTTGTTTTAAGGATTCGACCTTATGCAATTGTGGGAGCTGGGTAAGTGACTGCTGATGGCTGACTAGAGCTTGGAGAGTAGAAGGCAGGCAGAGGAAGGGAAGATGAATTTAAAATAGAGAGCAGGGATAAAGCTAGAATACAGACCAGAACCTCTGTGTGTTCTCAATGTCTCCATCCTAAATGCTAAGGAAGAAGCTGAAGAAATCCAGAGGAAACAGAGCTGCAGGCCTGCCTGCTGTCCCAAGCTAAGCAGTAAGCAACACGTGTGAGCTACAGTGGTACCTGGTGACCCTAGTCCAGCTGTCTGAGCATGCAAAAAGCACTGCTTTGCTTTTGCCCTCCATATCTTGCACAAAATGTCTCTGGTGCCACATGATAATGGAAAACATTTAGGTAAGGGGATTTTTGGAAATATAGTTCATCTTGGACAACTACCTTGCAGAATCAACAACTGATTTTCCCTGCAAAAAAAGCTTCCAGTACTGCACCGTGCCCTGCTGCATTGTAGAAGGACTTACCACCTGCCCAATTTTTCCAACCACCTTGCATCCATTCTCCATCATCTAATCAGTCTGGTGCAACCCCCACCTTCTTACATTTCAGGCTCCCTAGTCTGTGAAAACCTCTGTCACAATATATCCACAGTGATGCTAAAATTTAAAAGTTGGGACTACTTTTTATTTATCCTATAAAATGTTCTACAGATTTTACTCAATGTGCCTTAGATAATCTATCTTCCAAATGCAATAGCTTTGTAATCTTAAAATTCCTCTGTGATGAAGTGTTTAAAATCTTCAAAATTAATTATAATTCAATTACTCATTGCCTGTAGTGCTGACTAGTGATGACGTTAGGCTGAAAAGGTATTTTTTGCTCTGATGTAATAATTAACATATACAAAATAGATACTTTTTGTAATAGGGATATAAGAAACAAGTCTGTAAGAGCAGAGGTATGAGAACTGATTATTAAAAAAATGAACTTACTATCCATATTTTTAAAATTGTTGGTTATTTTTTATACTAGATTCATATAAATAACTCCACCTAGAATGTAGTACCCTAGAACAATTAATCACAAATAGAAATGCTATGAATCAAAGATAAGCCTTCTCTTTAAGCCTTCTGTTTTCGCTAGAGCTGAGTTAGCGAAAGTCAACACAATAATTAGGGATGATTACTCGTAAGTTTGCATCATTGGTTACCAGTGAGAAAACAGCTGTGTCTTTGGAGTTGTCCTTTATACACACTGGTGGGAGATCACTTACCCTAATGTCTGTGACTGAACCCAAGTCAGATAGATTTGTTAATCAAAGAATAGTCTTAGTGAGCTCACTCTTCTTGCTGACCTCTATACAGATATAAAGAAAGAAGGTGGGGGATGGTTAGGAAGGAAGGAAACAAGAAAGGAAGACATTATAGGGAAATGAGCCCTATGTAGTTCTTACATATATACATATTTGCAAATATACATATTTGCATAAATATATGTATGTCTTTCCAAAAGGAAACTAAGCCTGTGATTTCCTTCAAGTTCTGTCAAAAATGTGTTAAAGGAATAATTAAGAGGTATTTTAATTAATGCATGTGTGTATTTATATATTACTTATTTAAGGGTATTTAAAACATCGAACACTCAGAGATCACTTTCCTACTTTAGAAAAATACATATGAATTGTGATGAGAAAGTGACTAGAAAAATGATCCTGGTTTAGTCAAAGAAAAATGGACAGAAAAAGAATGTCAACTGAAAGTATGCAGTTCTAATCTAAATATAGTTTTAATCCCTGGCATAATATACATGACTTTGGTTGGCATATTGCTATTTATGGAGATAACTGTTAATGTGGTTTACATTATATAGAAACTTATACTAAGCGCTTCAAATCAGTGAAACAGAGACTTTGTGTGGGTGTGAGGGTGTGGGGTCTTAGAGAAATAAGCATCCACATAAAAGAAGAGATGAGGAGATCCCTGCATGGCTCAGCGGTTTAGCGCCTACCTTGGGCCCAGGACGTGATCCTGGAGTCCCGGGATCGAGTCCCATGTCAAGCTCCCTGCATGGAGCCTGCTCCTCCCTCTGCCTGTGTCTCTGCCTCTCTCTCTCATGAATAAATAAATAAAATCTTAAAAAAAAAGAAGAAGAAGAAGAAGAAGAAGAAGAGATGAGTAGAGACATGACCATGGATCAATTTCAACCCAGGAAGAGCAATCGCAGTACAAGTTCCTAACAGCATCCAGTATTCTGTTAGGTTTCATTATTGATTCCTACCCTTAATGTTCAGCAATTACATTGGAAATTAATATTTAAATAGCCCATTTGTTTTGTCTTAGTTTTCATGTGTGTATTTATGTTCTAATATATCCTGATAGAATTCTTGCATCTACATAGAAGATAAATGAGGAATAGCCCCAATCATTCATTTATACATTTTGGATACAGGTTTTTCTTGTTTCATTGATTTTAAAGGGAACAAAAATACTAAGGAAGCTATACACTCTAGTAAAAAACAGTGTAATAAGAAGAGTAGCTGATGCACATCTCTTTCATTTTTAGGAGGGACAGAATAAGAATAGAAATACCACATATACATCACTGCATGTACTTGTAAAGTGCAGCCTCATGAATGATCACAGATTTCTAATATCCTGATTTTGTAGTCTAGCAACTGCTTGTATAATCTGCAAAAAAGACTGCACCAACTGCAAGTTCAATCTTTTTCCCTTTTACAGATAACAAAAGGAAATTAATTTAGAAATTTAAACAAAAAAATCTGATTTTCAGAATGTCCACTTGAATTATAGAACTCTTTGGGCCCAGGGCACCTGGGTGGCTCTATCAGTTGAGTGTCTGCCTTCAGCTCAGGTCCTGATCCCAGGGTCCTGGGATCTAGCCACGCAGATCCCCGCATTGCATCAGCCTTCTCTTCCTTTGCCACTACCCCCACCCCGCTCTTGTGCTCTATTTCACTATCTCTCTTTCTCTCTCAAAAAAAATTTTTTTTAAAATTTTTAAAAAAATTTTTAGAGTATCTCTTTTTTAAATATATATATATACATATATATATGAATATATATATATATATTCACGAGAAACACCGAGAAAGAGGCAGAGACATAGGCAGAGGGAGAAGCAGGCTCCCTGTGGGGAGCCTGATATGGGACTTGATCCCAGGACCCCGAGATCGTGATCTGAGCTGAAGACAGATGCTAAACCACTGAGCCACCCAGGCGTCCCTAGAGTATCTCTTAAAAAAAAAATATATATATATATATATAGACCTTAGGTAACCAGAACACCTTAATCTGAGACTTTGGTGAGACTAATACTAATGACAAGTTGCAGTAACAACTTGCTCCCCAATTTGGGGGTCTGTCAATGTGTAAATAGTGATTTCTAAACAGATTATCAGTGTAATTATTTTTTGCTCAAAAAATAACACCTTGAGTGATAAGAAGATAACTAGACAAACAGGAACCTCTGTAAAATTTTTATTGTCGACTCAGAAACCTAATAGTAGGCTGGAAACTCCAACATATTCAAGCATCAATTCCTTTGATTGCTTGGTTTTCCTTTACAGAATTTTGAGTAGGGGGCACGTCATCTCTGCTTACATATTCTTACTGATGGAAACTGTGAGTTTCCAAATTAGGCTGGTTGGTCTTTTAATGAAAATTCATGCCAACATGTGGTGAAGATTTCTCAGACACAGATATGAATGCTCATGCAGGCTTCGCTAGCCATCATTTCTCTACCATTTTAAGTCTAACGGCCAACTTTGAACCTGCTGCAGGTCTTATTAGCATGCTTCCGAAATGACACTCAGAAAAATAAGTAGGCAGGCCTGAAGTTCTGAGATTTTCCTTAATGGTATTGTTGCTATAGTTACAACTGAAATGTTATATAAAGCAAATTGCTTACTGATGGAAAAATGCTGAGTAGCACAGCAGCATCCCTGTTCTGGGTTTTTATTGCCTTCATTTCCTACTTTCCTCTTAAGATTAATGGATTTGTGGAGCATTGCTTTGAACAAGCCCTGATGATTTGATGTTAAAATAAACATATCCTATTAACATGTACCAACTGACAATTGAATACATTCTAGGATGTTGTGATCAACATGGAGTTATTTTTTATATACACTCTTTGTTTATCAGATTTTCCCTACTTGGGGATGACTTTGATGTCCCTGGTTATTAATGTTGAAGCCCAAAAAGCAATTGGTCTCATAGAGTCTTCTGAATTTGTTTGATACGTTTGATAATAACATAGGTAAAAAAACTTTCATTATGTTTTACATGATTGGGGATATTTATAGAATACTGAAAATAAAACATATTTTAAAAACATAGTGAAGCCAATGGAAATAGTCTGAAAGCATCCATAATGGTGACCTGTATGTTAAAAAAAAAAACACAAAACTATAAGTATTTGTATTTTTCAGTGTGTTTTCTTGTATTTTCATAGATTGCTATTGAACTAGAAACATTATGAGTATTTAATGGTGTGGCTGTTGAGGAGCTTAAGAGGGGACATAATATGTTTTTGGACTTCGAAATGTAATACTGTAATGAAATCCTTGAATACAGTGATACAGAAATCCTTGGGATTATTTTTGTTAAAGAATGCAAAAAAAATTGTGAACTACAGATTTTTACATCTTATGTGGTTGTAGAGTATTTCCTAAATTGCCCCTTGTGAAGCCAATTTTTCTAGTAATTGTGTTTGTATTTAATGATGATATAATGATGATATTCTGTATTGTCCAAAATGAACTCTCTTGAAAATTCATTTTTACTTTTTACTCACTGTTAAAATTAGATCAGTTTTGCATTTCTCATTTCTACTTTTGAGTTTTACCCTAGCCTCTGCCTTTTCTTACCCACTATCTTGATAAAATTTAAATTCACATATTTAAAGAAATAGAAAAATTTTGGTTACTGTATGTTCCTCCTCTTTTTACTTCCATATTGATGTTATAACTTCCTCTGCTTATTGAATTTATTGGCATTCAAATTTTGGTTCTAGGGCTGCAGAAAGAAGAGACACACATATGAGACTTCCAATTCAGCATTTCTAATTGGTGAAAAAAGGTTTTTTTGTGTGATTTCTAAAATATCAAATTCCTTAGGTTCTAAATAAATTCATCAGACAATACTGTTAAAACAGTTACATCCTTTCCATTTTCCTTGCACACATATATCTTTCTACTGCATATTTTAACCTGTATCTTATTCCTTTTACTTGAATGTGAGATCCCTGATGGAATAAGCCTTACATATATACTTGCCCAGTAGTACATGTACTCCATAGATATAAACTGAATACATAAGTGAATTATGCTGTCATCGTTATTTTACATGTTAGTAAAGTGAGTTTCCAAATTAATTTTGGTGACAATTAGTCAAAGCGTAAAGTCAAAAGAATTAGGCTTGTCTTAACAATCTTATTTCAGATGCAAATCAGGCATGCAACTGAGAGACCAAGTATAAAAATAATCAGGTTTAACCGCATATGAATGGAAACTTTACCAAAACAGAAGTTTGATCTAGCCAGTGAGGCTCTGGGGGTAAGATCCTTTTTCTTTTAGACTGACATTATTGCCTTCCCTTTCTGTGCAGACCATAGTAGCGTGGGTTATCACTGCTTGTAGGTTTATCAAACATTATTTTAAACTGGAAAAATGAAGTGCTTTATGTGACACTATGGATTAAATAGATTATATCTTTTGTCCCCTTACCTAAATTTCAAATACATGAAAATAATAAGTATAGTACCTTGAAATAGTCACTTTGTTTATTTTCTCAAAACATTTTCTTTTCTTTTGTATATTTTTTATTGGAGTTCGATTTGCCAGTAAAACATCTTCATTTTAACAAGAGTTGTGTACCATTGTATACTATACGTAGCAAGAGATAACTTTGTGAGCATAATTTGTTTCAAAAACTCAGATCAAAGGATCACACTATTGATAAAGATTTGCAATGTAATGATATGTTTATTCCTGGTATATTAAAAACTTCCTAACTTACTTACATTAGGACGTGGCCTGACAGGAATGCTTAACACACACCTGCACTGGGTTTTTAGAATCCATGTGACAAAACAGCAATGATGCAGCTATTTGTGTCAGCTTTTGTTTTTTAAAAAAATTCAGGTTCTGAATGAAAATATCTTCAGATGTGGCTCAGCTGAGTAATGGTTTTTAAAACCACAGCACAGATAAAAATTGATTTTCTGTAGGCATAATGGAAGTGCCTCCTCCAGGGACTATTCAGCACAAGGGCTGGAACGAGCTTTACGTATTTGACATAAGGGGTCAAATCAGTTTCTTTCCTAAGACTTTTTTTTTTTTTAAGATTAGGTTTGGGCAGCTCAGGTGGCTCAGCGGTTTAGCACCTCCTTCAGCCCAGGGCCTGATCTGGAGACCCGGGATCGAATCCCACATCGGGCTCTCTGCATGGGGCCTGCTTCTCCCTCTGCCTGTGTCTCTGCCTCTCTCTCTCTCTGTGTCTCTAATGAATAAATGAAATCTTAAAAAATAAATAAATAAACATTTTGTTTATTTATTTGAGAGAGAGAGAAAAGGCATGAGTAAGGGGGGGGAGAGAGAGGGAAAACAGGCTCCCCTGCTGAGCAGGGAGCCCCAACTCTGGGCTCACTCCCTGGGCACCAGGATCATGACCGCCCAGGTGCCCCTCCTAAGACTTTTATATCCAGTTCTTACTTGAAGGAGCTACAACGCACTTTAGAATTGTTTAGACCTGAAATTAATAAGAAAATTAGTATTGGTTGGTCATACACACAAAAAAGCAAATGAACCCATGCATACTGATGTTTTATAGAGAACATTTTACCAAACTTAAATTATGGACTTTTGTCTTTACTCTTCAGATAAATATATAAGAATTATAATGGCTTACAGATTGCAAAACAGTCATTACTAGTCAGCAACATTTTTTTTATATGAAAAAATTAGAAGCTGAAGAAATGAAACTTAGATCCTTAATAATATTCTAGAAGAGTAAGTGATCGTAAGTCCTGTAACTAGAGAGCTTGAAACTGAACTCAGAAAACAGTGTACCACATGAATCCTCTTTGTATGCCCTTCCAACTGTGGGCTTTACAGAGTAGGTATTTGTTAAATTTAACAATTAAAAGTTTCACATATAGCCTTTAGTCTTACATTAAAATAGTTATAAGGTAAGAAAAAGCAAACATGTCTCAGTAAGGGAGGAATCCTGCAATCTTATCAGTCTAACATAATCAGTCTCCCATGCCATCATTTGTATGTGAGAGTAGTTTTCAGAATTTAGCTTGCAAAAGAATCAACCAAGAATTAGCCAGTTTATGAACTCCTTCTCCTACCCCAGGATCCTAGTAAAACAGTGCTAGGAGTATCTAGGAATTTGCATGTTTGATGACCTCCTCAGTCCATTGGTACAGGTGTCCCACGGATTACACCAAGGACCAGAAGTATGAGGAGCTGTTTTAGTCAGCAATTCAAGAAACTCTGGGGGGAGATACCAAACAATTTGATCCCATGATTCCATCTTGCTCAGTTGCAGAAGAAATGTGAATGAGTATTAAGAATGAAATTATCTTTCAGTCCTAAAGCAGATAGAGGATTAGGCACAAATGATTCTTGAAAACTTTTCATGTACATTGTAAAGTTCTACTCTAGTAGATAGACCTACATTTGACCCACATCAAGAGATAGGAGATTATATGCTGGATCCTAACAGAACTTTGGTTAATTGCAGTTAAAAGAACATGAGCATAGAGGATCCCTGGGTGGCTCAGCGGTTTAGCGCCTGCCTTTGGCCCAGGGCACGATCCTGGAGTCCCGGGATCGCGTCCCACATCGGGCTCCCGGCATGGAGCCTGCTTCTCCCTCCTCCTGTGTCTCTGCCTCTCTCTCTCTCTCTCTCTCTCTCTTTCTATCATGAATAAATTTAAAGAAATATTTAAAAAAAAGAACATGACCATAAAATTTAATAATTTTATGTAAATATATGAAATACCAATTTTGAAGCCACCGAGCTAAAAAATATTCCATTTGGAACAAATGGAGATTTTTCACCAAAAAAAAGTGACTATTCCCCTGGCTCTGTCTCCACCCCCTGACCTCTGCTCCCAGCTCCATCTTTAATGCTTTTTTATTTTTATTTTTTCTAATTCCTTGTGGTGAGGAGAGTGAATTGCCAATCTTTAGGGATTCCTCATAAGTTTAGATTATACATAAGTCCTTTTGCAGTCTTCCTCAGAAGTCACAATTTCATTCATTTGGGAAACAGTGACCTTCCTTCTGCCTATACAAAAAAAGCAACTAGAAATCACCAGATGTTAACCTTATGTGGACCAAAACAGATGCATTATGATACAGTTAATCCGTTCATTGCTATTTTATTTGCAGATTCAAGAATGGCTTTGTTTAAATTGCCAAACCCAGAGAGCACTATCAGGACAGCTTGGCGATATGGGCAAGATGCCACTTACACCCTCAGGACCAAAAGCCACTCCTATGCCTGTCCCTCCAGAACAACCATCTCCCAAAACAGCAATGCCTATCGAAGTAAAAATGAAAAAGAAGGAACAAGAAGTCAAAATGGAAGCTGAGCAAATCATTCCAGAAAAAGTGCAAGAAATACTGTCAGTTGAAAAGATTGTCCCAAAGGCAACCACAGATCAGAAACAAGAGGGTAAACTAGAGAAAGACAAAACTTCAGCCCCTCCAGAAAAAAAGCCACCCCCTGAAGACAAAAAGCCACTCCCAGAAGAAAAAAAACCACCTCTTGAAGAAAAAAAGCCAGGCTCTGAAGACAAAAAGTTACCTCCAGCAACAAAACCATCAGCTCTAGAGGAGGAACAGAAACAAGACTTAGTTAAAACTCAAGTACCAACTGCTGAAGGAAAGCCTGCGGGCAGAGTGGCTCCACAGGTGGTAGAGGAGGAGCAACCCCAGACCCAGACCGAGATGGAAGATCAACTCCCTGGTTCACCCTCAGGTTCGCCCAAGGAAGATGATGAGGTGACTCAAAAAGTGAAAGAACAGCCCCAGGCAGCACGCATGGCGAAGCCACATCAGGTGGAACGTGGGAGAGAAAAAGCAGTAAGTCACGGTTTCCTTCTCTTTGCACAGTCTTAAGTATATGAAATTGGCTAATTTTTACCTAAGGACACAGGGTGCTTCATGGTGATTATGTAAGGGAAAGCCTTCGATTAAAGGCACTTTCAGACAAATGTGACGCTTGCCGAAATGAACAGTTTTGGCTTTTGGACAGCTAAATCTAACTTAAATAAAGCAGAGATATCAAATTTATTTTCCCAGTTTTTATGTGTCTCTAATAATTTATCGGAATTCTGTAGGGCAATAAGAAGAACTTATAATTTTAAGTTTCTTCTGGTCTCTGCTATGAATATAAAATCAGTATCCACCTTTAATATAAGATAATATGTGTCTTTATTAAGTTTCTGTTCACCTAGACACTTGGTTAAGCAAGTCAATAAGTTTCTTTTCACTTGAGAGCCATTTAAGGTGCCATAAGCCATGAAATAATTAAATAAGTGTGACTGCAAAAAAAAAAAAAAAAAAAAAAGGTGTGGCTAAAATTCAGGACAAAAATCAAAAATCATTTTTACAAAAGTTAATTTTAGTGTTTAACATGATTTTAATATACTATATTTGGGGTTTGTTTAATGTGTTTAATACTGAAGGATTATTTATAATTCAGACATAATCTGGAATAATATGTGTTCTCTTTCTTTAGTGGCAACTTTTGAGAGTATCCATCTTAACCTCTATCTGCATATGGAATAATGTCATTTTTAGAAGAACTCTGATTGTTTTAGAGCTACAGGAGATCTTACATAATATCTGGTTGAATAATTTTAATTCCCAGATAGCAGCAATGACTTGAAGGAAAAAGAAATGATATAATAATATTAAATTTTAATATTAGAACTCTAATTAGAATATGTAGCCCATCCTGACTCTGATTTAGTTTGTTGTTGTTGTAGTTTATACTTTTAACAACATGGTTATTAACCCATCTTTGATGTATCACTCATTAAATTAATCCTGGTTTTACTTCATTGTATAAATGGATAGATCAGAGTCAGAGCAGATTTCTGTATATTCGTCTATCTAATGACTGGATCTAGTACCACCACTACCCCCACCCCCACCACCACTACCCCCACCCCACCCCACCACCCCCATTGCTTCTCTTAACTTATTTTGCAGACCTGATGCCTTTTCCTGGTTCTCCGGTTCTCTGTGAAACAGCCCTGGGCTTTCATGACCCTTCCCTTTCTGTTCTCTTTCTCTTTCTGATCATGCCTTGTGTGTTCTCCTTGGACTCCCTGTATTGCTTTCTTTCCTAATCTATGATGCGGTGTCCTTTGTGTTTTGCTACAGTTTTTGTTTTTGTTTTGAGTTTTGTTGTCTTAGGGGAACCACATGAGCAATTTGTAAATCTACCAGTGCACCTTCTGGCCCTCCTTTTTTTTTTTTTTTTTTTTCTGGCCCTCTTTTGAGTATCAGATCTGTGTTCTCAAATATGCAGTGTGTGCTCTGCTTCAAAGCCTCACCATAAACTGGAACTCATTATGTCCGAATCTTACCTACTCTCTATAGAAGCAGTTTCTGCTTCTGACTTTCTGTTTCTGGTAATGGCACTATCATTCATCTGTCTCTGGTCTCCCAGTCACTACCACTGTGAGCAATCTGATTTCTTCTCACCAGCCTGCCCTTTGCCCTCCGCATCCAGTTTATCACACTCCTGTCTGTTGACTCTTATTCCTGAGGACTCCTAATTATGGCCTTTATGACCTTTCACTCATAATTTGAATAATTTAATTACTGGTCACTGTGCCTGCTCCGTCTCCCTTCTCCCATATATGTGGCTATCAGATTTTTTTTTTTTTTGCTTGTGTGTGACAGTTTTACTTATTCAATGACCAAATATATTCAAGAACATTTTTTTTCAATTTTTAATAAAAATAACATTTTTATTATAAAGGAGTATTCCTTTTTAAAATTTACTTAAATTCAATTAGCCAACATATAATACATTATTAGTTTCAGATGTAGTGTTCAATAATTCATCAGTTGCATAGAACACCCAGTGCTCATCACATCACGTGCCCTCCTTAATGATGCCCATCACTCACTTACCTCATTCACCCACCCGCCTCCCCTCCAGCAACCCTCAGTTTGTTTCCAATAGGTAAGAGAATTATTTTCCAAAGTTCACACAATTTAACTCTGTCACTCAGATATTGCTAATGGTCTCCGTTGCTTATTAAAGAATCTTAACAAGAATCCAAATATTGTTAATGTACTTTTAATTTTATTTTACACCTTTATCACTTTCTTTTTATCATGTCCTTTAATCACTACTTTTTCTTTTATTTTATGATCTCAGTATGTATATACTTACTTCTTAATTAAATGTATGTATTGATTTGCTAACATATTATTAACATCATAAAACATTTACAAAAACATAAGTCAGTGAAATAAGTTAAAACTATTGTTTTTATTTTATCTAATAGATATATTTGATCACATTAAAATATGATTAATAATAGTATTTTAGAGAGAGCATTCATTGTGTGTCAATATTTTAAAAATCTTGGTCTGAAATTTTATGATAGAGTTATCTGAAATTCTGCTTCTAAGTTAAGCTTATTTTGGTATTTTGATGTCTAGTTTTAATGACTATCCATAACAAGAAAGATAACCCACAAGGATATATCAGAATTAGAAGGAATGGATCAGAGTTTGTACTTGCCAGTTCTTGCTACTCATTCTCTAAGTTTGAAATTGAAGATAAATTTTGTTAATTGTGGAGATTCCACAAATAAATGTCTATCTTCCTTGATACCAGTAATCTGTTCTTGCTGTCAGAAAATGTGGTATTTAAATACATATGTGTAATGTTATACAAACAAATTGCTTTAAAACCCACTGGAGTTCTTCATCTGGAGGGCTTAGAAACAGATTAAAATATTCTCTTTAAAATTTGTTAAAGGAACAGAGATGACAGCTTTTAAAAATGACATGCGTCATTTTATATAGCCTAATCACATAAAATTTCCAAATATCTGTTTTCAGAGGGCTGTTTTCACATCATAATTCTCTAAAAGAACAGCTAGTGTTCATTTTTTGCTAATTCATAAGCATATTGCTGATAACCCGGGTTTACTTTCTCCCATCTACTTTTTCCACCCATCATCCCATTTACTTTATACTATCTGGTTAGTGATAACCACTTGTCATCACCAAAAATTTAAACAAATTTGGCATTCTTCTGCTTCTGTCAAAAAAGAATCAAATCTTCATATTCCAGAAGTTTTAAAATTAATTTCCCATTACATAATCAGTAAACCTCTGTGGTTAAAATAAATTCAGTTATTATCTATCTCAATACAAAACATTAAAGATATTCTTCAAAATATAAGGGTCTCAACCGAATTCAAAATATATCACATCTGTAAAATCCTGAGTCCAATTCTGGTCTACTTGTCACAGATGCAGTAAATGAATTTCACATGTACTGGTCTCTCTGTAAAATTACCCTTTTAAAAAGAATAATTCCAACCAACCAAATTCCAACCAAAAGCCACTCTTCAATAGCTAATATACAGTTTTTTCATTAAGACGAATATATATATATATAGCCATATATATGGTGTGTATATATATATCTTAAACAAATCATTCTATATTGAGTCTTACTCCATTCATTGGTACATTTTTCTTTAGTAGCTTACAGCAGTACTTTAAGTATTACTAAAACAGAAGTACTATTTTAAGCTAAACATATTAGAAATATCTACACTTTGATTCTGTTATTACTAACACTTTTGCCTCTCACTTTGGTCTGATAACTTCTCCCAAATCTTCCATTTTTATTTATTCTTTTCAACAATATTTGCTGACAAAGAAATACAGTTTGACTTGTCACCATATCATTTCATACATATTACTTCATCCATTTTTCCATGGTGGATGAATCAAATTTTTCCAAATGATGTGTGCCTTTTTTGGTCTTTTAGTATTAAATTAAAAGATCAAAAGAAGATTCCCAGTTGTTTATTATTCAATTTATTGAAAGTTGGTAAAGTACTGGAATATTTATTTATATGCAGAAAATTTTGGAAGTTTGTGATGGTGTCATAATGTCACTTGCTATGGTGCTAAAGCATGTTGTGTTCAGGCAAGGTTTACTATTAGCATCAAAGCTAATGTCAATACAGATGTCAAATATGGTTCCTTGATAATGGCAGACATTTTTGGCTACCTGTGTCTGATCCGGTTCAACTTGGTCATCATTGCCTTTATCTTGTAATATTGGTGATAAAAAGCTTGTAATGATATGAGGAGTGTCCACTTCTTTAGTAATGTGTTTGTCATGTGTTTGTGTATTTCTTATTATCTTTATGATGTGATTTTTGTTTTGTAAGAATCTTTCATCTACCACTTACCTGTTGTAGGAAAACTGGTATAATTACTAGTAGGTAATAAAAACCAGAAAGCTGCCTAACTGAATAAGAAGCCTCAGTATAAAGGTGGGCAAATAAAGTGACAACCTCACTATACCTTCTCCTTAGAGTGTAACTCACAGTTTTCTCTCGGGCTTCCTCACAGAACAGGTGACCAACTCACAGAAGAAGTAAAAGAATATTAGCATGAACCCATTTATTAAATATTAGGAACATGTAATTATGGATTAAAAAATATAATAAATATCTTAACATGTACTTCATGTAACCCGTTAGATCACTTTACAAACTTGCCCAAGCTTTTGCACCCCACGGCCGAGACTCCTGTATAAATAACTTACTTTGGCTTTCTCGGCCCTGTGGAATATGGCTCCCATATAACTAGCAAGCAACCCCTAATTTTTCCCACAAGTGAGCTATAGAACCAGCCAAATATGCTTTGTGAAATTCCTGAAGGTAGATTGTCCTTTCTCCTCCCTATACCTACACTCTCTGTACGTTGATGTTATACCCTTCCAACCTGATTAGAAACTCCCACCTCGACCTCTAGGCCACTTTTCTCCCTAGTGGCTGTCACTTCTGCTGCTGAAGTCCCTGTATTGACTCGTTTTAAATTTGATTTTGTTTGAAATCAAGATAATATTTTTAATTTATCTCTTAGAATATTCTCAGCACGATGTTAAGTATTTTCTCTATCATTTCATCCACAGAACATTGGATGAGGTAAATATTGTATCTTCTTTAAATTGAGGAAAACTAAATTTCTGTGCCCAGAATCACATGGCTGAGGACTCAGCAAGGCTAAGATAATGGCCCAGTGCTGATTATATAAGAGTAGCTTTTAAACACAACATATTAAAATAAATAAATTAAATAAATAAATAAATAAATAAATAAATAAATAAATAAATAAAATAAACACAACATATATGGGACACCTGGGTGGCTCAGCGGTTGAGCATCTGCCTTCAGCTCAGGGCATGATCCCATGGTCTCCGGATCGAGTCCCACATCAGGCTCCCTGCATGGAACCTGCTTCTCCCTCTGCCTATGTCTTTGCCTGCCTCTCTCTCTCTCTCTCTCTGTCTCTTATGAATAAATAAATAAAATATTTTTAAAAATAAAAAATAAAAAAAAATCAACACAACATATAATTCCTCTTTCCTATGACACTTGTACCTTGCCACCATTACATTATTATAATTATTCTTCTCTCTTAGCAGCTCTTGCTATAACCCCAACAGTTTATGTATTATTTTACTTGGCTCTATATTAATATTATTTTTCATTTATTTATCATTTGTGTCATTCATAGTTTCATAGTATATTCTTTACATTTTTGTTGCCATATCTTTTTGTATCTCTATTTATTCCTGTCTTCCAAAATATGTCAAATGGGACAAAATGTATCCTAAAATGTAATAAATAATTTGAAAGATACATTCTTCTTTACTTTTTTGTTTAATATTTTAGAATTCCATGTTGCTACAAAATTGTCTCCTTTTATTTATATACTTAAACAGAATATTGCTTGTCTACATTGGATATATTGCATTGAAACACTAGGGCTCTCCTGATGAAAACCAAAATTTGAACATCTTTTACCATTAACTTTTATTTCTGGCTAAAATGACCAAGGGGCTACTATCCACGTTACATATAATTTATTGTATATAATGGCAGCATAATAAAAAATAATGAGGTTTTCTATAGTGTAAAGGATTCCCATGTTGTAGATGAGAATATTTGATTTTTCTCTCCAGTCCAGTGAATATTATGGACTTAATCTTTAATTTAGAGTGTTTGGAACAGTCAGGCTAGCAGACTAGGTCAGTTTTGACCCTAACATTGTATAAATGGTTAAAGATCATTCACTTATTGCTTTACTTTGGCCCATTGAAATAAATAGCTTGGGAAAATTAAGCAATATTGCATCCTTTCTCTGTACAATCTTAAGTTTAATCAAGAATTTGATTCTTAACCTGAATAATATTCAGAAAACTTCCATTTACCTTCAATATGGAAGGCTAAACATTTCAGCGTTTATGAGAGGGGCCAAACTCAGTTTGGCAGTACAGATGTGTCTTGGTACATTCTCTATCACTAGAGAAGGCTTCAAGGTGTGACACCATCAGAAGAGTTTCAGATGGGTTGAAATCATCACTGCCTCTCCCTGACTGGTCTCCAGGCCAGCAAAAGGCAGTGGAATACTGGGAGGAAAAGAAATTCTCTACTTTCTGCTTTTGTTAGTAAGTAAAAATAAATAAATAAATAAATAAAAATAATAATAAAAGTATGTATGTATGTATTATCTGTCTCTCTATCTTAGCCCCTGGAAATTTTGAGTGATTGTTTCATATACACAGAGTAGAAAAGCTCAAGTACCATAATTCTATACACAGGAAAAGTGCAATAACAGTAACAGTAAAAGTAAGTGATAATGCTAAATGTACTTAGGGAGAGCACAGAAAATGTGTTCCTCAGGGGAACTGAAAAATGACATTGCTGTTTTGTTTTTTTTTAAAAAAAAGGTATGCTTAAATTATGTTTGTTCCCTCTCACTGCCTCTATCTAAGATGACAAACAAAATTCTCATGTAAAAAGTAGATGCCTGGAGTTTTCTTCTTAAGTAATCATTCCAGAGATCATTCTAGATTGTATTATCACATGTAAAGGATGAAATAGATAATTTCAACTTCTGATTATCTATTCGAATGAAAAAAATAATGCACACATAAGAAAATTCAGTGATGTTTATACACATACATGTATATATGTGTTATATATAATATATTTGTAATTTAGAAAGAACTATTTGAATCTGTCAATTTCATTAAATTTTAATATAGCACCATAAGTAGTTTAATGTCCTTCTCAGAAGTAAGTATAAACCAAACTTTTTTTTTTTTTTTTTTTACAACCATACATTTTTGAAGCAACTAGGAGAAAACTCCTGATCTTTTGGTCTTGGAGACTCAAAAATTTGGAAGGAAATAAGCCAAATTATGCCTCCTTTTCATAAAGCCTTTGATCATATTCCTATAGAGTCATAGTACTTCAGACAGCCATTTGAAGATTAAATAATTAGAGAAAACCAAACCCGACTTATACATTGTGTTTTATGTTCTTCTCAGTACCATCTACTCTAATTTGATCAAATTATTCCTTGTTAAAAAAAAAATATATATATATATTTATATATTTATATATATATATAACTTTGAAGCAAGGAGTATGCGGTGTTAAATCTATATAGGCCAGTTAACTTGTGTGGATACAAATCCTGTTCACCTAGGCTCCCAAAGGAAAGTAGATAGCCACAGGAGGGATGAGTGCTTGCACAGATGAGTGTCTCAGTATGCTCGTCTCCGTATATGAAGAACAGATTTCCTTTTTTTTTTTTTAAAGATTTTTATTTATTTATTCATGAGAGAGAGAGAGAGAGAGAGAGAGAGAGAGAGAGAAGCAGGCTCCATGCAGGGAGCCCAATGTGGGACTCGCTCCCAGGACTCCAGGATCACTCCCTGGGCTGAAGGCAGGTACTAAATCACTGAGCCACCCGGGAATCCTTTTCTTTTTTCGATTGTGGCAGTGGTAGATAAAAAGATGAATCTGTAGGAACCTTAAAGAGGCAAAGGGCTTGGTTGGTATATGATCTGGTAGTTAGCAGCTAACAGTGTAATGAAGAAGCAGGTCACTTGCTTCTAGCAGGAGATTTTACACCTGTGCTAGTTAGTATGAGAAGAATTGACATTATGTATTTTTTCAATTTACCATAGTACAATAAATAAATGACCAACTATTTCTCTTGAACAGTTCAGACAAGTACCCTTTGGTCACCTAACTTGATTTTCTTATTAACCACTCCAAACATTTTATCTTAGACCCACAAGCCTATAGAGCAAAATCTTTGCAGCCTCTTGCTACCTCGCAATATGGGGAGGAAGAGTTATTTAGAGGGGAAATCATCACAGCTTCGTCATACATAAATAGTGATTGAATCTTTGAGGAATGTGGAGGAAAGAGACCAGATGGGGGCAGGAGGGAGAAGAGGGTAGCACATGGTCCTCAGGAAAGAAAGAAAACATGAAGACATGGAGAAAGGCCACAGAAGGGGGTTATAGGATAGGTATTTTGATATTTATGTGCATCAGTCTCCTGTCTAATGTATCTTAATTTCCTTTGTTCCATTATATGTCTGGTCCTAATCGTATTTTTGTAAAATGTAGAACTTGTAGAATTCATTGTATCAAACTATGATTTCTTTTATTATACTCAATTGTTATATGTATCAGTGGTTACATTTCCTCCATATGTGGATAATTTATTACATTGTTCTGTTTATAACATATGCAGACACAAAATAAAGAATACAAATGACACCTTCACAATTTGATTATGAAAGGTCTTCTTTTTTTTTTTTTTTTTTTTTTTTACTTTTTTTAACAAGGAGCTTAGGTCCCCCACCCCTCTTGTTACGGTGTTTGCTGTGAATTAGCGAAGGATGGGCAGGCAGATAAGGAAGACAGAAAGCATAGTGGACTCAAAAAAATTGTGCTCATCATCATGTGGACGTGAGGAGATAGAAATATCCCTTCACTTGGACTGTCTAGAAATAATTTATTAGTTTGCTTCACCTGTGCCTACCTCTTTAATGTGCAGATCTTAAGACAAAGGAACCAAAACTAATTGGGTGCTCATCAGCCCTACCATTAAAGGCTTACAACTGCTGATAAGTAACTTTTCCCTGGGGAGACATGTGAAATGACCCAGGGAAGTTAGTTTATGATAGGCCAGAGAATACATACTGTTTTTTGCACTAAAGTTGTGAATAATATATCACTGTGTTTTTGAATTTGAATTGTGTCGCGTTGTAAATTTGGCCAGAGCATTTTTACCATATAATGCATTCAAGATACATCTCTAGGGGCACCTGGGTGGCTTGGTGGTTGAGCGTCTGTCTGCCTTTGGCTCAGGTCGTGATCCCAGGTTCCTGGGTTTGAGTCCCACAACAGGCTCCGTGCTTCTTCCTCTGCCTGTGTCTCTGCCTCTCTCTCTACATCTCTCATGAATAAATAAAGTCTTTAAAAAAAGATACATCTCTAACCAACAGATATTGAAATGAACATATGTAAACTGACTATCAAACACAGCTTCTCTACTGGAGAACTCCATAGCTAAAAGAAGGAAAAGGAGAAGGAAAGGGAGAAGGAGAGGAAAGAGGAAAGAGGAGGCGGAGAAGGAGAGAAAGAAGGAAGAAAGGTTTTTGTATGTGTTGTTTGTTGTTCAGCCTGACACCTATCTGATCATTTGGGTTACCAGCGGGTTGGAGGAGCCCGTGCTTACAAACCCACTGAAAATAATTGAGGTGGTTAGTTCAAGATACAGATTTAGTGGAATTGAGGTGGCTTCATAGGCCAGGGTCTGATAGCGAATGTCCTCCTGTACCTTGATTTCTGACCTCTTCATTCCATAGGGCTGTGGGGTTAGTTTAATACTCTAAGCATGGAAACCAATTGGATTAGTTGAGTTTCATCTTGCTCATGGGTATTTTTAATTTGGACTTAGGCAAAAAGTCTCTATGTTTAATATTTTCATTTAAGGTTGCTCTGATTCTTGAACCAAATTGCTGGTATGGCTTCATCACAGCCCAAGAAAAGCAGCAGGTCAAAGCTGTGATTTGTCTGCATAGTGTCCCAGCTCCTTGGAAAGCCCATGATCCCATTTACCAAAGTTAGTTATTATACTGGTTGAAAGGATGTGACTTTGACACAGTTTAAAGGTAAAAATTCAAGTATTTTCACAATCAGAAGACATTTATATAGATGATATTTATTAAATAGCTTTGAGGTATGATGCTAAAGATAAATGAGATTAAAAACACTACAAAAATAATAGCTGGATATTTTTCTTTAGCTAAAGCCATGAGTCAGACTAGTTATTGCATAACTTTTTAAAAGTCATTAATTATTAGCAATAACTATTAGTAATAATTGTAAACTTTTTCAAAGTTTCTAAACATTCACTTCAAATGATACAGGATAATAATATTAACAACAATAGCAAGTGAATATAATGTCTTAACGTTTTTTAAAGTGTCCTTAAAAGGTAGTGCCATATTTAAATCTCTCTCAAAAAAAATTTGTTTTTGTGATTGTTGAGGCAGATATCATTATAGTCATATCACCTGCATATTTCTGTTCAGTAAAATTTCCAACATCTCTTACAACTTATAGCCAGGTACAAAGCCCATCCTCTGATTTTTTTTTTTCTCTCTTTGCTTGTCCCCGTAACTCAAAAGTATTGATTATATTAATGAAAACCTCAATTTCTTGACAATTTGTAACTCTCTCCCCAAATAAATGTACTGAGAAAAATAATCACGTGTTTGAAAGAACATGGAATTGAAATATAAATAGAGTGTTAGTGGAAAAAAACAAATGTCGTTAAGAATGGACATTTCATTAAACTTAGATTAAATGTAAACTAACCCTAATATATATCAACTATTTTCAGTTTTTTGTAGCCAAAGATCTAAAAAAATTACTGGCATATAGTTGAAAGAAAAATGCTAGTATTACTCCTCAGTTCATAACAGTTATTTGGGAGTAATAGAGAGGCCCTGTTACTAGTTTAATCATGTTAAGTTTTCCTGTATCTTTTCCTCCCTGCTAGGAAAAGGAAGATGACAAATCAGACACTTCAAGTTCTCAGCAACCAAAAAGCCCGCAAGGTCTGAGTGACACAGGATACTCTTCTGATGGGATATCAAGTTCACTTGGTGAAATTCCAAGTCTTATTCCAAATGACGAAAAAGATTTGCACAAGGGACTCAAAAAGGACTCTTTTTCCCAAGAAAGCAGCCCCTCCAGCCCCTCAGACTTGGCTAAGTTAGAGAGCACGGTCCTCTCCCTTCTGGAGGCTCAGGCAAGCACCCTCGCGGCGGCGAAGCCCCACGGGAACAGCCAGCCTCCGGAGGTTTGTTGCGGGCTGCCCGTGGGTTCCCGGGCGGAGACCCCGGCGGCGGGACAGGAGCTGGCGAGGCGCGCGGGGGAAGGGGAGCCTTCCACGCAGGACGGCCGCCAGGACGTCCCTTCCACGCAGGACGGTCGACGGGACATGCCTTCCACGCAGGACGGGCGCCAGGACGTCCCTTCCACGCAGGACGGGCGCCAGGACGTCCCTTCGATGCAGGACGGTCTCCGACACGTCCCTTCCACGCAGGACGGCCGCCGGGACGTCCCTTTCACGCAGGACGGTCTCCGAGATGTCCCTTCCACGCAGGATGGGCGCCGGGATGTCCCTTCCACGCAGGACGGCCGCCGGGACGTGCCCTCCACGCAGGACTACGGAGGGCAGTTGGCGTGGGTCGGGGCCCCGCAGCCCCTAAGGCCGCCCCCCGAGTGCGCAGAGGGCCGCAGCGACAGCGAGAAGCCGCCGGGGCCCCCGAGAGAGCGCGGGGCCGGAGCGGGCTCGTCCAGCAGCGAGGACGGTAGGCGGGAGGACAGCCCGGGCTCCGGGGACGACGGCGGCCTGGGAGGCGAACCCGCCGCGGACGCGAGCGCCGACGAGGACGCCTCGGGCTCTGAGGGCGACGAGCCCCCCGGCAGCCAGCTCCCGGACGTGCGTAGCTCCGACGGCCGCCCGAGGGAGGAGCCCAGGGGCAAGGCGAGGGCGGCCGCGGGCAAGCACCGGCGAGCCAGCCGCAGGAGCGCCGCAAGCCTCGACGGCGATGCGGGACGACGCCACTCGTGGCACGATGACGACGATGACACGTTCGACGACAGCCCCGAGCCGAGGTACAGAGAGACCACGAGTCAGGACAGCGACGAGCTCATCGTGGCCGGAGGAGGCGGCCTGCGGCGCTTCAAGACCATAGAGCTGAACAGCGCGACCGCGGAGCGCTACGGCCCGGAGCCCCCGCGCAGAGCCGCAGTGTTGGACTTCGACGAGGAGCCAGAACTGGAAATGGAGAGCCTGACGGACTCTCCAGAAGACAGGTCACGGGGGGAAGGATCCTCCAGCCTTCACGCTTCCAGCTTCACTCCCGGCACATCCCCGACGTCGGTGTCCTCCCTTGATGAGGACAGTGATAGTAGCCCTAGCCACAAAAAGGGAGAGAGCAAGCAGCAACGGAAAGCTCGGCACAGGTCTCACGGCCCCCTTCTGCCCACCATCGAGGACTCCTCAGAGGAGGAAGAGCTGAGAGAGGAGGAAGAGCTGCTGAAGGAGCAAGAAAAGCAGCGGGAGTTGGAACAGCAACAAAGAAAGACTTCTAGTAAGAAATCAAAGAAAGACAAAGATGAACTTCGTGCTCAGAGGAGGAGGGAGAGACCAAAGACCCCACCCAGTAACCTCTCTCCCATTGAAGATGCATCTCCCACAGAAGAGTTACGTCAGGCTGCAGAGATGGAGGAGCTCCATCGGTCCTCTTGTTCCGAATACTCACCTAGCATAGAGTCAGACCCAGAAGGTTTTGAAATAAGCCCAGAGAAAATAATAGAAGTCCAGAAAGTGTATAAATTGCCCACAGCTGTGTCTTTGTACTCCCCAACCGATGAGCAGTGTCTCATGCAGAGAGAAGGCAGCCAAAAGGCATTAAAAAGTGCTGAGGAGATGTATGAAGAAATGATGCACAAAACCCACAAGTACAAGGCTTTTCCAGCTGCAACGGAACGAGATGAAATGTTTGAAAAAGAGCCTTTGTATGGAGGGATGCTAATAGAGGACTATATTTACGAATCTCTAGTGGAGGACACATATAATGGTTCGGTAGATGGCGGCCTACTAACGAGGCAAGAAGACGAAGATGGCTTTCTGCAACAGAGAGGGAAAGAGCAAAAAGTAAGGATTCCAGAACAGATTTATGAAGATCCTATGCAAAAAATAACAGACCTCCAGAAAGAGTTTTACGAATTGGAAAGCTTACATTCTCTTGTGCCTCAAGAAGACATAGTTTCAAGCTCTTACATCATCCCAGAAAGCCACGAGATAGTGGATCTGGGTAGTATGGTAACTTCTACCAGTGAAGAAAAGAAGTTACTAGATGCCGATGCTGCCTATGAAGAGCTCATGAAGAGGCAGCAGCAGATGCAGTTCCCACCTGGGTCCGGTCCATCCCAGCCCCCCATCACGGATGACATGACAGAATCTACTGTGGACTTTGACAGGATGCCCGATGCTTCTTTGACGTCAAGTGTTCTCTCGGGAGCATCTCTCACAGATTCCACCAGCAGCGCAACGCTCTCCATCCCCGATGTCAAAATAACCCAACATTTTTCAACAGAAGAAATTGAGGATGAATATGTAACTGATTATACAAGGGAGATTCAAGAGATAATTGCCCATGAGTCACTGATTTTGACTTACTCCGAGCCTTCAGAAAGTGCCACATCTGTCCCGCCCTCTGACACACCCTCTCTCACATCATCTGTGTCTTCAGTTTGTACCACAGATAGCTCCTCACCCATCACTACCTTGGATAGTATAACCACAGTTTATGCGGAGCCAGTGGACATAGTGACTAAGTTTGAAGATTCTGAGATTTCTTCATCAACATATTTTCCCGGCAGCATTATCGACTATCCAGAAGAAATAAGTGTATCTTTAGCTCGGACTGCCCTACCGGATGGAAGAGCGAGTGCTGATCATATCGTGATTTCCTTATCTGATATGGGACCGCCTCTCGAACCTGTAGGAACTGAACCCGAGGGGCTCATTGCTGACACTATTTCCACTGACTTATCTACATCTGAAAAAGACCCAGTGAAGAAAGCCAAGAAGGACACCGGGAATGGAATTATTCTTGACGTTTTGGAAGCTTACAGAGATAAAAGGGAGAAGTCTGAGGTTGAACCCACAAAAATTGGCTTATCTGAAACCGGGTTTGATCAGCCTCCTTCTCCCGCTATTGCAGTGGAGGAGCAGGTTCCAGGGACACGCTTGCTGTCTGGACAGGTCTTTGATCAAGCTAAACCTGCACCTCGCTTGCCATCTGGCAGCCCTTCTCTTAGCTCTCTTCCGACTAAAACTCGTCCATTCTTTAGAAGTTCTTCTGTGGATGCATCAGCCCAACCTCCTCCTCCTCCTCCCCCTCCCCCTCCTCCTCCTCCCCCACCCCCTCCTCCTCCTCCTCCACCCCTTCCTCCACCAACCTCACCTAAACCAGCTGTTCATCCTAAAAAAAAGGTAATCGCTACAGCTCCGGTGACCCTAACTCCTACAGCTACACCGCCAGCTGATGTTGTTACTGCAGCAGAGGCCGCGGCCATTCCAAGAGGTAGTGGGTTACCTGTAACAAAAATATGTACCCCTGCACCTCCTCCTGTTCCTCCTAAACCATCTTCCATCCCGTCTGGCCTTGTGTTTACACACAGACCTGAGCCAAGTAAACCTCCAATTGCCCCCAAACCAGCAGTTCCTCAGCTTCCAGTAACGACACAAAAACCAGCAGATACACACCCCAAACCGGCAGGTCTATCTCTGACTTCGAATATGACACTAAATTTAGTGACTTCAGCAGATTATAAATTACCTTCCCCTACATCCCCACTTTCCCCTCACTCTAACAAGTCCTCCCCGAGATTTTCCAAATCCCTCATGGAAACCTATGTGGTTATCACGTTGCCATCTGAACCCGGGACTCCAACAGATTCTTCAGCCAGTCAGGCAATCACCAGTTGGCCCCTGGGGTCACCCCCCAAAGACCTGATTTCCATTGAACCAGTGTTTTCTTTAGTTCCTCCTCTGACCACGGCGGGAATGCCCAGTTCTGCAGCACCAAGCTTGTACCTCTCAGGATCTCTGGGGACATTGTCTGCTCTCCCGGTCACAACCTTGTCTTCATTTCAAGCAGCCCCAACCTCGGGGACACAGTTTTTCACAGCTGAAGTTTCTCAGGCCGAGGTTTCAGCGGCCAGAAGTGCAGTCCCCGGTGTTGGTCTCAGCAGTGTCCCGATCTCAGTTCCCTCAGAGCCTCTTGCTCTCGACAAGCATCAGCCTAAGGAAAACGGGAAGGTGCAGCTTGTGGGCGATGCCATTGATTTGCGAACGGTACCAAAAGGAGAGGTGCAGGTGCCTGACAAGGGTGTGGATCTTTCCGCGGCCACCGTAGATCTGAAGAGGCAGAGCGCCGCAAGTGACGTTTATGGCAGGCAGATTAGTGCTGTCCAGCCCTCCGTTATAAATCTCAGCACAACTCCGTCAGCAGCGACGCCGATGGCCCTGCTCGCGGAGTCGGCGCCCGTCCTCGCGGGCACGGCTGGTTCAAGTCACGCTGTGGCCGCGGAAAGCCTGGTGGGCCTAGAACGTGGGACGACCGCACCGCTCCAGCTCACGACATCAAAGCCCGCTGAGCCCACGTACAAGATGCCAAGTGGCCAGGCCTTCCCTGCCGCTAGGGAGGACGCGCCGATAAACTTATCTTTAGGCCCTTCGGCACACCCGGTGACATCGGCTCTTCCAAAACCTGTCACTGTGCCTCCTGCTGGTGTCACAAGTGGATGGACTGATAGCATCACATTGCAGGGCATCCCTGACGGGGAAGTGGTGGACCTCAGTACAACAAAGTCGCACAGAACAGTTGTGACAATGGACGAATCCACTTCGGGTGTGGTGACCAAGATAGTGGAAGATGATGACAAGCCTGTTGATCTGACTGCAGGAAGAAGAGCCGTGTGCTGTGATATGGTTTACAAGTTACCCTTTGGAAGGAGCTGCACGGCACAGCAGCCTGCGACTACTCTTCCTGAGGATCGTTTTGGCTATAGGGATGACCACTATCAGTATGATCGATCAGGGCCCTATGGTTATAGAGGGATTGGGGGAATGAAACCTTCCATGTCTGACACTAATTTAGCGGAAGCTGGACATTTTTTCTATAAAAGTAAAAATGCTTTTGATTATTCTGGAGGCACTGACGCAGCAGTAGATCTGACTTCAGGGAGAAGTACTACAGGTCAGTATGATGTGGCAACAGACCTTTCCTTGAAATGTCGTTATGGTGTCCCTCATCTCATTTCAGGATGAAAAATGTGGTCCCTTTTCCAATTTTGTTACCTTTTCTCTTGCTTTGGATGTTTTGGCAACATATTTTGGAGTCCATGTGCACTTTCATTTCTTCGTTTTTTTTTTGTTTTTTGTTTTTTTTAATTTGTTCTGCCCAGCGTCGCCTGCATGTGCCTGCATGGTCAACATCGCTTTTATTCCACATCTGATTAGGTTAACCTGTGGATTTGCATGCCGTCCCATTCATTATGTTCGTCAAGATTGAGAGGGCTTTCAAACCCAAAAAGCATCATTCGTTCTGGGAACCAGACTGTAACTCTACCCTGTGTTTCAGGTGAGGTAATGGATTATTCAAGCAAGACTGCAGGTCCCTATCCAGAAACACGGCAAGTCATTTCAGAAGTTGGGATTAGTACCCCACAGTATTCCACAGCAAGAATGACTCCACCTCCAGGATCCCAGTATGGTGTGGGGAGCGTTCTGAGGTCATCAAATGGTGTCGTCTATTCTTCAGTAGCAACCCCAATTCCCTCCACATTTGCTATCACCACACAACCTGGCTCCATTTTCAGCACCACGGTGAGGGATTTGTCTGGCGTGCACACAGCTGACGCCGTGACTTCGTTATCCGCTCTGCACCAGAGCCAGCCGATGCCTAGATCCTATTTCCTAACAACAGGTGCCTCTGAAACAGACATCGCGGCACCTAGTATTGATATCAGTGCCAGTTTGCAGACCCTTACGATGGAGACTCTGACTGCTGAGACGATAGACTCGGTTCCCACTTTAACCACAGCATCCGAAGTGTTTTCTGAAGTGGTGGGAGATGAAACTGCTATTTTAATTGTCCCCGAAGAAGATAAACAGCAGCAGCAGCTCGACTTGGAGCGTGAGCTCCTGGAACTGGAGAAAATTAAGCAACAGCGTTTTGCCGAGGAACTGGAGTGGGAGCGTCAGGAAATTCAAAGGTTCCGCGAACAAGAAAAGATCATGGTTCAAAAGAAGCTGGAGGAGCTGCAGTCTATGAAGCAGCACCTTCTCTATCAGCAAGAAGAGGAGCGGCAGGCCCAGTTCATGATGAGGCAGGAGACCTTAGCTCAGCAACAGCTACAGCTGGAGCAGATCCAGCAGCTGCAGCAGCAGCTTCACCAGCAGCTGGAAGAGCAGAAGATTCGCCAGATCTACCAGTATAACTATGACCCTTCTGGAACTGCGTCTCCCCAAACGACCACGGAGCAGGCGATGCTGGAAGGGCAGTATGCTGCCCCGGAAGGGAGTGCGTTCTGGGCCCCTGAGGATGCCACCACCACCGCCTCGGCCGTCGTGGCGATCGAAATTCCCCAGAGCCAGGGCTGGTACACGGTGCAGTCTGATGGTGTGACCCAGTACATCGCCCCACCTGGCATCCTGAGCACCGTCTCAGAAATCCCTCTGACGGAGGTGGTGGTCAAGGAGGAGAAGCAGCCCAAAAAGAGAAGTTCTGCAGCGAAAGCCCGTGGACAGTATGAGGAAATGGGGGAACCCGATGACCCCCGCGGCTTTAAAAAGATAGTGGACAGCGGCGTGCAAACCGACGATGAGGACGCAGCAGACCGGAGCTATGTGAGTAGGAGGCGGAGAACCAAAAAAAGTGTTGATACAAGTGTCCAAACTGATGATGAAGATCAGGATGAATGGGATATGCCTACTAGAGCGAGGAGGAAAGCTCGAGTAGGCAAGTACGGGGACAGCACTGTGGATGCTGACAAGAGCAAACCCCTTTCCAAGGTCGCCAGTATAGCAGTTCAGACAGTAGCCGAGATTTCTGTGCAGACTGAACCCGTTGGAACCATAAGAACACCGTCAGTACGCGCACGCGTGGATGCCAAGGTAGAAATAATTAAACACATTTCAGCCCCTGAAAAGACTTACAAAGGGGGCAGCTTAGGATGTCAAACAGAAGCAGATTCAGACACACAGAGTCCTCAGTATCTGAGTGCCACCTCTCCACCCAAAGACAAGAAACGCCCAACACCTTTAGAGATTGGTTACTCATCTCACCTTCGGGCAGATTCCACATTACAGCTGGCTCCTTCCCCACCCAAATCTCCAAAAGTCCTTTATTCACCCATCTCACCACTTTCACCAGGCAAAGCCTTAGAATCAGCCTTTGTACCTTATGAAAAACCCCTCCCTGATGAGATAAGTCCACAGAAAGTACTTCATCCAGACATGGCTAAAGTGCCCCCAGCAAGTCCTAAGACAGCCAAGATGATGCAGCGGTCCATGTCTGACCCCAAGCCTCTGAGTCCAACAGCAGATGAAAGTTCCAGGGCTCCTTTTCAGTATACCGAGGGCTACACGGTAAGAGTGATTCTTTTTAGTTAGAAGACAATAGATGAGTTGATGTTAACCGTGTGTTTGCAGACTTGCGGAGGCAGTGAGGCTCCTGGTACCTTAGAACCTGATACTGCAGTTTAGGGAGGATTATTTCATTCGAAATTTGGGGAAAAACCAGGAAAGTATACGTCCATTTAGAGATACCAAAAAAAGAAGGCACCTTATGTGAGCAGAATGAAAAAGAAGTACAATACTTTATGGTTCCCTGAGATTGAAAGTTTCATTCTGACCTTGAAATCTCCCAAGTGTCCGTTGTAGACTGTGATTTCCGGGAGTATAATTAATATTCATATTCAAGTATGATGGAATAAATACTGAGCATAAACAGATAAGGCGAAGGACGGCCCTAAATTTAGGCCCATGGACCCTGGAAATCTTCATTGGGAGGGTCCTTGGAGATCTTCCAATCAGTTTTGTCTTCCTCCAGCCAGAATATTTTCAGAAAAGGGCTTAGAATATTTACTGTTCAAAAGAGAGCATTTCTAGAGAAGGCAGATGAAAGAGTAATATAATTTCATAGTTCATCCATGCTTGTTTAGTTTCTGGCAACTTTCTTAAATCTAACCTCAGGTAAACCTTAATTCCAGGGCTTATAGAAGCAAAAAGAATTTTTATGTTTCTTTGGATAATAGCCATTAATTATTTTAAAATATAGCGGTATGCTTCAAAGGAGAAAGAACATAGGTATGTTGGACGCATTTGTGAGGATCTCTCTAGCTGAGCTAATAAGAAATGGTAATAATCAGCTAGAAAAACAAGTGTATCCTACTTTTAAAATCTAATATAATACTCTTGAGAAGGCTGTTGATAAATATGATAGTTCAATTTAGATAAGATCCACGTTCAAATTAAAAGTTCCCTCAATTTACTGGTGTTTGAACTCCAGATTTTCAAACTCTAAAGCTTCTAAATAGACTTTTCTGAGACACTGTTATATTTCCGCTGAACCATGTATCTTAGACATTATGGCTGTGGGCTGGGAATATGTCATCAAATATGACTGCAAGTCTATTTATAGGTAGATAGACATCTCTATAGGGATATTAAAAATTACAAATTCATATCTTTTAGTTTCATAGTGACACTTTGTTATTACGTATTTTCTTAAGCAGTATGTCCCCACATGAAGTAAAATTGTCTTCATGTGGGGGTCAGAGGTCATAACATGAAGTCAGGAAAGCACTGGTGCATTGAGATTTCATTCAGTTTACAGAAAGTTATTTTTTCCTATGGCTTTGTTTCCAGAATTAAATCTGTTGTGAGAAGTGATTTTCAATTCAGCTATGTGAATAAGTGTTTTTATAGCAGTGGCATTCGGATTCGCCTAAAGAGTTACTTGGAAACTTGGAAAATGTTGTTTTTGACAGGACTTTAAAGTAATATACCATTTACGTCCTCAGAAAGAATAGACTTTCCCAGTTGATGTATTGATTATTTACTTAATATATAGCCTGTACCCTTAATTCATATAAACTCAGTTAAAGAAGAGGTTGAAGTTGTATTTTTTTTTTTTTTCCACAGTATTCACCTTCAGACTTAGAAGTGTGAAATGAAAGATACCGGGAGTTATGTGGGTTGTATTCCAGGTGATGATACTGATTAACTACCTAATCCCAAAGGAAGTTGGGTAGAATTACGAAGTAATTTCTGAGCCTGAAAAATCCTAGGTGGATTGAGCTCCTGAAGTTCAGTAGTTCCTTTTCCTAATCAGTCCAACTCAGTGCTTTAATATGGAATAAGCTCAACTCAAAGATACTGTTTTATTTCATGCACAAGGTAGACCATTTTGTGTACAGGTACCATTTTGTGGCACCCTAGATACTGTGATTCGAACATGTGACTTTTATAATTGGTTTCTTTGCCCATTTCTAGACATGTTGTAAAAAACAAAATTCCTTCATTATAAACATGGATTAGTTGTTTCGAAAAGCATAATCTTCTAAGTGATATTTGTAGTGATATGGGTTTAATTTAAGAAGTTTAGCTCAGTAATTTACATACTGTTAATTTTCTCAGACTAGTAAAGTTGAGAAGAATCACACCATTCAGTAGCCACTGAGACAACATAGCATAAAATAGCGTGCTGTAAGGTAGCAGAAAAGAGAAGTTCTATCCTATATGTGATTCTGTGATTAGATCTCCTTTTTCTGGAAGTGTGAGGAAATGTTTCAAAGAACATGTTCTGAATCATGAGGGTGAAATCTCTGTTGGACCCTAAAGACAAAAAAGGAGGTCCCTCTAGAGGAAACAGACTATGCAAAGGTTCTTACTGATGAACAAGCAAAAGGAAAGAGGAGGAAGAAGAGGTTTACTATAAAACTGGAAAAGTAGTAGAGAGCATATCACTGGGAATCTAATTTGCTGAGTTACTGTTTGGATTTCCTTTCCATGGTCATCAAGAGATTAGACCTAAGCCACCATCTTTTTTTCTTTCTTTTTCCTTTCCTTTCCTTTCCTTTCCTTTCCTTTCCTTTCCTTTCCTTTCCTTTCCTTTCCTCTCCTCTCCTCTCCTCTCCTCTCCTCTCCTCTCCTCTCCTCTCCTCTCCTCTCCTCTCCTCTCCTCTCCTCTCCTTTCTCCATTCCTTTCTCCATTCCTTTCTTCTTTCCTTTCCTCACTCCATAGCTTAAACTCTCCAGTAGATCCTCATCGAATTCAGAATATCTTAGACAGTTCTTAACAGGGACCCATATGATCTTTTCTCTGCCTATCTCACAACCTCATCAGTCGCTCCCCACATTTGCCCCCTCCTCTTGCTCTGCTCCCACCACTGACCTTGCCATTTGCTGGATGTGCCAACCTCATCCTCGTGCCAGCCCTGTGTTGGGATCTCTCTCTCTCTCTCTCTCTCTCTCCTCAGATCTTTGTCTGGCTTATTCCTGTGTATAGGTTTCTGCTTAAGTTTTACTACCACAAAGAGGCTCTCCTTACCTCATTCTCTAAATAAATTTTCCTGGGACGCCTGAATGGCAGTCAGTTAAGTGCCGGGCTCTTGATTTTGGCTCAGGTCATGATCTCAGGGTCCTCATTGGGCTTTGCGCTGAGCATGGAACCATGGAACCTGCATGGATGTTCTCTCTCCCTGTCCCTCTGCCCCCTGCCCTGTGCTGTCTCTCTCAAATAATAATAATAATGATGATGATGATGATGATGATGATAATATAAAGCACTGTATTGTACCTTTTGTTTCTTCACAGGCAAATGTGGATCATTTCTTGCTTGATTGGTTTGGTTTTGGTTCTCTTTCCATATTCACTTTTTTGTCTTAGTAACTATCTCAGAAACTTTTTGGAGCACTTTAATTACTACAGGGTCAGATCTTCCATCCTAGAGTTTCAAAACATTTGTCTTAATTTTGCAATTTGGAATATCAGAGATTTAAATTTTACTCTATTCCTACCCCATAGGAATTCAACTATGTGACATGAGATCCTTTAACTTGCATGTGGTTTTTCCATCGTGGAACTTGGGTCTTGTCTTTGACACAGGAATTCTAAGGCAAAAGCATGGTTAGTGTTTAGTTAGTGTGTCACTGGCACTTTGAGTTCATGCTAAGCCCTAAGATGTCTTATATACTTAGTTAATTAAAATTAACACTAATTAACATAAAATCACAGAATAATGTGCACACTGTGCATAAGTGAAGCAGGGAGTTATCTGAGATAATTCTGTGGAGTTATGTAATGTTCCCTAGTGTCTATAAGAGTGAACTCTATCCCTTTTCTAGACTTCATCATTCTGGTATCAAAGTCATAGCCTCAAAGCCAAAATCTATTTTTTGATAACATTTATGTATCCAGTTTTATCTCGTAGCCTACTTCCTTTTACAAATGTAAATTTTTAACTGAGTAAAGATGGAAAAACATTACTGCCTTTTTCCTTAAGTCCTTCAGATTCTCAAGAGATATAACAAAAACAGAGTCAATATTTATTCCTTCCTATGAGGTTAAGCTGTCTACCTAGATATGACTTGATAATGATGCGTTTTCATCACAATTTAGAAAGAACAAAGGAAGAAGTATGTTTTCTAATGAAAGGAGTAGGTACACAATGATTTTCTCACTTTCATTAGTAGAACTCTTCCTCAACTAGAATGCTTAATGAAAGCCAAATAGTTAAAAATAGGTGGGTAGTGGTATAGAATGATACAATAATTATCTGTAATGATTAAATGAAGTAAATTTACCACCTTCCCATGTCTGGCAACTGTAGATATCTAGTAATATTGATTCCCTTTCCTCAGGTTGACATTTGACAATATCTGTATGTTCTCAGCACAAATTTGCCTACTGTCCCTTCAGGGCTTTACTTGATGGGTTGGTGCAAATAATTCTCAAATCTCCTAATAACTATGTGGCTTTCATATTCTGTGGAATATATAATGCCACTTCTCTAGAAATATCAGATTCCTGTTCTCTATGATCATTTTAAATTTACTTTTCTGGGTAAATAAACCAGAGCACCAAAATGTGTTCCTGATGCCCTTTATCTTTCTTATATATAATGAGATTGATTTACATCATGTCTCAGATGATCAATAACTTTAGGAAGAAAGGTTAATATAGCATTCTCTACAAAATCAGGAGCCAAAGTGACATTATCCATTGGGAGAAATAGCATTGTAAATTCAAAGAATTTGTTTGGTGCTGGAAGGAGTCTGATTCACTCAAAAGATTTCTTGATCTTAAAAAATACCATTTTTGAGTGATTTATTTAAAAAAAGACATGCATTTCCAAAATAGCACATTTTGCCAATGATGATACATACCACTTTTTGCACTAAAATAAGTTACATTTAAAATGTTACCACCTTTGTATGCCTTAAAAATCCAAGGTGAGTGTTAAAGCTGTTTTTTACTACCCTTAGACTTATTGAACAAGCATAGAGCTTTTTAAATAATAAGGCAAACTCCTTATTAAAATCTTTTTATTCTAGACTTTAAGCCAGGATCCTGTTGCAAAGCAGATGGTACTCATGAGCTGATTTTTACAAGAATATGTTTTGCTTCACTGATTGCTGTTTTGATAGCTATTTTTGAGATTTTTGGAACCCTTTAATATGTATTTCTGAAAGTAATTTCCATAACCTAAAGTGAAAAATTTTATTTCTGTCAATTTTATTTCTGTCAGAATATACAGAATTAAGAAATGACTGTGATGGCCAAGTATGATTTAAAATTAATGTCATTAGAGGTTGCTTTTTATTACTCTTTTTGAAAAACAGGATAAATCAGTCTATTAAAACTGACTTTGATGAAATTACCTGTTTTATAATGGTGGTATTTATGTCTGTCAGTCAAGATTAGTCAGACATTAAAGATAGGTTTTTATAAATCATAATTACTCTTTCCTTAGCTCTATCTTCATTATTCTAAATGTATTAGTATACATTTTTCTCATGATACTTCTTTATGATTAAAATCTTGTACTTGAAAATGCAACTTTTCTACAATTGAAATAAGAAATACTATTTTAAAGTGTTTTCCAAAATAAATGACAATAAAATAATAATTTATGGGGATTAATTATTAGGATATAAAAATAAAAACTAATGTGTATATATATATATTGTATATACACATTATATTTTATACATTACATTTTATGTTATATATTTACATATATACATATAAATGTTAGTGAGTGAAAACCAGAAAGTTTTTAGGTTGATCTCATCAATTTAGTGTTAAGTAGTTAACATTGCTATAGTCCCTATGTTAGGATTAATTTCAAAACAAAGCTTTTTAGACTGAAGGAGAAAAAATGCAGATCATTGTATTATCTTTAACCAGACATCTGCATTTCAAAATATGCAAATAAGTATAATTAGAAGAAATATTTAAAATGTAACACTTAAACATTCAGACCTGCCAGTTTAATGCAGGGGAATTATGAATTAATAGAGCATTGATTTTTACTGGCACAGCTTAAAAACAGAATATTATTTAACATTAATTAATTTCTTAAATATATTATCATAGTATTCATTTCTGATCAATTCACTACACTTTCTTTTTTGGACAATTTGTAACTGACGTAACAATGAAGCTGCATACAAACTCTCCTAAATACATTCCCTCCTAACGTGCACTTTTGCATATTTGTAGAAATTTCTAAAAATTACTGTATAATATTGTCTAACCTGCATTAACTATGACTGAAAAAATCAAGAAACAACTAAAATTTTTAAAATACAAAAATTTGGAATAGCTGATTTTATACTTTGAGGTATAAGGTATATAGAGGCATCACAATGTATCCTAGTAGTTTTTGACATTTCTTACATCATATTCAACATCAAAATACAAAAGTTCTTCCTTAGGCATGGTTTTGCCTTCCATGGCTTCAGTTTGGATAGTCAACCACAATCCGGAAGCAGATGATCCTCTGAAGTATAATCAGAAGGCCAACAGTAACCTACATCACAAGGCCTGTGTCATTCACCTCACTTCATCCTATCATATAGGCATTTTATCATCTGGCATCATCACAAGAAGAAGGATGAGTATAGTATAGTAAGATACTTTGAGAGAGAAAAACAGACCACATTCACATAATTTTTTTATGGTATGTTGTAATTTTTCTATTTTATTGTTAATTTCTTACTCTAACTTATAAATTAAACTTTCTCTTAGGTATGTAGGTATAGGAAAAGACAGTAGGGTTCAGTACTGTCCATGGTTTCAGGCATCCACTGAGGGTATTGGAACATGTCTCCTCTGGATAAGGGAGGACTAATGTCTACAGATGTATATGCATATATGTCCATATATAAAATATTTCATGTTTTTGTGGCCTCATATAACTAATAAAATATTTTCACATGCAGTTGCTTGGTTGAGATCCAAACCACTCATTTTCTGTAGGCTTTACGTTATTTTATACCATAGTCTAAAATGAGGAGACTGAAGTCCATACACAGCCCCTATACTCAGCCAAGATTAATTCCATTTGCGTCACATAAGGCCTTGGATTTAACAGGGTTTTCTTTGGGTACTGTTCTGTATCTTGAATTATGTGTAGAGTTTGAATTAGGAGAGCACTAGAACAAGTGTGGTGAGTTAAACGGAGTCTTCAATGAACTAACTTAAACAACATTAGTTTATTTATTTAGCCTGAAGCTGTAAACAGCAAAGGGATTTTTAAAACTTGTCTTATTTCAACCTGAAGCACAAGGTGCAAGGGATCAAATTAAAACAGCCGAAAAATTGAACCTTAATGCTTAAAAACAGTATAAGAAATCATGAAGCTAGATTTTATAGAACTACTTTTGAAGAATTTTTTTGATTGAAAAAATTTTGTGGGGACACCTGGGTGGCTCAGTGGTTGAGCATCTGCCTTTGGCTCAGGTCGCGATCCTGGGGTCCTGGGGTGGAGTCCTACATTAGGCTCCCTGCAGGGAGCCTGCTTCACCCTCTGCCTATGTCTTTGCCTCTCTCTGTGTCTCTCATGAATAAATAAAATCTTCAAAAAAATTTTTTATGAAATGGCAAATAAAAACTAATCTTTGTGAAGAACAATAAATAACCCTCTTAAGGAAACAAAATTTCAGTAGAAATAGATTTGTAATAGAAGATGATTATACTTGTCATTTCTCCTTTCTCCTCTAGTGAATGATTATATATGTTTATGAAAAATTACATATATACAAAAATTGTTTGGGCTCTCTAATAAGCCATTTTAGCTACATGAATAAATTACTGTTAGTAGGTTGAACCACATTTTAATTTCTGATCTACTAGGTAGTATATTTTACCATGACAGGAACAAGGCAAGTCCTCATTGTTCATTTTTATTTTTATTTTTTGGGGGAAAGCTCAGCCATAATCACAGAGCTCAGTCTCTAGGCCTAGAAACTACTTAGATGACTTAGTCATTTACTTCTTTGAACCTTGATATGAAATCTCTGCTGCAAGTACTAATTACTGCTAATTGTAGAGAATTTTATAATACTTCGTGAAAGACTTGACCCCACAATATTAATTTTACTTTTGATGTGAATAAATGTGCATGAATTTCTTCAGAGTGTTGTATTAAAACAATAGAAATGTTTGTAACAGGTAAAACAATGTTATAGTTAAAAAAAGCTTCTTTGCTAGTGGTTTTGCAGTTCTTCCCTTTATGGCAGGAACTGATGCCTATAAATGCTCACTCAAATGCCCAGCAATCAATAAGCTTAATTTTCATTAATTATCCACTTGGAAAATCATTTAATTACCCATCCATGTATACCTTTATTCTCATGTAATTGAATGTGTAGAATTGAGAATTGGAAAGACAATTTAACCTCTTAAAATTTCTAGTAAATATTTAGTAAATATATTTTCATATATGTATAAGCCCGTGAGTTTTGTCTTCTAGCAGACAAAGATAGTCCTTGCCAATTTTTTAACTTAACTGCCTTCTTTTATTGCTTGTTTATAGTGTTGTTTTTCTAAAGACTCAAATGGTTAAGCAGCTGATAAGGAATAGGGCCATAATCAAGTACTGTCTGAGGAAAATTTCCTCTTTAATTTGTGGGGAGCTATTTTACATGATTTGGAAAATAAATGATTGATTGATTATGAAAAATAAATACTTAATTCATTGCAAACACATGTAGATGAAAAGCAACTCTGAACTACTTTAATGCCACATTCCAAGATTGTGTTCTATGCCCAAGGATGGATAATCAGTCAATGAAAGAGAAACAAAAAACAATAGAGATTTCTGTGATTTTGTGTTTAGGCTTTTCAAGAGTCTAAACGTAAAATATCTTTATTATCCCAAGATAATTTTTTAGTAGGTACTTTGCACCACTATTAAAATAGTCATTATGTTTTTCATGACTTTTTTGTTTTTAAAGATTTTATTCATGAGAGACATGGAGAGAGAGGCAGAGACCTAGGCAGAGGGAGATGCAGGCTCCATGCAGGGAGCCTGATACAGGACTCGATCCCAGGACCCTGGGATCACGACCTGAGCCAAAGGCAGATGCTCAACTGCTGAGCCACCCAGGCGTCCCTGTTTTTCATGACTTTTGACAAGTAGTTATTGAATCATTCCTCAAATTGCTAATGACCCAGGGCTCTAGAAGACATATCACATAAGTGGTCAATCATAATTCCAATACACCGTGTGGAGAAATGTAGCATAATTAGAAATTTACACTTTACAGCATTTGAAATCAAGTTAATTTTCTTGTGATGAAAGTTTGCCACTGAGGAAATATTTTATAGGAACATAGGAGGTCACTACAATTTCTCTTTTTGGATCAATAATTGTTATCAAAATGGAATAATTCTTGGGCAGGCAGTACTCCCATATTCAGTGTGCAAGAGTGTAAAGAAAAGGTTGCTGAAAAGAAAAATGAGAACGTGTATTTTACTTTTTTATTTATGTTTCTGTTTTAGGATAAAATTTCATGTTAATTCCTGGAAACTTTTATTAACTTTATTATTCTACTGAGATTGTCCACATAAACTATTTAACACATTTTCAGATAAGGGAATATATTCATTATTTCAGAGTGGCGAAGCAGAGCTGTGAATGATGCTTTGCCCTTGAAGAAGGAATCAGCATTAGATTATGGTTCCTGGCATCCGGTGTGCTAGTCCAAAAACCATTTAAAAGTTAAATGAGAAAAAAGGAGGTATCGGTGTTCATTTTCCAGTGTTCTGATATGTTATTTGAATTCTTATGCTATCAAGTTCTCATAGCCTTTAGGGTGTGTGAATGCTTTTAAATTACTTTGTTTCTCTTTATGCCTACTTATCACTCAAGCCTTCTTTCTGCCTAGCAAAGAGCATATAAACAGAATATGTTTTGCGGCCCTAATAAATTTTTGAAATAGTAACTACAGAAAGAGTGCTTTTAAACTTAGTAATAATAACAATGTTAGGAGATTAAAAGGAAGAGAAAAAGGAGGTCATCCGTAGCTTTAAGCATTTTCTTTTCTCCTAGGAAAATAACCAAGAAAACGTAATGTTAAGTGAAGCCACAAACTAGTTAAGAAAGTTATCTGGACTCTCACACAGCAATGTGTCTTTCTAATGAAAACGTAGAATTTAGAAATATGTCTTCTGAAACCATTATTATCCTCACTTTAATTTTTACACCCTTGTAGTTAGTAGACATTTGACTTTACAGCACTGAAATATCAGAATGTCGTGTTTCTTTAATCCTCTAAAACAAATTAATCATTTATATATTGTTCACTGAAGTTTTGGTCATGGTCTAGGCCTCTACAGACCTTTAAAGACAACAACTTTTCCATTTTTATGTCAAACTTGGCAAATTGGTGCCTTACGTGATTTTTGAGGCCATGATTCTTAAAAGTTCTATCATTGGAACCACCATCTAACTAGATTTTAAATGTGTCTGTACAGAGATAGGGGTTAACTTTGGGTGGCATTCTATAACTCAAATGGTCCCTTAGCAAAGCTCTCAGATTCTGGATATGGCACAGGCCTCTGTTCATGCGACTAAGAAGGGAGAACACCTCTTGTTACTTTACTCTCTTAAGACAAGAAGAACAAGACAACAAAGTTTTCAATAAATTATCCAGCCACGCCATGATATATCTTTCATATATATTTTAGTTTTAGTATAACATGAAAGTAAGTTTAGGTGGCATTGCTTAATTGCAAACAATTGAGTCTGTTTGTCCATATGTAATAGTGTGGCTGGTAACTAAATTTGTAAAAAATTAAGAAAAGGGATTCACGTTTTTTTCACATTTACCTAGCAATGAGCATTTCAAACATGCAAATAGAATACTACTGCCAAAATTAGACAGTCTTTAAAAGCATATCAGAACATACTTACTCATGTGAGGAGTACATTTTATCATATTTGAGTTAACTATACAAAAGCTTTTGTGTAGTTCAGGGATTTAATACAGTTTAGAAAGTTAAAGATTTTTATTTTCTTTTTCTTTTTAAAGATTGATTGATTGATTGATTGATTTATGATAGACACAGAGAGAGAGAGGCAGAGACACAGGCAGAGGGAGAAGCAGGCTCCATGCCGGGAGCCCAATGCGGGACTCGATCCTAGGACTCCAGGATTGCGCCCTGGGCCAAAGGCAGACGCCAAACCACTGAGCCACCCAGGAATCCCCCAGATTTTTATTTTCTATTAGAAATAATAATGAAGGCATGTAAAATAATTTTGACTAGTAGAGTTTATTATAAAGCAAGGCATAGTGTTTTTTAACAGATGCAAGAAATTGTAGCTTAGATTTTAATACTTTTTAATGATTTATTTTAGAGAGAGAGCAGGGGCAGGGAGGAGAGGCAGAGAAAGAGAGAAAGTCTCTAACCCATTCTTGACTGACTGCCAAGCCTAACACAGGGCTCTATCTTATGACTGAGGGTTTGTTTGTTTTTTTTTTCCACTTTCTTGATGATTACCTTTGATGGACAAAAGTTTGAAATTTTGATGAAGTTCCATTTATCTGTTTTTTCTTTTGTTACTCATATGTTTGATGTCATATCTAAATCTAAGGTCATAAAGATTTACTTCCATGTTTTCTCTAGAGTTTTATGGTTTCAGGTCTTTTATTTATGTAGTTAATCAGTTTTGAGTTAATTTTTGTATAGGGTATGAGGTATGTATCCAACTTCATTCTTTTGCATCTGGATATACATCATCATTTGTTGAGGAGATTATTCTTTCCCTATTGAATGGCTTTGGCACCCTTGTCCAAAATCAATGAGCCATTGATGTAATGGTTTATTTCTGCACTCTCTCTTCTGTTCTATTGATTTATGTTTGTTCTTATGCCAGTACCACACTGTCTTGATTACTGTAACTTTGAAGTTGTTCTGATGAGGAAGTATGGGTCATCCAACATTGTGTTTTCTTTTTAAATTAAATATTGTTTTGGCTGTTGAAAGCCCTTTAAAATTCCATGTGAATTTGATGATCAGCTTTTCTATTTCTGCAAAGTAAGGCTATTGAAGGTTTTTTTTTTTTTTTTTTTTTTAACGTTCAAGTTAGTTAACATATAGTGTAGAATTGGTTTTAGGAGTAGAATTTAGTGATTCATCAATTATATATAATCCAGTGCTCATCCCAAGAAGTGTCCTCTTTAATGCCCATCACCAATTAAACCCATCTCCCCACCTGGTCCCCTCCAACAACCCTGTTTGTTCTCTGTAGTTAAGAGTCTCTTATGGTTTGCCTTCCTCTCTGTTTTTATCTTATTATATTTTTCCTTCCCTTCCAATGTCTTCATCTGTTTTATTTCTTAAATTCCACATGAGTGAAACCATATATTTTTCTTTCTCTGACTTATTTCACTTACCATAATATACTCTAGTTCCATCCACATCATTGCAAATGGCAGGAATTCATTCTTTTGATGGCTGAGTAATATTCCATTGTGTGTGTGTGCCACATCTTCTTTATCCATTCATCAGTCGAGGGACATTTTTGTCCTTTCCATAATTTGGCTATTGTTGATAATGCTGCTATAAACAGTGGACTGCATATGCCCCTTTGAATCAGTATTTTTTCATCCTTCAGATAAATACATGGTCGTGCATTTGCTGGGTCGTAGGGTAGTTCCATTTTTAAATTTTGAGGAACCTCCATACTATTTTCCAGAGTGACAGCACAAGTTTGCATTCCCCCAAACAGTGCAAAAAGGCTCCCCTTTCTCTGCATCCTTGCCAATGGCTAAGTTATTAATTTTAGCCATTCTGACAGGTGTGAGGTGATACCATCTCATTGTGGTTTTGATTTATATTTCCCTTATGATGAGTGATGCTGAGCATTTTTTTCAAGTGTCTGTTAGCCATTCATATGCCTTCTTTGGAAGGCATGAACAGACATGTCTGTTCATGTCTTCTGCCTATTTCTTAACTGGATTTTTTATTTTTTGGAGGCTGATTTTGATGAGTTCTTTGTAAATTTTGGATACTAATCCTTTATCAGATATGTCATTCGTAATTCCGTCAGTTGCCTTTTAGTTTTGTTGATTGTTTCCTTTGCTGTGCAGAAGCTTTTTATCTTGAAGAAGTCCCAATAGTTCATTTTTGCTTTTGTTTCCCTTGTCTCATGAGATGTCTCTAATAAGAAGTTGATATGGCCAAAGTCTCCTTGGCCTGTGTTCTCCTCTGGGATTTTGATGGATTTCACCAAGTTAGTGTGTATTTTTGTGCATGGTGTAAGAAAGTGGTCCAGTTTCATTCTCCTGCATGTTACTATCCATTTTTCCCAACACGATTTGTTAAGAGACTGTTGCTCTCTGTTTTCCATTGGATATTCTTTCCTGCTTTTTCTAGGTTTTCTTTTCTATTCCACTCATCTGTGTGTCTGTTTTGTGCCAGTGCCATACTGTCTTGTTGAATACAGCTGTGTAATATAGCTTGAGGTCTGGGATTGTGATGCCTCCTGCTTTACTTTTCTTTTTCAACATTACTCTGGCTACTTTTCTAGTTCCGTACAGATTGCAGGATTGTGTGTTCTAATTTTATGAAAAATATCAGTGTTATTTTGGTCAGGATTGCATTGAGTGTGTAGATTGCTTTGGGTAGTATAGACAATTTAACAATTCTTCCAATCCATGAACATGTAATATTTTCCATTTCTTTGTGTCTTCTTCAATTTCTTTCATAAGTGGTCTTTAGTTTTCAGAGTATAGATCTTTCACCTGTTTGGTTAGGTTATTCCTAGGTATCTTATGGTTTTTGGTGCAATTGTAAATGGGATTGATTCCTTGATTTTTCTTTCTGCTGCTTCATTATTGGTGTATAGAAATGCAACAGATTTCTGTATGTTGATTTTATATTCTGCAACTTTGCTGAATTTATGTATCAGTTCTAGAATGTTTTTGGTAGAGTTTTTCAGGTTTTCTACATAGAGTATCATGTCATCTGCAAAGAGTGAAAGTTTGATTTCTTCTTTGCTGATTGGGTGCCTTTTATTTCTTTTTGTTGTTTGATTGCTGAGGCTGACTTCCAGTACTATGTTGAACAATAGTGGTGAGAGTGGACATCCCTGTCATGTTCCTGACCTTAAGGGAAAAGATCTCGGTTTTCCTACATTGAGGATGAAATTAGCTGTGGGTCTTTCATATATAGTCTTTATGATGTTGAGATATGTTCCCTCTATCCCTACTTTCTTGAGTTTTTTTTTTTAAGATTTTATTTATTTATTTATTCGTGAGAGACACAGAGAGAAAAGGCAGAGACATAGGCAGAGGGAGAAGCAGGCTCCCTGCAAGGATCCCAATGTAGGACTCAATCCCGGACTCTGGGATTACACCCTGAGCTGAAAGCAGATGCTCAACCACTGAGCAACCCAGGCGTCCCTTCTTGAGGGTTTGTATCAAGAAAGGATGCTGTAGGGAAGCCATCTGGCCCTGAATTCTTGTTTTTTGGGAGATTTTTTTTTTTATTACTGATTCAATTTCTTTGCCAGTTATGGATCTGTTCAAATTTTCTATTTCTTCCTGTTTCTGTTTTGGTAGTTTATATGTTTCTAGGAATTTAGCCATTTCTTCCAGATTGCTCAATTTGTTGGCATATAATATCTCATAATATGTTCTTAGAATTGTTTGTATTTCTGTGGAGTCAGTTTTGAGCTCTCCTGTCTCTTTCATGATTTTATTTATTTGGGTCCTTTCTCTTTTCTTTTTGATAAGTCTGGCTGGAGTATCAATTTTGTTAATTCTTTCAAAGAACCAGCTTTTAGTTTCATTGATCTGTTCTGTTTTTTTTTTTTTTCTTATTTCTATATCATTTATTTCAACTCTAATCTTAATTATTTACCTTCTTCTGCTGGCTTTAAGATTTACTTTCTGTTCTATATCCAACTCCTTTGGGTGTAAGTTTAGGTTGTATTTGAGATTTTCTTGCTTCTTAAGGAAGGTCTCTATTACTATACACTTCCTTCTTATGACCACATTTGCTGCAGTCCAAAGGTTTTGGACTTTCATGTTTTCATTATCATTTATTTCCATGTATTTTTTAATTTCCTGGTTAGCCCATTCATTCTTTAGTAGATGTTCTTTAATCTCCAAGTATTTGTAGTCTTTCCAAATGTTCTCTTGTTGTTGACTTCAAGTTTCATTGCATTGTGCCTGGAAAATATGCATGGTATGATCTCATTCTTTTTTGTATTGGTTGGGGCCTAATTTGTATCCCAGTTTGTGATCTATTCTGGAGAATGTTCCATGTGCACTTGAAAGGATTGTGTATTCTGCTGCTTTAGGATGAAATGTCCTGAATATATCTTTTAAGTCCATCTGATCCAGGGTGTCATTTGAAGCCATTGTTTTCTTGTTGATCTTCTGTCTAGATGATCTGCCTATTGCTGTGAGTGAGGTGTTAAAGTCCCTTACCATTATTATATTATTGTCAATGAGTTTCTTTAAGTTTGTTTTTAATTATTTTATATATTTGGGTGCTCCCAAGTTGAGCGCTTAAGTATTTACAATTGTTAGATCTTCCTGTTGGGTAGACCCCATTGTTATGATATAGTGCCCTTTAACTCTTATTATACTATATTGATTTAAAATCTAATTTCTCTAATATAAGTAGATATCCATTAGCATAATAGATGGTTCTGACCTCCTCACTTTCAATCTGCAAGTGTCTTCGGGTCAAAAATGAGTCCCTTATAAGCAGCATATCAATGGCACTTGTTTTTTTATCCATTAGATTCTTTGTCTTTTAATTGGAACATTCAGTCCACTTATTATTCAGACTAACTATTGATAGATATGAATTTAGTGTGATTGTATTATGTGTAAAGTCACTATTCCTATAGATTATCTCTGTTCCTTTCTAGTCTTTGTTGCTTTTGGTCTCTTTCTTGCTCAAAGGGAATTTCTTGTAGACTTGGTTTAGTGTTGATAAACTCTTTTAGTTGTTGCTTGTCTTGGAAACTCTTTCTCTCTCCTATTCTGAAAGACAGGCTTGATAGACAGAGAATTCTTGACTGCCTGTTTTTCTGATTCAGCAAGTTGAATATATCATGCCACTTTATTATGGCCTGCCAGATTTCTGTGGAAAGATATGCTGTGTCCACAGTATAAGTTAAGGACCTTTTGTCCCTTGCTGCTTTCAGAAATCTCTCTTTATATTTGTATTTTGCAAGTTTCACTCTGATATGTCTTGATGTTGACCTGTTTTTGTTGATTTTGAGGTGAATTCTCTGTGCCTCTTAGATTTGGATGACTGTTTCCCCAGATTAGGGAAGTTCTCAGCTGTAATTTGTTCAGTTAAACCTTCTGCACCCTTTCCTATTCTTTTTCCTTTTTTTTTAAATTTTTATTTATTTATGATAGTCACAGAGAGAGAGAGAGGCAGAGACACAGGCAGAGGGAGAAGCAGGCTCCATGCACCTGGAGCCCGATGTGGGATTCGATCCCGGGTCTCCAGGATCGCGCCCTGGGCCAAAGGCAGGTGCCAAACCACTGCACCACCCAGGGATCCCTCCTATTCTTTTTCTTTTGGGACTCCTATGATATGGATATTATTGTGCTTTGTAGAATCACTGAATTCTCTACATCTATATTCATGATCTAATAGTTTTCTTTCTCTCTTCTTCTCAGCTTCATTATTTTCCATAATTTTATCTTCTATATCACTTATTTGTCCTCTGCTTCTTCCATCCACATTGTGACTACATCCAGTCAGTTTTGCATCACAATTACTGCATTTTTTATTTCAGCCTGACTAGTTTTTAGGTCTTTTATATCTGTAGCCAGGGGTTCTCTGGTGTCTTATATGCTTCTTTCAAGCCCAGCTAGTTTTCTTATGACTGTTGTGCTAAATTCTTGTTCAGATGTATTGTTTATATCTGTTTTGAGCAAATCCCTTGTTGTGACTTCTTGATTTTTCTTGTGGGGAGAATTCCTCTGTCTTGCCATTATGTCTAGATTTCTGTCTTTTGCATGTTATGAAAGCTTGTTATGTTTCCTGTTCCTGAGATTAATACTACATTGAGAAGGGGTCATACACTGTCTAGGGCCTGGTGCTTGTGTAAGTGTTTTTGTGTATGCTGTGTGCACTCAGCTGTTGTGTTTTGGCTCTTCTTTCCCACAGGTCAGTCCTCTGCAGAATTCCTCCTTGCTTGCAGTGGGAAGTATTTAGACCTTTAACTAGGTGCGTTCTAATTGGTTTGTTCAGATAAACCTGATTAAAAATTTTTTAAATTCTAAAACCTTGATCCAAGAAAAGATAAGAAAAGGTGCAAACAGACAAAAACCTGTAAGCCTGATTCCAAAGGAAAAAAAAAAAAATAAGACAAAGAACTTAAAATTAAAAAAAAAAAAAATTAAAAGGAAAGAAAGAAAGCCTGATCCTATTTCCACCAGACCTGAAATTGACATTTTGGAGCACTCTAGGGTCAGTAAACTTGGTCTTGTGTTGGTTTTCTGAGGGAGAAGCCCCCTATCCTGGGTCAGAGACATGCCCTCATAAAGATTCCCCCCTGCTAGGTGCAGGGGGGGTGAAGTTTGGTTTAAGTGACTCCAGCCTCTACTGGAGGTGTTGAGTTTCTCCCTGAAGTCCAATTTTAATAGAACTTGGAGTGAATTTGTTGATGACTTTGGGGAGTATTGCCAATCTTAACCTTATGTTATTTTTTCTAATTGATGAACATAGGATATTCCATTTATTTAGTTTTTTGTTTGTTTGTTTTTTTAGCAAAGTTTTGTAATTTTTACTATACTAAAAGGTATACTAATAAGTCTTTAACTTTTTTGGTGAAATGATCCCTAAATATTTTATTCTTTGAATGCTGGTATAAATATAATTGTTTTCTTGATTTCCTTTTCATATTGGTCTTTGCTGATGTACAGAAGCACCACTGATATTTTTGTGTTTATCTTGTGTCCTGCAAGTTTGCTGTGTTTGTTTGTTAATTCTTAGTTTCTTTGTGCATTCTTTGGTGTTTTCTGTATGCAGAATCCTGTCATCCGTACATAGAATTGTTTTACTTCTTCCTTTCCAAATGGTTTGGGTTTTATTTATTTTTCTTGACTCTAACTTCTCTGGCTACAACTTTCCAGTCTTTCACCATGAAGTCTTTCATTATTAAGTATGATGTTATCTGTGGTTTTTCTTATAAGTGCTTTTTTATCATAATAATGAAGTACCCTTCTTTTCTTAATTTTCTAAGTGTTCTTATCATGAAAGGGTGCCAGATTTTATCAGAAGGTTTTCTGTATCAATTGAGATGATCATATTGTTTCTTTCCTTCGTTCTCATGTTGTGCTGTATTAAGTTGATTGATGTTAATATTTTAGTGTGTCAACTCACATTGCATTCCTGGGGTAAATCTAAGTTATTCTGTTAATATGTTGTTGGATTTAGCATACTAGTACTTTGTTGAAGAATTTTGCATCTATCCTCATACATGATATTGGCCTATAGTTTCCCTTTTTATGGTATTTTTGTCTCACTTTGGTATCTAATATTCACCTCATAAAATAAATTAGGAAGTCCTTATTCTTCTGTTTTTGGAGGCATTTCAGGACTGGTGTTCTTTCTTCTTTAAGTGGTAGAATTCACTTCGAAGTACATCTAATCCTGGAGGCTGGGAGGTTTCTGTTTACTGATTCAGTCTCTTTCCTTATTATGAATCTGTTCAGATGTTTTCATTTTTTCTTGATTCAGTTTTAGTAATCTGCATACTTCTAGGAATTCTCCATTTTGATTTTGCCTAGGTTATTTAATTTGTTGGCATGAATTTGCTCCTAAAATCATTTTATTTCTGTAAGTTGGCTAGTAAATCCCTACTGTCACTTCTGATTTTATTTTTGTCTCCTCTCTTTTTTCTTAGTCAGTCTAGCTAACATTTTGCCTTCTGTTCTGATCTTTACAAAGGACTATTTTTTGATGTTGATTCTATTTTCTTGTCTATTCTCTATTTATCTTCACTCTAATCTTTATTATGTTTTTCATCTGCCAGCTATAGGTTTAATTTGGGCTTTTTTGTGTGTATGTTCCTCGGATTTCAAGTTATGTTATTGATTTGAGATCTTTCTCTTTTTTAATGTATGCTTTACAGCTATAATTTTTACTTTGAGAATTGCTTTCACTGCATCTCATGCCTTGGTATCTTGTTTTTATTTTTATTCATCTTTAAGTATTTTCAAATTTCCTCTCATGATTCATTTTCAATCCATTTGTTCAAAGTATATTGTTTAATTTTCACATATTTGTGAATTATTTTTTAGCTTTCCTTTATTTATTGATTTCTAACTTCATTTCACTCTAGTCAGAAAAAGTACTTTGTATAATTTCCATAGTTTTAACTTTGTTAAGACTTGTAGTCTAAAATATGGTCTATCTGGAGACTATTTTAAGTATACTTGAGAAAATATGTATTTTGCTGTTGTACGGAATGTTCTATGTATATCTATTAGGTAGATCTAATACATACATGATTTTTCAAGTCCTCTACGTCCTAGTTAATCTTCAGTCCAGATATCATATCTGAGCTGGAATTTGGGCTGGGTGTACAGTAAGCAAAAACACCATAGTGCTTTCTTACTAAAAGATAATATTCTCTTTCTTCTCTAAGCATTCCCCTATTGGGAATAATATTTTTACTAGATGCCAGAGTTTTAAAAAAGTTAATTCTGTCCATTTTTGCCAGCTTAATGGTTGACTTTGTGATGTCATTCCAATCACAGCACAGAATATTAGTTTATAATTTGCACTATCTTAATTGAAATGAAGTTTTACTTTTTGTATAATTAAGAATTTACTCATTTAATTTTTGGCTTCATGTGAAGAAGTAAATTCTGTTGGACTTCTCTTTTTTGTAGATATTGATCTTTCTTTAACATTCAAAAAAAAGTGTGGCATATGTGTTGTTTAGGCTTTTCTTGTTTTTTGTTTTCTGGAAGGCAATATGTATTTATACAACCACATTTGGTCTTTACAGTAACAGGAATTATAATATTAGCAGCTACCACTTATTGAGTATTTCGTATTCAAGCAACTACTATGTACTTGAAGCAACTGAGTTTATTTTATCTTACAGCAAACCAATGAGTTATAGGTATATGATCTTCACTTGATGTAGTAAAAAACTAAGAAAAAAATGAATAAGCTGTTTAAAATTGTGCTGAAAAAGTAATTTGCAAAGTCATGATTAATTGAGTTTCTGAGTCTAATTCTTTTCAGCATACCAGGCCTCTCCCTGGTCTTTCTAAACATTTGGCCATACCTATTTTTTTTTTCCCAATGAATCATTATTAGATTAGATAGTAAAAGCCAAAGATCTTTATTATTTTAGGAAAAGCATTCAGTTTATGAATTTCTGAACTTCTGATACAAAGCAATGAATTATTGCTGCTGTTTTTAAGAAATGCTTGTTAAACATTTGTAGTAATATCTACCATTCATTTTGTGCTTGCCATGGACTAGTAGTATCATATCTAAGAGGTATTATCTAATATATATTACTGTGTAAAATATAATATGTAAGTATGTCCTAACAAAAATATTTTACACATTGAAAATAATTATATCCTCCCTAGGAAAAAAATAGGTAGACAGAGGTAGATAGAAATCCAGAGATCAGGAGTTTGTTGGCAACATATTATATATAATTTTTCTAGACATATTCTGAAAAAAATTTTTTCTAGACATATTCTGTAATTATTAGAAGCTTGGACTGTATCATACTGTAGAATAGAAGAGCTTGCTGAAATTTAGAAAGATTATTATTTGATATTAGAGCACATATTGTCAGGTAGTTCCTCAGTTTAAGAAAGCAATCAGTGTATCGTTTTTATTTTATAATAAATGAAAGTAAACATTTTGGGGCTGAATCTCTATACTGCCATTGAATTAAATATGTGTCACATTTATAATAGCATTTTGGTTGCCAATCTACATAGGTAAATAGTTAAATTATTTGAGGTAAAAATGGGTAAATATATGATTGGATCCGTGTATAGATTAATTTAATTAATATACTAAAATGAGTTTTGTTTAGAATATTTCTCTTGCTGAATGTACATTATTTGCCTAAGATTTTGGAGGGGGGACTTTCAAGAAAAATAAAATAAGGAATTTTAGTAATTAAGTTTCTGAAGGAAAATCATTAGCCACCTATGAAAGTCACAAGGGGCTTCTCATTGCCTTTGAATGACCACTATAAAATCTGGTCATCTCTATGCAAGAACATTCTAAATATTTTTTTTCATAAATATAATTAGTGAGAATAGTTTGTATTTTTTTATATTTCATATGCAAGGACAACTCACAGTAGTAGCTAACTTCTAAAAAATGTGATGCTCTGCATTGATCAGTATGGTGAACATGTGGAATGATTTCAGAGGAGTGGACCAGGCCTCCTAAATTAATCCCAACACATGACATTCCATCATTAGATTGGTTTCTCTGAGTTATAAAGAACTCACCCAGTAACCTATTAAAGTTTATGTATGCCTAAGATGAGGATCAACTTTTCTGAGAAAAAAATTCACTCATATATGAAGAATCACAAAGAGATCAAGCAAGGATCATTTGCCCTTGGCCTTATTTTGAGAAAATAAGACCTCAAAATGTGAACTGATGTGATCCCCAAGTACAAATCAGTGTGTACTGTGTGTATTTAAAAGCACAATTTGGACAGCCCAGGTGGTTCAGCGGTTTAGCTCCACCTTCAGCCCAGGGCATAATCCTGGAGACCCGGGATCGAGTCCCACATCAGGCTCCCTGCATGGAGCTTCTCCCATGCATGCTTCTCCCTCTGCCTGTGTCTCTGCCTCTCTCTCTCTCTCTGTGTCTCTCATGAATAAATAAATAAAATCTTTAAATAAAAGCATAATTCTTCAGTGTCAGCATCTAAAATATATTGCAGATTTGTAACCTTATTCGGAATATTTCATTGTTTCTTATGTATCCAAATATTAAAAAATGGAAATAGTCTGGGCCTCTCATAAGTGCCATTAAGCCGTATATTAGTTGATTTAACCATACATATAAGTGGAGGCTCTGAGGACTGGAAACTGTTCAGGTGATAAGAATGCCTAAAAAGCTTTTTTTTTTTTTTTTTTTTTTTTTTTTTTGCTCAGAGCAAGCTATTTTCTCAAATGCTTGTTGTTTCTCTAAGTATGCAGTGTGAGGAACACTTAAAATAATTTTCACTGAAAAAATCTAATGTTCTAGAAAGTTGAAAACTTCAGGATACATTTCAGAGGCCAAACTGCTGAGATTTTACCCTTTCCCTTGGTGTTTAATTAACAACCTATAAATTATTATTTCTTGGAAGCACCTTGAAGACTGACACAGTCTTCCCTGGTAGGAAATGTCATCCAGAAAAGAAGACTGAGGGAATAACCCAGAGAGGGTCCTGCAACCCTATAGTGAGTGATTCCTGGCCTATAAATCAGGGCTTTGCAACAGAACATAACCCACAAGGCAAGGTGAAACCGGACAGTCAAGACTCTGCACGTGTAACGCATCCTCTCCAGGGAGAACTTGTCAGAGTGGACGTCTAAAGAATGAGACTGAATCTGCAGAAAGATAAACAGGCATATATTCAGATGCTCAGCAATGTTGGATTCTCAGTAAGCATGATTAGTTATTTATTGCTGTGTAAGAAATTACTCCTGAATTTATTTTAAAACAGTAAAATAGAAAAGTAAACAGTAAAAATAGAAAAACAAAGCAAAATGAACCTGTTTGCCTTTCTCTCCAAGAGTGCATTTTGCATCAGTAGTGCAATCCAGCTGTTTTAGGGCATGACTATCATGTGATTCCATTTGTGTGTAATAAGGTAACTCCTCACCGTCAAAGCCCTGATAGGTCCTGAGTAATCTCCACCTCTGTGAGGGCTATGATCTAATACCTGGTTCTCTGTTTCTTCACCTTCTAAAAGCTTATCTCCAGTGCTTATGATTTCTCTTGCATATTGTCCCTCCATTCTTACAATTGCTCTCAGCCGTGAATAGAAAATGATCTACCTTAGAAGTCATCTGTATGACTATCGTATCAAATCGCTGTCACAGTGCTGCTGCCTCATATAAGTTCCCCTTTGTTCTACTCCACCAAGAATTTCTCCTTTGTCTGTTGACCACCCTCCTCTCTCTGCCACTCTCGATCCAAGCCTCATCACCTCAGCAGCCCTCTTGCCATTCCTCTACACTCCCTCCCAGCCCTGGCAAGGAATTTGCCCTGCGGCAGTCCAGGCACCCCTCCTTCTCTGTATCTGGCCTGTGGAGCATTTCCAGGGGAGGACATATAATATAGGAATATGAAAATAGAAGTCAGAGCCCACTCCCTCAGTCGGACCCTACAAGATTTAACTACTCAGCTTCCTTTCTCACTTTCCACTCTGCTCAAACCTGGGAAGTCCTGCCCTAATCATAGTAGGTAAATATACTTCCTGCCTCACAGGGAAGGCACATGCTCGCAAACCTTCAGCCACCGAATGTATGATCATGTTACATCTTTTCAAGGTATCTTTAACCCTGCCTTCTTCCTGATTTTTTCATGTGCAACCAGTCATAAAGTTCAGTTTATTTTATGTTGTAGACAGCTTCTAAAATCATTGCTTTGTTTTGATATTATGCCCTTGATATAATCCCTTCCCCCTGAGTGGGGGCTGTACTTAATAACTTGATTCTGGTGAATAGAATTTGCAAAGAAAAAAAAAACGATGTCACTTCCAAGGTTACAAAAGACCATTACTCCCATCCTACTGTCACCTCTCTGGCACGTTACTTGCTTGCTTGGATGAAGCCAGCTGCCAGGTAGGGAGCTGGTCTACAGCATCCAAGATGGAAGGGAGCAAGTGAGGCCGGAAGGGACTGAGACCCCCAGTCCAACAGCTCTCTGGTTAATGAGTCCTGCCAGCCTCCCTGTGTTGTAGGAAGTAGAATTTTCCATGGTCAGAAGTGCCAGGCGTACCACAGCCTTAGCTGGCAGCTTATTTGCAGCCCTATGAGAAATCCTGACTGGACGACCTGCTCAGCCACAGCAGGGCCGCTGACCTACAGAATACATTTGATAACAAATGTAATTTTTAAGCCACTTGATTTTGAAGAGCTCTGTGACGCAGAATAGGTCACTAGTCTACCATCCACAGTGCTTTGTTAAGGGGCACCTGGGTGGCTCAGCGGTTGAGCATCTGCCTTCGGCTCAGGTTGTGACCCCGGGGTCCTGGGATCGAGTCCCACATTGGGCTCCCTGCAGGGAGCCTGCTTCTCCTTCTGCCTGTGTCTCTGCCTCTCTCATGAATAGATAAATTCTTTAAAAACAAAATAAAATGCTTTGTTTAGAGCATGATTCTGGAGCCAGACTGCTTCAGTTCAAAACTCCTTGTTTCCTCCATTCACATTCTGTCTGCCACCTCCTGGCAGTGTGAACCTGAGGAAGTTGATTAACCTCACTGTGCTTAAATTTCATGGTTTATAAAGTGACGATAATAGCATCTACCTTAACAGATCACTGTAAATTGAAATAAGTTAATAAAGGTGAAATCCTAATAACAAATGCTGAAATCCTTAGTATTTTATATAGTATTAGTATCACTTAATATCCCATAATGACCCTGCTACCACTCTGGTTTCAAAGGTGCATAATTTTTTTTCAGGGGAGGGGACCGTCAGAAGGGCTCTTGTTTTCCCACTGTTCTCCTTCTCATCATACTCCTTCTGCACTGCAGACAGGTAGAGCTTTTCATATGTAAATTTTGTTGGTCAGGTCATTTCTGTGCAGTAGCTTTTCATTGAAATTCTATTGTATTTAGAAATCATCAGTGTGGCTCACGGGGACCTGCCTCCATTTCTAGATCCGTCTCATGCCATCCTCTCTTGCTCTCTGTGCTTCCAACCAGTTTAGTTTAATGAATACACCCCATTCTCACCTGACCCTAGACCTATATATGTGCAGTACCTTCTCTGACAGCTCACATTTCATGAGATATAGCACATTTATAATTAATATTTTGCATATAGTATCTATATTTCTCTCTCATGAGAGAGGGGCCATATGGCTCAAGTTCGTTACTATTTTCCTAAGGTTAAAAGCAATGCTTGAATAACACAATACTAGCTGCTCAACAGATTTTAGCAGAATGAATGGTGTCCTGGACTAATGCAAAGACCTGGCTTCCTAAGTAAAAATGTAAGAAAAAATACAGGTAAGTGTTAGAAATAATGTGGAACTGCCAAAGCCTTGCATGACTTTAAATTCTACAAGAAGTACATAGCAATAATTTTAATATATATATTCATTAAAATACAAACCTACATTATAAAGTATATGTTGTCTGTGGAAAACAGATTTTTTTTGTCTAATAAAATATGGCTAGCTACATTTTGTCACAAATATATACAAATATATGTGTATACACAAATACAATATAAAAAGCAGACAATTTTTTTAAAATAGCATTTCATGGATAACAGCCAGTAATGTTCCAGTCACAGTATCCAATACTAGTCTTGACCTTATTTTTAGTAACTTCTCTGTGACGTCCCAAACTGTTCTTCTTTCATCCCTTTCAGATAGTGAATTTTTCTATACCCAGCCCTTTCTCTGTAATCGTATCTTCTGTTTTTCTTCTAACTCTATATAACCCGTATGGTTTTGATTTTTGCCATCTTTCCCTCCACCTTAAGAACCTAAGAGAGTGTCTTTCTCATGGGAACACATCAAAAATATTGACTAAATAAATATATTATGAACACCTTTACATTGGGATTGTAAAAGGAGCCAAAGGACTGGTAGATCATCATTAGACTTGGAGCATCGTGACATAAAGAGCCCATAACCTAGTAACTGTAGCTTCACTTCTAGACTGGAAGTCACAGACCAAGGTTATGGTTTTGTAGGGAAGAAATTTTCTACCACAGAAACCAGAATTCATGCGTTTGATTTTAAGCTCTTTTTATACTATTTATAATAGTAAACTTCTGCCAAAATTATCTCCTTATAAATACGTATTATGGTGTCCTATTTTGTACTTGGGCTCTCCTTGCCTACATAATGATGTCTAAACATGACGTTCACGGGCCTACGTGGTCTGATACATCACTCTCTAGCTTCACCTCCAGATACTGTTTCTCCCTCCATATATACATGCTGTAACACTGCATGCTGGGCTTTGTAGGCCCTGGAACATGTATGCAACCATGTTTGTATGCTCTTCACATGGGTTCTGCTGACGAGAGATTCTTCCTCTTTAGACCTTACACTTTTGTCCTAGGATTTTTATTTTTTATTTATTTAAAAAATAAGCTCTAGACCCCAATGTGGGGCTTGAACTCGACCCTGAGATTAGGAGTCACATGCTCTACCAACTGAGCCAGCCAGGCACCCCTCCTTCTTAGCACCTAGAAATATTACACAGGGTGTCTCCTCAGAGGCCTCTATAGAGAGAAAGAGTTGTATGAGATACAAACTGCTCTCTCTATACTCTCAAAGAACCACACAAAAGCTTTTATTATAAAACTTATCATGTCAAATCACAGTGCTTTGTGAAATATCCCTATTAGTTTTCTAAGTTCTGAAAGCTGCTTGAAGGCAGAAATGACACCAGAATCATTCATCCTTATGCCACCATGGCCTAATACAGAACTAGTAAATCTTTGTTGGATAGGTGGGCAAAGGGCCAAAAAACAAAACTCACCAATCTCAAATAATCAAAGTATATGTTTCAAGTTAGACTCCTCCAAAACAACTCCTGCTCATTTCATAAAATAATAGTAATTTCGTGAATAATTTTTCTAGAAATTTAGGGAATACACACAATTTAGAGAATGAAGATTGGTAGTTTGAAAAATATCAGATGAGTGTCAAGTTTCAAGAATATTGAAAATAGATTTCAGATTGATAACTAAATTTGTTTACTTCTCATTTTTATAATGATTTGCTTCCTTCAAACTTTTAAATGTACTATTGATTTGATGTATTATATATGAGTGCACTATGTTAACACATGTTCATTACTTATCATATGTGCTAAGGTAGAAATCTTCATTATAGATTAATTTTTAAAATATATTGAATTTTAAATAAATTACATTGTACTCAGTCTTGAACATTGGCATGAGGCAAACATGGTACTAAATCCCAGGTCTGCCACTTGTTTAGTGAGGCAAGTTTGACCAAATTCTATAGTAATTATAGGTATCTGAAGCCTAGAATTAATAAGTTTTGACGTAAGTCTTAATGTTTGAATTATTACTGTTGAAACAGTATATTATGCCTAACCATTGGATATTGCTATGTAAATATTTTGTTCATTTACTCTTCTCTCTTGTACATCTTCCATCATCGTCCCTCCCCTGCCCCGACCTTCAGACTATATCTTACTTAGGCTTTTTCTCTCTAAAGAATACTCTGCCTGAGAACTCCCACCCCCAAGCCACCACTCATGTCCCTCTTAATCACCATGCTGTGACCAAGTCCGTCCACCCTCACTGCTTTACTTTCTTGCCATTTATTTTTAACCTTGTATAGTCACTGCAGGAACTGCTTTCCAGAGTATCCCCAAAGACTTTTTTACTGATAAATCACAAGATGTGTCTATATCTGCCTCTTTGTAAGGTCTGTATAGTATGTTAGATGGCAGCCAATTATATCATGTTTTTACCATCTGTGCTTCCTTTAACCTTCATTGCCCCATTTCAGAATTATCTCACTTTTGTTCCCATGCCCATCTCTAAAATATTACATTTTCGTATGACAATTTACTTTATTTCATCATTCTTAACTAATTTCATTTTTTTTATTATTTTTCATCTCCTAAGGAGTTTCTTATATACTTTTCCTAGTCATTCATAAATTTTGAATAGGGGAACACTTCATAAAAATAAAGAAAACAGTATCTACTTCTGGAAAAATGTATCCATTTAGCAATTAATTTAGTTATTGGAGATATTTTATTTAAACATTTGTTTAAATATAACAAATATTTATGGTCTATGCTAATCATAATACTTTGTGGTATAAATTAAATAAAAAATTAGAAACCTGCATATATTTGTCCATGATTCTCTTCTAAATTATAAATGTTGTCATTTAAAAAACATTGCCCTGGCTTTCCTCTACTTACCCACAAAGAAATAACATAATGCTAAACTGAAATAATCATCTCATGTATATGAAGACTTTTTACATAGACATACATGCAAACAAATATACATACATACATAAGTTACAGTTGTGAGACAGATTTAGCAGTTTCCAGGGTTAAAAGTAAATTTAGATCACCCCTCCCTGCTTTCATGTGCAAAGCACACAAACTGTGGCATTGTGTTTAGTCATAAGCATTATCATTTTTTGGACGTTTTCTGTATGTTCTAGTAGCAAATACAATATGCACTTGAAGCCTGATGTAAGATATTTGTGATTTAATTTATTGGAAGAATATGTTAGTGTGAGGGAGTGCAATGTAAGTCCTTGAAATATGAATTGGCATGTGTAAAGGTGCAGTGCAGGAAAGAAGAGCGAAGCTGCAGGCAATTTTGCTACAGTGCTTTTTGGGAGATGATAATGAGAAGAAGGAATAAACAAGATGGGAAGGTGAGTCTTTACAAGATCTTTAAAATCCAGGCAAAATGATTTTGGGTGACATATAATTATCATTAGAGGACTTGGCAGGAAAAAAAGGATTCACACACTATTGCTGTCTCTCCGAGATAGCTTGGAGAAAGTAAACTCCTTAGAAAACTGTGTTCGTTGTTCTTTTATGGACAGATAAAGCCTGAAAATATAAAAACCTGAGTATATGTGCAGATGATTCCAGAAAAGAATGAGCAGCTCTTAGTAACAGAGTAATAATAAACAAATTGCTGAAGAGAATACTAGATACTGTGTAGAAGAGAGGGTTTTATCCACTTCAAACCAACCCTAGTGATATACTTATTAAGGATGATAGATGAGGGGATCCCTGGGTGGCGCAGTGGTTTGGCGCCTGCCTTTGGCCCAGGGCGTGATCCTGTAGACCCGGGATCGAGTCCCACGCTGGGTTCACGAAGCAGGAGCCTGCTTCTCGCTCTGCCTATGTCTCTGCCTCTCTCTCTCTCTCTCTGTGACTATCATAAATAAATAAAAATTAAAAAAAAAGAATGATAGATGAATACTCCAAAGGCATTGTACAATCAGTCCTAACTTTCTTGTGGTCCAAAATCTGTCATTTGACTATAATAAATTTCAGATAAATTTTCACTGAAGCACTCTAAGTGAAACACACTTCTGAGGAAATTTTTGACGGAATATGAATATCCCTCTCCAACTCTCTCTATATAGTGTGTGGTAGTTGAATAAAGCAGTTGCCAGGAAAAAAAAAAGCAGTTGCCAATCTGGGGGAAAAGAGAAAAAGCCCTACATATTATGGCCATTAAATTGAACTATATCAAAGGACTGTATGAACAAAATATACTTTGTTCCGTTCACTGGGATACAGCTGTCTGATTTAACGTTAGGGGAATAAAGCGGGGGGGTGGGGGTGGAGAGGGAAAGAAGGAGGGAGGAAGGGGAGGATAGGAAACAAATACGTAGATGTACAAACATACATACCAAAAAATGCTCACCCTAAAAAACTTTTATGAGGGCCTTGAAAAATACTTTAGACATATCTTAGGAAAGAAAAGAACTTAATCTCTTAGGGACACTGCAGAAAGTACATGGCAATAAGTATTGCACAGAGTGACATCTCTAATGCTTCTGTCCAGTGAGGTAGAAACTAGTTTTCTGCATGGCTGCTCAGCCCAAGAGCAATGACTTTCAGCAAGAAAACAACAAACTGGGACAAGAGGTACATTAAGGAGAAGCTTTAGGATGTCCGATGAAATATTGAGTGCCGTTTGCACAATAGAAGTGGAGAACGTTTTCGTCAGTACTACTAGATTGAGAAATAACTTGAGTGTATGGCTTTAAATATGTCCTATTATTTTGTTTTGATTCTCCTGTTAATACAGTCTTGTAGTTGAGTTGCTCCCTTTTTTTCTTGTTGTTAGAATATCACAACAATTAGCGGAAAACTACTTTTTAAAGACAATTTTATTTACAGTTACAAATGGTAAATTCTCTCCCGTGGCAGGAGAGATTCAATTCTATTGATAAGGATGCCTCTAGGTCTTCAAGAATTCAATGATATTCTCATAACAATGACACTGCCTATTTATAGAGTTTTGATTCATCAAAGTAGTTGTTAAATTATTCCACAGTACTCCAGGTGAAGAAATTTGATGACTTTATTTTGTATGTGCCAGGCCTTGTTCCCTGTTGCAATGCCTAATGGATTTTAAATGTTTTATCAGTTTTTAAAGTATTTTCCCATGAGTGGTATTATTTATAGTTATGTTTTTCACAAGTGACTCCTCTGTTAGCTTTTATTTTTCGTGTATGCCTTCAAGCAGTAGAAATTCTTGAGCCCTTGCACTGAACATTTTGTATGTTTTAGCTTTCTATGGGGGTGGGGTGGGATGGAGGGATTGTGGTAACTAATGGGCCTATTTGGGGGATTCATTATTAATGAAACAATGCATAGGACAGAATATTGAGTATTTTTATATTCAACTATTTCGTCTCATAACTGGAAACTGTTGATATTGGTGGAGGGGAGACCCCTTGAAGGAATTCATGTTTTCATTGACATTTCAGAGTGAAACTTGTTTCCGGTCAATTTACAAGGACGGATATGTAAACTCCTGTTTCCTAACTTACGACCTTATGTTTGCCTTAGATCCTCATCTTCATCCTCTACTCTAACTTCCCAAAGTTGAAGGAATATGCTAACTTATCCTTATATATTTTAAAAAGATATTTTGTTTTCAGGGGGAAAAAAAGCCCTACACATTTCATCATGCCGTCCGATGCTGAAACAGCATCGCTGTCTGTGGGTGACATTTATACCCTAAGAAGACGGACGGGCCAGGTGCAGGCAGAAGCAGTACAGTCTGAGAGAGGAGTAGTTTGTGTAAGGATTATTCTTCCAAGGCCAGGACTTGGCCTCATATTCCAACTATGGCCAGGCCTGGATGAAGAGGCTTCCTGTCCCATAGGACAAATGACCCCAAGAGCAGCTTGGAGTCTCTGCTTCTGTGGACCGTACTGCACAGAGAGCAGGTGCCACTTCTTAGTCACCATCGCAATCCCAGGATTTAGTATTTAGTGCACAGTATGGGATTGTCTCTTTTTCCAAATACTGTGCTCAACTTGTTTGTTTACACAAGGCTGTTAGAAAGATGTTTCTGTTTTTTGTTGTTACTGTTCTTTTTTTCTTTAACTATTTTCTGAGATGGCAAGAATTTCCTGATTTTAAAATTGAGCTTAGCTATCCAAATCATCTCGGGTAGTGGTTCTGGTGTGTAATTTCTCACAGTAAATAATTGCCCCATTCTCTTTGGGTTATAATCTTTTTAATTACATCGTTGATTCTTCTTTTGAAATGACAGTAACAGGCAACTTTTGAAAAAGGACTACCATTACATAATTTTTCAGTTATCTTGGCAATTCCTTTCCCTCTGATTTTTCCCTAATTGCTGAAGCTGTGGAAAAGTTCCCAAGTTTCTTATGGGATAGAAAGATTAATTTTCTGCCCTGACTAATTCTCATAGTTGTAGGCACCTGTTTTTTTCTCCCTGTTCCTAAATAAAACTATTTTTAAAACCTGGTTTATTATCTTTTCAATATTAGTTCATATGAATCCGGTAAATAAGAATTATTTTCTCTAATAAAGGGAATAATTTTAGGATCATAACATTCATAACAAAGCAAAGTAATCTAGTACATTTCTATGCTTAACGATTCACCCAGATTGCTACCACAGCCTAGAATGTCTCTTCTTCTTTCACTCTTTATCCCAGCAGTTCTCTTATCAAGCCACCATTAAATCCTTGGTTCTTCTGAGAAGCTTGCCTTTTCTTTTAGACTAAGGGACTATACTAGACAAATACTGGCATTCTCTTCATCAACTGTTATGTTAAATAGCAAGAGATCTGTAATCTCTTTCTGAAACATCATCTTGTATATCCTGCTCCATCAGTGTTTTTTTCAACCTGTAACTGTTTTCTTCTCTTTTCCTCTGAGATATTTGACAGGGCCCAGTTACATTTTTGATTGACATGACTGGGGGAGGGTGTGCTAACCGAGCCTTGAGACCAGAGTTGCCACTAAACCCTGCATGGCAAAAACAATGGCCCCACCTCATCCTGAGATAAAGCCATGTGGTCAAAAATATCATTAGTGCCAAGACTGAGGCACATCCATTGATTACTTGCATGGTCTGAATGCAGACCTGACAAATTACTTGCTCATTTTTTATACTCTTGACCAAAACTTTGTTGATGATTTTGTCATGGGGCAACATGAAATGCTTTGCTGAAGCCCTGAGAGATTATATCTGTCATTTCTGTATTATCTACATCCTTTGCCACATTATCAGTGAAGGAAATTAAATTGGGTTGTCACAATTTTGTCTTTGACAAAGCCACACTGATTGCTACCCAGGACACTGCATTACAAGTCATTACCAATGCTGGCTCATTTACAGTTTCATGGTTAGTTCTGGTGTTTCACATAACATTGGACTTAATTTGACTAGTGTGTAATAACTAAGATTGCCTTTTCCATATGTTTTTAAAAAATGGGTGAATGGAGATTTTAATATAGATACATCTTTCAAGCCATTTATATGTAAATATACATATATATCTATACACATACACTCACATTTTATTTGATCTTCCATTTTTCCTCTTTCTGTTTGCATAGAACACTTGCTGGATATGTTTCCTTCCCACAGGTATTCATTCATCACCAGGCCATAATGAAGCTAGATAATCCTTGGTGTTTCTCGTAAAATTGGTTTCATACTGTTCCCTCTACATACAAATTACTCTCCTATTTAAGTCCCATCCATTCTTCAATACCCAGTCTTTCTGAAAATCTTTAAAATAAATAAGTAAGGGGCCCCTGGTAGCTCCGTCGGTTAAGTGTCCAACTCTTCATCTCAGCTCAGGACATGATCTCAGGGTTCTGGGATCCTGTCCCACTTGGGGCTCTGCACTCATCGAGGAGTCTGCATGTCCCTCTCCCTCTGCTCCTCCCCCTGCTCACTCTCTCGCTCTATCTCTAAAATAAATAGATAAATAAAATCTTTAAAAAAAAAGATCCAGACTTTCTGTTAATGTCTTAATCCATCTTTCCTTCCCCAATCTTATAATAAGCCCTTTTTATTTTGGCTCGAATACACTCTGTTCATATGCGTTTCTAACGTACCTCCTGACTTGGTTATAACAGTGATCTCTTAAAAGGTTATGCTTTCTCTAGAAAATTATATTTATCTGTATCAAAATAACATCAATAAATCTATGTGAAATTATACTGTTTGGAAGTGAATCCACATCTCCATTATCTGAAAGGGCTTTCATGAGAACTTTTCCTGTTTAAAGAACAACCTAAAAACCCAATATATTATCACAATGAAAATTTTCAGTCTTCAGCATTCATGAAATAAAAACATGTTCCTATGTCTCTCTAGTGGTACCACAGTTTAGAAGCATATCTTTGATAACTGACATTAAGAGCTCTTTAGCAAAAAACAAGTAGTGTCTTCATACAGCATCCTAAAAGATGTTCCTGACTTACAAGTTCTTTGAGAATAAGGTTTGAGTTATCTCATGCCTCTTAGTTCTGTGTCTGTAGTAACTAGAACAGTGTATTTTAGAATTAGACTTTACAACTACTGAAATAAATTAGTAAGTTGAATTTTGCCATATTTATTATCTATAGCAATCAATGAATAATTTTGGGCTAGCATCTATTTTTAGTTCAGCTTTTTGAAAAAAAATAGGTTTCCTTCTTTTCTCACCTTTAAATTGAGCCTAGATTATTTTGACAAGGAGATAATGTATATGCATATCTTTAAAGACTTTGGAGTACTGTGTCCATATACCTTAGCTATTTTTATTAATAGCCCTGACACCTCAGAACAAGAAAAAAATCCTTTCCTTTGCTATATAAGATGCATGTTACAAATGGACTTTTTCTCCCCTGAGAAAAATGTTGTTTAAAATAACTTTGTACAGAAAACTTATCCTGGAGTTTATTTGCCTCTGATCACAATTACTTCCTAGGTATTGCATTTGAAATCAGCTTTTCTTCCAGTCCCTCGTTAATACCCATCTTATTGTTAGGACTTACTATTCCTTTCCTTTGTTTCGCTTTTTGAAAAGCTATTTTAAAATATTTCAAATTTATATATGCAGTATATATATTTTTTTATATTAAGGGCACCGCATCTGTCTAAAAACAATTTTTGCCAAGCTAGTCGTCAAGGAAAATCTTACTAAATGCCAAGACTTTTCTAGATTTTTGTCATCATCTCTAATCATGGCCTCCAGCTACATCATTGTTAATGATGATAAGTCTTCTTCTATACAACTTGATTTTTTTTTTCTATGCAATCATATTGTTTGGTTTTGATTCCTGTTTTGGAATTCTGTAGTCTTATTTTATAATATATTGATTGGATTGGAATTAAATAACCAAGTTAGAAGTTATTTATGTTCCTGAAAATCAGTTGCTTTTAAATTACAAGTTGGCTGGGGGATCCCTGGGGGACTCAGCGGTTTAGCGCCTGCCTTTGGCCCAGGGCGCGATCCTGGGGACCCGGGATCGAGTCCCACATCAGGCTCCCTCATGGAGCCTGCTTCTCCCTCTGCCTGTGTCTCTGCCTCTCTCTCTCTCTCTCTCTCTCTCTGTCATGAATAAATAAATAAATAAATCTTTAAAAACATTCTAAGTTGGCTGGACATCATTACAAACTATTATATTTCCATCTGCCCTTGGGAACAATAACTAATCTAGACTTTTCACTTGTTTTATCTCATTTATTCCTTAGATCAATAATATTTTTTAAAAAATACAACCTCCTTTTCCATCTAAGGAAACTGAGGTTTAGCGAGTTGAAGCAACCTGCTACCGGTCTCACAGCTAATGAAACAGCAGAGCTGGGATTGAAACGCTGAGTGTCGGCTCTAGGAGACTTAAGCTTTCAATCACTGTGCTACGCTTCCTCTCAGTCCGAGGAATGTGGCTGAGACCTGGACAAGTCTCCAACATTGTGACCATTTCTATAGTCAGAGTTAAAGGTATTCTGTTACCAAGCAGAGAACAGCAAAGCTATTTAGGTTTGTGGAGAGTGAGTGGTGACCAAGGCTAACTTATATCTACCTTCTAACTTAGTATCTACCTGCTTCCAACCAGCTTTGTCTCTTGCTTCCATGACTCGCATCCATGGCACACAAAATATTAATAAACACAAGTCACACATCTGTGTTAAATATTTGCAACCCTGGAGGATAGCTAGAAATCCCCAGTACCTAGGACACTTCTTTAGCCTATGATTTTATTTAAAAAAAAAAAAAAAAAAGAAAGAAAGAAAAAAGAAAAGCAAAGAAAGAAAAACAGGGAAAAAATTAAGTTTGACTAAGCCTATTCTCTCAGGTAAGAATAGTAAACTGTGAAAAGTAAATTAGGGGAAAAATTACATGTATGAGCAGTGAATAATAAGAACTAACACGGTTCCTCATAGTTTTATTTTTCCTAAGATTATATATATACTCTCATTCCACTCAGTGAATTCTGAGGGATTCAGTTCTTGATGCCAAAGTTTTAAAAATCATTGCAAGTTTTTATGTTACCCATTTATTTCTTCATTCTTTCATTAACAAATATGTGCACCCATTTCATAATCAGAGCCATATCCTAAAAATCAAGGCCTATGTGCATTTTTGAAATTTAAAATATTTGGATGGAGAGCACCCCGGGTGGCTCAGCAGTTTAGTGCCACCTTTGGCCCAGGGTGTGATCCTGGAGACCTGGGATCGAGTCCCTGCATGGAGCCTGCTTCTCCCTCTGCCTGTGTCTCTGCCTCTCTCTCTTTCTCTCTCTGTGTGTCTCTCATGAATAAATAAATAAAATCTTTTAAAAATAAATAAATAAATAAATAAATAAATAAATAAATAAATAAAATATTTGGATGGAAATTCATAGTGAAGAAATGTTAGGAGTCAGTAAAATATGGTGGAGAGATTCTGAAATTGTAGCTTATTCCTCCTCAAAAAATCTCAAGTAATATGGGGAATTGGAGCTCCAAAGCAACTTTTTAGCACATTATTTATTCTTTTTCTCTCACTTTTAATTCCTTCATTTACTCAATACTAACAATTAAGTCATAGGGTTGTTATGAAAATCCGTTTCTCTGCATCCTCACCAGCATCTGTGGTTTCCTGTGTTGTTAATTTTAGCCATTCTGACAGGTATGAGGTGATACCATAGTCTTGATTTGTATTTCCCTGATGATGTGTGATGTTGAGAATCTTTTCTTGTGTCAGTTAGCCATTTGGATGTCTTCTTTGGAAAAATGTCTATTCATGTCTTCTGCCCATTTCTTAACTAGATTATTTGCTTTTGGGGGGTATTGAGTTTGATAAGTTATTTGTAGATTTTGGATACTAGCCCTTTATCAGAAATGTAATTTGCAAATATCATCTCCCATTCAAAAGGGTGCCTTTTAGTTTTGCTAATTGTTTCCTTTTCTGTGCAGAAGTTGTTTTTATCTTGATGAAGTCCCAGTAGTTCATTTTTGCCTTTGTTTCCCTTGCCTCAGGAGCTAGTAAGAAGTTGCTATGGCTAATGTCAAAGAGGTTACTTACCCGTGTTCTCCTCTAAGGATTTTGATGGATTCCAATCTCACATTTTTGTCTCTCATCCATTTTGAATTTATTTTATTTGTGTCTGGTGTAAGAAAATAGTCCAGTTGCATTCTTCTGCATGTTGCTGTCCAGTTGTCCCAACACCATTTGTTGAAGAGATTGTGTTTTTTCCACTGGATGTTATTTACTGCTTTGTCAAAGATCAGTTGAACATAGAGTTGTGAGTCCATTTCTGGGTTTTTCTCTTCTCTTCCATTGATCTTTTTATCTGTTTTTGTTCCAGTACCACGTTGTCTTGGTCACTACAGTTTTGTAATATAGCTTGAAGTCCAGAATTGTGATGCCTGAAGCTTTGCTTTTCTTTTTCAAGATTGTTTTGGCTGAATTCAGGGTCTTTTGTGGTTCCATGCAAATTTCAGGATTGTTTGTTCTAGCTCTGTGAAAAATGCTAGTGGTATTTTGATAGGGATTGCATTAAATGTGTACATTGCTATGGGTGGTATGTACATTTTAACAATATTTGTTAAATATTTGTTAAATATTCCATGAGTAGGGAATGTTTTTCTATTTCTTTGTGTCCTCTTCACTGTCTTTCATAAGTGTTCTATAGTTTTCAGGTGGAACTCTTTGATTATATTTATTTCTAGGTATCTCTTTTTTCTGTTTTCTTTAAATTCCAGTGAGTTAACATATGTGGTAAAATTGGTTTCAGGTGTAGAATTTACTGATTCATCATTTGCATCTAACACCCAGTACTCCTCACAACAAATGCCCTCCTTAATAACCATCATCCATTTTGCTCATTTCCCACCCTCCTCCCTCCATTAGTGCAATTGTAAATAGGATTGATTCCTTGATTTCTCTTTCTGCTGTTTCATTATTTGTGTATAGAAATGCAGCAGATTTCTGTATGTTGATTTATATCCTGCAGCTTTACTGAATTTGTGTATCAATTCTAGTTTGGCAGAGTCTTTTAAGTTTTCTACATAGTTTATTGTGTAGTTGGAAAATGGTGGAAGTTTGACTTCTTCCCTGGCAATATATATGCCTTTTATTTCTTTTTGTTGTCTGATCGCTGAGGCTAGGACTTGCAGTACTATATTAAATAACAGTGGTGAGAGTGGACATCCCTGTCATGTTCCTGATAATATAGAGGAAAAGCTCTCAGGTTTTCCCCTTTGAGGATGGTATTACCCGTGAGTTTTTTATATGTGGCCTTGATGATCTTGAGGTATGTTTCTTCCATCCATCCTTTCTTGAGGGTTTTTATCAAAAATGGATGCTGATCTTTGTCAAAAACTTTTTCTGCATCTATTGAGAGGATCATACCGTTCTTATCCTTTCTTTTATTAATGTTGTCTGTCAAGCTGATTGATTTGTGAATATTGAGCCACCCTTGCAGCCCAGGAATAAATCCCATTTGATCATGGTGCATGATTCTTTTTATGTACTTTGGATTTGATTAGTTAGTATTTTGTTGAAAATTTTTGCACCCATAGTCATCGGGATATGGGCCTGTAATTCTTTTGAGTGGGATCTTTGTGTGGTTTTGGAATCGAGGTAATGCTGGCCTCATAGGATGAGGAAAAGTCTGCAAGTTTTCCTTCCATTTCTGTTTTTTAGAACAGTTTGAGAAGAATGGGTATTAACTCTTTTTAACATGTTTGGTTGAATTCTCTGGGAAGCCACCTGGACCTGAACTTTTATTCTTTGGGAGATTTTTGATTACTGATTCAGTTTATATGCTGGTTATGGATCTGTTCAAATTTTCCATCTCTTCCTGTTTCCATTTTGGTAGTTTATTTATTTCTAGGAATTTATCCATTTCTTCCAGAATGCCCAATTTGTTGGCATATAATTGCTTATACTACGTTTTTAGAATTGTTTGTATTTCCGTGGTGTCAATTGTGATCTCTCCTGTCTCTTTCATGATTTTAGTTATTTGGGTCCTTTCTCTCTCTCCCTCCCTCTTTTTTTTTTTTTTTTTTTTTTGATAAATCTGGCTGGGAGTTTATCAATTTTGTTAATTCTTTCAAAGAAGCACCTCCTGGTTTCATTGATCTGTCTTACTGTTTTTTTTATTTGTATATCTTTTATTTCTACTCTAATCTTAATTATTTCCCTTCTTCTGACTTCATGTTCTTTTTCCAGCTTCTTTGGGTGTAAGTTTAGGATGTGTACTTGAGACTTTTTTTTTCTTTTTTAAAGATTTTATTTATTTATTCATGAGAGACACAGAGAGAGAGGCAGAGACACAGGCAGAGGGAGAAGCAGACTTCATGCAGGGAGCCAGACGCAGGACTCAACCCCTGGTCTCCAGGATCAGGCCCTGGGCTGAAGGTGGCACTAAACCGCTGAGCCACATGGGCTGCTGGAGAATTTCCTTGCTTCCTATGGAAGGTCTCTATTGCTATATGCTTTCCTCTTATGATTGTCTTTGCTGCATCCCAAAGGTTTTGGACTGTCATGTTTTCATTATCATTTATTTTCATGAATTTTTAAAATTTCTTTTTAATTTCCTGGTTAGCCCATTCATTCTTTAGTAAGATATTCTTTAACCTCTACATGTTTGTAGTCCTTCTAAATGTTCTCTTCTTGTTGACTTCAAGTTTCATAGCACTGCGCCTGGAAAATATGCATGATATGATCTCATTCTTTTTGTACTAGTTAAGGCCTAATTTGTGACCCGATATGTAATCTATTCTGGAGAATGTTTCATGTGCACTCAAAAAGGATGTATATTCTGCTACTTTAAGATTAAATGTTCTGAATGTATGTATCTTTTTGGTCCATCTGATCCAGCGTGTCATTCAAAACCATTGTTTCCTTATTGATTTTCTGCTTAGATATTTTATCCACTGATGTAAGTCAGTGTTAAGGTCCCCTGCTATTATTGTATTTTTATTAATGAGTTCCTTTACATTTGAATTCCTTTATATTTTATATATTTGAGTGCTCCCAAGTTGGGAGCATACATATTTACAGTTGTTAAGTCTTCTTGTTGAATAGACTCCTTTGTTGTGATTTAGTGTCCTTCTTCATCTCCTGTTATAGTCGTTAGGTTTTTAAAAATATTTTTTAAAGATTTTATTTATTTATTTGTGGGGGGAGAAAGAGCAAGAGAGAGCAAGGGGAGGGGCAGAGGGAAAGGGACAAGCAAAGTCCATGCAGAGCCCAGAGCCCAATGAGGAGCTCAATCCCATAACTCTGAGATGGTGACCTGAGCTGAAACCAGGGTTCAGAGCTTAACCCTGAATTAAGCTCTATATCAAAGCTTGTCTGATACAAGTATTGCTGTTCTGGCTTTCTTTTGACCTCCATTAGTGTGATAAATGGTTCACTATCCTCTCACTTTCAATCTGTAGGTATCTTTAGGACTAAAATTAGTCTCTTATAGGCAGTGTATAGATGGGTCTTGATTTTTTATCCATTCTGACACCCTGTGTTTTTTATTGGAACATTTAGTCCATTTACATTCAGAGTAATTATTGATAAATACAAATGTAGTGCCTTTTTATTGCTTTTCATGTCTTCTGGAGATTTTCTTTGTTCCTTTCAAGTCTTTGTCTGTTGGTATTTCTTTCCTACTCAGAGTCCCCTTTAATATTTCTTGCAGGGCAGTGTTAGTGGTCACAAACTCCTTCCATTTTTGTTTTTTTCTGGGAAATCTGTCTCTTTCTATTCTGAATGACAGAAAAACTTTCTGGTTAGAGCATTCTTGGCTGCATATTTTCCCCATTCTGCCCATTGAAAATATTGTGCCACTATCTTCTAGACTGCTAAGTTTCTGTGAGAGATCTGCTGCCAACATTATTTATCTTCCCTTGTAAGTTAGGGAGTTCTTTTACCTTGGTGCTTTTAGGAATTTTTTTCTTTGTCTCTGTATTTTGCAGATTTAACTACTGTATGTCTTGTTGTTAACCTGCTTTTGTTAATTTTGATGAGGAATCTCTGTTCCTTCTGGATTTGGATGACTGTTTCCTTTCCCAGATTAGGGAAGTTTTCAGCTGCAATTTCCTCAAATAAATCTTCATATTCTTATGATTGTTGCTGTAAGTTCTAGATCAGGCACATTATTTGTATCTGTTTTGATTATATCCCTGACTGTGACCTTTCCTTGTTCTTTCTTTTGGGATGAATTCCTCTATCTTGGCATTTTGTCTAGGTCTCTGTTTTCTTTTCTGTGTTAGGAAAGCCTCTCTGTTTACATCAGTTTATTGAAAATGATCTGTCATGTCTTTTGCTAAAATTGTATGATTCTCAAGACCATTGGTTCTTATAATGCAAATTTATGACAAACCAATTGAAACCAAACATACCTTCCAATTCATCAATGATATACCTTATCAGATTTTTTTTCAAGATTTTATTTATTTATTCATGAGACACACAAAGAGAGAGAGAGAGAGAGAGATTGGCAGAGACACAGGCAGAGGGAGAAGCAGGCTCCATGCAGGGAGCCCGACGTAGGACTCGATCCTGGGACCCCAGGATCATGCCCTGGGCCAAGGATGGTGCTAAACCACTGAGCCATCCAGGGATCCCGTACATTATCAGATTTTTAAAAAAATATATATCTATGAATTTTTATTGCAGCCAGTTCCCTTTGCTTCATGTATAACTTGCTAAAACATTAAGAACAACTAAAATTACTAGAGAATAATAAAATCGAAAGAAAACATAAGCCAAAATGGTCATGAAAATATTGAAGTATTAAATAGAAAATTAGTCAGATTACTCTTTTTTTTGGGGGGGGGGAGGACATTAGAGATTTAAAATTTTTCTTTCAAAACATTTCGTAATTAGAATAGGAGTAACAGCCACTCTTTGGGTGCATGGCAGGGGCCAAAATTGGGAATGAGAATATAGAAGCAAACAATTGAACTTAACAATGGCAAACGTGCATCTTCAACAAATATAACTTTAATTTTAGACAGCTAACACAAATACTCTGGGAATACATTTGGCAAATAGTTTTATGTGTACTAAAGAACATGAAAAATGAGTTTCTAGAATTCTTTTAAGAGTCTAACTAAATATAAGCCTGCCTAGCAATGAGTTCTGTGCTTGATTTCAAAATTCACTTCTAATGTTCCAGAAGTTATAATAATAAACAACCTACCAAGAAAGGAAAATTTATTTTTCAGCCAATTGTATGTGTGACTAACACTTGAAGTAATAATATAAAATTTTGTTTCATTATGTTGTCATAGCTAAAACATATACAAAATCATTTTTATGTAATATGTAAGTTACAAAGTTTTTAAATCTTTTTTTCCCTTTGTAATAAAGTTCTATTTTTTGTTTATTTAATTATAGACAAAAGGTTCTCAAACCATGACACCTTCTGGCACCCAGAAAAAAGTTAAGAGAACTCTGCCAAACCCACCCCCTGAGGAGACCTCTACAGGCACTCAGTCAACATACAGCACAGTGGGTACAGTTTCCAGGAGGAGGATCTGCAGAACCAACACAATGGCACGAGCCAAGATTCTCCAGGATATAGACAGAGAGCTTGATCTTGTAGAGAGGGAATCTGCAAAGCTGAGAAAGAAACAAGCAGAACTTGATGAGGAAGAAAAGGAGATTGATGCAAAGTTACGGTACCTGGAAATGGGAATTAACAGGAGAAAAGAGGCATTATTAAAGGAGAGAGAAAAGCGAGAGCGAGCCTACCTCCAGGGAGTAGCTGAGGATCGGGATTACATGTCTGACAGTGAAGTGAGCAGCGCCCGACCAACCCGAATAGAAAGTCAGCATGGCATCGAGCGACCAAGAACTGCTCCCCAAACTGAATTCAGCCAGTTTATACCACCACAGACCCAAACAGAATCTCAGCTAGTCCCTCCTACAAGTCCTTATACACAGTACCAATATTCTTCCCCTGCTCTTCCTACCCAAGCACCCACTCCATACACCCAACAGTCCCATTTTCAGCAACAGACTTTGTACCATCAGCAAGTTTCACCTTATCAGACTCAGCCAACATTTCAAGCCGTGGCAACAATGTCCTTCACACCTCAAGCTCAACCTACACCAACCCCGCAACCTTCTTACCAGTTACCATCACAGATGATGGTGATACAACAAAAGCCACGGCAGACTACATTATATTTGGAGCCCAAGATAACTTCAAACTATGAGGTGATTCGTAACCAACCCCTAATGATAGCACCTGTTTCTACTGATAATACATATGCTGTCTCCCATCTTGGGAGTAAGTACAATAGCTTAGACCTGAGAATAGGATTGGAGGAAAGAAGTAGCATGGCAAGTAGTCCAATATCAAGCATATCTGCAGATTCTTTCTATGCAGATATTGACCATCATACTCCACGAAATTATGTCCTAATTGATGACATTGGAGATATTACCAAAGGAACGGCAGCATTAAGCACTGCATTTAGCCTTCATGAAAAGGATCTGTCAAAAACAGACCGTCTCCTTCGATCCACTGAAACACGTAGATCTCAAGAAGTGACAGATTTCCTAGCACCTTTACAGACATCCTCCAGATTGCATAGTTATGTGAAAGCAGAGGAAGATCCCATGGAGGATCCCTATGAGTTAAAGCTTCTGAAACATCAGATTAAACAAGAATTCCGTAGAGGAGCAGAGAGCTTAGATCACCTTGCTGATCTTTCCCATTATTACCATGCTGATACGGGCTATAGACATTTTCCAAAATCTGAGAAGTACAGCATTAGTAGACTCACACTTGAAAAACAAGCAGCAAAACAACTACCAGCAGCCATACTTTATCAAAAACAATCAAAGCACAAGAAATCACTAATTGATCCTAAAATGTCAAAATTTTCACCCATTCAAGAAAGTAGAGACCTTGAACCTGATTATTCAAGCTATATGACTTCTAGCACTTCATCTATTGGTGGCATTTCTTCCAGAGCAAGGCTTCTTCAAGATGACATCACTTTTGGCCTCAGAAAAAATATTACAGACCAACAGAAATTTATGGGCTCATCTCTTGGCACAGGGCTGGGCACATTAGGAAATACCCTCCGGTCAGCTTTGCAGGATGAAGCAGATAAACCATACAGTAGTGGCAGCAGATCCAGACCTTCTTCCAGACCTTCTTCGGTCTATGGCCTTGATTTATCAATTAAAAGAGATTCTTCTAGCTCTTCCCTAAGACTGAAAGCTCAAGAGGCTGAAGCTCTAGATGTTTCCTTTAGTCATTCATCACCTTCTGGCAGAACTAAGCCTACCAGTTTACCAATTAGCCAGAGTAGAGGGAGAATACCAATTGTGGCCCAGAATTCTGAAGAAGAAAGTCCACTCAGTCCTGTTGGCCAGCCAATGGGAATGGCCAGGGCTGCAGCTGGACCCCTTCCACCAATATCTGCAGACACTAGGGATCAGTTTGGATCAAGTCACTCATTGCCTGAAGTTCAGCAACACATGAGAGAAGAATCACGAACTCGAGGCTATGACCGTGACATAGCGTTCATCATGGATGACTTCCAACATGCCATGTCAGACAGTGAAGGTAAATTGGGCCTCAAACTACCTTGTTACTCTCAAAACTCAAACTCTTATTTTCCTGCATGTTTAATTTTCCTTCTCCAAGGATGTATTCTACTTTTCTTAGTGCGTCTTTTGCATGTTTACTTCAATTTTATTTCTTGTAAATGGAAATTTAATCTTGTGTATAGATTTCCTAGCATGCTTTTCTTTATTTCTTTTTAGTTTATTATTTTATTGTTGTTTCTTGATTGTTTGCTTGATTTGTTTGGTGTCCACTTTTCTAAAACCATTATCAAGTAATTGTGTCAATAAAATATGGTCATCCTTAAATCCATAGTTGGAAAGTTTTTAATTGTATGTTTTTTATTTTTTAAAAAATGCATTTCAAAATATATTGGTCAGTTTCTTTCAGTTTGTGAAATCATTAATATTTAGAGCCATTAAGTACTATTCTACTAGACTTTGTAATAGAAAATTATTTATATTATTTTTGTGATATCATTGTTCATTAATTCAGAAAATGTTCTCTTTTTGAGAATCTTTGGCTGAGTCCCTGATATTAGTGTAATCTAGAATTTTATAATTCTCCTTAAATAAAGGATTAATATTTTATTTCTCTCACTATGAGTACCATAATTGACAAGGTTGTGCATTTTGCATTACATACTTGAAACCTTAGCACTAAATATGATATTTTCAAAATAATCATATCAATACATAGGAAACATTCTTTATAAATAGAATAAAAAATTTGTTCACTACTCTTGTGAGTTTAGCAAGCTGAAGCCCTCCTAGTTGGTGTACCCATTTAGCCTTTTCCTTGGCTTTGCATTTTGCATCATTCCATTTTTTTTGTCCTAAATTGTTTTGCTAATTTTTCTGTGAATAAATGATTGAAGGCAAGTATACACTTTAACTAAAAACTGGCTTATGATAATTTTGTTGTTGTTGTTTAATCATATAGAGTGACAGGATTTTAGAGAATTATCTAGTTTAAATTTAATTATGAAGATGAGGGAGGAGATACAAGGATATATAGAGTCCTTTCCATGCCAGGAGGACTCATGACCTTTGGTTCTCTTTTTTCCCCTCCCTCTACAGTTTACCTTTGCATGTAGGTGTGATTTGAGTCTTAGAAATAAAATATTTCTCAAGTAAAGATATTATTACTTCATGCCTTTGAAGTCTGCAGAGCACTAAACTAACACAAACACCCCTCCTTTTAAATCGGACATTTTCCCTGAGGACTTACAGGAAAATACGTGTTCATGAAGAGAATTTTCTTTCTACTTCTATATCTAGATGCTAATATGATTTTATAAGTTCACGTCTTGATTTGAATAGAATTAAAATAAATCTCTGGATCTGAAAGTTGAGAGATTCCTTTTCTTAGTGAAATTCCAACAGATTAGTTACTTTCTTTTTCTTTTTTTATTGAAGTTCAATTTGCCAACATATAGTATAACACTCAGTGCTCATCCCATCAAGTGCCCTCCCCAGTGCCAGTCACCAAATTTCCCCATCCCCCCTGCCTGCCTCCCCTTCCAACTAGTTACTTTCTGATTTATTTTCTTCTCTACAGGCTATTGGATTGACCATTTTTATTGATAATTATTCAGTGAAATAAAACACTGTATTTGTATTTTTTATTTTATCAATTGTTTGAATCTCTCTAGTTAAAAAGAGATGACATTTTGTGGAAGCAGTTTTTTTTTTCTTTACTTTTTTCACAATCCACATTTTACACACATTTTATACATATAAAACGATTGCTGCAGAAGAATAAAAAAATACTTCAATAATCATATTGGTAAAATAATAAGATAAATTAAAAACTTTAACAGGTTTATGGCATAACTAAACACCTAAGGCTATGTGTGTGCATAGAGCATATATTTGAGAATTTGACCAATTTGTTAATTCATCCATGGATGTTTTTCAACATGGTTCCAGACATTTTAGATTTTTCTAGATATCCCAAAATATGGTATTTATTTACATGCAACCATATGAATATAACCAGATTGTTTTATTTTTCATTTATATGTTTGGATGATATATACTCCTAATCATTAAGGACTGTATGAAAACAGTGTTTTTATAAATAGATGGTAAGACATCATGCAGCATACAAAATATGAAATGTATAAAGATGATACCAAAGAAATAAATAAAGTGAAATTTAGATGAAATTACACAATTAAACTAAAATATTTAAAAATTTAACCAGATAAGAAATTTAGTTGTAAAGTACATACAGATAGAGAAATAGACAAAGGACAACCATAACAAATTAAATTACATATGTAATATTATGTGTGTGAATTGTAGTGATTATCTTTAAAAGTTGTATGTTTTAAAATGTTACATTTTTTTTTTTTACTTTTAAATCACGTGACATATTACTTTTCTTCTAGTAAAGCAATGGCCTACTTTTCTTTTGAAATTTTGGATTTCTTGGGTAATTAAGGGACAAAGCAGGAAAAAATTTTTCCTAATTATGTAATCATTTGTGAACTCATGAAATACTGAGAATTTTTAAAATAAATTTTACCAATATATGCTATATCTGTATTCAATGATAAGAAGATCACTTTGAGAGGTGTAACATTCCAACAGGCTATTTAGTAATCAGTAGAGAAAAGCAAACTTAACTGATTTCAAATTGTTGAACTGATTGTTCATGTGTGCTTTGAGTTCAATTAAACTTTAGTTTATAGACTTACAAGAATATTTTTCAGATGTGTTCTATATGACTTTAGTTAATTTTGAAATAGCTCACTTGAGGTAAGGTCTAGATAAGCATAATTTACATACAATGCTTAGTATTTATGGTCTCAACTTGAAAACTACAATTTGATGTGCATGCATGGTTGATTAAGTACAGAACAGGAAGCCCTTTTTTAAAGTGGATTTTGAGGAAAGCTAAGCTAACAATAGTCGAATTATATTTATTTCTACAAACACAAATATTTGTTGAAAACATTCTTTTGAAGTATACTCCAAGCCAAAAAAAAAAAAAAAAAAAATCAGTATAGTCACTTTGAAAATTTTTTTTCAACCAATATTTAATACTGAGTAGAATTGAACTATTCCCATAACTTTGAAATAATGCTAGATCCCCAAATAGCTTACTTTTATTTTATATTAAGATTTCAAGAAAATATCATCAGTTTTGAAACAAGAAGATATTAATCTCCAGGCAATTACTAAAGTAAATTTGGAAAAAAAATATAAAGTTTAATTTTTAAAATGGAGATATACCATGGCAGATCATACAACTGCAGTTATAAACAACTAGCATTTATGTCCCATTTGCTATAAATTATGAAGACAGAATACAATTTAAAAGTAGATTTGTTCACTCTGGTTGCACTTAATGATCTATAAAATGTTTATGCAAAGCATGACAGTTACATATTGTCTTATTATAAGAAATAAACAATCAAAGTATGTAATCAGAAACAAAATGACAAATTTTGGAACAGGTTGAGATTCTGCTTTATTTGTATAGATATAGCCAAGAAAACATGATTTAAAGGATTGTGTTTCAAAATGCATTGAGCAGAGGTATATATTCAAGTGAAATCATGTATTACATGATCCAAGATATGCATTTATTTAAATTAGTATAGATGTTTTTAACGAGAAATAAATAACAAGAATATGTAAGAAATAAATAAGATGATATTACTGTGATTGGGGATAATCTAGTAAGTTTTTTAAGAGACCGATAATTAAATCACAGATTTTTTTGATATGTACTTATCAAATACTATCACATTAAATATTTTTTTCATAAGTTTAGTTTTCATGTCAAATGAAAACTATGAAAAACTATAATAAATTATTATCATGTAGATTGTGTGTGAAGATTACATAAATATTAATGAGGTTTGAGGGGCAAATTAATACTTTTTTTTTAATGTGCATATCATTATTAAGATATTTAACTTCTTTTTCTAGTTGACTAATTTTTCTGTTTCATTCATCTCCCAAACATTTATTGAATATTATGGCATTTGCAAGGCATTGTTTTTAGTGTTGAGAGAGGGGGAATAAGGAAGATCTGAGCCTTATCTCAAACAGCTTAGAATCTTCTGTTAGAGATCAGATAAGTGCACATACAACCACAAACCAGGTATGTAACATTGCATTTCCTCAAACTGAAGAATGACTAAATTATGACACATCATCAGTCGTCATATTTACTGGGGGGAAATGCTGTGGTTAATCACAGGAGGTGACCACAGGACCAAGATCCCAAGACTTATGGAGGTGAGTAGTGGCATATATGCTGTGGGTTTGCCAGTCCTATCAGCAAAGATAAAATGGAAATTGCTTGGGGAAAAAAAAAAGTGTTGGGAAGTTTTGAAAGAGAAGACAATCTAGGATGTAGACAGAAAAAGAAAACTATGATGAGTTAGAAGAACTCAAAAGTATGACAATGTAGATGCTAGCATTTCAAGAAAGCCTAAGTTGATAGCACCATCAACAAACCTTTCAGCATAGAACTTGAGAAGTGCTGCTACATCTGCCATTTAGAAAGCAACAGTGTATTTCCAGAGATCCTTTAGTGATCTTTTTAATTAGTGATCCTTTTGCAAAGAATAAAGCTTTATATGAATTCAAATTCTATATATTAGGTAAAATGGGATTTTTGGTCCCTAAATAACAGCTTCAAAAGACTTTGGAGACACTAACTAAGAACTGAATGGGATGAATAATTTTAAATAATTATATACTTAAATATGGTTGCATTTTCACAAAAGTATTTTGAGATGTCAAGTTTTGTCACATTAGAAACAAAAAAGCAGCTGGTCAACTCTTCAATCTAGTTCCTAAATCTGTGGCTGCATGGAAATAATTGTTTAATTTTTAATAAAATATTATAAAATATTTTTAATAGTAGGGCTGCCAGGTGAGTATGGCACACACATTCCTTGAAGTAATACTTGGGATCCCCTTAGAAAAAATATTTTCATTTACATATTGAGGGTCATAGAAATGACATGTTTTCAGAAATACACATTTGATGTTCAAAGCCAGCAGCCACATATTAGTAGTGATTGATATGACTGTGGGAAAGTGACAGCCTCTTCTATACCGAGGGAGGCGTTATCCTTAGATTTTAGTGGTGGGAGGTAGGTTGTGGGGGAGATGAGGAGACAGGAACTAAAGGGTTGAGTTTGAATAGAATGACTTTTGAGGAATATTCACTTGTTTGCTTATCCAGTCACTGTCTAAATTTCTTCTCATTTAACATTTAATTTTGTTTTATTTTGCTCTGAGAAGTTCAACAGGTGTGTACGTTGTTTTTTCTAAGTTATCCCATGGCACAAAATTTTTATCATAGTGTTGGAAATGATCTTCTTCATCTTCTTGGGAGTTGTATTTGAAATGCATGAATGGTTAACCAGCCTGGAGCATGTTGGTACTTCAGAACATCTGCTGTCCTCTGTCATCTGTATTAGTTGTGGTTGCAATGTTTGATATCTCCTTGGTCTCCAAAGCCTATCACCTACGTCGTGAAGAAACAGATTGGTTTGACAAACCCAGGGAGTCTCGTTTGGAAAATGGACACGGTCCGGATCGCAAACTGCCAGAAAGATTGGTCCACTCTAGACCAGTTAGTCAACATCAAGAGCAAGTAAGTGCTATATTGAGCAGTCTGTTTAGATCTATCCGCCCCCCCCGCCCCGCCACTGCCACAAAAAAACACAATCAATCCATCTATCAGTCAGCCAGCCATCCTAGAATGGTCTCAGTTATCCTAAAATATATGAGACTTTGTTCACTAAAAAAACCTTTTTTTCAGTAATTTTAAGTACTAAATACCTTACTTAATCATCCCTGGCTCTACCAACATTGTAACATAACTGTGGTGCTTCTACTGGCCAATGTAAGGGATTCATTCCTCTGGAAGGTAGTTAAGTTTGTACAACATACCCAACACGTATAAGTGCAATACATGTAGCTCCTAAAGACCTTACAGAATGTTGGGTGGAATAGACTTGGGTGATTTCAGTGCTTTCCAATAACAGTGTGTTCAGATGTTAAGATATAGCAAATAATAGGGTGACCAAACCACGTCAGCTGGGGACAGGGAAGGCTTCAGTTTGGGAAAGAGGGGAACTTAGATTTTAGATTCTGTTTATATGGACATGTTTGTTTTATATTAATTTTTGGATTTTATCATCAAAAACTCAAACTAGATACTGTTATTTAATATCTATTTATTTTGTGGTTTTTTAATATTTAATATTTATTTTAGAGAATGCATGAGCACTTGGTGGGAGGGTTGCTAGAGGAGGGGCAGAGGGAGATGGAGAATCCCAAGTAGTATCCCAGCTGATCAGGGAGCCTGATGCTGATCTCACAACCCTGAGGTCACAACCTGAGCTGAAATCAAGAGTCAGATGCTCAACCAACTGATACACCTATGCTCTCCAATCAATATCTATTTATAGATGTAAATAAATTTAGAGATAAATTTCACAGGTAAATCTGATATCAAAATTCATTGTCATATTTACTTTAGAAGAAATGAGGTGATGTTTGAGTGAATTTTAAAAGACACATAGGAAATCAAGAGTTGGATAAATTGAGGGTGATTAGTCTGGTAACCCCAATGGCCTAAATCAGTTGCCTTAAAATATCAGGTATTTGCAGGCTATGTACCCATAATCATTAAAATACCCACAGAAGAGAGAGTTGACTTATTTCTTATAGATTAATTCCTAGATCATCCTGTCTGATTAGGGATTCTCTAATATAGAAGACAAGTGTGTTTTGAAGAAGTGTGTTTTAGACTATATGAACTTACTGTACTTCAATGTTTGTCACATCAAACTATAAAAGAGATGACTTTTGCACATATAAACACCACTGAAAAATAGAATCTATACTCAAATTTGATTTCTTCCAAAGAAATTTCAGTTTTCGTGGACAAATTCCTAGCTGTTAAGTAGAATTTCTTTCTTAGGAGCACCTGAGTGTCTCAGTCAATTAAGGGGCATACTCTTGATTTTGGCTCAGGTCATGATCCCAGTGTCCTGGGATGGAGCTCCACACCAGACTCCATGCTTGGCGAGGAGTCTGTTTCACAATTCTCCCTCTCCCTCTGTCCCTTCCCCTCCTCCCTGTCCTCTCTCTCAATGAAATAGATAAATAAATCTTAAAATAAAATGATCTCAAAATTTTGTTCTGTTTTGTTTTATATATGCTATCATATTTTCTAGAAATCTTGGAATTACTCTCTATATAAGTATTCTCTTTAGTTTTTGATATCTTTAATGAATTTAGTTTAGCCCCATCTCCTCTCTGGAAAACATGGGGAAGGGGGTCAAAATGGTGATGGAGATTAATGATGAAAATAATGGAGTATTTTTTGAAAAGATTTTGGTTTAGGGGTGTGTTTATATAAATACCCATATGTTTTCTACTTCATTTAAATGTATCAGACAATTGAATTAGACTTTTCTTAGATTATCTTATTATTAAAATTCTATTTATAGCTGTAGTTCAATCTCATCAAATAGATCAGCCTGGTGAGCAAGAAAAATAAACAAAATCATTCTGAACATGTTTATAAAATGTGAATTTACCTCTTATCTACAATTACTAAAATAATAAATCTGTCAGCTGAAGATAGCTTCCTTGAGTATATTTTACTGTAAGAATCTCTGTGTATTGACTTACTATTTATATCTTACCGGTCTCATTTTTTTTGTTTGAAGTTTTTTTATTTCCCACAGACCTACATTAAGTCAACAAAAGCACAAATCCTTTTAAAAAATCTTAATAAGATGAAATATATAAACTGAAGCTAGAAAATAACTCCTGTTCAATTATTGCCTGACATCACTATTTCCATGGATACTTAGAATAGCCTTGTCCAACTAATTTATTCAACCAGTATTCTTGAAGGATACATTTTAACATAATCTCTGTCCACCTCAGAAAATATTTTCTAAAATTCTCTTGTATGTAGAGGAAACATTAATAACATTAATGGTGGGGGTGCCTGGGTGGCTCAGTAGGTTAAGTGTCTGCATTCGGCTCAGGTCATGATCTCAGGGTCCTAGAATCGAGCCCCACATTGTGCTCCCTGCTCAGTAGGAAGTCTGCTTCTCCTTCTCCCTCTCCCTCTGCTCCGTCCTGCCCCTGCTCATGCTCACTCTCTCTCTCTCAAATACATAAAGTGTTTAAAAAAGATAACCTTCTGGTACTTTTTGGTTCTAATTTTCTGTTACTAGCATCTCCAGATTTATGATTTTGATCCAATGAGGATATAATACATCATATTTAAACAAAATATATTTATAAACCAATATAATGCCAAAATTAAGCAGAATATATTTAAGAATTATTTCATGAATTTCATGCTAATTTTTATAAAGAAGAAAATGTAACAGTCCTTGTTAGAATTATTTATAGGTAAACGTAATAAAGTAATTTCTTGTTAAAAGTTATTTCTTCCATTTATAAGGCATTTAAATTTTTTACTTTGACATTTAACATACTAACAAAAAACTACACATGCAGTTACCAAAACTAGTTATAAAGTGAACAACCATATAACCAACACATTGTCTTCCCCAGACACCACTATGTGCCCCTTCCAGATTGTAATCCTCAACCTGCTTCAAAAAAGTAACAAATATGCTAACTTCTGTAGCAAAAATGTCTTTGATTTTCCTTACAATTTTTTCTAAACAAGCTATGTGGAAGATGACATACATTTTATTACAGAAAGTTCAAAATTCATGTTTTTTTGCATTAATATTTATCTTCAAATACTGTTTTTGTCATTAACTCATCATAACTGTATTTTGGTCTAGAGAGAATAGCAAAATGGCATTCTCGTTTTATTCACTTGTTTCATCTCTAATCATAAAAAGGTAATATCGAGCTTTTGGTACTAATAAACCAGATGCTTTTATTTGGAAACTTATGCATAACAAGAATTTATACTCATAAAATGCCCCAGAGGCAAAAGTAATAAAAACAAATTGATTAATGCAAACATGAATTTATCTGCTTTAAAAATAGCTTATGCAAAAATACATGAGAAACAAAAAATTTACTGAATTTTTATTAGACTCAAAATTATATTATTATTTGAATATATACATTTGAATATATATTATGAAATATGTATATATATTTGAAAGACAACAAACATGGATTTGCCTTATTCACTTCATCTATAAATAGGACTAATACCCCTGAAATGGTAATTATAAAGGTCAACACTTCTTGACTCGAACCGAATGCCTCCACGTTCTGCGCTAATGCCCATGCCTTCTCCAATCTTCATGCAACCGCAATATCGAGGTACATTAAGCTCCTCTGAGAAAGCCACTCTTCCTATATATTCTGGACCTTTGGATGTCTTGTTCCTTTTCCCTGAACTCTCTTCCTCCTCTCATCTTGGCTAACTCTGCTCATCACTTAGGTCTCCGTGTACCTACACCATCTTATAAGAAGTCTTCTGTCACACTACCATCACCAGCTTCCCACAAATCGGGGCAAGTTTTCTTCTTTTGTGCTCCAATAGTATTGCATGCATTGTCACAGGCTCTAGCTCCTAGAGAGCAGAGGCTCCCTGCTCCATCCACCCCATTTCTATACAGTGCCTAGCACAGTACTTGGAACACAAGAAGGATACTCTCACCCCTGCATCTGGTATGCATGGTGTTTAGGAGAGGGAAGAGGATGAATGTCCATATTAATAAAAGGTATCATAACACAAATGTTACAGTTTCATAAGTATGAAGGCTCAATTATTCATGAAACTATTTATAAGTAGAGAAAAAGAATTCTTTTGCTGAGAGGCATAGAGTTGATAGTTCTTTCAGTGCAGAATCACTGAAAAACAATGGTATCAGAGACCAGACTCTGGGGGAAAGGTGTGGACACTGCTTGACATCAGTCCTGCCCTTGTTCCTATTCATTTCAGAAGCAGCAGCTGAAACCCCATCTGCTGGAGAACTCTGAACATTCACCTGCAGTGCTTAGGAAAAAGCTAAGATCCAACTAGTTGATAGATGGAAGAGAAGATACCAGTGCTTTCTACAGATTTTTGGTCACTTTGATCATAATTAGGGCTGTTTAATATTTTTGATTTTTTTTTAATATTTTTGATTAAGTGAGTTCATGATGCTAGCTATAGACAGTCTGAAGCTACAGGAGATTCTATGAGATGTTCTGAAAGCAACATTTTATGGAAATGAAGATGCTAACATCCTTTCTGTTAACATCATCATAGATGCAAATTAGAAAGTGATAATCACTAGCTGATAAAACTCTGATGAAAAAATTGGGGAAATCTTACAACCTTCCTAAACTGTGCAACAAATGCACTTGAGTTTACATCAAATTGGAAAGACTACTGTTAGGTGAAAATGTATTTTCTTACTTTATTGCTGACCAAGTGGAAAAAAGTGACTTTTTAAGATTGTTATCAAATAAAACATGAAATTAAAGATATTTAAAATAAAATGAAATAATACCAATTTTAATTAGTTTTCTACAGTACCAAAGCAAAGTTTAGTTGTGTCTAAGAGTTGTAGTATTTTCAAATACATGTGGTTTAATTTTCAGTAAATTTAAAATCTTGAAAAGCAGATTAGGAGAGGAGGAATAAAAGTGGAAGAAGGAAAATAGAAGGAGAAAATATGAAGGGAGAGAAAGTAAGAAAGGCAGAAAAGAGAAATTAAGAGGGAAGAAGAAAGGAGACAGAGGTAGAGAGACCTGGAGATGGAGGAAACAAGACAGAGAAAATAAAGGGAAAATGTGTAGTCTCCTTGCCATGAATATAAATAAAAAAGATTTTCAGTGGCGTACAAAGTTATAGTGGTTCAAATTATCTAGATGAACTGATTGTACTGACCATAATTTATTCACAATCTTGCAAACAGCAGTTTATTTTTACTTTGAAGAATTCAGATAATATATCTGGACTCAACAGGATTCTGCTGCTGTTCTTTGGGAGAGTGTTTTCTGAATAAGCTTATTCTTTCCTGAAGAGAAGAAAAGCTACGAGCTATAATTTAAGCTTGAATTTTTAATTCACATTTTGCTTTCAATATGTAGAATTCTAAGAGTTTTATAGGTGGATTTACACATTAAAACCACGTGAGTACTCAAGGAATCTTTCTTCATAAAAATCAACATTTCTTGGGTTCCAACTTCTATTTAATATTTTGGCTTAGTATTCTCATATGCTTCTTAAACATATTTTGAAATAGGTAGTATTGCATGTCTCTTTACTAAGCTTTATTTTGGTTGTAATTTCAGCCAAATTTTTTAAGATGATAGACTATATCATACTAATAAAATCCTCTTAATATGGATACGAAATATTTCACTATTTTTATTTTCTATTACTTCACAAATCTCTTTTGAAATCAAAATTCTAGGGCAGCCCAGGTGGCTCAGCAGTTTAGTGCTGCCTTCAGCCCGGGGTGTGATCCTGGAGATCTGGGATTGAGTCCCACGTCGGGCTCCCTGCATGGAGCCTGCTTCTCCCTCTGCCTGTGTCTCTGCCTCTCTCTCTCCCTCTCTCTGTCTCTGTCTCTCATGAATAAATAAAATCTTTTAAAAAAATTAAAAGCAAAATTCTATAAAATACAAAACACAAATATATTGAATTTCTTTTGTTTCAGAAATCCAGGGGAAACCGAGACAATGGAATCTATAGTGTTCTCATATTCAAGTCTCAATAATGAGAATTGGAATCACAGGCTTGCAACAATAGCTTTCAGGGTTGATGATTCTACCCGAAGGGATATCAACAGTAAATGAGAAATAACTCCATCAGTAACACATCTTTGAATAAAAGGAGGGCCTCAGAATTAGAATGAGCAAAGGCTTTATTTATGTAGAACTAGCCTCAGCATCCAGTGTACATGGAAACTTCTAGTAGATATGCACAGCAGAAACACAACTCCACAGTAAAATGAAAGCAACACAAATATAAAGCAGTCCTATTAAAGTGATAAAGATGTGTAGTATGAGGATTTTTTTCTGTCTTTTCTTCTCTAGCACCACTTCATTGCAGAAAATTAAAAATACCTTTCCACATCTAGGCTATCCAGAGCAAAATCAGACACTCGCACATTTTCACATACATTGTCTACCCATGTCATCTCTGTATTACTATAGAAATGCACTTCCTTTAGAACCTGTTGAGTGTGCTTATCGATTTCCCAAACACAGAAATTCAGTTTGCAAGAAAATTGCTTATATATTTGAAGTTCATGAACTAAGAAATCAATAATATTATATAGCATTAGGCACTTAAATTGTACCAAAAAAAAACTTAAATTATGATCATTTGAGAATCTGGTAATATTATTGATTGAATCAATGTATTTAAAAAACATGTCTAATTCTGTATATTGCACTCTGATTGTTCACGTTATCACATGTATATCTTAGATTATACAGATGAACGGGAAGACTATGCACTACATCTTTCCTCATGCAAGGATAAAAATGACAAGAGACTCTAAGGATCACACAGTTTCAGGTAAAGGAAATCAAATAATCTACTTTTTATTTTAATGTCAAATTGGGATACGTATTTGGATTTCAGTTTAGATGACTTATCAAATTTTTAAAAATACTATGTCAAAATTGTTTTGGAGAATTTCAAAAAATAAGCAGGCTATACATTTGAACATCAAAGATTATAAGAGCATGGTCACTAACATGACAAATTACTAAGTGGTATACATTTAGACCATTTTTTCCTTAATTGCATGTTAAAAACATACATGGCATTGTAATATTCCATAATTATTGCTCTACTAAGCAATTTGGTCACTGGGTTTAGAACTATAAAACAGTCTTACACAGGAAATGGAGATCTCTGGTTCTTCTAAGGAATAAATCCCTCTCTACCTTGTCAATTTGAACATTATCAGTTATGCTGAGTTTTTGTTTACTTGTTTGTGTTCTTATGTGAACCAAAGCTTATGACAAATTCCTAAAGCTTTTGATTTTGAAATAATTTTAGATTCCTGGAAAATTCTGGGCTCCCAGAAAACAGTACGGTCCGTTCCTCTGCCCATCTTTTACTTAGTTTCCCTATGTTAACATCTATCTAATAACAATAAGATGATCAAAACCAGGAAGTTAACATTAATTACTATGGTACTATTAAAACATCAACAAGCCTTGGGGTGCCTTACTGACTCAGACAGTAGAGCATGCAACTCTTGATCTTGGGGTGGTCAGTTCGAGCCCCACATTGGGTGTAGAGATTTCTTAAAAATTAAATCTTTAAAACATACAGTATACAAGCCTTATCTAGATTTTGAGTTTTCCCACTTACCCACTAAATTCTCTTTTTTTTTTTTCCTGGTCCAAGATCCAATCTAGATCATATTGTATTTAGTTGTCATCCCTCCTTCATCTCCAGTCTGATAGTTTTGCAATCTTTGTGTTTTGTGACCTTGATGCTTTTGAAAGATAATGGAATTTTATATTATAAATTTAAATTTTCGGTTTAGATCTTTGAGACCAAATATAAATTCTGTCAAAATTAATGACTTTTTGAAACAATGAATATTACCTGTATATTACCTGTATATACTCAAGTATATTCCTTATGTTTATAGACACTGTGCATCAACAGAAAATATTCATAAATATATGTTTTATTTAACATGGTATTTGTTCTGGAGGGTTTTTTTTTTTTTTCGTTTAAGGACTGATATAACGAAGGACAAAAATAGGTATTTTTCAGTATACTTTTTACTGTTCCTTGCATATTTTAGACCATGGAGCATGCAGATGTGCAACAGGTTTTGCTTTGAACTACTCTCCTCACTTTATTTTCATAGAGAATGAATCGATTAGGAGTCTAATGTTGTTTTCCTTTTAAGATTGGGTAATTTTTCTCCTACCAGAGACAAATAATTTAAACTTTCATAGTTTTATTGCATGCACACTGTATTTTAAGCACTGATGGAAATTCCAGGGGTGAATCTTAAAATCCATGGGCTCTATGGATTGGAATAATTACTATGGAATAACTCTATGGAATAATTACTTCTACAAACTAGTTCAGTTCTCTCCAGCTCATAAAGCAAAACAGCATAGTACTTTCTAGCAATGCCCAAATCCTTTTTCAGTGCAAACAACAGAAACCTTACTAAATCATCAGAACTTTCTATCAATATATCTGTCTTCTGTTATTACTTTTATACTGTGTTAATCATCCCCTCAGCCTTCTTGTCTTTTGTAAGTCATTATTTTAATTTTCCTTTTGTTCAGAATTAGGGAAGAAAAGGTTTAAAATATAAAAAGGGCAGAAATAAGAGCTATTGATATCTTGTTACAAGTATTCTACCCTGAAAACTAAGTTTAATTTCCTCTGTCTATAGATTTTAGGAAATGAAAAACAAGAGTCACTGTTTTGAACAATATGTTTACTAGTAGTGTACTATATCATCTCTATGCATGCCCTTTTCTTTTGATATTTACCTAATATAAAAATATAAAAATATTTTCCTCGTTGTATTTGCCTGCATGGATTACTACTGAATATATTTTCCATGCATTCTTCTGTGATCTCATCATGATCAGCATGATCTCATCGTAAATTAAATGTTTTGAAACAATTCATGTTGTTTTCAGATAAGTGTTTATTACCTCAAAGGGATTTAAATACATGTATATGCAAGGCTAGAGCCACAAATTACATCTTTGGCAAACAATGTCTAGCTTAAAGCTAGTGGTAGGCAAACCCTGGCACAGAACATTTGTGCTCCTGGCTGATATCTCAGTGTTTGTCACTCAACCAAAAGCCTTTTTTGCTTGACTGAACATTTGGTGATATTAAGAATTTAACTGTTGTTTTTTGGTTAGGATTACCATTTTGATGTTAATGTTTTTAATAAAAATTAAGGGTAGGTTCTTTTAGAGATACATACTAAAATATTTACAGATGAAATAATGTCTTGTCTGGGCTCTCTTTCAAAATTAGTTGTGTGGAGAACGGCTAAGGAATAGATGGAAAAAATTGACCTTGACTTGATAATGATTGGAACTGGAAGGTTGACCACACTGGGTTTTATTATAGAGTTGTATTACTTTTTTGTATGTATGACATTTTCCATAATAAAAAGTTTAAGTTCCTGTTTGTTGTTCATATTTAGAGAAAATGAGCAGTGGCCAGTAGCTTCATCGTTAGTGAAAAAGCTATCTAACCAGAAATTTAAATACCTTTGTAATCAAGATGAGGATGTAAACAAGGAAGGAGTGAAGAATAAAATGTAGTATATCTGCCTTCCCAAAGAGAAGGTCCAAATGGTCTTTTTCATTTTGGTACCCACTGCAAGTAGAAATACCGTGTAACTTTTATGATAGCTTCATAAACCATTCTAGGGGTGCCTTGATGGCTCAGTTTAAGTGTCTACCTTCCACTGCCTTCCATGATCCCATGGTCCTCAGCAGGGAGCCTGCTTCACCCTCTCTGCCCTTACCCCACTCGTGCCTTCTCTCTCTCGCTCTCAAATAAATACAGTCTTTTTTTAAAAAAATAAAAAAAATAAACCATTCTTACAGGATGTACTATTAAAATATTTTATAAGATTTAGGGATCCCTGGGTGGCTCAGCGGTTTGGCGCCTGCCTTTGGCCCAGGGCGCAATCCTGGAGTCCCGGGATCGAGTCCGCGTCGGGCTCCTGGCATGGAGCCTGCTTCTCCTTCCTCCTGTGTCTCTGCCTCTCTCTCTCTCTCTCTCTCTCTCTCTCATAAATAAATAAATAAATAAATAAATAAATACTCTTTTTTTAAAAAAAATTTATATGAAACAAGTATACCTCACAAAAAAAGAAAAATATTTTTATATTTTGGAATCAAAAATAACTTCAAAATAGAAACACAGGAAAAGAAACTGCGTGTGTGCGTGTGTGTTTGTTAATTGTTTGTCCCGTGTGTTACCCAAAGTTCAAGCAGGAGACCCTCATGGTTTCCAAAATCCTTCCAGGGGGTGCAAAGACAAAGCAATTTTCATAGAAAATGGTAAGATAGCATTTGCCTTTGCCGTCCTCATTTTCTGGTAAATATGCAGTAGAATTTTTCAGGATGCATGATGTGTAACATCACAACAGGTCGTATACAGGGCAGATAAGGGAATTTAGCTGTACTCCATTTAGCTCAATATTAAGTGGATTTGCAATAATGTAAAACAATACTACCCATCTGATAAGTGTTTTGTTTTTAAAATAGTCATTTTTTATTTATTTATTTTTATTTTTTTAGAACATTTTTTATTTAAAATATAATTATTTTAACGTGGAATTAATTTATTTTGAATTCATTAATAAATATTTTAAATTCTTTAATTTGTAATACAGAAAATCTACAGACCTATAATCCATATGAACAAAACCTCTTTGAAATCCTTAGTAATATTAAAAAGCATAAATGACTCATTAAAACCGAAATGTTTGAGAACCATTACTCTAAGGATGTTCATAAAGAATGTTAAAAAAAATATAAGTAAGCTTTATCCTCCTATAAAAAACTTATACAATATAAAATGTATTTTGGAACTCCTTTTATAACTCATATTGGATGAATTTTTTTAAAGATTTTATTTATTTATTCATTAGAGGCACAGAGAGAGAGACAGAGACATAGGCATAGGGAGAAGGAGGCTCCTCACTGGGAGCCCAGTGTGGGACTCAATCCCGGGACCCCGGGACCACGCCCTGAGCCAAAGGCAGATGCTCAACCACTGAGCCACCTGGGCATCCCTGGATGAATTTTTAATTGTTTATTTCTTAATATTTATCTACTGAATACCCTTGGTGGATTTACATTGTGTTGATTGCTAGGATAATAGAATGAACACAACACGTACCCTTATCTACAATTTACTCATAATTTTGATAGTAAAATCTGAAATGTAAGTAATTATTACAATAGAATTTTAGGAACAACTGAGATAAAGTAAGGAATTTATAAAACATCAATGTTCATACCTTTACATGTGTATGCACAAGTGTGTACACACGTATACTTATACACCATTATTATTTTTGTGATGTTCACAAAGAGAAATACATGATATAATCTTTTAAGCAGTTCGTAATTTTTAGAAAATAGATCCTTTGACTACTAACTGCAGACTTCAAAGATAGAGCTATAGGTGCTCATCAACAGCTGTACAATGATCTTGAAAGTATTTGTTCAACCAAATAGAAGGCAACAAAGTTGAGAGAATCGGTAGTGAATTTTAGCAGAAAGACCTGAGTTGGACTTCAACTCTATTGCTCATTTAAATTTTTAGAATAAATTTGCTTATCTGTAAAATAAGACCAGCTCTATGTATCTCGCATAATTGCAAATGAGCCTAGCACAAAATCCTGTGCTTACTCTACACTCAACAAATGTTATTTCCTCTTCTCTTAGGGAGAAATTATCAGAAAAAAAAGAGGATAAAATGTAATGTTCAAGAAATGAGTCTGTTTCTTTTTTATTTAAAACCATCTTATGGCTCCAGAAACACAGCTGTTTCAAACAAGCCAAAGAAATTCTTCTGATTTCAAAAAAGATACTTGCTTATGTATATTTCCATAATGGACTGGCTACATCTGCAAGACTAGAAAGACTAATTAGCAAGTGTAATAGGGAAGAACATTAAATATGTTTAGGTTCAAAAAACAGCAGTGTCTTCCATGGAAATAGTGGCTCATTTTCTATTCTTCATTAGACCACCATCTTTATGAGCTTTTAGAAATAGGAGACAAATGTAACCAATCTCATTGGCTCTGAGGTGGTTGCAATACCAAATATGGGTAGCTCTTTTTTTTTTGTTATTATTTAAACTGCTTTAATAACGTATAATTCACATATCATAAAAGTACACATTGTAAGTGTACAAATCAATTACTTTTAGTAAATGTATGGAGTTGTGTGACTGTCACCACATCAACACAGAGATGTTTTAGAGCATTTCAGCCATTACAAAAAGTTCCCTTTGAGCCTGCTGGCAATGTCGACTTTCCACACTGCTCTCCCAGCCACAGGTGAGAGATTTACTTCCTGCCTCTAAGTTTGCTTTTACTGGGCATTTCATATAAATTGAAACATTCAGTGTACAGTTTTGGTGTCCAACGCCTTCACTTACCAATATTTTTGAAGTTTATTTTGTCACATGTATCAGTAGACTGCTGTGATTTTTATTGTTAAGTAGTAGTCCATTATTTGGATATTCTACATTTTTTTATATTGGATTTTTCCCAGTTTTAAAATATTTGCATATAAGTTTGAGTTTAGATATATGATATTTTTAATGGTTTCCTAGAAGTGGAATTGTTGGGTTCAATGGTAAGTTTCTTTTTAGCTACTTAAGAAACTTAGAAATAGTTTTCCAAAATGAGTGTACCGTATTACATTCTTGCCAGCAATGTCTGATGGCTCCACTTTCTCCATGTTATTGCCAACACTTGCTAATGTCTACCTTTGGGGGTGGATGAACTCGTTTTAACTTGGATTTTCCTAATAACATGGTAATGAGCATATTTTCAGGTGGCTGTAAACATTACATGTCTTGGGTGAAATGTCTGTTCAAATACTTTGCTATTTATTTATTTGGGTTGTTTGTCTTCTTACTGAGTTGTAAGAATTTTTAAATGTTTTGGATATAAGTCCTTAGTAAGGAGTGTGGGTGGTGGGTGCCTGGGTGGCTCAGGTCCTGGGACTGAGCACCACATGGAGCTCAGCAGGGAGCCTGCTTCTCCCTTTCCCCCACCCCTATCACTCTCTCTCTCAAATAAATAAAAAATTTCTTTTTTTTTTAAGTCCTTTAAAGGTATATGACCTGAATATATTTTCTTCTAGTCTATGTCTTGTATTTTTCTTAACAGTTTATTTTAAAGGAAAAGTTTTACATTTTAATGGAATTCAATTTATCAACACTTTTCTTTATGAAGCAGGCTGCTCTTGATAGATATTAAGAACTGTCCCAAGGTCACAAAGATTTTCTCTTATTTTTTATACCAGAAGCATTATACATGTAGGTTTATGACCTATTTTGTGTGGGTTTTGTATATATTGTAAAGCAGAAGTCCATGGTCATTTTTTTTAAGCACAAATGGATATCAATTGACATCCATTTATGCAAACACCTTAAAAATAATCCCCCGTTGAATTGCTGTGGCACATTGTCAGAAACCAATCTGTCATTAATAGGATTTATTTCTGGATTTTCAGTTTTGTTCTCTTTGAGTATGTGCCTGTTATTTCACCAATACTACACTGTCTTGTTTACAGTTAATTTATATTAAATTCTGGAATCTGGTAGTATAAGTCTTCCTTTTGAAAATCATTTCAGCTATTGTGGATCCTTTTAATTTCCATGTTTTAGTATCAGTCTGCTGGGATTATGACAGAAGTTGCATTGAAATTGTAGAGCAATTTGGAGGGAATTGCTGCTTTAACAATACTGAACCATCCCATCCATGAACATGTAATATTTCTTCATTTACTTAGATCTTCTCTAATATTTTACAGTAAAGTTTTATGGTTTTCAGTGTATATGACTAGCATTTATTTTGTTAAGTATCTCCCAAATTATTTTATTCTTTTTTGTTGCAATTATAAATGGAGTTGTTTTCAGTTTGAACTATTCATTGCAATTTTATAGAAATACAATTGATTTTTATATATCGATCTTTTAGTTTATAATCTTTTTTTTAATGATTTATTTATTTATCTATTCATGATAGATATATATATACATAGAGAGAGAGGCAGAGACACAGGAGGAGGGAGAAGCAGGCTTCATGCCAGGAGCCTGACGCGGGACTCGATCCCGGGACTCCAGGATCGCACCCTGGGCCAAAGGCAGGCGCCAAACCGCTGAGCCACCCAGGGATCCATTAGCTTATAATCTTGCTAATATTTTTATTCTATTAGGTTTTTTATGGAATCCTTAAGATTATCTAAGGATGCAAATTCACGTCATCTGCAAATAAAGATAGTTTTACTTCTTTCATACCAATTAGGAAAATTTAATTTTCTTTTCCTTATTACACTTGCTACAATATGTTGTACAATGTTGGACTGAGTAATGAGAGCAGACATCCTTGTTTTACTCCTAAAGAATGTTGGCGACTAATTGTAATGAGAATGTGGGGCTCTGTCCCTACCATAGAATTCCTTCCTCCCCTCCCCTTCTTTAATACTCACTGGAAGGGATTTTTTAGCATAACATTTTTAAAAGCTGAGGAGAAATGTTTCAGAACAGCTTTCAGAAGCCAACAACAGTTAATTAAACTTACCTTTAATTTTTCAAATAAAATTGGATTTCAGAGATGAGTTATGAGAGAAAATTGTACTGTCACCAAGAGACAATGTGTGTTCCATCCTAACTACTGGATTGAACAGGTCCTACCAAGTGAGCCTTGACACAGAAATTTCTCCCTCTCATTCAGGATGATTTTTTTCACTTTCATTCTCATTGAAGAGTGCAGTTATATACAATACAATGTCTTGTTGTAGGAGTGCAATTACATATGATACAACTTCTCACTGTAAGCCTTTCAAATTATTTTTAGGGATAAACTAAATATAAACCTATAGACATAGGAGCGCCCAGGTGGCTCAGTCAGTTAAGCGGCAAACTTTTGATTTCAGCTCAGGTCATGATCTCAGGGTCCTGGGATCCTGCCCCATGTAGGGCTCTGCACTCCATGGGGAGTCTGCTTGAGATTCTCTCTCTCCATCTCCCTCTCCCTCTGCCCCATCTCCACTCACATGTGGGTGCACGTGCATGCTTTCTCTCGCTCAAATAAATAAATCTTAAAAAAACAACCTATAAAATGCAAGTCCTATTGAATCTCTTCTAAAACTCACAGCTTCTTCCTGGTAAATGTTAATCAAAGCTTGCATTCATTTTCTCAGTAACAAAGAAAGTATTGATTGTCAAAGCCAGTTCCACGTAAACATCATCATTTCTCCTGATGTCTGTCAGGTTGAATATTGCTTGCATAATTCTGTTCCTGCTAAGGAAGTGCTTTCCTTCTAACCGGAGGTTGGTTAGCCCATTTTTCTATGTACTCTTCATTAAATTAAATTAAAGGAATTAATGCTTGGTTTTGTGAGAAGAGGGTAAAGACATTCAAGATATTTAACATGTAGGAGAAGAGGATAGAGGGTAATGTTAACGTGAGATTTAAGGATGTAAATAATGTATGTGAATTGGCCATGGGTAAATGGACAATAAGAAATGAGATTCAATTAAAGGAGTAAGGGTTTATATTGATCTCCCAGAATATTTTCTTGACACTTAAAGTAAGGGGCAAAAGTATATGGAAAGAACAAGGATGTAGGAGTCATGAAAAACAAATGGACTCAAATCTTCACTTCTTTACATGCTGGACAACATAGAGAAGTTTCTAAATTTTCTTAGTCTCAGGTTCTTTGTCCTGAAATTATATGAATAATATGTAATGTAAGAAGTTGTAGAAATATTTTTTTAAGATTTTTAAACTTATTTATTTATTCATGAGAGACAGAGAGAGAGAGAGGCAGAGACACAGGAGAAGAAGCAGGCTCCATGCAGGGAGCCTGATGTGGGACTTGATCCTAGGTCTTCAGGATCATGCCCTGGGCCAAAGGTGGTGCTAAACCGCTGAGCCACTGGGCTGCCCTGTAGAAATATTTTTTAATGTAAAAAAAGTATAAGACTTTTATAAGAAGAAACTCTTGAAGTGTTACTAGGAGACCAGCTAGGAGATGCGTTGCTAGCCATTTATTTGGAACAAGAGTGTGGGTTTCACTCTAGCTTTGCCATTTTATTAGGTGTTGCCTTGAGCACTTAACTTCCACAAAGCCTCATTTCCGTCATGTATAAATAGAGAGGGCTTTTTTTTCTTTTTATTTTAACATCCAAAGAGGTAATGTAATTTTTAAGGCATTTTCTAAGAATAGAATAGAATAGAATAGAATAGAATAGAATAGAATAGAATAGAATATATTATTTTAATACCCTTATCACTGATACATTAGCCCTACAGGGAAAAATGGGTGTTGTAGTATTTATCTGTTCAGCATTCATGCAATTATGTATGGAGTGTTGCCTAGATGCTGTATGCTTGCTACATGTAATTATACCCGAATCCCTGCATTGCAGAAATGATACACAGAGCTCTTCCTCTGTTTTCGTGGGAGAAAAGATGATTTTTTTTTTTTGTGGCCTATCTTCCCTTTCTTTCATTCCTACCCTCTGTTGCTGCTCAGTCAATGCGGTAACTACTATAAATACAAATATGTTCCACAAATTTTGCTACCAAATAGTGTGTGTGTGTGTGTGTGTGTGTGTGTGTGTGTGTGTATATATATATATATATATATATATATATATATATATATATTGCACAGAAAACTCAGGATACAACTTTTATCTTTGTATTAATTTTCTATTGGTAATGTAACAAATTACCACAAAATTTGATGGCTTAAAACAGCATTGATTGAATATCTTACAGTTTTCTTGGGTCAAGAATCTAAGGCATTGTTTAACTGGGATCTCTGGTCAGGATCTCCCAGTGCTGCAGCCTATATGTTGGCTGGGCTGCGCTCTGTTCTGGACCTTGGGAATATCCTTCCAGGCTCCCATGATTATTGGCAGAATCCGTTTCCTCCCATTATGCAACTAGGCTCCCCGTGTTCTCCCTGGTTGTCAGCTGAGCCACTCTAAGTATCTAGAGGCTCCTCAGCATCTTGACCTGTTATTCTTTCTCCTAACCTCTCACACTTGGCAGATTCCCTTTTCAGGGCCAGCAGACAACTCTTCATCTTAGTTGGCTGAGACAATGTGGTCATGGCAGCGACTACCACCCTACCTTTGTGAGGCCCTCTTGGTTAGAACCAAGTCACAGGGTATCCCTGGGTGGCTGGGATCCCTGGGTGGCTCAGTGGTTTAGTGCCTGCCTTGGGCTCAGGGCGTGATCCTGGAGTCCTAGGATCGAGTCCTGCATCAGGCTCCCTGCATGGAGCCTGCTTCTCCCTCTGCCTTTGTCTCTGTCTCTCTCTCTGTGTATCTCATGAATAAATAAATACAATCTTTAAAAAAAAAAAAAAAAAGAACCAAATCACAGGATCTTCCTGCCTTCAAAGGGAGTTATTCTAGAAGGGATTCATTGAGAGTCACAATAGAATATGTCTGCCAAGGTCTACACTTATCTCCAGAAGTACAAAAGGAACACTTATTGCTAACTTTTGAATTATAATAGTTTTTGTCTTCTTACTTATCTGGCATTTATCTTTGAAAGCTTATCATAGCGTTACAGTAATATAAGCTTAAACTGTTTTGTTCCCACTGACAATATAGGGTTACTTGGTTGTCTCACAATATGACCATTTTATTATACATAGCAAATGACCCCACTTCCAGTCCTGGACTGTCATCATGAGATCAATATCTAAACAAGTATTAAGGCCATATCTATAAATTGACCCTAACTTCTAATTTTGTAACATCCAATTTCATATCAAAGAATTATTTTATTTTGAACCCTAAGTACTGCTAAATGAATGAAGTTTATTTTTAATTTCCATTTACAAAAGTACCCTGCAAAAAAAACAATAAATAAATAAATAAATAAATAAATAAATAAATAAATAATAAAAAATTCTAAAAAATGAAAGTACCCTGCATACCCCCTCAGATTTGGTCTTACAATTATAATTTTGCATTTGCCTTATATAAGCTAAAATTAAGAAAAAAAATCCATGTGTTATCAAATGAATGAAACATGATTTCCTGAGTATGACAGTCTGGGAAATTTTCTTGGTGGGAATTATTTCTGAACTATTTCAGGAGAACTAAATCCTATGCACCTTTAATAAAATTACTAGTATACAAAATATCTTTTATTTGAAAGATATTGTTCCAGCCAGAATGCCAGTGTCCTTTGATATCTATTTGTGAATTTTGCACATCTCCCTATATATACAATGTTTTATATACATATATATGTGTGTGTATATGTTTAGAAGATATATGTGTGTATATATATATATTATAATGTTTTATATGCCTAAGTACATATGTGTATATATATGAAAGATATGCGTATATACACACACATATATATGTGTGTATATATGTGTCTTTCTTCTTTCCCAAACCAGTGGCTGTTTCAGGCATATGACATCCACCCTGAGCCCACCCCTTTAGTATGGTAGTGAGTATGAATAGCCTTTTCATGCTTTGTGTAACATTTTTATCTTAGTCACATTATATTAGAAAAGACTAATGTGGACTTTTGTTCCTGGAAATGTGACAAAAAATATTCTCTTTGAATTCTTCATATACATAAAGGATATGTATTTAAAACTAGGAAAAACGGGGATGCCTGGGTGGCCCAGCAGTTTAGCGCCTGCCTTTGGCCCAGGTGCGTTCCTGGAGTCCCGGTATCCAGTCTTGCATCGGGCTCCCGGCATGAAGCCTGCTTCTCCCTCTGCCTGTGTCTCTGCCTCTCTCTCTCTCTCTCTCTCTCTCTGTCTGTCTATCATGAATAAATAAATAAATCTTAAAAAAAAAGAGTGAGAGAGTATCTTAGCAAAAAGGATGCTACAGAGCAATTAACTGGATTAGAAAAAGCTAATGTTCTAATTTGTATGCTGAGGTTAGAGTCAGATTAGATTTTGGTGTTAAAGTGATGTTTGCATTTTGGTTTTGTTGGAAGCAATCAAGTAGGGATTGCTATTAAGGCAGTTGATGTGTGCTGTTGTATTTGTAGGAATGTTTTTCTCATAAAAAGCAAAAATCAGTAAAAATAAAGAAAAATGGTGAAGTAATGAAATATTCTTTAGGTCTTTATGTTCTAGTATTGATAAATTAATTACTTGGATAAGACACAAAAGGGAAATTACTATGGGTTTTTAATATAAATTGGTATATTTTCCTAAATATTTATAACCTCAAAATTAGTAGGTGAAAGAATATAAAAATAAACTTTCACAGCCTCACTCAGGAGTATAATTAATGTGTAAACTATAAAAATAGATTTAATTGAACTATCCTTTGGTGACTTTTCTATTATCTTTAGTACTTCATTAGCATTAATATTTACATAGATAATCTTTCTTCTTCTTCAGCCCAAGGAACAACATGACTAAATTGCAATATATCATTATCCTGTGATAACTTCATTGTGAATAATAAACTCCATTGATTTAAAGACTACTGTTCATAAGATAAGCATGTTCACTGATAGAATTTGTTTTTCCTTAATGCTTAGATGTAGCATGTGATAGTATCAAAATGAACCAAGTATTTTAATTTTGTCTAAACTTAATGGTCTAATGGTAACATTATAAATATTCATATATTACTTTAAGAGGAAAATAAAAATATTTTTATAATACTTTAAAATACCAGAGCTTTTAATATAACATGTTAATAAACATATAAAATAAAAGTAGATCTAAGCTTTAAATTTAAATGGAAATATAAAGATTTTTCTTTAATATGCTCATGTTTATTTTATACACAGCTTATTTTATATAGTTTTTAATTTCAGCTTTATTGAGGTATAATGGACTTATAAATTTGTAAGATATTTAAAGTGTACACCATGGTGATTTGAGAAATGATCCCCCCCATATAGTTAATTAAAGCATCCATTACCTCATCTTTTGTGTGTGTGTGTGTGCATGCTCAAGAATATTTAACTTCCGTTCTCAGCAAATTTCACTTATAGAATACAGTGTTACAACTATAGTCACAATGTTTTATATTAGATCCTTAGACCTTTTCCATTCTATAGCTAAGTTTGTACCCTCTTACCAACCTCTCCCTATTTTCCCCACTCACAGGCCCTGGCCACCACTTTTCTACACTGTCTTTCTATGAGTGACTTTTTCTCTACACATATGTGATACCATGCAGTATTTGTCTTTCACTGTCTAGTTTATTTCACTGAGCATAATGCCCTCAGAGTCTATTCATGTTGTCCCAAATGGCAGGATTTCTCTCATTCTCTTGGCTGAATAACATTCCAGTGTGTGTGTGTGTGTGTGTGTGTGTGTGTGTGTGTATACCTTCATTATCCAGTTATCCATCAGCAAACACTTGAGTTGTTTCCATATCTTGGCTATTGTGAATAATGCTATAATGAACATGGTAGTGCAGATATCTCTTTGGATTACTGTTTCATTTCCTTTGGATAGATAACCACAACTGAAATTGTTGGGTCATAGGGTAGTTCTATTTTTAATTTTTTGAGGAAGCTCCATACAGTTTTCCATAGTGGCTATAACCAATTTACATTCCTACCAACAGTGCATCTGGGTTCCATTGTCTCCACATCTTTGTCAATACTTGTTATCTCCTGTATTTTTTTTATCTCCTGTATTTTTGATGCTGGCCATTTAACAGATGTATGTTAATATCTCATTTTGGTTTTGATTTGCATTTCCTTGATAATTAGTGATGTTGAGCACCTTTTCATGTACCTTTTGGCCATTTGTATGTCTTTTTGGAAGAGTGTCTATTTACTTTATTTATTTTCACTTTGTCTATGCATTGTTCTCCTAACCTCAGTGAACATCATTTTGACCATTATTTTGAACTTTTTATCAAACAACTTCTCTCCATTTTATTTGGGTCTTTTTCTGGAATTTTATCTTAGTCTCTTGTTTAGAACATATTCCTCTATTTCTTCAATTGTTTTGACTCTCTGTGTGTTTCTAAGCATTGTATAAAGCAGTCACCTCTCCTCACCTTGATGCAGTGGTTTCATGTAGGAGACAAAAATGATGATTCAGCCTGATGTGAGCTCTTGGTTGTCTCTCAAACCTTGGTGGTTATCCAAGCTGCCTTCTTTGTTCTTAATGGCCCCCAGTAGTTGAAGGTATGCCAAAACCAGTTTTTATGTGGTTTTTGTTTTTAGGGTTTTTTTTTTCATTGACCCAATAGGTAGGAGTCACTCTGCTAGATTCTAGATTTTTTTCAGAGAGATTTGCTCCACATGTAGCTGTAGATTTGGTGTGTCCATGGGATGAGAAGAATTCAGGAGCGTCCTATGTTGTCATCTTGGACTAGAACATTAAGAGTGACTACATAGGGATCCCTGGGTGGCGCAGCGGTTTGGCGCCTGCCTTTGGCCCAGGGCGCGATCCTGGAGACCCGGGATCGAATCCCACTTCGGGCTCCTGGCATGGAGCCTGCTTCTCCCTCTGCCTGTGTCTCTGCCTCTCTCTCTCTGTGTGTGACTATCGTAAATAAATAAAAATTAAAAAAAAAGATATATGTTTAAAAAAAAAAAAAGAGTGACTACATAATAGCATATTCACCACATAATTATAACATATAATATATGCCTTTTCACTCTTGAAAAAACTGGTATATTTAAATTGTAATCCTAAGATTATAAACATAATACTTTTTTTTAAACATTTTGCTACATCCATCACTGAATTTCTCTTTTCTTATAAATATTCCCTGCTTATTTTAAGAATTTCTGAAAGTTAGACTTTTCTGTAAGACTTCTTCAACCACATCTCTGCTTATATGTTGTGAAATTATTGTAACTTTTGACAATCTTTTATTAAAGCTTCTGTGTTCTCTTTGGTAACTACTGGTCTCTCTAACTTGCTGCACTGTTCATTTATGCAAAACTACTGTGTTTTCAAGGCATCTAACTAAAGAAACATTTTATTAATGTTTTTAGATAGATTGTAAACAGAGAGGCACAAGGTATTTATGTTGATAAAAATTTGTCAAAAGTTGAAAAACTTTTCAGTGATGTTCCACTTATCAGGGACCACTCAGAAGCATTTCAGTTAAAAATTAATATTGCTTCCTGAATTCACCAATTTTTTTATTGAATTGTGCAATTTAGATTTGAGCTGGTATGTTTTATTTTTATAGAAAGGTTTTTGTTAATTTTATCTGCATTTACATAAAATATCGAAGTGCAACTATAGAAATGAGAAATCAAAATGTCCAGATTTAAATAATTAGAAATCATATATATTAACTTATATTCATTATGTCCAAATTAGGATACATGTAACTACTGTAAAATAAACAAGGAAAACCTGTTATAGTTTCTGAGTGTTTTTTATTTTCTATCATTCTATTTTATCACAAATTTTCATATGCTACATTATTGTATACATGAGAAAACATAGCAGCAACCACACCACAGCATCAACCAGAGCAACAATAATGCTTGAAAATTTACAAATGCTTGAAATGGTTTCTTTATATATAAAATTTCATTTCTCTCACTGTTGTCATGACTGTACTTTATTTTCATTTTACCAAAGGTACTGAAGCTTATAACATGTATTTAGAAAGTGTTTTAGGTAATAGAATTCAGTAGCATGAGGCTGCATTTTATAAAAGTAAATGAGTATTTTGTTGTGCTACTTTATTTAAATGGATATAATTATAATTGCCTTATGCTGATCTCTTACCCTGTAGGGTTTTAAAGCTTACTCAGTCATCAAAAATCAAATGGTACTTAACTCTTAAGAAATTTTCATCTACAGAGTGAAACTATAGCAAAATCCTTAAAAATAGTCACTTATACCAACTAATAGAATTTAGAGTTCCACAACTACTCTTTTAGCTATACCTTTACAAGGTATAACAATTCTATTTATAGATTCTTAACATATGGCTATTCCATATATTGTGCCATATAACATATAGTGCTGAAATTGTTTTTCATGGGCTATATTTATCGTCTCTTTTTTAAGCTCAAGAAGAAATAATTAAAACCAAATGCCCTGAGCACTCTACTATATCCTACTGTGCTTTTCTATACTCTAGCATGATGACAAATTTTGGTGTGAGCCATGATCTTGAACATATGCCTATACACTCAGAAAATGTCATAAATCATCTTTTGGGATCTGAGACTGACCACATGTTAAAATTGATATGAATACACTAACCACGTTTGAAATTCAGTATCTATATTTTTATGAAAACTTTAACAAGTCGTAAATTACAGCTCTGAGTGATTCAGTCATGGAAAGTGAAATCAAATCTTTAAGAAACTACTTTTATTTTGTACAGATAGATTCCATGAAAAACCCTTTACTTATCACCATCTATTTTAAAATCCTCATTTTGAATTTTCTGAAATGTCCTTAGCCCACTAAAAAAGTAGCCTAAACTAATTGAATGAAAAGTGGCTAATAACTTTTCTTCATCTTCTACCCTTTATAAATGTATTTATCTAATGTCTTACTATAGAATTAGTCCTGATGACTCCTTAAAGCCTATTGTCTTAAGAACTCAACTGTTTCTTTGAAGACTTAGTTGAAACCAAGTCATATAGCAGATGATATTCTAAGTTATAAGTTAATGTGTATCATGAATTAATGTCCACTCATAGTGATAGAAATGGACCAAGAAACAGGTGACAGGAAAATTCCACAAGTGGGGACAGAGAAAGTTAGTATCTTATTCAACTCTGACCCCTTTATAACAGCAGGAAATATGAAACACACAGTGAATTTCTCTTGTTTTCTTTTTGTTTTGAGGCTAAATCTTCAGAATACTTACCCTGGAGGGAAAAAAAAAAAAAAACTAGAAAGGATGGCAAGTAGTGGAGAAGGAGAGAGAGAGGAAAGTGAGTAAAAACAAGGAAGGAAGGGAGGAAGAAAAGGAGAGAGAAAATTCATTTGGAACCACCTTATACCCTGGAATGATGCTTTACCAAAGTATATTAGATAAATGACAAAAGGATTCCATCATCCAGCATTACTGGTTGTTGAATGTTTAACTGTGTTGATGCTGACTACAGTGATTGTTTTTGAAGAGTAAAGTGGGAAGGGAACAGAATCTATGAGAACTGGCTTTTAGCATTCAGAGATTTCCAAAGAGTTGAAAATGGTACTTCAATTAGTGAATAGGAAGAATTTTAATTTAAAGAATAATTGTGTCTTCATTTAAGAAGAATTTTGCTTTCTTTTAGTACTTTTATTTTTAAATACTCTTGGAATTTGTAACAAAAAATATCTGTATACACACACACACACACACATATATATATACACACACACACACATTGTTAATTTTTAGCTGATTAAAAGAAAACATAAACTTAAAACATCAACAGTTCATTTCTATCTCAATTAGCTTTCACATAATAAATATTCTCCATCTTTTTCTCCATGTGGCTGCTTACAGAAAAATCTGTTCTTTGAAATAAAAAAGTTTTCTAAGTTGTTTATCAGTCAAGAATAATTTCATTGTACCTCACTTACAATAAGTGGCTTGTTAATGCACAATGTTAGTCAATGAGTTAAAGCTAAAAAGTTAATAATAACTCACTAATTATGATCATGTTTTCATTTTATTATTTGCAATCAATTATATATTTGGATTGTGTCTTCTTAATTTATGATAGCCATCACTACCTTTTTAAGTGAAATACTCCTCAATTTCATAAGTGAACTGTATACTCTGGAGTTTCTTATACTGGTAACATTGTACAATATTTTTTTTCATTATACAATATTTTTACAAAGTATCTGGTCAAAAGTGGACAAAGGTATTTGTATCATATCTTGGTGATATGGCTGAATTAAAAAAAAATTATTTTTTAATATCACATGATTCATCATAGATCCTACCAAAATCTCAAAGTATCATATTTCATATCAACTATTATAGAATTCATAATAATATCCTTCTGTTATTAGTGTCCAGACCTAATATTCATGTTGTAGATAGCTTTGGGTACCAGAGCCCACTTTTTGTGTACATTATAACTTGTGATAACTCTTGTCTTTTTAAATTATAACTAATAATTTGCTAATTTTTCAATGCAGGTAATGGATTAGGAATTAGAATTGTGGGTGGTAAAGAAATCCCTGGACATAATGGAGAGATTGGAGCCTATATTGCTAAAATTTTTCCTGGAGGAAGTGCAGAACAGACAGGGAAACTTATGGAAGGTAAGAATAAAGATTTCATAGTAAATTAAAATGAACATACTCAAATATAGTTTAATTTCATGTGCAAATTTTATTTTTATTTACTATCTAGGTAAACCTCTCTCTTTTTGGGTCATTATGAAATTTGGGTATAGTAATATGAAAGAAAATGTGTTCACAATTACATTATTTCATTTTCAATTGCATTGTCCTTTGGCTGTTGGTTTGCTATGGGATTATCCTGTTTAAGAAATACTAATTAGTCAATATTTTTACTGACTTGAGTAATATTATTTAAAAAACACTTTGGTTTTGGGATTAATTTTTTATGCATTCTAAGAAAAATTCTATTGAAATAACTGTAAAATACTAGATGATTCAGTATACATTAAAGGTAGGTCACCAAACTATGAACAGCCCACAGGCCAAATCTATCTGCTGCTTGTTTCTGTAAACAGTGTGTTATTGGAACACAGCAAAGATCATCAATATACATGTTGAACATGAGTGTTTCCTCACTATAATAACAGAACTGTATTCATGATAGTGACTAAATGGTCTATAAAGACCAAAATATGTACTCTGTGTACAGAAAATATTTGCCAACTTCTGTGCTAGGTTACTGTCTACTTTTAGAGACTATCCACCTTATTACATCAAAAGCATTTTAAAATAATGAACTTTACAGATGTATCTAAAGGGCCATAAAACATATATTTTATTATTTTCTTTCAAATGTTATAAAGTGCTTGATTCTCAAAATGTATAATGATTTTCACTTGTTAATTAAATGTCATTCACATTTTCCAAAATCTAACATATAGTTTGCAAGTTTTCAGTAATATTGCTTATGATGAATATTTTTAGCATAAAATAGCCTCAACATATTTTATTTTACTCAAAATACTTATTCAGAAGGTGTTTTTCTGTCATTTCATAATTTTATAAAATGTTGCCTGTTGCTTGACATTTTCAGTATGCTGAAATGATTCACTGTCATTTTCTTAAATGTACTGGAACCTACCAAAAAATCCCTTGGATATTTTGATAGACTATTAGAATAAACTTGAAACATTATTTACCCATCACAGTGTTCTTTCTACTGGAGCCAGCTTGTGCCAGTTTACTAAGATATGCTCTTCCCAACTTCACATTCAGTGATATCCCATTGATGGCTTGAATTGGTCATGGTGGGAGTATTTACAAACTGGAAATAGATAAATGTGATAAATTAGGCCTGTTTTGTTCATTTGGTTGTTAGTATTCAGAATGCCAGTTTACCAGGTCATTACTTAATATGTAACTGAAAGTAATTATTAAAAATAGTCTAATGTCATGCAGAAAACAGAAAAGAAGAAGAATTAGCCAAACAACTAAAAGAAGGTAAAGATTGTATGAAGATATCACAATAATGACCAAAATACTGAGTCGGTATGAAGTTTTTATGACTATAATCCTGTCATGCCTAATGCTGGTCTTTTGGAGACTAATTATAGAAATTAAGACTTTTTTTTTAATTGAGATCATTTTTAAGAATGGGAGTGATATCACTTTTATACAGCATACTCCAGCTAGAAATGTATGTAGTGTTTTTATTTTAAAATAAAAATTGCAGCAACTGTTTGTGTTCAAGTTTTGCAAAAATACTTGAACAAAGACATCCCTCTCTTTGTTTACACCGTGGATAAATGCAGCAAGGCTTGCTAATCTTCCAGAGGTTATTCAAGAGGGACATAGAAAAGCAAAAGAATTTGAGAAGATGACTCAATCACTACGATTATTTCGGGAAGTTTCCCTGGCTAGTGAAAGGTCAACTGTAGAAGCTGAAGCTGTCCCTAAGTTGCTGACTTTGATTAAGGAATTATAGACTACATTGGAAGCTTTGAGTTGACTTTGGACAAAGGTGGTAAATTCAGACAACATTATGATCTAATAAACTTTATTTAAAAAAAAATCAGGATGATATGAGAGACAATTTCAGTGAAGCATACTGTGATGAAATGATATTCTTTTTACTTGGTAGCCTCCGTGGTCCTTTATAAGCTCATAAATTTAAAATTTAAAAATAGATATAATGCAAACCAATTCAAGAGAGAAAATTGAAGTGAACTTAAGTTTTATAAGCTTAGACTGCCACGAAGGTTCTCCTCCTTTTTGGAAGTAGTAATCCTGCAGTTTATCTAATTGGTTTGAGTGAGAAATCATTAAAAGCTACATGCATATTATGTAAGATTCTATTTTAATTAACTATTTTTTTTAGTGATACTCCCAAAGATTTGCCTAAGTGCCAAACCAGGACTGAGCACAGATCCTCTAGTTGGAGTCGAGTTCTTGTATAATGCACACCCGTGATTAGTTATGTATGATTTCCAGCTTTGCTTTATGTACTCTGGTCTTTGATAATAGATTCATTGTATTGTCTTGGTTCAGTATTTAGATCCTGTTTTTGAAACATTAAATATTTTTAGGAGTTACTTTAACATATAAGCCATCCTCAAGGTTCTGTGCCACATGCCAGAATGATAAGAGTTCATTCCTTTATTTCCAAAGATGAACTGACTAGCAGGCCATCAGTCTAAATGGGAATCCACAAAGATTCACCTTGTTTGGTATATTTTCAGGATATATATTTTTATGTATATAACTTATATTTACATAGTTTTTGTTTTAACTGTAAATGTGCTTTATTCATACATGGTATCCTTCGAGCCCTCACCTTCAATCTATGATAGATTATTATTATAAAATTTCAGAGCAGTAGATGATTGGTTAAGACACAACTCTGATTTTGATGCCTGAGGTAAGGCATCACTATAACGATACACTATATACTATACAATGCACTATTACAATATGCTACAAGTGTATATATCACTGGAGTCTTGTGGATTTTTTTATATTTAAATTTTTTTCATTATCCTAAAATTTTATTTATTGAAGGCAATAATGATAGTTAATTCTTTCTAGTTTGAAATTAATTCTTTCCTAAAGAAAAGTTATATGTATGTGAATAGATAGATAAAATATGTGTTTATGTGTATGTAATTGTATTTCTCCAACTGTAGAGTGAATTCTAGGTAGACTTAGGAATTAATTTGATGTCTTACAAGTGTATCTTTCTGAAGACAAAAGTGTATACACTGAGCTTTTATGATTTAAAATAGTCTTCCAGGTAATTTAAAACATGAATGACATTTGGTTCACCATGGAATTCTTAGACTATTTTTTCCCCAATCCACACAGTGAAGCTCTTGTTAAAAAAACAACAAAACAAAACAAAACAAAAAAACAGGTTGCATTTATCATCAGTGTCTGTCGTACTACACTCTTGCAGCACTCAGTGGCATGGATTCTACTGTGTTGACTTTTGGAAGAACAAGAGTATTTTCAGGTTTCTTCTAGCTTTTTGTTCTCTAAATTGTGCAATTAAAACATACTGACCAATCATGTTGGTTTTCCAATGCTCATAAGCCAAGTACTGACTTAAGTAACTAACATTAAATGGAAGGGAAACAGTTCCCACTGTCTTCCTGAGTACACTGAGCTGGTTATTTATTAAAAGAAGATTTTTATTCAATGTTTTTTGAAAAATCTTTCTGAACAAGGTTGTCTATCTTGTTAAATAATGTAGGAAAATGATGTGTTTCAGAGTACTCATAATTAGCAATAATTATTACTGCAGAATCATTAGGCTATTCTCAAGAAATTTGTTTTTAAATACAAATATAGCCTTGTACCATCCTCTGAAGTTAAAAAAGCAGTTAGGGAACATTGTATTAATCGAAATCTCCTGAGCAAATCTTTTAGTTTTACAAAATTCTGTAATGATCCTCTGAAAGAATGTACACAGTCAGATGTTTGAGGGAATCTAATCTTCCAAAATCTTAAAATTTATTTCTCTGCAACATTAATAAACATTCTTAAACAAATACTGGACCAAGAATGATCTTTTGCCACTTATTCTTCCTTTTAATGTATAAGGTCAGTTTTCTGTTGAAGGAAAAAAAAAAAGACAAAACATCTGGGAAACTAAATTCCAAATCTAAGTTTCTGAAGTGTTTATTTGTTGCTATTTGCTTTAGGATTAAAATTTTAAACAATTTTAGATCAACAGCGTTGTGGTTGTCTAATGCTCATCAATATTGGGGCCTTAAGTGGTATATACTATCTCTCATTTTTCTCCTTTGATACTGGTATTTCTCTTTGAGCTAATCTGAGCATCTAAAAGTACACTTGAATATGTGGACTTTGAATGCGTATTTAAAACTTGTCACTTCCATTTAAAATTTTTTATTTTTAGTGAAATGATTATAAACCTTATTTATAGTACAATATCAGTACCAGGTGTAATATAATCAGCACCTTACCTAGTAGTCTCAAAAAACTAGATGCTTCCTCTGTAATGAACTCTCTTTTCTCTGCTTTACCTAGTGAAACCTATTCAATATGGTTACAATTTTAGGAAGTTTTGAATTCATGACATGCTTTAAAAAATTTTCCTTAAAAATAACTCTTTATGTGTTGTTCTCAGATAAGAGTTCCAGCTGTCTCCAAATTTGGGGAGTCCATAATTACTCATATCTCATGGCAAGCAAAGACCACATTTTGTTTTGTTTTTTCAATCTGATAAAGACCAGGGTTAATTCTCTATGTTCCATCCATCTGTGTATGTATCAGTTGTGCATGGATCTATTGTGTCCTTTAACAATGGCTTTTTTCCCTACATACCCAGTGCCCAACAGTGTCAAATAAAACAAGATTTCAAATAATATGTATAGAAATGTCAAAGAATTAATTTTTGATTATAAATTTTGTATACTTATTAACATGTTACAGGATTTTGTGAAGCAAATAATAATACAAGGGGTCAGACTCTACTATTTGTAAAGAACCATGAACATTTAAGACAGCATGTATATTTGGTTAATTACTATTTTTGATTACCTTTTCAGAAAAAAATGTACAAAATAGAAAACATTTCCTCTGGGCACACGTTCTTACAACTTTGAGCTTACTGCTCATAAATTTACATAAATATACTCTAGGTTTCTTGTTCTTTGTTTTTTGGGGAGTTTTTTTGGTTTGTTTTTTGAAGAATTGACTTGTTACTGATATAGAAAAAAAAAACAACCCTCATATCTGAAAAATGCAGCACAGTTCTTTGTGCAGTGGCAGAGTATAAGGAGAGAATTTTCGTCTGGCAGTTCTCTAGCCCAAAAGCATTGTTTGCTTTGTGATTGAAGGAGGGTGAAGGGCACAAAACAGAGGAGTTTTAAATTAGAAGTTAAAATCTCAACTCAAAATAGCAAGTGCTCTGTGGAAATGTTTGCTGCCTTACACGTTTGATTTATTTGCACTTAAATGGTGAGTGTGTTTTGCTCTCGAACTTGTGAATTTTACTAAAACAACTCAGTAGTTGAACGTCTCCATTACACAGTAACCACAAAAAGTCAGGGTTTGGTGTTCACTGACTCATTAAGAGTGAACATATTTTTTCTTAGTTTGAGCCCTCTCCCCAATCAGGACAATTGCCTTTGAAGACTCACACAGCTTATTGACACTTCACCTCCTCATCTGTTGAGATGCCCAGCTCAGCATCCCTTCTGTTCCACCTTCCTTGATGGGAGTGGGGCTGCGGGAGCTTCTAAGACCTTCATGGTTTGACATACACAGCTTAATACTTCCTGGGCTGACCTGTAATTTTGATTACAAATGTCTGAGTGTACAAAACACTATAGAGAATAATATGGCAGATAGCCACGTACCCACCATACTTACTACATCGACCTTTTGCCGTATTTGTCTTATATTTTAGGGGAAAGGGATGCATATAAGTCAATTAAACCCTCCTATAGTCACCTCTCTTAGACTTCTCATACTGTCCCTGGATAAATTACTAGACATTATTTGAGTTCACTCTTTTCCTTGCTTCCATTCATAGTTTTATGTATGTATTCTTAAACTCTTCATAAATTCTGATATTTTCTATAAATGATATCTTCATGTATTTTTGCAACCTCTCTTAGTCACATCAAGTTCATACAATTTATCCAAAATGATACATGTGGCCCTAGTTCATTTATTTTCACTATAGGGAGAATTATATTATTGTACATCTCTATTGTAGATTAGTTTAAGCACTCTCTGGTTACTTAAGTTATTTATGAAGTTTTTTTAAAAAACTATTTCAAGCAATGCTGTAATTAATTTTTTTAAGTAGTCGTCTTGTACACACTTGGAGGAGTTTCTTCTACAAGTTAAATTTCTGCACATATATATATATGTATATGTATATGTATACATATATATGTCTGTCTATATATACATATATATCTATATATATCTATCTCTCTCTCTCTATATATATATATATAGAGAGAGAGAGAGAGATAGAAAGAAAGAGAAAATACTAGAAAGATAGATGATAGGTAGATAGATAGATATCTGGTTAAATAATGCAGGGGATGTTATGTGGCTTTTTCTACAATAGTCAATTTTTCTGAATTGCTGTCCAAAGTGTTATACTGTTTTTACATTTGTGAATAGTAAATGTTTCTTTACATCTTTGGTCCTCTTTCTCTAAATTTCCTTTTCCAGATGTATTGTGGGATGGTGTGTGTTTTGTTTACTTTGCCTTCAGTAATGTTCAGTATGATAATGTTTTATTCATCTTATTAGCTCCTGGGTTTTTCTCATCTGCAATTTGCCTATTCTTTTGCTTATTCTTTAATTGGATTACTTTGTGTATTTTCAAATTGAATTTGAAGGAATCTTTATATATTCTGGTAATCCTTTGTCATGTAAGTAGGCTGTAGATGTCTTCGCCTGCTATGTAGCTTGTATTTTGTATGTCTTTTTTTTGTTTTTACAGAAGTTGAAATTTTAATATGGTCAAGTTTATCATTTTGTTTCTGTTAAGTTTTATAAATGTTCTGTATTGTTTAGGAAATTGTCCTTGCCCAAGAGTCTTAAAATATTGCTCCATGTTTTCTTCTAAACATTGTAAAATTTTTCCCACTTTACACATAATGTCCTTATACACATAGAAGTAAGTTGTTTTAATCTATCTGTGGTCTGAGTAGAAACTAGGTTTTTCCCCCCTCAATAAAGACAATCAGTTGTCTGTGAACTATTTATTGAATAGTGTATCATTGCTCCCACTGATCTATAATGCTCCATCAGTCAGATATTGAATTTTTTTAATACATGTGTGGGTCTTTTATGACATCTTTGTTCTAGTCTACTGGCCTGTTTTGTATCCCAACATCATTGTCAGACTGTTTTAACTCTGATATCTTTATATTAAGTCCTGACATGTTGTAGGTGCCATATTGCTGTTCTTCACAAGCCTCTTGGGACAACTCTTGACCTATGACCTTTTATATACATTCCTAAATCTTCTTATCAACTTTCAGAAAAATCTTTGTTGAAATCTGGTAGTAAAAAAAGAAAAAAAGAAAGAAAAGAAATAAATCTGGTCGTGATTGTATTGAAGGAATAAATTAACTTGGAAAAAATATCTTTTTATACTGAGTCATGTCTTTTTGAGTCTTAAATGTGTTCACAATACTGGACTCTTGTTTTTCCTAGAGGTTTAATCATCGTATTCTGAATCCCTACAGTAAAATAAGTTAAGACAGTAAAAAAATTAACACATAGCAGTTGTTAAACTTAATAACAATTTTGCGTCATTTTACATCTACTTATAGTAAGATTCTATCCCCAGAAAAGGCAGAGTAAGAAATGTAAATAAAATCAAATATTATTTAGGAGATATAATGGGCCAAATATAATCCTTAATGTGAATATCATTGGTTCTGAGTTTCATTTAATCACTGAAGTTCTCGAACTCATTCTCCAATTTTTTTTAGTATTGTATATCATAATTGTGAAATACATTACTGATATGATACTTTTAAAATTTCAACAATTTCCATAAAAGAACATTAAATCCATAAGAACTGAACATCTTCTAGTCAATGAACCAAAACAATCATTTAGTTTTGAAGATAACTTGTATCTCTATTATTATTATTGATGATTAAATCACACTTGTTTGGAAGATTTTTAGAAAGCCATTTGGAGCCAAGATAAGTATTAAGATCTAAATGTAGCTTCAAGAACCTTTGAAAGAATCAGCAGAGACATAGAATAGAAGAGCAAAGTTTAAAACCAACCATGTCCACTGCTTGCTTTTGGATTTAGCCAGGGCTATATGAAAATTAGCTTCTCCCAGGTCATTACACCTGTTTTTTCATCCACATGTTATTCTGTGAGGAAATATGCATATGGCATCAATTCTAATTCATGGATATTGTTAAATTCTTAGTTTCTAGTTGTTTCAATATAGGCGATATTGATCCAGCTAGCCAGCTTTTTGTAGAGATGAGTTGACAGGGTTTCTGGCGAGAAAATGCTGTTGGATTTATGGTTGACTATCCATAATTGGTATGAAGGTGAGGCTAGCTGTTTTTGGAGTGGCGGTTTTGATGTTTGAAGTTGGCCTCTGGAAATCCTTGTTAGGAAGAAGACTATGGCAGGAGAGTTAATTCCAGTAGTAATTGCTAGAAGACACACTCCTGTGTAACTTAAGGGAGAATGTTCCTAGGCAAGAAAGTCTCTATTTCTGCTTATGCTTTTTTGGCATATGTTACAGATGGCATGGCAGTGATCAAGGTTGGAGATCAAGAAACACACCACACAGATGAGTGAGCTTCCTTGTTCTTGTTCCAGGGGGATTACCAGGTACGGATTGGTCATTAGCATGAGATTTCTCAAAATTCCTGCAAGCTGGTGTGTCAGGTACACATGACAAAAGATCCCATTTCATGTTAATACAAAGATTTTCTAATAAATATTTAGGAATCTTTCCTATGGAAAGAAAAAGAAGAAATTTTGGGGACCTGGACTGGTAGGTTGTAATATATTACTTTTAGGATGCACTGATATCTTACTTACCTTGTCAGGATATTGATGATTAGCTATGTTGCCAGGACAAAGAAATATATCTATCTGTTTTATCCATTTATTTTAGAATTAATCACAGGAAAATTGTGTTTGAGTCATAATATTTCTGATAGGGACATCAAGAAACCTAAATAATTTCGCTGTTTTATACACTTTTTTAAGTGTAATAATCCACACCCTAATTTGATTCCCTTTATTACTAAGGGTAGCATATCTTGAAATATCTCTGTATGTTCAAGTGATTCTGCTTCTTGATAAACAATTGTTTCTATACGTAAATTTCTGGATTTGTCTAGTCAATACACTTTAAAAGTCTACAATTTAGTGTGTGTGTGAATTGGAGTGGCTATTTTGGAAGCAAGGATGCTGAACCGTCTTTAATATTCATACTAGGCCTTCAGCCCTCCCATGCTTTAGCATGTCCTATATGCACAGAGAATGTTTTTAAAGTCAGACAGAGGGGATCCCTGGGTGGCTCAGCAGTTTGGCGCCTGCCTTTGGCCCAGGGCGCGATCCTGGAATCCCAGGATCGAGTCCCGCGTCAGGCTCCTGGCATGGAGCCTGCTTCTGCCTCTGCCTGTGTCTCTGCCTCTCTCTCTCTATGTCTATCATAAATAAATAAATAAATAAATAAATAAATAAATAAATAAATAAATAAATAATAAAAAATAAAGTCAGACAGATCAGGATTTAAACTCAGCTGTTGTACTTAACTGCCTGGATACATCGTTTTGCTTTTAGTACCTTGGTGTTCTCAGCAGGAAAATTGAGATAATAATGGTCAGATTTAGAAATAATGTACTAGAAACATTTAAATACAGTGTTTGGCATAGCAGTTTTATATATGTGGCAAAAAGATCATGTTTCCTTTCACTTTGGAGATCTTTGATGGTGAGAAGAACCTTTGCCCTATTAAGCTTGAATTCTGTATCCCTTACACATGTCCCTTATAAATGTACATACATGCTTAGCTAATTGACCATGATCAGCTCTGATCTCCGAAGTGCAGGGACATAGGATATTTCTAATTAACAAAGCACCAAAGTTGAGTCAGAACACAGGAACTAAAAGCCTTCTTCATGATTTTAGTCAAGTTACTTATGTTCTCTGAGTCTCCTTTTATCTCATCTGTACAATTGAGAGGTTTTAAGACCTACCTCACAGGAATGAAAGAAACCGATATGTTTTATGTGCTTTGTTAACTATAAAGCACTAGACTCGCCATAGAAGTTATTTTGTTAAGGACAGATAAAATTATTTTCGTAGATGACAATGAATCTTACAAGGTTCAGGCTTCCTATAAGAGATCACTGAACTGTTAGAGCTGTCTGCTATAATGGAATATTATTTCAGTTAACAGGCCTGAATAAATTAAAAACAAACACCTTAATGCCTGAAGTGATTAAGCCATTTCTCATTTTAACTGTAAAACCAAAGTTTTGACTAATCTTTAAAAGGCTTCTAAATTTTATCCCTCATCAACAATATGTTAATCAGTAAACCTCATATCTGATTAAAATCTATGGATGCAAATGCAATGAATATCTGTTCCTGTACCTTTCATGGTGTGTTAGTCACTGAAAACACATCTTGTTAGTGAGCAGAACTGTAGTGTACGTGTCAGATATCTGGCTCTCAGTGTCTGGACTCATCTTTCTCATCAACTCCTTTTGTGTGGGACTTCTGACAAATCATAGAAGCCCACTGGATCTTGTGCATTAAATGTACAGGCTCCTCCGCTAGGCCCTTCAATAATTCATACTTAAGAGACACTTTACCTGTTGAAGAGATGTCAGGGAGAGAGTGAGAAGAAACATGGTTAAAGGTTTGGAATAAGAAGGTGAAACAGTAGCATGTGAGCCATGATGAGCTGATTAAGTTGGATAAAATGAAAATTCAAGCACCAGCATTAAGAATGTGAGGGTGATTACCTGGGACGAAAAGAGAAATGAGATCAGAATGGAGAAATTATGACACTAGTGAAAGTAAGTCTCAGGGCTCTTCCCTCACTATACAAAGCTCCCTACAAATCTTCAGGACGTTCTGAGGAACAGGTGATGTTTATGGCATTTGTGGCCTTTTCAGCATTTGTAATTTGTTGTGTTTTCCATTGTCCTTTTAGCAAATATCCACTTTGTATCTATCATGGTATCCATAACTTTATATTTTTCCTTTAAACTGTACAAGCTTCAGGCCCTGCAAACTGGAATTCATCCTTGCATGAGATGTTTCTAAACGGGAAGGACACTGAAGTGCTTACTGCAGTGTTGTAAGAACATACTGGGGTGCTATGGTAATATACTGAAAAGTTAGATGGAGGCAAAAGGCAGGGATTTGAAGGAAAGGCTGTTGTGAAGGAGTGGAGGTGATACTATTAGGAATACCAGAAGTAATGAAGAATGTGTATGGGTTACAGCATGTACTCCGTAACTACTCTATACAGGTCTATCCTAGAATGCTGACCCTGCTTCGAAGGTGCCTACAGTCTAGAAGCAGTGGATAGAAAGTACTCGCTGTGGAGGTCATGTTTGATGGAGGTCAAAATGGATAAAAATATAAAATAAATCTGAAGAACTAGAAGATACCTTTAAGGGAAAAAAAGCCATTTCTTTAATGACTTTTTGGGGGTACTTTATGTTTTAGTTGCAATAAGAGAAATATTGAGAATACACTGGTTTAGTCCACATGTCTTAGAACCGGTACAGTTTGGGCACCTGGGTGGTTCAAGGGTTGAGCATCTCTCTTTTGCTCAGGTCACAGTCCTGGGGGCCTGAGTTCAAGCCACGCTCTCCTATGGGGAGCCTGCTTCTCCCTCTGCCTATGTCTCTGCCTCTCTGTGTCTCTCATGAATAAAAAATAAGATCTTTTTTTAAAAAAGAAAGAGCCAGTACAGTAACTAAGTGGAACTTACAAATATAATTCCATACAAAAGAATCCCAGATAACCTTCAGGTAATTTCTAACAGCAGATTGTAAACTTCTCAAGGCAAGAAACTGTCCAAGAACTGAAACAGATCTTTCCAGGCTTTCATTTATTTCATTTGTTATTTTTTAAAACTAGCTCAACAGAGTTTCAGCGTTCTGCTGTGTTCCAGATAGAGTGATGAGTGTCGACTCAGAAAGAATATTCTGTGGGAATGCAAGGTTTCTTTCTTTCTTTTTTTTTTTTTAATGCAAGTTTTCATGTCAGCACTCAAGGAATTCAGATTAAAGGCTTTTCATAAGTATTGGAAGCTACAGTGAGCACTGGAAGAAAATAAGATTTCTCTCTTAAGCTACTTTTGTTTTTTACTCTCTGCTCTTTCTTAGATCCTCATCATTGTCATTTATGGTGCTGGAGTCTGCTGAGGTCTATGAGTAATCCATTTACATATATATATATAATATATATAATATATCATGCTATATAAAGTAATCTCTCTTGTCCCCTTGGGGACATAAGTGAAGAAACATGGACTGTACATTTTAGTAGGCAAGACAGAAAATGGCAAAGTTATAAGTACCTTTTAAAAATGGTAATATGTGCTAAGGAGAGAAACACAACAGGGAGCATAGATATGCATACAGGAGGGTGAGGTTGCAAATTTAGAGAGGGTGTTCATGGAAGACCTCACCAAGAAGGCCGAAACTGAGTAAAGCCTCCAAGGAAAGGAAAGAGCGAGTCAGAAGTTATCAGTATTACAGCAGACAAATAAAAAGGGCAAAGGCCCAGAGCAAGGTCATGCCTGGTATGTGCCAGGAACAGTAAGACAGCAAGGAGCCCACTGTGGCTGGAGCTAGTGAGCATGTGAGAGAGGACCGCAGAAGTTCCAGACAAAGTAGTCACAGAGATAGAATCTTGTGGGCCATTGCAAGGACTTCAGCTTCTACTCCTTCAGGATGAGAAGCCCATGGGCCATTATAAGGACTTTAGCTTCTATTTGTGGGGGATGAGAAGACCAAAAGCAGAATGACATTTAAATAGGAATACTCTATTTTCTGTCTCTGTCTCTCTCTCTAAGTAAAGAAATAAATCATTATTTAAAAAGGGGAGGGGTGGATACTTGGGCTGCAGTTGAGCATCTGTCTCTTAGTTTCTGGGCAGGTTATGATCTCAAGGCTTCAAGATAGAGCCCCGTGTCAGGCTCCATGGTTGGCAGCAATCTGTTGGAGAGTCTCTCCCTCTTCCTCTGCCCCTCCCCCCCACTTATGTGGGCATACTCTACCTCTCTCTCTCTCTCTCTCTCTCTCTCCCTCCAAATACATAAATAAATAAATCTTTAAAAAATTTTTAAATAAAATAAATAGGAACACTCTGAATGCTGTAACTAGAATAGTTTGAAGGAGTGAAGCAAAGAAAGAGAATAGTTAGGAAACTAAAGAAATAGTTCCAGGCGTGCCATGTGGCTGTTCAGACCAAGGTGGAAATAGGGACATAATGATAAATTATTACATTGTGTGTATGTTTACGTACACACATACACAACATGTGTGTTAAATTTCAGCTCAGTGAAAGGACCTCAATGTGTTCATTCATTTGTTGCCATTCACAGTATTCAGAATCAGTAAGCCTAAAGTCACCCCACCACATTTTAAAACATAAATCCTTGCATGCCATGCCAGTCCTACAGAGTGAAACCCTAACTTGCCAAAAGTGGGAGGGCCACAGGGGAAGAAAGGTGTAGGGTCATCTCTAAACTGTGCAGTGTTTAAAATAACAATTTGATTATTGCAAGCCTTTTCTCTTATGTCTTATGTTATCAAATGAATTGAGTCCAAGCTCATTATAACCTACGAGGCCTGTGGTGGGCAACACTGACCTGTTGGAACTCATGGTGGCCCATCCTCACTCCCATTTCTCAGCTTCCTACCCACCAGCCCCAGCAGAGCTCTCTAGACCTGGAGCCAGAGTTTTGTTTACCTTCCTTGATGCTGCTGCTCCTCACTGGAAGCAATCCTGTCCAGAATCATAACTGATTGACATTAGTAACCCAGAATCTAGTCCCCTCGATCCTCTCTCAGACACAAACTAAATGCCTGTCGACTTGATGTGGCAAGTTTTATCATGTTCACGTATTTTGATTTTGCATTAATTCTAAAATATTAACTATAAAAATACTCAAGATTTTATAATTTGGTTCTGTGTATTTTAAACAGAGAAGAAGCCAGTATTTCTGAACTTAGATGAGGAATCAGGAGAGCTAGCTTTTGGAACTACCACTAAATATAATTTCTAAAGCTGAACTTTCTCATCTGTAAAAGTAGGGATACGTTACACTTACCCTACCTATTTTACTGGAATGCCATGAAGAGAAAATGAGAAAAAGTAGGCAAAATAATTTTGTTAAACAAAAAGAAGAAAAAAGTCCCATATTGATGCTATTAACACAAATGAAATAGGTCTAATTTTACTTATTTTATTCAAAAGGACTTCTTATAATTAGCTGGTATATGTATGAAAGCTTTTATAATTCTTACATATTACCATTAGTCTCTACATGAATTTTAGAGAGCTGGAGGGAAAACAGTTGAGTTTTGTTTTACATCAGTTGGTCGTTATTGATGTTAAACTGTTGTCTTCTGGGGTGCCTGGTCATCTGTCCTGAAGTTTGGCTCAGGTCATGACCCCTGGGTGTGTGATCCAGCCTCTGGGAAATCAGCTGAGGATCCTTCCTCGGCCCCCACCTTCCACCCCTCTCCCCCTCCCTCCCTGCCTGCAGCGCCTGTGTGCCCGAGCCTGCTCACTCTCAAATAAATCAAATAAAATATATTTTTTAAATGTCTTCTTAGGCAATTCTTGTTTCTCAATGGAAAAAATCAGCTATTGTAATATGTTGCATATTATATACATATATTAATTTCATTTTACATATTAAAAGTGATTTAGAACTGCTGAAATGAAATTCTGCCGTCAAATTATATTTGTTATTTATTGAACATCTATCAACCTGATGTAAATTATTTGCTAATTTGATATGTAAAATATAGAATATTAGTACTTTCTTGAAGCAACTTAACACCTAATTCATTTTATTTCTTTAAGATTCTCTCAGGTTAATAAAATGGTTATTGATTTTTCTTTTATTGTTTGGAATGTCTTCTTTATTTTACTTAGATTCTTTAGCTCCTCAAATGATGAAAGAATTTATACATTAAAAGTTCACCATTTTAATTTTGATTATACCATTCATAACAATGATATACTATCTTTGGCTCAAAAATAAGCAAAACATTCTTGTAATATTGTAACACATTATAATATTTCTACTGATGAGTACTTAGGTCAGGATAAAAACTTGCTTCTTTGTCAAAAGAAACATTTTGTTTCCTTATAAGATAGACCAAGTGTATTTGCATTTACCTTTTGCTTTTAGATTTTGTTCGGGAGATTTCTTTTTAGAATTTTCCTTTTCAGAAATATAATTTCCTTTTTATCTGATTTTACACATGACTTAAAGTTACAATTCAGTAGTCAAAATTCTGTGCATTCTGTCAACCAGTATTCCAAAAGGAATTTATATTGTCCCTATATATGTTAATTCTCGGTAGAGATGATGATGTTGGTGACATTGCCACTGATTCAGATATTCCTCTATTTATTAGAACACTCCTTTCCTAGGATAAAGTGATGATATTTTAGGTTGAAATCTGCTGTCTGAATAGTAGGATACATTTAAATAACATTAAAAAAGAACAATGCAGAATATAAGAATATTTTAAAAGGTTAAGAACATAATTAAACTCAAAATCTGTAATGGTTCACTAGAGATACTTAAAGCAGCAGAGGCAACAGTTAAGGCAAGCGTTTCTCACATACAGTTGCATCATGTAGCCTGGCTTCCTCTGTGCATACAATTAGCACTGTATGTAGGCATTCATGAGTGCATTTTGGTTTAGTGTGTTACACTCTATTTGATGGTATTAACCTGGTAACACCATTGAATTAGAAAGTCATTTGAAAACATTCACTCTAGGGGACGCCTGGTTGAGTGTCTGCCTTCACCTCAGGATGTGGTTCCCGGGTCACAGGATCCAGTCCCACATCAGGAGCCTGCTTCTCCCTCTGCCTATGTCTCTGTCCCTCTTTCTGTCATGAATAAATAAATAAAATTTTTTTTTTTTAAAAAGAGGGAGCCCCAGTGGCCCAGTGGTTTAGCGCCGCCTTCGGCCTGGGGTGTGATCCTGGAGACCTGGGATCGAGTCCCACGTCAGGCTCCCTGCATGGAGCCTGCTTCTCCCTCTGCCTGTGTCTCTGCCTCTCTCTTTCTCTTTGTCTGTCATAAATAAATCAATAAAATCTTAAAAAAGAAAGAAAAGAAAAGAAAGAAAAGAAAAGAAAGAAAAGAAAAGAAAGAAAGAAAAGAAAAAAAGAAAAGAAAAGAAAAGAAAAGAAAAGAAAAGAAAAGAAAAGAAAAGAAAAAAGAAAAGATCCACTCTAGGTGTTTTAACAAAATGAATTGGGGAATTTAAAAAAAGTTTTGAATTTATGAACTTCAATCTACTTCAAATGACGTGATGACATCACATACCTATCATTGGATAGATCCACATGTTATATTATTTTCCCAGAATCATTAAAGTTTTACATACTATTTTCCTGTCTTACTCAGCCACATTGTTTTAGTCTGTTTCAAATAATACATCTAATTCTAAACATCATAAACTATAGCCGTAGAGTGACTTTAGCATCTATACCAATCCTTCCAGGAAATGAAGAGCATGATTCTAGTTTACTTTAGAGGTTGTGGTGATTAGAAACACAATCCTATCATGATAATCTTCAAATTGAACCATAAATCACAGCTAATTATATTCCCCTGTTTCCCTTGACTCTATTTAAAGAGCATGAATTTGCAATACCCCATAGGAGTTCTTCCTTTTTAAAGGCTGAACAGCATTCTACTGTATGTATAAACCATTTTTTCTTTATCCATTTATCTGTCAATAGATACTTAGGTTATCTCAATATTTTGACTATTGGATAGATAACTATAATGAGCATGGAGTGCTCATTTTAAATCCTCATTTAAATGGATCTCTGAGATCCTGATTTCAATTATTTTGGATAAGTACCTGGAAACAGGATCGCTAGATTGGGTAATTCTGTTTTTAATTTTTAGAAAATATCATACTGTTTTTCATAATGGCAACATTTTGCATTCCAACCGACAAGAGTACAAGGATTCTAATTTCTCTACCTCTTTATCAACATTTACTGTCTTGTTTTTTTTTTTTTTAATAATGGCCACTCTAACATGTGTGATTATTATTTTAATTTCCCTGGTAATTAGTGACATTGGGTAATCCTTCCTATATTACTTTCCTCCTATGGCAGTGTTCAGCATAATCTCCCATCAGTGTGCCTGTGTAAGTGTGATATTTGCTTATTTTCTGGGACTGGAGTGGAGAACAGAGAGGAGAAAGTCAATTAGCCTTTTTTTCATTCCTAAATGACATTGTTTATCCACCAGAAATGGTGTATTCCACCAAAACTTTGTTTGTTCAACAATGTTATTTTTCACATGTGCAAGTCTTCAAATAAAATTGTCACAAAGAAAATACAATTTTTAGATTGTCTTTTTATTATAATTAAAATGGCATTATAAATAACGTATGTGTTTTTCGTGCTAGGTTTTGCGTGTTTGAGCACCATTTATATTTAGGTGGGCTATGAGGTAGGTTTAGTTGGTATAAATGGAATGAAATTTTCTATTTGCTGGTACTAGTGATACCGGAGAGCTTGGTTCTCCTCTCACAGAGTGGAAGAATGAATCTCAGACAACAGAGTGAGCAAAGAGAAGTTTATTAAGCAGAGATACAGAGAAAGCTCTCAAAATGTGAGAGATCCTGACAGGGTTACCCCTGAGAGCTTTTATGGTCTCTCTTTTATAGGAAACTGACCAGGGAACTGGTAAATTTCTTGTCAATATTAGGGTGGATTTGTAAATATCATGTCTATATTTAGAACACGCATGGTGTTCTTATAAATAGCATGAGCACAAACAAGGTGTTCCCTTCTCTCTGGTCAATACTCCTCCATAACATTTCTCTGCATCTGGGATTTCTGTGAGCCTAGTCAGGTGGCCCGTGGCCTTGAGATTCTTGTGCTGTCTTGGCTTGAGCAGGGTCTATTGATAACACCTTGATGACCTATTTCTTTGTGGTCTGGTGAATTTCTGTGATTACTTAGTAGCCACTAAAGGAAGGATATTCCCTAACACTTTTGGAGCTAGGGAGACAGGTTTATTTTTCTGTTTTTACTGTCCTATCTCTGTTTTCTTGAGATGGGTAGGAACCTGACTCTGGCACCTTTCCGGGTTTATGGGAGCCCACTGATTCCTGGGAGCCTGACTCTGGGCCTTTCCCTTCTCTTTCTCTACCTAGCTCCATCTGCCCCTGACTCATTCCTACATCACTAGCATTGGCCTGAGGGATAGATGGAGTTCATAATTCTGCGCTACCATTAACTAACTCTGTGATATTAGAAATCATGTCACCTCATGTTTCATCTTTCTAGTGTATTCTATAAGAAAAGAAAACTAGGGCATGTGCAAGGATCTTCCTTACTTTATAACATGAGTCTATAAAATAGTTGTGACTTGCTTTTGCAACACATTTTGTTTATATGTTTTTTTAATGGCCTTTTTATTATTGACCGTTAATATTGCAAAATATGTGATAACGTATTTTCTTTGTAATTATGTTTTTTATGATTGGAACTAAATCTATTTTAGATCTGTGAGTGTAGAAGTCATTGATTCTAAATATTTCAGTGTATTCAACCTAGAAAAAAAGAGTGGGTAAGCCTAGACAGTTCAACTACAGTTTCTTAGATGTTTTTTTTTCTATTTACGATGTTGTGAGAATTTTTATTTTGTAAATTAATTGCATTTGAAAATGTATATATGTATGACATACTTTGCTTATTTTAATTGCTTATTCTTCATTAAAAGTGTGAATGAAAAAAGAAACATGGAAAGTGAATTGCTCAAGACCACACCCCAAATTAATGGCAGTTTTAAATACAGACAGAATTCAACTTCTTTAATTATGAGCTACCAAAAAATTGGGTGCTTAGGTGACTCAGTTGGTTAAGCGTCTGACTCGATCTCAGCTTTGGTCTTGATCTCTGGGTTGTGAATTCAAGCCCTGTGTTATACACCTAAACAAGCTATATAAAATTACTCAAAGAACTCTCATTATTATTATCATGGCATATACATTTGCTTAACAATCTGGTTCATTTATAAACAGATTGTTATTTATTTATGCAATTTATATTGTATAAAAATACAGTAGCTTAAAGCAAAAACATAGAAAGTTATCTGAAATCTCATATATATATATATGTTTAATATTACTGAAATTTGGAAGAATGTATATTTATAAAATTTATGTTAAATATTCTAATGAGTTTAATTCTATTATCTTTATATTGGGAAGAGAGGATATTGTGATATATCATATTTTTTAAATGTATAGTTTAATAGAGTTAAAATTCTGATATTTTAGTTTGAAAATAGCTTTTAGTTTGAATGGCATTAGCACTTCGGCTTATAAATAAAAAAATTTTTTCATCGTTTTTAGAAAGAGAGAGCGGGGAGGGGGAAGGAAGGAGAGGGAGAGAATCCTAGGCAACTTCATGCTGAGCGTGGAGCCTGATGTGGGCTTGATTTCACCACCATGAGAATGTAACCTGCGCTGAAACTACGAGTCAGTTGCTTAACTGACTGAGCCACCTAGGCAGGCCTGGCATGTAAGTTTAAACCAAATTTAGAGAATACAGATTGAATGTTCCAACCCCTGAGTTAACCAATCCAGAAATAAATGTGGCAATGCTCAGAGAAGATTAACTAGATATGATGATGGCATAGGGGGCCCCTGGGAGCCAACACCAGCCCAAAGAGCCTAACCATGACCATAGAGAAAATGTGGGGAGTGCAGAAGAGAAAAATTAGATGACATGATTCCTGTACTTGGAAGTCCTCGTATATATGTAAGGAAAATTTGTAGATGAGGAAAAATCATGTAAAAAATTGTAGAAATTTTAGAATCTAAAGTATTTGTTCAAATTTTCATATAAAGCTCCAGCTCAAAAATTACATTTTCATAAATTGCAAATAAGAATTTGTTCTTTCATTGTGCCATAGTATTCTCCCCCTTGTAGAGTAGAAATAAACTGAAATAGTGATCTAGCAATATAATCTCCCTTGAGGAAGCCAAGGATAGCAAATTATCCAGTTTGCTGAAAGTCACAACAGCTTGTAAATACCTAAGGTAAATGTGAACACAATATGATTATGGAGAAGAGAAAGTATCAACAGTCAGCAGTACACTGGTTCATAAAACACATCTCTGATAAAGTATTTATCTTTCTGAAAATAGTGCATATGCTCCTTATTAAAAGATAGGCAGATTTAAATTTTTGAATGCTAAATATCAGACACACGCACACACTTTGTTGCATTTGAAAGTATTATTTTTTTTAAAAAAGCAACATTTTTATAGCCCTTTATAGCAAGTCAGACTACATTCTCAATAAAATGGAATTCAGATTACCTTCCTTTCAGGGTATCTTTAGCGACCTTGTTGTAGTTAATGGAAGTTGTTCTAATGACCTATTAAGTTGTGAAGTCATTTTATTTTTATTTTTAAATTCTATTTTATTTAAATTCCATTTGTTAACATTTAATGTATTAATGTTTCAGGGGTAGAGTTCCCTGATTCATCAGTTGTATATAACACCCCGTGCTCCTTATATCGTGTGCCCTCTGAGGTCATTTTAAACTCAACTCATTCCAGTAGATTGGGAAACGGGGTTCCTGAGAGTGCCTAGGAGAGGCCTAGAGTGGGAACTGAAGAGTGAGGAGGGGGAAGCAGGCAGAGAGAGACTGCTTCAGTGAAAGTCGTTCCAGGTTCATATATTTTATTTACCAAGGCTCTAAGTTTTGATCAAACTATGTATTCCAAGAGTAAAAATAATAGAAATCATAATGACAGTGGCAAAAGTGGCAATAACATTATGAGATTAGCTCTTCAAGAAGATACTTTCCGACCTTAAGATTTTTATGCTTCTAGGTGAGTTTTCTGTGGGTTTTTAATATCTTAAAATACATTTCAGATACATACATCTGGGTTTTTAGTATCTTGTCATGATTGAGGGAATCTCTTTTATCCTGTAAATAAGCAGGATGCTATTCAAATACTATTTTTTCCCTTTACTGAAGATACCATTCTTTTTTCCCTTCCTGATTTTCCCTTCTTCCACCATTTCTTTCTTTCTGTCATTTCATGTTAATGTATAAATTGGTTAAGGTCGTAAAATATTGAAAATTAACTTTATAAAACAATAAAACCCATCTATATGCGTTTCTCTTACGTTAACACTCCATTAGTCATACTAATTATTATAACTGATGTGGACAATATATTGGATCCCCGAAACTCACTTGCAGGGTTTGTTCATGATTTAGAAAGCCAAGGCAAATGACCATTACAGGTGCTGAGTTTTTCCTGCTGCTGCTGCTAATTTATAAATGACTTTTGAGAGCAAATGTCCAGATTTAGGAAATTAATCTATAGTCATGGTTCATAATAACAGTGGGGAAAAAGTACAAAACAATAAATTTTGATTGATTTATTATATATGTATCTATTTTTTAACTAAGTTTGGGTTTTGTTTTGTTCTGTTCTGTTATCCCAGTGGCATTAGGTTCTCATACCATAGCCCGCCAGCTTCATTGGCTCATGTAAGTTTCCCTCGTGTGTGTGTGTGTGTGTGTGTGTGTGTGTGTGTGTATGAGTGTCTGTGGTTTTTGTGTGTGTTGGTTGTTCATTTATTAACTCATTCATTTTCCTCTATCTCATTTTCTTTTTTTATCTCATTTTCTTTTCCCACTTCCTTCTTCTGTTCATGAGCAACTATTATAATTTATGAAATTTCTGGGGGTTTTTTGAAAAATATATAATGTTATTTGGTACAAATAGCACTTTAATGTACATAAAATGTCATTGTCCTATAGACAGATCCTGTTTCTCACTTGTTCTTACTTGGAAAATAGTTTTAAGGTGGATCCTCCTTTTGGTTTTAATGCCCAGTTACGGTCTTTTTTCCTGCACTCTCTGCCAGGTATTTCTGTCTTGAGAAATTACTACACTCTCATTGTCCCATTTCTCCTGATACTGCCTGCTACCTCAAATAGACTCTCAAGATTTCCGGGTCATAGAGTGTATACGTATTTAATTTAATGATGCTCTCCCACATTGCCCCCCAGAGGGGTGCACTAACCTGCATTCCCATTTGAATAATCACATATTTATAGATTGTAAACACGCAGTTGTTTTATTTTCACATGACACAGTCATAGTATTCTCACATCACAGAGTGAGAGTAAAGCTCAACAGCCATCCAACAAGTGTAATTTACTTTGTAGTAAGAGTCTTCTGATTATATATCCTGGTCAGCACATGGTATTTTCTGGCTTTTAAACTTTTTGCAATATGATGAGAGCTAAGTAGTATGTCATTATTGCCTTAATGTATACTTTCTCATCACTAATGAGTCTGGGCCTTTTTTGATAGACTTATAAAACTTTTAAAATTCTTTCTCTGTTAATCAGCTTAATTTTACTAACTGCCAAGATGTTTCTGTTTTTTTGCTAGTGGAGTATCATTTTTTATTAATTTTTATGACAATATACAGTATTAGACGCCAGGTGGTGATCACCACGTGAGGAATTAATTATGTAGTGCCTGCCACTTACTAGGTGTGGAAAAAATAGTTATGGAATTTTTTAAAAAGCCATGAGCTTGGGATCCCTGGGTGGCTCAGCGGTTTGGTGCCTGCCTTTGGCCCAGGGCGTGATCCTGGAGACCCGGGATCGAATCCCACATCGGGCTCCCGGTGCATGGAGCCTGCTTCTCCCTCTGCCTGTGTCTCTGTGCCTCTCTCTCTCTCTGTGACTATCATAAATAAATAAAAAATTTTAAAAAAAAGCCATGAGCTTTTGTGTGATATATATTTGGATATACATATACGATTTCAACTGTTCACTCAGTAATTTTAATCCATAAGATGTTTGTGATGTAATGGTAAATATTAATTATAGACAAAGAAATAACATACCTGATATCGTGCATTATAAAGAATACCATTCATTAGTTTTAGGGGCACATAAAGTTAAGAAATCCCAGAAGTTATAAAAACACGTAGTTGATAATGTTTTATGTTGATTTTTTTTTAGTTCAAACATTACCTGATTATTGTCTTTTTTGTTTTTTAATAACATGTTAAATATAAAATTCTGAGCAGCAAATCCTGTCATCAGCTGTTGAACATTCGATAAAAATTCAGATGACCTTAGTTGTCCTATTAAAAGCTATTAGTATAGGTACTTTCTAGGGATATAATTGAAATATCATCTGTTGACTCTCAAAGTTGAGCAGTTTATAACATACATGTTTCATATAATTTAAGTATAAAGAAAATGTAAATGTTTGCTCATAATGCTAAATAATAGATATAACCCTCTATATGTACACTATCCTCCAGGAATTATTTCTAAAAAAAAGTCAGAGTACAAAGTTATCTCTCCTCTGCTTCCATTCAAGTCAATTAAATGATAAAATATTACTTTAGTGAACCTCAGTGTGGCATGATCATGTTCCACAAATTTTCACAAGCATTTTAAAATAGTTTATAGGATTTTGCAGTTAACATTTTTCAAGAATGTTATATTTGAAATCATATCATACTTAATTCTCATAACGATTAAAACCTTGTTATGAATTAAGAAGGAATAATTGGTTATATTCACGTGGTTATTTTAGTATGGCTCTTGTAGGATTTTTAGAGATTAGGAGAGGTGATGCTTAAGAAACTTGTTATTAAAGGACAATGTACAAGTCATCACATACCCTATGGCATCTGATCCTCACCAATGGAACCAAGAATAAAAGGACAAAAGTACTAGCAAAATCTTTTGAACCACTGTCCTGCATGAACTCTGGTGGGAAACTGAATGAAGACAAAAGAAGTTTAGCCTGTGTATCATGGAACAGAACAGATTGTGTAGTTTATGACCACAGGTGTGTTTCTAGGCAAGATTCTAGTTATCTGTTGCTGGGTTGGTTTTGTTTTTGTTTTTTCCAGAAATTTATCACTGATTCTAAATAACTTTCCCTTTGTAATACCAGAAGCATTTTTAAATTTTGTTGGGTGATTATGTTTTGGAAATTTGCCCCTTTATTTTGAGAGATGAAATATTAGCTAATCCAAGAGAAGAAGCATGAAGATTATGCAGCTATTTCTTTTCATAGAATATGCTTTTGCCGAAAAGTGACAATGCAATTATAACACTAATTGTTTCAATTCAAAATCATCTGTATATAAATATACTCTTTATCTTGACTTTTTTTTAAGTGTGTTTTTCAGCATGATTTTCCTTTTGTAGTGGTAAACTTTTCTTTAGTGGTGTCACTGTTGTCTCTTATGTAATTTTCTCATTTTATATGTACAACAGCCTGGGATTGTTGAATTAAACCTAAGGCCCATCTGAAGATAACATTTTGTTGGAGTAAGTTCTAGAAAAGCCATTTCTGTTTGTGTTATTGTGGACATTTTTATGGACTTCTTTTGCCATTTCACTCTAGTAAAAGTATTTCCCTTGTTTGTAACTGGTAATAATGCTTTCCAGTGTAAATCAAAATCATTAAAACCTTTAAAGATTCAATTAGGCCATATTTAGAGTTTTCCACTGAAACCAATGGTGAGCAATAGAGAATTTCACATAGGCATCTGTGAAGCTCATTGAAATCCTAATTGTTCCACAAGTATTTCCTTTTAATTAAATTATAGCCTAGTTATGGCATGCAGATACTGTCTTAGGTAAAGCTGACAGCACTCACAAATATTTGGGCACTATTACTTTGGATAGTTTCATCCAATTTATATCCATTTCACATAGCTACATATTAGGAAGAGGTGATTCATGCCAAATATGTACTCCTGAGTTATTTGACAGCTCATATAAAATGGACCAAAGAAGCAAAATTTAAAATGTTGTTACTATTTTTTGAGGTGAAAATTATTTCTAGATAAAGAGAAAACATGAAATGCCCTCTAATTAGTCCAGCAACATAGTTAATGTGATCCAGCACAAAAAGATGATGTAGAGTTCTTTGTTGAAACATTATTAAGAATTTCAAAATTGCACCAGTGAAGCATTAAACCAAGCATGGGCCCTTCTGAGCACAGGGTCTTGTACTACCGCACAGGCCACCCCCCCATGAAGCTGCCCTTTCTGTAACACGCCTGCTGATTCTACTCAGGAACGTCTTGCATACAGTGAAGAAAGAAAAAAAAAATACCACATGGAAATCTGTTTTATCTTAGCAAAGTTGAAGCAATACCAATGTCTTAAAACCAAACTACTAAGACTTTTTTCTACTTCTCCCATTCCATGATGGATTATGAAAGTCTATACTCTTCTAGATGCTTGTTTCCCAAGGAAAAATTATATTGGTGCTTGTATGTTTTTTTTCTTCTACAAAATTGGCCTAAGCAATATATGTTTAATAATGTTTTCTTTATTAAAGCAGTGTGAACAAAATGCATGTGTTTGGTAATATTTAATAGATTTTCAAAAGTAATATTTTGCATGTTGTCTTAGACATATTTGATGTGTTCAGGTAAGTGATGAAATTGAACTACATGTGGTTATGGTATTAACATTACAGAGAACTTTGAACTGGTGTTCTCTGAAATGGTGTGCTGAGTTGGTTTTTAAATGTTTTCTATGCCCTATAGACTCAAACTAGAAATACAACATATTTTTTATTTTATACTTGAATTTGTTTTTTAGGGATGCAAGTATTGGAATGGAATGGAATTCCTTTAACTTCTAAAACGTATGAAGAAGTGCAGAGTATCATTAGTCAGCAAAGTGGGGAAGCAGAAATATGTGTAAGACTGTGAGTTTTTCCCCATCTTTTTGTTTCCATTTTTTGGCTATTCATGGCTCTTTTAATTTAAAATTGTTAAGGTGGAACCTTTGCCAGCCAGCAAGATTTTCAGTAATTAGAAAATAAAGTGAATACAAGTTTTATAGATTTCTTGTGTTCAGAATCAAAGTCTAAAGCATAGAAAGAATTCAGCTAATTTTGTGTCTGATCATGTCAGTAGTTCTCCCCCTTTCATGCTTTTATTGAAACATGCTTCATTTAAATGAAAGCCTAAACCTATTTAGATTTTGTGTATGTGTGTAGTATTTCAAAATGAACTTACATTTAATCAATAAAGATTTCACCTTAAAAAATCATTTTTATCAGCTGACTTTTAAAAGCATTGCAAATATATATTTGGTTAGGAGGGTGAGCATGCTTGGAAATGGCTTTATATCATTAACCACTTCTCATTTACCTACTGAAAAAAAAATCAGGGCAGTTGGAAAAAAGGGCCTTTTGTCTCCTATTTCCTCAATTTCTTTCTTAATTTCTTTGTTTTAATTTTTAGGGATCTCAATATGCTGTCCGACTCTGAAAATCCCCAGCAGCTGGAACTTCATGAGCCACCAAGAGCTGGTAGGTGAAAGGAATCTGCTCCCAGCTGTGGGTAAGGGTGAAGGTGTGTATGTAAAGGGAGTTGTAGAGGCAGATGATGCCTCTGTATGATGAAGATATAAACACAAACATATTGTTTGGGCAAAAATGTAGGTATAGACCAATAGGTGTTTATTTACTTATGTAATCTTAATCAAAACCAAAAGCACTGCAGCTATGGATGTAGCATCCTAGGGAAACACATACTTGTGTGTCAGACCCATTAAAGAAATTCATACAGAATTCTTGCTGTGTGCGTTTATAGTTTTAATTCTTTAAAAATGAATTCATCCAATCAGAGTAGGCCATGGGGCCATTTATTTGAGGTATTATAGAAGTTTTAGATCATACTTGATTCCTTTTAGCATAACTGGATTATGGACCTTTTGATGGCCTTTTTCTAATAAAGAGAAAAATCCACGTGTCATTTCATAAGGACATGACGAAATGGATTTAGCTCTTTCTTAGCTAACAACTGTAGTCTTATAAATGTAGATGTCTTATTACATTAAAAATATGGCTTATTTCTTTAACAAATATTTCTCGAGTGTTCCCTATGCTACAGCCAGCATGGAGAGTTTGGGTTACTGCCCTCAGGAACAGGGAGAGGCCTGTATAACTTCTCATACATCTGTGCGTGTAAATTCCCTTGTCATCTAGAACTCATGTAAGTTCTATGGTATCAAGTACCTATGAAATGGAGAAATACATAGCCACTTCATTTTGTTGTAGTGGATAAAGCGAAATCCCCAGGGGTTGATCCCAAGCAGTTGGCAGCGGAGCTCCAGAAGGTTTCACTACAACAGTCACCACTGGTTCTGTCATCCGTTGTGGAGAAAGGATCTCACGTTCATTCAGGTCCTACTTCTGCAGGATCCAGTTCTGTCCCCAGCCCTGGGCAACCAGGGTCTCCCTCAGTGAACAAAAAGAAGCACAGCAGCAGCAAGGTGAGAAGTGACCTTTGAGTTACTTATTTTCTAGCTCTGTATTCAATCAAGGACAGAGGAAATCCAGTATCATCTTCTCAGGTGGTTTTCTTGTGATCTCTCACTTCCTAATGATGGATTGAAACAAAATGTCCATTTCTTAATATATAGCGGATCAAATGTTATAAAGATGAAGTATTTCTACATTTCTTAAAATACTCTAGCAGTTGGGATCCCTGGGTGGCACAGTGGTTTGGCGCCTGCCTTTGGCCCAGGGCGCGATCCTGGAGACCCAGGATCGAATCCCATGTCGGGCTCCTGGTGCGTGGAGCCTGCTTCTCCCTCTGCCTATGTCTCTGCCTCTCTCTCTCTCTCTGTGTGACTATCATAAATAAATAAAAATTAAAAAAAAATACTCTAGCAGTTATAATTATGAGGAACTTGAATGGTGTGTCTAATGCTTTGTATTTCCTGGTTCTTCTTCTTTGTAGTTGTCTGAGCCCCTTTGTGTATGGAACGTTAGCTTTGCATCTTTTTGGAAATGCAAGATAGACATTACATTGGATTTGATAATTTAAATAAAAGGTATAAAGGACACAGAGATAAAATTTGTCCTAAAAGAATTTAGGACAATAAGAAATAAGGAAAATCAGTCATATGGAATTGCCACTTTGAATTTTATCCCTAATTCTATACTGATTGGGGCACCTCAGTGGCTCAGTCAGTTAAGCATCCAGCTCTCGATTTCAGCTCAGATCATGATCTCACACGGTTGTGAGATCGAGCCCCATGTTGGGTGCTGCGCTCCACAGGAATCTGCCTGAGATTCTCTTTCTCCCTCTTCCTCTGCCCCTCCCCTCATGCTTGCTTGCTCTATCTCTCTCTCAAATAAATAGATTAAATCTTAAAAAAAAAAAAAAAGAAGAAGAACCAGTAATATAGAATTGCCATTTTGAATTTTATCCCTAATTCCATACTAATAAATTTTCCTTTGTTGCAAGTCTTCTTTTGAAATAAATACTTCTAACATTATTATTTCCAAGTCACTGGGCAATTAAAAGAAAACAGAATTAATTTTTTAAGTTTATAAAAGCAGATGAAAATATAGCTTTTTCCTCATGCATTTGATTGCATCATTTGATGACTTGTTTCAAACTAAATATAGCAATGCTTCTCAAAGTGCAATTTCGAGAGTAGATTCAATTTCAAAACATATTTTAACACAGCTGTATTATACCACATGCAATTGTGTATTAGTGTCTGAGAATCACCTCATGGAAGCTCGCTGTCTCCTGAGTTACAGACTGATGGTATTTTTCACTCCTTTCTCAATCTCCAGGTAGAAGTCCTCAAGACATGACAAACTCTGCTAGCAAAGTTTCCAAACCAAGCATATTATAGTTCTATGAGTTTCTCATCCTAATATTTTTTTATTTCAGCAACTGACATCACCATCCTTCCAGGAAATTAAGTACAAATTTAAGACCTCCATTGCTCTTCTTTTTTCTTGATTCACAATGTCTGATCAGTCACTGAATCTTAATCCTGAGAATTCTAATTTCCTAAAAAGTCTGTAGCAATTTTCTGTCTTCTCGGAACTCACCAATGATCTTTAGCAAAGCATTATTTTTTTTCTAACATTATTGCACTCACTACTGGTAACTCCATTCACCATTTTTATTTCCTTCCTCTTAAACTACTCTCCAACTGTCTGATCTGTGCTTAATGATCTGATTGGGTCACTACCTTGTTTAAAAAGTATCCCTACTCCCCAGAAAGTTGGCTGCCTCACCTTTGCGTTGGACCCTACCCTGCTCAGTCTAAAAGGGCTCAGTTAGTGGTTTTTCTTGGGAGGTTATTACAGTAAACATAATGTCCAATCTTTACAATAGCCTTGATAAAAAGTACTCTGTATATTAGGGTTTCCAACTCATTCCTACTTTTCAGACATTTTTGGATGGCACCTCAGTGTCAGGGGTCACACTTTGTATAGGATACAAAGATGGATAAAATCCTTTCCCTGCATAGTAGGTAGACCAGTGGTTCCTAAAGTGTGATTCTTTTAACAGCATCAGCATCATCTAGAAACATGTTAAAAATACAAATTCTTGATCCTACTCTATGCCTTCTTTAAGGATTAGACCAAGAAACAAGAGTTTTAATAAGTTCTCCAAGTTGTGTGCTGCCCCTTGAGGTTTAAAAGATACTGGTCTAGGGTTACCTGGGTGGCTCAGTTGGTTAAGCATTTGCCTTTGGCTCAGGTCATGATTCAAGTCCTGGGATCGAGCCCCTCCCTTGTCAGGCTCCCACCTTCAGCAGGGAGTCTGCTTCTCCCTCTAGCTCTGGCCTTCTCCCCACCACCCCTCGCTCATGCTCGTTCTTTCTCTTTACAATAAATAAAAAATTAAAAAATTAAAGGTACTGGTCTAATTACAGATGAAGAATGATATGTAACCAAATTCAGTGAAAGTATAATATTAGATGCCATGAAGAAATACAGTGAGGGCATGAAGAATGGGGTTAGGAGAGCTGGTATTTAGCTAATGAACTGAATCAGTAAAGGGGATAAAGGGAGCAGCACTCCAACCAGAGAGTGCAACATGAAAAAAAATCTCAGAAACAGAAATTGCCTCCCTAGAATGTAGGTGTATAAAAAAATACAGGGGTAAGAAATAAGAGAAGCCTAGATGGTTGTAAATTGGAGGATATTATGTGCCATGCCTGACTTTTACACGGCAATATGCCGGAAATGAAGAGCCAGTGATAAGCTGTAAGCAAAAATGAAATAAGAATAACAGGAAGCCTTTGTCCATGAAATCTTTCCATAGTCCAATCCTGCCTTAAGATCAGAAGGTATCCTTTTTCTTTTTCTCCTCCCTCTGAAATGCCTCTATGCTTTATGGATCTCTTAAGACAATTTGCATCTTAAAAAAAAAAAAAAAAAAAAAAAAATATATATATATATATATATATATATATATATATTTATTTGAGAGAGGAAGAGAGCACAAGCGGGAAGTAGAGGGAGAAGCAGGTTTCCCACGGCAGGGACCCTGACATTGGATTCAATTCCAGGACCCTGGGGATCATGACCTGAATCAGAAGAAGACGCTTAATCAACTGAGCCAAGGAGGCATCCTACTTTCTATATACTATGGTTTAAGTACATAATAGGGGGCTTATACAGCATAGTAACAAAATAAATATTCTGATATAAATATCAATGGCACTTGTGTCTCTATAACATTATGGAAGTGCAAAATTTGATTTTTTGTAATATGTTAACTATTATGGCAATGATTAGAAGATAAAAACAAGTACAGTAGAGCAAGCATCAAGGAAATGATATTGACATGTTTTATGATATGCAGTAATTCTTTTCCATGCCACGAATGTGGCCTATGTGTTTTGCTGTATTTTTGCTGAAATAAAAATTTATAGAACTATGTTGTCCATAATGGTAGCCACATGTGACAGTTGAGCCCTTGAGATATGGCTAGTCTGAACTGAGATATCCTGAATATGTGAATTAATGCCAAATTCTTTAGACTTAATATGAAAAAATATATAAATTATTTCATTACAATTTTGATACTGATTTCATGATGTAATTATAATAGTTTGCATAAATTGAATTAACTAAAATATATTATTAAAAATTAATTTCACCAGCTGATTCTTACATTTTTAAGTAACTACTAGAATATTTAAAATTACCTCTGGCCTCCTACCATTTAGTGATGATAGATAACTTAACTCTTGCCAATAGTAATAACCATAATCAAATCTAACCACTTTGGGAATGTGTATGTATATAATTATATGAACATTTCTCATTGAAACACATAGTAAGTAGATACTAACATTCTTGAAGAAAGAGACCGTTACTTAGTCATCTTTTGGGACATTTATCTTCAACATCTAGCTGGTATAGTTTCTTGAAACCTTTTTTTTCTGAACAGATCAATGGATAAATAAATTTAATTTTAATATTTCTTGACCCATCAACATGTGGTATTCATAAAAGGCAATACATTTTTTTCATTTGTTCTCCAAATCCTACAATGTTAAAGAATTTATATTGAGATATTACAGAAATAGGGAGTGACTGTCTGAAACTTACCTATCCCTGTCAGGTAATATGTACACACATGTCATATGTTCTTCAGATAATTTATAGAATTATGGTTTTAACTTCTTTGTGTTGTTATTAGATATGAGACTATTAAATAATAAGACATTAAGGTAATGAAATGTATTAAATCTAAAATATTTAAATATAGTTAGCATAATTATACATTTGGATACTTAGAACACCATCTAGTAAACATTCTAAATAATGATTCATAAGTAATTATTAATCTGTTAATATTCTAAATGATTTCTGCTGAGTATATGTAGGCAAAATATGAATCTAAATTATTTAAATACATGTTTAAATTATATAAGCTATGTATATGACTATTTTAAGTGATTATTTTTCTTAAACTAATTCAATACAAATTTTTATCTTCAAATTTTTTATTTTACCATCTCAAGCTGTTTTGTCTCTGAAATTCTAACCAAACCTTCATCATTTTATCTTTAAAGACTGAATGATTTCTTTCAAGGCATGGTTTGAATAAATGATTCAATTAAAGTACTTAGTTTTAAGTGTCTTATGAAATAGGTCATTGGTTTCCCAAAGTTTGCTGGTCAGAGTACCCTGAACATCTCAGTAATTGTTTTTCATGGCTGTCTTCTGCCCAAAGATACATCTAAAACAGTTTTATTTGTTAAGTAATTAGTTAATTAGTATCTGAATAACCACTGGAAAAAAATAATACATGTAAGATGAAATAAAAATAATGTATTTGTTTCATTGCTAATAATTACATATCACTGGAATATGGGCAGCTGATAGACATTGCACAATTCAAACTATGAAATCAGACTGCATACTAACAAAGTGATTTCTTGTTGTACACTGTCCTCGCTGATCTTCCTGAAGTACATTTTTTTTATCTTTGCAATCATTAAAAACCAACCTCACAAAGATATGACATCATTGAAAGGAAAATAGTTGGTCTGATCTTGAAGGGTAACTACCTGGGGCTCATGGTTGGCTCAGTGTCCAAAAAGATAGTGATCTTTTTCCTTCTGTAATTTAAAGTATCCCTCTCTACCCTATTGAGTTTAGTGTCACACCCCAGAACAATTAAAAATGGTCCATAAGTTTACTAAATCTAGTTATATTTGCATGATTATATGTCAGATGAGATACAACTGTCAAAAAGAGATCAAAACAAAGTAAGTTACCAATAATAATTTAGCTTTGTGTTTTATGAGGGGTTTTTGTGTCTCATTTTTTTGTTTTTATGTGTGTTATTCTTGTTTTCCTCTTTGGAATGCAAAAATAACTGCTTTTCGGAAATTCCCCATCTTTACTCAAGATACAAATAGTTTCAGAGGCTTCTATAGTCCTTTTTCTGGATCCAGTTTGCTTTTCTTTGAATTTAAGCGGTAAAGTAATTCTGAAGTAAATATACTTTTTCATTAACTAGTAGCTTACCCTTTGCAGCCAGAGTTTCAGTATTAATGAATGGACATTCTTATAAAGGAGCTCAACTAAATAAAGGATATATGGCTTGGAAAATTTAACCTCCACTCTATATAATTTTACAAAAGGTCACATTATTTGTATTCCTTAGTTATTTCCTAAAACAAGACCTGGAATAGTCTTCTTTGGATTGCCCTCATTTCTAGAATAAAAATATAAAGGAAAGGCAACAAGTGTATCTACCTAAATATTAAGGATCTTTCCTTTTCCAGTTAATTATTAAAACCAGGCCAGTATTATGTACATGTAGGCAGACAGGGCCTTATTTTGGGGGTAGCAGGCTGGCCTCCATCTTAATGAATATCTCCCCATGTCAGTGCCACATTGCCTGAAACTCTATTGCTGATCTGGAGTCATGGACATCACCTCTCCTTTTGTACAGATACTGCACTGAAATGTAACAAATCAGTAATCTGTCACTTTTTTCAGCATTATGAACCAGTTTACCAGATCACATTCCTAACTGCTCTTAGGGCTTTACTGGCATAAGGAACTTATTAAGGAAGTGAGAACTTACATAGAAGAGGATAGAACTTTCATTAAGGAATGTGAACTATGAAGAAGTGATTGCCTGGGTGCTTTACTCTAGAAGGCAGCAGTGAGGGGTTGAGCATCCATCAAAGGAGCTCAAGGATGGCATTCTATAAGCTCTGTGCTCCTAGGCAGTTGTTGTTGTCTAAAAACAACGTCTTTTTCATTTCTCTATAGATCTTTAAAACCTGTAAATAGCTAAATTGAGTACTTTAAACCAAAGTATTCATTTCATTAAGTAATTGAAAATGCAGTCCTATAGGTATAAAATTATAGTTTCACAACAGGTTGAGCAAAATGAAAAAAACAGATTTATGTATCTATAAAATTAAACACAAATTGAGAAGTAGAAGTAGACCCCATAATCCAAAGCAGCCAGATGGATGAAATGCATTTTCCAGGCAGTGTGTTCTGACCAAATAGAAATTAATTACAGAAGGAAGTTGAAATGGTCAATTTTATGATGGGCTTATCCATTAATACATGTTTTTAATATTGCAGCCTACTGATGCAACAAAGGTTGTCTCTCATCCGATTACAGGGGAAATTCAGGTATGAAAGTTTTTTAAAAATCCTCATTGTACCATCTTCGTTGGCTGGTTCACACCCCCTCACTGGTCTACTGTAATTCTAAACACTGTTAGGACCTTTCCTGTTTTGTATGTGTTATATATTACACATTCAGACCTGTGAAAGAAAAATACTATTTTATAGAGCAGCATTTTGGTACAAATATATAGTTTATAAAATCTGTTTATGGAATTCTATAACTTGACATATGTGTCTGATGCCTTAGCAGTATCAGTATGTTTTACGTCTTAGTTTATATTTGTTGAATATGTTTCAAATATAACAGATTCTCCCAGAAGTGTGAGGGTTCCTCTTTAAGAGTTTCATGAGTCCAATGCTGTCCTCTTTCCTTCCTCCTACCAACAAGTGTTACATAATTATTGAACATTTCTTCTAGAGTAGTGTTTTTCATACCAGGGGTCATAACAAGTTTGTAATTCATAAAATCAACTTAGGGGATTTTGACCAGGAGCATAGAAGAAAAATAGTACACATCTCTTTTTTTTTGACATCTATAAATGCATGTTTTTGTGTGTATATTATATCATAATCTATATTTCTTACTGTGAGTCAAAGTCAGAAATGTTTTAAAAACTGTGCTTCAGATGATGCCAAAAAGTAATTCAGGATAGATAAGAAAAATCACATAGAAAAAATAAACACAATGTAAAATGATAACTATTTGAAGACGGCAGGTTTCAGATAAGGGGGAGAGAACAGGAAGTCTTAGAGCTGTCTCTCCAACATAGTCTAGACGAAATTTTCATGAATGATTTCACAAAGGACAGCAGACTTGAACAAATTAATTTGAGGCTAAGCCCCAAGAAAAGGGGGATTGTGTTCCTGTAGGAAGAAGAGGAGAGTTTCCGCTGCCAGAGAGTAATAATAGGCAGGGATCAGCTTTGCTGCCTTGAAATGTTCCTGTACAGAGAAGTTGAAACTAAATATAAAAAGAGCCTTCAGCACAAGCTCAGTGGTGTTAGCCCTGCACGAGGGTGCCCGGTAGGATTCTGGAGTAAGGGAGACCGAACGGAATACGTAAGAAGATGTCATACTGCAGTGGCCTCCAGAAGATGTTACAGGGGGGAGACTGCAAGTGCGAGGACCTCAGTGAAGCGGTCATCTGGGCTCCCGCTGATGAAAGCAGAGCGGGCGTGAGCCTGGGATGGGAAGAAGGGCCCAGGCCTGGCCCCTTCCATGCTGCCCGGCCTGCCTCCTCGCTGCTGCTTCCCCCTTGCAAGAAAGCCAGACCTGATCTTCCTTGATGTCACCAAGAAAACGCTAGATTTGCTGATTTTCTGATTCCTAGATTTTTTTTTCTTTTTTTTTTTTTTTTTAAGCTTCTTCCTCACAGACCAATATTTGCCATGTTTCGTTCAGGCTTGAGGTTATTTATTCTTGTTTCATTTTCCTTTTCCTTGAGCAGTGATATTTAATTCTGTAGTGGGAATTTACTCTGATAATATTCTTTCTTAATGTGTAGGCTGTTTTTAAAAAATATTTTCTCATAACAGTGATTTCTAGTTTATTTATTTTCTTATACCGAAACTTTTTTTTTTTTTTTTTTTTTTTTTTTTTTGCAAATGAAACATTATGTGGTCACCCAAATGATCAATCTGCTACCCTGGAGTAGCTCTGGTTGAAATCTGGTTGAAAGAAATGTCTGGGGACATTTCATTCTGTCTCAAAAGTAACATCTGAGCAATCCTGAGTGTTTTCTAAAGCACTGCAGGATAGTTTCTGAAAAGTACTTTCTTATGGTAGCCTGCAAGTTTTCATTTAAATAAATGGTTTTGGTGCCTTACCAGATAAAAGTGGACATAAAGGCCATTAAAGAAAAGAGTACGAGGGGAAGAAGTTCTCCTTAACGATTTGGAAGCTGTTCTAAATCTCAGTGTAAAAATTGGTGCAGAATAATTCCATTTTTTCAATTCCCATTAGGGTACACAGTTACTGAATTTCTTTTTTTTTTTTTTTACTATTATTTATTTATTCATGAGAGACATACAGAGAGAGGGGCAGAGACACAGGCAGAGGGAGAAGCAGGCTTGCTTCGGGGAGCCAGATGTGGGACTTGATCCCGGGTTCCAGGATCACACCCTGGGCCGAAGGCCCTGAGCCACCCAGGAACCCCAGTTACTGCATTTCTAAACTTCTCATTTTTTGTCTTTCTTCATGGTACTTTATTTTATATGTTGCCTTTGCTTTCATAATGGTCAGACAAATTGAGCTTTTCTGTGTTGAGAAAAGCAACTGAAGATTCCTTGTCTGCCAGAAAATATAACCAGATGAAAATTATGCTTATATTAGGTAATTATTTTAATTATCAGATTTTAGGGGCAGCCCTGGTGGCGCAGCGGTTTAGCGCCGCCTGCAGCCTAGGGTGTGATCCTGGAGACCCTGGATCGAGTCCCACGTAGGGTTCTCTGCATGGAGCCTGCTTCTCCCTCTGCCTGTGTCTCTGCCTCTCTCTCTTTGTGTCTCTAAGAATAAATAAATAAATAATCTTTAAAAAAAAATTTATCAGATTTTAAATGAAGTTTGGCTTCTCTAAAATTTCCCATTTTCAACATGAGCACAACATACCTGCTTCAAATGATAATTAAAAAAATCGGTTAGTATTTTTATATATGAATTTTTTCCTCTCACATATAGATCCTTTCCTTTCTGTCATTTGATAAGCAAAAGCAGCATCAAGCAAAATTAAGTTTTATTGAAAATGATGCCATAAGAATATTTAAGTTTTGAAGGAGAAAAATTAGTCAACTCCATTATCTTGAAATAAGTAGGCTTCTCAAATATTTATTTAAATTGTTAATCTTTTCCTTTTCAGTGATAATTATGCAACAGCCATTAAATCTAGGAGGCAGGGCCTCTTCTTTCCTCTTCAGTGTCTAAAATTAAAGAACAAGATCTTATTATCTTATATTCTGACAGTATTAGAAAAGCAGGCACAGGAAAAAACTATCAGTAATATGACATACTATAGAAAGAGATCAAATCTACATGTTCTTAAATATTCTTTTCAGACTAACAGCTCTATCTTTAAATAATGATTCCACCTACTGCTAATTATCTGGTAAAATGCAAAAGACATTTTCTAAAAAATTCAGCAATTTATTTTCAAAATCCTAGTAATTGTATTCATGAACGCTGACAACGTAGTATTTTTCTAAGAGTATAAATTTAGCATCAAAATATAACTAGCAATTCACTGTATGATTATACTTTTTTTTGTATGATTATACTTCTAAATGAATTTTAGACAGGCCAGAACTTTAACCATGGAAAGAATGAACAGCACATTTTCTAGTAATTAGCATGTGCCTGGAAGCTCTCAATTAAATTAGACATACACTAGTCTGTTCAGTTTCAAGTAAAATGGAAATGAAGGTTGGTGCTCCCTAGGACACTAAAAAAAAAAAAAAAAAAAAAAAGTACTGGTAAATTATTGAATAATAATGTATTATAGATTTCTTAAGACAACAGCAAAATATTCATGGAATATTTTGATGTCCCTTTAAGCTTCAAATCAACTATGATCTCGGAAATCTCATAATCCATATTCTCCAAGCAAGAAACCTTGTCCCTCGAGACAACAATGGTTACTCGGACCCCTTTGTTAAAGTGTACCTTCTTCCTGGGAGAGGGTGAGTAAAGAAGCAGTGTCTTCTAAGTATCACATGCCATGGATTAAAAAATAGTGTTAGTATTTCTTCCAGTCTCCAATTTTAAAGTTTAATATCTGTTCCTTAGTTTTATTTATATGTCTTATTTATTTATTTTCAACTATTAGGTAAGGTGGAAATAAAAATTTGTAATTAAGCCCTAAAGTGTTCCAGGAGAGCCCTGATCATGATAAAACCTGTTTTGACGACATGTCAGCCTTTTGAATCTAGAAACCACACTCACTAATCAGATGAACTGTGAAATCATTTAAGGAATTATTTGTAGCAAATTTAGAGAATTAGCTTTACCTTCCTAAATTCATTTGCAAAACCAATGTTCAGGGACTTGTAAGTTACTGTTTTATCTTATAGGACATCATTGTCTATCACATTACATGTTCATTAAGTGACTTATTGATGTATCCCTATTTATATGAATATTTTCAAATCAATGTTTTAAGAGTTATAAAATAAGAAAAAATAAGAATAATATTTGAAATGTTGAATATTAAAACATGTTTAATAAGTATGGTAAATATTTGGGAAATAAATGAAAAATGACTGAATCGCATGTCTATACAAACTGTTCATATAAAGCAAGTGTTCTTTGGGGATGTTTAATTTTCACATGATAAATGCAAATTGCTACGTTCTGGTGTATAAATCAGTACTCAAAGATGATGTCAAAACAGTGATTTGGACCCAACGGATCATTATACCTTATCTGAACAACTTATAGTAGCCAAATTAGCATGATGGAACCATAAATAATCAACAATTGGAGGCATAATAAAAAAGAATTTGAAGCTAGTAATTTCAAGGCTCTGGTTTTATTTTTATCCATTTTTTATTTGAGGGGTGACATTTGAATATTACTTTTTACTTGGAAATTTCGAATTGTTGCACATGAGTAGAAAGAATGACCCACCACTTATTCATTACTCGGCTTCAACAATCGTCATTTCCTAGACAATCATGTCTCATTTTTACCCTTATATACTCCCTCTACGCAGATTATTTTAAAGTATATCTCAACTCATAACTTTTTCTGCAAATACTTTACTATATATTTCCAAAAGATAACTCATTTAAAACATAATCATAATACTACATGTAACCACTGTCCTTTCAAAATGTTTAAATAATTCCTTATTTCCCCAATTGCCTCCTAATTGAAGTCCTAATTGATATTTATAGAATTCTTCCCATCAATAGGAGAATACATATTCAAGTGCATGTGAAACATTCACCAAGATAAGCTATATTGTGGGCCATAAAACAAACCTGAACAAATTTAAAAGCACTGAGATCATACAAAGCATGTTTGTGACTATAGTTGGTTTGTTTGAATAGGATCCAAGTTAGAGTTATACATTACCTTTGAATCTGCTGTTTGTTGACTATATCACCACCATCAGATCACCATTTCTTTTGAGATTAATCTTTCTTGTTGATAATGACAGGGCCAAGGAAGCAAGCAGAGCCAATAGTTTTGTCAAGAAATCAAGTAATACTCAGAAAATAATTTGAAAATTTCCAGGTGTTTTATCAAACTAAGTATACAGCCTTTAATTTTATCCTAATAATTTTATTTAGAAATTTAGAATTGCTGGTTTTGTGATTCTAATTTTAATTCATTGAATTTAATTTACAGGGATCACCAATTAGCCATATAGCACAGAAAAGGGGGGTTTTTATTTTATGTTCATTTAAATCTTTAGTAGTTACAACTGCAGTTTGGCTATCTTTTTTTAATGTGAGCAGAACAACAACAAACTGATAACTTCATTCTGCCTTTGACTGGGTCATTAGAACTCCAATGTTATTTAATGACAATATTAAGGGACAAGAAGAAATCACTGCCAAGGGTATATCCCTAATTAAGCATTTGCAAATGAATGAAAATAAAGCAGTGTATTTTACTTTCTGTCATCTCTAATAATATCCTAGAGAATATCGCCTTTTATACAATATGAGAGTACCTATGTTTTATTTATTACAGGGTATGTTTCAATTAGACTATTACATACTTGAATAACCCAAAAGGGCAGGCAGGTAACATGAATATCTCAGCCATTCACGGGGTAACAGGAAATGAGGAACTATAGTGAAATAAAGAGTGAGTTTCCACCTAAAGCCATCTCCATGTATTTTGTCAGATAAAACATGCCTGTTCTTTGGGATTTGCCCCAAAGGGAGCTAATGAACTACACTTATTCAATTCCTAAACCTTTCCTTAAATTACTACTAATGAGTACAGTGGTCAAGGCATTTGTGACCTGTTATTTTCATTTTAACTCTAAGACTATACTCTGCCTCATGTTATTTATATGTGTAGCTCCTCCAGTTATTATTCTCATATTTTCTTCCTTATTTCTGTTCCTAACTTTTTTTCTTCCCGTCTTCCCAACTTGCCTGTTGTATCCTTCACTTTCGCTCTCGGAATCAATGCAGTCAAGTCATGGTTGTCCAGAATGCAAGGTAGAGTTGGTTCTCTTTCATTGTCAAGCTACATTGTAATGTCTAGAGTTTTATTTTTTGCTGATTTGTGTATATTCACCTGTGGTTCAGTTTGGGCTATAATTTACATCTTTTTATAGGTTGGTATCATTGAATTAGGCTACCAGCAAATTGTTCTGATTACAATATTACTAAATAGGTTTAGCAGATGTGTGCAATAGAACATTGAAAAGTAGACAATATTAAAATATTTTAGTATTTTTATATCAAATATGAATATGAATAAGGAAAGACCACCTGAAATTAGATATAACTGGTTTTCATATGTAATTTGTCCACTAAAATTCATTTAGCTTCTCATGTGATAACCATGGCTGAAGTTCTCCTGAGTCTTCTATTACAAATAAAAATAAAATCTAGAGTCATTTTTCTCAAGAAATTAACTGATCTTCCAGATGTCCAATACTGGGCATAAATCTGATCTTAAATACCATAGTTCTCTCGTCTTTTTCCTTACTTAGCCCTGACACTGAGACATTTCCATGCCTTTATACCTTCTGCACCATGAAGGCATTGCCATGCAACAGGATGCCATAATCTGCCTGCCCCAGTACATTGGCAGGAACATAAACATTCTCCTTCCTTTGCCAATAGTAGGAAACTGTTTTCTAACAGAGCTTATAACTTGGTACATCATCACATTGTCAGACAAGGGTATCTTTCAGACACATAACGAAGAGCATTCTTCTGCACATCTTATTACATTTATATGAAATGTGCTATTTATTTGGGGAGGAGAATCTTGCACCATCTATAGCAGTGGGGTGATGAGAATTTTAATTCTACCCAGAATATTAATGTTATAGGGTTTGTTTTTGTCTGCAAAATTAAAATTTGACATCTTTATTAATCCGGACAAGCTGTTGCCCAAAAGAGGCTGTTTCTGATTTTGAATGGCGTAGGTATTTAAATATTGAAAAGAATAGGATTAGTCACCACACCCTTTCTGTGGCCAGAAACTTTTTTTTTTTCCTTGCAGCCACATAATCATGGTAAATTCGATTCTGTGAAAGGTTGCTTGTGATGACTAGTTTGTTCATCTCAGGACAGCATCCAGATCTCTCAGACTGATATGCAAAATTAGCTCAATTGAAAGAAAAGTGTCATTTTAGAACAGACATTATCAATCATTTTTTTCAGAACCTTCCTACCCTTATCTAGAGAACCTGGGGGGAAATTGTCTATATTTAATTTAGAAGAGAGCAGGTTTTGTAAACGTAAATAATAGTTGAAATAGTCTGGGATGCGTTGGTTACAATTTTGAAGACCTAGAAGTCACTCTCTTATCCTGTGTTTCATCTAGAAGTCACTTCTACCATCTCTTTGAGAATTGTCAGTGCAAGAAAAAATAGTAATGACAAGGTACTAACATTATAATTTTGGCTGATGAGGCCAGTGAATAAAGTCCTAAAGTACTTGGGTTTGAATTTCAGCCCTGCCTCTTAGAAGTTGTGAGGTTTCTCTAAAATGATTTCTTCTTCTGCTAAATAGGGATAATAATAACCCCCCTCCCAGGATTTTTTTTTAAAACACACAGAGTAGTACACCAAAAGTGAAAAGCATAATATCTGGCACATAATAAGCTCTCAGTAAACGGCACTTGATATTATTGTATTATGTACAAATACACTCTCTTAGGGTATACCACTTTGAATTTCCCGAAGCAACTCTAAAACTGGCCTAAATTTGTTGTGATATGTGGGTATAATACAAATTTATACATTTTATATACATATATATGTGTGTGTGTGTATATACACACACACACACACACAGAGGTGAAGAACTTTAGACTATAGGGTAGATTATAGGGAAATAACCTATATACACTTCAGCTTATAAAGCCTGCAGTTATGAAAGTTAATGGATTATTCTTATTTTATGATTGGCTACATCAAGTCACTAGTGGTCAGTTATTCCTACAAAAAAGAAATACAGGTACTTGGGCTATTGGATTACACAGAATTATTTATCAACAATCTATAGGAAACCAAACAACTTTGTTTCTTCAATAATAAAATATAATAATTTGTCATTCTTAAAATTGAAAAAAAATCCTGTTAACTGATAAGAATTTCACTGGTCCAACTTTCTCATATCCTCTCATTTCCTTTTCCCCACCCTCGGATCAATATACTCATAAACTCTGAAAGTCTAACTGTCAGCACCGAGATGAAGTGAAACAGGGAAAGAGTATTTGTCCCTGGATAACTAAGAAGTGAAAATGAGCGTATCTGAAGGATCTCATTCTGGTTTTCTCTCATTACTCTGTTTGACAAAGTGCAGACTTTTTCCCATTAATGAAATTTTGCTATGATTGAAGCTGATTTTAGCTGTCATGATACTGGAAGTTCAGTTCCTGCCTGGACTTTCTCTAAACCTCCTGTTAGCATATTAGACTATTTTCTCCAGGACCTATATAAAGCAGGTGTTGCATGCATCTACAATTCAAAGGACAGAACTTTTTTCATTTCAAAAGATTTTAAGGGGAAAGAAACCAAAAGCATTTTTTAATGATCCATCCAACAAACATTTCTTTAGCACAAACTGCTCCAGACATTCTAAGATGCTGAGGGTAGAACTGATAAACAGCCATAGGCTCTGACTTCAGGGAGCACAGATGTGATGTGGCCAAAACACTACTGCACGGAACAGTAGGGTTTATAAAATGGCATATGATCGGATTTCTTTCTAAATTAAGGGAAAATCCTTAGAGGAGTAATTAAAAATAAATTTGTGTGTGTGTGTGTGTGTGTGTAATTTCCAATAAAGGACAACCAAATAAAACAAAAGATTAAATAAAATTATATTTTAGATAATTCTATGAAAGCAAAATAGAAAGAAGCCATCATATTCTTTCTTTTTTTTTAAATTAAAAGAGAAACATAAAGAACTATGTTTTTTGCCAGTGTAGGGGAGAATAATTGAATTTCAAGGCTTGTTTTTTTTTTTTTCCTGTCTGCCTTAAAAGCATATCTACTCATGAGAAAGCAAGGGGTCAATAATTTAAAAAATGAAAGATAAAAGAAGTTAGTCAAACTTCGAGAAGACGAAGGTTAATTTTTTTATTAGCATCATGCCCCATCTTGATTGACTTTTTATTTCCCTTTATTAAAAAACTTCCTGATTTTTAGATACAGCCTAATTGTCCTAATATAATATCATTATTTCCATCTTCCCATGAGAGGATACAGTGTGTTTTCCAAAGAAGGGAAAGGAAAATAAGCTCTACTTTTTTTCTCAACCTAATTTATGCTCACATTTAAGAATCCCATTGCTTCCCTAGCCAGCTTCAACTTGTAAATCCAGATTTTGATGTGGCTGTGGAAGTGCAAACAGTTTTCAATTGTGTCAAGTGGCAGCACAGCCCAATGGGGTCATGCTCAAGACAGTCACTAAATGTAGTTATAAAACAAATGTTATTGAAGGAATGGCTTTGTGCGACCATCTCTGTGTTATAAAATTCAAGTACAAAAAAGCTGCAAAGGATTTAATTATCATTTTTACAGCCCCACCAGAAATAGTAGAGGCCAACTGTATGTATCTACTTTAATCCTAAAGGCAATGGACACCTTGAGTCTGGAGAGAATTGAAGAATAAAACTCACTAAAAACATAAAATCCCCCCAATTTTGGTTAATTCTGAGTGTGACTGGGCAGGAATAAATATTTATTGCAATTATTCCTCAGTCCACAACATCTTTTAGGATATACTATTCAGAATTTCCCTAAATAACTCTAAAACTGGCCTGATTTTTTTATATGTATATATATACACACATATTGTATATAATTTACCTATATAAGAAATACATATATTTAATTGAAGTGAAGAACTTTGGATTATATGGTAAAGAAGACAAACTAGGTACTTCAGCTAATAAAGCCTGAAATTAAGAAATTGATGAATTATTCATATTTTGTGAGACTAATCAATTGAGTTCATGTAGCATATGTTTACGAACAACCATTCCGTTTCCCTCTATTTGAATCATGGTCCTGCCAGTTAATAAGTATGCAGCCTTTCCAGCATACCTTAATTCTGCTGAGCTTCATTTTTTTCTGTCCTGTCTCACAGAATTGCCATGAGGATTAAATGAGTAAACACGTAAGAAGCATTTAGAACTCTGCCTAGGAAAAACTAAACATTTAATGAATGTTAGCTCTTTTTTATTTTTATGTGCTTACTTTATAAATTGTTTTTCATACATAAATTAAGAACTTTTGCTAAATGTGTAAGTGAAAAAATGACTAAAATATGCAGGTGAAAAATTATAACAATTATTTATATTCACAAATTAAGAAAAGATGATATCTTTGGAAGACATTTTAATAATACAGACTATTTTCATATATATTGACATATCTAGAATTTCAGTGAAAGTACTTGAGTTTGCATTTAACACTAATTCCCACCTTTTTAAAAAGTTATAGATTTCACTTTTCTTCATTGATAAAAAATTTATTATTCCACTGTATTATGACTCTTGTCCTTATGTTTCCCCACAATCTCATTACCTTAGTAACAAAGTCCAAAACAAATAGAAGCTTTAAAACTCATGAGTTTTTTTCTTCTGAGTTTTTTTCTTCTAAGTATACCTGCCTAGAGAAATAGGCATGAATTCTAAAGTAGTAACCAAGGCTTGCTATTATCTTCAAAGTGGTCACATCCATTCTTCCTATGCCATCATAAAAAAATATATATGTATATAAAAAACATAAGATATAAAGAACATAGATTACCAAAGTTATTTTGAATTTTATTGTAGAATATTTCAAACTACTGAAAATTATAGAAAATAACTAACAAATACCTGTGTTCTTGCCTTTAGTTCTATCAAATTTTAATATTTTGCTCTATAGGCTTCAGATTTTTTTATTAAAATATATTTTATAGGTACCCCTGAAGTCCTCTGAAACCATTCCCTTGTCCACCTGAGATAACCACTAACTAGAATTTATTACCTATAATTCCCAAACTCTTAATGATTTTTATACATTTATTATATATATACATGTATTCATAAACAGCTTACTATATTATTTCACATGATTTTAAGATAATATCCATCTTGATATATAGAGATATATTTCATTCATTTTAACATTTTACTATTTCATTAAATGAATATATCATAATGCATTTATATATTTCTTATTAATATGTTATTAGAAACAATGTTTTAGTGAATGTTTTTAAACACATTCCTTGTGCACAGGTGGGAGAATTTCTCTAAGGTAGAAGTGAAATAAGTCAAAGTAGAATTTTCTGGGTATTTGTGTACATAGATTTAAACTTCACCAGTTTAAAAAAAAATAAAAAATAAACGTCACCAGTTTTATCTAAAAACTGTGTGCAAATTTATACTGTGTGTGGCCTATGAGAATTCCTGTTTCTTTAAATCATTGCATATACATTTTCCCAAACTGTTTGCAATTTATCTTGAATGCAAAAATGGTTAAATCCTGCTCTTATTTTTATACAAATGAGTTGGTTAGAAGTGAGAAGACTGATGCTTTTTCTTAAACTGGATTCAATTCACAATGGCTAACACGTGAGGTCTTGGGGAATCCTAAATTCAGTGGTTCACAATCTACACATTAGATTTACCCGAGAGAGTAAAAAAAATTCTGATACTCACGCCTAATAGGAGATCCTATTAAATCAGGATATGCTTGGGGGTGCAAGGCTGGGAGATCTAGGCGTGGCAGTTGTTGCTCTACTTCGAAGCCTTAGAACTCAGATTCCTAGGTGATCCCAATATGCAGTCATTGTTGGGAATTATTGTCCTTCTGCATATGGCTGATAAGAAAGAATAAAGCAAAAGAGAGAAGAAAGACATTTTAAAAGTGAGTGGTGAGCTAGAACTGGATTCTCAATAGCTATGTCTAGAATGGATAGGGTAAATTAGAGCCTGGGAAACAATAGGATGCATTCCAGCATGTGGCTGTGCTTGAGAGTGGGGACTAGCAAGAGTTAGTAGTCAGCCCTTAGTTGGGAATACAACATCAAGTCAAGGGTCAGGATCCAATTCATGTAGAAAAGACAATTTGCAAAATCAAAGCACATGAAAGGACTCTAGATGAGTAGGTTGGTTTTCAGGGCTCTGGTGCCCACCAGAACTAAAGTATCATCTAGGACCTGAGCTATAAGGCTAGGCAGAAAATTTGGGGAAAAGGCAGTGAGGATTGGATAAAGGCATTGTCTGTATGGGTAACTTTGATAATAGCAAACAACAATAATTCCAAACCCACCAGCTGGTTGAGTCAGCTATAGGTGTTCTGTTTGTTTTAATTAGAATAGGTTTGGGTTATAAACTTCTAACTGTTGCTCAGATGGAATGGAAAAGTCAAGGAAAAATTCAAATGCCCCAAGTTATAATGAATGAGGAACTATTTTGATCTGGTTCATAATGGCTTATCTGGGCTATTGACATAAACCAAGAAATTATACTGAATTGCTTTATAACTAAATATCCTATTTTACTAAGAGTCTCAAAATATGCTTTAAATATAAGGTAACAAGTGTTCATGGAATCTCAGCGATAGCAACAAACATTTCTCATCCTTTCCTCATCAAAACAATTACTATGATTTTGTATAAGAAAAAAGTGAAAGAGCATTTATTTGGCTTTGCAGATATGATTAGAAGTAAAACTATTGGAAAGCTAAATACCAAGTTATTATTTATGGGGCAAGAAGATACTGATGTTACCATATAGTTCATGTAATTGTCTCCTGCATTCAGGAAGGAGAAAGGCTCTAAAATTATGGTATAGTTAGAACACCTAAAAGCTTTTCTTTAAAAACCACCTTTTGGGCAAATAAAACTAAAGGCAACCAACATATTTTTAAATTGTCATTTTGTATTCAACTTAAGATAAGGTTTTAGACAGGAAGGTGATGGGATGATTACATAATGATTTAGAACAAAATATCATCTTAAAATGTCTGCATGCCCTTCTGGCTGACTATGAAGAAATCAGTTAAGGTAAATAATCAAGATAACTCTTTTTTTTTTTTTTCTCCTAATTCAGTGCTGAGTACAAGAGGAGGACTAAATATGTTCAAAAAAGTCTTAATCCCGAGTGGAATCAAACAGTAATTTATAAAAGTATCTCCATGGAACAGGTATGCAATGATATTTTCTATGTGACAGATTTAGACTAATGTTAAGAATAGCGATGACAAAATCATTGCAAGATAGTGGTCTATCAGTTTTGCCTCATAAACAAAAAGAAATGAGTAAAATACAAATAATAAATGTAGCCAGTGAAAGAAAATGGATACAGTTCAAAGTTACCATGAGTTTACACTGTTAAAATGTGTGCATTTTAACAAAGCAGCCAAAAAATATAGAAATAAGACCAGTGTAACCTTTTTCATCAATTATTGCAAAATTTAAATATTTCAACAGGCTGGGCCACATTTATCATATTTTGAGGAAAAGTATTTTCCAACTGCCTATGTATTTTTTAAAATTTTGGCCAATCACTTTCATTTTTTTTCAAGTTTTACTGAGATGATTGACATAATACATTGTATAAGATTATGGTATACACCATAATGATTTGATGTATATATATTGCAAAAATAATAGCTGGCAATATTTTGACTTTCACAAATAATACACAGAAAATATTCAGTGTGTATAAATGTATTATTGCACCAGGCAACATTTTAGGAATTCATCTCTTCTCTAAATCAAGACCTCTTAAGAACCTCAGAATTATGGGGCTAAATCTATGGGCCAAGACATACAGATGACTAGCCTAAAGGATTTTAAAAGAGAGATTTTTTATTAGTCCTCGGAAAGTTTATAATTTGATTACGAAGTTGAAGCTAGGTGCAAAGTGTAACCTGGGTTCTTGAATTTAAAGTAAGTTAAATTTTGAAGAATAAAAAATAAAATAAAATAAGTTAAATTACCTGCAGAAATAAGAGAATGCTATGGTTTTTTGGTGATTTACTAAAATCAAAAAACTAAATATTTTACCTAAATAACCTAGACAGTTTTGCATCCTACAAATTCCATGTATTTGAAGAGCATTTATAGATTCTGCATTTTATTTATAAAAATCAAGGGAGGGGATTTAGAATAAGAAGAAATTAGTAAAAGTTTGAGGTCACTTACGAACAAACACTAGGTTCGACCATAAAATCACTCATATTTTATATAATATTCAATATAAGCCCACATTTTCAGATGAAATTTGAAGCCTTCTGACACAAATAGAAAGAATTCAAGGAAGTGAAAGTCAATGAGTCTATAATAGAGTGTGATGCAAATGTATGATGATATATGGGTTAATGACATTTTGATTTAAACTGTAGCTCAAGAAGAAAACATTGGAGGTGACGGTCTGGGATTATGATAGATTTTCTTCCAATGACTTTCTTGGTGAGGTGAGCATCTGATTTCCTTTTCCTTATTTGCTTTCACTATGAACCAGCAATCAGAGCTTGTTCCAAGCATATTTCTCAAGTTTATAAAATAATCATTTTGGGTAAAGTTTTGTTTGGTAGATAGGACATATTTCCTGATTTATTCCTTGAATGGATGAATAATAATTTGAGAAATGGTTTTCAGTCTACCATTTGATGTACTTTATAATTAATTTGTAGATGAATTATAAATTCTTTTGATAGGAGGTATATAATCATGCTGTGAATCCAAATTTGAGATAAATTATTATGAAATGAGCTAGATTTTTAAAACACATTTTTGGATATTTAATTGCTATTCTTCAACTGCATGTATCAGTGACTTGATGTGACATTCTACATCTTATTTCTTCTAAGTGTCCCATGAAAAATCTCTCAAAATATTTTACAAGGCAAAACTAGAAGTAGGAGAAAGCAATAAAAAAACAATTGTATGTTAGGTCACATGGGAATCTAACCTAATCATGAAATCTGGCAGAGTGATAAGATCCTGTGTTTTTTTATATCATATTTCAACAAAATATATTTTACTTAGTAATCTTTACTTAAAGCATAAGTTATGAATTAATGTTAAAAAATAGAGCATCTCCAAAAAAAAAAAAAATCACCCAGACGATATGACGTCCCTTCCCAGAAACAACAGCAAACAGTTGTGTGGTCTAGGTGCCATGAGACCTTGTCTGGTTCCAAGACTCTGCACTTTTCTTTCCCATCAAAACTAGACCATTTGACCTTCACTTGCAGGCTCCATGCTGGTACAGCCACTGAGACTAATCTCCATCTTTGGATAGTTCTAGGACGCAGTATTATATCTAACGTCCCATTTCAGTAAACTGATTTATTGTAGTCCTTATAATGTATTGTTCACATGAACCTAAAGCATATATCCATTATGTTGGTTCTCATTTTTTTATATCTCATCAGATCTAAAACGCCAGCAATTGTAAAATGCACTATTACTCATGAACTCTAAGAAAAAAAATGGTGCCAATTAAACCATAACACAGTACTTTTTTCTCATCATAAATGGTTAGTCATATCCTTATTTCAAATATGAACTGAAGTAGGTTTTAAATACAGGGAATAAGTTAGTAATTGCAAATTACCCATTCTTTTTATCTTATCCATCTCATATCTAAAAATCGATCTTTAAAAATGATATTCAATGTTAAAAGCAAAAGATATCCAAGGGTAGCACTGAAATGTGTTCATTTAACAAGAGATAGCTTTCATTCATAAAGGAATGGAGTTGTGACTACATTTTCCCATCATCTCCAAATAATTTAATTAATAGTCAAAGATTTTATACAGTTCAGTTTAATCAATTCATTTATTTTTTAAAAGACTTTATTTATTCATGAGAGACACACAGAGACAGGCAGAAACGCAGGCAGAGGGAGAAGCAGGCTCCATGCAGGGAGCCCGACGTGGGACTGGATCCTGAGTCCTGGGACTCCAGGATCACGCCCTGGGCTGAAGGCAGGCGCTAAACCGCTGAGCCACTCAGGGATCCCCTCAAATGTTCATTTAAAAAAACATTATTTCAGAGAGAGAGAGAGTGCACAGCGGGGAGGTGCAGTGGGAGAGCAGAGCAGAGCCCAGTGTGGGGCTCAATCTCACAACCCCGAGATGATGACCTGAGCCAAAACCAAGCGTGTGACACCCAACCGACTGCACCATCCAGGTGCCCCTAATCAAATGTTTATCAAGCATCTACTATGCACAAGACATTGTTCTCAATGTCATGGGTAAAGAAAAATGAGGAAGACAGCCTTGTCATCCTCAGAGTCATACCATATCTTTTGACTTACTTCCTTGAGTAAATTTCAGATCACAGAAAAAATGAATGAATTATATCAATTTCATTGACTTACTACATTTTTTTTTCAGGTATTGATTGATTTATCTAGCACATCTCATCTGGATAACACCCCTAGATGGTATTCTCTCAAAGAACAGACTGAAAGCATCGATCATGGCAAGTCTCATTCTAGTCAGAGCAGCCAACAGTCTCCGAAGCCATCTGTCATCAAAAGCAGAAGCCATGGTATCTTCCCTGACCCATCCAAGGGTAGGAGATATTTCAAGTAGAAAAAGCTTTTATTCTATTTGTTCACCCAGTAACTTCCTGAATATGAATGCCTGTATATTTAATATACTTTAAAATGTTGGATTCTACTGGGAAGTATGTAATATAATATCCTGCAAACAGTAATGGACATGGAATCAGGAAAAATGAGCGTTAGTCTCAGATCAGCGCATAATTAGGTGTAGGACGTGTATGACTTTGTGATCGTCGCCTGACTCTGGTTTTCAACCAGCACAAGGAACGAGGAGGTTGGGCTGTACGAGCTGTTGGGTTATTTCCAGCTCCCGAAATCCATGATAATATGATTTCACGAAGAAAAATAAAAGTCCTCGACAGTCCATTGACCATACTTACCATTACCATTTATGCATATTTCTTCTCATCGTTTAAACCCGTTTTTTTCATAGGTATATTCTAACTCATATATTATATATGTAATGTATGCACACATATAATTTTGCACCCTGCGTTTTATTTATATCAAGAACATTTAACCCATGTCATCAAAATAATTGGTACGTTGACATTTATTTAAACCTTTGGCCTCAAGCTAATTCTGTAACTTTTCTATAAACTACCATCATCACATCTGAAAAAAACGTTGTCCGTTGGATTTGGCAGCACGCACAGCACCCCCTCTGAGCGAGCTTTTCCCTGGAGAGGTTCGTTGCCAATTCCCCACAACTTGAATCTTCATCATGAACCGAGTTCTGCCTGGACCACATAACCGTGTCCTGTGCCGCGTAGACATACCGACCTATGTATTCTAAGTCTCGGCTAGTGTTGTCAGTGTGCCCGAGCGCCGCGCCCGGGTCTCCTCCTCCCAGGAATGCACCAGGCCCAGGGGCTGCGCCCGCGAGAAGGGGGGTGGCAGGCGCGGGCCCCGGGGAGGGGCGCCCCTGGCCCAGAGCCGCGCCTCGGGGTCCCCTCGCCAGGCCCGCTGCGCCCCGCCTTGCTGCCTCGGACCCCTCGCCGGGTCCGCGGCGCGGGGCTAGTCAACGGCCTGGGCCGAGCTTCTCTGCACCCCGACACCTCACTGCGGGCCCCAGCGCGCCCCTGCCTCCCCCCTGCGCCCCTGCCTTCCTTCGGGCCGCCCGGAGGCTCACAGGGCCGGGTGCCTGCCCGCCGTCCGCAGGCCGTCCGCCTCCACCCTGCCCGCCGCGGCCCACCGCCCGGAGCCCCCCTCCACCCCGTGCCCCTGCCGCCTCCTCGTGGAGCCTGTCCCCCCCACCCCGTGGAGCCCCTGTCTCCCCCCCCCGTGGAGCCCCGCCCCCCCCCCGCGGCGCCCTCGCCCCCCCGCGGCGCCCCTGCCCCCTCCCCGTGGCGCCCCTGCCACCCCACCGGCGCCCCCGACCCCCGCGGCGCCCCCGCCCCCCCATGCCCCTGTCCCGACCCCCGCGGCGCCCCCGCCCTCCCACCCATGGAGCCCCTGCCCCCCCCCGCGGCGCCCCTGTCCCCCCCACCGGCGCCCCTGCCTCCCCCCCGTGGCGCCCCTGCCACCCCACCGGCGCCCCCGCCCCGTGAAGCCCCCGCCCCCCCGCGGCGCCCCTGTCCCCCCCACTGGCGCCCCTGCCTCCCTCCGCGTGGAGCCCCCGCCCCCCCCGCGGCGCCCCCGCCCCCCCCCCCCGCGGCGCCCCTGCCTTGGTTCGGGCCGCCCGGAGGCTCGCAGGGCCGGGTGCCCTCCCGGACCCCGCCGCCGTCGGGCCTCGGCTCCCGGGAAGGCGCCCCGCGTCCGGCCGCGGCCGAGGCGCTAACCCCGCCCGCCTTGTGACCAGACATGCAGGTGCCCACCATCGAGAAGTCGCACAGCAGCCCCGGCAGCTCCAAGTCGTCGTCCGAGGGCCACCTGCGCTCGCACGGGCCGTCGCGCAGCCAGAGCCGCAGCAGCGTCGCGCAGAGCCACCTGGACGACGCGGGCGCAGCCATCGCCGCCGCCGAGGCCGCCGTGCAGCAGCTCCGCCTGCAACCAAGTAAAAGCCGCCGATAAACCCCGCATGGCCGCTTGCGCCGCCCGCCCGCCCCGCCCCGGCCCGCCCGCCCGCTCCCCGCGCTTGGCCCCCGCCCCCCGCCCCGCCCCGCTCCGGCCTCGGCCCCGGCCCCCGGCCCCGGCCCCTGCCCCGGGCGGCCGCCGCTCGCCCCGCCTGCCCGCCCGCCCGCCCGCCCGCCCGTCCGTCTGTCTGTCTGTCTGCTGGCGCGCACTGCACTAAAACTGGCTGTTTCCCCGTCTGCACCCGCCCCCCCCCGCGGCCCGGGCCGTGGCCGCCACGAGCGCAGCCGCGCGGGGTCCCCTGCGCCTCCCCTGCCCGCGAACACCCCGCAGAGCCCGCGACCGTAAGCCAGACGGACGCCGGCTTCCCTGGAGGCCCCCCAAGGGCAAGGCCCCAAGGGACACACGCAGGCAGCCCCCCAGGGGCACAGCCCCCCAGGGGCACACACGCAGGTAGCCCCCCAAGGGCACAGCCCCCCAAGGGCACACTCGCAGGCAGCCCCCCAAGGGCACGCACACAGGCAGCCCCCCAACGGCACAGCCCCCCAACGGCACAGCCCCCAAGGGCACACACACAGGCAGACCCCCAAGGGCACAGCCCCCAAGGGCACAGCCCCCCAAGGGCACACTCGCAGGAGCCCCCCAACGGCACAGCCCCCAAGGGCACAGCCACCCAAGGGCACAGCCACCCAAGGGACACACGCAGGCAGCCCCCCAACGGCACAGCCCCCAAGGGCACACACACAGGCAGACCCCCAAGGGCATAGCCCCCAAGGGCACAGCCCCCCAAGGGCCCACACGCAGGCAGCCCCCCAGGGGCACAGCCCCCCAAGGGCAGGCACGCAGGCTCTAGAAGCCGCCGCGAGCCGGGGGCGCCCCGAGGCGGGGGGCGAAGAGGAGGGCGTCCCGCAGGCCTCGGCCCCCAGGGCGCCAGCCACGGTCACACGCCGCAGCCCTCCCTGCGGGGACTTCCTAGACTTGAGGGGAAACCGTGACAAAAATCATGTCTTACATTTTCAAAAAGAAAACAAAAACAGAATATCGATCATATGTGTAGACCTAGGTGACGAGGCGTGTGACCCCCTTAAGGAGCACAGCGCGGTCCGCGCCGTTGGGCCTCGCCTTGTACGGGATACCGGAGAGTTTATGGGCATTTTCCCCTCTGGATCCTCACGCAGTCAGGGTATCCGGTGAAGCCCAACAATCCACCCATCCGAGTCGCGGTACTTTCATTTGCTTTCTGACAATTTAGTCGACCCGTATATCAAAACGTAAGGAGCACAGAGATTTTGCAAAGGGAGGTGCGCTTGGACTCCCAGGAGGCATTAGCCGGCCAACAGAGAGACATTGATGGTTCCCCCATCTCCCAAAGTCTTCTTTCCAAAGAAACAGCCAGTTTTAACCCCTTCAGTGCTGTGCATGTGGTGTCATCTTGGCATTCGGGAACACAAGTTCTTTAAAAAGAGCGAAAGATCACTTCTGTTTGCATGACTAACATGTAAGCTGGTTCCATCTGAGGATACATACTCTGGGTTTCCATTTCACCCACACCGCCACAGCAGCACATAAGAGCGGTCAGGCTAATCATGCCAGGAAGCAGCACAGACACAGCATAGCAGGCGTCCTCCCCATTCAAAGAACTCAGTCTGATAATCTGCCTCCACCAGCCAATGGCAACCAAGACCAAAGCCAGCTAGCCCTCAGGAAGGTGATGTCTGATGGACCAGTCAAGCCAGAAGGAGGTGAGCAGAAAGGCGCTATTCAAAGCACACAGCAAGAACGTCCCCCCAGTTTAAAGCCCTCATCTTTTCATTTTTAGAGATTGTCTGATAAAATATGTTTATCCACTTCTTAATGTGCTTTTGTGGGCATGGCATTTCAGGACTTCATCATCACTGTGTAAGTCCCCAGATCAGTCCCATAATATATTGACTACAGTGATTTGTATTTTTCTATGCACCGGGCATCTTTTGACTTCTGTTGGGAAATAGATTAACAATATTCATATTTGCAGAATGGAATGCATGCTACTAACCTAATCTGTTCAAGCATGACTATAAATATGTTGCATTGTGATAAAAGTTTAAACTGCTCAAAATTCGAGTTAGCATACCGGTTGGAATGTAGATCAGTTTTTGTTGCATATTATTTCAAGTGTAACTTTAAAAAAAAAAAATCAGTGGATTTTGGAAATTCTTTAGAGGAAAGTAAGGGAAAAATTGTTAATGCACTAATTCACCTTTACATGGTGAAAGTTCTCTCTTGATCCTACAAACAGACATTTTCCACTCCTGTTTCCATAGTTGTTAAGTGTATCAGATGTGTTGGGCATGTGAATATCCAAGTGCCTGTGTAATAAATAAAGTATCTTTATTTCATTCATAAACCACTGGGTTCTGAGCCATTGTTATATGATGCAGCTTAAAATGAGTGTGTCAGTTTTTGCTTTCTCATTTGATTCCTTGCAATAGAGTATTGATAGTTCCCATTCCATTGCTAGTGAGACCTCTAACGATAGAACATTTTGGGGGCAGAACAAAGTTTTGTGTTGAAACATCATTAGCTAGATGGAAAATAACTACCAAATAAAAGCACCAAGCATCCATAACCACAGGAGTAAATAATGGTGTTGGGCTATTCTGGGCCATCGGTCCACCATGTCTTGCTGCCACATCTGATCTGCTCCACAATCTTCTCAGGTTCCTGGCTAGACCGGTGGGATCCTCTGAGCCCTGGTTGTGGAGGTGCATCCAAACTTGATTCCATAGCTGTGTTCAGAATGGAAAGCAAGTTTGTATCCCTCCCTAACTAGACCCCAACGTTCTGGGGCTTTCCCCAAGAAAGAGGGCCACTGCCAGTCACAGGAATCAAACGAGGGTGATTACAGAGTTATCTCCAAATTTGATCCAAAAATATTTCTAAAATAAAGGGTTTAAGCAAATAGGAGAGCTGTGCCCCCTCGAGTCTCTTCCCACCCTAAAATACTTGATTTAATGATTCTCTACGTGTCCCCCAATTACAATCAAGTCATATATTTTTTTCTATTGTATTTCCCTTTATTCCCCCAAACCGACCATTTTTAATACAGTCTTGTCCCAACCAATCAGAGATTCACGGGCAGTGGAAGACCTATGTGTCAGAAAGCATGGTGATGTTTTAGGAATTAGCCAGGTCACTGTCCCCTCTGCAGTTTGCCTTTTCTGATTAGCTCACTAGTACTTCCCAAAGGTACTTAAAATCCCGCCTCTCACCTTTTCTTCCATTTGAATAAATTCAGTTGGTTTCTCGGTGTTACTCATTTTTCTTACTTCAAATATTCCATAGCTATAAGTGTCACAGGAGTGAAATGCTTCCCTATTTCACTCTATTTTAAATCATCATGACTTCAGGATTACGATACTATATTTTGAATGATTTTTTTTTCTTGATGCGGTTCTTAAAATTTGTAGCAAAATATTTTTAATTCCCTTTCTTTGCACAATGCTGTAATGGATATTCTCACCCATTAGAAGGTACTGTGACTATCTGAAGCCATTCTGTATTGAAATAATCAAGATAACATAGGCTGCTTTCTTGTTTAATTTTGTACTGATGATAAAATGCCATTTTCTGTAATATAATTATTGTCCTGCTACTATAAATATACCAAGAATATAATTCAACCATGCATTTTGCAGAACAATTAATAGTCAACATGCTATAGGATTAAAATTATATAAAATGGTGCATAAAAAAGCTTGAAAAAGCTTTTAAAGCTTAGAAAAATTGGTACAAGATGTAAACATACAAAGAGCCAACAAGTTCCTTGTTTTAAATCTTTTTTTCAAGTTCCTTAATTTTAAGTGTTTAGATAAAAGCCTTCCATTTCAACCTCGCAGTGGAATTCATACAGTCCCATCTGCATTCTGATGGTGATGCCCTTCATCTGGACAGTTCTTCCCATCGCACCGACTGCTTTGTCACCCATCTTCTCATTCTCTCCCACCGGGTAGATGAGGTATTCATGGCGGATATTCTTACCCCTGGTTTCTGAGTGAACTATCAGAGGGCTGGGATGATGGATAGAACACGCAGAAAGTTCTAGAATTGGCAACCTGACCCTCATTCCCAGGCCTAAACCTTGGCCGCTTAAGTGCATCGGCTCCTTTGAAATCACAGCCTCTCATTTCGGTGAAAACAACGTCATCCACATACTTGGTATTTATCACTTAAGCTCTCAGAACTGATTAGAAGTTGCTAGAAACGATGTCAGAATGCGATGTAGACTTGCCCTCCCAACATGATCCTTTCCTGTGAAGGCTGCGAATCCAGCTGCCAGACCAAGGGAATGACCCCTGTGCTGCGTGAGCCTGGGGCAAGCGAGTCGCAGAGGCTGGGTGTGCATCTGGAGTCTCCTCCAGCGGGGGGGGCCAGTGTCCCTAAAGAGCCTTTCGAATATTTTTTGTGAGCTTCTCAGCAGATTTCTGCCTGAAGTAGCATAAAATATGGGTCAGACAAGAATTATGGAGCGGGCCAGAAAGCTCTCCGTCCCCCTGCAGGTTTAGCTGTGCTAGGAAACCTGAAGAGAAAGATGAGACAGATTGTGCCAGATAATCCTGATGCCTAAATGACCCTTTTGTATTTAGAAATCCCTGGAAACTTTTTTTTTTTCCAAACCGGTTGGTTTGGCTGAACACAGGCTCCACCATTTCAGAAGGTGACAGCCCCAAGGGGGTGTGGGGGTGTTAAAAGTGGTCCTTTTTTTAAAAACCATACTCAAACTGAAACAAAGTGAAGCATTCTTACAACCTTAAATAGTAACTTAGTTGACCTCAACTACATTTTAGGTGCATTTTGAAATTCCTGAGTTATTTTTGTTTGGTACTAAGATTGTATGTGAATTTTAAACTTAGTAATACAGGTTGAGGAGAAATGTCCCTCCACCCTGGGCAATGAGGTCAGAGCCATCAGGATGGGCTGGAGCGGGTAGGTGAGCAGACCAACGGCTAAATAAGGTGCATGAGGGGATTAGGGTAAAGCATTCCCGGGTGTGGCCCAGTTGTAGGAGAAAGGCCTGAAGCTCCTTCTGCAGACCACTGCTGGGAACTCCACTTTCAATAAGGCTCATGTTCAGCACCTGTCAAAGAAGAGTTCCAAGTCCCCATGTTGCCGTGGTGAACTCTTACTAACCGCCACCTGTGGGAGCTGCTGTCTTGGGCAAGCCGGTGGGGTGGACGCCGGTGGGGTGGAGGTTGGTGGGGTGGAAGGCGGTGGGGTGGAGGCTGGTGGGGTGGAGGCTGGTGGGGTGGAGGCCTATGGGGTGGAAGCCTATGGGGTGGAAGCTATGGGGCTGAGAGGAATGTTGGTGACCAAGGGCAGTAGCTAATCGGTGTCCTAGTCTCTCCTGACCAGAAGTAGGTGGTCACTTTGAGTCAGAAAGATTTAGCATTCTCTGTTTCTGGGAAGGACAGGGTTGGAAAGGAAGTAAAGGAGAAATCAGAAGAGAAATTAAAGTGAGGTCATTTGGAGGTGAAGTCTTCCACCACGTATGTAAGAGGCTACTAAAAACAGATTTGCACTCCTCATTTCAATGTGTTCCTGTACAAAAAAAAAAAAAAAAAAAAATACTTAGATAAAACTTTGGGTAGTTTAGAATAAAAAGAAAATTGAAACTGTAATGATATGAACACAGCAAACATCCAACAAAATCTGAGGGAATCCAATTGGATCATCTCAGCTTTAAAGTTTTCTGCTTGTTTCTCTGGGGGTGAGGGTTTTCTTTGTTGTCTGTGAAGATCAAAATGCTCTTCTAAAGTTTTTCTTTTGTTGTTTTTTTTTTTTTTATTTGCGTTTCCATGTTTTCTTAGAATGATTGATTACCCATTTCCAAATTTTCCTTAGTCATTTGACATTCATTGCCAGGAATATCTCTACTAGCCATGCGGAGCCATAGAGAGTAAATGTATAGCTCTGACCAGGTGACACCGTCTCTCGTTTGTGGACGTTTATTTACAAAGGTGAATCCACTGATCTACCATCAATAGGTGCTTTTGTTCTTTTCCAGTAAGAGCTGTGGGTCTGCACCAAGCCATCCACATGTCTGGTTCACACTGGGGATTTATATGTTCATTTCTTCTGACATGAATAGCAAGACCAACGGGCCAAGTATCAGATTTGCCTTCAGTATCGCTGCACCTTAGTCAAATGATCTAGCTCTAGGCCTGGATGTGACTGTGAATACATGATCTGATTTTAACATGCCAAAGTCCCTTAAATGCTGCTTATGACGTAGCTTTCCCAATGTTCAACTTAATTTTTAAGATACAAATTATTTTCAAAAAGTTAATCAAATTACCACCAGGGAGGCAGGAGCCTGAGAAAATGAGACAGGCAAATGCTGATGGAGGAGAGAAATGAGAAGCATGGAGCATAAGAAGGCAGAGGGGGACACAGTGTGGGACCACAGAAAACATGAGCCTCTGCCTGGGAGTGTGTTCCCCTGGGTAGGAAGGATCATGGAACTGGGGGAAACCCTACTAAGGAGAGGCAGACGGATATCATCTGGCTACTTAACAGTATTGCCTAAATCTGGATATCTAACTACCCATGAATTACTTTATTTTTTCCACTTTTCATCTGCATGTACTACATTATGTAAAACCGTAATATTTCACCCATTCAGCATTGTGCAAGAAAATGGGGTGGGGGTGGTGAAGAGAGGGGGGACTCAGTTACTGGGATAGGAGGAAAGGAATCTTCATGTGTACTGAACCAGGCTCTGAAAATATCCTCTCTTTCTTTTTATTTTATTACTGCATTGAGTGTGTAAATTACAATTAATTGTTGAGCCAAAAAAAAAAAACTTACTGATTTTAAATGGAAACATGTCAGAAATGCAGAATTTTGATTGGGATGTTGAGTTTTTTAGATACAGGAATAGGAATAATGTAGACAATCATAGCTTTATAACAATGTATTTCAAGATACTCTAAGATAACTGAAGATTTCCATGAAGATACTGAAGACTAAAATTTAATTAATTAACGAATTAAGTGCATAATTTGAACAATGTCTAATAAAAATATTGATATTATAAATCAAATAAAAATGGATAAACTTTTAAGAAGAAAATGCTTGATAAAAGAAGCATGGGACCCTTTTCTAAACCTAAAAGCAAAACAGTGGAGTAAAATTTCTGCTATATTTGTTTTTAAAAGAATAAAAGGAACAAAATCCACTTTTCATCATTTGAAAATAGGTCACATTATAATTTTACCTGATTCTATAAAATGAATTTGGAATCTGCATAAATCTATAAAAAGTGGACTTTTTTACAGTATATAATTTAAACTTCTTTATATATGGATATATGGATCTATTACATGCTTTTAGTTTGTTCATTTGTTCTCATTGCTGATGACATTTCATAAAGTGAACAAGTACTGAATCCTATTTTGGCTTCATCCAACTATTGAGACACCAGCAAATTAAAGACTTTATGTAGAGAAAAACCCATTTTTAGGAGAATGTGCATTATTTTATGCCTGCCAAATATCATTATTTATTGTGGGTTTCTTCATACCATAAAGTAGCTTTTTAAAGCAAAAGTAGAACAGACAAGAATAATTTTTTGATATATGTCATTTTTAATTCACACCTTCTCCTTTGTAGAGTTGTAAAGTTCAGTAAACAAATTCCAAAGCTAGAGAGGTTAATAAGAATAATATCAATAATAATAAAGCTTTTTTAAAAAAGGCTAAAAGCTTGATATTTTTCACTGTAACCATAAAATACAAAATGAAAGGCACAACAGAATAGTCATGTATATAGTGATTTAAGATGACTATCAAAGAAATCTGAGGCTACTTGGGTTCTACACATTTTCATACTTAATTTTTCATTTCTATTATGGTAAATCTTAGACCAGTAATTCTCAAGGGCTCCCCGGGGCCCTTTCAAAGGTTTACCAGGTCGAATACAAGAATATTCAGTGTTGCCTTTTTCCCTCTCATTCTGTCTCATGTACAGTGGGGTTTTCCTGCATTTACATGAGATGTTATGACATCATTGCTTTGAAGGTTAATGGAATATATGCTTATCATTGCTTATTTAAAATTTTTCTTCATTTTGAATATGACAAATATTGATAGCTATAACTCAAAATAAAGTTCTTTGGAGAATTCAATATTTTTTAAGTATGTAAAAGCGGTCTTGAGATCAAAATGTTGAAGAGCCACTAATCTATACCTATTCTATGCACAATCATAATTTTTCCAGTAGCTGAAGACAGTAGGTAACTGGAGATCTCTTCCAAGATATGTCATAGTTGTCTCTAAACTTTCTATGCTTTTCTTCTTTTAAACTGTATTTCAGAATCCCTTCTTTCCTTTCTCATTTAATGTTAATTTATAATTCTTAAGATTATATATAACAAATGACAATATTTTATTTAATATTTAAACTATTTTATTGGGCTTGATTTAGGTCAGATTATGAATGTATGTCCATATATATTATATATTGTTTTCTACTTTCAAAACTTGACTAGAAAATTGCCTATCAGCTTTATCAAGCTGCTCCTAACCTAAAGTAGAGAAGGGATATTATAAAGTTAGAATAACTGTTATCTGTGTCCTTATCTTAAAGATAAGGCTTATTGGAAAAAATTGTTATGAATTGTTTCCTTTTATCTCCTATGGTATTATCTATATTACTGGTCTCATATATTTAAATTAATTTTGTTGGCACTACACTGAGGATCATCACTTTGATTCAAATTTGAGAAAAAATTTTACTTCTTACCTAATTCTTGACTTTTATTGTCAAGTAACAATTTAATTTGTTTTCAAATAATTAAAGCTAAAAAGGAATTCTGAAAATATTTATCATTTATAGACAATATTATTTGAATAACGTATATTAGCTCATCATTTATTCATATTCATATACACACTTTTTGAATGACTATTATGTTCCAGAACCTCTTCAAAGCATTAGTGACCCTGCAGTGAACAAAACACATGAAAATTGCTGCATTGTTGCCTTTTAGGTAGATTTCCCCCATCCTAGTAATATTTATTGAATAACCAATTAGATATCTGGGAAGAATTAGGAAGAATGGGAAAAGTGTAGGTTTTGCTCCCCTGAGTTTGAAAAAGAAAAAATGCCTTATGTTTATATGCATTCAAACATCCTCATGTTTAGAAATATCTGGAAATATAATTAATTATATTTTTATTTGTCCTGGCTCTGGTTCTCACTAATGATCTTTACAGTCCCCTGTGCTATAACCAACTATAGGAGGGGAGAAAGTAATAATTGTCCAAACTCCTCTTTATTCTCTGCCCTCTGACTACAACATTTAAATGATTGGAAAAATAATAGTGTTTGTTATAACGTTAGCCATGTAAAACAGTCTGCTTTGGGCAAAATGTTAATATAAATCAAACTTTGTGGATTTGATTTAAGGAGAAAATCTTTGTTATCTACATGTTCATGATCTAAGTTACCAATTTCAGGATTATGTAAGAACGTTTTCCAAAACTGATTATTTTTAAATTACTTTCCACTCAAACAATCCTGCATGTTTTCCAATCAAACTGCAACAGAGAATACTTGTGGTTCAAAATACAATTAAATGAATATTGAAAAATTAGGAGTTGCTTTTGAGAACTTAATTCAGATCTTGCATTTTTTCCAAGTATGAGTCTCCCTACTATTAATCTTTTAAAGATAAAAACTATTTCTTGTGTTATAACAATTATGGTAGCATGTTTTAGCACAAAACCAAAACTTGGTACTTAGTAAATTCTTTGTTGATTCTCTCTCTTCAGAAACAGATAGATTTAGAGCCTAAATTTATTAAAGATAAAATATTTTTTATCTTATGATAATATCTTAAACTTTTTTCCATTAGTTACTAAGAAATTTTGGTTCCTACTTAAATTGTATTTATTTTAAATATTTTAAATATTAAAATGTCAATATTTATTTAATATATTTAATTTAAACATTTAAATATTTTATTTACTTCTTTGAAAACTAGTTCTGAATCAAAAACCTTAAAAACAGAAGATGTACCTAAAAGGCAACAATCCAGCAAAAATCTAAGAACTATAGCATAGTGAGCCATCACATATATTTATGTAAAAAAAAAAATCCTCTCTACTATGTTATTAGTTAAATTTTACTCTCCCTTACAAACACCTGTTAAAGTTATGTATTATTACTTCTGGGAGTGATCATTAATCCCACTATCTACAAAGCTAGAGAATGAATGACGAGTGAGTACAGGGAAATATCTGCAAATTACTGATAGCATTAGATAAAAACAGATCGCATTGACTATTGAAATGTCTTGGAAATTCAGTCCTAAGGCCAATATGGATGGAGAAGGAAGAGTGTGAACGTGACTAAGCTTTACCACCATTCCTGGGACTTAGTAAATAAGAGGCATCCTTCCTCTCTGAAAGAAGCTACTATGTGAATATGGAATATCTGAAGGAACATACTTTGATTTTTATAAGGGAAAAGAACTGCAACATTCCATTTCTCATAGTTTGTTATAACTTTCCAAAATTATATATATATATATAATATACATATATATATATGTAATTTGCCATTTTAAAGAAATGACATAGAAGTCTGAGGTGTTTTCAGTACATTCATTTGTAAAAACTTGCAATTTGGAAGTATGTGGAAACTCCTACAAGTAGCCATATCGAAACTACCTATCCTATGGGGGGAGAAGAGGATGGCTGGTTTCCTGAGAATTTTTCCAAATCAGATAACGAATACACTGAAGTAATATTTAAAAATATTAAATTGTAAAACACCACACTTCATTTTAATACCCCTAAACTGTCATAGGGAGCATAAAAATGTGATTGGACCTAATTCAAGGGAAAACCTAACAAATTATGCTGATAACAATGGAACTTCAGGTTCACGTTCAAAGCAAATCAACTCATAAATGAGATAAAACTGCCAAATATCATTAGTAAAAATAACCAGAAAAACAACAGCAATAAGAATGGACACAGAGAGAGAAAGACAGGCAGTGGGAAGAAAGTACAAAAGGTCACCAAAATAATGCTCAGCTAAGTTAAAGTTAAAGCTAGCAAGAGAGGAAAATTGTGTGTGTGTGTATACACATAATACCTAAAATAGCCAATTATTTCGGTTCCATCATCAAGCTATTGAAATAAAATAATTACCGACTGATTTAGTTTCGATCTATGAAGATACTACTGTGTCAACCAAGTAATTTGAGATACTATAGACTACCAATATTATAAATCATTCCTAAAATATTTGGATATAACGGAGTTGGACCAAGGATGTAAAACCAGTGATAGAACATCGCAGGCAGCAAGGCCTTGTTCTGCATCCCAAGCACAGAATTCTGAGGTGGGCAGAGAACTCACAATATCAGTTTGAGACCATCAGATGTGATAGAAAAGTGGATTAGAACTTTTTAGTTTTTATTTTTTTTCTCTCATTGATTAGCGTGTGACGTGGAGCAAATCACTTCATCTTTCCAGGGCTTGGGCTTAGTTTTTCTATAGGCCAAATGATGGTTCTGGGGCGGGCTATCTCTAGAATCTTTACCAGCTTTTAATTTCCATGATTCCACAATTATAGTCTCCAATTCTGATCGACGGACTGTAAGCCCAGTGCTGCCATCGTGTGGTAGGTACACTGATAGTTCTGCATTTTTAAGTTTGGTTGAGGAGGGAAAAACCAACAGAGCAAACTAATTGAAGACAGATGTGCAGTCGAAAAGACACTACCAGGTTTAATTAAGGTTAGCCACAGTGGAGTAATAAAACAAAATGATGTCTAACCATCTAGCATCTGAAGAAAATGAAGAGGTCAAAAAATAATTTAAAACAGATTGAATTGCTTCACAGAAGATAAAATATGTTTACTTGAAATGCCCCCTCAATAATTGAGTATGGAAATGATTTAACACTCTAGGATATATTCCTCTAGGGTACAGGAGCCCTCTCTGTGGGAGTGGGCTTATTCCATCATATATTTATGTAACACATTCTTTCTCCTAGTTGGTACTTAATAGTACAAATAAGAATTAAAAGGAGAGTAGATGCAAAAATGTAGGTCCATGGTATCTGAGACTCTGATTAAAAGAGAATAAAGCAAATGTGGAATCGTTTTAAATTATTAATTTGGAATCATAAGACTATGGAAAGTCAGATTTAGTTTGAATGTTTTAAAATATTATTTTAAAATAGCACTGGTTTTAAATATTATTAAATGTATATTGAAATATAAGCCAGTGTTTGCCAGTCCAGATCTGGAATCAGCACAAGTACTAATGTCTGTAAGAACACAGTCTTGTCCTCCCATGGAATGCTGACTATTTATACTATTTCTTACTGTCATTCCAATTTGAATGCATATATAAAATATCCATGGTCTGTTATGAACTTTTAAAAAAAATTCACAAAACTTTTAAAAAAAATTCACAAAAATTTACTTCTTTGTTTAGTGCGTGATCATTAAATATTCCTTTCAATTACACTGGCTTCAGAGGGATTAGGAAAACAAAACATCTAGTTGAATGATCCCATTTTTCTCTACAATATGACAGATTAAATTTGCATCTCTTTTTTGAAAGCTACAAGAAAGTTGTGTTGTCCCCAGTTTCCTTGACAAAACATGGAGAGAAAACCCCTCCCACCTCAAGTGGTGGTGTTAACCAGAGATTTATGATTTGCATAGTGGACACAGCCAGGTGAAAAGTAAAATACCTACTAAATCATTTGGATGTTTCAGTTGTTGGGTTGAGAGAAAGAATTGTTAATGTTATTATTATCATTTCATGGGATATTGTTTCAGAATAGTTCCAGGATAAGCTTTTAAGAAGGCTACTGTGGAGAACACAGGCTCAGCTTCCAACAGCAACATGGGTGTGACAAGCAGACCTAAAGACAGAAAGTGGTCAATGCAATAACAGAGCTGTGATCTGTGCTGGAGAGCGCGGGTGTAAAAGAGTTGGTTTCTGAGTGGGAGGATGAGGAAAATGCACAGAGCAGGAGCAACCCGAGCTGCGCCTTTATGGACGGGTACAATTTTGATTTGAGAAAGTGATGGGGGCAGAGAAAGGCATGGCCAAATTGGAAGAACCATTCCAGCCACAGGTCAGGAGAAAAAACAAAACAAAACACAATGCCAAACCAGAGGGAGCCAGCCTGAGTGGTCTAAGGGGACTTCTGTGGAAAACATACAAAGGAGAATGATGGGAGAGAAATAGATGCTTAAGGACTTTGAGAGGCAAACTAAAGAATGTGACCAAACTCATGATATCTTGAAATTACATAAGATCTAGCCTCTGATATCAAGTCATAAAAGCACTTTATTCATTAACGTGTTTGAGATAATGCAGGCTTAGCCCAGTGAAATTAATATGTTCTTGTTTGGAGACTTTTTCAAGAAAAAGAAATTAGGAAATCTACACATTTGATGACAGTAAAGTGTTTCATTCAATATCATACTAAAAAAATAATAACAGTACTGTTGATTAGATTACATAATGCCAATCAAAAAGTTTGGCAGCTTTCCTTTATTTACAACCAGTTGACTAATCTGACTCATTCTGTGTTTGATTATACAGTTTAATTTACCTTATAAATGTTCATAATTTTATATCATAGTCATATATCCTTTATACTTTTTAAGTTATCCTTTTAAAAAGTCCTTACGTTAACACTAAATACACCATCTGGGTTTCTTCTACAGAAGTTAAAGAAAACATCAAACAGTACAATGTTTTTCTGTTTCCTCAAATCTACTATGCGTTACTAGTAATTCACTGCCGATTGGTTATTTAACAATATTCAAGCCTTTTTCTAATTAGCTAGTCCCAACTTATAGACACGTGATATATTACTGGCAAACACTTCTTCCTTATTTCCTTATTCCGAGAAAGTGATCTTGCCATCACTGGAATATATATAATAGCAATTCCTGGTGGGTTTAGAGAATCTGTTGTCCTGAAATAGGAAGAAGCCGGGAAGTAAGGAAAAGCCAAAACCTTTACAAGACTTGATCCTGATTACCCGGATGGTGGATTTCCTGTCCTCGAGTGGTTTCCCTCACAATGTCTGTATTCTTCCCTTCATTTGGATATATTGGTTTTATTAAAATTCCACAGAGTAAGACTCATTATTTTTGTATACATCCCTTTTAAGAAAAATATAGGTATCTCAAAATCATTAAATGATTATCAATTATTTGCCCAGCTGTGTGCATCTATCCAATTGCTTAACAAACTCCTGATTGAATGCAGGTGTATTTATAGAAGAGAATGACTCTAACTAGTTTTGTAGCCTAGAACATGTCTAGAATTAGAAAGAAAATCGAGGCAGATTCATTGTCAGGACTAGATATGCTCAGAGATAATAGGGAGTCGCGATTGACAGGAAAGCCCAGAAGAGGTTGGGAGTAAGGCAAATACAATCACAGGATGAGGAAGAGAAAGTCACTGAGCTCCTGCTTCATCTCACTCCTCATGGTCACAGTCTTGTGAGCTGAGGTATGTGTTACTGACCCCACTATTTTCAAATGTGAAAGTTGAGGCTGTTTAGATTTACTCCAGAATGAGGTAGGATTCCAAATCCTGTCAGTATGATCAAAGCCCATGCTCTTAAATTCTGACCATGTGGCAGAAGACAGAATTATAACTTTAAAAATCTACCTCGAGAAGCTTCTCTCCACAAAAGAGCAAACACTTGCCTTCTGTTTTTTTGTTCCAAAAGATCCCCCCAAGTCTCCTCTGATCTAGAACTCCACTAACAGTATTGGAACTGTACTCCTCCTGTATTGAGCAGCACAGAATTAGGTTTCTATGGGAATATGGGTTCCTTTATACCAAAAAAAAAGTTACCCTTAAGGAATTTTTGACACAAGTCCCAATCATAAGTGAAGACATGCCAAAGGGGAAGCAAAGGTCTTCAAACTTTAAAACCTGCTGGAGATAGTTATTAGAGATACATGCAAACAAGAACAGAATTCTTCAATCACATCTTGAAATCATCTGGTGTGTTTTGCATCTTCACTTCTCAGAAGAAAAAGAGATTATTGATTATTTCTATTTAATATGGAAAATAATTGAGAAATTTTCCCTTATCTTGCTGTTTCACTCTACCCAAGTCTTTCTAAATTCCTTGCTCCATGAAATAGCCAAAATTCATATATATTACTCATATTCCTTACTATAATACTGTACAAATAAACCACAAATAGCAATAAGAATAATGGTAATAGTCATAGAACAGCTACATACTATTTACCTCGGTCTATAATCTGATGTTTTATTCCTTGAAACAATTGAGGTTTTTGTTTTGTTCCTTTATGTCCAATAAAAATACTCAAGTATTTAGTGTTACCACAGCACGTTCTTGGCTAAGGAAAAGAAACTGAAAGGCAAGTTAAGAAATGTGGAGTTCTTGTTAGAGCTGTGTCATTATCCATGTAAATGAAGAAAACATTTTATTATGCATTTGGAGATCAGTGGGAGTTTCATTGATTGATTGACTGTGGTGTTGACTCTTCCCACACCATGCAGCAAAGCCTACCAACCACCGGCCTGCAGAAAGCTCCGTGTCCACCGGCTCCTCAGGCAGCAGCTTTGGCAGCGGGTATAGTGTCGACAGTGAAGGGAGCAGCAGCACTGCAGGGGAAACCAATCTATTTCCTATTCCAAGGATGTAAGTGGTTTTTTTTTTTTTCTTTTTTTCACTACAAAGTTAACAGCATGATGACTAAGCTTTTCTTAACACTTAACAGGAAATAACTAGATAATTATCCAGTTCTGAGTCATTGTCCCAGAAGCACTTCAGCTGTTTATGCCTACATAGAAAATAGAAGATTCAGGAAAGATTGGATTAAGGAGGAATGCTGGTCACTTCCAGGACTATTTAATCAGGGCAATCTGTATTTAATAGAAAAACTGCCAGCATAATAACTAAATTAAGTTCAGCAGCAACAGTCTGTTGATGCTTCAATCACATCATGACCACACACAAATATTATTGGTATTTGAGATAAAGTTAGATTAATTTACTTTGAATAGGGAGAGATTTAAACAGATTTAAAAGCTCACATATCATTTTGGAAATAGATAACACATTGGGCTTCTTGTAGACACTTTTCAGTTATAAATCTTACCACAATTAAAATGGAAGATTTTGAACTAGAGCAAAATCAAGGAATACCTGGATGCCCATAGATAATCTTGGAATAGAGTTCATTAGTAACAATAGGTGAAGCCTCAAGAAAATGAAATTGCAAATCGAATGCAAAATGAAAGCAGATTGTATTTAGAATGTGTCAGAATGGATCCAGTCATGTTGGTGGCAAAAGTTAGCATCCGAGATACATATGTAGGTTACGTCTGTTCCAATATCAGAGTCTATACTTTTCAGCCTTTTCTTCTCCTCCGAGGTAATTAGTTTTCCGGGATTTCAAAAACATCCTCACCACACCCATCTCCAGGATCTAGGTCAGGGCAAATCTAGCTTTGCAAGGTCTGTGAGCTAAAAATGGCCTTTGCAGTTTGAAATGTTTGGGGAAAAGACACCAGAAGAAGAATCGCATTTTGCAACATACAAATTATATGAAATTGAGATTTCGGTATCCATAAATAGGGTTTTATTGGAAGCCACACCCATTCGCTTATGTCTTACCTAATGTTGCTTCCTCACTATAGAGGCAGGAGAGTACAGAGACCATTCAAACCATTTCCTATCTGGGCCCCTGGGAGTTTGCAAACCCCTGATCTGGGCCCCTGTTAAAGGATCTTCATTTTGCCAATGTTAAATGAAGTCATTTCCAGGAGTAGATTTTCTATAGTAGATTTTCTATATATAGATACATATATCTATATATAGATAATGGCTCAGTTTACAAAAGCAAAATAATGGGGGAAAGGAGTTTGGACAGTGAAAAATGTGTTTATTTTGTGATTTTCAAGTTATATTTTTCCTACTTAAATTGCTATATTATCGGATCACCTCCCCATCTTTTTTTTTTTTTCTTAAGACTTAGGCTACAGATTCAATACTTATATTTAATCAGGTTTTTTTTTTAATTGGAATTATTCTAAAAGGAATCTAATCTCATCAGTACTCTGCCTCTGATGATTTTGTATGAAGAGGATTTCAGCAAATTCCTTACATTTCTCTCTCAGCTATGAATATCATATGAATTTGTAATTTTTTAACCACACATCATTTAATATCCTTCCAACTTATCCACACTTTTCAAAATAAATTAACACTGATGATAAAGTTATAACTTCAAGAGAAAAACCACGTTATTTCCTCAACATCTAAATATCTGAAGTGGAAATAGATTATGTATTTTTTGCATACACACCAATTTCCAATTTTATTTTTCCTATTTTCCTGTTCTCTTATAAATCAAAGCTTTTAAAAACTGCCTCAGACACATTATGTTTTGCCATATTGTTTTGCCAAAGAAAATTCTCTTTTCCAAAGCAGTATTTGGTATTTCTTTTATATGTCCTTTTGTGTCTAACACAATTATTGCTTAGGCCAACATGAGAGTTCAATAAATTTTTGGTGATTGATTAACAAATATAAATTATAAACTGAGTAGTCAGTATGTTCTGAGATGAAGATTATTTCCTGGGAATTCAGGAAAATTGCATCCTTCATATAATCCACAGTTGCATTTCCTTCGTATTTCATTTAGCTTCACGATGCTGCAGAGGTACCTGTGGAATCTTAGAAATACCTCTCCTGCACATTTTGTCTGTATACCTAATGTTACAGTCAGTTTTCGTTAAAAACAAAGACTGCAGCAGAATAGCAGATACCATTACAATTTGAAACCTAGGACTCAAGATCAAATAAAAAGTTACCCGAATTTTACTATTACTAAAAATTATGAATATTTTGTTAAAATTTGGCATATATAGAATAGTAATTTTTCAGTACTCTCATCTGTTAGATGAACATTACTAAAATGATTTTCCTTTTCATTTGAGTTTGACTCAGTAACAAGCTGTCTGGTTCCCCTCACTAGTCATAGTAGCTGCCTACAGTAAGATTGCTACTGAGTTATTAAGCTCTTCTCTCTGTCTGATTGGCACAGAGCACAGTTAATTTTTTTTTTAATCTATCGTCTACTTGTATTGAATCTCACTGAAGCAGTTAAACAAATTAAAGTTTTGTGCATTGCTTAATCAAGACTTTTTTGGTATATATTCAGATGCAGATGGTATCTACATGTATATAAGTGTGTGTATATATAAATATGATTTCTAACATTTTTGCAAGTCCTTCGCACTTGATAAAACTTTGTGTTGAAACCTCTGACCTAGAATAGTCATAATGGAAAATGTAATGGCTTGCAAGTTAAAATAATTTCGAAGTTTATATCTATTCCTCTTTCATTATGTGCAGGACCAACTCTATAGAATGGTAAGAGGATTTTTAGAGCAGTTTTCAAGTGAGATGTAATTGGATTCTCAAGAAAGAAATATAATTACATCTTCAGCAAATTCAGCAAACCAAATATTTTTGTGAAAGTAAGAACTAATTATCAGCAAATCCTGCCATGTCAGAATTATTGTCTAGAAAGTATAGTATCGAGATGTTATTTTGTTCAAACACCCTTTTTAACACTTAGGTGTTTTTATTTCATCATTTTAGAACATCTTATATAAGTATGTATAAAGGCAATTCCAAAATCTTTTCTATGCCATGTAGTTTTTTTTCTGACTGAAGAAATAAGAGGTAACCTATAGTGTTTGGACTGTTACATTATCAATATTCTGAACATACAGTGCTCAGAGTATCATGAATCCTTCATCGATTTAGCCTCCCAGAAAGTTCGGGGCTGAAACTAAAAGAGTACTAGACTCTGGCTGAATCCTAAAGTTGTTAGGTGCATACCTACTTATTAATATTTTCTATTTATTGAGTTTTATATTTCAGGCATTGTGTTAAGTACTTTATATACATTTTCCATGTGATTTTCTCATACCCAAAAGCTAGCTAGTGTTACTATCTTTACATTAGAAGAGGAGAAACAGATTTACCAGATTGAGTAGATTGCCTTAGATGACAACATAGCATGAAATAGTGAAGCCAGAGGCAGAGACCAGGAGGTCTGACTTCAAAAGCCAATATGCTACCCACAGTTGAAAATACAGACAAGGATCTGAAAGTCATTAAGTAAAATAAAAATCTATTATTACAATCTGTTATTATCTGTTATTACAATTAATTGTTATTATTATTACAAAAATCTGTTATTATTTTTGTAAGTCATTTAATTCAATATTTCCCTTCACATCAAAGGGTCTATACAGGTCATCATAACAAAACAAAGGTATAAAAAGTCTTCTCACTTCCTGAGTTTAAAAAACGGAGAAAAAAAGCAACACCCTAATTCTAAAACAAAATTTGAAAATTTCATGATAGTCTGATCTTTATAAATGAGTCTATGAATAAGACACTGAATTTAGAGGTATTCTGTTCAGACTAAGTACAAATAATAGGCCCCTATTTCTAAAATCAACATGATACAGAGGAATTTATTGTGTTCATACTTGCCCTTCAAGTAACTTATTTCAGGTCTGCTTATATACCGCCATTCTAATTTTGTGAACTGGGTTTCCTCATCGGCATTTAGGAGACTATGACTAAATATGTAACCTTTTATTTTCTTTTTAAACAGAGGGAAGATGGGACAGAATGGGCAAGAGCCCGTAAAGCAGCCAGGAGGAGGAGTGGGACTAGCCGACCCTGAAGGTAAGTCAGAATTGACAGCGTGGGATTCTGGTCGAATCTACATGTGATGCTATAAGTGTTTGATTTGTTTCCTTTGAATATAAATGTACATTTCTAAGTGCTAATGGCAAGAGCCCTGGCAAGGATGGCATCATTCTCTGTTACCTATTACATTAGAATTATTTCGTAATTTCATTGGACAATTTCCCAATTTCTTGATTTTTTTTTCAATTTCTTGATTTATATTTAACGTGTAAGTACTTTGGGGTACTAAAAATATAAAAGAGAAAGAAGAGTGAGACGAGTGACAGGAGAGAGACTCGGGAGACTTTTTCAGGAAAAGCAAATATCTTGTTGAAATTTAAAAAAATTTTTTGTTCAAATACTGTGCAAATAGAAAATAAATCGTGAAACTTCACTTAAAATGGGAATTCTTAAATGCATGGAGCTCAGAAGAAATTAATGGAAAAAATCATTTTATAGGAAAAAAGACTTTTAAGGTGAAAACCCAATTTGAAGTTAAATTTGGTTTTATTAAACAAATGGTAAATGTATTACAAAATGCCAGAAAACCCTTAACTTCAGCAGACACATATTCAGTATCTGCAAGGTGCACAGTGACCAGCTTGTCTTTCAAGATACTGTGATAAGATCTGACGGCACGCTATCCTTCACTGAGTGTACAACCTCTCAGTAATTTCGACTATCTTAGTTCCTTTATACCAGCCTAAGTACTTTTCATGTATTATCTCATTTAATTGTTAAAGTTACCCATGAAGGTAAATAATATCCTATGCTGGTTTTACATAAGAAGAATCCAAGGTGCAAATATCATATGAGAGAAGAGCTAGCAACTTGAGCTCAGGCAAATGATGCCAAATCACCTGCTATGGAAAAGGATGACTAATGGCATGGTATCCCAAAGACACTAAATGGAGGAATAGGAAACCCAAATCCCTGTTATCTCACTGGTGACGGGATCTGTCATCAGAAACCTCATCTGGCAAATGCTGGATGCTAAGGATGCCAAATCCCTCGTGCATTTTCTGATTCTACTAAAAGTTTTTCTTTAGATTCATTCGAAGACTGTGTTTTCTTTACCTGCTGCCAATTTCCCCAGGGTTCCACCCTCATTCCACCAATCGTTTTAGACACTCTTTTTCTGCATAGACTCAGAAGTTCTCATCTATATGTTGATTAGTCCCAAATTTACCCTCCAGACTCCCTGGAATTCAGACTCCAGTAGTTCATGTCTGCCAGGCATTCATGTTCAACCAAGAGAATGGAAACCATGCTGAAGATTTATAATAGGGAAAGTTTATGGCTGGCAATGATTACATAGTCACGGTCTCCCTGAGAACCCGAGCCGACGGCAGTGAGCTAGCAGACCTCTTAGGACGCAGAGGAGAGCCGCTGTCCCTGAGAGCTGAAGCCAGGGTGAGCCAGAAATGCAGGGAGCAGGAGGCAAGGAAGAGGAACAGCACTGTTACAAACAGATCCCAAGATACACAAGGACAGGGGGTGGGGTGGGAAGGTCCTGGTTACTTCTTCCTCCCATTCTCCAATCTCCACCAGTGTCTGACCAAATCTAGCTGGGGGCCACCTGCCAGGGGAGCCTGGGAAACATTCTTGGTGGGCAGCTGCCCTGATGGGAGGCGGAGAGACAGAGAATGGACCTAAGGTCCAAGAAGCACAGGGCCATTGCAGTATTTTGCCTGGAGATCTTATAGATGAATCAGATAACATATGTCCTGAACTTAATTCACCCTCTTCCAGATTTTGCCTCCTTCTCCTCCTATGCTCTTCTACCACTAACAAAGTCTACTCCTGTTTACACCATAATTTGCATATTTTGGTGTCATTGTTCTTTGACTGGAATGTACCTGTTTTTATGCCTGTGTCCTCCATACAGTTGAACAACAGTTAGACTAGGGCTATGCTTTAGTCATCCTGGTGGCCCCGCACTTAGCAGAGACCCTTGACAATAGAGTCGCTTCAAGAATGTTGAATGAATGAATGAATGAATGAATGAATAAATGACATAATTATGTATGAAATTAATGTCCCTTGATTTTCATATGACTCTAGAATTCATCAATAGAGAAGCAATTCATGGGCACTTATTTCCAAGTTTAGTTACTTAATTTCACTTTTCTTTTAATTTTAAGTTTATAGATAAAATTAGTATAAGTGTTAATAGCTGCTAATGAATAAAAATTGTTCATCCTAATACTGTTTTCTTCTTTCTCATCAGTTCCACAAGAAGGAGTCAATCATAAACTATTTTATATTTTACTTAAACTTATGAGTCAATATGTTTATATTTTAGTGAACTGACTCTTACCTGTAGTTAATTTTGGATTAGCTATTGAGCAGAGGGCTGGAGGTTTAGGATGGGGATAAGATGGAATACATAATGTAATATAAGTCATTTATAGGTATGTGACCTTTTGGTAACAATAATCTGAATGGGTTGTTTTTGACTGAGTTACTTCTGAAATGTTGACAATAAGCAAATTCATAATTTACACATCTATATGAAGTTGAGCATGAATAGTTCTCTAAGAGATATATGAGATTGCTAATAATATAATGGAGAAGAAAACTGCAATAAGTATTTAACCTTTACAAATAATTTTAAATTTAAAAGAATACTTAGAGGGGCACCTGGGTGGCTTAGTTGATTAAGCATCTGACTTGGTTTCTGCTCAAGTCATGAACTCAGAGTTGTGAGACTGAGCCCTGTGTCGGCTCCGTGTTCAGTAGGGAGTCTGCTTGAGATTCTCTCTCTCCCTCTGCCTTCCCTCCACCCCATGCACATGTGCTCTCTCTCTCTTTCTTTCTCTCTGTCTCAAAATAAATCTTAAAAAAATACATAGAGAGTAGGGAGAAAATTATTAAATTATACAGGAATTTAATTATTCTGAGCACATAAGAAGAAAACATCAATTTAACATGCAAGATTTTGTTTTGTCCCCATAGAAATATTGAATCAACTCTGCTGTAAAGCAGGTATATTTATGATATACGTTTTGTTTTGAGTGATCCAGAGGACCGCTTTCACTTCCTTTTGTTGTCAGTCAGTATATATAGCCAGTTTATGGAGAACAAACAATCAAAATAGAGTTAGTGCAGTTTGTTCATAGACATTATATTTAGTTTCTTGACTGGATTTTTCCTCCTTTAAATTCTTCAGCAGGACACCAGAAAAAGCATCTCTTTGTAATTGTTAAGATTTTCCTGCGTGTTCCACTTCACCTTGAGTCTTTCATATTACTCATTTAAGCACTTTGTTTTATGCATACCTTGGTCCACTCTAAGGGAAAGTAATCTACGAAGATATGCATACGTTATATCAAGAGTGTATCATAGATTTTAAGTAATCACCCTTAGTTTATTTTAGTAACACTTTTACTCTTGTTTTGGAGCTATAATGCACAGAATTCAAAAAGTAATGTTTTATGGGGTTAAAATTTTATGTGGAACATTTTATAGAATTTTTTTAATGCTAGTCATGTCCTTCTACTTACTGAGTAAATCTATTTATTCTTCATTCTGATTTTTTAAAAAATCATGTTCTACTTAGTCATTTTCTCCAATACTGTTGCATCTTCCCTATAGCAGTGACTCATAAATTTTAATCTCATTCTGATTAATCTCATGCTTAGTGGGTCAGAATATGAGATCAATCAAAGGTTCTGAGGTTCCAACCTAAGTTGTAGTAGAAAATGGTAATATTTTGTGGACTATCTTTGAACTTTCACAATTTAAATAAGTGCACAATGTAAAGTAGAAATAAACACTATGTTTAACACATGATTAACATCCATTTCATTGTAGCTAATATTAAATTAAAACTGAATATAGGGCCGCTTGGATGGCTCAGTCGGTTAAGCATCTGTTTTCAGCTCAGGCCATGATCCCAGGGTCCTGGGACTTGGGCTCCCTGCTCAGCCTGGAGTCAGCTTGTCACTCCCCGCCACTCATCTCCAGCCCCTGCTCTCTCTAGCTCTTTCTCAAATAAATAATATTTTTTTAAAATAAAGACACAGAGAGAAGCAGAGACACAGGCAGAGGGAGAAGCAGGCTCCCCATGGGGAGCCTGATGTGGGACTGGATCCCAGGACCCCGGGGATCACGACTTGAGCCAAAGGCAGACACTCAACCACTGAGCCACCCAGGTGCCCCAATAAAATCTTTAAAAAATAAATTAAATAAATACGTTTGAATATAAAAGAAAGCCATTTGGATTCCATCCAAGAGTGATATTAGTCAAGACTGACAATATCATGCGCTCTTCAGAAGAGCTCTACAAGTCTACTCCTCTTAAAGATTTAGATCAAAGAAATTAGACTTCCCAGTTGTAATGATAAGTGTTTTCCCAGTTTCCATTAAAACCCCCTAATACCCTTAATAGATGATCCAACCCTTTCCTACATTGTTTTATATACTTTTTTACATTGTTTTAATTAGGTATATTTAGTAGTGTTACTGTTTGTGAGTGGGCATCCATGGGTATTACATATAGTGACTGGCTTTACCCATTTATTCTCCTAAACCAGGTGTTCCAAGCTTTAGCAGCAGGCATTAAGAATTACACTTTGTATGAGGTTTAATTTGCTTGGCTGCATGTATTTAAAAAACAAATAACATTAATACATCATTTATTTTCTTAAGTATCTTTAGAAGCCTTAATTTAATCACTCAATTTCCATTTTCAATGGGCCAGAACAAATAAACCTCTACCATTAGAGAAATATGCTAAACTCTACCCACAAATGTTTTCAAATAATTGAGTCAGTGAAAGCACATAACCAATAATGCTAACCCAAGGAGGCAGGGGCCAGGGAGTAGGAGAGAGAACAAGATTCAATTCAACATCTTCCTGGAGGTGGGGTTTTTGTTGTTTTGAAAAAGCATGACAATTTATGTAGAAATAATTAAAGTCTATAATGATCACAACAATTTCATTTTAAATGGCATCTCAAGTCTATTTTATACACATATATATATTTTACATAGCTCTAAGGATGATTAGTATGAGTTCTTTTAAGGTGAAAAAATACATTTTGCAAAGTCCATGAAACAAGTGCAGAACAGAAATGATTTCTTGCATTAAACCAATAAAAATTTAGGCCTCAGGATTGGAATTTCTATCTTGTTATCCTGTTTGAAGGCACGTAATTTTTCTTTATGTTCTGTTTCTTATATTCATTTAATTTTCTCTCTTTCCATGACCAGTTGGGTTGTTTAAAGATTAGCTCACAGAGAGAAAAATATAAAACCACTCTGAAAGACCCTCAATTAGAACATAACAGCTGGTCTAAGGGCAACCAAGTTACTTATCGAACACTTGTGACCAGCACTGGGATGAGCCCTGGGCTGCCGTGTAGAATGTGACACAGTCCTTGCCCTTCTGGAGCTTCTACTAGAGTTCCCACAACTCAGATAACAGTTATAATCTTGATCATGAAGAAAAATTCATTTCACCCTCAAGACATTTCCATTTCTTCAGGCTCTATTTCTAATTAGACTAAGGAAATTTCAAATTAAATATGAAATGTCTTTTTTTTTGTGTCTTTTATATATCACTTCTCCTTCTATTATTTTGGAGTTTTATGATCCTTTTCATTTTACTGATGTCAAGAATGATCTTTCAAGCAGCTAATTAATTAATCTTATTATTAAAGTATAGTTGACATTCAATGTTATAGCAGTTTCAAGTGTATTTCATCATGATTTGACAATTCTAGACATTACTCAGTTCTCATCATGATGTGTAGTCACCACTTGTCACAAATAATATTATAACACTAGTATAACAATATTATTGACAATCTTCCCTATGCTGTACTTTTCAATGCTATGACATTTATTTCATAACTAGAAGTTTGTATCTCCTGCTCAAGGAAGTAATTTTTAAATAAAATGTTATCTTTACTTAAGTTTGGTTTTATTGAAGATGACAATGGACAAAATTTAATTACAATATATTTACCATTATAGATGTTTTGTTAAATTAATTAAGAAAATGTGATGTTATTTGATTTTTAATTCAATTTTGAGGTCAAGGGAAATGTGAATAGTGGATTATTTTCTATTGTTTGATTACTTGTGGCACACAAATTGTGCTTAAATATTGACCAAAAGATGCACATTATATTATAAAATTGTTTTCATTTTTTTAAATACTTTTTATTGAATTTCAATTTGCCAACATATAGCATAGCTCAGTGCCCGTCACCCAGTCACCCCATCCCCACATGCACCTCTCCTTCCCCTACTCCTTGTTCATTTCCCAGAGTCAGGAGTCTCTCATGTGCTGTCACCCTCACTGATATTTCCCACTCATTTTCTCTCCTTTCCCCCTTTAATCCCTTTCACTATTTTTTGTATTCCCCAAATGAATGAGACCATATGTTTGTCCTTCTCCGATTAACTTACTTCACTTAGCATAATACCCTCCAGGTCCATCCACGTCAAAGCAAATGGTGGGGATTCGTCCTTTCTGATGGCTGAGGAATATCCCACTGTATACAGAGACCACAGCTTCTCTATCCATTCATCTGTTGAAGGACATCGAGGCTCCTTCCACAGTGTGGCTGTTGTGGACATTGCTGCTATAAACATCAGGGTGCAGGTGTCCCAGCGTTTTACTGCATCTGTATCTTTGGGGTAAATCCTCAGCAGTGCAATTGCTGGGTCATAGGGCAGCTCTATTTTTAACTCTTTGAGGAACCTCCACACAGTTTTCCAGAGTGGCTGCACCAGGTCACATTCCCACCAACAGTGCAGAGGGTTCCCCTTTCTCCGCATCCTCTCCAACATTTGTTGTTTCCTGTCTTGTTAACTTTCCCCATTCTCACTGGTGTGAGGTGGGATCTCATTGTGGTTTTGATTTGTATTTCCCTGATGGCAAGTGACATGGAGCATTTTCTCCTGTGCTTGTTGGCCATGTCTATGTCTTCCTCCGTGAAATGTCTGTTCATGTCTTCTGCCCATTTCATGCCTGGATCGTTTGTTTCTTGGGGATTGACTTTGATTAGTTCTTTATAGAGCTTGGATCCTAGCCCTTTATCTGATGTGTCATTTGCAAATATCTTCTCCCATTCTGTAGGTTGTCTTTTAGTTTTGTTGACTGTTTCCTTCGCTGTGCAGATTTTAATCCTGATTATGTCCCAATAGTTCATTTTGCTTTTGCTTCCCTTGCCTTCATAGATGTATCTTGCAAGACGTTGCTATGGCCAAGTTTAAAAAGGGTGCTGCCCATGTTCTCCTCTAGGATTTTGATGGAGTCTTGTCTCACATTTAGATCTTTCATCCATTTTGAGTGTGTCTTTGTGTCTGGTGTAAGAGAATGGTCTAGTTTCATTCTTCTGCACGTGGCTCTCCAATTTTCCCAGCACCATTTATTGAAGACCTTTTTCCCGTGGATAGTCTTTCCTGGTTTGTCGACTATTAGTTGACCATAGAGTTGAGGACCCATTTCTGGGTTTGGTATTCTGTTCCATTGATCTATGTGTCTGTGTTTGACATCACTGTCTTGATGACCACAGCTTTGTAGTACAACCTGAAATCCAGCATAGTGATGCCCCCGGCTCTGGTTTTCTTTTCCTTTCTTTCTTTCTTTTCTTTCTTTTCTTTCTTTTCTTTCTTTTGATAGTCATCACAGAGAGAGAGAGAGGCAGAGACACAGGCAGAGGCAGAAGCAGGCTCCATGCAGGGAGCCCGACGTGGGACTCGATCCCAGGTCTCCAGGATCGCGCCCTAGGCCAAAGGCAGGTGCTAAACTGCTGCGCCACCCAGGGATCCCTGGTTTTCTTTTTCAATATTCCCCTGGCTATTCGGGGTCTTTTCTGACTCCATACAAATCTTATGATTATTTGTTTCAACTCTGTGAAGAAAGTCCATGGGATTTTGATAGGGATTGCATCGAATGTGTAAATTGCCCTGGGTAGCATAGACATTTTCAGATTATTAATTCATCCAATCCATGAGTATGGAGTATTTTTCCATCTCTCTGTGTCTTCCTCAATTGCTTTCAGAAGTGTTCTGTAGTTTTTAGGATATAGATCCTTTACCTCTTTGGTTAGGTTTACTCCTAGGTATCGTATGCTTTTGGTGCAATTGTAAATGGAACTGATTCCTTAATTTCTTTCTTCAAGTCTCATTGTTAGAGTATAGAAATGCCACTGATTTCTGGGCATTGATTTTGTATCCTGCCACACTGCTGCATGTCTGTATGAGTTCTAGCAATCTTGGGGTGGAGTCTTTTGGGTTTTCTAGGTACAGTATCATGTCATTGGCGAAGAGGAGAGTTTGACTTCTTCTTTGCCAATTTGAATGCCTTTTACTTCTTTTTGTTGCCCGATTACTGAGGCGAGGACTTCTAGTACTATGTTGAATAGCAGTGGTGAGAGTGGACCTCCTTGTCGTGTTCCTGATCTTAGGGAAAAGGCTCCCAGTGTTTCCCCACTGAGAATGATATTTGCTGTGGGCTTTTCGCAGATGGCTTTTAAGATGCTGAGTAATGTTCCCTCTATCTCTACACTCTGAAGAGTTTTGATCAGGAATGGGTGCTGTATTTTGTCAAATGCTTCCTCTGCATCTATTGAGAGGATCCTATGCTTCTTGTTTTTTCTCTTGCTGATGTGATCTATCACATTGATTGCTTTACGAGTATTGAACCAGCCTTGCATCTCGGGAATAAATCCCACTTGGTCATGGTGAATAATCTTAATGTACTGTTGGATCCTATTGGCTAGTATCTTGTTGAGAATTTTTCCATCTGTGTTCTTCAGGGATATTGGTCTATAATTCTCCTTTTTGGTGGGGTCTTTGTCTGGAATCAAGGTGATGCTGGCCTCATAGAACAAGTTTGAAACTATTCCATCCCTTTGTATCTTTCAGAACAGCTTTAGTAGAATAGGTATGGTTTCTTCTTTAAACGTTTGATAGAATTCCCCTGGGAAGCCATCTGTCCCTGGACTGTTGTGTCTTGGGAGATATTTGATGACTGCTTCAATTCCCTCCCTGATTATTGGCCTGTTTAGGTTTTCTGTTTCTTCCTGTTCCAGTTTTGGTGGTTTGTGGTTTTCCTGAAATGTATCCATTTCTTCGAGATTGCCTAATTTATTGACATATAGCTGCTCATAATATGTTTTTAAAATCATTTGTATTTCCTTGGTACTGGTTGTGATCTCTCCTTTTTAATTCATGATTTTATTAATTTGAGTCTTTTTTCTTTTCAATGAGGCTGGCTAATTGTTTATCTATCTTATTAATTCTTTCAAAGAACCAGCTCCTGGTTTTGTTGATCTGTTCTGCTGTTTTCTTGTCTCTATTTCATTGAATTCTGCTCGAATCTTTATTAACTCTCTTCTTCCGCTTGGTGTAGATTTTATTTGCTGTTCTTTCTCCAGTTCCTGTAGGTGCAAGGTTAGCTTGTGTATTTGAGTTTTTTCCAATTTTTTGAGGGAGGCAATGTATTTCCCTCTTAGGACTGCTTTTGCTGTGTCCCAAAGATTTTGAACGGTTGTATCTTCATTCTCATTAGTTTTCATGAATCTTTTTAATTCTTCTCTAATTTCCTGGTTGACCCGTTCATCTTTTAGCAGAATGCTCTTTAACCCCCACGTGTTTGAGTTTCTTCCAAAGTTCTCCTTGTGACTGAGTTCTAGTTTCAAAGCATTGTGGTCTGAAAATATCAGGGGATAATCCCAATCTTTTGGTATGGTTGAGACCTGATTTGTGACCCAGTATGTGGTCTATTCTGGATAAAGTTCCAATGTGCACTTTAGAAGAATGTTATTCAGTTGTGTTCATATGCAAAGTTCTGTAAATATCTGTGAAATCCATCTGGTCAGTGTATCATTGTTTCTTTGTTGTGATGTTGTTTCTTTGGTGATGTTCGGCTTAGAATGTCTGTCATTTGCAGAAAGTGCCGTGTTGAAGTCTCCTACCATTAGTGCATTATTATCTAAGTATGTCTTTACTTTGGTTATTAACCCATTGATATACTTGGCAGCTCCCACATTAGGGGCATAAATATTCATGATTTTTAGGTCCTCTTGTTGCATAAATCCTTTAAGTATGATATAGTATCCCTCTTCATCTCTTACTACAGTCTTTGGGATAAACTTTAATTTATCTGATAATGAGGATTGCTACCCCAGCTTTCTTTTGAGGACCATTTGAATGGTAAATGGTTCTCCAACCTTTCATTTTCAGGCTGGAGGTGTCCTTAGGTCTAAAATGAGTCTCTTGTAGTCAGCAAATAGATGGGTCTTGCTTGTTTATCCAGTCTGATACCCTGGGCCTTTTGATGGGATCATTTAGCCCATTCACGTTCAGAGTAACTATTGAAAGATATGAATTGGGGATCCCTGGGTGGCGCAGCGGTTTGGCGCCTGCCTTTGGCCCGGGGCGCGATCCTGGAGACCCGGGATCGAATCCCACGTCGGGCTCCCGGTGCATGGAGCCTGCTTCTCCCTCTGCCTTTGTCTCTGCCTCTCTCTCTCTTTCTCTGTGACTATCATAAACAAACAAAAAAAAAAAGCAGCCAGTCTTTTAAAAAAAAAAAAAAAAGAAAGATATGAATTTAGTGTCATTGTAATACCTATTCAGTCCCTGTTTTTGTGGATTTTTTTTTGAGCTTCCTCTTTCTTTTACAGGGTCCCCCTTAAAATTTCTTGCAGACCTGGGTTGGTGGTCACATATTCTTTCAGTTTCTGCCTGTCCTGGAAGCTCTCTCTCTCTCTCCTTCTATTCTGAATGAGAGCCTTGCTGGATAGAGTATCTTGACTGCATGTTCTTCTCATTTAGGACCCTGACTATATCCTGCCAGCCCTTTCTGGCCTGCCAGGTCTCTGTGGAGAGGTCTGCTGTTAATCTTATATTTTTCCACATATAAGTTAGGGGTCTCTTGTCTCTTGCTGCTTTAAGGATTTTCTCTTTATCTTTGCAATTTGCAAGTTTCACTATTAAATGTTGAGGTGTCGAATGGTTTTTATTGATTTTGGGGCGGGGATCTCTCTCTCTCTCCTGGATCTGAATGCCTTTTCCCTCCCCAAATTAGGGAAGTTCTCAGCTATGATTTGTTCCCATATGCTTTCTGTCCCTTTGTCCCTCTTGGCGCTCTCTGGAACCTCAATTATACGTGGATTTTTTTCCTCCTGATGCTGTCATTTATTTCCCTTAACCTTTCCTCATGGGCTCTTAATTGTTTTTCTCTTTTTCCCTCAGCTTCCTTTCTTGCCATCAACTTTTCTTCTATGTCACTCCCTCTTTCTTCTACCTCATTAACCCGTACTATTAGGACCTCCAGTTTGGATTACATCTCATTTAATTGATTTTTAATTTCGGCCTGATTAGATCTAAATTCTGCAGTCATGAAGTCTCCTGATTCCTTTATGCTTTTTTCCCAGAGCCACCAGTAGCTTTATAATTGTGTTTCTGAATTAGCTTTCTGACATCAAATTGTAATCCAAATTCTGTAACTCTGTGGCAGAGAGTACTGTTTCTGATTCTTTCTTTTGTGGTGAGTTCTTCTTTCTAGTCATTTTGCTCAGTACAGAGTGGCTGTATGAGTGGGCTGAGTCAATAATATCAACCATGACCTAAGTAAATTGCATCCTAGATGATTCTTGTTGAAGCGAAAACCCTTCTCTCTGTAGTGTTCCAGGTGTTCTCTCTTTAAATCTCACGTCTAGTAGATCCCTGGATGGCTCAGCAGTTTAGTGCCTACCTTCAGCCCAAGGCATGATCCTGGAAACCCGGGATTCAGTCTCACGTTAGGCTTCCTGCATGGAGCCTGTTGCTCCCTCTGCCTCTCTGTCTCTCATGACTAAATAAATAAAATCTTTCTTTAAAAAATAAAAATAAAAATAAATCTCAGGTCGAACTCGTAGGTTTTCAGGATGGTTTGAAGGTTATCTAGGTATGTTGGTGGGGCCAAGTGAGTTGAGGATTCCTACCTCTCTGCCATCTTGCCCTGACCCCTATAAAATTGTTTTCAATGGATTGAATATGTTTGCTTGTTTTGAGTTTCTTACCCTAATTTTACTAATACATATACTTTGTTTTTTGTATATCTAAAATTGATCAGTGCTAAATATGAGTATTATCTATTATGTGAAACATTGCATTAAAAATTTGGATGTAACAGAGATTAATTCAATATATATGCTGATCTGAGCAGGATTACAATCTAGGATGGTCCTATCTCATAATCAACCAGCAAGTAAACTAGCATAGTCAGTCAAGGGGTAGAGCCGAAGCATTCACAGTGGTTGGAAACTGTGCCATACCTGCTGTTAAATATTTTATTACCTTTAATAACTATAATGTAGAGAAGAATTGTGATAACGATTCATAAGTTCAAGAGAAAATTATGGGCTTTAGGAAAGCATGGGTATTGCAAAGCCTGGCTAACTCTGTGCAAGTCAGGAGGCCTGATTCTGTGGAAGTGGTTGCAGGTGGTGACTGCTTTGAAATATGGACGAGATCTAAATAGATAACAATGAGAGAGGCAAATTCCCAGCTGAGGGATCACGGTCAGGAAAGGTGCAAATGGAAGAAAGGATATGGGGTATGGAGGGTAAAAGCTAATTCAGTGAAAATGGAGCAAAGTGTGCAAAGGAAGAGCAGAGAAACTGGAAATTTGAACAAAGTGAGATTGGATATGGAAGTTCATACTTCTGTGAACAATAGGAAGTATTGAATGTTAAGGAGAAATTTAGACAGTATCAACTCTTACAGTATTGAATCTTTCTGTGGAAAAACAAGGTTCTTTCTGTGGAAGAACAAGGTTCTTCTTTTACATTCAAATAATCTTTTAGAACTTTTTTGGGATTGAAGTATGGTTCACCCTTGAATAACACAGGGGTTACGGGGTGTGGACGCCCTGCACTGTTGATCATATATAACTTTTACTCACCCAAAACTTAACAACTATTAGTCTACTATTGACTGGAAGCCTTACTGATAACATAATCAGTTAACATGTATTTTGTATGTTATATATATTCTTCAATTCTTAAAATTCTTTTGTATGTTAAATGTATTATATGCCATATTCTTAAAATGCTCCAGTAAGCTGGAGCAAAGAAAATATTTAAAAAATCATAGGGAAAATATTTACAAGGCTGTACTGTATTTATAAAAGAAATCCGCATGTCAGTGGACCTGTACAACTCAAACTATGTTGTGCCAGAGTAACCATATATGTGTGAAATCCAAGTAGAAACAATACATATTATGTATTTGGACTGTGAATCTAGACCTCAGGATATAGGTCTCAGTTTGGATCTAGATTCAGAGTCATAATGTAGTAACATTTAGGGAATAGCTAACATGAACCAACAGCAGTGAGGTGCATTATCTCTCTTAAGCTCCATCCACCAGAAAAAGAAAAATCTCAGTAACAACATATACTAGCCTTCCCTTCCCCTGTCACCTTGCTGCAAGTCGTATATAGAGCAATTGAAAGCCAAAGGATTTTAGTGCTTTTGGGAGCATAGTCAAGACACAAATCCATTTGTGTCTGCCACCGAAGCCCATACTCTTAACCTAAACACAATGCTGCCTCACCAGGGTTTAGGGATGGCATTTGAAGATACTGAGATTACTGAGAAAAATGAGGATGTTTGTTTAGTTCATCGATATGAGTAACATAATATGTGAACAAAGGGTTGAGTCCAGTGCTTTCAAAATGGCAATTTATTTTTTTTAATTTTTAAAAAATATTTATATATTTATTTTAGACAGAAAGAGAGAGAGCATGTGCGTGTACATGTGCAGGAGGGGCAGAGGGAGAGGGAGAGAGAATTTGAAGCAGTCTCTGTGCTGAACATAGAACCAGGCACGGGGCTCAATCCTAGGACCCTGAGACCATGACCTGAGCTGAAACCAAGATTTGGACACTTAACTGGCTGAGCCACCCAGGTCTTCCTAAAATGGCAATTTGAGCCCCTGAGTCTTGTTCCTGAATTTAAAAACAAATATACGTGGGGTCAAATTTATAAATAATTTTGTAAACAAAATTATTTCTTCCTTAATTATTTGCTTAGGGATTCTTTACCCAATTGAGGATGTTAGGTACATAATGATTTCTTTTTTTATCTAATTCTTTTGTTGTGTGAAATGTAATATTTAACTAAGTCAATTTCTTTTATGCCATGTGATGAAGTAACAGCAAATCAACTTTCCTGGAAACATTTGTTGAATAAACTTTCTTTGCCTCACTGATACAAAATGCCATATTATTCACACTCAAAAAATTTAAGTATACAAATGTCTTGTAATGGGCTTTCTGGAATATTTTATTGATCTATCTGCCACACTTGTTTAATTATCCTTTTATTTTCAGTTTCTTAAATTGACTGTTTTTACCTGTTTATTTTTTTTAAAAGAACTTTAAATTTCTCTTTGTTGAGAATCAGAGAAAATTCCACATAAATATTCATTGAAATTATATTAAAACTCTGATATAATTTGAGGTAATTGACATCGATACATGTCATATTTTATCAACATGCCATATTTTTATATGCCAATTTGGGCATGTTAATTTTTATATGCATGATATTAGGCAAGTTACTGAAATTAAGTCTCTAAGTCTCTGGTTCCTAGTCTACAAAAATAAGAAAAACAATAGTACCTACCTTACCAGTGTGTTGTGAGAATTGATAGAAATAATGAGTGTAGAATGGGTGATGGGCACTGAGGGGGGCACTTGATGGGATGAGCACTGGGTGTTATTCTATATGTTGGCATATTGAACACCAATAAAAAATTTATTATTAAAAAAAAAAAGAAATAATGAGTGTAATGTGCTTGGCACTGTAGCTGACTTAGAGTCAGTAAATGCTGGCTATCATTGTTCCAATTATCCCCTGAATCACGTAAGTGATTATTCCTGGCCTAATTTTTCCCAAGCCTTTTATTTATTTATTTTTTAAGATTTTATTTATTTATTCATGAGAGACACAGAGAGAGAGGCAGAGACATAGGCAGAGCAAGAAGCAGGCTCCCTGTGGGGAGCCTGATGTGGGACTCGATCCCAGGACCCCAGGATCATGCCCTGAGCTGAAGGCAGACGCTCAACCACTGAGCCACCCAAGCATCCCCTTCCCAAGCCCTTTAAACTCATGTTCTCTGAAATGATCTTTTTTTTTCAGCCTTTGGCTTTCCAGTAAAAAAAGATGTTTTTAGGTCCAACATTTTCCATTTGTTTCCAAATACTGTTATTACAGTATTCCAAGGGACTCTTCGCCCCCCAAATAATTCTGATGTAATCTCTTGTGTAGGAATGCCTCCTCTCTCTTGAGGATGGCTTCCTTAGACTTTATCATATTTTCCTAAACTTCCTGAGTTTAAAATCAGTGCAACTGATTTCTGAACCTGGAATACTCACTGGGAATTTAAAATTAAGAGTGTCTACTAAAAAGTAGTCTATTGTTGAAATATTTAAAAATTCTAGGTCTTTACTCTGAGCCAGATTCATCTCTGCAGGTTATTAATGGACCATTGAAAATTAAATTTCTTTCAGATACCTTGGATACTTCTTAGCCATAGTACAAATCAAAGAACTGGCAATTGCCAAACTTAAAGCCCAGGATATTTTAGACTTTCAGAAATTAGTATCTCTAAATAGCAATTTTTATTATTTTTGTAAAACGTCTTTTATTACCCACAAGTCCCTGAAATGCTTGCTTTGGGAGTTAGTGCTCTAATTTATTTATTAGAGAGCAGCTCCTAAATCAAGATAAGAACATTAAAATGGAGCAAAAGGTACTGAATGTATATAAGCCAAGAGCATTCTCTTACCATAGATGTAGAAAATTAATAAAAAAAGATGCATATATATTACAGATATGTAGCATTTATTTTGTTCTAAATGCATTTACATTATCTGGTTCATGTGTCACAAAACAGCAGGGGATATATATATGAAATAATGATTTAGCTTTATAGTTATGGAAACAGAATCAGAGCAATGAAACCATTCGCTTAGAGTCACATAGCAACTACTTAAATAGTCTGGGTTAAAACTTAGAAAGTACAATGGGCAAGAGTCAGGGGACAGTAGATTATGAATTTCTAACATTTTTATCTTAATATTGATAGTTACAGCACTACTTCATGAAAAACTATTTTAAATTTATAAGATGGTCTGCAAAAATTGTAAAGGAAAGCAAGCATTCAACTGTGTTGATGCGTATGGCCAATTAACTACTATCAATATCAATTACATTGTAGGCACTATGTCACTTACCAAAAAAATGTTTAAATCTTGTTTTATCAGACATTTAAAATTTCCATAAAATTACTGTACTCAAAACAGTGTTGTATTAACAAAACAGACATGTACACAAATGAAATAACATAATCTATATATGGTAATATGACTATAAATTTTAAATGAGGGGCATCTGGGTGGCTCAGTCAGTTAAGAGTCTGCTTTTCATGTCATGATACCAGGGCTTGGGATCAAGTCTGGCATCGGGTTCCCTGTTCAGCAGGGAACCCTCTGCCCCTCACTCTGCTCATGTTCTCCCTCTCTCTCTCTCTCAAATAAATAAGTGAAATTTTAAAAAGAAAAGAAAATTAGTCTACTAGATTATACTATATACCTAGTAATTTAAAGTTGGATTAAGGAGATAGAGTTAAAAATAACATAGATATTTGAAAAAATTTAGGAGACTATTTGTGTAACCTTGGTGGCATTTGCAGGGTAGCCTTCTAAGCATTAAAAGAAATCCATAAATCATCAAAGAAATAATAGATGTTTTTGTCTACAAAAAAAAATAATAAAATTTATATGGTGAAAGAATCAAAACCAAAGGCAGCAAGCAAATGATGAAGGCTAAAAAAGAAATTACATGTGATCACCAGATATTCATTATCTTAAATAAATATCTCCTTAAAGATCTCCCATATTGGGGATCCCTGGGTGGCTCAGCGGTTCAGCGCCTGCCTTCGGCCCAGGTCGTGACCCTGGAGACCTGGGATCGAGTCCTGCATCGAGCTCCCAGCATGGAGCCTGCTTCTCCCTCTGCCTGTGTCTCTGCCTCTCTCTCTGTGTCTCTATGCTTATCATGAATAATAATAAAAAAAAAATCTCCCATATTTTGCTCAAAGAGGGGGGGGAAATGGTCAGAAATTATGAAATAGCATTTCAGTGAAACTGATATTTTGCCAAAAATAAATTATCAATTAACTTATAATTATTAAAACAAGAAAATTAAATGACAGAGCCATGAGGTTCAAAGTCTAATGAATAGTAATTCCACAGAAAATAATAAGAATGGAGAAAAATATTACTTAAAAAATAGCATTTTTCTCCCCCAAATGGAAGAAAATACATCTCCACATTGGAAAGACACAATGAAGAGACATACAGCTGAAACAACATCATAATAGTTCAGAACACCAGAGATATAAAGATTGCAAAGATTTTTAGAGACAATTAGTTAAAATATATTATATACAAAAGAGGAAGGATGAGAATCCATAAAATTTCTCAATGACAAAATAGACACAATAGAGACGAATGGGTAATGTCCTTAAAATTCCGAATGGAAGGGGTTGTAACTGACAGTCTATCCACAAACTATCCATCAAGTGTAAGGGTTGAGTAAAATCATTTTGGAGAAGGCTAGGTTTCAAAAATTTTACTTCCTCTTCTACCTCTCTGGATGAGTGAGTGGGGTGTTAGTGCTACAGGGGAAAAGAGAAATTGACAGAAGTCATGACCAAGAGAAAAATGGTTTTGAGAGAGGGTTTAGTACTCTTGGTTATTTTGCAAACAATTAGGGGTAGGTAGACAAAAAGCTAATCAAAATGTAAAACAAAAATAATTAATAATTGCGGGAAAACAAAAAAATTTAGGTAAAGAGGCCCATGTTACACCCAGAGTCTCAGACATGAACAATGTTGGTCAAGTTAATGTAAAACCCAAATATGAGTATAACCAAGATTGCAACCTAACTATGTTACGAGGGTGAGAAGACTAAATCTTCATCTACCAAAATAAAAAATCAATGAATTATAATGGTAATACAACGTTATTTTAAGAAATTAACATAAAATGAACTAAAGAAACAGAAAAAATAGTTGACAGTACATCTTCTTGGCAATTTTTTCAAGGGTTAGGTAAAATGAAGCATAGATTGGAACATGGGAGAATTAATTTTTGAAAAAGGCATAAAACGTACGATTCAACTTTTCGTTATATGAGAGAATAAAAAAATAGAGCTAGCTAGCGATCAAATAGTATTAACAAGTATAAGAAAAAAGTGCCATTCTTTGCAGTAAATAACTTCCTAATATTACCCTAATGATTATGAACATTCATTCTTTTAAAACTCCTTAGTAATAGGTATTGCACTTAAATGCTTTCTGTAACATACTCATTTGTTAAAGATATTCTGATACCACCCCTATCACACAGGCAAAGCCTTTTCACTTTTAAGAATCCTGACTTCCATGACAATAAAATACAAAATCTCTGGGGAAGAAAAGACTGTGGAATTCAAACTAGCAAGTTGTTTTAACATTTTTTTTTACATGTCACTCAAAAGTTAAAAGTGAATTTTATAAATGCTCAGCAACAAAAATTTCAGAATTTTATAGAATGCTAGAATTCATTGAAGATAATTTGTTTTTCTACCATTTATATTATTATTTTCTCTGATTGAAACACTCTTATTTGTTTTTATCCAGGAAGTCCTTTAAATTTTTATATAATTTTCTATAGGAAAAAAAAAAAAACCTCATATTTAAGTAAAAAGGAGAACTGACTTCCCTCCTTCCCTTGAAAAAAGACCAGCAGATTTCACAAAAGAAGTCCTTGTTCAACCAAATAACACTTTCCCTGAAGGAACCAGTTTTACAGATAAGGAGGTAACACAGACCTGAGATAATATACTCTGAGGAAAGTACACGCTGCTTCTTTTTAAATGTCTAAAATAATCAATACATTCCATTTGCTTTGCAGCAATAAAAATTATAGGGAAAAAAGCATTCACCTGCTTAATTCTTTTATTTTAAAAAAGAATCGCTATCTATTCAACTCATTTTTTGCATATCGGTATCTTCCTGCACCAAGCTGATGCAATTTTAGACTGTTATCAAAAGCAGATGCTTACTTGCCCACAAAATAGCACACCATTGTCAATTCTGCAATTTACTTTGCCCTCTGAAGTCTGGAAACTGTCACTGGTGCTATGGAATACTAAGAAGCTGTAGCAGGGCTTTATCCTACACATTTTATTATGACGCTGTTGCTGATATATCTACATATCTATATCCATCTGTATATCTCTATATTCTGTACCTATGTCTACATATGTTATATACATGTATGCTTGTATATATATAATATTGTGTATATATGTATAACTTGTATATATATCATATATATGTGTTATACTTGATGACTCATCTTTTCAAAAAAATTAGCACGGCCTCCTCAACATCAAGAACCACAACATCATATTGCCATCTGCTTGCTAAGCACTCTGCTGGTATCTTTAAAAATTTGGTGACCTCATTTTTTTTATAACTCTCTAAATTAGGTATTAGGTATTATAATATTTATGATATTCCCAGTGTCTAGCACAGAGACTTGCACCTGATCCCCACTCAATAAATATTTTTTGAATCAAGAGGCCAAAATTCAGAGACTGAAGAATAAATCAGTCTCTGTGACGTTGTCAATATTGACACAAAAATATTGAGGTAGTCTCAAAACTTAGGATTCTTTGAATATACCTGCCATACGCAAACATCTCTAAAAGTAATAATCATATACATTGATGTACAGCTTTTTAGGGAGTTTGCTACCCTAAAACTGAACTCAGAGTGATGACATCGTTTCAATTAAAACTACATAATCTACTTAAAAGTTTAGTAATTCTGCATTTGTATTGGTTGTGCTTCTTTTTTCATAAAGCCCAGCTGGGTCTGCAGGAGATGATTAATTATGAATCTCTACCAGAAAGAACCAGTGCCCTGGGGAAGACAGATATGTTCATGAACAATTATGATAAGAGTTATAATAGAAGGGAATGTACATTGAATATTAACGCACTTTGCTTTAGATTGGCTGGAGAAAGCCTTCCTGGCAGGGGGTGCTTCTGTAGCTGGTTCTTGGAAAAAAAAAAAAAAAGTAGTAAGAAGCGTAACTGGAGGAGGGCCGGTGAGCTTTCCAGGAAGAGGAAGCTTCATGTTCAAAGCCTTCAAATCGTGAGAGAATATGTGTTGTGGGTGAACCTGTGGGCACTCCTGTGGTTGCAGCGGTTTTGTGCTGGAGGGAGACAGGGTTTGAAAGGTAGTCACGGTTTGGGCCCCTTAGGGACACTGTTAGGAATTCAAACTCCTCCCTGTCATTGGGCTACTGGAAGCTATAGATGGACTTTTAAGACGAAAATTATACGATCAGATTTGGTGCCATGAAGGATGGATTATAAGAGATCACATTTGTAGTCAGGGGAGGCAATTCAAAAGTCCAAGTAAGAAATGAAAAGACTGGGATGCAGGCAGAGGCAATAGGAGGAGGAAAGGGGACAGACGGCTCTGAGACATGTCTAGGGAGACACACCGCACTGTGTTGGCTCTATAAATGATTCGAATCAAAATGCAAGTAGAGCAGGCTAGGCACTGGCACGGTAGAGGTGAAATGAGGTGATGATGGCCACTTTTTAAATGATCAGTTGTTAAATAGGAGTATGATTTTAAAAGGAGAAACTAAAAGTGTTAACAGGGGTCAGTGTAAAAGGTGGTAACAGGGAAGAGTGGGAAAATGATAAAATGCAAACCTGGGCTCTGCAGAATTTTAAAGAAATTGTGTTTTAAAAGGCCATATGGCTCGCACTTCAGAGAACATTTTTAAGATGAATTAAAAGAGTAAAATGGAGTTTGAATGAGGTAGACTGAAATCGTGCTCTTTTAGCTCTCAGTACACACAGTGTCACGGATCTGTCACTCGGAAAGCTGAGTGGACCTGTCCTCGTGCACTGATCTCTGTGAGCCGGTGTGGCTGTGCCCTAAGTCAAGGGGAGAGTCACTGGCAAACAAGCTCAGATGAGGGATTGGATTTTTTAATAAAAATTTCCAGGCTCTATCCTGAAGACAGTGAGAGGATTAGTTCAGTACCTTTTATTTCATACATCTCTGGTATTGTACAAAGAAATAAAAACTTCAGAATGCTCCCATAAGGTATTGAAAGCAGGTTTAATCAAAAGAAGTTACAATTCTATATTTGAAAGTGAATAAATGTTGATATACGCATCTTAGAAAGTTCTCTGGGAACACTAAGGGATTTTTTTTTTTTTAAGCGGAAGACATGGAATTTATCAAACCACTCTCTCTTCTAACATTAATTGAATTATTGTTTTACCTTTTGAAACTTTTTCTTAGTCACTAATATATTGTTAAACCCAAGAAACAGGGTTATTGGTTGAACAGCGTGAATCGGTCAGCAGGCTTTCGTTCCCAGGAATCTGAGTGCATTCCACAGTCTCTGGTTCTGTGTCGAGTTAAGCAGGAGTGTCTGTTTGGCCTCCCAACTTTTTTAATTGGTGGAAAAGTATTTTAAAAAGATTTCAGTTACTGCAAGAGGCCAGAAAAGCCAGAGTCATTTGTCAACAATTTATTTTCAAGACAGATAAGCTTTTTCTGCAAGTGTTTGTTCCTTTTGATAGTTTGATAGTTTGAGTTCATTTCCTTTTAGTTAATGATGATTTGGCTGGGTCAAAATTCAGGTCAAGTCGTGCAGTTTAGTTTGATTTTGTCTCTGCCGTGATATTTCTCAGCCAATTTACAATTTGCTTTTTTAGAGTCAGCAGTGAGGTTATCTGGGTAAGTTTAATAGCAGCTGTTGCACATTGGTTTGTGGATGTTTTAGAGCTGCAATCAGATCTGTTTTCAGAATGTTTTTCTTGTGAATCTAGAAATATGAATTAGCAATCTCAGATTGAGATCTTTATAGCATTTGATTTAATATATTAAACTCTTATATAACTAAGTTTAATTAACTAATAACTTCTTTCTTCCTAGATTTTTTCCTTAATAAAGTGTTCAGATATATTCAAAATAAGATATCTTACTAAAATGTTCCAGAAAGTAATTGTATTATAAATGAAGAGAATGGAATGATATGTTGGTGAAAAAAAAATCTTTTTAAAAATTAAATCTTTATTAATTCATGATTAATTATTCTTCCTGCCAAAGTATTACCTAAGATTTAGTCTAGGTTGAATTATTATCATGACAGACATGATAACATGGGGCTGTGTTATGGAAATATGCAATATTATGTTACTTCAAACAATTTATTGATGGGAAAAAATATGTCATATTTTAGTTGAATTTAGGAGAATTTTAATAGAGGATAGAAGGGAAGACTATAGCTCTTCAACTATAAACTCCTTCTCCCATATTTTATATCTCTGTATTTTATTTTCTCTTTTCCACCTCAACAATGACCCAGTTGTAGGTTTTCATCATATCTCACCTTGAGAACCTCCTGATCTAAGTGTTCCCTGATCCAACAGTACCATCATCTTCAAGATTATCATTTGACAGCCACTGTCTAGTGTGGCCTGGTCCCTCTAGTATAAAGCATTTCTCTGGGGATCCCTGGGTGGTGCAGCGGTTTGGCGCCTGCCTTTGGCCCAGGGCGCGATCCGGGAGACCCTGGATCGAATCCCATGTCGGGCTCCCGGTGCATGGAGCCTGTTTCTCCCCCTGCCTGTGTCTCTGCCCCTCTCTCTCTCTCTGTGTGACTATCATAAATAAATAAAAATTAAAAAAAAAAAAAAGCATTTCTCTGCACCCCTATCAACTATTAACTCTAACTGGGTTTTAATTACAATAATTAGTCTAACATAATAATTAGCCTGTAGAATATTCCATTTTATGTTCTTTTAAGATAGGTTACTGAATTCTCTACTTAATAATTTAACTTTAACAGTAATTGTGTTTTATGTTTATCAAGAATATTAATAATCTTGAATATTTCATTTACTAGTGAAGCCTAAGGTCCGTGCCACCACATACAGATGTGTAGGATGTGCATAGCCCAATTCCAGGAGGCACTGTTAACATAACTCAGTTGTAAACAACACCTTCTGGAGTTATCGAGATGATTTTCCCACCAGAGAAATATGGTACATTATATTGTCTGGACTTGCAGTATAGAATGACTCAGGGTTTACAAAAATTAGATGTTAAGGGACAATTTCTATTATAGTAAGTTGGACTGTTAATAATTTAACCTATTGAGAGCTTAAATATGCTGAGCTCATTTAATCTTTGCAAGAACCTCGTGATATAAAACTGCTTTCTCCATGACCCTTATTATTGTGTCTAGAAGATAGAGAAGGTAGATGTGATGCCTGGATATATAGTGTGCATCTTGCAACTTAAGCAAAAAGGGTGTAAATGAATACTGAAAAATGACAGGATAGGAATACAGAAAGAACTCAAATTCTTGAACTCACCATCCTAATGGCAAACCTCTTGTCTCTGTATTTTTTGTTATATTAGAAAAATAAATCCCCATTTGTTTCATCATTCTAAGTAAGTTTTCATTTCTTAGAGCTGAAAGCAATTCTTAGGGATGCAGAGGAGAAAGAATAGAAAGAAAAAAAAAAGGACTTAAACAGAAAGTAGAATTAATTACATATCACCTCTAATTCTCATTGATGTATTTAAATGACCTCATAAAAGATGGATTTAGGTTAAGTAGATTAAACATATCTAGCCAAATGCTATTTACAGAAAAATATACATAAAGTAAAATCTCATAGAAAAGTTGAAAAAAGAAATGGAAAGATGCATATCATGCAATTATTATTCAAAATAAAGTTGGCAAAATGGTGGCAGAGTCAGATAAAATGGGACAGAAAAATCAAGGTAGAAAACAATAGCCAAAAAAAAAAAGAAAGAAAACAATAGCCTTCTGACGTCACCGGTATTGGCCACTTCAATAACACGAAAAAAAGAAGTCTTTTCACAGTGGCAGCACAAAGTCTAAGATTCCAGGAAATAAATATAACCGAATACTCATAGCACCTTATGAGAAAAATGTGAAATACTGTTGAAGTTCATAAAAGAAGACATGAATGAGTAGGCATAGAGCGCATGTTATAAAAATTAATATCAGAAATATTGCATTTGTTCCCAAGTCAATAATGTGACTACCAGGAAAGTTCCATTAAATAACAAAAGCTTATTATAGAATTTTGAGAGCTGAGCCTAAAATCCATATAAAAGAGCTAAGGGCCAAAAAATTTTTGAATAAAAATGATAAAGTAGGAAGAGTATATAAGATGCTGGGATATAGAAAAGTGTGATCTAGTAGGCCAATGAAACCAAACAGATGGCCCAGAAAATATCCTTGTGTATATGGAAACTTTATTTACAACAAAAATTGCCCTGCAGATAAGTAATTTGGAGAAAATTGGCTGCCAGCATGAAAAAAATTACTGCTACCTCATACTGTAAAAAGCAATAAATAGATAACTGTGGATGGCTTAATTATCTAAAATGAAAAGTAACACTTTCAAACTTTCATAAGGAAATAGGGTCTGTTTTCCTAATTAATGGGAAAATACAGAAGAACTGTTAAAACACAAGACCAAAACCATAGTGTAAAAGGCTAATGAATTTGACTATATTAAAATTAATATAAACTGTTCAAAAAATAACACCATAAACAAAACAAAATAATAAAAACAGATATTTGCTATGCATATAAAGGAAGTAGATCAGGATCCAATATGCCTGTGTGTAAACACGCATGTATTATTTTTCTAAAATTCATTAAGAAAATCCAGAATTTGCAGAATTGTGACAAATGGAATTAAATACAGTTGATAGAAGAGTAGTACATAAAATGATAGTATAAACATTTTGGAGGCCAACTTGACAATAACAACTAAATTTATAAATTTGTATACAGTTTAAGCCTATGATTCCAATATATCCTAAATATTCTATATCCTAACCAAACTCGTTTATCCATGTGGAAAGAATTTCAAATAAATGTTCACTTTAGCTTTATTTATATTAATGTAGAATTGGAAAACTATATTCATGATGAAATGATGATAAATAAGGGTTTTAAATTCATTAATATTATAATAAAAGTATATAGATGAAGAAAAATATCTTGAGTTACATTATACACCTATTTTTGAGAGCTCCTAGTAAATTAGGAAATGTAGGGCCCTTCCTGAATTTGATAAAGATTTTATATATATATATATTTTATATTTTATAGATTTATATATAAATGACTATTAGTCATAAATGACTATTAGTATATGTTTTTATTTTTTAATGTCATTTTACTTAGAGCAATAAGTTTGATGTGTGTTTGTTCATTTGGGTATTTTTGAGAGAGACAATGTGAAAGATTGCACACACAAGTGAGAGGGTGGGGAGGAAGAGGGAGAGAAAATCTCAAGCATACTGTCCACTGGGTGCAGTGCTCCGGTGTGGGGCTTGATCTCACAACCCTGAGATTATGACCTGAGTGGAGATCAAAAGTCTGGCTGGTGCATGTTGTTTAAGATCAGACTCAAGGATCCAGTATCACTACTAATATTTGACACAGCATTGGTCTTGATTCATCTGTAAGGAGAGAAAATAAATTAAAAGGTACAACAATTGAAAGGGAAAAAAACATTATTTGTGGTCAATTTGAATAATATATGTATATAGAAAACCTGATAGAATCAACAGGTAAACGTTAGAACTAATAATTACTCTAGATCACCAATAAGTAACCATGAATACACGGCAACAATATCACTCATAATACCAAAACAGTCACCATATCAAAATATCTTGGAGCTAGCTTATAAAATAACAAGATATCTACAGAAAAATAAGAGCAACTTTAAGACTCCATTAAAGGGCATTAAAAAAAAATACTTTTGGATGAATGTAGAATCATTCCATGTTTCTTAGTGAAATGACAAAACAGAAATCTAATAGAATTCCAATTAAGTTACCAGCTGAATATTTTTGAGGAACTCAATATCCTTTTTCTAACATTCGTAGAAAGTGACAGAGAACCTCCAACATCCAAGTCAACTTTAGATAAGAGGAGCACAAAAAGCCTTGGTGGTCATTAGTGTTACTACTTCCACTTCTCTGACTCCCAGCCTGCTTGGCTCCCTGGTGGGTTTTTTGCCTGGTTCTAGCCAATGCGTGGTGGGTGGTTGGATGTGATGTATGCCGTTCCTGAACTGAGCATTAATTGCCTCTGTCAGACTTGTGGAGTTGTCGTCTCTTTCAGGTATGGCAGTCAGCAGAGGGAGACGGCCACCTATCCCGTCAGCCTAAGATGCTGTGACTTTCAGTTTTAAATCACTGATATTTTGGTGATATTTGATACTGCAACAGAATCTGACCTATCCTGATTGACATAAGGGTGAAGTTACTGTGCAAGGTTTTCAGACACAATGAGAAAAGCACTGGGATTAGGGTTAGGAGTTTGGTATTTGTGCAAGATGAAGGGAACAGTATCCGAGAATACAAAGCATAGACATAAACCCAGGAATATATTGAACTAGAAGTGGCACCACAAATCAATAGGTCTGTTTCACAGATAGACCATTTCTCCTTATAAGAAGAAAATAAAAACAAAAGCAGAAACCCAACAAACCCTTGGATTACGGTCTAACTTAATCTGTAATGATTGTTGTGCTGTGAGCCCCTAGCAAGAAGCAGTTGACATATTCAAATGGAGTAGTCCGAAGAATTTCGTGAAAGGGCCTTGAACAAAGTGGGGAAGGTTAAGGGATCCACCAAGGAAAGGTAGACATTGAAGAATTGGTCACAAGAAAAAGCCACTCCCGCTCCTGAGCCCAGTGAGGGGTGAGGTGGGAGGCTGTGGCCAGAACCCAGCGAGATTGTGGGCAGGAGCTCTAGCCTTTGTAGCAAGGCACTATAGCCTCTGCAAAACAAGCCAGCAAACGAGGTGGGGGCAAAGGCAATAAATAACTCGGCCTCTATCCTCCTGCCCTCAGGCTGCCCGCTGACTCCTCATTGCTAAAACCAAGGTGATATAGTTCAAGGGTTCTTCTTCCCGGGGCAAAACAGGGCAAGACTAATGAAGAGGAGAGAGACATAAAAGAATATCTAGCAAAAGTGGGTTGAGAATAAATAGTCGAGGTGGAATTCTAGTTCATTCTTTTAGCTTGCATGGCAGTTAAGGACAAAGATAAAGTGACAGCTGAAAAAAAAAAAAGGATCAAGGAAGGCTTTTATAGGATCTTCCTAGATGTTACCTTAGCACAAAGTGAAAAACTGAAGAGCCAGTGAAAACTGAAAGGAAGATCACAATGACTGTATGGTAAGGCTGGTAGGATTGATTTAAGAACAAAGAGATGACATAAATAACTTGATGGGCCAACCTAAACATTTGATTCCCATAATCTATTGAGCCTCCTTTAACTCCTCAGGTGCTATCCACAGGTTTATTCAGAGGTTACTAGTTGCCAGGTCACCTTCCACTCCTGTGAGAAGCTGGAAGTTTTTCTACAGTAATTGGGAGATTCACTCTTACACAGACAAACTATATTTCCTCACAGGAGCTCCTGGTTTCCCTGCTATTAAGCAATTACCTGATTTTATTTCCTAAATTCATTACACTAGGATGCTAATATTTCTCTGTATTGGGAGAATATATGGAGACCCACCACTACTCCCCATTGGTGAATTTGCCTACTTTTAGATCAAAGGTCAAGACAACTTGACCCTTTTGATCTACAAGGTAGATGGGAGGTCAAGCCAAGACCTTGTGAACTCAGAAAGCCAGGCTTGAGTTCTTAAACTTGACTCTCCTCTGGAAAAGAGCTTCACCACCTTACTTGCTCCACCCACCTGCTCTCCTACTTCACTCCTCCTGGGATTTATTTTCCTGAGGCTTTTGAGAGTCATTCCAAAACTCCAAACATTTTAAATGTGATGTCCTTTTAAGTTTTCAGTTTTTTCTTCTCTAATAGCAAAAGTTCTTTCCTATTTTTTTTTTTTTTTTTGGTCTCATACAAGATAATAGGAAGCTTTCAATTAAAATTTTTTATAAAGAGCTCTGGTTATTTTCAGTCACAGTGAAATGAATGCTAAGAAACATGTACCAAAAGGACAAAAAAATGCCAAAAACATTGAAGGAGATCAATCAGAAAAAAATCTATTTTTTCCTCCTAAAATTATGTTCTTTCTGGCTTTGTCTCAGAAAGAAAGGATTTCTTTATGTAACAGAACACAGAGAGAATGTGCAGGCTTGTCCTACTTTCATAGAACTCTTAAATCATGTTAGGCCAGAATGCCTGCTTTTTGTATAAAATATCTCCTTGAATCTGGGTTATTTCAAATAAAGGACTTAATGAAAGCTTACAGAACTCTTCTCCCATGGAAAAAAAAATAATGAAAACATAATAAAATGCTTCCTCTGTCAGCCCCCACGAAGCCCTGAGACATGAAAATGTATTAGGATGTCACTACATAGCTTTGAATAATAGAGGCTTGGATATATACGTAAACAGAGAATGAAATTCATAAACTGACATAAAAGCATTTATTTTGGGTGACACTATAGGAGAAAAGAAAAATCCCAAAATATCTCAATTCAGTCGCCTCAGCTTAGCTTCGAGAAGAACATGGGCTTTGACTTAGGCCTAATAAATCTCTGTCTTCAGATGTGTGTGGAAATGATACCTATCTTGTGGGTTTGCTGTAGAGATTAGAGATATTTTATAGTTTATTCATTAAGCATCTAATATGTACTAGGTGTCTTTTCTATCTGCTAAAAAGACAAGGGTAAATGAGGCACTTAAAGGCAGTAGAGTGATACACAAAGTGCCTGGAACACAAGAGTTGTTCAATAAATTGAATACATTGTTGTTGACATTCCAGCAAATTGTAACTCCCTACATGTAATGAATCAAGAAGTTTAGTTCATAAATTAAGGCATTGGAAAGGAAATGGGTAAGAATTTATTCCCTCTCCTGACTGTTCTTGTCTTTCCAAGACAGCTTCCCCATAAATCTTGAGTCTCCACAATCCCCAAATCCCTCCGCCCCCCGACGTGCTCAGAAGCATGCACATGAATTTGGCACACAATCACTATCACATATTAGATTTTGACAGTTTTGGCAATACTCTTGCGCTGCCTTGCTGGAAAATCTAATCTAGCTATGTGACATTTGGCAAATTCATCAATCTAAAATTTACAGTCTTCTTTTAAGTGAAGTTAGTAATATTTCTATGACTTGTGTAAACACAAGTTTACATTGCATAGTTGGTATTCATCATTCATAATATTATAATATTGTTCTCTTAGCTATGGAATAGTGTATACTTAAACTGTGAGTAGAAATTTGTATTTCTTGAGATATATTTGGTATGAAGATTCATTTTCTTTTCTTGAAAACCAAATCCATTGAATTTCGCTGTAAAAAATTATGTATTTATATCTGATCACAAAGTGTTTTACAAATTGTCTCAGAAATTCTCTAATTCTTTATTATAGCATGTGTTAGTAGGAAGTGCTAGATCCAAGCATTTGTAGTCCTCTGTGGGATAGAGGTAGAAAAGTCGTCAGGCAGAGCCAGTTGCATGGTGTCATTTCGTTGTCTGAGCAAGCTGATTAATTGAATCAACGTCATGAGATCGTACAGTGAAGGAAGTAGGAATAGAATTTAATACACTATAAAATGAAATAAATTAGTTCCATCTTTCCTTCCCCCTTTCAAATATTGCATTACCAGGATAAACCTTCAAAGCCTGTGGTTCTTCACCCCCTCTGTTTAATCCTGCATATAATGAGGTAAGGGGTAAGAACCTTTGTTCTGAAGACATGTTTGTGAGAATTAAGTTTAAAACATATTGATGACTTGAGAAACAACAATTCACCAGGAAATAACACTCAATGCAAATAAGATTCCTAGACCTGGTGAAAGGTCTAATAGCTTTCCTCACTACTCCAGGACATGGTGTAAGAAAAGAGAAGTGCCAGTTGTAAATAATTATTGAGTGCTACAGTCACAAGTACCACTTTGAACTTTTGGAAGACAGAGATATAATTTCAGCATGGAAGATAAAATTATTATGGATTCTGTATACCTGAAATTATAGACAGAGTGGTGAATAGAACAAATTCTAGTGAGCTTCCTTTCTTTCTTTAACAAGCTCAGCAACGTGGAAAAAAGACTCTTTTTTTTAGACATTTCTATTTTAGGAGCTCCTGGATGTCTCAGTAGTTGAATGTCTGTCTTTGGCTCAGGTCGTGACCTGGGATCGAGTCCCGCATCGGGCTCCCCGCAGGGAACCTGCTTCTCCCTCTGCCTATGTCTCTGCCTCTCTCTCTCTGTCTCTTGTGAATAAATAGAATATTTTAAAATTTTTTTCTGTTTTAAAAGTATTGACTCGTATGAATATCTTGAGATGTTTTGTTATGTTATCTCAATAAATTGAGCAATTGACCTAAGGGTATAGATATGCTTGCTAGGTGTAAACTGTTTCTTCTAGAACTGATTCTGCATTGCATCATTATTGAGACATAAGAAGAATATAAATGCTTACCGAGCAACTGTCATTTCAGGCATTGTGCTAACAATATACCTTTGTATACCAGCATTTAAAAAAAACTCATTCGTAATGCCTGGGTGGCTCAGTGGTTGAACGTCTGCCTTCAGCTCAGGGCATGATCCTGGAGTCCTGGGATCGAGTCCTACCTGGGGCTCCCCACAGGGAGCCTGCTTCTCCCTCTGCCTATGTCTCTGCCTCTCTGTGTGTCTCTCATGAATAAATAAATAAAATCTTTTAAAAAAATTAAAAAAAACTAATTGTGTAGACTTGAAACTCATAAAATAGAAACAATTGGAAGGAAGAAAATGCAATTAAATGCAAGGGGGAACATACATCACTATTTTGGCTATTAAGTCTGAGGACATTAAGAAGACTTTCTGTAATGGCTGAGTTTAGAAATCCTGAGTAAACAGATAAAATTATTTAGAATAGAAGACGTTTCATAAAGGGCTAGGACAAAATCATATTTAGACAATATCAGAAAATGCCACACATTTATGATCCCATAAAGCTGAAAGAGGTATTGTATATAGTTCATAAATAAGCCTATTATATGTCTTCATTTTTCAATATGAGGAGACACAGAACAGAGGTATTTAATGACCTGCCGACTATCCAGATTTCCTGGTTTTAAAATTCTACCTTAATTCCACTTTAAACTTTGCTTCGATTTGGAATGAGTAATAGGAGCTAAATAACCAATTCTGAAGTCATAGACTTTCAGGGCTAAATATACATCTTACCTCACATCAGTTCAGGCTTCCTTAGCCCCTACCAGTGACCTGGGGCATTGGTATGTAGGATTGATTAATGGAAATTTGCAAAGAAACCTAAGTGTTGATGGGAAATGTATTCACCTTATGCTTTCTTTCTTTTTTTTTTTTTTTTTTAAGGATTTATTTATTTATGAGAGAGAGAGAGGCAGAGACACAGGAGGAGGAAGAAGCAGGCTTTCTGATCGCGCTCTGGGCCAAAGGCAGGCGATAAACTGCTGAGCCACCCAGGGATCCCCTACCTTATGTTTTTTCCCCCCATACAAACTTGCCTTTTACAAAGTGCCATTCTCTCCTTCTTTCCTTTTCCACATTTTATTTCTTTTCAGTTAACTAAACAGTTAAATAAACTAAACAGTGCGTCTAAAGAAACTTTTTGCCTACAATGGTCTCTCTTTGCAAAAGCTGCTCAGACTGCAATAGATTTTTTAGAATTCTGAGAATGAGTAAACCTTGATTTACACCACGCACAGTCAAGTATTTCAGATGCAAATAATATTAAAAAAAGATTTTCTTAATTCATAGTCACTTTTTACAATTATTTGGAATGTTTAAACGGTCTCCATATAGGTTCTTATACAACTATGAATATTTCAGGAAATATTTATTGCCATTTTGTTGTCTAATATAAATAACCTGCATAATTGAAGTAATAGTGTATATACAGACAATAACTTCTAGCTGTGGTTTTAAAACCCCAGGGTATGGAGTGCCTGGCTGCCTCGGTTGGTAGAGCACGTAACTCTTGATCTCAGGGTCATGAATTTCAAGCCCCATGTTGGATATGGAACCTACCTAATAAAAAATTTTTTTAAATGCCTATCATGTCACGAGTAAGATGCAGAAATATATCCATGAATCAACAACCCACAGTTGCTTGCTGTCTTTTCTGCTTGCTAAGGTCCTGTATGTGGTCAAAGTAAAATAGCAAATCCTTTCATTCCAATAATATTAAATATATATGTATTATATATTTATCTGTCTTGTACTTACTATCGTCAATGAAATGTTTATTTAAGCACATCATTCTCTTCCAAATAGTTTTCTTTCAAGTTGTCAGGGCAGCCTATTTTTCAACTTCTAGAGCTAGCTAGCATCACTTTAATGTTTTCCCTTAAATACTCTTAAAATTTGTTGTAGGAGGGCAGCCTGTGTGGCTCAGCAGTTTAGTGCTGCCTTCGGCCCAGGGCGTGATCCTGGGGACCCAGAATCGAGTCCCACATTGGGCTCCCTGTATGGAGCCTGCTTCTCCCTCTGCCTGTGTCTCTGCCTCTCTCTCTCTCTCTCTCTCTCTCTCTGTCTCTCATGAATAAATAAATAAAACCTTTTTTAAAAAAAATAAAGAATTTCTTGTAGGAGATATGGTTGTTGGTTTTTTCAACTGAACTTTGTTCTTTGTTTTGCTTTGAGGTTTTTTTTGGAACTTTGTTCTTAATTTCAAAAGAAATGCAGCATTTGCAGCATTTCCGTCTCCAAAAAAAACAACTTGTTATTTTATCCATTTGTCTGTTTGTTTATTTATGTACTTATTTAGAAATATAGTTAACATAGTGTTATGTTAGTTTCAAGTATACATTGCAATGATTCAATGATTCTATACATTACTTGGTGCTCATCACAATGAGTGTAAAAATCGTATGAGAAAATACAAGGGTTTCATGAGAGACTAGAGCTCTGGACTTAAAATCAGAGGAGCTAGGTTAAAGTTATGCCTGGGCTACTTAGCCATTTGGTGAATTACTTAAAACACCGAAGCCACTGTTTTCCCACTTATAAAACTTCACAACCTTATTTTTTGTTGTGAAATAATAATTGTCCTGTTAATAGCCATGTTTTCTTAAAATGCATATCTCTAAATAGATAAATCAGATGGAAGTATAACCAGACCATGTGTACAAATGTGTGCCTACAGATATGACCTACACTTGTTTTTCAAAGATGAAATATATAATTTTTTTTCTGAGGAAAAGAGCACTGCATATCTTAATGGAGAACAAAGTGCCAGAAAATGTGAAAGAAGAAAGCTGTGGAAGATAAAAATAAGTCAATTTGACAATTGTACTTAAGTTGGAGCACTTTAGCTAAAGATATAGAAGGACACAAACGATTTTGTTTAATAGAATTAAATTATTCAGGGTCTTTGTCAAAAAAAATGATACGACTGAGTTTTTTTTTTTATTTTAATGAAGAGGCTAGATTATGGTGGAAACAAAGGAATAGTTTGACTTCAATAAATATTTTAGCCCTATTAATTTGTAAGAAACCTCACTAAGCTCAAGAAGCAAAATTGAAAATATTGAGGTTAAGCAATTATGATTTTCAATACTATATTTCAATTTTAAATTTTATTGATTAATTCTCCGCTTAAAGGAAATCAGCATGCTTCCACTTTCTTCCTCTCTCCTCTTGGATTTCATATTCATCTTTCCTTCTCTCCTCCCTCCACTTCTGCCCTCCCTCCCTCCCTTCCTCCCTGTCTCCCTGCCTCCCTGCCTCCCTTCCTTTCTTTCTCTCATTACTAGATCCTCTATTTCCTCTGCCACAGGCTTTTAAATATTTTCAAAAAGGTACTTTTTTCCCTACATTGATGTATTCATTCAGGGGACATATTTTTTCCCCTGGCTCCTTTAAAAATGTTTTCTATATTTTTGAAGACGCTTAAATGGGAGTTATCAGTGTATCAGCTAATCAATATTTCCCAGGAATACAGGATACTCTTTTGATCCACAGATTTACTTTTCTGTTACTTCAGATAAATACCTTTATATTTTAAATACATGTGATTTTCTGGTGTCTTAAAATTTACTTTTCCTAAAAAAAAAAAAAAAAAAAATTTACTTTTCCTGAGCAATCAGTTATATTGGATCCTATTTCTCAGTTTGACATAGCCATCACTTTTTTCTAGTAAAGAAACTCTCTGTTTTCCTTTCCTTTCTATATTATCCCAAGCCTTCCTCCCTCTATGTCAGTAATATTGATTTCTATCTCATTTGATTTTGTTCCATGGTGTTTCTAATTCATTAAGAGTTTTAAAAAGGGACTATTTGTATTTTAGCACTGTAACCCCATTTTTTATCATCTCATCTTTGAACTATGCTCTCAACATCCCTTTGATGCGGAAGAGCTTGGTTCTTGTCACACAGTCGAAGAATTAATCTCGCCAACACAGAGTTAACAAAGCAATACAAGTTTATTAAGCAGAGATACAGAGAAAGCTCTCAGGAGTGAGAGGGGTCCCCACAGGGTTGCCACTGAGGGCTTGTAGTGTGGGTCTCTTATAGGAAACTGATCAGGGAACTTGGTAACTTTCTTATCAACATCAGGGTGGATATTTAGAACAAACATGGTGGACGTGTAACCTTCCTAATAACAAACAAGGTGATTTTTTGTAAATATCATGAGCACTTCTCTCTGATTAATACTCCTCCATAGTGTTTCCTACATCTGGGATTTCTGTGATTACTTAGTGGCCATTAAAGGGGGATACTGCCTAACACTGTGGAGCTGGGGAGCCAGGTTTATTTTTTGTTTTCACTGTTTTGTCTCTGTTTTCTTGGGATGGGTAGGAGCTTGACTTTGGGGCCTTTCCCCTATCTTTCCCTGACTAGCCCCATCTGCCCCTAACTCATTCTTACATCACCTTCATCCCTTCCTCTTCTTTCTTCTTTTTTTTTTTTCTGTTTTACTATTCAGAGTACCAGATACTATTCAGAATTTTGATTCATTAATTTTATCCACTATTTTTCTCTTCTTTACCTCATTAATTTTAGTGTATATGTCTATTATTTCCTTCTTTACACTTTCTTTTGTTTTACTTTATTCTTTTTCTAACTCTTAGAGTTGGAAGTTTAAATTTCTTATATTAAAAAAAATTTTTTTAAGATTTTATTTATTTGACAGAGAAGGAGAGAGAGCACAAACAGGGAGGTGATAGGCAGAGGGAGAGGGAGCAGCAGACTCCCCACAGATCAGGGAACCCAATGTAGGACTTGATCCCAGGACCCTGAGATCATGACCTGATCTGAAGGCAGACACTTAACTGACTGAGCCACCCAGGTGCCCCTAAAATTCTTTGTAGAACATTAATGCATATGTGGAGTTTTTTAAAATCATTGTTTTAAATTATATAGGTGTGTAAGGCTATTGATTTTCTTCCCAGCATTACTTTAACTCTCACAGATTCTGATACATAGTATTTTCATTATCATCATTTTCAGAACTTCCATATTTTCTCATTGTATTTCACCATTTGCCCAAGAATTATTTAATTAAAGCCTATTTGTGTGTGATCAATGTTTATAATAGCTTCATTTTATAGAACTTACTGCTATCTTCTTTGTAACAGTATGGGTGACTTTGGGGAATGTTCCGTATGTAATTGAGAAAAAGATCTATTATCAGGGTGTGGTACTTAATTAATATACATGAGATCTGTTTTATTGATTATAATATCTCAATATTCTGTGTCTTTACTTATTTTGGTCTACTTGCCCTAACTTGTATAACAAATATTTTGTAAGTCTTTTACTGTTATTCTCATTAATCTCCAGGAAAGAAATACATCAAAACATGTCCCCAAAATATCACAAAGTTTAATCAAAAGGATTAAATAATTACCATCTCATATTTTCATAGTTTTGCACAAAATGCTTTTATTAATTTAGTGTCTTCTCAAATATGATCAACTATAGTCTGTATTCTATATAATGTTTACATGCATGCACGAGATCAGAATTATTTTTTAAATATACTGAGACATTATTTACCTTTTCACTGTGTTGACATTTACATTGATAATGCAAAAGCAATGATGCAATAAACCGCTGGGGACCTAGCACAAAGCAAGGCATATTACCAGTTACTGTATTTATCTATTTTTAACTGGCATTCACTTATAAGGAAAATGCTGGTTTCACTCAAGACTGTCCTTAATGAGGAAGTTTAAATTATTGTTTTTAAACCTAGACCCTAAGCACATGTCTTTCTACATCACATGACACAATTCTGTGAGATGAAATGGAAATATACATAAAGCACTATGCTGCCTGCCGAATTATGATAGTTGACTTGAGGAAACCTGTCTGTGCCTTTTTTTGAGTCACAAACTGAACTAGCCTTTTTAATAGGAAATGTAATTTTTGCTAAAAAAGAATAACAGTAGACAAATGCTACTTATTCTCAAAAATTAACAAAGTGAGTTTGTCACTTTAAGAAAAACAAGTGATGATAGTTTTCAGTGATAAAATTCAGCTTTTGGGAAGCCTGGTGGCTCAGCAGTTTAGCACCACCTTCGGCTCAGGGCATGATCCTGGAGACCTGGGTTCAAGTCCCATGTTGGGCTCCCTGCATGGAGCCTGCTTCTTCTCCCTCTGCCTATGTCTCTTCCTCTCACTCTCTCTCTGTGTCTCTCATGAATAAATAAATTCAAAAAAATCTTTTAAAAAATTCAACTTTTAATTAAAAATAGAACTTTAGAAAACTTGTATCTGCCTTCCTGAGCTTAGAGGCTTCTCAATATTCAAAGACCTTTCTGATGATATTGGTAGTGATATTAACACATGTGTTTTAAATATTTTATGAAAGGGTCAACAAGACCTGCATAACCCAGTGAACGAGTATTTTCCAAAATGAACAATATGCTGTTACCAAGTCAGGCATGGTTAAAAGAGCCATTCTAAATGCAAGATAAAATAATTCAGGATAGATTGCTGTATTTTAAAGCAATCATTCAAAAAGTCCATTGATATGATTTCAGATTCCATATTTCCTTTAATCTGTAAGAAATTACCTCTTGTCAAATTTTAATAATCTAACATTATCTAAAGAGGATATTAAAATACTTCTCCCTTTTCCAACTATTTGTATGAGTTAGACTTTTTTCATATATTTCAACTAAAACAACATATTGAATTGGATTTAATAGAAACAGATATGAGAATCCAGCTATCTTTTATTAAGAAAAACATTAATGAAATTTGGAAAAAATAAGAAATGGCATTCCTCACTATATGTTTTTGTTTTGGAAAATATGGTTATTTTTCATTAAAACATTTACTTATTATTGTTATTTTAGTGGAATCAATAAATATTTTAAAATATCTCATTTTTCATTTTAATTAGAAATGTTAAATTAAAAAAAAAGAAATGTTAAATTTCTAATATTGGTAGCTATAAAACACACAATGGTTCTTTGAGGACCATTCGTTTTTTTAGAGTGTAAAGAGGTCTGAAACCAAGATGTTTGAGAACAAGTGATCTATCTCCAAACTTAAAAATCTTCAGTAGTTTCCTATTGTTCTAAGTATAAAAACCAAATTGTTAACATGATGCCATTTAACAATATGTAATAATCACAAGAATATACATTTAATTCCTCAGTCTCACGATGTTCCCTCCTGTGCACACACTGTTCCTTCTCTGTAGCATGTTCTTAATCCATTTCAACTAGTTAACTCTTTCTCAATCTTCTGGTTTCAGCTCAAGTAGTTCTTCCTCAGGCTCTCTTGGAGCTATGCTCTTGTATTTCATTACCTTTTTTCTTTTTCTAATTTTGCATTTATGGATGAAAATAATTCATTAAGGCTTTCTTCCCAATAGGTGGAAAGACCATAAAACCAATAAGCATGTGTGTTTTGACTCACCATGATAGCCATTCTTCCTAACAGAGTGCTTATCATAGGGTAGGGTGGGAAATAAAATATTTGTTGGTGATTGAATATATAGATGCATATATGAATTGACAGAGGAAAGGACGAATCATTCAAGAACAGGACCTAACATGAATAGCTTCTTCAGTTATACAAAGATCCAAGATAAACAATTGAAAGAAATACTTTGGATTCCTTTAGGTCACTCATTGTATGTTCCCTGGTGCAATTTCATTACTACACATTCCTTTGGCTACCTCTTTTATAAAGAAGTATGGATATATGTCTTCTTATAGTCTCATCTCTTTCCTTTTTTGCCCTAATAATCTACAGTTAAGTAATACTTATCTACTCGCATTTCCTCCATACCTCCCTGTTCACTAGTTTGTTGTTATACTAATACACTTTGTTGTAAGTGTGTAAGTGTGTAAAGGAGGTCTTACACTCCTTAAGGGCTCGGACTGTACTTTATTCATCTCTGTATCCACAGGATGGAGTAAGGTGTTTAGTACTTGATAAATACTCAACAAATGTATATATGAATGAATTACTGAACTACACATTTAATAGATGGCATTTAATATTCCTTAATATTTTCATTAAATTCTTCCAGTCAAAACTCAGGTAATGGGAGAAATCAAGATTGCACTGAAGAAGGAAATGAAGACAGATGGTGAACAACTAATAGTTGAGATTCTCCAGTGCAGAAATATCACCTACAAATTTAAATCTCCTGACCACTTGCCAGGTATCTAATTTTATGATAATGAGCAGTGTAATATATCTAGGAATTCTGTAGGAATGTGTCTTAAATAATCTGGAAAAGGCAAAGTAATATTTGGGCTGTATGGCAAATGTATCAGAAAAATGGAAAATAAGAATTAATCTCTCTTATATACAACAAGTTGATAATTTACTAGTTTTTACCGAACTTTTCTTAACACCCAAACTGGAGGAATGTATTTACCATACAATAGGAAAACCGAGTTGCTAAGAAAAATGATGTATCTCTGAATCCTTTATGTTGTCTGAAACAAATTGAAGATAGTCTGCTCGCTTTGTGTAAAATATAGAGGAGCTCTCAGTGGACACTTATAATTCTTTGAATAGGAAATTCTATGAGTGATGGACACTTTACAAGCTGAATTCTTGTTTTCAGATTTATATGTAAAAATATATGTGATGAACATCTCTACCCAGAAAAAGGTGATTAAGAAAAAAACGAGAGTGTGCCGACATGATAGAGAGCCTTCATTCAATGAAACGTTTAGATTCAGCCTTAGTCCTGCTGGGCATTCGCTTCAGGTAACTCCATCTTATACTGCTACTGTTTTAAAATTTTTGATCATACAGTATGTATTTTCCATTCAGTTGTTTAATATGTGCATACTGATCCTACAGTATGAGACATTTTACAAGTTAAATAATTCTGAGGGGTATCTCTCCAGTGGCCCTTAGAATTGCACAGCCCAGGGACACCTGGGTGGCTCAGCGGTTTGACGCCTGCCTCCGGCCCAGAGCATGATCCTGGAGTCCCAGGATCGAGTCCCACATTGGGGTCCCTGCATGGAACTCACTTCTCCCTCTGCCTGTGTCTCTGCCTCTCTCTCTCTCTCTCTTTCTCTATCTCTGTCTCTCATGAATATATAAAATCCTAAAAAAAAAAAAAAAAATTCCACAGACCACCCACCCATCCAATTAGCTACCAGTCCTCTATGTCTACTCAGTTTATTCTGTATAGATTTATTTCCATACACACTGCCACTAATCCTCTTTGAGTCCTCAATTTTATTACTCAGATCATTTTAGCAGTCTACCTGGCCTCCTTGCCATCAGTGTCTTGCCTTCTTAATCCATTCCATCACACAGAGGGCAGAGGTTATCTTTTAAAAACACTGGCTAGAAGGGTGGGAAGATGGGTGAAATAGGTGAAGTTAGTGAGAGTATGCTTAATGTGATGAGCACTGAACAATGTCTAGAATTGCTGAATCATTATGTTGCACACCTGAAACTAATACAACCCCATGTTAAGTATACTCGAATTAAAAGTAGGTAGATAGATGGTAGGTGGATAGATAACAACACTGGTTAGTGGGTTCCATTAAAGCCCTCCAGGGACCCACCAATATCCCGACTCATTCATAGTCCTCTAAGGTGAGCTCAAATTGTATTGATTTAATTTCATCTCCTTGTATCCCTCCCAACACACTCTGTACTCCAGAAACACCACAGTCTTTTCAAATCAGGTTAAGCCTCCAATGTTTTGCTCCTATTTCCCTTCTCCTTCAATATTTTCTTCATCTCTTTCCACCCATCTCACTAGCCCACAGTGTTCCAATGTAAACTCTGCCCTTTACTGATGACCCTAGCTGTAATCCGTCTTGCCTTATTCACATGACATTTTGCTTATCTGATTAGGCTACCAATCCTAATCTGTGCTGTTACAATAATGTACTGACCTCTCACTGCTTCTGTATCAGCTGCTTCTCTAGGGCAAGGCCTGGCTTTCATTGCTCTGTGTTCTACAGCCTCATACAATGTTGGGACATAGTGTGTCTTCAGTAGATGGACGGACAAGGAATGAAAGAGGAGAAAGGAGGTGGGAGGAAAGAGATGGAAAAAAATATGGGAAGAGAAACAGCATCTATCATATGGGCACTTAAAGGCCCACACTAAAGACAAATATAAGAGATATTGCAGGGATGCCTGGGTGGCTCAGCAGTTGAGTGCCTTTGGCCCAGAGTGTGATCCTGGAGACCCGGGTTTGAGTCCCACATTGGGCTCCCTGCGTGGAGCCTGCCTGCTTCTCCCTCTGCCTGTGTCTCTGCCTCTGTGTGTGTGTGTGTTTCTCATGAATAAATAAATTAATTAAATATTTTTTTAAAAAAAAGAAATATTGCAAAGCTAAAACTGCAGTGAGAGTACTGACAGACATTATGGCAGAAAGAAGTTTTTCAGAAAAGTAAAGGATATCTTCCAATCTGTGAGGACAAATGTGTCACACAGAAATTAAGTAGTTAGAGAGGGGATCTTGAGGGAGAAAGATCACAGGTTTGTTTCAGATGTGATAAATTTGATAAGAAAACAGGCTCTAAGTGAAAATACACAATGCCATATGAAATCTCAAAACTACAGTGCAGAAGAAATAATTGTAACTAGAAATGTAGATTTTGAAGTCAGAAACATAAAAGTAAACTTTTAGCCAATAATGAAGATGAATTCTCTAAAGGAGATTCTGAAAAGAGAAAGAGTGAGAGACAATTGTCAAGGATTAATGGTTAGCAGCACTAATGCTCTCCACCTTCCTTTCAACTCATCTCTAAAAGAGAAAAAAAAATGTCTTGAATTTGAGATTCTATGGCATTTCAACTAATATAAGCTCTACATATGACAAGAAATCACTTTGAAAGTGCATACCATAGTAAAATCACCAGTAAATGAAATGTTAAATAAAGTTAATGTTGCATTTTATCTGCCTTGTGAGCTTTTACTCAGCACTCAAATAACTTCATATTTGAGTTAATATTTCATAAACTAGTAGAAACCTTACCTAGGTTTCTGTAAGCACAAACTTAGTCACAATTAGCTGCTAATACGTGTCTTATCTAAAATTCTCATATCCTCCAGGATGTGTCTTTTCCTTTGGGAAATGCTGATGTGACTTAATTAATATTATGCACATCTTTTCAGAACATCTTGAGGATTAGTTTTCAAGTATAGCTGCTACTTCCTCTCACCCTTTCTTGTCTTTGTTATTTCTTTGATGATAAAACATCCTTAAAAATGGTTGAAAAAATATATGCAAGTATATATTTTTGGCTATTTTTTCCAGATTTTACTTTTCTCTAATGGAGGGAAGTTTATGAAAAAGACCTTGATCGGTGAAGCCTGTATCTGGCTTGACAAAGTGGATCTCAGAAAAAGAATAGTCAACTGGCACAAACTTTTGGTCAGTGCTACTCAAACCCATTGAAGAAATGTGTCTGCTCAGGGCATAAAAACAGCTCTAAATAATTGCAAATCAAGACTCTGGTTGGATACTATTCTACAATGATCTTATGGGTAGACATGGGAGGAGGATCAATAGGCAGAAACATACTGCAAGCTTTGTGAATGTTTTGTTGTGGAATACAGAAAAAAGACTCAAGCGAAAAAGTTCTTCTATTGGAGACCAAAAGGAGGAGCTTCGAGTCCTTGGATTGCTGCAAGAAAAACAGTGAGAGCTATTTTGATTATTTAATGCACACATCTGTGAGCAGAGTTAAACTATAGTGAAAGGCAGCTGCTCGAATATTAATATGGTTTCTAATGCAAGACAAAGTTAATCATTTATGCAAAAGAACTTGGTAGAAAGAAAAGAACTGATGTAACAAATCTCAGTTTTCAGAAGTCTAAAAATCCTTCTTCTTCATCTTATTTTCTCAGCCAACTCACTGTTTTTAGATTCTGACACAGGATACAATGAGAGTATGTGTTCAAGCCTAGACATGAGGTGGTTGAGTTCAGAGGGAAAGGGTACTGGAGATGGAGAAATGATGGCTTTTAGATTTTCCCTCTGCCTAAACGTTATAAGAGTGAACAATGCCAACTTTGGAATTCACGTTGTGAAAGCACATTTGTCATTTGTATAATTTGAAATGATGTAGAGTGAAGATAATACTGAGTAGAAATGGAATTACATTTATCTAGAAATGAAGCCATGATTGGCTAACAAAGAATGTTGCCCCACAAAACTATTGGAACCTTGGCTGAAAATATCAAACTCTCCTTAACTTACCATTAAGCCAATACATTTTCAACAAACATACTGAAGAACATAGATTAAAATGGAAAGTTCTAAGATGCACGATAAGTTCTTTGTGGAATTGCAAATATATGTTATTCCACATATTTCTTTCCTCTTGGGTGAAGTGTTGAAAGAGAGAAAATTTATCCTCAGGCACACAGATCATAGGAACCTGTGACATGGATAAATTAACTTGGCGTCATTTGCTTCTCTTCCATAATACTTTTTTTTTCCTTTACTGCATCAACCAATTATATAATGAAAACCCTGACACCAAACTCAAGTTCTTTAGAGTGCTCTATTTGCCTCTGTTAGTGACAATATTGCAGTGATCCAGTTCATCAATATGAGGAAAATAAGTGAAAAGTCAACATTATATTGAGAATGATATATAATGAGCTATTTTATTAATACAGAATAAAAAGACCAATATCTAAGTCATGAAAATGAGACATCCTCTTCTTCATCAAGCAACAGTAAAGACAAAGGAAGTAACATGGAGTTGTAAGAAATGCAGTCAGCTGGTATGAAAAGCCTGGCTTCTGTCTTGGTCCTGCCACTGACTAATTGTGTCACTGAAAGTCACTCTTCCCCAGTGTTCTTATTTGTAGGATGAAAATAATTATGTATTCCTGGCCTTCCCAGTGGAATGTTGGGATGATCAAGCCAAGTGAACTGTGAGGGAAAAAAGAAAGCACATCTCCAGATATAGTTTTATACATAAAGTGAGGAATAATTATTATGCAGCTTTTTATTTCTCAAATTTTATATGCAAAGACATCCTCCATGTTGATGGTAAGCATTGACTTGGATAAAAGTAGTGTATTAGCTTCAAAACTAATTTTTTCTTTAAAATGCAAACGTGTTGAACCTGAGAAAAGGTGAAGAATTAAATCAAAATGATTTGCAGATTGGGGTATGATAAATGAAATGAATCATACCAATCTTATATTATTCCCATATCCTACCCCAAAATAAACTGCTTCTGAGTTTAAGCTGCCTCTTTATTCAAAGGTAAGATTTTAGTGGGTTTAGACAAATCATCTCAATATGTTACTTGGATATTGAATTTTCTCATTTTTCAAGAAAACATACTTTAAATTTGAGAGAAATTGATTAAATGTAACACATGAAAAATAAAACAATTTCTAATAAATTCCAGGCTATATATCTTTATTACATTCATAAAAAAATACAAATTCACTCTTCCCCAATCCAAGGAAGAAAACACTTTTCTTCCCTCTGTGTTTTTAATCTGTCCTGCCTGACAATGCAGTGTCATTTACCACTGATACCGCTCTAAAATGAGCATGCAGGGAGGGTATCGCTGAAGATTTGATACTGCTAGGATTTTATTTTTAGAGACAACTAGATCTGCTGATGGTTGCTATGGATATTTCCAGCAGAAGTTAGCACTTTAGGGAGTTTGTAATCATCACTCATAGTTGGGGAAGGGAAGGATTCAGGAAGATCTCTTTCCAACATAAAAAGGTTCTGCTATCTGCCCTTAAAAGGAAAGTGGCTCACCTTAGGCCTCTTCTGCAACCACTTACATCCAGAGGTTGTATGACCAGTAAGCTTTACTTCATTCCAGTTGCCGTTTCTTTTAGAATAACACAAATGAGGTGCCACCAAAACAAAGATCATCCCTTGGTAGCTATTTGATCTGAAGGGGTAGGAGTCTTTCCATTATAGGTGCCCCTTTGTTCCAAGGAACTAGTGATGGGGCCAGGTCAATCAAGAGAGCTAATGACAGGGCTTCTTTTCGTGCACCAGCATCCCCCTTCAGAGAGCATAAGATCCTGCCAAAGTGTGCCAAGTTTGCAGCTGACCAGAATCCTAAATTGTACTGGAATTATTCTATGCAACACTGATCCTTGAACAAATGCATTTCTTCTGAATGATGTCGATTACCCTTCTTACAACAAAACCGTTTCTTTTTTAATTGCAAATAGGGCTCTTGGCGTTTTTTACTTTTTTGTATATATCACAACACATAATTTTACTTTTTATTTTATTTTATTTTTTGGAATCAGTTTTTTTTTTAATCCTACTGATGACAAAGTTTGTAATCTCTAATATGTGACCAGTTCAACTGCAACACCTATTATCTTGAAAAGCATCTTAATTTTTCCCACAACTTCATTGAGTCATCAGAGACTGGAGTTGCTTCTTGGTTTCAAATCTGGTTCTAAGGAAACTTTTAGCTGTAGAAACAAAAGCACAGAGTGAATTTTTACAAAAGACGGGGATTTATAGAATGGTCATTACAGACATAGATAATAGTATACACAAGAAGTTGGTGTTTCCCCTGTTTTTACTTATGATTAAGAACATTTTTGGTGACTCTGTACTCTTTATTTACCATTTCTGTTTAAAAAAACAGTATCCAAGACTAAGCACCAGTAATGGTCTTTGTTCCTTAATGTGCCCATACTGTAATTAATCATACAAATCAATGCATATTTTCAGCATATCAGTGGAATTAGTTTTGTGGATCACACACATTAAAATAGTCATACTGTGGGAATATTATAGCTGGTAACCAGCTGATATTGATTCTTACTATAGGAATGGTTGTGATGGTAGTGGTGATAGTGGTAGTGACACTAGGTCGGTGGTCATGTGAAGTAAAATAAAATTATATACCCTCTTGTGCCCAATTTATTAGAAATTATTTGATCGATGTTTCATTTCATTAAGATATCATAAAGATGTTTATAGTATTTTTTTACTTTATTATTTAAATCATAACTAACAATATTTTTAAAAACTTATTTTCATTGCTAATAATGTCTAATATTCCAAAAGCAGCCAACTACAGCTATATATATGTTTATAACTCTACATGTGACAGAGTGAGTTTCCGTCTTTTTGAGCTTGAGATGGAAGTGAAAGAAAGCTCGATGAATAATTATGAGCCGTCTCTTTAATAATTACTTGCCTTGATGTAATACAAAAATGAATGAGTGAAATAGATATTCTCATTGAATATGACACATTGATGTTTTCTGTATGTTCCATGTTGTTGTCATTATTAAATATACCCATTAAGTCAAAATCATTTAATCAAATGATTCCTTATCTGATATGTAGATTGAAAGCATTTTCTTAAATGGTTACCCTGTACATAACTATACATTTGGTAAAATAGACAAAGTTGAAATATTAATTTCATTTGGCATTCAGCATGTGAATCTGATTATCGTCTGATTGTGTCTGTATATTTGTTGGTGATGTGCTCAGGTGCTCCCACTACTACTTAATGTGTGTGCTAATATCTTAACAAAAACACATCTGATATTAATGGAAGAAAAACCTCTTGTCTGAAAAAGTAAAAATCTAATAAAATTGATTTCAAAATAAAAAATAAAGTACTTGGAGATATGTCTTGTTTCTAACTACATGTTGCATGCCTTGTTGGTGATTTGCTAATGTTTTCTTTTCTGTTCTACCCAAATCTCTCTGGAAAAATCTAATGAACAAATACAAATTCTTGGGCTAAAGGTTGTATAAATTGAACTGAAATACATGAAATTGTACTAAAAATGCTTGTAAATCTGTCTTGAGTTTTACTCTATGTAAAAATATGTCTTGGTTTTGTGATTGTATACAAGATGTATCTTGATAACTTATGCAGATTGTGCTGTATAAAAAGGCTGTTGCCTCAGCCTTACTAATAAATACTGAAAATGTCAAGTTTGACTTCTTGTGTTTACCAACTTGATAAATTGATACTTCATTATAGAAATAGAACTTCTCAAAACATCTTCTCTAAACATTGTATCGTAAATACGTATTCATTCACCCAGTTTAAAAAACAAATTTTAAGCCCAGCACAGATACAGAAAACAGAATTAAGTTAATTTATTGTTTAATAAATTATTATATGTCAGACACTCTTGTAACCACCCCCCCAGGTCAAGAAATTAAACTTTGCCAGTCATCTCATAAGACCTCCATTTCACCCCTCCTTCTCCCAACACCCTCCCAAACCCTAAATGTAACTACCACCCTGAATATATATATAAACGATAGTTATTTCCTGGGTTATCATCACTGACATCTACCTGCCTTAGTCAACAAATACTTGAGTGATTTTGCTGTGTTTTTTTTTTTTTTTTTTTTTGCTGTGTTATTTTTAAAATGTTTTCTCTTTCCTAAACTACATATTCTGCCCCAGCCCTTCTTTTTTCAGTGACTCTTACTTTTTGAAGAAACCTGGTCTTTCCACTAAATCAGGTCTTTGCTGATTGCTTATTTACAGTGTAGTTAACAAGTTCCTCTCTCTCTGTATTGCCTGTGACTTGGTCTTTCGCTCTAAGATTTGACATGATTCTGGTTCCAGCTCAAAAGCTGGCATTATATTCTTCTATTGGGACATATATAATGACTGTCTTCCATTTTGTCCTGTTTACAGCCACTGGTGCTCAATGGGTAGTATAGATCTATTAATTAATGAAATATTACAGAATGGTAATATTCTAATTCAATCATCATTTATTCTTGGAATACCTTTTAAAAGATAAACTTCTCTCAACCAGTATTCGATTACCCAGTAGTATAGTTTGTATAGGAAAGTTAGGTAAAAGGCGTAAAAGGTTGGACAATTTTCCTTTACTTACCGTTTTTCAAAATAGGAAATGGTTCCCTATCATCCTCCAAAGATGACTAATAATCTTTTGTTTTTATTTTTATTATCACTGGTAACGACTCAAGGATGAAAACAAATTTGGTAGTTTTTTTTTTGTCTTTTTTTTATTTTTGTTTCAAGTTTTTATTGAAATTCTAGAATTTTGGTTAGTTAACATATAGTATAATATTGGTTTCAGAAGTAGAATTTAGTGATTCAAAATTTGATATGTTTTAATTCATTGAAACCATTATTAATGGTCAAATTTACCTTTCTTAATGTGTTGGGGACATCCTTGAGTGAACTTACGTGTTTCTTATATTCTTTGATAACTTCCTCTCTATGGTAAGGAAGTTATATATCATTTCCTTAACTTCAAAACAATATAGGAGATTTATTTAACTTGAATTCTTATTTTCCTATTTATCTCTATAAAAATAACCAAATTTAGGAATGCATTAACACTGATTGATCAACTTTTATCTGATATGCTATTGCTTCTTGGCTAAGAGCAAGTGTAGTATCAAGTGTAGTATCTAATATGGTAAACTTTTAAGAGCATTCTTATCCATAAAGAAATAGATAAGAAAAGTCAATGGTATCTTGAACTATTTTTTGAAGATAATGCCAGATCTAAAAGGTTGTAATTAGATGATGACTAATGATTTCTCTGTTTATTATCTAGGCATTTAAGAGCTGAAAAATCCCCACATCTATAGTTTATAGCTTCCATAGGAAATTGAGCCAAAATAGTTTTCTATAAAAAAGTAATAATAAAATTATGATGGCAAAATGTTGAAATCTTTTCTCTCTGTTTAAATGACAATTCCAATAAAGTAAGTTTATTTTTAAAATTTTATTTTTTATTTTATATCACATTTTTATTTTATTATTTGTAAAAATTAAGATTATTTCCATGGATTATGCAATAAAAAAATGACCTTCCAACAATTTGATCCTTTGAAAAAAAGTTCAACAAAATTAACAAACGTAGCAATCAAAGGAGAAAGATGTCCAAGTTACCGTTATCAGGAAGGAAAAATTAATATATACACCAAGATCCAAAGATCTGATAATGTATGAAAATGAAAATGATAAGAATCATGACCAAGCTGAATTATCCCAGTTACATAAGATTGTTTCAATGTCAGAAAATGAATTAATGAAATCTAGTACATTTGTACTAAGGTACAAAAATCATAAGATTCTGGGTAATATTTGATAAAGTTAAAAATCCATTCATAATAAGAAGCTTTATAGCAGACTTGGAATGGAAGAGTACTTTTTAAATCTGCTGAATATTATTCACCAAAAACAAACAAATAAACAAATCTTGCTGTTAAAAGGACAGAAGGCTCTTCCTTTGAGATCGGAAATAAAGCAAATATAGTCACCATTCTCTTCAACACCTTTACCAGAGTTTCTAGCCATTGTGTCAAAGCAAGAGAAGAAAAATACAAGTAAAGGAGTAAGAAATGGGAAAGAAGAAAATAACTATAATTATTTGTAAATTATACATCTTTGTGTGCAGAAAATACAAAAAAATTAACAATTTGTTTTCAAATATGTAAGAGAATTTGCCAAGTTTACTAACTATAAAAACTTCACAGAAATAAATTTCTTCTCTTTGAACAAGAAATCACCAGAAAATGAAAATTTCAAGAAATGAGTTTTACTGGTATCAAAAGTATCAAATCCCTAAGAACAAATTAACAAAGAAATTCAAGACTTCTACAAATAAAATAATAAAAAATTTTAAAGATACTAAATAAGAGCTGAATATAACATTCATTGATTGAAAAACTGAATATAGTAATGATAGGCAGTTCTTCCCAAAACACAAATCCATGGAGTCAATGCAATTAAGTTTTTTAAATGTGTAAGGGATTTGATAAACTGATTATAAAATATATGTTGAAGTAACATAGGGCCAAGGAAGAGCTCACTGAAAAAGCAAGAACTAGATACAAGAATATTTTTAACAGATACTAAGACTTATTATAAAGGTATAAAAATTAAGAATATAGGGCTGTTGCAGTTTAAATTGAATGATGGAACAAAATGGTCTATAAATGATCACTATATATAGAATAGAGGAGATAAAGCAGGTCTGCAAAAAAACCATGAACTTGCAATAAATAGTAAGAGTCAATGGAGCCACTTGGAAAAAATAAAAATAAATGATTTTAGACCCTGTCTCTCACAATTTGCAAATATAGAAATCTATGCAAATTAAAGACTTAAATGTGAAAGACAAATCTATAAAAAATATGGAGGGTAATATAGGAAAATAACTTCATAAACTTGAGAGGAAAAGATTTCTTAAACAAGGCACACTATTCAGAAGGAAAATAAGGTAAATACTACTACGTATAAATAAAGACTTCTGTTCCTCAGATACCATAAAGAAATGAATAAGAACAGTCAAAAAATTAGAAAAGATATCTGATATAAAAAAACAGAAAAAGGCTAGTGTCAAAAATATGTAACACAAATCCGAAGTAAAAGAAAAGCAGCAAAATAGAAATACAGGAAAAACACTTCAACAGATACTTGAAGTGAGAAGAAATCCAAATGGTTAAGAAACAAATGAGATGTTCAAGCTCATCAGTTTCCAGGGTAATTCCATTTAAATTACAGTGATATTATATGCACATACATAAGGAAAAATCTAGTCTGAGAAAGACAAATGTTGGAAATGGAATTCTCATTAAGTATAAAATGGTAGATGTATAAATCGTCACAACCATTTTAAAAATAGCTAGAAATTACCTTGTATGTTGAAGATTTCCATACCTTGCCACTTAAGAATTACACTTCTAGATACAAACATCAGAAAAACTCTTGAACTTGTAGGTCTGGAGACATTTTCAAGTGTTTTGGGTGGCTATTTAGCCAGTATGTACTAACAGTGTACAGAGAAATTTATTTCTAGTTGGTCTGGCTTCCATTCAGGTGGGTTTGACAACTTGTGATCAGTATGTGACCTTGCCATATACACCAGTAAGGATTTTGAATATCATCCGTGTACGTGTACTTATAGCAGTATCAGTTGCTGTGACCCCCAACTCAAAACAGCCCCCAAATCCATCTATAATGACATGGATATTTTGTAGTGCAGCAATGGAACAGAATAATGCAAGACAGTAAAAATGAATAAATGAGAGCCATTCATATCAATATGAATGAATCTCACAAAAACACAGAGGAAAAGTAACATGCCACAAAAATAACAACAACAATAACAAAACAACCAACAGCGTGATCCTAAGAACCATGAAAACAATAAAAGGACTGATGAGCACAAAAGAAGAATAGGTTCTTCCCGGAGGGATAAAGCAGATGTCATTAGGGAATAGCGTTTACGGGATTTCTAAGACACTAGCAATGTCCTATTTCTTAATCTGTGCAGTAATTATATGTACATTTGCATAGTAATTATTGTTTAAAGCACACATTCTTTTGCGTATTGTATTTTTCACAATTTAAAACAATTTCAAAAGAGCAAGAATAAGTAATGGTTAAAAAAGTGAAGCTTTTCAAAAAAGAATGAAAAATACGTTTGGCAAAACAAGGTTAATTATAACTTCTGTAGGCTGTTTCAGTGGAACGATGGGGACAGAAACCAATTTTTAAAAATGGATTCAACAAGTATTTAAGTCTTTTTAGACACTTGGATTGGATCAGGGCAGACTGGAAACTTGGGCAGAAAGCAGACACCACAGTCCACAGGTGGTATTTCTTCTTCATTTTGGAACGTAACTTTTGACAGATTTTAAGGCCCTTTTAAGTTCTTCACTTAAAGTCAGCTGACTGGAGATGCTCATCATCTCTATGAAATACTATCACAGCAGGTATAGATAGTGTTTGGATAACTGACTACCACACCCGATCAAGTCAACACATAAAAATGACCATCCCAGGTATGAAGAAGTAATCTGAAGTTTTTTTTTGTTGTTTAATTGGTTGGTTGGTCAGTTGGTTTGGTTCGGTTTGGTTTGGTGTTATTTTTAAGGTGAGAGAGGATTGAGTAAATCTCAAAGTCAATGGGAAGGAAATATTTGAGACGAAATGATTCTCTACATTCTGGCTACATACAAAAAAGAGGCAGTGAGTAAATTTTAGTGTGCAGTAGAAGGAGATGGAATCAAAGTACTTGTTAAACACACACACACACACACGCGCACACACACACACCTTTCAAGAGGAGAAAGGAAAATTTCTCTAAGGGTCAGTTCCCAGCCCTGACTCCACATTAGAATCATCTGAAGAGCTTTAAAAACCATGGATAGCAAACTCTAAACCAGATCACTCCAATCATCATCCCTGTTTTTTGGGCCAAGCCTAAGTGTATTTTCAAAGCTCCCTAGCTGTTGTCAGTGGGCAGCCAAGGAATAAAACTAGTGCCCTGAGGCATCTGGGTGGCTCAGTGGTTGAGCGTCTGCTCAGCAGAAAAAGAGGTTATTAGTGCAAATGTAGAGAGGCTGTATGTTGGACAGGAGGATGTTAAGAGAGTTCCCTTCTGATGCCTACAAGTTTCTCATTGAGATAAGATGTGAGGTCATCTGCTTACAGAGAAGAGGAAGGGAATATGGGTTAGATCTTCAAAGAGAATAAAGGAGGCTTAAAATAGTCCCAGAGATGACTGGGAGAGCAAGTAGGGAGAGAAAGGTGTGCATATTGATGCCCCATTGGAGTTTAGAGACAACACACAGTGACAACCATCTGCCTTGTCACATGACTTTCCCCAGCCTTGACTTGGTGTTTACATGTAGCGGCAGAGAGTAAATTTTACTGAGATTCAGATTAACAGATGGATTAGACATAAAGATATGGAAGGGAATTTGGGGTTCAGGACCAGGTGGCTTTCAATTGTTGGATCATAGATTATGTAATCATTGAAGAGGGAAATAAAGAGAGTAAAGACCCATGACCTGGGGAAAGAAATCACACAAAAAAATCAAATCCAAAAATGAAATGAAGAATTACTTCCAGGGAACATCAGGCAAATTGCAAGGAAAGGAAATTATGAGTAGAGTCTTCCAAGGAGACTAGAACTTACCAGTTGAACTAAGAGAATAAGAGTTAAGGGTTAGGGAATATTGTAAACATGTAAAGTGTTGTGAAATGTGTTGCTTATTTCAAAAAACACCGGACAACTGTATTTGCCAAGTATAGTTTGCAATGATCAAGAAGAGCTGAAAAGAGAGGTCTGTAAATCATCCAGAATCAGATTGTATCAAGTGCCATACATTTTGATTTGTCGGAATAATGGTATTGCTCTTAAATAAGTGTTATGATTCAGAAAAGGCAGTATCTGATTGTATATTTTATTTATGAATGGGAAAACTTGCAAGTAAAATATACAAATATTTTACATATTTAAGAGGCATATTTAAGGCATATTTAAGGGTCTCTAGTTCAGAGCATGTTTCCATAAAGCAAGGGATTACCTTTTTCTTCACTGTCTACAGAACGGTACCTAAAAGTCTGAAGGAAGACAGCTGAACCAGAGACAATCCTGATTAGCAAAATTGACCAATTTTCTTTCCTTCCCCATGAAATGCCTTGCCAAGCTCATACTGACCTCAGGGTGTTCAGCTGACATTTCTACTTTCAGTGAAGAAAAGTTTCTGCTGTGGGGCCAGCTTGTTTCTGTGGAGCTGGAGAATTTCATTTTCTGTTCTACCTGCAAAATTCAAGGAACTACTATCATTAATTGATTATAGAGTTTTCTAATGGTTCAACTCTTGCCTAAAAGGGGCTATTCCGATGTACTGCTGTCGCCTTCTAAAAGGAGGTCACAGACTGCTGAGTCACTGCCTTTAGTAGCAGTTAGGACTTGTAGACTAAAGGAATTGTATCTGCCTAGAATATTTAATTCAGTTATACCTCCCTCAGATATTTCCTTCTTTTTTTAAAAGAAGATTTTATTTATTTGAGAGAGGGTGAGCAAGCACGCACATGGGGGGAGAAGCAGAGGCAGAGGGAAAAGCAGACTCCCCACTAAGCAGGGAGATCATGACCCGAGCCGAAGGCAGACACCCAACCACGGAGCCCCCCAGGCGCCCCCCAGACCTTTGCAACTCTTACTTGGATTTCACAACGGCCTCTTTGTGGCTTTGTTGCCTCATCTCTTCCAAAAGCATCATCCACACAGCCGCCTGTGATCTATCTGAAATACAAATCTGACCATAACATTTCCCTATTAAAACTCCTCAGTAGTTCCTATTGCCAGAACCATGGCAAAAAAAAAAAAAAAAAAAAAAAAAAAAAGACAACATCCTTGACACCATCCTCCCTCTCTTTCTCCCCCTCAACCTTAAGGCATCAAAAAACTCATCTTTCACTTTCTTTAATTCTTTCCTTTGGACTATTGCAAACACTTCCCCTTTAGTTACTGGCCTGTCCTGGGGAGTTGTTGTTGCATAAAGTTTCAATTATGCAAGATGAGCCAATTCTAGAGACTGCTGTATAATGCCTAGAGTTCACAGTACCGGACTGTGCACTTAAAAAGTTTAAGTTTCATGTTAAGTATTCTTCCCACAGAAAAATGGACATGAGGAAACTTTTGGAGGTGATAAATATGTGAGTCACCTTGATTGTGGTGATGGTTTCACAGGTGTTACATACGTCCAAACTCCTCAAATGTACCCATTAAATATGTGGCTTTTTGTATCTCAATTATACCTTAATGGAGCTGTTAAAAACTAAAAACCAAAACTTAAGTAGGCACTAAGGAAGAGGCAGCAGGGCCCTGGGGGAAGGAAAAAGCCTGCCAACGTTTGGTTCAGCTGGGTGAAATGCTAAGGCCGCCTTAGTCACCTGCTTACTTCCTACTCACACACACACCCAACACACACTCACCTACATGCACACGCATGTGCATACACATGCGTGCGCGCGTGCGCGCGCGCACACACACACACACACACACTTTCCTTTTCTCTAGGGAGAAAAAAAGGGCTGGGGCACATGAGTTACTCTTTCAGTTAAATGTCTGCCTTCAGCTCAGGTCATGATCCCGGGATCCCAGATGGAACCCCACATCAGACTCCCTGCTCAGCAGGCGGTGGGGGGGGGGTCTGCTGCTTCCTCTCCCTTGCCCCTCTCTGCTTGTGTTCTCTATATTGCTCACTTGCTCGCTCTCTCTTAAATAAATAAAAATAAAATCCTTTTTTAAAAAAGGGAGAAAAGCACGAAAACTAGGTGGAATCAATGTCAGGAGAAACACTGATAGATCAAAGAACTATTTCTCTCTTAGAACTTTGGAAAGAGGAAGGTTGGGAGCGAGGAGATAGCCTGTCAGGAGATGCAGTGTGGAGACAAAAAAGGTCAAAGGACCGAGAGACCAGAATGGCATTGGTATAATAATAAAAGGCTTTTTTGAGTTTTGATAGTCTAGAGAACAAGAGAGGTGAAAAATTCACTTAAACTTTCTTGGCCCTTCCTGATTTTAGCATCCTGTCAAATCTCAGATAAGAGTATCCTTTTTCTTACAAATTTTGGGTAAACATCTCTTGTCATTAAGTATCTTTTGTCAATGAATTTTATATTAAGTGATCACTATTACACAAAATACATGTGACATGGTAAAAGTATTTTACAGTAAATGTATTGAACTTGTGAAATAGAGAAGGAGAAAATTACTCTCACATAAGGTTTTATCACCTTCTGATCTCAGTATCATCATCCAGGTGATGGAAATACTTGTATTGATGAAGAATCTGAAAAAGAAAGGAAAAAATTTAAAGAAAACCAGGGTGGAATACTGATTAGCTAGTGCCCCAGAAATAATCTGAAGTTTAGAATCTGAAATAGAAATAACCCTGAAAGTGAGATGTTGTTCTTAAACTGACCAAAAGTATATAAAAATTTTAAATGAGATCTTAGAATTAAGGATGGAAAATCCACAACCTCATCTCAGGAAGGTACATGGTAATCAAAGAGTCCAACCATAAAATAGGTTAATTAACATTTTCCAAAAGATATTTGCTCTCAAATATGTGAGCACATGACTGAGACAAATTATTAATTTGGGGATTTTCAACCTACTCTCCATCACTTTTCACACTTTTTCAGCACAACCACCACTTTCTTGGATTATATTTTTAAGTCTTCCTTTGAAAGAAGCCAATGGCTTCCTTCAGTTATTGAGGGCCATCATTAAGATAAATTAAGAAATCACTTATTTCAACGAATATGAATTTCATATAAGTAACCATGGTAATTTCAAATAACATTATTCTATGTTCAAGAGACTATTGACTTCGTGGAAAAATTTGGCAGTCAGGATAACTGGGTTCTAACCATACTTTTACCATTACCTACGCTCCAACACAATCTCCCCTCGCAAGGCCTCAGGTTTCCCAAATTAAAGGGTTGGAGCATAAGAAAATGTTTCTGTTGAAGGGCACCTGGGTGGCTCAGTCAGTTAAGCAGTTAAGCATCCAACTCGATCTCAGCTTGGGTCTTGATCTCAGGGTCCTGAGTTCAAGCCCCGCATTGGGCTCCATGCTGGGAGCGGAGCCTACTGAAATAAAACAAATAAACAAACAAAAACCTTTCCATGGATTCATTTGGTGCCCATTTTATGTAATTTCCTGCCCCTCACTGCAAAAGTCAATATAATTAGCCAAGTTTTAGAACAAGATTTATTTATTTTCTTTTAAGATTTTATTTATTTATTCACGAGAGACACAGAGAGAAAGGCAGAGACACAGGCAGAGGGAGAAGCAGGCTCCTTGCTGGAACCCGATGGGGAACTCGATCCCAGGATCCCGGGATCACACCTTGAGCAGAAGGCAAACACTCAACCACTGACACACCCAGGCGCCCTAAATTAGTTAAATATTCAAAATTGAATTCAAAATTCAATTCAATATTGATTTAAATTCAATATGAGTCAATACGTGAATCTAAAAATATGCAGCCAACAAAATAAGGCTCACTTTCGGTGGAATTTACTGTTTTTCTAGTAGAACTCTGTCTTGCTACCTAATTGTATTGATAATTTTCTTCTGAACTTCATGACTTGTTTATATAATTGCTATGATTCTTGGCTTTTAGATCTTAAGCACAATAGAAAGAAAGGTATGAGAAAAAATTAAAAGGCAAACCAATAAGCACAAACATTATCTAATCTTTGCTTATGTTCAAGAAACACCAATATGATGGGCTGTGGCCATTCCATTCATGTATCTAAAAGGCCAGTTCTGAAATGGCCAGTGACAAAAGTGGCTGATGTCAACTGGTCAGATCATCTGTCGACTTCATTATTCAGTGTCTTTTCTTCGGTGGGTGCTTTCTGCTGGATATTAACATATGACTCAAAAATCGTGCTCCACACCAACTCCCAAGTGTCCATCCACATGCCACCCCAGAACTTCTCACCTCTGATTTTCAAGGCTTTTCCTTCCATGCTGCTGACTAGCCATTAGCAAACGTCCGGAAATCCGGATGTGTTCTGCCCTCGGGCGCCTTTCATATAGAATGGATGGCCAGGTTCTCCATTTATCCTTCAGGAAGATTCTCCACTGTTACCAAGCAACACTGTGCACTGTTATCCAGCTTCAATTTGCACATATGCCCTGAACCTGCCCATCCACAAATCAAGCTTAGGTTTTTTTTCTTCTTTCTTCAGCTATTCATGGGGAATTTATTCACAAAGGAGCACCTAGCACAGCCGTCATAAGTGACTTGGGGTTTGGGCCATCTGCTCATGCTGCTGGCCTTTGGCCTCTGTTGTCATTTGGACTTGATCTCGTATGTTCCACTTCTAACGTCGATGGACTACTGTTGAGCCTTCTGACTTCCTGATATTGCAGGTCTAAGGGAACTCAGCTCAGTTGGGGCAGTTCCAGACACATGGTCACTTGATGCCCATGGTCAAATTTCTGTGCCAGGGCCAAGCATCATGCCAGCAGGTGATTCTTAAATGGAGTATAATTCTCTACTGCAGATGGCATGGCCTCTTCCCAGAACCCCAACAGCATGCATTATGAATCTCCCACTGGGGTTTGCGATAAGCTTACATTCCATCTTTTCTCACCATTGACATTTCCAACAATATAGATCCTGCCAGATTATATGGCCCAAGTGGTAGGGCTGCTTATACCATAGCCTAGACCAATTGCAAAACCCCTTCTGCTCTGAGATTCGTTCAAAGCTGAAAGCCTTCCATATTATTGGACGTAAGGGTTATAACAGTATTTCTATGTGAGTAATGTATTCCAGCCAGAACTCTAAATTCTCTATCAGGGGTTGTGCTTTTTATCTGATAGGGATTGGAAGATGCATCAATTTGTCTCTTACCTTGTAGGGGATATCTCAAATGCCCCTGACTACTAGACCTCTAAAAACCCAACTCAAATAGCAGTTCCCTGAAATAATGTCTTAGCAAGGCCTCTAATGTATTGGCCACCTGTTTTTTGTTGTTGCTGTTGTTGTTCTACCCAAATCAGCATAATATCATCAATGCTATAAACTGTAAAATGTTCAGATGGTCCAAACTTTTGAATAAATTATGACGAAGGGGTGGAAGAGTTAATATAGTCCTGAGGAAAAACTTGAAGAGAATATTGTTGTCCATTACATACAAATGTAATTTTTCCTCCATCTTCTAATAATTTTAAAAGGTATGCATTTGTAAAGCCCATATCTGTATATCATGTACCTGAAGACTTCTCAGTCAGCTCTTGCAACAATACCACCTATGGTGCAGCAGCTGTGACTGGGGCTGCTACCTGACCGAGCTTACAGTAGTCTACATTTTCCAAGACGCGTTCAGTTTCCGGAGGAGACAGAATGGTGAATTAGAAATATGTTAGGGCTGTGCCGCTGCATCCTTTAGGTCTCTAATGCTGGTGCTAGTTTCTACCACTCTTTCCCATCCCCAGGGGCTTTGATTAATTGTCTTTCCTGGGAGTGGAGAGGGCACAGTAATTTTGGAGTCCTTCCCCTTGGCCTTTCCAATAAAGTACAAGGACCCAACATGGAGAATGCTCCAACTGCCAATGACATTTACTTGGAGACCAGGAAATGACCACCAAGTGTATCTGTGGACACAGTGAATCCACTCTAAGCCAACTTTAGCAAGATTCCATTTATTACATGGTTTCTGTAATCTTCATCCTAACTAGGGTGCTAGGATGATGCAGTGAGTCTCTCTGTATCAATGTCAACTCAGACTCTGTGTCCAATAGACCTCTGTCTGGATATTTCCTTTTCCCTAGTATATGGTCACATGAGGAAATGGCCATAAGTCCTCTGGGAAAGGATTTGGAGAATCATTACAATATATACTCGCTGTGGTGTTATAAACTTGTTCCTCCGGGGTGCACGGTCGTCTCTTCAATCAGTGGATTCTGTATCTCAAGATTGGTTTAGAGTGAATAATAAGGCAAAGAATTGCAACTTTTGATTGAGGCAACAGCCCCCAGCTTTCTGCTCCTCCATTTGAACCTGCTTCTGATTGTAGTTGTCAAATAGCACTCTCAATGGTTACCTGTCTAATTTGCACCTGGTGACATCATGTTCTATTAACTATCTCTACAACTCTCTGAAGGTCAAGCCCTGCCTCCCGTCCCCAGCTACTGCTTAATTCTTGTGGGTCCCTGGCATTTGGCACTTAAGAGCTGCCAGTTAGCTTCACTTAGTTCAAGGCTAAATCAGCCTCACGAACGCTGATCATCAGATGAGCTCTGTGAGCAGATCTCCTACAAACAGCCCTGTCACTCCTGGATGAGCTATCACAGAGGTTCTTATGAATGTTGTGCCAATGAGTGCTACCAATGCATTCCTGACGGCCTTGATGAAAGCTGGATTCCATAGGACCTCCCAGGAAGCATAATCTAGCTTCATATAATGTTCATTCCACCAGGCCCACATTCCTGAATCTTCTCCTTCCTCTACGATCTGCCTTGCAATATAGGCATTCGCCTTCCCTCAGTGTAGGCCATGATTTATGCGTAACCTGTAAGACCCACCCTTGGCAGTGAGTTTGTTCCATTTTGGGGGTCTTTACTGGGGTGTAAAATCAAGTATTCCAAGAAAATGCTGCCAAGTCAATAAAATTTTTATATTCAGTTTCTAATTCAGGCCCTCTTGATCAAGCACCCTCAACACTTATTGCCAGAAGTACTCTCTTGGCTACTGTTTGTATATGATAGCTCATTCTTACAGTTTCTTCAGGGTAGAATGACATTCTTCCCTTGTTGGGACCATGCTGTCTCTAGTTAGATTATGCTAGAATTTAATCACACTTAGCCTGGGAGCCAGGAGGGGCAGGGAGGGATAACTGTTGAGAGGGCCACTTGTCTTGCAGCCTCTTTCTGCATGTGAGAAATGCTAGATCTCAGTAGGGAGAGACAGCACAGCTTCCTGCCCTGTGTAAGTTGTCAGGAACAGAGGGATCTGAAGAGCTGTAATTCTCAGCAATGTTGTTAAAGCAAAAACTGCACAGGGCTGTGTTGAACAGGGGTAGGAAGACTTTATTCAAGGCTATAGAAATAAGAGAAACAGAATGGAGTCTGACTTCAACTCCATGGAAACAAAGGGCAGGAAGGATTTTAGGCTCTGGGGTCAACCAGTGGAAAAGTGCTGGGAGACGGGAGGGGGAGTTGGAAGGGTTGATGGATGGAATGTATCTAGCACACCAAGTTTGCTAATGTTTTTCTCTGTTATTAGGCCGTCTGTGTTTATTAATTGGTGTCCATGGAAACTATCCTACCCTCCCAGCAACTGGAAGATGGTGCACTACCTTCCCTGATGATTAGATTTGGAAAGGATGGCTCTCTGACCCTGGAGAAAAATTTCTGTGAGCTGAAGAACAGTCAAGAGGCTTTTAAAAAGATTTATATCTCAAGGAGGCAAAGAAAAAATTACAGTTACACACTTTCCAAAGTAAATGTTCTCAGGAAAGAGAGGTCAGGAGCTTAGAGGTAGGAAGAAGTCTCTCTAAAGCTCAGTCACGTTGAGGAGATCATTGAGGCCCTCTGGGTCAGCATTCACTCAGGTGTTCCAATTCTGTCAGAGTTCCAGATTTTTCCAACTTTTGTCCTGACCTCAGGGCACCAGTATTGTCTTTGCTGAACATTTAAATGTCTCTGGAGTTCTGCAATTCTAACGTGAAATCTGGCTCTTCTCCTGCATCGGCTCTTGCTTTGCAGGAAACAAGGCCTTCTGGGCAAACTCCCTCGAGGCCCTCCGGCCGTCACACTTCAATCTAGCTGTTAGCTGCCCTCTATTTATCCTTATCCCTCTATAAGGCATCAACTCCAGTGAGTGGTAAACAGTTCACTCTTCTGCCCTTATAGGCATTAGTCACCCTGTGTTTTTCAAATGCTTCAGTCATCCCATTGTCAAGAATGTTCCTTTCCTTGGGGACTTTTTCTTAAGGCACCATACACGAGATCATCAGCAGATGGACTGCCACTTTTATGCAAGGGCTGTGCAGCCCTCAGATCTCACCGTTGGCGTCAGTTTGCATCTTCCACTAAGTAAACCCCTGAGCAGGACTGAGTGTGAAAGGGATTTGGGGTATTTTCATGAAGGTTAAAGCAGTGGGGAGGAAGAGCAGACAGGCAGAGCCTTCAAACAGATGGAAGGATGAGCATTGTGAAGAGTGGCAAGACTAGGGTTGGGGAAAAGGGAGCCTCAGACCACAGGGGCATTCTAAGAAAATCTTGGGCCACTGAGGAGAGACCCTAGGGGATGTTGTTCATCAGAGGAGTGTCACCTAAGCAGGTGCGGGTTGGCTCCAGTCCCCACGGCCTGCTCAGCCATGGGCTAGGAGAGCTCTGAGGTGCATGGCCTCGGTGCTGGGGGGGTGGGTAGCAGCTAACGGTGTTGGTCTAGGTGCTCCCCTCACTAGTTTTCACGGAGCGGGGAGGCACTGCCACAGTAACCAGTCATTTGCAAGAATCCACTGAAAATTACGGACTCCCCAGAGGAAGGATAGGGAAGGTCAATGGCAATTAAGATTTTAGTCTATGAAAATATGGGGGTGAGGTTTAGAATTAGAAACTGATGTGTCTCATATGCCATTCTAATTTCTTAAAAAGTGTTATTTATTTTAGAAAGAGAGTAAAAGCACAGGAAGGGGCAGAAGGAGAGAGAAACTAAACTTGAGCAGACTCTTCGCTGAGCTTGGAGCCCACGCGGGGCTCAATTCCAAGACCCTGAGATCCTGACCTGAGCAAAAACCAGGAGTGGGAGGCTTAGCTGTGAGCCACCCAGGGGCCCCTCCAGTCTGTTTCGGTGACCTCTAGAACACAAATTTTAGGTTTTTTTTTAAAGATTTTTTTTTAAATTTTTTTATTCATGATAGTCACACACACAGAGAAAGAGAGGCAGAGACACAGGCAGAGGGAGAAGCAGGCTCCATGCAGGGAGCCCGACGTGGGATTCGATCCCGGGTCTCCAGGATCGCGCCCTGGGCCAAAGGCAGGCGCCAAACCGCTGTGCCACCCAGGGATCCCCATAAATTTTAGTTTTAAGTATATTTTAGGTGTTTAATCCAATGAACGTGGTTCCCTGAAAAAGTCCATTTCTTACACCAAATATGATATATATTTTTTTTTTTAAGATTTGATTTACTTATTCATGCGAAACACACAGAGAGAGGCAGAGACACAGGTGGAGGGAGAAGCAGGCTCCATGCAGGGAGGCCGATGTGGGACTCCCTCCCAGGACCCCGGGATCATGACCTGAGCAGATGCTCAACCACTGAGCCACCCAGGTGCCCCCCATATATGATATTGTAGAGGTAAAGTCTTCCCTTAAAAAATGTACTAAGAAACACTAAAAATGCTAAGATGAATAGTGTTGATCCCATGACTCATTTGTTGGTGAATAAACAAGAAGCGACTTTTTAACTAAATCATTTTAGGTAGCTCGATGGTCTTCTAACATATGAAAAAAAAAAGTTGCAGCCTGCTGTAAACATGCTTTGGCTTCCTGCATGTTAATTGGCTTTTAATGATGGTGCAGCACACTTTTAGCAGAGCTCAAAGCGCCTCCTTTGACATACTTCAAAGCAAGGCCCAGAGCTGCGGTCCCTGCGGTCGCCCAGGACTCTTGCAAGTGGAACATGAAAGTGTGTCTGCTCCCAAGGAAGAAAAACAAATCCCAGGACCTAGATACAGTCCAATATGTAATCGCGACAGAAATTATTTTTTCCATTGAGATCCACTGCAGCATATGCAGCCTATTGCCCTCTTACTATTGGTTTTCTAGTTCCTCTTGCCTTTTTTTTCTATTTGCGCGGTTTCCTTCTTCATCTTCCTCACTATCATCAACAACATTTTTTAAAGCCATTGATATGAGAGGTGTCACTCTGCCCTCCATGTGTTAACGTTTACCCGATCCGAGCTAACGTTTTCGGTCTCCATGTGCAACCGGACAGGTTCAGGGCTGAGGGCCATCTGCGTGTGAAAGCGAAAAACTCGAACCCATGCTTCTCAGAATCGTTGAGAGTGACTGCTGGAATCTTGAGTTGGAAGGTGAGAGAGAACTCATGGAAGTTTTTCTTCCAGTTGTCATAAGGTTGACCTTTGGATGCAGAGGGCCCTGACCCCAGCCCCAGGGGAGGACTGGTTCACAAGCTCTCTGAGACCAGGAGATCCTGGGCAGACAAATCTTTATGAAGGAGTTGGCCTCTCTAACAGGTTCCCCATATTCCCTGAATAAATTTGACACCAGGAATATTTTTTTTAAGTATAACATAAACATCTTAAGACGTTGGCCTAAGAAGCAAAGTTAGTATTATTCAGTGTTTTGTTTTGTTCCAATGCTGTTTTGGAATTCATTATTAAGAACCCCTATCAAGCTGTGGCTGCTTTCTCACACAATCACTTGTCCTCCTGAGATACGCTGTTAACTTGGCATGAAAAATGTGGGGTGTTTTTCTTTCCCCCAAATTCTTGACTAAATAAAGCAGCTCATAATGGAAGAAACATTAGCCAAGCATTTTTAAAAATTGTAATCAGTAAAAAAAAAAAAACTTTCTGTAGCTAAATATTTTAAATATCTTACTCAATAATTAATCTCTCTCCAGAAAAATAGCTTTCTGTTTCTTATGGCCTCCTTTTTTAGTGTAAGGAGCATGAATTCGATGATATTATCTGGTTCTATTAATTACCTGAATATAGCCCACTGCAAAGGGAAAGGGATCTGAGACTGAAACGGGCTGGAAATTCCAGATCCATCTTCACATACCCACACAGAAAAACATGTATGTGTATACGTATAGCTATGTGTTTACATATGTACAGAAAACCAACACATATACGTATACACGTGTATATATTTACACTGTATATGTATTTTACAGTTCATGTGTATACACATATACTGTGAATTACATACTCTATATACTATACATATCGTAAACGTATAGACTATAAAAATAAAGTATATGTCTACATACAGTATGTATGTATTGTACAGTATTTTGCAGTCTATATGTTTACAGTCTATAAAGTGCATGTTTGTACAGTGTTTGCGCGACTACGTGCTTGCCCTGCTGCAGCATTTGTGAACAATGCCCTCTGGTGGAGCCCCCTGGGTTCAGCCTAAGGTTGTGGAAAACATCTTGCATGATTATACCCACTGCAGGAACAAGAACACTTTGGTCAGTGATGATCCCACTGGTGGAAAGATACACAAAATGTGCACTCAGGAGTCCCTCAGAGACAAAGCCTTTCTACTGTGATCTATTTGTGATTTATTTCTTAAATGATTACTGAGGCTTAGTCAGATTTTTCTGACAGCTTTTGGTCTTCAGCTTTTTGCTTTTATAATTTTCTGTCCGTAATTTAATAATCTGTATTCAAAGTGTTTTAGGTTTTTATTCATCTATATAGCGATATATAGGTAGGAGTCATATAGATCCGTAGAAATGTAATGTACACTTCCCTCCTTCCACCTCCCAAAACTTATACCTTTGTCTTCCACAAAAGGTCTCTTTCTACAAACAGTGTAGCTGGGGGGCATGAGAAAAGTCTTCCTCTAAAGAAAATTGCACTTAATATAAACCCAAATCAATCTTTATGTCTTCCAACACTGCCGATATCCTGCTCAGGTTGTCCTAAAAGAACCGCAAAGCAATTCCTGTAGAAAAAAGAAAATAGGGATTCCTGGGTGGTGCAGCAGTTTGGCGCCTGCCTTTGGCCCAGGGCGCGATCCTGGAAACCCGGGATGGAATCCCACATCAGGCTCCTGGTGCATGAAGCCTGCTTCTCCCTCTGCCTATGTCTCTGCCTCTCTCTCTCTCTGTGACTATCATAAATAAATAAAAAAAATAAAAAAATAAAAAATAAAAATAAAAAAAAAGAAAAAAGAAAATAGACTGCAGTTTAAGAACATCCCAATCCTAAGGACACCTGGGGGGCTCAGTGGTTGAGCATCTGCCTTTGGCTCAGGGCATGACCCCGGGGTCCTGGGACCGAGTCCCACATGGGGCTCCCTGCATGGAGCCTGCTTCTCCCTCTGCCTATGCCTCTGCCTCTCTCTGTGTCTCTCATGAATAAATAAATAAGATCTTAAAAAAAAAGAATACCCTGATCCTATTCCACTATATTTTATGTCAAAGAAAAGCACAAGCTCTATCAATTTAAGAGATGTTGTTTTAGAAAATTTAAATGTAATTAAGATGCGTTTCTTTTCCTTTCCCAGCTAACCAAAATTTTTTTTTGCTAACCAAAATTAATACCAATCAGAATCATTTATTGAATACCTACTGTGTTATATTTTATATATATAAATAAATATAAAGACTAAATATTTGGATTATAAATAAATAAATATAAAGACTCCTCTGGATAGATCCTCAGCTACTACGATAGCTTCTAGTAACTGGAATTGTATCTTTATGTATTAGTTGAAATTCCTGAGACAGTGGATGGGTTTGGCCTACTTAATCTTATGGAGACTGGCCCCATGTTCATTTGTTACCTGCCACTTGTGGGTCTGCTGCCCTATTAGTCACATGCCCGCACCCGATCCATGAACTCTGGAAGCAGGTGTCCTGGAGATGAGCCACAAGTCATGGCCACTTGGCACTAAGGAACTGTTTGAAGGACACTTTCACTTAGAGGAGAAACCTTATCATTCATCCCCAGCTTTAAGTTTCAATGGTTTTCTACTGCTTTTAGAATGGAACTGATCAAGGCTGACGTGTTTCAGCCCCTGCTCAGCCTCTGTTTTACTCTCCTCTTTCTCTACCGTAACCATGCTGACTTGTGCAGTTTCCCCAAACACCCTTTTTTCCCTGTTGTCCCAGGGCATTTTCCCAGACACTTTTTTGCTAATACTCCCCCCATTTGATTTCACTTCAAATATCACACTTTTAATGTCTTTGAAAAAGTCTACAGAACAGTTTACTTTTGGAACCAGAAGCCACCGAGTAAATACCATTTTATGATAAATCTATTTGTGGCCCCCTAAAATATAGGATGTTGGTCTTAAATATTGACAAGGTTCTCCATACACTACTCCAGAATATGACACTGTAGCATACTGAATATTTTAAGCTGAACAAATGTGAGAAATAGCCTATGCAGAAAGGACTGTCTGACTTTCCCCTGACTCAACCGTCATGATACGGTGCCTTCCCTGTATCTGGAAGAAAGGTACATCCCTATCTCCATGACAGTGAGGGGAATCGGATGAACAAGCCTTGCAATTTTCCCCAGTGTACCACATCAAGCTCATAGGCTTGTGTCCTGACTTTCCACTGTTCATCACGCCAAGCATAAAAACACTCAGGTTTAACCGCTTCTTTGGGGCCTCACTCCTTATGAGGCTCCTGTGTCACGTGACACTTTATATAATAAAAACATATAGGCTGTTCTCGGGTTCATCAGTCTTTTGTTAAGGCTGAGAACTTAGAAGGGTAGAAGCAAAAGCTGTTTTTCTTCTGGCAACAGCAATGAGTTGTCAGCAGCAGCTGACAAGTTTCTAGAAAGTGGGAATAGTCACAGTGTGTTCAGTAGTAATTGTCAAGGAGAAAAAGCATAGGAGCTGGGAGTGGAACACTCAGAAGTAAGCTCTCCCATCTTTGAAGTCTCCTAGTAGTTGCTATTATACATTGAATTATTCCCATAGTATTTTTGTCTTGCTTTATCCAAAAAGCTCATTAACAACCACATTTCTAAGGTGCAGCTTAATCAGTATACCTGGATGCTTTGGTACACTACACCTACAAAGTTTTAATAATCACTGAGTAATAAATAAGCCCCATTGAAGTCTTGTATCATCACATTACCACACACAATAGAGAGAAGCCTTTCATGTTCTTTTAGGTTTCTCTATTCCATTTTTAAGAAATTTTTTTTTAGGAAGAAAAGGAAATTTTTTTGTTAATCTATGGAATTTCATGGTTCTCTAAATTCAGGGAGCTCTGTATTAGGAAATATTCCCCTCCCCATCCCCACATTCATGAGTAACCTTCTGCAAATTGTTGGCATGGCAAAGTAAATTAAAGAAGCCACTATTGGTGTATATGTTAACAGAGTGATAATTGGATACTGATGAGTGAGAATTAAATAGGAAATGTCAAGATGGGTTCTGAGAAGTTTCAGTAAGAGAAAAATAGGAACATAGGAGCTTACAAGCAATTAATTATTTTATGCCAAATGGATTTTAAAAATTAATTTCTTCTGATCAGAGAAATGTCAACAAGAGGGGTGCCTGGATGGCCCAATGGGTTGAGTATCAGAGGCTTGGTTTAGGCGCAGGTTGTGATCCTCTTTTTCTCTGTTACCTCTCATACCTCCCCCCAGTCAGTGTCTCTCTCAAATAAATAAATAAATCTTTTATTAAAGACAAATGCCAGTAAATAGTAAAATCTATATTTGAGCTGATGAAAGTAGTAAAACATTTGCTGATGAAAGTTATCAAAAGAATAGTAATAGATGAATGTATTTCACATAAGTGGTAGATTAGATAAATGTTTCATTTGACTATTCATTTTGAAAATAAAATTGAAATAATATAAAATTTCCATGAAAGTTGTGCTGGCATTCTAAATCAATTATCCCCATCATTTTGAAAATCAAGATATTCTGGAAGGGAAAGTAGAAAGCTGGGATTTGATCTTAAATATTTTTCTAAGGGGATTTTAAAAACACTTATAAAATAGTTTTAGGAATGTGTATTTTACGTATATGATGCATATATCTACAAACTTGTTTGTTAAGCATCATCAGCTTTCACATTTGTCCAATGTCCTACTTTAGGTGAGCTGCCTCTAACACAGACCCTTGATGCTGGCGAGCACTGACTTCGAAGCCCCACGACAGCTGTTCAGTTGGCTCTTCGGTAGCTTGCACACTGAGCAAGACAGTGACTTCACAGCTAGATCCTGCCTCTGCAAGATTTGCAATTCTCAAGTTAGAAATGTATTTCTCATTTTTAGTTCTCTGCTTAGAGATTTTGTTATTTTTTCATTCATTCATTTACACTTTTTGATCAATATTTGTAGAACTTCATTTGTTTTCTCTTGTGTAAATAATTCTTTTTTTAAGTTTCATGCTTTTCTCTTTATTTCATTTTTTAATAATAAATTTATTTTTTATTGGTGTTCAATTTGCCAACATACAGAATGACACCCAGTGCTCATCCCGTCAAGTGCCCCCCTCAGTGCCCGTCACCCATTCACCGCCACCCCACGCCCTCCTCCCCTTCCACCACCCTAGATCATTTCCCAGAGTTAGGAATCTTTATGTTCTGTCTCCCTTTCTGATACCTCCTACCCATTTCTTCTCCCTTCCCTTCTATTCCCTTTCACTATTATTTATATTCCCCAAATGAATGAGAACATATAATGTTTGTCCTTCTCTGATTGACCTATTTCACTCAGCATAATACCCTCCGGTTCCATCCACGTTGAAGCAAATGGTGGGTATTTGTCATTTCTAATGGCTGAGGAATATTCCATTGTATACATAAACCACATCTTCTCTCTCCATTCATCTTTCGATGGACACCAAGGCTCCTTCCACAGTTTGGCTATTGTGGACATTGCTGCTGTAAACATCGGGGTGCAGGTGTCCCGGCGTTTCATTGCATCTGTATCTTTGGGGTAAATCCCCAGCAGTGCAATTGCTGGGTCAGAGGGCAGGTTTATTTTTAACTCTTTGAGGAACCTCCACACAGTTTTCCAGAGTGGATGCACCAGTTCACATTCCCACCAACAGTGCAGAGGGTTCCCCTTTCTCCGCATCCTCTCCAACATTTGTGGTTTCCTGCCTTGTTAATTTTCCCCATTCTCACTGGTGTGAGGTGGTACCTCATTGTGGTTTTGATTTGTATTTCCCTGATGGCAAGTGATGCAGAGCATTTTCTCATGTGCGTGTTGACCATGTCTATGTCTTCCTCTGTGAGATTTCTCTTCATGTCTTTTGCCCATTTCATGATTGGATTGTTTGTTTGTTTCTTTGGCGTTGAGTTTAAGAAGTTCTTTATAGATCTTGGAAACTAGCCCTTTATCTGATACGTCATTTGCAAATATCTTCTCCCATTCTGTAGGTTGTCTTTTAGTTTTGTTGACTGTATCCTTTGCTGTGCAAAAGCTTCTTATCTTGATGAAGTCCCAATAGTTCATTTTTGCTTTTGTTTCTTTTGCCTTCGTGGATGTACCCAGGGCAATTTACACGTTTAATGCAATCCCTATCAAAATACCATGGACTTTCTTCAGAGAGTTAGAACAAATTATTTTAAGATTTGTATGGAATCAGAAAAGACCCCGAATAGCCAGGGGAATTTTAAAAAAGAAAACCATAGCTGGGGGCATCACAATGCCAGATTTCAGGTTGTACTACAAAGCTGTGGTCATCAAGACAGTGTGGTACTGGCACAAAAACAGACACATAGATCAGTGGAACAGAATAGAGAATCCAGAAGTGGACCCTGAACTTTATGGTCAACTAATATTCGATAAAGGAGGAAAGACTATCCACTGGAAGAAAGACAGTCTCTTCAATAAATGGTGCTGGGAAAATTGGACCTCCACATGCAGAAGAATGAAACTAGACCACTCTCTTTCACCATACACAAAGATAAACTCAAAATGGATGAAAGATCTAAATGTGAGACAAGATTCCATCAAAATCCTAGAGAACACAGGCAACACCCTTTTTGAACTCGTCCACAGTAACTTCTTAAATAATTCTTTATATTCCATGATAACTAAGGACCAAGCTGGTGAAGTGTTGTCTTTGCTCTACAATCATTTTGCCACAAGATGGTGGTATAACTCCTTGAAGTAAAAAATCTTTCAAAATCTGTTTCAGGGTTTATAAAAATAAATATGAAGAAAAATGAATACAGCTTATTTTTGTTCCACAGTTGAATTTCTCTCTTTTGTTGTTTTTAAAGATAGATTTATTTATTTATTTATTTATTTATTTATTTATTTATTTATTTATTTATGAGAGAGAGAGAAAGAGAGAGAGAGAGATCCCATGAGCAGAAGGGGCAAAGGGAGAGGAAGGGTGAATCTCAAGCCAATTCCCCCATGAGCATGGAGCCCAGCATAGGGCTGGATCTCGTGACCCTGAGCCAAATCCAAGAGTCAATGGCTTAACGGATGGCACCACCTAGGGTCCCCAACAGTTGAATTTTTCTATGGCTCTAAAAACTATTCAAATTTTCTATTGTGAATACATTTTCTTAAACAATGATGTAAATTATAAGAATTGATATCATTGTAATAATGATAATGATATGCAATAATCACAACTAACATTTCTTAAGGCCTTATTTTATGCCGGACACTATATCAGATGTTTTACATAAAATGATTCTGTGCTCACTGGCCTATCATTACTTACATACACTGAGGATTTCAATTCAGCAGGTCATGGAAGGAGACCTACTAAACTGTATTTTAAACAAATGCCCCTTATGATTCATATTTTTTTAAATATTTTATTTATTTATTCATGAGAGACACAGACTGAGAGAGAGAGAGGCAGAGACACAGGCAGACGGAGAAGCAGGCTCCCTGCAGGGAGCTCGAGGTGGGACTCAATCCCAGGACCCCAGGATCACGCCCTGGGCTGAAGGCAGCGCTAAACCGCTGAGCCACCCAGGGATCCCCCTCTTATGATTCTTAACACCAAACAAGTTTAAAAGCTATTCATTTTAAAAGCTATTAATTGATGTCTTTAAGTTTTACTGCTCTGCTTATGGTAATGTTTAAAATCACCTATTTCCAGAACTGTATCTTTTACTTCAAGATTTAAAAATCGAGACTATAAAATCAAAATATTTATTCAGGCTCTTCAATAATACTGTTACCCCCAAATTTTGAGAATTTAGGTGAGCAATGTGTTGAAGAAAATTTTAATGCTTTTGTATTTTATTTTACAGTAAAGTATGATTATGTATAAAAAGTATTTTGTGCTGTCTCACAAAAATATCCCAGCAAAATTTATGCTACATATTATAGTAAAAATATAGTACTTTACAAATTCAAAATTATTTTAAAAATCTAATTTGTATTTTAGTAATGCTTGCAAAGTATTAGCAACTCAAATGTCATATAGCATTAGTGAGTGAAATTTCTTATAAAATAACTGATACCACCTCTTTGAAAAGTATGTCATAATTTGCCTCCCTAATTTTACACTCCAAAAGTAAAAACAGCACAGACTACAAAGTACTACAACAGGGAGCAAAATATCCCCCTTTACGTCTAAAATGTTAATAGTGCTCTGTGTATTTAGATTTCTCTTAAATGACATGTATCAGTATTTTCATTTTTTGCCATTTTTTCAGAATAATCAAAAATTCCTGTCTATCTTAGATCTCCTGTCCCTATGATAAACCTCAAACCTTTAACTGGATTCAGATTTCCCAGAGAAAAATATTCCATTATCTTGCTGATTTCCGATATTCAAGTATGTGATTGAGCAGGAAATAGTATTAACAATATGATTCAGCATTGTAATAATAATGTACTTACTATAAAGCTGTGGTAAAGTAACGGCATAATTATAAAGAGCAATACATTTCTTGCCTCATTTTTACAACAGGATGATTGAAACCTGCACTTAAATGTGACCTGCATTCATAGGGACAGTGACAGAGCAGAGCTCATGGGTCCCAGATTATTGCTTCTCTGGGAATACTCTTAACCTATCCAGAGGCCTGGCACAGCTGACCGTGTATAAAGCATAAGTTATTGATTCAATCAATGAACATGTAAATACATCTGAAAATAGACCTATTGAAAGTGAACTTTCAATAAAACAGTGACACCAAATACTAATGTTAACTAATTTGAGGGGTGAGTGAAGCGAAGGAACAATCGAGATTTAGAGCTTAAAAGATTTAAAGCAGGCTATGAATGAATTGGATTCTTAATGTAATTGGACGAAATGTTCTTAAAACATTCTCATTCCTACCTTCAGGTGAGCAATAATGTCTTCTGGTTCCACGCTGAAATGATTGCCATTTCTAATTTCTTTGCGGTTGGAGAAGTGTGTAATTTAAATTCTTTGACTCTGATAATCTCTGATTAAAAAGACAAGGACTTCATTCTGAAAATCTGCTATCCAGTCTAGTTGGGACCAGCTGGGCTATGAATGTAGAAGCTGTTTGTCTCACTGATTACATTTGTGGTTTCCTACGTCACTATTTGAACAGATTTTAAATGGGTTAATTAGTAGTTCAGTATTTCCAGCGGGCCTATAATTTCTCTTCCTTTCATACAAATTTAACAACGGATACTTCTTAAAATAAAATGAAACATTTTAAAACTCTTGTTTGTTATACCAAGAAATGCCAGTAGATGTCACTAATCACTGGGAAAATTTACCTAAATCTGGGCGTAGCCATAGAACTAGATCCCATAACCTGAGCAATTAAGTTGGGTCTCTGATGGTAGTTTTCATTGCATTGAACTTTACTGCTACAACTTGGTAATTTGCCTATTGATATTCCAAAATTCCACTTAAAAGAATTAAACTTCCCATTTATGTATTAATATAATGGTAGCAGTTTTATTCATAATTGCCCTCAACTGAAACATTTACATTAGTTATTTGGCAGACATTTGAGTGTACCTTCCGGATCTGATGCACAGCCAGCCTCTAGCTACTGGCTCCTACTGCCTCAGCAGCAGAGAATCACCTACTACACCCTCTGAGGGCAGCCCACTGCTATTGACTGAGCAGGATGGAAATATAGACACTTGGCCATTTTGGCTCTCTGCAGAACATTACTTAAAAAAAAAAAAAAGAGAGAGAGAGATAAATGAAATACACTGCATTAGTTTTAAGTTTACAACATAATGATCTTATATAGATGTATAGTGAATGCTGTGATGAGTTCAGTTAACATCCATCATAACAGATCTTTTTTTTTTCTTGTGATAAGAACTTTTTAAGATCTACTCTTAGCAACTTTTAAATGTACAATAGTATTTTAATGTATTTTAAATGTACAAATAGTATTGTGACTCTAATTACCATGTTGTATATTATGTCCCCAGGACTTACTTATTTTATAACTGAAAGTTTGTATCTTTTGACCGGTTTTGTTTATTTTGTCCACATCCCACCTGTGCCTCTACCAACCACAAATATGTTCTATGAATTTTTTAAAGATTCAGCATACAAGGGTTATCACATAGCATTTGTCTTGCTCTAACTTATTTCACTTAGTGTAATGCCCTCCCGATCCACTCGCATTGTAGCAAATGGCAGGATTTCTTTCTTTTTTAGGGATGAATAGTATTCTACGGTATATATACAATATACAGTTTCTTTATCTCTTGATGGACACCTAGGCTATTTCCATGTCTTGGCTATTGTAAATAAGGTTGCAGTGAACATACGGGTGCAGATATCTATTTGAAATAGCGATTTCGTTTTCTTTGGATAAGTATGCAGAAATGGAATTGCTGGATCTATAGTAGTCCTACTTTTCTTTTTCTGAAGAACCTCTGTACTGTTTTCTCTAGTGCCCCACCAGCTTGCATTCCTACCACCAGTGCATAATTTTTTTCCATATCCTCACCAATACTTATTATCTCTTTTATCTTTTTGATAATAGCCATTCTAAAAAATGTAAGGTGATATCTCATTGTGGCTTTGATTTCCTCGATAATTAATGATAATGAGTTTCTTTTTCATGTACCTGTCAGCCACCTTTATGTCTTCTTTGAAAGACATTTTCTTTGGAAAAATGTCTACTGAAATTCTCTGCGTATTTTAATTTAATTTAATTTTTTAAATATTTTATTTATTTATTCATGAGAGACACACGGAGAGAGAGAGGCAGAGACACAGGCAGAGGGAGAAGCAGGCCCCATGCAGAGAGCCCGACATGGGACTCGATCCCTGGTCTTCAATATCACACCCTAGGCTGAAGGCAGCGCTAAACAGCTGAGCCACCCGGGCTGCACCCTGCCTATTTTTATATCAGATTTTTTTCTATTGAATTGTATGAGTTTTAAATACATTTCACCACTTATCAGATATATGCTTTGCAAATATTTTCTCTCATTCCGTAGACTGCTATTTTATTGTATTGATGATTTCTTTTGCTGTATAGCCTTCTTGTTTGATGTAGGCTCACTTGTTTATTTTTGCTTTTGCTTTTGATAGCAAATCCAAAAAATCATTGCTGAGACAATGTCAAGTTTACCCCCATGTTTTCTTCCAGGATTTTGATGGCCTCAGATCTTAAAATGAAGTCTTCAATTCATTTTGAGTTTGTTTTTGTGTCTGGTGTAAGATTGTGGTCCAGTTTATCCTTTTGCACATGACTGTCCAGTTTTCCCAAAAGCATTTGTTGAAGAGACTGTCTTTTCCCCATTGTATATTCTTGCCTCCTTTGTCATAGATTAACTGACCATGTATGCATGAGTTTATTTCTGGGCTCTCCTTCCTGTTCCATCGATCTATGTGTCTGTTTTTATGCCAACACCATACTCTTATGTATATTAGAACTTTGTAATATAATTTGAAATCAGGAAGTATGATGCCTCTGCCTTTGTTCTTCTTTCTTAAGAATGCTTTGGCTATTTGGAATCCTCTGTGGTTTCATGCTAATTTTAAGATTGTTCTACTTCTGTGAAAAATGTCATTGGAATTTCAATAGGTATTACATTGAATCTATATATTACTTTTGGTACTATGGCCATTTTAACGATATTAATTCTTCCAAGCCATGAGTATGGAAGGGGTTCCATTTATGTCATCTTCAATTGCTTTTTATCAATGTCTTACAGTTATCAATGTATAGGCCTTCCACCTCATTAATTAAATTTATTCCTTAGTATTTTATTGTTTTTGATGCAATTATAAATGGGATTTTCTTAATTTCCCTTTTTGATATTTGCTATTAGTGTATAGAAATGCAACTGATTTTTCTATATTGAATTTTGTATCCTGCAACTTTATTGAATTAAATACATTTATTCTAACAATTTTCTATGGACTCCAGGGTTTTTTTATATATAATGTCATGTCATCTTCAAATAGAGACAGTTAAAAACAAAAACAAAAACAAAAACAAATAGAGACAGTTTTACTTCTACTTTTCTGATTTGAATGTCTTTCATTTCTTTTTTCTTGTCTAATTTCTCTGGTTAAGACTTCCTATAATATATTGAATAAAAGTGGCAATAGTAGGCACCCTTGTCTTATTTCAGATTTTAAAGGAAAAGTTTTAAAGTTTCAGTTGAGTGTGATATTAGCTGTGGGCTTGTCATAAATGCCCTTTATTATGTTGAGATATGTTGCTTTTATACCTATTTTGTTGAGAGTTTTTATGAATTCCTGTTAAATTTTGTCAAATGTGTTTTCTGCGTCTATTGAGATGATTATATGACTTTTTCTCTTCATTTTATTAATGTGATATATCACATTGACTGATTTATGGGCATTGAACCATCCTTACGTTTCTGGATAAGTCCCACTTGATCATGATGTCTGATCCTTTTTATGTATTGTTGAATTAAGTTTGCTAATATTTGTTGAGAATTTTTGCATCCATATTCATCAGGGATGTTGGTCTGTGATTTTCTTTTTTTGTAGTATCCTTGTCTGGCTTTGTTATCAGGGTAATTCAGGCCTTGTAGAATGAATTTGGAAGTAATTCACCCTCTTCTATTTTTTAGAAGAATTTGATAAGAATTGGTGTTAGTTCTTTAAATATTTAGTAGAATTCACCAGGAAAGCCATCTGGTCATCCACTTATGTTTGTTAGGATATTTTTGACTAGTGATTCAATTTTCTTGTTAATAATTCGTCTGCTCAGTACTTTTAACTCATGATTCAGTACTGGTAGATTGTACGGTTCTAGGAATTAATCTTTTTTTTTTTTTTTTAGATTGAACGATTTGTCGGCACATGACTGTTCATTGTGGTCTCACGAACCTTTTTATTTCTGTGGTAACAGTTGTAATATCTATTTTGTTTTTTAATTTTATTTATATGAGTCTTCTCACTTCTTTTCTTGGTGAGTTTGGCTAAAAGTTTGTCATTTTATTTATCTTTTCAGCAATCCAGCTCTTAGTCTCATTGATCTTTTTTTACTCTTCTCTTTTTAGTCTACTTCATTTATTTCCACTCTGATCTTTGTTATTTCCTTCCTTCTATTAATGTTGGGGTACTTCTTTTTTTCATGTTTTAAAAATTTGAGGAGGGTTGACACACAATATTACATTAGTTTCATATCTACAGCTTAGTGAATTGACAAATTTATACATTATGTTATGTTTTTTTGTTTTTAAAGATTTTATTTATTTATTCATGAGAGACACAGAGAGAGGGAGAGAGAGAGGCAGAGACACAGGCAGAGGGAGAAGCAGGCTCCCTGCAGGGAGCCCAATGTGGGACTCGATCCCGGGTCTCCAGGGTCATACCCTGGGCCAAAGGCAGCACTAAAGCGCTGAGCCACACCGGGGTTGCCCCGCTGAGCCACCAGGGCTGCTACATTATGTTATGTTTACCAAAGGGTGGTTATTATCTGCCCCAGTATATCACTGTTACAGTATCGTTGATTATATTCCTTATGCCCTGCCTTTATTCTCCTGACTAGACACAACTAGAAAAATGTTGCTGCAGCCAATGTCAGAGAAATTATGGCCTATGTTCTTTTCTAGGATTTTTATGGTTTCAGGTCTCTCATATTTAGGTCTTTAATCCATATTGATTTTATTTTTGTGTATGGTGTTAGAAAGTGGTCCAGTTTCATTCTTTCACATGTAGCTGTCCAGGTTCCTAGCAACATTTATTGAGGAGACTATCTTTTCCTATTGCATATTCTTGACCCTTTTGTCATAAGATTAATTGACCATATAATCATGGATTTATCTTTGGGCTCTCTATTGTGTTCTTTTGATCTATTAGTCTGTTTTTGTGATGGTACCATACTGTTTCGATTACTAGAGTTTTGTTAGTATATCTTGAAATCTGGGATTGTGATATATCCAGCTTTGTTCTTGTTTCTCAAAATTGCTTTGGCTTTTTGGGATCTTTTATGCTTACATACAAATTTTAGAATGACATGTTCTAGTTTTGTATATCATGGGTTTTTTTTAGTTCCTTGAGGAGTAATGTTAGGTTATTTATTTAAGATTTTCTTTTTTCTTAACATAGACATTTAGTATTATGAACCTCCCCCTTAGAACTGCTTTTGTTGCATCCAATAAGTTTTGGTATGTTATATTTCTATTTTCATTTCTGTTGAGATTTTTAAAAATTTCTCTTGTGATTTATTCATTGACTCATTGGTGTTCAGTAGCATGTTTAATTTCCACGTATTTGTGAGTTTTCCATTGTTTTTCCTGTAATTGACTTCTAATTTCATAGCACTGTGGTTGGAAAAGAGGGATGATTCATATGATTTCATATGAAATCAATGTTTTTCATATGAAAAAGATTTCAATGATTCAATCATTGAAATATGATTTCATATGATATCTTTTTAAATTTATTTCATATGATTTCATATGATTTAAATCTTTTTAAATTTATTAGGATTTTCCTTTGTAGTCTGACATATGATTTCTCCTGGAGAATGTTCCATGTGTGCACAAGAAGTATGTATACTTTTTTGCTTTTAGGTAGAATGTTCTGTAAATATATGTTAAGTCTATCTGGTCTAACATTTCATTTAAGTCCAAAATTTTCTTATTAATTTTCTGTGTGGATGATCCATCCTTAGCTAATACTGTTTTGATTTCTATTCCCTCTTTATGGATTATTAATATTTGCTTTGTATATTTAGATGCTCCTATGTTGGATGCACAAATATTTATAAATGCTATATCCTCTTGCTATCTTAATCCCTTTATCATTACATAATAGCCTGCTTTGTCTCTCCTTAGAGTCTTTGTCTTAAGTCTATTTTGTCTTACATATGCATACTACCTCAGCTTTCTTGTGGTTTTCATTTGCATGGAATATTTTTTCTATCCTTCCCTCTGTCTGCATGTGTCCTTAAGGCTTAAGTGAGTCTCTTGTAAACTGCATAGGGTTGGGTCTTGTCCATTTACCTTTTATAACTCTAAATGAGATCCACGATCATGAAATAATATACTTAAAAATAAATGCCATTTACCATTAACATTATTATAAGGAATAATAAATATCAAAATATTTGCTATATTCATTTGGCTATCACTATTCATGGAAGTGATTTCCGACAAAGAGAAATTTGATCTGGGATGCCTGGGTGGCTCAGCGGTTGAGCCTCTGCCTTTGGCTCAGGTCATGGTCCCCAGGCCCTGGGATAGAATCCTGCATTGGGCTCCCTGCAGGGAGCCTGCTTCTCCCTCTGCCTGTGTCTCTGCCTCTCTCATGAGTAAATAAATAAAATCTTTTTTTTTTTTAAGAGAAATTTGATCAATTAAGTCTTGTTAACTCTAAAAGAGTTGAAGAAAGAAGTGAAGAAGTCCCTTTTCTGACTCCATCTGCTCTTCTTTGCTCACTTTGCTCCTGCCAGATGGGCTTTCTCATTTTCTAACTTGCTAGGGACACTCTCCAGAAACTTTCTTCTGGTTGTTTCTTCTGACTGAAAAACTCTCCTTTGAGATGTGGCTTGCCGCATTGTACCTTCTCACAGAAGCCTAACTGTTCTCATAGAACAACACCTTTGCCACCATTCCTTCATTTCTCTACTTTCCTTTTTACATAGTGACAAGAGCTCCCTTCTTGACCAAACTCTAGAATGATCCACTGAGCTCTTTTTCCACTAAGAATCCTGTCAAGTTGGTTTAACTAGAAATTCATTCTTTACTCCTGATGTTTCCTCTTAGTAATTTTCAATCCACTGACCCTCCACCCCACAGCTTGGCTATAGATTCACACTTTCCTTGTTGTAGTCAATATTGAGCCCATTTCTGTACAGGCATATTTTTCCCCTATTGCAATAGTTTCTGAAATTTTTTTTTAACCACTTACCTGCCTTTAGGCTCTAGTTTTCTTTGACAATAGTACTTACCACCTTCTAACAAACCACATGGTTTAATTACTCTTGTATGACTTATTGTCTGGCTGCACCTATTAGAGTGTAAGCTTCACAAGGCAGGGGTCTTTTTTTCTCATTGATATATTACAAATACCTAGAAAAGTGATGAGCATGTAAAAGGATCTCTATCACATCTGTTGGATTTATTTGACTTAAAATCAATCAACAACAATTGTGTACCTATTATGATGTGTCTAGGTCTTGTACAGAAGGCGGGGGGGAAAGGAAGTTATTTTCTTCCAGTGAATTAAAGAAGCATTAATTGCTTCAAATTCATGACCTATATTATATTTCTCCTGGCATTTGATGTGCATTAAATCAATGGTCACTATACATCACCAGTTATTATGATAGTTTGTATTGTACCCATAATGTACATGTATAGTTCACATATTTGATATGCTTGCACTTACTTTCCTGTTAAGACAATGGGAAGAAACTGCCTTTCTATATTTAGCCAGAAAATGGAAAAGAAAAAGAATCCAGAGGAGATGCAGTTAAGGACTTGTGAAACTGAAAGCTTCAAGAACCAAAGAGGAACCTCTGCCTTGAGTCGAGATCATACTGATTTACTATTAAGAAGATCCAAATTTCACATATTACCACAAGGCAATGTTTTTTCAAAGATTTTTATTCTTATTTAGGATTGTGTAAAAGGAGGTTTTAATTGGTAGACAAGGTCCCACATTATCAAATAAGCTGTTATTTCAATGTTGGAAAAATTTAAATATTATCATAGGATAAAGCATAAGAGGCTGTTAAGTAGTAAAAGTCTAACATATTGCCCCTAGAAATGATATTTATTTATTTATTTATTTATTTATTTATTTATTTATTTATCTATTTATTTTTAGAAATGATTTTTAATAATATTATTCAAAAAAAGCTAGAACATGCATGCTATCCCCAGGTTAGAGTATACTCATAGCTCAGGTTTCAGACTAAGATCTTGCCAAAAAAGAACAGGTTAAGAACTTTTCCTTTGTTTATCCTGCTGGTACATTTTTATAGAACCCTATGATGGAAATAGAGAATGAGAGAAGCTAAAGAGATGTAAATAGAATTGAATTTGGGGTAACTAGGTTTAGGCCAATCCTCCTTAGCAACAGAACAGTTAGAATCTGCATTTAAAGTAAAAATTGAACTATGCTATTAAGCAGTTCATTACCTGAAACTAGCAACAAGGGCCATGATACAATGATATGAAAATTGAAACCTATCTAATTCCTTGTCCCTGTGCTAAACAATACTGAGACAAACACATATATGTACATCCCTGTACTAAGCAATAAACAAGAGTAGGTATAATAACTTAGCTATTTGATCCAGGAAATATTTGCTTCTAAAAAATAGCAAAGAATAAATTAAAATAGCTTAATTATCAAAATGAAGGTGTTTGTTCATCAAGGCTCATTTCAAGATCATCACCTTGCTGTATTCACTAATCCATAACTATTATACCATAAACTCAACTCAGTCCCAACCAGTTCTTCACCTTGCAGGGCCCACTTTAAAGTCCCCTAGCCAAGGCCCTAAAACATCAAAAAATATTCTCCACTAAAAATTCTTTATTTTAAGATACTACTAAGACTTTCAAGGTGGGGGGCCCCTGGGTGGCTCAATCAGTTAAGCATCTGCCTTCAGCTCAGGTCATGATCCCAGCCTGCTTCTCCCTCTGCTGCTCCCCTTGCTTTTTTGTGCTCTCTGGATCTCTCTCTGTCAAATACATAAATAATTTTTTTTAAAAAAGACTTTCAAGGTGGAGTTCTGCAATAGGTCTAATAAACTTAGTTTTGCTTAATCAGTGAGTGCCTCTGTTGGTCTTTGGGGAGGACAGTGTTCACCAGATAAAACTAACTCAGTGTTGAAAGACAAAGTACAAAGTCAATGTCCAGTAGGCTAAGACCATTCCAAATACATTAAAGTTGAAGAAAATTGGGGAATGAGGGGGCAGTAATCATTACCACAAAAAACCACACACTATGAGTATTCATGAGTGTGTCTCCAAAAGAGTGTGTTAGAAATACATTATAAAATTGGGGCATTTATTAGGTGATTTTGGGACAGCTTGAAGGAAGATTTGGATTGAATATTGAATGTTGTTTGTGGATTGGATGTTGTCAGGAATTGGAGGCAATTCTAGAGTTGGCTATTATTTTTAGCTTTCTATTGCTGCATAACAAACTACTACAAATTTAGCAGCTTTAAAACAGTACACATTTGTCTCATCATTCTGTGGGTTGAGACTCTAGACATAACTGAGATGAATCGTCTGCTTTAGATCTTCTCACAGGGTTTCAGTCAAGGTGTCACTTGGGCCTGTGGTCTCATCTCAAGGATCACTAGGGAAAGGATTCATTTCCATGTCCTTGGCTTGTTGGAAGAATTCAGTTCTTTATGAGTTGTCATACTGAGGACCTTAGTTCTTTGCTGGCTGTCAGCTGGAGGCCACCTTCAGTTCATTGCCACATGGGTGTCTCCATATGGCAGCTTACTTCATTAAAGTCAGCAAGAGACAGCTAGTCAAGAGTCTACTGGCAAGATGAGAATTAAAATTTTATGTAATGGAATCATGGAAGTAAAATCTCATCATCTTTGCCATATTCTACTGGTTCAAAGCAAGTCAGGGACTCTGCCTACATTCAAGGGACAGAAATTACATAGAGGTGTGACAGCTAGGAGGAGGGATAATTGGGCCATGTCTGGAGTCACTCTGCTTCAGGCATCTTAAGGAATCTTACCTAGGACAAGGGAAGGATAGAGCACAGCTAAAGCTATGAGTAATAAAGCAGTAGTGCTAACTCATATTAACTAGGATAGGAGGATAATTGGATATTTTTGTGCTTTTGACAATCTTTGCATCTTTATCTGTTTAGACATTAATATGAAGTGGTCTTATTTTGGTCTGCATCCATTTATAGTCACAGATGTTGGTGGCATCTGTGATATTGTCTGATGTTGGTGTCAAAAATTGTCTCTTAGGACTCTGTTGTATAAACTATACAGACTTATTATGCACAATTTTACATAAGCTATCATTGCAAACATAGTTTTACTCAATAATGTGAATATAGACCTTTTAAAATTATTTTTTGTTTGGCTTTCTAAAGACCTGGATTAAAAGATAATGAGAAATAGTTGAAACAAAAGAACTTTACACTGTTAACTGTCAGGTTTCTGTTCCCCAAAACCGGCATAGCAGGAATTTCAACAATGTTTTTTTTAATCTTAGAAAAATGACTTAGAAAAAATTATGAATATGAAAATTATAGGAAGTGTGATGACTTAAATGTAATCAAATAAAAATTTAGTGATTGCAATGGTGTTTCCAAGGTTTATGGTTGAAGAAGAAAGTGCAGAATGGGGTTAAGCATCTCCCTTCTATGCACAAGAATGTCAGATGATAAAATTATGTTGGTCCGCCACTGAGAACAATTATATACTTGAAAAAGTGTCCCTGTGGAATCTATAATCATGACATCAAACTTCAGTAGCTGTTTCTGTAGGGAAACCATGACAATAGAACATGATAATACTTAGTACCAGTACTAGTACTCTATGAAAATGGCAGGTAATCCATGGTCAAGATGTCAAAAATTGTCCCTAATTGATTATCTTTCCCAATGTATTTGAAGCATTCCTGCAGATACCAAGGCTATGTCCTTTATTTTTTGACTATTTAATTTGCTCTAGTGTTTCTGAGTCAGATTAATCTACAAAAAAAAAAAAAAAAAAAAAAAGAAAAAAAAGAAAAAAATCTGCTTCCCACCCCTGCATATGCTCATTAATCAGATTCTTTCCTAATGTTTTTTGGTCTCCTATGCTACACACAATAGTTATTCTACAGTCAAAGGCACAGTTCTCATTTACATTCTGTTTCCTGTTTCTCTTCTTAAAAGAATCTTCATTGTCTGTTTCTTTTTGTTTTTCAAGTCAAAGAAAATATTCCTAGCATTCTAGCATCTTCCTTGAAAACACTTCTGCTTCCATCCCACAGTCCCCAGTAGGTGCTGTTCTGCAGTAATTTGATAGTAACTTGCTCCTGCCTACATCAAAGTACTTATGCTTTAATCATTGAGAACCCGATTTCTCTTTCCCTCTGCTAAGAAAAGTATGTAAAACTTATAAAGGGTTTGCTCTGTTTTTTTCTGTTTTTTTGGTGGAGGATTGTTAGGCCCAGCTAGGGATTATGTGATTCCTGGGAGTTTGTGTCTTTGTTAACTTGCTCTCCTATTATTGATTTAGAGGATATATAACTCTGTCAAGATAGTTGTTAACTGGTAGACTGAAATTATGCTTGTCCTATAGCAATGCAGTCCTGTTGTCCTGTACAACGTTAACTAGGTTTATATCTAAATTAGTAATCTTGTTCAAGTATTCATTCTTTTCCAATTCTCCAATTAAGGATTTGACATACATTCACTTTAGGTTCATATACCAGTTATATATTCAACTTTTTGAAAATTCTACTTTGATACCACTAATCTCTTAGAGTCTCTGCCTTTCAACCTTACAGTCAATGTTTGAAATATAGCAGGTGCTAGGGAAATGTTTATTAAGAGTTTGAAGTGAATGTTGCAGAAAAAGAAACTGGACTTGAGAGGAGAACTTGTTTAAATTCTAATGATTCTGGTGTAATAGTGAAATTGGATTGAAAAACCTCAGTTTTAAAATTTTAGTCCAAGGATATTTCTAATGGAACATGACAGCTTGAACACCATATATAGGACTAGATATTCAAATACTATGGTTACCACATGCTTGGAACAAAATATTCTGTTACCTGAAATAAAACTGAAAAATGGCATAACTGCTTTAAACTTTATTATAATATTCAATCACCTTTATGAATGTCAAAATTATGTATAAAAGTAATGTAAAGTAGGTAGTTAACAAAATTATATCACCCATTATATACTTAGGGAACAGTTTTATTACTATACTATCCAGATATTAAAATTTTCAATAACAAAATGTAATAAATATGAGTTATTTTTAGAAAAAGGAGCACAGCAGGTCATAATAGTGCCATATTTTTTCAATTTTTATGAATCATAATATTTATATTACAGTTTCAAAAATGTGCATTTGTAGAACAAGACAGAACATCACACAATCTGGCATCAACTTACACTGTCTTTCAGAAGATAAATTCTAAAACTCTGGCCAAATAATGCCCTCATTTTATGTAAAAACAGACAGGCAGGGACAGAGACAGAGAGAGAAATCATACAGTTGTTCATGAAAAGGTTTTAGGAAAGTGACTTTTGGTTGAAGTCATTTAGAACTTCTCAAAATAAATAAATACACGTGCCACCATAGTCACAAACCAATTTTACAGACATGTTTGTCTATACCACAATGAGATACAAGGGAATAAACAATGCTTTCTCTGAATATTTATAAAGTCATACTAAGTAATCTTCATAAAAATCTCCTCTCATAAGGAAAATTTTAAATTAAATATAATCGATAATATAAATAATAGACATACATATCTTTCTGATTCTGTTTAAGTATTTGACAATTTTCTCTGTAAGGTCTTGACGGGGCCTTGGTAGGGATGTGACATTAAACAAAGCATTGCTTCTGCCCTCAAGAAGATTCATTTTCATGACAAAAAATATGTAAATAAAAAATAACCATGAAAAACAAAGTGATAGAAAGACCCCCAAACGAGAGACAGTATTTTCCCATGGAGGTAATTACCATGAAAAAGGTAACATTTGAACTGACCCTGAAACTGTCAATTCATTCCACAAACTTTTAGTGCATTTCTACTCCTTTCCAGTAAAATGTAACATACTCTGTGGAGGTGAAAGTCATTGCTTTTGGCTTCAAGAAGCGTACATTCTAAAGGCAGAAATGAAAATAGCAAAGGCAAGTCCACCAAGTGTGCTGGGATGGAGCTGTTGCAGGAGTCCCTAGGAACACAAGGAAGTGGTCAATTCAGCATGACCAGGGATGACAGGGCAAGAATGGGATTAAAGGCACAAAAGTGGAGGGTAAATTCAGAAATTGAAAGTGACTAAAAAATGTTCACATGAGCAAATGGTCATGATATATCACAAATGAAAAGAGAGAGAGTACAAAACTATGAGCTTCTGGTCAACACTGTTAGTGCCACACATATTTACCCAGAGGAAGGAGGGAAGGCCATCATAGAAAAGCCAAAATGTGATCAGTGGTGCTATGTGGGTAATAAGATTATATATGATTTTCATTTCCTTGCTTACACTTTTTATGGTCAAATCTGTTACAGCATATCTTTAATGAAGAAAAGATGATAGAGGCTATTTTAAAAAGTGGTCACGGGTTTCTGGAGTGTCATTTTCTATCGTGTGTAGTAGTAAGGGCTAGATAAAAAGACCTGCTGGAGAAGGTGGCAGTGCTTCGAGAGGCCTGTAGGGGACTTTACCTTCCTAGGTTAGCAATTCTGTGTTAATCTCTCAGCTCCCAAATGCTCACTGTCTGCAGTCTGTGTGGCTGCTAGACATTCACTAGGAGTCACACATTTGGCTTCTTGTAGCTTTTAAGTGTAGTCTTAATGAGTCTTACTGTCAAAATGATAAGGGAATATGATTTCTGTCAAAAGCTATTCAGGAGTAACAGAATCGGCAACTCAACCCTCTGAAAATCATTAGCAGGGACCCTAGGTCACTCAGTTGGTTGAATGTCCAATTCCCAATTTCAGCTCAGGTCGTGATCTCAGGGTCACGGGATTGACCCCAGCAACAGGCCCCGCACCCAGCAGGGAGTCCACCTAAGATTCTCACTCTCTCTCTCTCTTCCCCCACCCTTTACTCATGGTCTAAATAAATAAATAAATAAATAAATAAATAAATAAATAGGGACGTCTGGGTGTCTCAGCAGTTGAGCATCTGCCTTTGGCTCAGGGCATGATCCTGGTCCAGAGATTGAATCCCACATCTGGCTCCCTGCGAAGAGCCTGCTTCTCCCTCTCTCTCTCTCTCTCTCTCTCTCTGTCTCTCATGAATAAATAAATAAAATCTTGTCAAATAAATAAATAAAATATAAATAAATAAATAAATAAATAAGAGGTATAAAGGCCTTACCCTCAAAACTAGAATCTTCCATTATTCACTTGCATATACTTAGAAGTTTATGGGCTTGTAAACTGACCTAAAACAATGGGAGAACTTCAAGTCCCTGCTTCGTTAAATGTAAGAGATCAGGAAACTAGAATAATCCAAATTTTAAGACATGTTTAGAAATATTTTATTCATGAAAAGGCATTAATTTTTAATCATTTGGAAAACTCACTTTCACTTAAGTGGGTCATTTCCTGACAATGTTAGAAAAATACAATTATTATATATTCAATGATAGTGTAGAACACTAGCTTTTTTCTTATTAATTCTGACATTTCTATTTGACGTTTTTTCTATTTATTGTTTTCATTTGGGACTGGCAAATAGTTTTTAGAAAGCAAGAGGAATGCAAGAGCTTTAAAAGCTGAAATAATTTGAGATTTTCTACACTATACTATTTTAAGCTTCCACCACAGCTTCCTTTAAAATTTTCATCATATATGTATTGGGAACTAATTCTAGCATTTCTACAGCATTTCTCAACAAAAAGCATTGACAGTTGTGTTCAAGGATGTGTTCAAATCTGCTCCAAATCAGACTGGCTTACATCACAGGGTAATAAATCTAAAGTCTTCCTTCCTGGAGGCATTGCAGGGTATTAATGTCTCTTTGTGGAAGGTAGGAGGGGCAGGTCTGCCAACAACTCCTACATAAGACCAAGATCCCCTAAGTTTCAAGGTTATTCAGCTGTGCCACAGATCTGCAGTGGGTGCAGTAGGCACCTTGGCCCACCGCCACGTTACCCCCTATGGGACTTGGGAAGAAATGGGAACATGAAGTATATGCTGTCTTTTGTGCCTCCAATAAGAGATGATTTAAAGCTTTTTGGGCTTGTTTTCTCCTTACCAACCAAATATATGGGAAGTATGGCAAGCTGACCAGTCGCTGCTCCTTAGGAACCAACAGTTCAAGAGATTAAAATTTGGGATTGTAAGAAAATATGTTTTGGGGGGCATTTATATTGCATGCATGTAAATTAATAGTCTGCATTTGTTTTAACAAATTCCAGAGATTTTCTATTTAAATACGTATCATTGGGATGCCTGGGTGGCTCAGTGGTTGAGCATCGGCCTTCGGCTCAGGTCGTAATCCCCAGGGTCCTGGGATCGAGTTCTGCATTGGGCTCCCTGTGAGGAGCCTGCTTCTCCCTCTACCCGTGTCTCTGCCTCTCTCCGTATGTCTCTCATGAATAAATAAATAAAATCTTTTAAAAATAATAGTAATAAATGTGTATTATCCTTAATGTGTCAAACATTTACTTTAATATTATAATTTCCTAAAGTATTTTTGGAGTACCTCCTTTGGAATTATCTTTAACATCTGTTTTTAAATTGCACATGTTATAGCCATATTTTGTTTCCCTCAAAAACAGTATCATTCACCTTGGTCTTATTTTTATTAACCAGATTTGTCTTTGACTGGCTTTCAGCTTCTGATATTCTCATCAGGGATTTTTTTCTAATAAAAAGAACTGAATTTCAAACTAAAGTAAATTCTAAACAAAGTATTCTCAAAGTATTAAATATTTTTTGACCCCTACGTGGATAAAGAAAGAAGAGAAGGAAGGAGGAGGGGGAGGAGGAATCCGAGCCCAGAAAACTAGTTTCTTGGATGATTTATGCAGATTTCAGGTACTTTTTACAAAGTTTTCCAGTTTTGGGGTTAATTTTATTTCACTAATTCAATTTAACAAATGTTTTAAAAAACTATGTATTGTCAACTGAGTTCATCCACCTTAGATGAGATTTTACAGTAAAACAAACCTTATAAAAATAAATTTTAAAAAACATGTAAAATGTTAAACAGTGATTTCCTTTCATTTGAGCCTCCTCACTCAGATTTAGTGTAGTGAACCTGAGGAAATAGAAGTAAAGCCGCCTGGAAACCCTACTAGGGAATAAGACGTATTGGATCACTGAACTTTTAAGAGGATCTCCAGACTAATCCCATCAAAACACAGTGCTATCAAGGACCCTCATGACAGCTAAGAATAGCCAAGAATTTCAACCCCATGCTTCTGGTTCAAAAATCTGACCCTATAATCTGTCCTCCCAAATTTTCCCTTGTCCTCACCCTCTTTCATGAAGTTCCTCTTGATCTCCCTCCCTTTATATTAAATCCCCAAAGATACCACTTTCCCTTTAGCCCTCTTAAAAAAGACCGAATTGTTGGCCTGTTTCTCTCTGACATCCAATCAATGGGAAGGCAGGAGACAGAGTATCCATATGCTTTATTCTGACTTGCCCTCTTTCAAACAAAATTTTCTTCTTCCCCATCAAAAATCTTTCCTCCTCTGAAGCTGACTATCCATCAAGGACATCGTCCTTACACTTTCTCAATTTCTCTATCTTATAACCTGTCAGTCATTCTCCCTCATTAAAAAAGACTTCTACTATATTGTCTTTCATTTTAATCTTACTTCCTTCCCAATTTTTCATGACCACAGCTTTCACATAAATGACAAAATCTGTATTCTCCCCTCTTGATTCCTTTGCTTATTTGTCCTCTGTCTCCAAAACATCTCCTTCCATCTCACCCGTATGCTCCATTCCCACGGTCCTGCTCTAACTCCCCACTACCCCCTGCCCCCTGATGCCGGCAGGGGAGTAGTAAGCAGCTAGTCTGTCGTCTGTTTCTCGCCCTTTATAGGAAGTAGGGAGGAAACATTATCAGAAACGAAAGGTCCCAGATAATTTTGTAATTATTGCAATAGTTTGTAATAATTTATATCTCAATGTAAAAAGGCTAATAATTGACTCTCAGATGATCAATCAGCTGGTGCATTCTAGGAGGGAAACATTTGTCTGTGGGTAGGCTTTTGTCAGGACAAGCCAAAATCTCTAAGTTTATCCAGGAAAGCTTCCTGGAGAATGTTATATAAGCTGTGTAACTCTGCAATTACAGAATGGATGTATTTCCTAACTTGAAATACTCCCTTTTCTGTTGGGTAAGCAGCACAGCTCATTCTGAGGCTTTATCTATTACTCTGGGCCAGAAGGCGGGTCCGATGCATGGAGGAAGATGCTGAGGAGCCATACTCTGGATCTTTTCCTATGCTTCTTGATTATTTATATGAAGCTTAATAGTAAAATCTATAATTTTAATGAATCTTATTTGACAAACCAATCCTTTCTGTCAGTTCAGTCAACAACTACACTATCTCTTAATTACATACTTTTTTTTCCCCTCCTAACAAAATTCTGGAAGCAGTTGAGACTATCTTAGTAAAATATGATATATGATCATAGCACATTGTAATTGTATCATTTATGAAAATCTATTTTTTGTTCTTTCTCTAAATAAATCTAGATTAATCTCCATCTCATCCTGTGGCTTTAAGTATCAACTCTATGCTAACAAGTTACAAATATTTAGCCCAGACTCATTCCTTCCACTCCATAATCTTACTTGACATTTCAGAATGTTTACTTGACATCCAAATCCAGTGGGTGCTAACAAACTTCTTGATTTTTTTTAATCCCTTCTACTTATTATCTATCTTAAGAAATAAAGCCATCAATCACTCAGTGGTTTAAGCTGCAAACATGGAAGCCATTCTAATTTTCTGTCTTTTTCTCAAGCTCCCTTTCCCAAAGCTAATTCATCACCAATTCATGTTGATTCTACAGCCAACATATACTTGGAATCCATTTGATGGATTCCATCTTCACTGGCACCGTCCTAATCTAAACAACCGTCATGTTTACTACAACAGTTTACAATGGTTCCAGGTTGATCTCCTACTGCCACTCTTACTTCTTTCCAGTTCATTCTCCACACAGCACCCAAAGTAAACTCGTAAATTCTGATCTCAACATCTCTCCTACCTAGAAACCTTCAGTAGCTTTTGAACACTGTGGAATAAAAACCAACTTCCTTATTATAATTTACAGCAGTGCGTGTGACTTGGCTCCTGCATGCCTCTCAGATCTTATTCTATAAACAATCCCTCCTTACTATATTTGGTTAAACTGGCCTGTTTTTCCTTCCTCAAGCTAGCTAAGTACATTTTGGCCTTTACCCAAGCTCTTTATGTAGTTGACTTTTCATTCATTTGGCCTCTGATCAAATGGCTTCTCTTTGGAAAAGTTTTCTGTTCTTACCCTCTAAAGCACTTTCTCTACTGGATACCTTCCACAGTATCATTGGACAATTTATTTAAATCATCTTTATTTATTGTTTTACCTGGTTTTTGTCTTTTCATTTCCCACTGGTTATAAACTCCTTGAGTTGATCTATTTTGATTATTTTGTTCATTACTTTATCTTCACGGTCTGGCACATATTAAGCATTCAATAAAGGTTAGCAATTATCATTGTTATTTTAAAACAAATATTTATTAATTACTTAGATTGTTTTGGATACCTCATTCCTTCTTCACAACATCCCTATGATAATATATATATCCCTATGATATATGTATATATATATATATACACACACATATATACATATATTTATATATTCACACCTCTATATATCTTATAACTGAATCTGTACCTATATATAGATATAGATATATTTTTTTGATGGGGGAGTTGCATTTTTTTCAGGGTTATATTCATTCCTAAGTAATGATGCAGTAGAACTAAGATTCAAACCTCAGGCTGGCTAATGGTTTATCTATCTTATTAATTCTTTCAAAGAACCAACTCCTGGTTCTGTTGATCTGTTCCACAGTTCTTCTGGTCTCGATTTCGTTGAGTTCTGCTCGAATCTTTATTAACTCCCTTCTTCTCTTAGGTGTAGGATCTATTTGCTGTTTTTTCTCTAGCTCCTTTATGTGTAAGGTTAGCTTTTGTATTTGAAATTCAAACCTCAGGAGTCCTTGGTCAAACTGTCTCTGTTAAAATTCGCTTTATAATGATTATTACATGTCAGTTATGGTAAGAAATTAGAATAAAACAATGCTATACTTGACAGACTCTGGTAACCAAAAAATTAAACAGTATTAGATAAATTATATTCTGAGCTATAAGAAATGCTTTTAGAAACTCTAACCTTTTGAGTTATTCATAGTATTTATGCTATGAGTAAAAGTTGGAATCAAGGGAAATAGAAAACATCCCAGTAACTCTCTGATGCATGCGTTTTCTTAGACTGCTACCCAGGAGGTTTCACAGAAACATGAAACTTTGACCCAAACTGGAAAGGAGTTCAGGAATTATTTTTTGTGAGAAAATTTGCATTATAAAAGATTTATACAATTGCCATACATATTAATGTCCTATTTGGGATATTATTATTACATTTAAAACATTAGGTAATGATTACTTTTTAATGGAGAATTTGAGACAATTGAGGCTTGAATTATAACAATGATATTTAGCTATGAAATCCTCTTTAATATTTTTATAGTACTTTTACTCTCAGTGTCTTGAATGATATTCTAGGATAACGTTTGGTCACAAGTTCTATGATGTTTGCTCTGTGAGAACAACAAAATAAAACAAAAATAATAGTACCAGTAGAAGTATGATATATTTGATGAATATGTATTGAACTCAAACTCATATTCCAAAGTTCATGCTAGATATTTATCTCCTAACCAAAAGGTCAAAAGAAAATAATGTTTAGAATATGAGCAAGAAAAATTACAAAGAGGGTGGCAAAATTTGAACACCCATTAATTCAGCTACAGTGTCAGAATATTTAAGTTCAGTTGAATAAATAAAGAACATTCCAGGGGTCAAAGAACAAATATATATGGCATGAATTTTGAGAACTGTTATGCTTAAGCTTACTTTAATACTTTAAATTTCATTTTGTGTGGCTTCAAAAATAGCCATCTTTACAAAAGTTACTCAGTTTCTATCTCTATTACTTTCCTATCGCAATATTATTTTATTTTTTTTTCACAATATTATTTTATATCCTTTTCACTTACTGTCTGAGCCACTAACTTCTGGCAATCCTCTAAGCACCTACTTATTGGTGCATTCTATTTCCATGTGACAGACGTTATCTTTCAGCTTGATTACTATCCACTAGCATTCATCATAATAGGCAGAAAATTATTACCCATAGCCCTTGGGCTTCTCCACATTTTCTATTTTGCTAGCTAGAACCCAACCTCTCTGAGCCTCGGTGACACACATACAAAAGTGGGCTAATCCCAGTCAAGAAGATTTGGGATGATAACTAAATTGAGGTAATGTTTATAAGCATGCTTTATAAAATAGCATGTCATAAGAATATAAGATATTATTACTGAGTTGATTTCACCAACCTCTCTATCCATTCCATTTATTGAGCAACCTGAATTAGAAGCAAAAAATATTAAATGATTTTTCTAGACTGAAATTTTGCCTCTATTGCTTGGGCAATTATGCCTTATTTTGTCAGAAGTGCCTAGAGGCAGAAAAGTATATGTAAAACAAAAAGCATTGCGTGAAGATCAAATGAGTCCCTAAGAATTTCTGGGAGTACTAACATTTCAAACTCGAAATCTGGATGTAACTTTTATTCTAGTCCTATTAGCTTATCTAATGTTGAACAATGAAGTTAATTTGTTCAAACGCCAGGTTAAGAAAAGAAGGGATGGATGGTTTGGTCTGCATTAAAAAAATTAAAAATACAAACATACAGCATTATTACTGACTGTTCTAGGAGGAGTCTCACAGTATAAATTTTGTTATAACCAACCCTTGTGATTAGCAAACCCTTTAAGGGGAAATAATGAAGCAAGATACTTTAGTTGGTTACAATTATCCATTAAAATATCTAAACAAAGATCCAGTACTCACCAAAATCAATGTGAAAATAATTTATTCCCTATTCAAAGACTACAGTATTCCACCTAGCAATTATATTTCTTGTTAAATAATACATTAAACACACACACACACACACACACACACATGGGGAGCCTGGGTGGCTCAGCTGGTTAAGCATCCAACTCTTGGTTTGGGCTCAGGTCTTGATCTCAGGATTGTGAGTTCAAGCCCCACATTGGGCTCCACACCAAGTGTGGAGCCTACTTAAAACACATACACACAAACACACACACACACACACACACAGAGGCAGAATTTAAGTTTTAGAAGTCTGTGTAAACTGAGAAGTATGCCTGGACTTAGTGACAAGCAATGCTTTTCTGAGAGAAATACTAAATGACATAATGTATAGCATATATAGAGAGAATACTATGACAGACACACATGATAATATAGAGTACAGCATTCATCTTTACTCTAATTTTAGGTAAAGATCTTTGCAAACACTTACTTTGTACTCCAAACTTTGACCTTGAGCATTTTAATATGATTATTACAATTAAATAAAATTTAATTCAAACACTTATTATATATCTAAGTGGCTGGCACTGATTTCAGTGCTAGAAATACAATGGTTAAAAAAAAAAACTCTGAAATAATAACTCCATTCAGCCCTGAAATTGGCATTCAATATTGAGGTGCTACTCCATGCAGGTAGCAAATGTACCCTTTTACAATCTGTAAGAAGATACCAGGGGATTTAGGACAATTCTAAATGTGTGCATAAGTTGAATGTTCAGCAGAAATCTAGATATCACAACATTTTAAAAAAATCTGTTATTATTGGAAAAAAATTATTTACTTATCTTTTAAATAATTGTTTTACCTTGAGGGATGTTGAATATGTAAGCATTCAGTCTAGTCCCTGATTGGAGCTACTTCATACTCACAATGGTTCTTCCTCAGCAACCCCAGAGTAGTTAATGACAGTAAGTACTTGGGAGTTCCCTTAGGATGTAAGGATCACCACTATTGCTTTTGTTGAAGCCATTTACATACCATCATTCCAGTGATTAATTGCCTTTACCTACTCTTTATTCATTTAAGAAATGTTTGCCCAGCTGTTCAAATATATTATAAGCTGTAACTGGAACACTAGCTCATAAATTACTTACTCTCTTTCTTTCTCCAACTAAATTAGTGATTGTATCAGTAGGGTAATTCAAATATTCCAATATGTTTGACTATTGTCATTTCACAAATGAGAGTAGATACAGTAATGCCCAGGAAAGATCTTTGAGCTTTTCCACAGACTTTGAGCTTCTCTACAACCTTATATTAAGGTGACGCTGAAAACAAATATGGTAGGACTTTCTGGCTGCATACACCAACAAGATAATGTGATAGAACAACTTTCTGTCCACATAGACAGGAGTCGGAGGTCAGTGGGTGAGTATAGCACAGAATATAATGTGTATTCTAGTATAGATATTTTCTTGGACATGTCAACTAGAGAACTCAAATTCAACCAGGCTTTGGAATCATATATGAACTGAATGTTTTTCTGGAAACCCCAGAAGTTTTTATTGCATGCAAGCATGATATTTTACCAGGTTCCCCTTCCTAAGGATTTGTGAAAATTGCTGAGAAAATTTAATATATTCTAAAATTCATCCTGCTTGTCATTTGCTAGTTTGGCCAGCCTCCTGCCTCCAATCATTTGATCCAATCTGCTGCAAGATCTATAATCCAGCGATCTGCTTTTCCCAAGCTAGGGCTACTGTCTAATGTATCACATTCCAGTAATTCTTGTTTAATATCACCCATTAATGCTTCAAATCCTAGTATTTTTCTTGCCTTCTACTCTCTGGCTCATACTTTATTGATGGAAACTCTCTCATCTCATCCATGAGTCTATAGATGTGTCTTTAACTATAGGCGAGTCTGTAGACATGTCTTCAACTAGAACTGTTTTTTCCAGTTGTTAAAACAGAGAACATGTTCTCCTACTTGAAGACCAATTGGGGGACGCCTCGGTGGCTCAGTGTTGAGTGTCTGCCCAGGGCGTGATCCTGGAGACCTGCGATCGAGTCCCAGGTTGGGCTCCCTGCATAGAGCCTGCTTCTTCCTCTGCTTCTGCCTGTTTCTCTGCCTCTCTCTCTCTCTCTCTCTCTCTCTCTGTCTCTGTGTGTGTCTCTCATGAATGAATAAATAAATAAATAAAATATTAAAAAAAAAGACCAATTGATCCATGTATGTTCAGGATCTCACTTCTTTTCACCTGTAAATAATTTCTCCTCTCTTAGTTTACCTAATACCTTTTAAAATAATCTGTCATTTTTAGTCTGATTGATTTAAGTCATTTTTTCCCATTTCTTTGTGATATATCTAGGTATAGAATTCTTTTATTTATTTAGATTCATATTTGTTTGGCTGCTTGAATTTAATTAAAGTCTACCATCAGTTCTAGAAAACTCTAACAACTATCTTTTTAACATTGTCCTGTTCCATTCTCTCTTTTCCCCTGCTGGAATCCTGATTAAACTATGTTATTTTTTCTTTCTCGCCATATCCTTTATGTCATTTCTCTGCTCTTCTGTATTTTATTTCTGTTTTCTTTTTCTTTTTCTTTTATTCTCTCTCTGTTAACTATACTTGGAATGTTTTCTTTTGACATAAATTCTAGTTCATTAATTTTCTCTTTAGCTATATCTAATCTACACTTAAACTGATGTCTTAATTTTTAAAGTTTCTATTATTGTCATTTTTTTATTCCTATAATTTTTTGGTTTACTTTTTATAATTTCATCACTTTGACTACTTTCCGATTTTCAGCAAGCATCTTTGAGCCTGTGTGTTGCTTCTTTAAATATATTTGATATAATAGTTTTAGAGTTTGAATATGATCATTCACATACATTAAGCCTTTGAAGAGCAGTTTCTGGCACTACTGTAATTACTGTTTTGCCATTTCTATCTCCTGAAATCTACCTACATTTGGGCCTAGTTATCTTTGGATTCATTTGTGACTACGTTCAATTATTTAAAGAGATAATTTAAAGCTTTTAATGCAATAAATAAGATACTTGTTTGTTCCTGCTCGATATGTGAGGTTATTATCAGTTTAAGACTATCTTACACTAAGATAAAGTCCACAAATTTTGTATGCATCCCAGGAGACTTTAACAGACTATAATTTCGTGTTATCTGTTCCACACCTGGTTCACACTCTCCTTTAGGGTACCATATTTCTTTTTTTTTTTTTTTAATTTTTATTTATTTATGATAGTCACACACAGAGAGAGAGAGAGAGAGAGAGAGAGAGGCAGAGACACAGGCAGAGGGAGAAGCAGGCTCCATGCACCGGGAGCCCGACGTGGGATTCGATCCCGGGTCTCCAGGATCGCGCCCTGGGCCAAAGGCAGGCGCTAAACCGCTGCGCCACCCAGGGATCCCTAGGGTACCATATTTCTAAGACATTCTTGTCTCAGACCTACATTTTCCAATGTGGTTGTCATGCAGTCCTTCTGGTTTGCTTAAATATGGATATAAGTGACCTACTTGATATTACAATGCTTACTTTATATTACTAAGCCATACAAAGCAGCTAATTTTTTAACAAAACATAAAATTATTTTCATCCAATTCAATTACTATTCAGTTCCATTTAAGAATTCTTATAGAATACTTGAGAAATCAAACAATAAATAAACTATTATTCTAAATCCTACTGACGGCACACATCCTTATAAATGTCCTTTATGTTTTTATTCCATTTACTGAATCTAAATAGCCATCTGACTGCATTTTTATTTAAAAATAAAAGAATAGAAGATGATAGGCATAACACAATGTCTTTGGAACTGAAAACATTGCCTACTGTTGCAAGGCATATACCTCCTGGGAGTATGCTGTGATCCTAGTTTCAATTATAGGTTTAAAAATCAGAGAAACAAGTAAGTAGTAATACTAAAATATATTTTTCTTTAAAACAATCTATATCCTTGACACAATTTAACAAATAGTGAACAATAACAAGGTATTTTATCTAGCTTTCAACTTTAAGGGATGGCTTCTAAAATAAGCTTCTGGAGAGCAGATAGATGGAAGAAAGGAGAGGATGCTGTCTTTAGAAGAATAAGAAGCTAATAAGGAGGAGGATGTCAGATTCATGAAGATGCAGCAGAAATCACTGTTATATCTGCCCTCCATTTATAACCTAATCCTATTATATTTCCAAAAAAATGTGGAGATTTTGGGGGCACCTCATGGCTCAGACAGTAGAGTATGCACGTTTGATCTTGGGGCCATGAGTTTTAGCCCTATTTTGGGTACAGAAATTACTTTTAAAACATTCCATTGAAGAAAATGAAGATTTCAAGATAAGATCTGACCAGGACTAAGTAACTTAACTAAATTCATCCTCTTATAGGGTATCTGGGTGGCTCAGTTGGTTACGCATCTGACTCTTAATTTCAGCTCAGGTTATGATCTCAGGGTTGTGAGATTGAGCCCTATGTTAGGCTCTGTTCTTGGCATGGAGCCTGCTTAAGATTGTCTTTCTTCCTCCCCCCCTCTCCACCTCACTCATGATCTCTCTTTCTGAAATAATAAAATAAAATAAAATAAAATAAAATATAAATTCATCCTTTTACAGGTCCATAATACAAGTCCATAATACAAGCACACAAGAGTGTCCTACGGTCTTGTTATTCAAAGTGTAGTCCATAGCTGGTAGAACTTAGAAATGCAGTGTCTTGGGCTCCACTCTAGACCTGCTAATTCAAAATCTGCACTTGAACAAGAGTCTCCAGTTGAATAGCCAAAATAAAGTTATGGAAGCAGTGATTTAAGGAAATTCAAAATTACCTAGTGAAATTTTTGATATAAATGTTACATTAATAAAGATTGTTTTAGTTTAAATAGCAAAAGCACTTCATTTAGCTTAGTCCTAGTGGTCATTTTATGAAATATTAGAAAATTACAAATAGATAAGATGTATAAATGCTTCTGAAATGTATACCAATGAAATTGTGATTGTCAGGTCTTGAAACCTCACAAAATAAAGAGATTACAAAGATATTTACAAGGCAGACACCTGGGCAAAAGCAAAAGGAAGAAATAAATAATAAGTAACTATTAATACAGTCCTGCCTTGAATGGTAAGTGTACTTTTTAGGAGTTAGGTCAGTATCTGTTCATCTGATAATTCTGCTCCCTAGGGATTTTTCTTTTTTTTTTAAAGATTTTTATTTATTTATTCATGAAAGACACAGAGGAGAGAGAGAGGCAGAGACACAGGCAGAGGAAGAAGCAGGCTCCATGCAGGGAGCCTGATGTAGGACTAGATCCCAGGCCTCCAGAATCAGGCTCTGGGCCAAAGGCAGGCGCCAAACCGCTGAGCCACCCAGGGATTCCCCCTAGGGATTTTTCAAAATAAAAAGATTCAAAGGAAGAAACATGTCATATGTATGAAAAAATAGACATCACAGATTTTTCTTTGAAAACATTAACCGAAGACCAATAATCTGAGAAGTAAAGAAGCATTAAATTGCAAGATGTTTATAGCATAGAATACAAAATTAGAGGTATAGAAATAGAACATGTTTATGACTTGGTATCAAGAAATAAGAAATCAGGGGTGCCTGGGTGGCTCAGTTGGTTGGGCATCTGCCTTTGGCTCAGGCTGTGATCCCAGGGTCCTGGGATCAAGTTCTGCATCAGGCTTCTTGCTGAAACAGAGCCTGCTTCTCCTTCTGCCTCCTTCTCTTTCTCTTGTCTCTCATGAATAAATAAACAAAATCTTTTTTAAAAAAGGAAAAGAAAAAAGAAATCAAACTTAAAATCCTGATTTTATTATACTTGTATAAATGCATTCCTATGAATGAGGGCTAGAAAAGCATTTAGAAACATGTAAATTGATTTCTTAGTGTCATGAGATGACAGCACTTTTCCATTTGTAATAATAAAATTTGCAATTTAGAAGGCTAACTTGTGGAATAGTAAAGACTTCCAAAAATCTATTCTTCCATAAAAACAATAAGAACATGCAAAATAAACATTTTCAGAATGCTGGAAATTAAGTAAAGTGATGAAACAAGCCAAGGAACATTTATTCAAGAAAAAGAGTTGGATCTTAGTATGAACAGAGCTTTATAGCATTTAATTTGCCCTCGTCCCATCTTTTCTCTCCTACTCTGTGGTAGCCTTGAAAACCCAAAATCTCACAACTACAATAACTATAAAAAATAGCAGCCTGTCAGGCCCTAAAAAATCAGATTGGTTTGGAACATCCTAAAAGCCGCATCCCCAAAGAACTATTACTATTTGACCTACCTGGCAGCATGCTAAAAAGCCTCAGGACTAGTTTTTATTTGATTCAGCTCAGAGATTCTTCTGCTGAACAGCACTGACCCCAGGACATTAGTAGAAAACAACCAGTGGAGTTGTTTAACATTGGAACTGCCTGAAATAGCATTGCCATTTGGAGCTCATAACATGCTGACCAAAAAAACTTAAAAGGAAAGACGGAAATCTTAGCAGTCCATAGGGGACTCTGTTATGTTCCTGGGAATTTCAGAGTCCACATGCATATTTATGGCTGTGTTTTTTATTACAAAACACCTAAGAAGGCTACTATCTTTCACTTCTGGCTAACCTTGAAGTTCTTTCTGCACAGCTAAGTGACAGCTAAGAAGAGTTCCAAATTGTTTGCTGTAGCATTGAAAACATACCTATACACACACAGCTCTTTGGCAAAAGCTGGGGGACTTATTTATTCAAAGTATTTAAAGGAATTTCTGTTCAATCATTACCTGAACACTAAGGTAACAGCAGAGATTTCAATGAGCACACACAACAAAGATTAGACACTTTTAAGTATTAGTTCAGGAAATTCACTAAGTAAACAGGAATAACAAAGCAAAATAACAAACCTGAATCAGTGTAGTGGGATCTAATTTGCAGTTGGAACATTACGTTATTTATCCAGTTTTTTAAAAATAATAATATTAAGAGATACGTAAAGAATCAAGAAAGTATGGCCTTTACGCAAGGAAAAAAGCAGCCAGTAGAAACCATCTATGAGGAAGCCCAGATGTTGGACTTTCTAGACAAAGACATTAAATCAGCTATTATAAGTATGTTCATAGAGCATAAGACAAGTAATAGAAAATGCATTTTAATATACTTGTTATCTGCAGAAAGTACAACATGAGCTAGAAAAGCTTTGGTATTTTAGGGAATTTTTAATTAAAAATATTTAACATGCTACACATGGTAAATGGGTAGGAGTGAAGAAAACAATATTCTTGTTTCAAATAAGTATTTATTCTTTTTTCTGTCTTATTTTATTTAAATTCAATTAGCTAACATATAGTGTATCATTAGTTTCAGATATAGAGTTCAGTCAATCATCATTTGCATGTAAACCCAGTGCTCATTATATCACATGCCCTCCTTAATGCCCATCACCCAGTTTCACTATGCCCTTACCCATCACCCCTCCAGCAACCCTTATTTTGTTTCCTATTATTTAGTACAAATTCCTATAAATTAAAAGTATTTCTTCTTATTTAATGTACATTATATTGTATTCTAGTAAATATTTTAAAAATAGCAATTTACCTATGACATCTTAAATTATCAATGGGGTATTCTCAAATAATGAGGGTTTTGGGAAATCTAGTCTTTTGGGTTATTAGAGAAAATCTGTACAGGACAATGACATTCAAACAGCAAGAGATGAAAATGATAGAAGCGTTCAGAATAGGATTAGCAGAATATGATGGCTCCAGAAGAGAAATTCAAATGAACCATAACCAAAGCAGTGCTCTGATCCACACCTCATCAATGGGTCTTACTAATTCTTCAGTGAGAAAGAATTGGAAATTGTTATCAGACACCCATTATATATTATGGATACTTTATTGTTTATAATTAAATTTATAGTAATCATATAATCATATATCATATAATCATATAATAATAATAATCATATAAATTCTATATGTTCAGTACTTTATTATTTTCATAAATTGTTTTAATCAAAACATAGATTAAAAAATCTCTTCCTGGTATTGCTATAAATACATCTGTATAGCTGGCAGCATTCACCTAGAAGTGCTAGTTAGCATTTTGAAAAAGAGACAGCCAAAACCAAGTAATTAGCATTGTAAACAAATGGTTTATTTCTAGGCTAGAAGTCTCATGAAGGTAAGGAGATTTTTATTCTCTACTGAATCCTGAATACCTTGTCTAGAACCTGTCTGGAATATGTGGCTGTCTTTTTTATTAAAGTGCATATACTCATGAATAAATGATTTACCACATTGTCATAATCAGATGTATTTTATAAAAACTAAAGATCATATTGGAGTTATTCAATATTAGCTAAGCATGAACATCTAGACATGGAACAGGATGTCATGTAAAAAGCAGATAATTCTATTATTGGTGATGTCAACCAGAATTTAGATGGCCACTTGCCAATGTTGCTTTAAAAAAGGATTCTGGTTATGAAAAAGAAGTCTAGTTTCTTTTCATTATATCTATACAGAAGGGTTATTTTCCCTAATTTATAAGATCTCTCATTGTGAAAATAAGGTACCTTTTTCCCAGATGTTAATCCATACTGGTATCTCCAACCACTTAAGGAAGGTTCAGAAAGAAATAAAATAGTTTAGTATACTTAGTGGGGAAATTGCATAATAAATGAAAAAGTAGATTTGTGTACTTCTTTAAATTAAATATGAATACACCTACTAGAGGGGCTCAAATTTTAAAACAGTGACAATGACAGATATTCACAAGGTTGGGAACAACACAAACTCTCATATGTTGTTTGTGAGAGTATTAAATGGCATAACTATAAAAACCACCTGGCTATTTCTTATAAAATTAACCTAGGTGTAACTTATGACCCAGAAACAAAAGCATATATTCACAAAAAATCATATAAGAATGTTCATAGCAGTTTTATTCATAACAACAAAAAACTGGACATGTTCCAGGTGTCCATTATTAGAACCATGGACTGTGCCATATCCATTATATGGAATATGAAACACCCAACATTGAATGACTAATACACGACATGAGTGAGTTTCAAAAGCATATGCTCAGTAATATTTTAAAAAGGCTGACACAAAGGCCACGTACATAATTCTATTTATATGAAAACACATGGAAGATTCCATTTATGCGAAGTTCTGGGTCAGACAAATGTAAGCTATAGGGGAAAATCAGAATGTCCTTTAATTCTGAAAACAACAGAGTAGGAAATGACTGGAAAGGACATCTGAAACTTTCAGAGAACTCCAGTGGTATTTACACCTAAGATCGTATATTTCATCGTATATAAACAAGTATTGGATTTCTAGCTAATGATACGCATAGGTATATGCTAAAAAGTAAATATAATATTAATCATAGAATCTAGTTGGCAAGTATTTGGGTGCTCCATTCACACCTCTTTCAATTTTTCTTTTGAAGATTTTCATGTTAGAAAAATATAGCTGGAGCGGGAATTTGAATCTAATAATTCACAGAAGTTAAAATGAGGACAAAGAATGCACACGTATAAATATGGAAAACTTAAGTTGTAAAATTAAACTCAGAATATAAACGCTGTGCGGCTGTCCTTCTGTCAGCTCTTTTCTTTTCAAGAAATACAAGAATGTGAAAACCTAACAAAAATCGAGTGAGTCTTCAGTGGTAACATGATAGACTTTTAAAGTATCAAGCTGATATGCTACTTATGTGAAATTTATTATGACAATGACGAAAAAAAACAGAGGAAGCAGAATAAAAGATCCCAAGACATGGTTCTTTCTTCTTTTATTCTTTCTTCATTCTTTCTTTTTTTCTTTTTTTGTTTTGAAATATACTTGATATGTAATGGGAATTTAAGGTATATAACATGTGGCTTTGATACATGTACGTACCGCAGTATGATTGCCATGGTAGGGAGAGCCGACACCTCTATCACATCACAGCTCATCATTTCTTCATGGTGGTGGGAACAATTGCGATCTAGTCTCTTAGCAAGTTTGATATTTATAATACAATATCATGTAGCTCTTTTAAATGTTTGCCACCACCACCCCCCAACTGAGGGGCAGTTCAGCCTTCTTCCCCTTTCACTTTCTCTCTCCGCAGGCTGTGCCTGGTTCTGCCCTGAGAACTCAGCCCCCCATTTCTCCAGTAGACTGGAAACCCTCCCAGGCCTCTGTCAGGGAAGCTCAAGAGTAGCTTTTCTTTCATCATCTTACTTGTCAAACACAAAACACATTGAACTAAACAAAGAGAGACTTTATTTAAAAGGATTATTACAAGGAGCAGAAGTGAGGGAGGTAGGAAAGGACGATTAAACCAAGGAGAGCTCTGACCAGAAGTTCTGCAAGCTTCTCACGGGTTAGGCAAGAGGAATAAGGCTGGAAAGAAACACTGTGGGGAAGCAGGGTGAAAGAGTGGTTTGATTGTGTTGCCATGGAAAAGTCTGCATGCGTGAATGGAGGTCTTGGTAGATTCCCCACAAAAAGATTCATGTGAGGATCCATGCTTCAGTAAAGACAGATGGAGGGGCCCTGTGGGTTAAGCCTCTGAGTCTTGGTTTCAGCTGGAGTGATAATTTTAGGTCATGAGACTGAGTCTGACTGAGTCAGACTGACTGAGTCCCCCGTTGGGCTCTGAGCTCTGCTTGGAGTCTGCTTGTGATTCTCTCGCTTTCTCTCCCTTTGCCTGCCCCGCCTCATGCTTACACTCTAAATAAATAAATAAATAGATAGATAGATAATAAATAAATAAATACATAAATACATAAATAAATAAATAAATAAAATCTTTTTAAAAAGAAAAAGATAGCCAGATGGAAAGTACCAAGAGCAAAGCAGCCAAAATACACTCTCAAGGTGGGAGACCCGGAAGGTTCCCCAAGGTGGAACCCACCCCCAAGCTGTTTTGGGATTGGATTTTATTGGATCTCTCTGGGCTGGGAGGAGCTGCAATGTCTGGTCGGTGGTCTCTAACGGAGGCTGCTTCCAATCACTTGGGGGAACTCCTCCCACAAGTTGGGAGGAGGGGTTTTTGACCCTACCATGTTTGTACTGGAACCTTCGTGGCAGCCTTTGTCCATAGAGGTTAGGGGGGCAGGTTGCATTGTAACCACAAGCAAATACATTCTAATGAGCCTAGGGGTAAACCTGGGGCAGAGATGGAAAAGGACAGAGCAGGCTCTGCACGTGTGGCCCTGAGTCTGTTAGCCTCAAGGTCTAGGAACTCTGGCTCAGGGCTTCCTTCTTCCTAGTACCTAGCTTCTCCCTAACAACTGCACAGATCAAAGAACATTTTGCTGTAAGACCAACAATACCCTAGAGAGGCTGTGTTGCTAGCTCAAGCTGAGAATGGGTCAAAATTCAGGCGCCGGCAACCAGAGAAGTTTGTTTGTTTATTTATTTATTTATTTTAACCAGAGAAGTTTAAACAAAGTTAAATTAGCAGTCATTTTGTTCGCATTCATCAGTGGGAGCAAGCAGTTCAATTAATCCTTTATGAGGCAAAAAAAAGAGAATTTGGAAGATCGATGTCTTACCTAAATCATACAGGGAAGCATGGTTATCTGCAGTGAGCCATCTCCTAGACATAGAGGGTAGGGGATTTCTTTAACTGGGGCTATTTTTCAGTAACACCGTGCTCCAGTAAATTTCAACACCGTCCTATGTTATACATTCATCAGCATGACTATCTGACATACGTGTATCTCACCCATTAAATTATGTTACGAGGAAATATGAGCCAAGTCCATTTTTGCTGCACATCACAATCTCAGAGTCAAGCGGGCTGGGTGTTAACCAGCATACAAAGGAAAGAATGAGCAAATTGATTCACAATAGTTAAAAGAAACTTTATACCTCAGTTTTCACATCAGTTGACTGAAGGATTTAGATAATTATCTTCCTATTCTGAAATATTTTGGTTTCATAAGACAAGGTATTTACAGAAACACATAGCATATGGATAGAACTGATTTACCCTATTTTTTAGCTGTTAAGGGCAAGATGGCATTTCGTTTGGTATTTTATCTCATGCATTTGAAGTTTTGTTGAAGTATAATTCATGTAGTGAATAATGGCAAAATAGAGATTTTAATTTTTGACAATGTAAACTTAGAGTTTAATTGCCTTTCTCCTTCATCTTGCTGAAAGACTGAATACCATTATCAGATTTGTGGTTGCACCCTCACTACGTCTGATGACTCTCATAATTTAAGAAATCAGCCAATCCAAAGACTTGCCCTGCTTCTAATATCCTGCCCTAAGAACTCCAAAGCTCAACGCATAAACAATAAAAAACCTGCTCTTACTTCCCCTAATGATTGCCATTTTGGAATTGTCAGTGTAATGCATTCTTCCTTGAGGCAGTGAGTCAAAAAAAAACTCTGTTTGTTTGTATAAAAACAGCTTAACTTTATTCAAGAGGGCTTTTCCAAAACTTCAGTCCAATGAAACTGAAAGAAACTTGACCTCCTTTAAGAAAAGGAAACATTTGGAAAAACCCATTATGTAAGTCACCACTCCTTCCAAAACTTACATCCGTTTGGGGTAGGACCAGGTGGGGAATTCTCATTTAGGAAAATAGGGTCTAAGTTATAAGCAAAATGGGAATCTCATATCTCATGTAGACCAACTGAGGGTTTCAGCAGGAAAATTTCAAAATCTAGGATACGTCTACTCTTAGAGGTACTCAAGGGAAAAGTTAATGGTAACTGGAGAATCTGAGAAACCCTAGGTCATTGGTCTCCTTTCCCAGGCACTTTAATATCGAACCTCCCACTTCTCAGCAGAAGAAACTTAACCCAAGGACAATTTAGTAGAACTTTAAAACACAGAAGGGAATTTAAAAAATTTTTAAATTTTAGTGGGGGTTGAGATGGTACTTTGGAAATAGTTGTGATTTTAAAAAGACCAGTGAGCTTAGGGTGGATCTTTAAGGAAGGCGAGGATCCTACCTAGAGACCCTTGAGAATTTAAAGCAGTGCTTTGGAGTATAAGGTGCATATAAATCACCTGGAGGTCTTGGTTAAACTGCAGATTCTTATCAAATCTTTTAAAAAATATTTTAGTTATTTATTTATTTGAGAGAGAGAGTGTGAAAGACAGGGAGAGAGAGCAGAACAGAGAGGAGAGGGAGAAGCAGGTTCCCCATGAGCAGGGAGCCCAACCTAAGGCTGGATTCGAATTATGACCCGAGCCAAAGGCAGACACTTAAGCGACTGAGCCATCCAGGCGCCCTCTCCCCTGAGTCTTGAGTAAAACCTGAGATTTTGCATTTCTAATAAGCTTCCAAGTGATGCTCACGCTGCTGGTTCTTGGTCTACACTATGAGTAAGAAAGGTCACATGGAATGTCTGCAAGGACACCCTAAGGCCACTGATGTTCAGCAGTAAGGGGAAGTGATACCAGGAACTTGACCCCTGATCGTCAACCAGAAGTCTAGGCTTCATCTGGATTTATACAAGGAAGGATCTTTGCAGAGTTTCTTTGGTTTCTAGGCCTAAGATTTCTAGGCCTAGCATGCATTACACAGGCATGTTTAAGGGTTTTTTCCATATGTGCATTAAAATTGAAATTTATTTTGTCTCCTTTAACTCTCAAAGTGTTTATATATATATATATATATATATATATATATATATATATATAAATACGATCCTGCTTACAATTTTCAACTCAGCGAGGGGGGAAAAAAAGTCCCTGTTTATTAAGTCAGGACTTTGCCAATCTTTTAATTTAGTGTTGTCAATCTTTTCTGGTGCCTACTTGCTAATCCCCCTATAGGCTTTAGGCTAGAGTTGTGACTAACCAAGTATTTAACATGGAATGATGAAGAAGTGAAAGACATCTTGTTCCCCTGAAGCAGAATGTAAATTCATTCCTAATAGAAATCAGGGCTTTCAATCTCACAGTGCCTTAGTGAATCCATAAAACATTTCTAGCATGTCAATATTTGAACCAATTTAGGAGGAATTTCTCACAATGATTCATCTATTTATCAGAAACACAGGTTTAATATTTTGCATGGGATTTTTAAATGTTTTTAATTTAATGTTTTGGGTTTTTATAACATAGTTTTATGTACTTTATTAAAAACCTATTTAGAAATAGTGCATTCATTTAACTGTATACTAATTTTCAGAAGGTTTAGACAAAGCAATTGCTATACAGAACTAGGCATAATAAAAAAATACTCATACCTATTCAGCTCTCCCTAAACCCAAAGCTAAAGCATACATTTTTGCTAAACAAAACAAGAATGATCTTTTAAATTCAACCTCCATCTCCCTATGTGGGAGCAGAGGGCTTACTTTATATTCAGTAGAGTCACAGATGATAACCAGTTCCCCAAAATTTGCATTCCATACCCAGATTTTCTATGGAACTCTAGGATGGTATTTTGTTTACCTGCGAGAAAAATTCACTAGAAACCACTAAGAAACTAACTTATTTTCTTAAATAATTTTTAAAATTATTAGTATTATTTGTTTCTCAGTAATGATTCTGGAGGACACATACATAGTGAGACAATTGTTACTAAATATTTGATTTTATGATTTTAAATCATTCCTCTTTATAGAGTTCTTTTACTTACAGTTACAATGTAAGGATTTTTTTAAATTACTAACTACATTTTGAAGACATTTGATAATGTTCACATGGAATGCCATTCCATGGATGTTTTATATTTAGGTTGGATATTTATGATTTTTTTTCTAGTTTTCTTAGCAATAAATGTTTTCTGCTTGACTCTGTGGTTCCTTCAAGGAGATATTTATGTATGTTTTGCTTTTCTTTGTCCTATTACTCAGTTAGTTGTTACCTTAAAAACATTATTTCACTCAAGGATCTTCTAAAGCAGTGAAATTTACTGTTTTCAATATTTTGTTTTAGAGTCATTAATTGCATCTTTTATTTATTTATTGTTAAAGATTTTATTTATTTACTTGACACAGAGAGAGAGAACAAGCAGGGGCAGCAGCAGAGGGAGAAGCAGGCTCCCCACTGAACAAGGAGCCAATATCAGGGCTCAACCCCAGGATCCCGGGATCTTGACCTGAGCCCAAGGCAGACACATAACCAACTGGGCCACCCAGGTGCCCCTAATTGTCTTTTAAAGCAATCTGGAGACTTCCTTCTGATTCTGTCCATGTATTTTAGAAGGCAGAAAAGATAACTTTATTACTATGCCCTTTTTTTGTTTCAAGGACAGACTACATCTGATGTATTTCAAAAGATATATGGAACTTTCCATTTTTATTCTAATTACCCTTTTTAATGATGTTTAATGTTGTCACTTAACAGTGAGGCCATAAAACACTATGCACGGAGGATGCAGATGTTAATGACGGCTTCAAAGGAGTATAGTTTGGGGAATGTGCAGTATTGCAGACAGGAATATTTTCTCCCTTGTCTCTGAAGGGATTTTCAATGCAGCAGTACTCAGAGGACTCTCATCTATGATTTTGCTGAGTTTACCTCAAAGACATTTTCTGTTTTATCCTTTCTTTATTTGCCAGGCAGGCTTCAAGCAACAAATTTACATGAGAAAACCATAGTGTACTGACTTTTAATTAAAACTTCACACCCAAAATGCATTGGGATTTAATTTAAATATTTAATTGAAACACAACTTTAAAATGAAGATAAGAAAAAAGAATATGAAACTAAGATTGCATGACACTCTGATTTAACCACAACAAGTCCACCCCTCTGTCAATGTGCAGGGAGCTCTCCTCACCCATGGATCACTGAAGTTCTCTTGCTAATGAGTAGCGCCTCCTATGGATTTTGCAGGTACTAAAACTCAGGTCAACCAACACTGAACTCACAATCCTCTCACTCTCTTGTCTTCGCTATTGTGATGAAGAACACTGACCTGCAACTAGTTGTCAAAGCCCGAAGTCCCTATTTCTCCTATTCCTATCTTCTCCTTAATCCAGTGTCCTTTATGAAGATGAACGGCACAAAGCTCTGCTTACACAGGGACACTGCTAACTGGCTGAGTAATCAGGTTTTTTTTCTTCTTCTTCTTCGGTTTGAGCAAGGAATTTAGAAGAACACAAAAAGCAGTGGAGTCAAATCAATTCCAGAACATAATAGCAGAGATCAATGAACTCCTACTGCAGAGGGCAACAAAATCATACAAGAGCCAGAGTTGGATTGAACTCAGAATAGTGTTGCAATATTCTATGAGGTATGGCTGTAGCCATTCTTGACTCTTCCCTGAAAGGTGGAGGTGTGTGTTTTTTTTTTCTCAATCCCAACGAACTTGACCCACAAAATACAATGCCTGTTCTTAATATTCCCATATTACCCAAGGAAACCTAAGCAAGCCCTGCCTGCTAATAGCCAGTGCATAGATGATCCGAAACTATCATGTCAAAAGGATATTGGTAGACAGCAGTATGAAATGGGCATACATAGTTAAAAGCAGAGATTTTGGATTGATTCCTGGTTCTGCCACTTACCAGCTGTGTGGCCTGAGGCAGATCACTTAACCTCTCTATATTTCAGTTTCCTTATATGTAAAATGATAATAGGGCTTAACTCATGAGATTTCCCAGTTTATATGACGGGACTTTTTTTCCTTCGAGTTCTTCATTTGATTTATAAGAATATTACATTGTATTATGAATAGTTAATTTTTATATGCATTGCATGTATTTTGGGAGATGTATTTTTACATTAATTTTATTTTACTCCTGGCCTTGTCTGTAGATAAGAATTATTCTGGTCTCTTGACATACTATTGTGATGTCAGTCCAAGAAATTGTTATGTACCATGGTAATGACCTTAAGTGGAGTAGCATTGCTTTGTATTCACTTCCTAATTTCCATGGTTTATTTTTCTAAATGTAGATTTCCAAGATAATGGTACTTGCAGGAGGACCACACCCAAACGGTATGAAAAAGAGATATCTTTGTGTCATTTTTTTCAAAGATCATTTATACATATTTTTCTTCTATAATAAAGCAATAATACATTAACACTTTCAAGTTTGGTGTAATAAAGACTACAGTCTATTGTACTTAAAAGATGAACTGTAATTCCTCTTTTGATCATGTCATTAATGAGCTTGTAACTGCTTGCTAGAAATAAATCTCATTCCGTTCAGCGGCATGCTGCAGCCAGCTTATAATAACTATTGCGAACACCAGGGTTGAAGTTTTAGAAATTTGTATGCCAGTTAAAATCACGCTGGTGACTTAAAATTGAAAATGGTGGGAATATTTACACCAAGGAAATCAATAAATGCCACAAATCAGGGTTGTTGGGGTTATTTTTTCTTATTTTTTCAGAGAGCTAACTTTTGAAGACTTACTAGCACACCACCGATACCATGATTTTGTCATATCATGTTTTCCCTGTTTTGAAACAGAATGACTCTTTCAAACCCCAAATTAATCCACTCAAACATTTGGCTCTGGCATTTATTCCACAGAAAATGTAAATAGATTTATGAGAGAAGCCCAGCATCTTCTATCCTTTGTAAAAAAACAAGAACATAAATCCTGTCTGTCCAAAATATAGGCAGAGTAAAGAATGTTGCCCTGTCTTCCTTATCCCATCTGTCATCATAGGTAAAATTTCAACTAAATCTTTTGAGAAATCTGAATAGAATATTTATAAAGCCTTATATTACAGGCTGTACTCAGCAACTTCAGTTTCAGAAAAAGGTGATTTTTATCCAATGAACAACAAGAATGATCTCTAAAGGAATATGCAGACAGATCATAGAGAACTTTTTAAATTTTGGCAAATATGCAAATCAGTAAAGATCATTTTCTAATCTCATTCAGGCCACTTCTGAGACAATTATTAGTTCATCATCTCTGATAGTAATATTTGGGTGTTCATAGAGAAACCTAGCCATATTTCTCTTTATTTTGTGTTTGATAAGGAGAATTCTCATCAATAAAAAACACAACAAGTAGAGATAAATGCACTTCATGTAATGTTCTAAGATGTCCTATCTATAGAATCCTCAAAAATAGCCTTCCCAAATGCAGAGCAAAAGATGGACTTCTTATGTTAGACGTGCTTTTATTTTTTTTTCTTGGGTAAATAGATGGTAATTGAATTACCCAGTAATATGTTAAGTATACATTTAGCTCTCTAACAGACTGCAGAACTATTTTCCAGAGTAACTGGTTATGCGGGTTTTGCACTCCCACAAGCAGTATATGAGATTTCCGGTTAATCCATGTCCTCACCCACACTTGGTATTATCTCATTTTTTGAATTTTGACATTTTAGTGAATCTGTAGTAGTATCTCTTTGTAGTTTTAATTTGCACTTCCCTGATGACTAGTGACATTGAGCATCTCCTCTTGTGCTTATTATGTGCCTTCCCTTTTGCCCTTAGTTTTTTTTCCTACATATACCTATCATGTGTTAGTAGATAAGCTACCTACCTTCCGATGCAAGCAGGTGAAACTCACCTGGATTGTTTTGACTAAGAAGGCACTTTATTCAAAGAATACTAAAGAAACCTAAGAAAAGTTGTACAATTGAGTTTAGGCAAAGAAGAATCTAGAGCATCTCTGGTATCTTTTAGTATAAATGTACAAAGAGATCTTTTTCGTACTTATAGAGCTGACAGTTAGGTGACTCAATTCTACAGCTTTAGCACATCACAGTTCCAAATTCTGGATGTCTAGAAAACTCTTATTGCTTCCATTTGAATTAAGATCTTCTTTAGAACATTTTACTTCTTAAATGCTTTTCCCTTAAATTATGGTAGAAAAAGTCACATTTGACACAATTTCCTTTCTTATGTGATAGTCTCATTAGTCTGCTATTTTCTTAAAGAACAGCTTATCCTCATATTCAGCTTTATGGGTTAATGATAAAGATTCTAAATGCACAGAGAAGGAAAGAGGATTGAAAATCTGCCTCATATCCACTACTTTGATGATTCTTGTGGAGAAGAAAAACAGACCGTCAAGGGGAATGTGCTCACCTGTAGCAGGTGGAGATTGAAGGTGAAGTGGAAGATGGGCCACAGGGAGAGCATTATGCAGAGGACATGCTCACATCAGAGAAAGTATACCCTGGACCTCTGAGGCAGAGAGCAATTTTTTGCCTACATAGGCAAGTGTGGCTGTGGACACACAGAAATTTGTAGGTAGGTTATTTGGAGGTAAAACTCCTCTTGCTTAATGTTCTTATTTTCTTACTTAAGAATTTTGATGCTGAGAAGAGAGGTTGTAGGACCTGAAGAAATAAGGAAAGAAAGTAGCTGAGGTAAACAATGGCTTTAAGAACCAAGAAAAATCTACACTTACCAAGCAGTGCTGGATAGAGGCTCAGAGGAGGCTATGGTCCACAGGATTGTAGGGATACTACCTGCATAGTTTTCTGCAAATTTTTTAGGAATCAGCTGTGGAAGAAAGGCTGAAGTGAGTAAGAAGAAAAGGGCTAATGTGATCCACCATATTTTTTTTTCTGGAAGAGAAGAAAGTAGAGCCCAGAGTATGAAGTTTAATTGACCTCAACGTTTTTGGTATCTGCTTTGGCTTGTGTGGTGAAGTCCTTCACTATTTATTTTTAAGATTTATTTATTTATTAGAGAAAGAGCACTCATGGCAAGGAGGGCCGGAGGGAGAGAGAAACTCAAGCAGATTCCATTCTGAGTGTGGAGCCTGATTCGGGGCTCAACTTCTTGACCCTGAGATCATGACCTGAGCTGAAACCAAGAGCTGTGGCTTAACTGATTGCACCACACAGGCACCCCAAGTCCTTCATTTTAAAAAAAAAGGATACAGGGGATCCCTGGGTGGCTCAGTGGTTTAGTGCCTGCCTTTGGTCCAGGGCGTGATTCTGGGGTCCCAGGATCAAGACCTGCATCGGGGTCCCTGTGTGGAGCCTACTTCTCCCTCTGCCTGTGTCTCTGCCTCTCTCTCTCAGTCTGTGTCTCTCATGAATAAATAAATAAAAACTTAAAAAAAAAAGGATACATATTTGTGTTACTTGCTAATATTTTATTATGTTTATTTTATTATGTTTAACTGGTACTAGTAGTTCACACATTGTAAAATCAACTTTATTATGTATTTGTTATGTACTTGTGATAAAATATATTATTAGTTTTACTGAATAATAATTCTAGAAAACAACATTTTGGCAAAATGAATGCATGAAATCAATATTTTAATGACCTGACCATTACTTTTTTCCTATATTCTTACATGTAAAATGACTGTCTTCAAACATATAAACACTTCTAGCCAGTTTATCAAGCCTACATTGAGAAAATTACCGGTGAGAAGAAAGACTTTCTGAGAATAATTGTATTCAGAATCCAATCTTGCTATTTACTACCTGTGTGACATAATTGTGTTTATTGTTCTTATCTGTTAAAATGGGATGATGATAATAGTACTAACTTCATTGAGTTCTGACAATGAAAAGTCAATGTAAGTATAAGTCTTAGAGATCAGAGCATGAGAAACTCTATATAAGGCTTTTCTTTCTTTCCTTTTTAAAGATTTTAAAAATTTGCTTTATTTGAGGGAGAGGGAGAGAGAGAAAGGGAGAGCACTCACACACACACACACAGAGAGAGAGAGAGAGAGAGAGAGAGAGAGAGAGATGGAGAGGGAGAAGCAGATTCCATGCTGAGCAAGGAGCTGGATACAGGGCTCAATCCCAGGACCCTGGAATCATGACCTGAGCTGAATGCAGATACTTAACCAACTGAGCCACCCAGGATTTATTTTCTTTCTTTCCTTTTCTTTTCTTTTCTTTTCTTTTCTTTTCTTTTCTTTTTTTCTTTTCTTTTCTTTTTCTTTTCTTTCTTTTCTCTCTCTTTCTTTCTTTCTCTCTCTTCTTTCTTTCTTTCTCTTTCTTTCTTTCTCTTTCTTTCTTTCTTTCTTTCTTTCTTTCTTTCTTTCTTTCTTTCTTTCTTCTTTCTTTCTTCCTTCCTTCCTTCCTTCCTTCCTTCCTTCCTTCTTTCTTTCTTCTTTTCTTTCTTTCCTTTTGGCAAATTAGATGGATCTGTGATGGCTTTCAAGATGACCCAGATCTCTCAGCTTCCCTCCTTACACTGAGCATGCTCTTGAGAGTAACAAAGTTCCTGTCACATAATTGATGCCCTATTTACCCCTTCACTCTGGATTCCTTCTTTTCTTCCATCTGGACAACCTCTGTACATCCTACATCCTACAACACTGGCTCATCTTAAAATATCACCTCTATAGTAAACTTTTTTTGACTCTTCCTGGTCCTTATATAGTTCTTAATATTTTATAAAAAATCTCTATTAGCATAAGTCACAGAGTTTGGCAACTTGTAGTGTGAATATTTGTTTTTTCTACTATAATTCAGCACTTCCAGAATAAAAGCTACGTCTTTCATTTATTCTTGCCCTAATATCAATCACTTACAATATTTGTTCAGCAGATGAAAAATTTGGAGAATCAAGAAATAAAGCAGCCCATTAGCCAACCAAATATCTTTAAGAGAAACGTTGGATAATAAATAATAAGAGTTAATATTTATTGAGCCTTATGACATGACATTCCCTTCCTCATGTGCTTTTCTCATTACATCTTCCTAAAAACCCTATGTTTCCCCATATGGAAACTGAGGGTTGGGCCAGGTAATGTACTTGAGTACACAGCTAGTAAGCAATAAAACTGACATTTAGGTCCAGGAAGTCTGCCTACAAAGCTTGAGTAATTAAACTAATATCATTTTTTGTTATATTGGTGATAAATATAAAAGCCATTCATGGATGTATATAGCACATGTCTCTATAAAACCACAGCTATATATCTATATATTTATGCAAACATTGTGAATAATTTCCTTTTTTGTATTTTCCTTTTATCCTTAGTATTATTTTCCTTAAGAACAGACTTGCTCTGATATAGTAATGAACACCTGCCTAATCTACATTTAATGAATGGTTAATTACAATTTGCTAATTTGCTGTGATTGATTGCTTTCTATATTAAATTAACTTTTGTGCTTAGATAGTCATGTTTTTTTTAATGGCTTTGTAAAGTCCCTGATATCAAGATCCATGATTTAAAAAATAATGACAAAAAATAAATAAAAATAAAAATAAGTAATGATGAGGCCTTCCTCCACATTCTTATCCCATATGCTATTCATTCACTTATTTTTTCATTTGTGTAATAAGTCTAACTAAAGCATTAAGTAGGTTTCTAAATAGTGATCTAAACATTAAAAAAACAAACTCAGAAATCATTGTCCAAAGTCCCTTTGTTTTTGTTACATATGAGATTAAAAATAAATATTTATTCCTAGAAATGTAATGAAAATGTATTATAGGAAACCGTCATGTGCTGATGAACTCTTCTCCTCTTAATAGATTCTAATCTCAACTTGGCACCCAGGATCCAGTGAGCTATAACTGACTCGCACAGTTTTGGTTTAGTTTTGTTTTTATGTAAATTTGATATATTTGGCAACATTTAAAATTCAGGAGAATTCATACAAACTATAGTCCCTGCTTTCTTGTCTAAAAATCAGATCAGGCCACACTGAGCCCACCTTTCTTCAAGGCAGCAAGTCTCTCCTCCTGAGCAGTGATAACCCCTTAAGACCATTAATATGATCTAATTTCCCTCAGTCCTCCCCATTCATTAAGTTCAATCCAGCTCAATTCACTTGGTTATATAACCTTCCCCATTCCTGCAGACATTTAATTTTGTATCCTTTATTCCAAGCTGACTTTATTTAATATAAGCACTCCTAAATGGCATTTATAACTTATTATTCATAATTATTAGTTGTAATTATGTCATTATTCAATAACACTCTTTGTTTTCTCCTTCTTAAACTTTAAAATAAATGGCATAGAAGACACTAAAAGAGCTAAGCTGTTTTGACAAGCCCTGCAATATCTTTGGATTTTCATACTCGGGTCATAGTGTTTAATGAAAGTGACTAGTCATCCTTGACATGCTAAGAACCAGGGAGAAATGCAAGGAATAAATTACATGGCCTTCAGTTTGACAGCATCAATGTATCTTAAAGTTATAACTTTATAACTTCAATTTCTATTTTCAAGTGCAACAAAGAAAATGAAATCACACATGGCATGAAAACATCTAGAACAACAAAAGGAATTTTCTTGATCAAAGAAAACTTGGAAATGAGATATAATTATTAGAGAAAAATTGTTGAGTCTCAGGAAATAATTTTTGCTGCAAAAAGATATTTTTAGCATATTGAATGGAAGTCATATTTTTATTCACATTTTAAATATAATGTAATTTAATTCAATTGTCCTTAGTAGACAGGGAAATTACTATGAAGTTATCTTTGTATAGAAATACCATTTGTTTGTGAATACATTAAAATTATGAATCTTGATTATCTCCTATGAAAACTAGTTCATAGTCAAATAGAGGAAATGGACACATCAACAAATACATGATCAAGAATAACAAGTGTTATTACAGGAAAATGACTCTGGTAGTTTCTCTTGGTTAAGATCCAGTTTCAAAGAATAGAATTTGCTCTCACTAAAATAAGCAGCAAGAGATTTATTATGGACAAGTAGGATAATTGGGAAAGCTGAAGATGCAGGTCCTAACTTGAGCTTTCAGAGATGATTCTCAGAGCTCCACCACCAAAGCAGGCTGCCAAGAAGCAACTGCCTCACCTGTTGAACTGAGATGCTTCCGCCATGTTGTCAGTACAGCCAGGATGAAAGGTAACGGAATGATATTTTAAATGGTGACATTTGACCAAAGCAGATATACATCTGGATATGACAGGTAAAGAATATGGAGGAGAAACAGACTTTAAGAAGAAGTCTTCCATTATAAGCAGATTTGGAGAAAGAATGTTCAGTTTTGGAGCAGATAAGGAGAGGCAATGTTCAGGTTTGATTGTGTGGAGTTTGAATAGTCTGTGAGGCACCCAACAGAAATGTCATAGAAGCAGTTGAATATAAGCCTGAGAGAAGTTAGAGTTCAAGATAGTAGTCTGGAAATTGAAGTTAAAGGTGGTAGTAGAGGTTGTGAACTTAGTTACGTTTGCTTAAAGGAAGAGGAAAGAGGGGAGCTCTAGCAAGGACCACATTTATGAGCAGGTGATAAAGGCAAAAATCCAGTAAAAGTGGTTGAGAGATGAGCTCTAGAATGCAGCAGGGTAGATAAAAACCTTTAAAAAAACTACAAGAGAGTGGCAACCTCTTTGAATGCTATAGAGAGGTCAAATAAATCATTAAGACTGTCAATTGTTTCCAGCATTGGCAACCACGGCTACTTTGACACGAATGCTGCCTTGGGAGCTGAAAAAGGCAGAAAGTAGATTGCAGTAGATTGAGGAGTGGTAGGTAATGAATCAGAGTCAGGAAGCAAAAACACACTCTTCTAAAATGCTCACCGATTAGGGTAAGACTTAAGATATCCTAAAAGCCGGGGAAAAAAGATTAAGATGAAAAAAGCTTTGTTTCTCTTTCTTTTTATTTATTAAACAAGAAGATAAATGAGTATATTTATATGTAGAGAAGAAAGATCAGAGAGAAAGATAAAAGTAGAAGAAGGAGAAAAAACGTGAATACTTGATAAAACAAGCCTCTTCAATATTTGAGATGATGAGCCTTGAAAGGAATAACTTCTCCCCCATAAGACTGTAGGAAAAAGAGAAGGGAATTGTCAGGTATAGGTATTTTGTTGTAGGGGAAGAAAGACAAAGTCACATTTGAAAGCCTCAAATCTTTGAGCAGTAGGATATTGACAGTCCTTGAGTGGCTGTGACTTGCAATCACTGAGGAAACGTGGTGAAGGCTGCACTGGCCTACAGTCTTGGTCTCTCTCTTGAGATGTGTATCTACTATCTGGCATAAAGAATGCATCTTATCACACTGCCACAAGCATAGGAGGTCAGTTTCACATACAAAAAAAAATTATAATTGGTCCAAGTCCCTCTTCATTTTGTAACGTTTTTCACTGTTTCATTAACCTTTCCTTCCATCTCTGTAAGTACCAATATCTAAAGTAAGATGTACGGGCCACAGTCATGAGCATCTAAAGAAGTAACCTCTTTGATTTCAGGAACTCATGTGATTATTTTAATTTACTCTTTGAACCCTTCCTATGTTGAGGTATGCTTTTGAAAATAGCCATTTAAATTAGTCCTCTTCAAAATTTTGGTACTAGTCTTATTGTTAGAAACCATAATTGTGCTTCAGAAGTTGCATGTCCATGGATGAATAATAAGCCAACATTAACTTGTATAAAGCCTATATAGCAGATATGCTAAGTTAAAAAAATCCCAACTCTATGCTCTAATAGGAAAGAAGACAATAAAAGAGACACAGAGATATATGGAATATGGGGTGTCATTAGAGGATATGGTGAAGTAGATTTGGGATATTCAATGTCAGACCCCCAGATGGAACTTCATATTATCTTCATTTTGTCTATCCCCATCCACCCTTATAAGTTCCCTTGATGGATACTTGTGCATTTTCTGGAAAAGGAAAGGAAAAGGAAAAGGAAAGGGAAAAGAAAAAAGGAAAAGGAAAAGGAAAAGGAAAAGGAAAAGGAAAGATGTATTAATATTACAAGTTGTTAGAAATACAATAGTCACTTGTTGTATAAGCTGATGTGGGGAGTGGGAGAAAATGACTCAAGACAGACACAGTAGTGGTGGAACAGCAGTAAGGGCAGGCACGAGTAGGGGAGCATCTGTCCTATAATTTTCTCTAGCACCTTACAGTATCACTACAAACTATACAATTGGCCTTTAAAAACATTTTGAAAGCAGTGTTGATTACATATATTAAATGTGGTTAGATTTTCAATATACTATGAAAAATTATTTTAGAGACAGAGTCTCTAAACCAAAATTATTATCTTTATTTAAAATACCAACCTGACATTTCAAGTAAGCCAGTCCATTTATTGGTTAAAAACATGTTGTATAACATCAATGAATAAGCTATTCATACTCTTGTTAAGTATTGTGCTGATCATGTGGACATTCAAATCTTGCCATTAACATTCTCTGAAAACAAAAATGGAATCAATATAAATAAACAAAGGAAAAGAACAAAGGATAGAGTCCTACGAAATCAAACATAAATGAAAAACTAATGTAGAGCTGGTATTACCTCAACAACATGTGCTTAGGAGATGATAAATATTTCAAGAAATAGTAGTTGAGAGAAGAAAAATCGACAGGAACCAAGATATATTTATCCACAAGCTGTTAAATGATCATTTCCCTGTTTTTTAGCATCTTGTTCTCGCCATATCTACCTTATGTTTAACACACTCTGGTAGAAACCACAGACTCTTACTGGAAACAGTTTCTTGAGAATAGTTTAACCTTTAAAAACATATATGTGTGTGTGTGTTTGTGTGTGTGTTCTATATTCATATTAAAATATGGATTCATTTTGGGACACCTGAGTGGCTCAGTTGGTTAAGCATTCGACTCTTGATTTCAGCTCAGGTCATGATCTCAGGGTTATGGGATCAAGCCTCACATTGGGCTCTGTATGGAGAGTGGAGCCTGCCTAAGATTCTCTCTCCCCCTCACTTCCTGCCTCTCCCCTGCTCATGAGCGCTCTCTCTCTCAAAACAAAAAGCAAACAAAATAAAAATCAAACCCACATGATAATAAAATAAAATATTGATTCACTTTTTTCTCAAAATACAGAAGAAACTAAAATAGCCCATATCCTTAACACTATCTATTGAGAAATATTTGGGAATAATGGATAAATAAAATTATCTATATTTAAAGTATACAAAGTGATGATTTGATATGGATATACAATGTGCAACAATTACCAAGATCAAGATAATTAACACATCCATCACCGCACATAGTTTGTGTGTGTGTGTGTGTTTGCATGTGCGTGTGCATGGGAATGCTAAAGATCTACTCTAAGTAATTTTGAAGAATGTGGTACTGCATCCTTACCACCTTCTTGACTGCTGTGACAAAGATATGTAATAACAAAAGATATGTAAAGTATTATGTAGTGTTAGAAAAGTTTTATTTTCCAGAAAATTACAAAATGCTTACCACCTGTTCCTCTCCTCAAAACACCCACTATTAATAGTTTATTGTGACTCCTTCCCCTCACCAAAATATACATTTATTCATATACTCACAGTTTTAAATTTACTTTCACAAAAGAGATCTTAACATATTGCCCTGAATCTTTCTTTTTTCCATTAAAATAGATCTTAGATATCTTTTCCTACTAGTACATATATCAATATTCATTATTTATTATTATGGAAGATCATACCATTGTATTATATATTGTAATGTATTAATCTGTCTCCTTTTCATCAATTATATTCTGGTTGTTTTTAGCATTTACTCTTATAAAAATATCTGCATTGAGTATTCTTGCACATAAATTTGGACAAACTGATAGATTAAATCTAACAGTGAGCCAAAGGTGTAAGTATTTTAAATTTTGACAGATACTGTGAAGTTGTCCTGCAGAGGATGGAACAATTTATGTTTCCAACAGCAATGTATGAGACCCTGGCCAGCACTGAAAAAAATCAAGTATTTTAACTCTTGTAAGTTTAGTAGGAGAAAACTATGTATTTTTTTTCATAATTTGCTGTTCCTCCATTGTTATCGAGATCGAACATCGTTTGCATACACTTTACGGTCATTTGTATTTTTTTGGAGGACACCTTGCTTTTTTATGAAACTTGTTTGTTCGAACAAGGGAAAAAAGGAGAGAGAGAATGACAAACCAAGAAGCGACTCTTTTTTTTTAATTTAATTTAAGTTCAATTAATTAACATGTAGTGTATTATTAGTTTCAGAGGTAGAGCTCAGTGCTTCATCAGTTATATATAACACCTCATGTTCATTACATGATGTACCTTCCTTAATGTCCATCACCCAATTATCCCATCCCCCCAACCCCTTCCCCTCCAGCCACCCTGTTTGTTCCCTATAGTTAAGAGTCTCTTATGGTTTGTCTCCCTCTCTGATTTTGTCTTATTCTATTTTTCCCCTCTCTTCCCCTATGATCCTCTGCTTTGTTTCTTAAATTCCACATATGAATGAAATCCTATGATAATTGTCTTTCTCTGATTGACTTATCTCCTTTAGCATATTACCTTCTAGTTCTATTCACATCATTGCAAATGGTAAGATTTCATATTATTTTGATGGCTGAGTGGTACTACATGTGTGTGTGTGTATATATATATCTTCTTTATCCATTAATCTGGCAGTGGACACCTGGGCTCCAATGCTTATAGCAGCCGTGCCCACAATAGCCAAACTACAGAAAAAGCCAAGAAATGACTCTTAACTATAGAGAACAAACTAGGGGTTGCTGGAGGGGAGATGTGGGGTAGGATTGGGTGAAATAGGTGATGGAAATTAAGGAGCGCACTTGTGATGGGATCTGAGTGATGTATGAAATTGCTGAATGACTATATTGTACTCTTGAAACTGATATAACACTGTGCTATCTATACTGGAATTAAAATAACATTTTTAAAAAAGAAACTGGTTTGTTTCATATTGAGTTGCATAAGCTTTAAATAAATTAAGAAAATTACCCTTTTGTCATATGCATAATTTTTTTCAGCTTGTTATTTTTCAGTTTTCTTTTTTGGAATATATTGTCATCTAGAGTTTTTTGTTTTTAATTTTGTAAGGTCAAATTTTTCAATCTTTTAATTAATGGCTATTCCAAAAGGCTTTCCCTGTTCCAATTCTATTTATAGATTCATTCATACTTTCCTCAGTTTTGCTAATCACCTCAGGTTTTTTTTTTTTAATGTTTTAATCCTTTGGCATTAGGAACATATCTCTTTTGTTGTTGTTTGTTCCAATTAGCAGTACTTTCTATAACACTGAACAATAATTTTTTGTACTTGAAAATTTGTATGCCATAATTATTATCAGTCTAATACCTCTAGGTGCTTGGATCTATATATTTAAGTTTCTGTTTCATTGCCTGGACTCTTTTTTTCCCCTGGATTATACTGCCTTAGGTATTTTCAGTAAGAGTACAAGAGTTTTACCTGGTGACTTTGCTTTGAAACACTTCATTTATTCAATTGATTTTTTGATTATGACTCCCTAGAGGTGAGTGGAGGTGGAAAATATCTGACTTTCCCTGAGCACTTGTTTATGTCACCTCACTGAATTATTTGATTGATTCCTAAACCATAATTCTTCTATACAGGTGTTAATTATCCAATATCACAGAAAAAAAATCAGCTTCAAAGAGGTCAAGCTATCAAGTGGCAGAGCTGAGATTCAAACCCATTATGTGTCTGATCTTAAAGCCTATGCTTCTTCCACAACCCTAAGTCTCAATATCTCATCTGAGATACAGGGTCAGGGACACACGGTGACAGGGTCATCCTCCAGCATTAAATATCACATAGAGAGTTGGAATTTGAGGTAGGATGCTAAATATTAGAAGGGAGGTAGGAGTAACCAGCATGGCATTCCTAAATCTGCTAGACAAGAGAGACTATTTGGGTTGGCGGATAGGGTTTGTAAAGGAACTTGAGAAAAATAAAAACTCAAAATGGAGTTTGAGACAGATGGTAGAGAGCTTTGATTACCTGGCTAGAGAGATTGTTTTGTATTTATGGTCTCATTAGAAGGAAAGTTTTTCCTTCTATGCAGTTGTGAGTGCTCTTTTAATTTGACTAGTGCAAGGGTCAGCCAAGTGTCTACTACAGGGCAATTTTGACCAGCCCATTTTTGTTGTTGTTGTTATAAATAACTTTTAGGGAAATATAGGCACCCCCCAGTTGTTTTCATATTGTTTGCTTTTATGTTTCAATGCAGAGTTGAATAGTTGCATAGAGCATGCCTAAATAGCCTAAAAATCTGTCCTCTGTAGAAAAAGCTTGATAACCCTTATCCTAGGATATTTTCGCAAAATGTCACAATAGCTGACCTGCTAAACAGATCAATTTTGTTTATATGAATAAAATGTCAGAAAAGGATTTTCAACATTGATTCAACATTGATTAATTGATTCTTCAACCCATGTCACCATCTAAAATTGCTTGAGGCATCTTTATACTAAAATTGGTATTTATTTAATTTTGTTTTTCTATAATGACACAACTTAAATCATTTGATGCATTCAGAGAAGTAAATAAAAGATATGTCAAACATAAATTGATCAATGAAGTTGTTTATAAGGCCTGATAAAATACTCTGAAAAGCACTCTTTTAAATTTTGCTCTAATATGAAAAAATTTAGAAGTAACCCAAGGTATATATCAAGAATAAAAACCCAAGCATCTAATATAAGGAAATAATAAATTTACTATGTAAATTATGTTACTCTTGTTCAACAAGAGAAGGCCAAATGGACTTCAATGGTAGTGATTATTTATTTGAATTTTCATTATTAGAACCCTTGAGTCATTAGCTAATTAGCGTAAAGTGCATTTGTGAGATGGAGGAGAGGAAAAATGTTGCTGGAGTGCATCAAAAGTGATGTGGTTCCAAGAGTGACTGAGCTCTTAGTAGCTTCCGCCTCTTTAGGTCCTTGACTGGCGACCCCATCCTGGGGTGCTCAAAGCCTCTCCTCCAAATGTCACTTTCCTGCTGAATGGCATCGTCCTTCTAAATGTGTAGAGTCTCAGTTGTTTCTAAATCAACTGTGGATAATTTATACAAAATGTGAACACAAAAATTTAGGTGTTGTTTTAAATTGATATGGAGTAAAATTTAATGATATGCTTCTCATCAAGATAGAAAATGATTTCCTATAATTATCTACTTTAAGAATAAAGTCTTTCATATTTAAAGGAGAATGAATAACTAAATAACTAAATAACTAAATAACTGAATAACTATTTTATCCATGCTCTAGACTTAACCTTGGCACTATTGGTATTGGGGCCAAATGCTTCTTGGTTGTGGGGCTATCCTGTACATTGTGGGGTGTTTTCCAGCATCTGTGGCCTCTACCACTGATTGGCAGTAGCAAGCACCCTATTCCCCTTTCCAGTAGTGGCACACAAAAAATGTCTCTAGACATTGTCAGAAGTCCCTTGCAGGGCAAAATTGGCCCCAGTTAAGAACCACTACCCAAGACAAAGATGTGTGACAGGCTGTGTGCGAACATGTGTACCTCATAATCTAGTTAATAACCAAAACCATGGTTTTAACAGGCAGCCTCCTGTTTTTGGATCTACTCTTTTTCTTGGGAATTGTATTTATTTATTATCTTTTGTGGGGAAGGAAAATGGAGACTCATATATTTAATCTTCAAATTAAACTATCACTAGGCTGCCATTTATTAGCTGCATGACTTGATAAATGACCTCTAGAAGCCTCAAGTTCCTTGTATCGGGAATAATTTTCATAAAGTACTTAGCACCTAGCATGTTATTAATAAGTTTTGGGTTTTTATGGATGATTATTTTAAATTGCATTATAATTATTTCTTTTCCTTCCTCATGGAAAGATTTTATATTTCCATTCCACATGTGTCTTCTATGATTAGCTTTAGCGAATAAATTGTGAGTAAAAGTGGCCACTTTCAAGAAGCTATAAAAACCATTGCATGATTTTCCCGCCCTTCCCCTGGCTCTCCCTTGAGACCAGCAACGTCTCGGGGGCTGTTCCTGCAGCCTGAGACCTGGAATGAAGACAGCATGGAACAGAACCATAGCCAATATGTGGCAGACACGTAACTTGAGCTCGAAACTAAGTTGTGTGTGTGTGCTTTTTTTTTTTCTTTTTAAATCAGCCTAACTTGGCTGGAGCTCATTGATAAGCTAATTAACCAAACATTTCTTGAATGCTTATCACATACCAGATGTGGTATTATGGATAAAGAGATCAGCAAACCCTTCCAGGCTGTTTTATATCGTAGATTCTATGATCAAGAAGGAAAAAAAATAACATGACAAAATTAGCTGACCTGAATGCGATGGAGGCTGCCTTTGTTAGGGAAAGGGAAGTGCCTTTTCAAGTCAAACTCAGGTCAACTAGATTGCTAGTTATAGAGAACAGAAGAAGAATCAGGCTAAAGGAAGTGCAGGGCAGGGAAGCATGCAAACAAGGAGCATTTTCCTTTAATAGGGAAGAATTAGGTGAGGATATGGCATGCAGACTGTGTAGACAGGAGGAGGGGGCACCTGAGTAGTACAGTGGGTTCAGATTCTCACTCTTGGTTTTGGCTCAGGTCCTGATCCCAGGGTTGGAAGATCAAGCACAGAATCCAAGCTCTGTGTGGAGTCTGCTTGAGTTTCTCTCTCTTCTCCCTCTGCCCTTCTCCACCTCTCTCTCTCTCTCTCTCTCTCTAATAAATATATACATACAGGAGAGGGAGATGCCATCGATATTTTATAGAAATAGTGATGACTGCATTTTGAAATTTGGGATTTATCTGTCTAGACAAAAGGAAAACATTAAACATTTCTAATCAGTAGAATAATAATGTCCTATATTATTCACTGTGTCATTGTCCATACTTCTCGCCTGTTTAGAAGATTTTAATGGCCTTGTAACATTATTTAAAGATGTGTATCTGTGTCTAAATGTCTTATTTCTCAGAACAAACTCAAAGAATAGAGGTTTTTACAGTAAGCTGACATTCAACTTTTCTAACATTGAATTTCTTAGAGAAGTATGATCCTGAAAGAAGAGTAAGAGGGTATTATTCCTTACTGAATAGCACTAGCTTTTTACTTCTTGTTGAAATATTGCCAGTGACAGTGTACTAGGTAGTGTTTCAGGGAGAAAGATGACAGGGAAAAAAAATAATAATAACAAAAGCACAATAGTAAGCAAGTCCAAAATAGAAATGGAAACTTGTCATTGGGAAAGATTCTGGAAATGGTAGAGACTCATTTCTTCTTTATTTGAATTCTGTTTGGGATTCATAAGGAATTACCATTTTTTTTTTCAGGTAAATCTTTTCTGGGCAAATCTATTCCATTGATGATAATGCCATCCTTTATGGATTTCCTGAAAGCTGTTTCTTGCTACAGAACACATTCCTAACTGATAAATTAGGACACTCAGCCTTTCCAACAATTGTGTAGCCAATCATCATCATCTTATTATTATCATCATCATATATCAAGTGGCTTTGTTCTCATGACTACACTTGGAAATATTATCTCAAATCATAATCATGATACATGGCCACACTCAACTGTAAAGGGATAGAGAGCAAATGAGTTTTAGGCTTTCTAACCTCTATAACCTTCATGGCCACTCTGTCCAGTTTTGTGCCCATTGCCACAACCTTTACATTTAATTCAATAATATTTAAAGTTTAGTTCCTGGCTCTTGGTAGGCACATTTCAAGTATTTGAAGCTACATGTGCCTGCTGGCTGCCATATTGCATGGTGCAGCAGATATGGAATATTTCCATCACCACAGAATGTTCTGTGAAAAAGTACTGCTCTATGATAAAGACATGCAAGAGGAATGAAATTCTACCAATCTTCCATCATGCCTCAAGGTGTCTAACATAGGGAAGGCCCATGTTCAACGGTTCTTCTAAAAGGTTAATAATTACTTATCTACTTCTGTTGTATGAAACCCAAATATTCTATCCCCTTACTGATTAACATTTTTAGAATGGGAAAGAGCAAATAATAAGTAAGTTAAAAATAGTGAGTGTACTCTAAATTTGTCTAAAATTCAGTGGAATCACCTACAAACTTTGGTCCTCTACTGCTACTACAAAATTCAAGTAAAGGCATAAAATAAACAAGACAGCAGCCTCTCAGAGATTTAATGCCACTTTCTATGCCAGCCATTCTATAAAATATTAATGAGGACATTTGCTGTAATAAATGTTAATACATTCTCTTGAACGTGTGAACACTGGCAGATGATTCTTTATAGTGACATTCAGTAGTAGGAAGAGTTTATTAAAACAATATATTAATTTTCAGGAAGCTAAAAATAATACTTAAGTTCATATCTGCTGTTTTTATAGTTTCCTACTGATTTTTTAAAATTGGAATAAAGTAATTTTTTGCAGCAGAAATGTTTGAATCCAAGAACCAAAACATTGTGTCCATAAAATACCTGAATCTTGCTCTCTCTTATTCGTGATAACATTACTAGAATCAGGAAAGGATAATAAGCATCTATGAACTTCCATACATGAATGAAGGACACACTAACCCATCTCTAGTTACTTAGTGGATATGATTTAAAATCTAGCATCACTCAATATGTGATATTGAGAGAAAGTTCAAGAAAGTTCTCTGATATACTAAAAGCCAATTCCATGCATAGAAAAAAATCCTCGTTTCTATACATTAAAAAAAAAAAAGAATCCTCATTGAGAAACAATTGAATGGACCTTGTCTTTTCTGATATCTTGACGTAATGACTATGGCCTATATGTTACTTTTGTGATACCTCCTGGACCACTCAAAAATGCAAGTATAATTTTGAAACTCATCTTAATCTATAAATCACATAACTATTGATACGTAGGTAACTTTTACGATTTTTGCACTCACTAAATTTGCCTTTTGCAAGGTTGATGATTTTGTTTGATATTTCTGGTTATGATCTTATTAAATGTAAAATTATCCTTTTGGAAATTAGGTAGTGAAAGTAGAGAGATACGCTCTCTAGCAACCCAGAGTAAGATTCAGAATTCTAAACTAGTGATTTCCGTAAAAATATAATGGCATGCCAAGAATATTATTGAAAGTTCTCTGCCTTATATGGCACAACTTAATTTTTCAACAAATACTTATGGAGTACCTTCCTCAGGTGAATCTTCGTATTGCCTAATTGGAGGGGCCACAGAAAAGTTAAAAACACAAAACAATTCAAAAAATGGTTTGCAAAAAAAAAAAAAAATGGTTTGCAGTCATAGCAGAGCCATTGTATTCTGACAGTGTATTGGAACCAGCTGGGAAGCTGTGGAAACTGTTTCCTCCAAAACTTGCTTGTTGGAGCTTTAGCTCCCCTTGTGGAGCTGGGACTTTTGGGAGGTCATCAGGGTTATGTGAGGTCATGATGTCAGGACCTTCATAATGGGATTGGTACCCTTAAATTGGTACCCCGAAATGAAGAGACAACAGAGAGCTTGTTTTTTTTCCTCTCCTCCAGAGAGTGTGGGTATGTGATTAAGTCATGTGAGTACAGAGCAAGATGGCAACCACCTATATAAATCAAGAGGAGCGGCTTCAAAAGAAATGCTTCCTTGCCTGCCTTTTTTATCTTGGGCTTCCCAACCTCCAGAATGGAAAGATATACATTTTCTGTTTTTACTATCTAGGTTATTGTGTTTTGTTATGGCAGCCAGAGGTGAGTGATATAGAAGCTAAAATGTATGAAAAACAAAGGATGAAATCTCCTACCTCTTCCCACTTTCAAATGTTTGTGTTGGTTTCATCTTGCAGAGCTTTAAGGAAGCTTCTCAGACTGATGAGTCTTCTTTCTCCTCTATTTGCATTGAGAACCACTGTGTAAGATACAGCGCTGTTAGGACAGAAGATAAAGATTACTTTCATGAACTTTTTAAGATAAAAATTGGGTGTTTGATTTTGTTTGTGTTCAGGTGATAGGAATTGATTTAGTTCAGTGAAAGGCAGACATCCCTTCCTCTACATGGACACCCTCATTTTCCCCGGGTTCTGATATCAGATGAAGTGGAATTTTGGGGAGAGTCATGGGAGAGCAAGGTAGGAAACATGAAATTTCTCAGAAGGTGCACTGTCCCAGGATGCACAATGCTTTCCATTTTGGGAGGTCCCAGTCTTTGCAGAACTTTTTTTTTTTTTTTTTTTTTGCAGAGCTTTTCAAGGAGAATGGGAGGTCCTAGCCTACAGGTGGGAGCTAAAACAGGAATTTGGGGTTATCGAGTAAACTTTTTTCAATCATAGCATTGTAAAGTCTGGACTTGAAAGTTTAGTAATTTATATCTTTGTATGATATTGTGCATTAGTCATACCCATAATTTAGAAATAAAAGTCTTAAATTTCCATTGAAGGAGTTTTAGAGTCTGGGGTTACTGAGGAAGGCAGTATTAATTTCTTCCCCTACCCTCTCCTAATAACGTAAAATCATACTGTACACATAATTGGAAAAATAAACAGTCTTTTCCACACTCCAGCAACCCTTCGCGGGACATGATGGCGCTTTCCTAAGGAGCGTTCTCATGTCAATACAGGAAACCATTTCAAAGCCTTAAATCTCTAGAGAAGGCAGGGAGGTAAGAGCTGATACGGCACTACCAAGAAACTGCATTACAGAATGGGATGAATTTGCTGCTATTGCAGATTTTTATCATTTTTGAGTCTCTTCATTGGCTGACTTTGAGGGGGAAAGGAAAGATAATGATTAATAAAAGAGAGTGGCCACACTTTGTGCAAGGTAACTTAGTAGTGGTTTTCAAAGGGTGGGTGGGTCAGTTGCATCAGCATCACCTGAAACTCCTTGGAAATGCTAATGACTTGCCCACATCCAATCTGTAGGAATCAGCAGCTCGGGGGTGGGTCTAGTAGTTGGAGCTTAAACATCTGCAACTGATTTGGATGCAGACTCCACGTGAGAATCATTGCTTTAAAATAACATCAGCTGGGGCACCTGGGTGGCTCAGTCAGATGAGCATCTGACTCTTGATCACAGGGTTGTGGGTCAAGCCCCATGCCTGGCATGGAGCCCACTTTAAAAAATAATAACATCAGCTGTAGGAAGGTGGAACAGTTGGTGTAGGAACAAACTATTCACATAAAATGGACACCTACAAATAACAGGGGCAAAGAGAAGGCTGCAGAACCCCCACTTTGTGAAAAGCGTTGGGTCTCTAGAGAACACAGTGGCAGTGGTGGTGGTGGTGGGGTCTTCGTGAGCATTGCTGCGGGACAGTATGGCACAGCGATGAAGAGCATAAGCTGGAGCCAGATTCTCCAGGCTTCAGTCCTCACCTTTACCATCTAAGAGCTCCATGGCTGTAAAACATTTCTTGATCTGCAAAATACCTAACACAGGGTTTGTTACAGGGATTAAGGAGTTAATATGTGTAAAGCATTTAGAACAGTGCCTGGAACAGAGAGCTCTACGAGTATCTGGTATTTGGGTCTTTCTCAATATATAAAGTGTAGTTTTATATTAAAATCCCTTAATCCAATTGTAAGTTCACTATTTTCTTTATACTTATAGACAGTGCATCTTAAAGAGTTTAAATAACTTGATGGATTAGTCAGGATCCTTGCAATTACTAGTAACAAAGATATAATCAAAATGCTTTGAAAATTTAAGGGGAATGTATTGATCCGGATAGCTACACATTCCAGAGAATCTAGAAAATGTCTGCATTCTTGGTGCTCAAGTCATCGTGTCGGGACCTGTGTTCTTTCGCTATTATTTCTTCTGAGAGGGCAACTCTACACCCTCTTTCCACCTCATCCCTTCTGCTACCTCCCAGTAAAGTGAGTGATAGACTTTATTCCTGTTCAGAGACCCACATTGCAAATCAAAACCTCAGCCTACACTTACTGGAAACACCTGTCAAGGAATCCTAGCATACTCCAATCACAATCCTCCAACTCAGCTTTAGTTCATTTGCCTAACCTTAGGACCCAGGACCTGCTAGCTGTGGGAGGAAATCCCCAGACCTCCTAGCCAACCATGCCCTGCTTCTGCATTGCTTCTAAAACCAGCTGTGGGGCCCTGTACTCTTCAACGCTGCCTGTCCCCATCCCTGGATTGTTTCCCTGGAATAAGGACATACATCAGACTTGTAACAAATTGTTTTGGTTTTGTCATTTGACAGGAGGTTCTCTTCCTGAGTTTTATTTTTTAATTGGAGTATAATTGACAACACAATGTTATACTAGTTTCAGGTGTACAATGTAGTGATGTAACAATTCTATACATTATACCAGACAACACAGCAAGTGGAGTAAACGGCTGTCCCCACACACAAATTACTACCATGTTACTTACCATATTCTTTGTCCTGTACTTTTCATCCTGTGTCTTAGTATTTGTACCTATGGAGGTTTGTACCTCTTAATCCCCTTGACCTAATCCCCTCTTCCCTACCTACCTCCCCTCTGGCAACCAGCAGTTCTTCATATTTATGAGTCTGTTTTTGTTTATCCATTTATTCTTTTTAGATTTTACACATAAGTGAAATCATATGGTATTTATCTTTTCTGACTTAGTGTAACACTTTCTAAGTCCATCCATATTGTCATGAATGGTGAGATTGCATCCTTTTTTTATGGCTGGTTGAGCAATATTTCATTTGATACACGGTGTCAGCTTTATCCATTCATCTAACAATGGACACTTGAGTTGCATCCAAATCTTGGCTATTAACTCTGCAATAAACATAGAGGTGGTGCATGGACCTTTTCAAACTAGTGTTTTTGTTTTCTTAGGGCACATATCCAGCAGTGGAATTACTGGATTGTATGGTAAGCCTATTATAGGATTTTTTGAGGAACCTCAGCCCCTGGGCTTACCCACAAAAGCCTGACTTGGATGATGTGCTTGTCTTTGAGCCAATTACATATCATTTGGTCTGGATCACATGACCATCTTTCCAACAGCAGATCGAGTCAGAACACCTGATCCCCATCCTCTGACCTCAGAAGGACATGAAAAACTCAGGATTCTTGAACAGAAAGAACGGAAGGGGGATGATGGTAGGATTGAAAATAATAGGTGTTGACTGCATGTGCCTAGGGTCATCCAGGTGTCCAGTGGTAGAGCCATGCCTCCTATTAAAGATGCCCATCTGTTTAATTCAGAAGGCATGTTAAGTACTCCCAAATACTACGTGAAATTAAATATTTCTGCTGTTCACTATGAGCTGATCAATGTCCTGGGTTTGAAGAATGTAAAACAACATAAGACCCATTACAGCCCTAAGGAGCTTTATTTAACAGTGGAGACAAACGAAAAGAGAAAATGATAGTGTCTGGATTAAGGTGCTCAGAAAGAGGCATGAAGGGCTCATTAGCAGCAATTAGAGGTACTTCCCTTCTGATCATTAATCACCAAGTACACTTCTGAACTCCAGGATCCGTACCCTCCCTTTGCCAGGGAGCATAGGGCGAGGGGGTGGAGAGGAAGTTAACATCTGAGATGTACCTCCTGGAGGAGGGAGAAATTCTCCTCGGTTATTCTAATTTGATTAATGGAATCCTCAATGTCGATGGTCGACTTCGGGGAACTCACTGCATAAATTAAAAAGGAAAAAGAAAAATCAAACATAAGCTTTAATTAATATATTAGAAGATATCTTCTGCAAAATGGGGGATCTTGATCCTAACACCCCAAATTCTTTCTCCAAACTTTTTTAGTGCTTCAGAGAGAGCCTGAATTCATTCACAAAGAAATGAAAACGAGTTCATTTTCCCTTGGTGCTTACTGGTGAAAACTGCCCATTTAATATAAAAATGACACGTTGGGTGAAGCCAGCTCCATCTGGATAAACTCCGGAGCTGCTGAGGCCCCCGGAGCTCCAATCGGGGCTCTGCCTTTGACATCCGAGCGCTGTGCTTGGCTGGCAAGTCAGAGGGACCGGGCTAGGGTAGGCGACCCAAAATCTTCCATTCATCTCAAGTCAATTTCGTGAATTGGTCCTGAAAACCAAGTATGAGCTGGAGGGCACCCAGCCTTCCTGTGAAATCCACGAGGTGCAGGGAGCAGCACAGTGGTGATGTTAGTCTGGTTGCGTCTTAAGTCAAGATTCTGCTAAAGAGCTGGATTGGAAACTCTTCTTCATTTTAGGGGACGTTGTGAGGCCGTGTGGTCCACACTTCAGGCTGTTAGATTCGTTCAGCACTCCAGAGGTTTCAGCTGGTCCCTGGACTTGTTCAGCTGCTGGTCTGGTTCTGGCAAATTCTCGAGGAAGAGCGGCAGCCCTCTGCTCCATAGCATCCGCCTATCAATTTTCTCATTTCACACAATCTGTCACAGACATCTGCTAAGGGAAATTTTTGACTAAAAAAAAAACAAAAACAAAAACATAAAAGCATTGAGAACTCAACTGTGGAAAGAGGGATGTGAGAAATTTTGAAAATCAACTCCATATACTCTGATCATAAACAATAAAGAGTAGACATTGTATTTAGTTTTGAAGCTAAACAGAGTGAGGCTTGGCATTTGACAGAATGGCCAGCGCCTCCAGGAAAGTGGCCGATGCCTTCACTATTTCAATAGCTTAGATGTAGCTGGGTGTCATGGACGGAACCCTAAAACTCCTGGTAAAGCCCTAACCTCCAGTCTGGTTAGCCGTATTTAGAGTGAGGAATAAAGAGAAAAGGAGTCAGTAAGCTGGGGCCCTGACCCCATAGGGTTAGTGTCCATATAAGAGACACCAGACAGCTCACAGTCCCTCTGCACATCCCCAGTAGATAATCCACGTGAGGACAAATGGCTATCTCCAAGCCAGGGAGAGTGTCCCCACCACGAGCCAATTCCTGCCAGAAGCTGAACTTCGGTAGTTACGTGACACATGAAACCAAACACTTCCTCTACTTCTACCTGGGCCAAGTGGCCATTCTTCTGTTCAAATCTGGTTAAAAGCATGGACTGTGTCACACACCCAGTGATCCGTCCAAAACCAAGGACTGGACCTAAATTCCAAATACAGAGACTGAAATCTTCAGCCTTGCCTAGGGGAACACCTCGATCTTTGAACCTTTATAGTGTTGTTTTGTACAGGGCATTCTCTGTACAAATTTGTTGTGGTTATAAAACAATTAGCAAAACAGCTAACATTTGTATTTATTTTCTATTCCATACCTCTGCCCCATGTTTTTTCTCCTCAAAATCCATTCCTTTCCAAATGAATCTGTTGGAGAAAAAAAAAAAAGGAACTAAGAATGCTTCAGCAAGGCAGCATTGGTCAAGGAATTCAAGATGGTAGATGAATAAGCAATGATTCAAATTTGGGAAGAAAAGACTGCCAAACGATTGGCCCACCAAGCTTTTTAAATTCAGAAGAGCAATTCTAAATCTAAAGAAATGTAGTATTAAAGTAATTACATTACATTGGAAAAAAAAAAAAAAACAAACTCCTCTAGCCTCCAGAACTATGAGAAAATAAGTGTGTGTTCTTAAACCACTCAACCTAAGGGTTGCTGTTGTCAAGGTGGCTACAACTGAATACTGTGGATCTTGGTACAGAGAGGTGGGGTACTGCTGTATCAAATACCTAACCGTGTGCAAGCAGCTTTGGAACTGGGTAATGAGAAGAGCCTGGAGGAGTTCAGAGGTCCATGTTGGGAAAACAGGCTGCTGTGGAGGAACTGTTGATAGAAATACGGACATTCAGGATGATTCTGGTGAGGGTGCAGAAAGAAAAGAGGAGAGCCAGAGAGAAAGCTTTTGTCCTAGAGAACACAGGCATCATCCTCTAGGATGCACAGGGTGTAGGTAGAAATAAGGACACTGAAGGCCCTCGTATTGGAAATGGGCAACTTAGTGAAAACAGGAGGAAGGAACGTCCTTGGTGCGTAGAATTTGTCTGAGTTGTGTTGTAGTATTTTCTGGAATTCAGAATTTGCAAGCAGTAAAATGAGCTACTTTGCTGAGGAAGTTTCTTAGCAAAGAAGTGAAGTAGCTTAGGTTTTTTTTTCCTTTCCTACTTGCAGTACAATGCAAGAGGAGAGAATTTTTTTTTTTTTTAAGATTTTATTTAGTCATGAGAGACACACACAGAGAGAGAGGCAGAGACACAGGCAGAGAGAGAAGCAGGCTCCATGCAGGGAGCCCAATCCAATGCGGGACTCGATCCTGGAACCCCAGGATATGACCTGGGCCAAAGGGAGAGGCTCAACCAGTGAGCCACCCAGGTGCCCAAGAGGCGAGAATTGATTTGAAGAAATGGTTAAGCAAAGGAACCAGAACTTGAAGACTTCTAAAAACTGAGAAAGCTTCTTCTGAAAAGCACATTAAGGGTGTGGCTGAGCAAACAATTGATTAAGAATCTGGTTTGGATGCAAACCACTGATGTGATCATTTATTTTTAACAGAAGCCAGGAATAGAGGTGGAATTTTATCAGGAGAAACCCAGCCAGTTTTGAACTGAAAGGGGTCAGAGAGAGGCTGAAATGAAGGAAGGCTATCTTGGGTCTTTGTTTTTGTTTTTGTTTTTTGGTCTACAGGATGGGACCACAGAACTCTTCAGGTCAAACATGTTTTATCCTTTAGGAAAAAGGAAGAACGACCCCAAAGGTGGTTCAGAGATCAGCAGGGTTGCCCTCCCTACTTGCCAGAGGGAAGCCTGGTTTCCCCTTCATTTCGGAGAGTGGGGCCTCAGCTTTGAGGGCCAATAATGCCACTCTCCAGTGCCTCAGGGGCCAGGCCTTGGCCATAGTTGTCAGAGCAGTGCTGCTCCAGGGAGCCAAAGGGTGGGGGTGGGAGGGTGATGCAGCCAGGCCGGGGGCCTGGAGGACAGAATATCAAACTGGAGGATTTCTCTCAACCTTCAGATCTAATGGAATTTACCCTGCTAGATTTTCCATTTGCTTTGGATTCGTCACCCCTTTTTTTCCTTCCATTTTTTCTCTTTTGGCATAGAAACATCTTTCCTGTGCCTGCCACACCAGTGTATTTTGGAAGCACATAACTTGTGTGGTTTCACAGGTTCACAGAGAGTTTTTACATTGGGTTGAATCCTACCTGGAGTCGCCCCCATATCTGGTTTAGTGATACATACACGAGACTTGGGCCATTAGACTTGACAGCTGATGGGAGAATAAGTGAAGACTTTGGAGGCCACTGGGATGGAATGAAGGTACTGTAGATGAGGGAAGGACAAGCAATTTGGGGTCAGGGTGGAATGCTGTGGAGTGAATATTGGTGTCTTTCCAAAATTTGTGTGTGGAAGCTCTAACCTCTGCTGAGGCTTAAAGAAACCATTAAGGTTAAATGGGGTCATAGGGTGAGGCCCTGATCCCATAAGATTAGTGTTCATATAAGGAGAGACACCAGAAAGCTGGCCGGTGTCTGGGTCTACACTCTCGCACTCTTCAGCTTCAAACCGTTAACATAATAAATTTCTGTCTTGAAACCACCCAGCCTGTGATGGTATTTTTTATGGCACGTCAGGCCGACTCCGGTGATAGACAAGGCCATGCGGATATAGATGCCTGTTTTATATGCCAGTCTATGTGTTCATGAGTGGATATTATCAATCTTATTAGCTATCGATTCTTGAATTGATTCACTGATAGCGATAATTGCTTTTCCTAATGTATCATTCCAGTAGCCTTTACAAGAAAAAGAAATGATACTTACCCCAGATAAATTTCTGTCACTATCTCTCCCTTGGGTTTCTGCGATCCTTTACTCGATCATTCTATTTAGCAAGGAACTACTTGCAAGTTCTAACATGCATAATATTTCATACCTTCACATGGTTAAGCATGATCTTCTCTTTATAGAATTCCCTCTGCCTTTTGCAGAGCTAAGAAACTTGTAAGCTTCCAGCGTTCAAGTGAACTATTCCATTTACACCCTTTGGGAAGCCTAACTTCATAGGCAGAATAAATGCCCCTTCCTCGGAGATGCCTGTGTCCCTTGTATGTCATTTAATTAGTGACTTCAGACGATATATGCAAAACCTGCAAAGGAGATGGCTGGGAGGACAAACGCTCGTGAGAGTTAGCACTGATGGGCAATGTTTCTGAGACAGAATTAAGAATGCGTAATTAAGAAAGAAAATTTTTTTTTTTTTTTTTTTTTTTTAAGTAGAGAAGTGCTGGGTGATGGCAAGATTCAGACAGTAGAGCTGAAACTCGATCTAGTTTTTAAGGAGTCTAACGCAGATGGATCTTGCAATGACCGAGGAGAGGGCAAAGATAAGTCCAAGTTAAGACTCTGCTGGAAGAGGCACAGAGAAGTGTTGGGGTCATGAGCTTATGACAGGGTAAGGAGGGCCATGATTTAGTCACTAATAGGAACTTCAAAAGAGGAGGAGCCTACCCACAGGGATGGGCAGGTGGTGATCTAGAATTGGGAGTGAAAAGGTTCAGATCTGCAGAAGAAGCCAGATGCCCGAGTAGTGTATCAGCCGCATGATCACTTGCTTCTCCTCAGTTTCCCAAGCTGGAAACCTTGGAGTCATACTTGACCATGACTTAGGACTCATTTGGTAGAGTTAGGCCACATCCTAGTGGTTATGCTTCTTAAATAGTTTTTAAATGCCACCCTCCTCTCTATCCCCAACTCTTATGTTATTAAATTAGAATCACTCCAGTACTAGATACCTTTGGTCTGCCCTTCAAGATTCACTCACTAGCTGCCTCCACCTGGCTCTGTGCTCTGGCTTCAGGCGGGGTTTGGCCAGTGGAAACCCTCAGCAAGAGGTGGCAATGAGAAGAAAGGTTCAGGCATTGAATCCCCTGATTCCTTCTCTGTGAGGTCTTCCAGGATGACTGTGTTGTGACAGAAGGTCACTGTTCCTTCTAAAGCCACCCATTGGCATGAGTATATTGACCCAAGTTCTTATGACCTTTCTTTACCCTCCTCCTTTGGCTCTTAGTACCTGGCTCATGCACTACCCTTGTTTAATGCCCCACACTGTGCACACACTCTTCTCCCAGTGCTAGGCTGAGTGTGCTAACAGAACCCTCTCTCCTCTTCCAAAAGGAAGAGCTGATCATGTCATTCTCCAAACTTGCAAATTCTCCTACAAGGTGGACTGAGTTTCCTTTTAATCATTTAAGCATTAACATTTGTGGGAAGAGCGTCACTTCTTGCAATGCTTGCAAGGACCCTGTACTCTGGCTGCTTTGAACATTTGGGCCCCAAAGACCTTTGGCCCTTCTGGTGTTCGTGCTTTGGCATAAACCGTGTCCTCTTCGTGAAATGCTCTCTCCTGAGGTCACAAAGAAACATATCTGTTCGTTGAGCAAAAACAAATGTCATGAAGGGTGGATCTGGGCGGGGGGCAGGGGGGTAATATTTCTTAGCTTACCTGGAGCAATTAGTGAGTATTTACTTAAATCCTATGACAAACTGTACATACTTCTATTACATTGCAAGTAGTACTGTATTTTCATGATTAACTGGCAGGCCTTCCTAGGCCCATTAGACTTAAAGTTTCATAGGAGAAGAACTGTGATATTTTAAAATCTTGATAGCAGTTTAAATCCTGATATCTTACTCCATGCCTGCCATAGATGTTCAGTATAATATGTGGAATAAATAAATATGCCAGCCTGTAAGCTATTAGCTAAAGACCTCACATCTGGTTAAAAGGTAAGATGGTCTAATGGTTACATCTTTTATTTTATTTACTTATGGCCAGAATTAATTTACCTGATCCATCTGGCTAGACTGATGTCCTCCTCCTCCCTGAGTCACTTATCCTATATATACACCTTTCTTAAAACTTTAAATCCGATAGAGAAGTTGATATGGACAGAGTGTTATAAGTGCTTACACTAAAAATTCATAGTCATTCATTAGGTATAAACTGTGTACCATTTTCCATCTATAAACAAATATTTACTGTGTATTTTATTTAGGAGACACGTTTTCAAATAAGAAAATGTGTTTAAACATACATGCCTTTGATTACAGTTGAATAATTGAGGTATATATTGTGTAGCTATAGTTAAATTGCAAGAAAAACTGAATTTATTCAATTAGAATATAAATAAAAATATATCCGGTAAATAATTTAGACCTAATAAGTTAAAGGGAGACTATCTTTCCTAAGTCTGTGGTCCTTTTATTTAATCTACCTGCAAGTAATAGGTAAAGTAAAATGCAAACTTCTATTAAGATTTTTACTCCGTCCTTTGCCACACTGTCTACTTGAATAAACAAATTTAATAAACTGAAGGGATATGCTTTCCTTTTTTTTTTCTTTCTGCACAGATGAAGCTTTAAAATAAAGTTTCCCACCTTCTGTTAAGCTTTCAGGGAGGCATCTGTGCCTCTGTAATAAGCAGCTAAGAGGCTAAGTCACATATTTTTCAGCTAAAAAGTCCGATCTGGATTCTTGTGCTGTCTCATTCATGTGAGTCAATGGCCATCCTTGCAGCACTGCTCTGGGAAGGAGAAAAGAAGCTGATGTGAGTTGATCTAAGTTGTGGAAGTCGATCCTGGGCCAGACTATTGGTTGGCTCATGTATTTTGCCCAACAGAGGTTTTTAGGAACTATTGGCCCACCAGGGACAGAAGATCTCTCTTCTCAGGAGCAAGTAATACTTAAGAGAAGGCAGAGAATAAAGACTGAAATGTAAATCATAATTTTAGCAGTGAGAATACCTGTTTAAGAAAAACAGAATTCTAGGTTTCAGCTCAGGTTTCTGCTCAGGTCATGGTCTCCGGGGTCCAAGAGACTCTGTGTTTAGGGGGAGCCTGCTTAAGATTCTCTCTCTCTGCTCCTCCCCTACCCCACTTGCATGCTCTCTCTCTTTCTCTCTCAAATCAATAAATATTTTAAAAAATAAAAACAAATCTTGTCATTTTTTCAAAGAACAAACAATACCATGGAGAAACTACTACTAATCTGGCCGACCTTGAACAGAATAATGACTAGTTAAATGAATTGTGTTAATTCAAAAATTACTTCCTGCCACAGGTATGTCTCAACCTATGCAACAGAAGTTCAGGTTAAGCATTTATTTAAACTAAATTTTCCCAGTGAATTAATAGGAAATGCAACAGAGTTTGCTTTTTAAGGAATATCTATGGCGATGGCTTGTGGAAAATCATTTGTTAAACCATATACTTAGATCCAAATTTCTCTGAATATAAATTTAGATTTTCACGTTCAGTAATAAGATTCAGGAGATATCTGTAGGCTATCCTTGCCATTGGGCCCATTGAAACTGGTATGAGGGCCAGGATAATATTTTGATGTCATCACCAGTCTGCATAGCCATCTAGTTTTACAGCTGTTTGCATTTGGAAAATAAATGGAGTGTATTTCATTCCCAGGGCAGACCTTCAGCAGAGCCTCTTCCAAGCACTAAATTACAGCAGCGCACTGAAGACAAAATATGTTGTGTGATCCATGCCCATTTCATAAAACATTTTTCTCCCTAGTAAGTTTTGATGACTGCACCAATTCTTTGAAAAGCCATGCATATTGAATGAAGGAGGTGGTCTCCGAAAGTAAAGCAAGGCACAAGTTTAAGCCCCAGAAATGCCTGATTTTTTGAGTTATGATCAATACCATTATGTGCTTTTGCCTTAATATTTCATAGCATTTCCATGTTGAGGTGTTTGCATAATGTCACATTATCTTGAGGTAGTGATTATGGAATTGTCTCTAGATTATTTCCAATTTTTTCCAAAAACCTGGTAATGATGCAGTTGGCACCTTTATTCACATATTTTTTTGTATTTTTATTTTTACAGGTGCATAAATAAGCTGTAATGTTGTTTTTATGCAGCAAAAAATATTTCATCTGCATAGATAGGCCCTGTAAATGAAGTCCTCTCGGTGCTGTAACAGTGTTTGGCGTGCACCATACTCACTATATGTTATTGTGGCAGCTTTGGGAGATGATGATTTAGAATTTGTTCATGCTAAACTGATATATAGGAAATAGTGTCTTAACGTAGCAAGTTTTTAATTCCTTATATGCTGTTTAGTGATCTTCCTGCAAAGAGTCCTAGCATCAAACATCTAGACTTAGAGACCATTTGCTCGAGAAAGATACTCTATTAGCTTCCATCACATAATCCCCAAACTATAATGAAAAACGTGATGCTTCCCTCACATGCATTCACCCTATAGGCAGCCAGATAAAGGTGCTGACAGGTTTTGCTTCAGTAACTTTGGTGACCTGAGGGTGCCTGGGTGGCTCAGTAGGCTGAGCATCTGACTTCTGCTCAGGTCATGATCTCAGGGTCCTGGGATCAAGCTTAGCAGGGAGTCTGCTTGTCTCCGTTCTTTGACCCTTCCCCCTGCTCATGCTTGCGCTCTCTCTTCCTCTAAATAGGTAAAATATTAAAAAAAAAAAAAAAAACAACAACAACAACAACTGAACTTTGGTGAAGAAAACAGTGCCTGATCCAGGAATGACAAAAAAATTAACAATTTGAAGGATGTATTTGAGACCTCTGTAAATCCCCCAGACTTAGAAATATACAAGAACATGAATAGCATACGAAGTAGAATAAGTTCCAGCAAAGACTTTAAATCCATACAGGGAAAAATGAGCAGGTCGTTTTGCCCTTCCACATACACTCTTGATTTCTCTGTATAGGTTTAGGAAACTGTGTTTAGGGAATAAATCTAAGAAAGCTCCTCCCCTTGATTTTTGCAAATAAAATTGCCCATTTGCAGCTCCTTAGATATTTTTGGTTTCTATCACCAACAGTAGCCTATACAGACAATCTTTCATGGAATTTTTATTTGACTTTTATGTGCTCTTTTTATCACATTATTAGCATTTACTAGATAAATTAGAGACCAACACATCAAAATAAAATAAAAATCATAAATGGTATACAGATGGCTAGGCTCCAAGTGGTAAGTTAATTGACTAAATGTAAAACATGAACAAGACTATAAATTACCTATGCCATGGGTCTCCAGGTAACTCCTTGAAAACTACAATTCTTTAATTTTTGAAAACCAAAGTTCTGTACTTTGAAATTAGACTACAAGAATAACTCCTAGCCTGTATGAAACCATAAAAAATTACTTTAAGAAAAAAAAGTCTTGAGCTAGCTAATGTTGAATAGTTTTGTTAACTTGAAACTTCTTTGCAAAGAATTTTTAATGATTTTTTCAAAGTTTAAGATGTATGGGGATATATTTGTCCTTCTATTTCTAGGCTCCTACTTTCTCAGACCAGATACAACTATAGCTACCCACCCCAAATATAGTCTATGCATTGCGTATACATAGTATGTGGATACGTAGTACCATGGATGTGTTATAAATGTACCCTCCACAGTTTTAAACACAGCATATACCTTTTTCTGCTCCTTTTGAAAGTTTAAAATATGTTTTGGAGATCATCCCATATCTTATTTTGTTATCAACTGTGCAACATTCCCCTGTATTGTAACATAATTTTTTATACCAGTCTATACCTCCTTGGCTATTGGTTGCCTGCTTTCTCTCACTAATGTGAAAATACAGTATTGCATATTCTTGCAAATTTTTTGTAACATACCAGAGAATTTTTTTTAAAATAGCTTCCTAAAAATTGAGTTGCTATATCAAAGAAAAAGTGCATTTTTATTATTGATGGTAATTCCAAAATTTCCTTCATAAGAGTTGACCACACTCTCTAAAAATAATGTGTGAAAAGTACCCACATTATACAGGTCGAGGTTCTAAATGTTACCTTTGTTAATTCCTTAGGTGGCCAATACCTCCACTTTGTTATTTTGATTTACATTTTCCTTAAGAGTTGGGTTGAGCATCATTTCACAGGCTTTTGTAGTGAACTGCCAGTTCACGCACTCTATTTTCTAGCGTTGGCAGGTAGTTTTTTTGGTTTTATGAGCTTTTTAATACACCACCCTACCATGCCTTTTTTGTGAAATACATGCTTTTTGCAAAACATAAGCTAGACTTGTTCATTGTTTACAATATACTTTTTACATACACATTAAAATTTTTAGGTGATCAAATTTGGGAACAGATCGGTAATTTCAAGTTTTGGTATAATGCTTCCTATTGGTATTCAAGATCATTTTTAGTTTGGTATTCAAGATCATTTTTAAAAATTGATCTTTTAAAAATACTTCAAAGTTTTTTCTTTTCTTCATATTTTTATTCCATTTTTTTATACCTTTAAAATTTTTTACATATTTATCTTTAATTCTTCTGGAATTCTCACAGATAAAAGGAATATGGAAGAGATTCAGCTTGTTTTGCAGTCATTCACCTGAATCCTTAAGAGTTATTACACTACTGTTAGCTAACTTACTCATTGTATTTCACCTCTGATCAGAAATAGGGGTTTGTCATACACTGATTATTCACATCAGTTTTTATTTTTGAAATCTCCCCTTCTGTCCTCAGTACGAAACTGTTAGTTCTTGTGGCTTTATGCAATAATACAGCTAGTCTTTCCTTATTGCTGTCTTTTTCTCCATAGAACATGATTTCTATATTTTTATATGAAATTTAGTCTTCTCTAGGCAATTGAAGTTGCTGAGTGTTTTAGGGGGGTTAAATAAAAAGTATTAGGGTAACTTGGTACCATTTTATAACTGAGTTATTCCATTCAAGAACATCACATAAAAGGGAATAAATATTTTTCTTCATTTTCAAAAGTTAGATTTGCACAGATCTTGTAAATTTTATTTCTAGAAATTTAACTCTGCTTTTTCTCTTTTACTACTGTAAATATTTTTCTTCCAGATGTTTTCTACTATATGGCTATTTTGATAACTGCATAACTTTCCATGTTACTTATTTTGTCACTAAAATACCTTTCCATGGAAAGTTTATATAATCATACTACTTAAAATGACAATTTTTATCCTAACAGATTAAAAAATACTTTTTCTTGGAATCCATTAAAATTTTTGGATTTGTAGACTTATAATTTTCAAAGTTAGACAATTTGGGCTATTTTTCTATGTTTCTGTTCAGCATGCCACCCCCTCCTGCTTCTTTTGGGTCTCCAATTGCATTAATGTTAAACTACTTGCTATTTTTTCTTAGGTGATGGGTGTTGATTCTTCTTCTTCTTCTTCTTCTTCTTCTTCTTCTTCTTCTTCTTCTTCTTCTTCTTCTCCTTCTCCTTCTCCTTCTCCTTCTCCTTCTCCTTCTCCTTCTCCTTCTCCTTCTCCTTCTTCTTCTTCTTCTTCTTCTCCTCTTCTTTCTTCTGAATTGTCAGGAGCTCATCTGAGCTGAGAGAGAGTGCTGAGCTACCAGGTATCGGAATAGCTGATAAAAGTAGCCCAAAATAAGAGTTAAGCCTTCTGTCACCTTCTGTGATGGTATAAGCAGGAGGCTAGAGCAGGAGAATGTGCTCACTTCTCCTGTTCCACTGTCCCTTCTGGAACACATCTGGAAGAGGGTAAAGTGGCTCAGCATAGGCATGGCGGAGTCATCTCCTAGCTGATGGTCCCTCCACCACATATAAACAACAAAAAGCTTGGGCAGTTTTGTGGATGCTGAGATCAGAGAGAAGGCGGTGGTCTGGATGGGGGAGGCTCAGAGGAGAAGAGTACTGGACACTGAATCAGAGTAGGAGCAGATGTCTTCAGGGTTTCCCCCTGTCCTCAAGGCCAGTCTTCCCTGTCCTCTCCCCCCACCACACCCATGTCCCCCCGAAAGGAGGCCTCAGGAGAGATCACTGCAGACAGATAAAGAAATCAGGATGATTTCTGGGCTAGGAAAGCAAATATGAGAAGGGCTTGTCTGGCCACATGGGCCTGAGTCCCTGACCATCACTCTCTTTGGAGACTGGAAAGCTATTTATGTATACCAAGTCCACCCCGCGGAAGGCAGCTTCCTGCCAGCCACTGCCCTCCCTTCCTGGCCACCACTTGGGCGGTCAGACAGTCTTAATGGCTTATGGTCAGGCTTAAGAAAACAGGTACAGGTTTTTAACCTGGAGCCTGATTACTCGTGTTCTTTGTTTTGGACAGTTTTTACGTACGTTTATGGATTGATTTTTTTCCTGCAGTGTCTACGTGTATTTTTCATTTAAGATAGTGTTTTTTATTTTTAGAAATTTCTTTTGTGTCTTTTAAAATATCTTCCATATCTCATCTGTTCCTGTTTCCCTCTGCTTTCTCGAACATATAGAGCATATGTACAGTAACAGTTTGCGATCCTGCCTGTGTGCCAGATCTGACATCTCTGTAACTTCATGGTTGATTCCTATCACGTTTTCTCCTAATTAAGGAATATATTTTCTTGCTTCCTTGCCTACCTCTGAGCTTTTTAATGGATGTCAGACAATGTCTTGTGAACTTTGTTGATTGCTGGCTTTGTTGCACTTCTTAAAATCATTTTAGGTTTAGTTTTGATAAGCAGTTAATAAAGACCAGCAAAACCCTTTGAGGCTTTGTCAGGACAGGTCCAGAGTAGCCATATCCCAGGCTAATCTGGCCCTGCTACTACCGGCTAGTACCCTGAAAAAGTCTTTCCATTGTGGAGCACAAAAGATACCTAGCTCAGTACGAACAGGTTCATGCTCAGCCAAAGATTTAAAACCCTCTCCTACAAATGTCTAGATCCCTCTCCTTTTCCATGTAGTATTTGTTTTTTCTAGGACTGACTCTGCCCCATAAAACGGAACTCTTTGGGCCTTTCTGAGTTCTGACCTCAGCCTCCTTAACCCAGAGAGACCACAGGCATCTTTAGGTTCTTCCTCCTAGCACTACAGCCTGACACTAACTCCAAGCAGAAAGCTGGTGAGATCATAAAATTCACTTTATTTCCCTCATTCTGATATCATACCTGCTTACCACTTGCTATTCAACATCTAAAAACTATTGTTTAATACATTGTTTTTCCAGTTATTGAAAGTGTATACTGCTGTAGTTGCATGACAAATCACCATAAACTTAGCAGCTTAAAACAACACATTTACTGTCTCCAAGCTTCCACAGGTTAGGAATCCCGCCATGGAATAACTGGGTCCTCTCGTCAGGGTCTTACAAGCCAGGAATCAAGGTGTCTGCAGGACAGTTAGTTCTGGACCTTGGAATTCTCAGCTAAGCTTTTGTGGTTATTGGCAGAACGGCCACCTCTCAGCTCCTTGCAGCCGTTGGTGTCAGGTCTCTTTTCTTGCCATCCCTCAGCAGGGGTGGTTCTCAGCTTGTAGAGGCCATGTGCAGTTCCTTGCCTTTTTATAACATGGTACCTAGTTATGTCTAAACCAGCTTTTTAAAGCCAGGCCCAGTCATAAGAATCTACTTTTTTTATTAACTCCAAATCAATTGATTTGGGAGTTTAGGTTTGTGAAATTCCTTCACTTTTGCCATATTCTATGGGCTTAAAAGCAGATCTCACATCGAACCTGCACATAAGTGGGGGAAGCTGAGGATACGACTCACTGGGAGTACTCCTAGGGGATGTCTTACCGAGACCACGTGGCCATTTTCATCTTTATTTCTTGTTCTTGGTTGAAAGTGGAAATTCTCTAGTTTTCTTTCATTCTTTCTATGAGCCTGCAAGTAGAGCCCTGAAGTTATTAAATGAAGTGATATCAGACTTTCTTGTAGCCAATTTTAAGGGAACTTTCCCCATTATTATTAAATGTTGTCATGCTATCAACCTATATATTTATATGTTAAGAATGCATATTAAATATTGATAAGTTCAATATTAGCAAATGTGTTTTCACAACAAAGAAGAAGACTCTGATTTTTCCCTTTTGGTCTATCTATAAGTTGAATTATTAACATTGAAACAGATTGGCATTTCTAAATTGAACCTCACTTGGTTATGCTGAATGGTTTTTCCCTAGTATTAAGATTCTTTAAATTAATAGACAAAAGTGGGATTCTGTAGTTCTATATTGTAATGTTTTTATTTTAAAGATATGTCTGCTTCATTAAAAAATTCAAGTTTTCCTTTATATGCTTTAGAATGGTTTAAACAATCTAGAAAGGTTTTTTTCCTTAAGTATTTTATAAGATCCAACATGTCTGGCACTTGAAGAGAAATTGCTCTTGTTTACGTTCTCAATTCCTTGTATAAAAATTGGTCTGAATTTATATCTCTCCTAAAGTCAATATTTTTTATTCATATTTTGCTAGAAATCACTCTTTTCCAGTACATTTTTTTAAGACTTGAAAAAGTAGTTCATAGTTTAATTCCCACGGTACTTTTTATTTCCCATTCTGTTGCTTATTTTGTATCCTCCTATTTTTAAAAAGGTTTACAAATGATTTAATTATTCATTAAAAAAAAGTTCTTGGACTATTTAACAGTTGGTTTAATTACCTAATTTATCTTACCTGATTCCATTCTTTGCCTATTTGACATTTTACTTTTTTTTTTTTTTTTTTTTTGGTACCGGGAGGGGGTTACGAGACTTTTTACTCTCATGTTTGTTTCTTGATTTGAAGATTTAATTCATTTATCTAATACTTCATTCACAAACTAGTTGACTTTTAGTCCCTAACTTTTCCTCCAGGTTCTGATTTTATTGTTCTTACTAAATCCAAGAGTTTCATATATGGAGTTTCATGTCACTTTTTCTAAGAATTTTTTTATTTTAGGTATTAATTCCTCTTTGATGTAAGAATTTTTATGGAGATTTTTTTAATAATTTTAATGTTAAGAGGATAGGAATTTTACAATTTGAGGTTTTTTTGGTAATACCTAATTTAATATAAAATGCTATCAAAAAATGTTTGCCCTGTAGTTTCTAGGTCTTATATTAATGTTCATATTACAGCCATTATAGGATGAATATATGTGCATGTTGTATGAGCACTTGAAAAGAGGAACTGCTTATGCAAGCAAAATTTACTCATTCAAGTTAAATATTTAGGAACCAAGAATATGATCAATGTAGTACCTAGCTAGAATTTTTTAATCCTAAGGTTTGTTGTATAAAAATTCAGGAATTATGTCCAGTGTTTATAGTCTGACATAAACAGCATATATTGTAAGCTCAAAAATAGATACTATCCCCTATCCATGGTGATGAAATTCAAGTTCTGAAAAATTAAAATTTGTTCTTAATTCATCAAGCTGCAAACCTTAACCAGAAAAAAAGAAAAATTATTTACTCAAAATCAGTAATACAGAGAAAAAATACTCATAAGACTTACTGTAGAAATATGAACATACTGTAAATAATTGAAGTGCTGTTTCAGACCCCTCTGGGGAGTTAGGTAACATTGAGTATCATCAACATTCTACCTTTCAGAAATCCAAGCCATATTAAGTTCCAAAATACATGTAGCCCCCAGAACTTCTGGTAAGGGATTGTAGACCTATCTTTCTGTTAAAGTTTTGCCCTATAGAACAAATACACATGATAGATTTATTTTGTTACTTTTGATATTAATAAGTATATTCTAAGGTAAGATATATTTTCTTTCTTCATCTACTTCTTTTTAAATGTTCTGTTATAAAAAGTGTGAACAATTATTTCTTTCTCAAAAATTAAAATTAGTGTAAAAACTATATTCTCTTTCATATGGGATTAAGATATTACAATTAACTATACAGAAAATGTTTCAGTTATGAGACATTGTTAAAATGCCTTAGAGCTCAGGTGAATATAATGCAGGTAAAATGAAAAGAACTTTATAAAAAATATTAAGGATTTTATTATTACAAACACAGATGAGATCTTAAATAGACTTGTTGATTCCGCTCTATTTTATTTCCTTGCCTTCACCAGAATCTCTACACACAGTGCTACAGATAAATCCAAATGCACTGCACCACTACCCTTACTTTCAATACTCCAAAGTACAAACAAGTTAATTACTACAACTTGCTGCCAGTAGTCCTCAAATCAGGAGTTGCCCCAGGTGCTGAATTCTTGGAGAGGAAGAGAGACAAACAGAAAATAGTAATATTAACATATATGGATGGCATAGTGGAAAATGCTATGAGAACAAACAGAAATAGGAAACCAATTATCCAAAAAAGAAAGAAAGAAAGAAAGAAAGAAAGAAAGAAAGAAAGAAAGAAAGAAACCAATTATCCTAGAGCATGAATGAAGACAGAGACAAGGAAAATTAGATATGAACCTTGGGATTGGTAGAAATGTTCTAATTCGTTAGTTGCAAAAAAAAAAAAATGTTCGTTGAACATTTGTGAGGCACAAAGATATTTAAAGAGAAAATGCTGAAGATAAATGAAAAGAAGGTTTACAATGAGTGTTGTTGGGGGATTGGGTGTCTTGCTAGACACTTTTGGCTCTTTCCACACCATGTTCCTGAAAGAGAACTGACTCATCATCTCTCCCTCGCATGCCTTGCAGCAGATTCCAAGACAGTATTACACTGAATGTGTTTTGTAAATTACAAACAATGATACAAACGTTAAGTGGTACTCCAACAGGTTCCAAGATAGCTCCATAGGCTTTAATAGGTTATGTAATTATCCTAGCTTTCCAAATTATAATGTCCTAAAAGTGATCATTAAATAAAATGAATAGAATGCTGATGGTAGTTCTTGTAAATAAATGCGATAGTAGTGAAGCATTTTAGAAAGAATTTGAGAAAGGGAGCGTTTTAATCTAATATCGCTGGAGAAGACAGCAGTTTTATAAAAGGGAAGAGATTATTAATTGTTTGCATTTTTAAATTGTATGCAGCAAGTTTGCGTTTTCTGTTTCACTAAAAGGCTCATTTGACATTTTCCAATAAATTCCTATGCTTTATATCTCAGCACCTTTGTGTTCATTTTATTTCAGTTTACATTTGCAATATGTGATTTATCTGCTTTTTTATCTGTGCCTCAAGAATAAAGTTCTTGGATTACATTTTGTCAGATAATATGAACAATTTATAAAGGGAAAAAGATGAACACCAACAAATTATTTTTTATCCCTCTGGGTTTTCTGTATGTAATAGACTGTAAAATATCTGAAAGTAAAGACTTTGTTCTCAACATGAAATTCTTAGTGTTAACCAGTATTGGACCAAGAATAAGCATTCACTAAATTCTGTTGAATGAAGGAATAAATTCATGAGAGATAATGTATTACAAGTGGGAAAATATTAATTATTGATTAGTAAACAGAAATTTTAACTCAAGAGCATAAAAGAAAGGTCAGTTAACTAGATGAGTTTACATAGTCTTTCCTCACATTAATATAATAAGGTTATAACAAGTCATAGAGAAATTGGCATATTCAAAACTGCTTGTGAAAATTAAATTGAGCCAGACCTTAAGAAAACCTTTCATCCCTATAAACTATATCCTTCTACTTTAAACTTTTCTATTGGGAGTTTATTCTAAGGAAATAATCCAAATGTGTTAAACAGCTATGAATATAAACAGATATTTATTTTTTAAAAATCCAAAATAATCTTGGCAACCTAAAACACATCTGATGGAGAAATGTTGAAGTAAATTCCTGTACCCTTTTAGGGAACCATTAGTTAGACATTTAAAAATATGCATAGGAATATAATAACTGTATAAATAACTTCTCAAAGTGTCAAGCAAAACTATTGGGATAAAAATCTGTACATATGTTCTATTAAAGGATATGTGCATTGCATCCATAGAAGGAAAAAAAGATGAAAGAAAACAATCTGAATTCAAATTTAGTTTATGATATTACTATGAGTAATTTCTTTTTAAAATCTTTAAATTGTCTGTGGTGGTTACATTGCTGACTCTTAGCAGTTCCTCTTCCATGGCTCTTACCAGTATTCACTCATTAACAGAGAAATAATGCTGAGTGTTTACTATATGATAGACTAATTGCTAGACGCTGAGAATATAAAATTGACTATGTTGATGATGAACAATCAATAAGATACCGTCTATGGGAAGAGTTTTCCCTGAATTTTAGCCTATTATCTGCAACTCTACTAGTGCTCCCAGAAAGTTCATTTGGTCACTAATAAGGCTGCTATGAGGAAGAGAGTGAGATATGAGTGTTAAAGTTTTTATGTGCAGAGGTGAAGGAAAAGTCAAGGAGACCTCATAAACAGATGTCTTTTCCAAAAAGTGTTGGGATAGGGGTAAGAAGAGAAATTTTGAAAAGAGTAACTTAGAGGTTTCCATATAATCATGAAAAATAAATTTCAAGTACTTCAACTTTGTAGTAATTCTCCTGGCACACGATCTAGACTTGTAATAATTCTATATGCAATCCTAAAACTTTTCCCTGGATGTCACCTTTCTCTACTAAATGCAATGAAAAGTGTTAGGGATTATCTCACATGTTTTTTGAAGTTAAAAGTGGGTACATATTACTGGAATGAAGGTTTGGCAGAAGCAAGAGCAGTGCTTAAATGTCCTTTAAACCATAAAGCAGGTGAGATAAACTCTATCAGTAATAGCATAATAGGAACACTAGAGCTGGAATCAAAAGGCCACTACTTGAGTCTCTGGCCTACTGCTGCTCAAAATAAAACCTTGGACAAGTCTCAGAAATCATCTGTTTCCATTTCCCTACTTCTTTATCAATGATGAGAAATCTCTCTATTTATCTACCTACGTATATTATCAGTTTATTAAAATCAGGTTAGAGATCAAATGAAAAATCTAAATGAGAACATTTTTCTCTTTTGATATGTTGTAAATAAAACATTAAAAGTAGTAGTAATTCTGGTAACCTCAAGATTTCGTATCTTCAGACCAATATGCCGTTGCCTCAAAGAAAGGACCACAAGTATTTTATCACTCTGTGTACTCATTTCCTTCTCCTAGATCTAAAATACTTAGTAAAAATTGTAGTTTAAGCAACTGTAGTAAAAACTCGAATAGTTAAGAAGGTCGACACGCATAAATTGGTTGACCTACAAGAAAGTTTGACTTACAGGGAGTGAGATCTCTTTGTGGTCCATTTTTATAATTGTGGTCCTGATTATGTAATTTATTCTATACTTTCAAATTAGCAGACTATTCAAAGAAGTGCAATAACTGGATACTGATGGAGAAATTATCACAAATTATAAATATTAAAAAGCATGTTCAGGACAACTACCCCAGTGGCTCAGCGGTTTAGCACCATCTTCAGCCCAGAGCATGATCCTGGAGTCCTGGGATGGAGTCCCAGGTCGAGCTCCCTGCATGGAGCCTGCTTCTCCCGCCTGTGTCTCTGCCTCTCTCTCTCTGTGTCTCTCATGAATAAATAAATAAAATCTTTTTATTTTTTTTTAAAAAAAAGCATGTTCAGATTTCTGGAATGGCCTTTTGTGTCTGAGAACATTATCTTTATAATTTTTTTCATTCAAAAATTTATAATCCATTTTATTGAATAGAAGTCTTAATTAAGCAACTTTCAAATTCTATGGCTTGAAAAAGAATTGAGCTCTTCAACAGAGACAACTTGAGAACTCTTCACGACATCTAGTAAAAGAGCATAGTTCCATAGGCCAAAAAACTAAACAAACAACTAAGTGACAGAGGAATGGTTAATGACATTTATCATTGCATTAAGTCTATATTTGGAATGTTGAGGGGTTAGAGTTTGTAAGTCATTCTCTGTAGGGAGAAGAGCAATTTCAGTAGGGTGTATCTAAGATATATAGCATATGAGTTGTCACAAAAGTTCTATTGAGATCATATAAAAATATATTGAATGATTCATGTTTCTCTGCTACAAATTACTTGCCTCAGTAAACACACTTCATTCTTCTTTATAAATTTGACTAAATGGGCAGAAAGTCTAATCAGGTAAATATATATTCACCCAACATAAAGTTTAAATAAAGTTCTATTTTACTTTATGACAGGAAAGGGTATCTCAAAAGAAATGGAAATACATGGAAATATCTAGATTCAATCAGTCGTTCTTGCTTTCCCAACTATCTCTTTCCCAAGACGCATATATGGCTTATTTTAGTCAAACCAAAGAAATTACTGGGTGATTCCTGGTCCTTACCTAGTCATTCATATAAAACTTATATTAAATATTCATTGCCTTTTCAATATTTTTGAAGTCTTTAAAAACCATGAAAAGTGGAACCCATGCAAGGACTTGAAAAGAATTTGGTTCTGGTAGAGTTTACAAAATTGCCCCCAACTAACATAAACAAATTTAAGTGTTTAAAGCATTCATTCAAAATGCTCTGTACCTTATCACATATAAGCTTTATTTTAACATATAGCTAGCATATCACTTTTTGTAAGATAGTTATATAAATATATACTGTATATATATATATAAATATATATATATAAGTATATACTGTAAATATAGCAGTGTAAGAGCACTTGAATCTGTTGTTCAGTAGGCACAAATACTCTGGCTACCTTTAGAAAGGAGAACAAGACAAGTTAATTGCAAAATGATAAACACTTTCAATATTCAACACACTTAGAATGCAGACGGAATTTGGCATACTTGATTTACTAATTTCATATACAATAACCCATACTCATGAAATATTTCCTGCTGAGTAATACAAGAAGTGTACCCCCGTGTACCTCCAATAAAAGGTAGTATTGCCAAACAGCTAGTTGTGTTGTTTTGGGTTCCAGAGTAATAGCCAGTCTACTAGGAACACATGTTAAATCCTCATTTATACTGGCGTGCATCTATTGTCTATTTCCGGTAGAATGGGTTTCGCTCTGATCAATAAATGTTTCAGCCTAGTTGTTCATCTTATTAGAGAGGTCAAAGCAGTGACAGAGGTACATCTGTTTTCATGTCAAATAATGTTGGAGGTAATGAATTTTCTCCAAGTAGATAAACAACACTCCTGCAATTGTCCTTCGGTCTCTCACTACAGAGCTGATCATGATTAAGCTGAGGCTCTTGGGGAATTGGAAGTGTTGGCATGTCTTAAAACATTTTTTTACTCCAAAATTTATTTCCATCTCTGTGGTATTTTCAGTTCTTGAGTAGTGACCTGGTTGCATAATATACATCTAAGATGACGCTTGTTACATAATGCATTTGCATAAGTGGGAAAATGTAGCAGAAGGATTGTTCCAAAATACAGCCAGTTAAAATTGTTTTCAGTTGCCTACATAACAAAAAAAGCCCTCTTTGCAAGGTTAAATATTAAATTTAACATGATAATAATTAATAAAGTTTCCTGATGAGCATGATGCAAAAATGCGTATAAATGTAAGTTCACATACATGCCTTGTTAGTGCTTGGTGAAGGCAATCCTGATATTGCACTCTCTTGAGTGACTAAATGAGGGCAACCATAGGTTGCATTTACAGGAAGGTAAAACACAAAGAGATGTGCAGACAAATCTAGAAAGTTTCTATGAGAAACTCAAGTGGTTTGGAAGCAAAAAGTATGAAGGTGTTGTCTCGCTTGCTTGATGGATAGGGACAGTTGTTTCCGTGTGGATTAAGTTATTGTGTTTCATCAAGCCTGTTTCCTGTAACAGAATTGGATGTGATGAATAGATTCAGTCACTCTGATTTGCAGTCACTTGGCAAATTGCTAGCATTCATTTTAGCCCCCACTTTGGCATTGATTGACCATGTAGCACTGTCACTTGAGGCAAGTCACTTGAACCCTATAGTCATTGATGTATAGATTGGCAAGAAATGATTTACGTATTTTACCAAACAGCCAGCCCTGGGGAGAGATACTCAGGCCATGGGACAAAGGGAAATCTTGCCAATTAGCAGATTAATTAGCAATACGAGGTCGTGGACAGGCCACCAGTGTCTGGGAAACCTACAGAGGGGCAAACTGCAGCTATCCTGCATCCACACTTAGGGACCTTATGACCTAGTAAAATTCCAAATCTTCAGCAAGCACATGATTATCATTAGGTTTTTCTATTGAAGACAGATAACAAACACTTAAAGTCAGTATAATTCCACAGGTTGAAGACATTTCAATTTCAAGATTGGGAAAGATGTAACTGAAAAACAATATTAAGCAATTTTTTTTCACTATACTTTTCTTAATTTTGTTTCAATACAGACGATTTCATCATTTGATGGCCCCAGATGGTGGACAGGCATTTGGGGAACATAATTCCTGAGAGGCAGCAGGACCCTGCAATAAAGATTCTGGTATTGGCCAGACTCTGGAGATGCAGAAAGACAGACCAGAATGCAGTGTCCAGAGGTCCAAAGTAGGCAGCAGTGCGTTGGTCACATGGCTGGGATTCACAACAGTCTCCAATCCTGAGGGAAGCAGGTTAGCCTCAGAGAAGATAGAAGCTGGCCGAGTTACTGAGGTCCGACTCAGATTTGAAAGCCAACACGTTGAGACCAAGTCCCTGGGCCAAGGATCAAAAGCTACAACTGTGTAGCTCAGCTAATAGTAGCGGTATAAAAAATGGAACAAAAGGGAATCTTAACCCCAAGCTGTCTAAATTTCTAAATAAGTAGCAGGCTTAAAATCACTAAGAATGATGTGATGCCTGGGTGACTCAATGGTTGAGAGTCTGCCTTCAGCTCAAGGTGTAACCCGGGGTCCTGGGAACAAATCCTGCATCAGGCTCTCTGCAGGGAGCCTGCTTCTCCTTCTGCCTGTGTCTCTGTCTCTCTCTGTGTGTCTCCCATGAATAAATAAATAAAATCTTTAAAAAAAAATTACTGAGAATGAAACACTCGATTCTCATCACTGAGGCTAGAGCTGTCTCGGTACATGGTGGTCATGTCCCTCGCTCTGCAGACGAAGTTGGGGAGCAGGGCTTCTTGCAGCTTACCACATGGAGGGATGGCACGGAGTGGTCTGACCCTACTAGGGGGAGCCTCTTTGTAGTCATTTTCTTACCTCTTCAAAAAACTTGGTGAAATGTTTCGGTGCAATGTTTCTGTCTGTGAGATAGTAAAACAAAACTGCTTGTAAGTCCTCAAAAGGAGCCCTGGCACAGCTCCCGTCGGAGAGTAAAGACTACGTAGCATTCACAGCAGGGCAATTCCTCTGCACAGAGTCCTCCGTCATTTGTCGGCAGTCGCTCTTTGACTCCTAATGGGGATAATCAAACATGAAATTTATAAAAAGGTACAATATATGGATCATGACTTTCCAGACACATCGATAGCTCATTTTAGTGGATTTCATTTGTTATTGTTCATTAAATCATGTAGCTACAATTAAAATTTTTCCAACATTCTCTTAACACATTTTAAAACATTCATTTTGTGCTTAAGCATTCTTTAACTTGGGTTGAAAAACTGTAGCCCACAGGCCACAACTGGCCTACCATTTAAATTTGAATGAACTTCAGTCTGAGAATATTTCTTTTTTTTTTTTTTTGAGAGAATATTTCTTAAAAACATTTTCAGTTGATTTAATAATAGGGCTATACTAAATTCTACCGCTAGTTAAGCAAAATGTTGTCCTCCCCCCAAATAATTTTATTCTCATTAGTAGAGCAATATTACACAAATATTATATGCAATTATTTTTATATTTTTAATTTTGTCAAAAAATACAGAAGATTTTTTTCTCTGTTAAAAAGAAACTATGTAACTTCTTCAATTTTACCTCTAATCCTGAGTCAAAATTACTTATTATGTAGGCTTACAGAAAAATTTACTGACCCTTGTTAAAAATCATCAAAGAAAGTTTACCTTCTGTGCATTATACATTTAAACATAGAAAAATTTTTATTTTACTTAAAATCTTTTAAAAAGTAAGTGGTATAAGTGGCAAATTTGGTTAGCTATTATTTCCATATGTGAGCAAGAAAATAAATCTTTAGTATATTTGAATTTCATGGATTCTGTCCTGAATAAATTATTGGAAGCACATCCACCTTGATAATTTTCAATTTTGAGACAAAATTCTTTTAACATATGAAAACCTTATATCAAGGCTCTGAATATTGTACCAAATATATCTGTAGGTATTTCAAATAATACAGAATTATTAAATAGGATATTAATACTGAAGGATTATGAAGGATGAGAAGATCAAATGTTTTATATGAATGTAATGAAAATAAATATTTAAAAATAAAAACCTGAATATTTTCAAAAATAGAAGAAATAAGAATGATAAATTCTATAGAAAGGACAAAGCTTTTATCAAGATAGGATGCACAATTCTTTGGTTTTTAATGACTAATAGGCACATGTAGACAAGTATTAGTGACAAAATAGTCATACAGAATGTTAAAGAAGGAACAATAGATGAAAATTTCTAAAGAACATAACTTGCCAAGAAATAAAGAGAAAAATTGGTGCTTCTTCTTTTCTTAGACAATTTATATTGTATATTTCACTTCTAAAAAATTGGTGACACAAAGATATATTTAGTATTTATATTTTATATTTAATCATATTCTTGAAAACCCATTGACAATAACTTGAGCAGTTAGAATATATATAAACTTTATCCACTTTAGCAAGACTAGGTCAAAACCACAAACCTGTTTTTGAGCTAGAATTTTTTAAAATTTTATTTTAGGGAGAGAAAGAGAACAAGCAGACTTCATGCTGAGTGTGGAGCCAACATGGGTCTCAATCTCATAACCCGAGCTGAAACCAAGAGTTGAACACAACCAACTGTGCCACCCAGGTGCCCCTGAGCTAGGATGTTAATTTTTTTTTTTTTTTATGATAGTCACACACACACAGAGAGAGAGAGGCAGAGACATAGGCAGAGGGAGAAGCAGGCTCCATGCACGGGGAGCCCGAAGTGGGATTCAATCCCGGGTTTCCAGGATCGTGCCCCGGGCCAAAGGCAGGCGCCAAACCGCTGCGCCACCCAGGGATCCCTGAGCTAGGATGTTAAAATCATAAATCAAATTACAGGACCGTGCCCTGTTTTTCTTCTTTAAATAAGTAAGTACAAGTAAGCTTATTAAATGGAAATCTATAGATAAAATTTCTCATACCTGTCAATTTTCTACAGAAATCAGATTTGTGTTTATGACTTCTTAGGAAAGACTTCCTATTTGAATGGTCTAAAAGTAAAACTCCACATACCCTAAAATACATTTTTATCCCAACCTATTTTTTCGACAGTTATTATCCATACATAACCCTACCTTCGATGTTGCTCCCCCATTTCATCCTTATTTTATCAAAACATTTCTAAAATACACAACCACACTGCCCTCAAATCTTTATCTCCATAAAGATCACTTTATTTCACAGCTTCAACATTTTAAGGAGTCTGTTAAAATACTCTCCTATACCCTGGCCTCTATACTGCAGTAAAGTCTTCCCATTACTTGAAAAAATGAACACACACAAACACACACACAGTCTGATGAGGACAATTTCTGCTTGAAATTTTCTAAGGTAGCCCAGGATCTGTAGAATAAAGTTCAAATTTCGTAGCATGATGAGATGCTCTTTCTCATCTGTATCCCTTCTCTACTCCTCAGTTTTTCCTGGCCACGTGCCTTAATCTTAGGGCATCAGCTTGTCCTGCATCCCCTAACTAGTTAGATTACTTTATGCTTCTTTCCTTTGCCTCTTAAAATCTCTTCTTACCTTCTCCCTTTACTCATCCTTCACCTTCTAGACTGTTCTCTGTGTAATATTTCTGGACCTGCTCTTCATTCAAAGTTAATGCTCTTGCTTTATGATTTCACAGCACTCTGTACCATGTGTAGAATATTTGACAAATTTTATCTTTCTGTATCCCTGCTAGACTGTGCACAGATAACTGACAGAATGATAGTCATCTTTCTGTTCTTAACCCCTAGCAGTAGCTCGACTGTATTAGAGAACCAGTAGGTATGAATAGAAGCATGAGTGACAACTATCCCATTCCATTTTGAAAACAAATCATCTCTGACCACCTAAGCATAGTACCAAGCCCCTTCATGGCTCATCCCTCACCGACTCTAGAGAGTTGTTTCTGCTTTGACAAAACGTTCACTAAACTTACCCTATGGACAAATCATGTGAACAACAGATTTATACTGAGTATGATCTACATCAGTAGCTTATAATTTCACTTGGAAATTTTAATAATCATATAATTTTAATATATAATTATGTAACTATAATATATACAAGTTACAAAGCCTTACATATAGAATCGTCTAAATTGTAAATACTGTTGCAATATACAATTGTAATATTTTTTAAAATATTAAAGTAATCATAGACAAGAATAATATTTTGCATTCCTAAAGCACTTTTACAGTTATAATATCCTTCTATATAAATATTATTTAAACCTTGTATTTGGCAAGACTTAATATCCCCATTTTGTAGAAAATAATTTGTCCAAGGTCACAAGGAATGAACCAGAATAGAGCACATGATTCTGTTTCCCCGTGCTGTTTTCTCTACCAAATCACATTCACAGAGTAACAAAGTGGGGTAAGGACATAGCAGCATATTTGTATTTTGCCACCTCCTACTTAAAAATGTGTATGAGGAAATATGAAAATAGATTCATTCTAGTTGTGTGTTTAGCTACTGGAAAGTTCCAATATTGAAAAGTTGAAGGAGATGACAAAAGTAATTATGTTGCATCTATGACAGTCCTTTGATTTTAAATTCTTCCTGAAGTTAGTGCTACCGAAGTTTTTCCACTTGGCAACCTCTTGTGACTGTTTACCCCCTGAGCTGTCAAAATTATATCCTAATGTGAGGAAGAAATTTTTTATTTTAAAATAAATTTTCTCTAAAAATAAATGCAGCCACCCAAGTTCACCCTGTCCCTAGCAGTGGTAGATGAATATGCATCTCTCTGACAACCTAGCAGAGTAAGGGCTGCCGTCTTTCCCAGCAAACTGACAGTTGTTCTACTAGGAGATGAAAGGGGGGAAAGGCACAGCTAAATCTCACATCCATGTCTTTTAAGCAGACAGTGTTCTAACATTGAGTTTAACCTCCCAAACAGCAGACCCCTCCTTATGTAGAAAGACCTTTCTTCCACACTATGTATTAGAGAAAATACCTACACTGACAGGCAGTCTCCTGTGTTCTGTATAAAAGCCATGAAGTTGGGATTTGTAGATGATAAAACATTTGGACGTCTCATCAAAATGCTTAATCTTCTGGGCACCATAGAACTTAGATGGACTAGAACTGCAATAATTTTTACTTCTACTTCGGTAACCTAAAATTGGCTCCTAGTCAGTGATGGAAGAGTAAGACCCATTCCCTTGAAATTTATAAATTCTAACTCATTTGATCCATTCACTCATTCATTCTTGAAAGAGAATTATCTTCTGGATGCCAGTTATTAGGATAAGCACAAATGTAATACCTAGGCTAAAACTAGTAATGGGATGATTACGTCGGGGAGAACTTTATGAAAGAAGAAATACTTTTGCTGATCCCTAAAAGAGAAAGAAAATTGATCCAAGCAGAAGGACCAATGTATGATTAGAACTAAAGGCAAGAGAGTATATGACACATCTACGAATAACTAAGTTCAGTAATACCGGAGCTAAGCCAGAATCAGCAGGAATGGAGAAAAGAAGACCAATTCCAGATACTTTAAAGACATAGAACTGATAGGTTTCAGTGATGATGTGTTGAGAGTAAATCAGAGAAGTGTGATGTTTAGTTTTCTGATTTGGGTGATTGGCTGTATCATGGTGCTGTTCTCTGTCTGGAAAAATACAAGAGGTAGGGAGGGGGTCAGGGGAAAGTGGAGAAAAACAAGTAGCAGGCCGGGGGAGTTAGGGGCTCAGTTAGAACTACCTATGAAATACCTAGCGGGGTTACTGAGAATGCTAAGACAGATGTACCCAGATTGATATCTGGACTGGAATTTTAGTTTGGCAATTACTAGCATAGAGGTCTTAAGTGGAAATTCAACTTTGAATCTCTTTATTTACCTTAAAATGTATTAATACATTTATAGTTTCAAAAGTCATTTTTTATCAGACTTTAACCCAAAACAGTAGTGTCCTGCCTCAGTTCCACCTCTCTCCTTGATTTCACTCCCAGGCACAAACTTCCCCTACCAACCCCAGCTCCTTTTTATCTTACTCGCCTCATTTCTAAATGACATGCTCTACAACCATTTCTCCCCCTCACATTGTAGGTAATATATTGACTTCCAATTACACAAGCTGAGAGTTTTCCTCCTTTACATTTTCCCTGGCTGTTTTTTAAATACTTATGTCAGTTTACATTAGAAAAATTACCAGTGTTTTTATTTTACTATGACTATGACAATATTATTTATAGGTAAGTCTTATAATGTACTATGCTTGTTTCCTCTCTTGTACAGCTGGATTTCTTTCTTCATGGAGTAATTGCTACCATTCTGTTTATTTGCTTAGTTTTCTCTCTTTTTTTTAAAAGATTTTATTTATTTATTCATGAGACACACACACACACAGAGGCAGAGGCACAGGCAGAGGAAGAAGCAGGCTCCATGCAGGGAGCATGATGTGGGACTTGATCCCAGGACTCCAGGATCATGCCCTGGGCTGAAGGCAGGTACTAAACTGCTGAGCCACCCAGGGATCCCTATTTGCTTAGTTTTCTGTGTCTATCACCAATTCATTCTTAGATAGCTATCAAGAGAATAAATATCCTCGCAATATTTTTAAACATTTTTGTTAAATTTATGAATTTGTTCTTTTTGTTCTTTTTCTCAATATTGCTGTGAGAATCCTCTAGTGGTTTTAAGTTGAACTGGTTACTCTCTGGCCTGTTGCTGCCATAAGCTGTCATGTTAGGGACTTAACCAAAGCCCCATCCCTGAAAATAATGCTTTTCTACTACTCTCATTTCATAGACCCCTATAATTGATTGAACTGTTTCCCCCAAACTGATACATTGAAGCCCTACCAACCTGTATCTTAAGATGTGACTATATTTACACATAGGGGCTTTAGAGAGGTAATGAAATTAAAATGATGTTGCTAATGTGTGCCCTGATCCAATCTGACTTGTGTTGTCACAAGAAACAATTAAGACAGAAAGAAACATGCACACAGCACAGAGGGGCAACCATGCAAAAGGCTGGCGTTTTTCAATCCATAGGAAGCCAATTCTGTACCTTGAACTTTCAGCCTCTAGGACTGTGAGAAAATAAATTTGTTTTTTTTTACCCAGTCTGTACCATTTTGTTAGGGTAGCTTAGTAAACAAACACAATCCTTTATATTGTTCTTTCCCTCGCCCCATTAGAGAAGGGGTTTATTGTGTTATATGAGAGACTTGCCATAAACAGACTCTTCCACAGTTAGTATCAAAACAATTGGCTGCACATTTCCAAGAGTAAAACAAACCATAGAGGTTGGAGTCCTACCTTAGGACTCACAAAAGTAAATTTTAGTAAAAACCAAAACTATTAAAACATTACAATAAAATATGAGCATATTTTTGACTTGAGGGTTTTAAAGGCCTTTGCAAACAGGTTTTAGAAAAAAATTTAACTTTTTAAAATTAAATTCAATTTGCCAACATATAGTATAACACCTGTATATTGTTCTTGATTCCTTCCCTCCCCACCCTGCTACTTTTTAGACAGAGTATATTCTCCAGGTGTTTTTTGAAAAAGAGTGAATTGGGGTGGAGGAAGGGGGCTTTTGTCCTATCTGAAAATATCTGTATTTAAACTTCATATTTATTTGATAAATTTTCTGGGTATAGAATTCTAGGTTGATTATTTGGTATGCTCCTATGTATTACCTCTCCTGTTATGAATGTTATATATCATATATCTATAACTTCAATTCTTACCTATGTATGAAACTTAACATTTAAGGGTAATCACTACTTTATCCCCCCTCCCATACTTGGAATACAAGTTTATTCCCAAACTTACTGTCATCCTGTAATTCAGTTTTATATTATTCTAATACATTAGGGCATTATTTGGTTACTGGATGCAATCAAGTTTTGTTTAAATTACCTGTACATTTTGTGTCTTTTTCTTCATTAGTTCCTTTTCTCAAACTGTCCAAACTGGACCATCTATCTTTTGCCTACAGATAATGGTTGAAACTTGAGATTTGTTAGCTCTGCAAATTGTATCTTTCACAAAATGTGGTGAAGTTATGGTCATTTAAAAGCATTTTCTACACTATTTTCTCTCTCCTATGCATTGTATTTTTTTTTTAGAGATTTTATTTATTTATTCATGGGAGACACGGGGGAGTGGGGGCAGAGACACAGGCAGAGGGAGAAGCAGGCTCTCTGCAGGGACCCCGATGCGGGACTCAATCCTGGGTCTCCAGGATGATGCCCTGGGCTGAAGGCAGGTGCTCAACTGCTGAGCCACCCTGGTGTCCCCTATGCATTGTATTTTAAAGAATGCAGAAGCTATCAGTAAATCAAAGTAATTTTAACAAAGGAGGAAGTTCTAAAAAGATACATCTGAAAAGAGTAGTGTATCTGTCATGATAGGCTACATCATGCTGTAGACACATCTCTTTGGTGGTCTAAAACATTAAAGGTTTAAATTCTCATTCATGCTCCATTTCTATTGTAGGTCCTCTGGAGTCTCTGCACTGCATTATTAGTTTCTGGAACACTAAACAGCTTCCATCTAGACTATTGTGTTCATGGCTAGGCTGGGGATGGAGGGAAAGAGATAAAGAAAGAGAGAGGTAGGGCCCCGGTTGGTGCTTTTGGTTGAGTGACCAACTCTTGATTTTGGCTCAGGTCATGATCTCAGGGTCATGTGATCGAGCTCTGCATTGGACTGCACATTCAGCGAGGAGTCTGCTTAAGACTCTCTCTCTCTCTCTGTCCCTCCCCTCCACTCTCATTGTCTTTCTCCCTCCCTCCCCCCCAAAAAAAATTTTTTTTAAAAGGAGAGGCAAATAGTTGATTCCTAAATACTACCTCCCAAAGTAAAACATAACTCCACCCAAATGTCGTTGGCTAAAGCAAACTACATGACCACTGCCTAATTCATGGGATCAGAGATGTCTAATTCTAAGTGCCCAGAGAAGAACTAGAATTACTTGGTGAACATCTTCAATAAAAAACTACAGTGAACAATATAAAGAAACCATGAAAAGAATTAGAGTAACGAGAATTTAGTGTTGAATTTGAGGTGAATAAAAACTGTTAAAAAATATTTCTTGGCAAAAAAAAAAAAAAAAAAAAAAAAAATATTTCTTGGCTAACTCAGTTTCCAAAAAGCTACTAATGAAAAAATATTCAAGCAAAAATGACAAACTTTTACATTCGCTTAATCTAGTTCACTCCTTTCAGATTATAGTGAATCAAGAATTGATTGGGTTTTTTTTCTGAACAATCATAATAGAACATTTACAACCTGTATTAGACAACATATTTTGAATAAGAAAACATACCTTAAAATAATGGCCTTACCTATGTACCATATGCAGTCTAGGCCATATATGAATGCTGAGGAAATCTCTTTTATCCTAGTTTACCTACATGGCACAATGATAGGCCCAAAATATGGCATCAGGAACCTCTAAATTCAGTATCATGATAATTGGATAGCAGGTATTTGGCAATACAGAAATAACAAAGTATTGCTAAATACATCATAAAGAGAGTGGGTGATATAGATAATATTAATACTCATATTTTGGAAATCTATGTTAACATCTTTTTTGGTTTTTTTTTAAACCTTTTTAAAAAGTAATCTCTATACCCAACGTGGGGCTTAAACTCAAAGTCATGAGATCCAGAGTCAAGTGTTCTACTGACTGAGCCTGCCAGATGTCCATATGAGCATCTTCTCTTAAATTTCTTTGGAGTTTTATTTGGTGCTTAAAGAGTACCAAAGACAGATCACTGTAACTGTAATAATCCATTTGTACACTAAGGGGCGCCAGGACCATGTTCATAACACCACACTTTTAGATACAAAGAACTTCTCAAACCTCAAGTATGAGTGTCATTTCCCAGTATAAACCCCCTTTTTTGTGATACTAAATGGGGACCATCATTATTTCATAAATATTTTCCCCAGAGATTCATGCAGTCCTTGAAGCTCCAACTCAGGCACACCAAAGAAATCTTATTAGTGTCATTAAAATTAATATCCATTAAGAGCTTTACACAAATTAACTCACATAGCAACATCTTATTAAATCTCAAACAAGAAATTCTTAGTCTAAATTTTGAAAAGCCTGAATGAGATATTAATGAAATGCTGTATGTTATCTGTGTTGAAGAGAGTATATATTAGATCAAATAATCCCATGTGTCTTTTCTTCTCTACTTAATATTTCTAGCTTAGAAGGTCGGGTTCAAATTAACGTCAAGAGAATTTTTTATAGAGAGGCTATAGCCTGAGCTCTATGGAGAGCTCTCATCTCTACCATTACCACCTGGAATCCTTGCTCAATGCCTTCCAGAAATGCTAGGTCTTGAGGATTATCATTCACTATGTTTCAGGAAAAATCTATATATAATAAGATTGTTACTCTGAATACGGAAGAAAGGCATAGAGGAATCATATAACCCATAAAGAAAACCCACTTAACAGTAACTTCAACAGATTGCTGGTAAGGTTCACTGTCCTTCTAAATCTCTTTTTGTTTAATTCTCACAATTAAAGAGGCAAATACTATTCTTATTTTAAGTGTGATGAAACTAAAGCTTATAGCAATTAGGTACACTTGGCCTGGGTCTTATAGCTGGTAGGCGCTACAACCAGGATCGATAAAAGTCTGTCTTTTTTCAAAGTTCTGACTTCCAATATGTTATTATCACATTGATTGTTGCCAAATTGGTATACTGAAAGGTTTTTTCTAAAGTCTTTATTGTAGTAATAACCTTACCAAATCAACTTTTCTTCAGGGATGGTACAAAAGTATGTTTCTGCAGAGGAAATACAACAGTGTCTTTTTCCACCAATCCTAAAAGTTAGATTTACTTGCAATTCACGTGATTGATTTAAAATGAAAATGGCTAGGTGCCGTGTTGAACTGGAGTACTTGTCACGGAACCTGACCTGTAGCTATCATCCTCAACTGGAGTTAATCAGAATCTGTCAATTTTGTATGCGGGTTTGTTCCTAGGGCCTGAAGGGTGAGGAGCTCACTAAGGATGGAAAAGGAGTTTCAAAGTGGAATTCTCTTTTCCAAGGACTTGTCACATCACTAGATTGTTTTATAATACAAGTCCGTGAGACTGGATGTATTAGCATATGTACACACCAGTACACGAGATTTTAAGTCTTCAACATTTATATAATAAATTGCTTTAAGATAAAACAGGTGTATGAAATGATAACATAGAAGAGTTTGAGCTTGTGAAAAAGGAAAGAAGGAAAGGAGGGGTTTAATACAGAAATTAGTATTTTTAATATTTATAAGACATTCTTTGTTTAAAAAGGAAATTATCCGCACTTTGTACTTTAACTGCTAGAGCTGAAAGAGATCAAAGAAAAGTTCTTATCAGTAGTAAGCTGTTGGCCAAACTTGAAACTTGTGCTTATTAGGCAGCAAACAGCCTAAGGGCCTTGATATTTAAACATAAAAATTTACTTTGTCAGCAAACTAAGTTTAAGTGGCAGATGCAGTTAGATACTGAGCGTGGAATAGCAATGTAACATATAAACAGGAGAAAAAAAGGAATGACCATTATGAACCCATTACCATTGAGACAAATTACAACCTTATGGAGCTTATGTCTCAATTTTGTTCCAGCTACGAGTAACCCAAGAACTGGGTCTGTCCACTGCTCTTGCCCAAGTCCCCCAGTGTACTTCTAGGGCCCTTTTAGAGCTCTGTCCTATTCTTTCCCTATAAAGAATTAGTGTTGTTTTTTGTTTTGTTTTGTTTATATTTTATTTATTTATTCATGACAGATACAGAGAGAAAGAGAGAGGCAGAGACACAGGCAGAGGGAGAAGCAGGCTCCATGCAGGGAGCCCAACGTGGGACTCAATATCGAGACCCCAGGATCACACCCCGGGCTGAAGGCAGTGCTACACTGCTGGGCCACCAGGGCTGCTCAAATTAGTGCTTTTTAGAGGATGACTGATTTGATGGCCAGTGAACAGAATGATGCTGACCATTCTCTTAAAGACCCTTCAGCAATTTTAGGGGCAATGCTAAAAAGAATCAATATTAAACTAGCTCTTAATGGTCAAATATGATAATTTGAGCATTAAAATAAAACTAAAAATGTTGATTATAATGGTAGTAAAGTTGACAACTGGAACATACTGAGTCTATAAAAGAATAGAGACCTATAGTATTCAAGAGGAAGGATAAAGTGTGTAAGAAGATTAAACAAAATTAGAAGGTAATAGGAGATGACTAGTTCTATTCACTTCAAAATGTAGTAAGGTGGAGTGTTCGTTGTTATACATATATCATCTTGTATGTCAGTTGCAGAAATGTAAATAAAAGTTTCTGTTTCATGGAAGAACAAACAGAAGGCATAATAAGTAAACCAAATGGTGCTGGGAAAGTAGATGCTACATTGAGAACAGGAAGGACTAATCAACACCAGTGGTCAGAAAAAAATAAGCAAAAAAGAGAGTAAAGTGATGCTGGATAGAAAGGAATTATTTAGGGGCGCCTGGGTGGCACAGTTGGTTTAACCTTCAGTTTTTGGCTTCAGCTCCAGTCTGATCTCAGAGTTGTGAGATGGAGCCCCATGTTGGGCTCTGTGCTCAGCATAGAGTCTGCTTGGTTTTCTCTCTCCCTCTCCCTCCTGCACACGTACACTCTTTCTCTAAAATAAATCTTTTTTTTAAAAAGAAAATAATTGTTTATTATTAATAGCTCATACTAATAGCTCATACTAATAATAATCTTTACTACATTCTAGTACTTTATATATATGTACTAACCCACTCAATTCTCCTAATATCTCTGTGAGTTAGATATTATTATTCCTCCCATTTTACAGCTAGAATCTGACACGCAGGTTCTGTGATATGCTCATGATCGCATAATTAACAAGGTTAGAGCTGTGATTTAACTCTAGTAATTAGACTCCAGGACAGTGTGCTTAACCTCTCTACACAATTAAACATTTCACAGGGACCCTTTGAGTTGAACTATTGGGATTCATTCCTGAGGTTTCAGAAGGAAAGACCATAGATGCTCCTATGAATTAAAATAATTTTAAGGAATTATAATTTTCATACAGTGGCCAAAACTTTTAAAAAGTCATTTTGTTGGGGCGGGGGGAGGGCACCCTGGGTGGCTCAGCTAAGTTTAGCGCTGCCTTTGGCCCAGGGTGTGATCCTGGAGACCCAGGATGGAGTCCCACATTGGGCTCCCTGCATGGAGCCTGCTTCTCCCTCTGCCTGGGTCTCTGCCTCTCTCTCTGTGTGTGTCTTCCATGAATAAATAAATAAAATCTTTGAAAAAAAGTCATTTTGTGATGAACACATCAGGTTCAGAATCAAAAAACATAATATAAAAAGTGTGTACTTAAAAACTACATTTGATGAAACAAGCAAAATTTAGCTACTGAAAGGAAGTTTAGCTAGACTAGTGCCTTGTTCTTGAAACTTCTTGGGAAAAACAACTAAGAATCAGTTGATTTTTTTTTCTTATTAAGAAATAATTCACTTACACAAAATTCACCCATTTAAAGTATATGATTCAGTGGTTTTTACTATATTCAGAATTGCATAATCACCATCACAATCTAATTTTCTCCACTCAAAAAAAATATCATTTTCCCAATAGAATTGAGCAATCTTTTACCCAGATCTGTACTTCACTGCACCTCAGAATGTATTATTTAGGGGATAGGAGTCTGCAATCATTACTGAAACCCTCAGAAGGAATCAAAACATCATCACTGAATCTCTAGAGATTATGAAAATAAGAATGACAGTAAGAAATGTATAAAATGGGTCCAGGAAAATAAAAGAAATATATTAAGCCTATGGTGCTGATTTTTAAAGAGGGGGAAGGGGTATATACATAAACTTAAAAAGGAGTTTTGTGGTCATTTCTGCATATCTGCAAAATGAGGGGAGGGAGGATGGGGGATGGGTGGAATAGGTGATGAGGATTAAGGAGGGCACTTGTGATGAGCGCTGGGTGGTGTATGGAATTGTTGGATCACTGGTATTGTCCACCTGAAATTAATATGGCACTGTGGTTAACTATATTGGAATTAAATTTTTTATAAAGGAATAGAAATGTACAAAAGATCCTATGTGTTCCTCATCACAATCCTGTGTGTTCTCCCCATACACTGAAGTTCCTATGAATGTTTGCAATCTTATGATTACACATGGTATTATCCTACCAGTAAGGCATCATATTATGAAGTCTATCTGCACTATTTTTGGAGTGCTCCTTATTTAGACTCCCATCTGTACAATTATTTGTAAGAAATTACTCTGAAATGTTGGTTATTCAAGAGTATTTACTAAAAGTGACTGAAGGGCTTTGTAATATGAAAGCAACTTAGTCATTTAAGCAGTGACATATATACATATATATGCGCACATAGGTATGAAATAGTTGTGTCTTGATGTGATGACATTTACTATCAGTTACTCAGTTGTCTACAGTTGAGACTTTGTTTACAGAATTTATCTGTTTTATATTTAGTTGTGCAACGGTCTAGGAATTCCTTTGAATTAAGGAAGTTCAACTCCCTCAACATGGACTTGGAGAAAGACTTTCTACAGTTATTGTTATCAAGGAAATGGTATGTATTCTTTATGTAATTTTTAGGTCTGCAAACTCTTCCATCTTGTCCAGTGTGGAATTAGAAAGTAAGTCCATATAATATGGAGTTTTTAATAGGAAAACAGCTCCTGGGCATCTGTTGATTTTTCATTTATTTAGTGTAATCTGTTCCAGGCTGTTCTAAGTACTTCATAAACAATGATTCATTTCATCTTTCTAACTCGGTAAGGCAGGAGTTATCATTATCTCTATTTTACAAGTGAGAACTGGTGTACAGACATAAGAAGAAAATAAAAGTGTGCACTGAAGCTAGATTCTCACAGAAGTTACTGAAATTTAATTGTTGAAATAGTGTCCTAAGTGGGAATGGTAGGATCACACCAATCTGAAGGAGCTGCACCTACAAGCAAATTATCCACTAAGACGATCTGTAGGACAGCAGTGAATATTGTGTGACTCTCCTGTCACATCACTGAAAATAATAGCAGAGATATTTTTGACCTAGTCAGTGTTCCTCCAGGGTCTACTCTTTTCTTCTTTTCTTTTCTTTTCTTTTTTTTTAATTTTTTTAATTTTTTTTTTTTTTTTTTTTTAGAGAAATAGAGAGCACAAGTGAGGGGTGGTGGCAGAGAGAGAGACAATCTCAAGTGGATTCCACACTGAGCATGGAGCCCAATGCAGGCCCTGAGATCAGGGCCTGAGCCAAAACCCAGAGTAAGACGTTAACTGATTGTACTATCCAGGCGCCTCCAGGGTCTACACTCTTAAAATAACGTGGAAAGTGCGCCTGTTCCCAGAAGTCATTGACTTCTGGTTCTTTTGGCTCAGAATTCAGAGCCCCCAAGTCTCCCTGCCCAGTTCCCAAATGCCTCTTGATTTGTCGTCTATTCCCTGCCTGTATGTTCTTTATTTTCTCCTCAGTGGGAGAGACATTGTTTCAACTCAGTAAATTCTTAATGATGGAGCTAGAGCTTTAATATTGCACTAGAGCGGAAAACATTATCATCATAAAAAATCTATAGAAAATATTTAGTGACTCTTGTGAAAATCAATAAAGGGAAACCGCTAAAATGGAGCGGGGAGGTTCGGTAGGGGAGCTCTCATGCCCTACCGCTCACAATCAATTGGACACCCAACGGGAAGAGATGGGCCTTGCCCACCTGGTTCTACACCAGCAGGAAGGAGGAAGGCTTCCTTCTCATCTAGCAACAGCCCAGCCAATGAGAGCCATAGTTCAGCCAATGAAGAGCCACTGTACCTAGAACTCCCAGTCTACTCCATCGGAGCTATGGGCCTTCCCAACTTTCTGCTTTCCTCATGAATAGAGCATGTTCCTCTCCTTTGGTGGACTTGCCTATGGTCTCACCATAGTTTCCTTATCCCTGATTGCAATTCTCTATTATTCCCAAATGAATCCATCTTTTGTGGGTAAAATAAGTGGCAGTTTTATTTGATAAGGTTAGCCATCTGCTTTCAACCCCACCACTGTGCAGGTGACTGGGCACCTGGTGCTGGGGGTTATAGGCAAATCTGGGAAACAAAACCAATCACTGAAAGATACCTGTTGCCTTTGTAACAAGTTAGACTCATTGAGGTTTGATGAAATCTTTTAAATCCTATTGGGGGAAAAATTGAATGTTTAGATAAGCATTTCTCTGTAGAATACTTAGGACATGGTGACTTCTTTTCAACTACTGCTTTCCGGCTGACTTTGGTGATAAAATTCTCTGCTAATGCCAGTTCTCACATACATTACTGGGATTTAATTGCTGAAACAGTGGTTGTGGCACAATCTGATCAAGTCAAGGAGCCACATTTATGAGGGCATTGTTTGGTAAAAGAATTTACCTAGAATTTACCTAGTTTATCAGGGCTAATGTTTTATAAAAACTAAACTGATGTATTTTAATTTCTCTCATGAAATAAGGATCTTTCACACTCTTCAGTTTCTAAAGCCCGATCTTGAGGATTATCACTGCAGAATGAGGAGGTAGGGTGGAGGGGTAAAATTGTGTCTACTTTTCCAAGGTAATAGTTTCAAGTCTTGGTTTCATGGTAAGGTAATTTGCTAAGTAAATTTAAAGAACCAGCACCCTGAATTCTTCCACAGTATTTACCCAACACCTTAGAGACAAAGCCTGTGAAAGAAATGTTACCAACTAACCTGTTTGCTCTTTGGTAAATCACAGGTAGAAACCCCCAGGTTGAGCTGTCGCATAAAGGAAACTTTATTCACAACAAATAAGGAAATCACAGGGAATAACCTACAAAACTGATTTCCCAAGCAAGGGTGAATGGATTCCTTTCATTTAGGATTGTGGTGAATATTTAGTTAGAGGAGCCTTGTCATCGAATGTAGAGGTAGGCCTAAAGTCGCACATGTGCCTTAAAGAAACATGCTTGCTTACACATGCACTGTATATTAAGTAAATGAGGCTTGTGCTCCACCTGGGGTAGAGATTTTGACATTTTTAAAAAAGGATGTATTTATTTGAGTGAGAGAGGGGAAAGGAAGGAGATTTTAGTATTTTAATGAGGGAGAGGTAGCTGTAGGTCACTGTGACCCATCTGCACAGGTGTAACTTGAGGGTTGAGTTCAAACTGGAATGGGTGGGTCAGAACTCATCCTAGGGTAGTCACTATGGCTTGAGGGCCAGGTTGGGTTTCCATCAAGGGATGCTATACCCACTGGGTCTTATGCGGGTTAAGAGATAAACTGGAAACAAGAATTTAAGCAAAAATGTGGAACAAAAATTGATGAGTACAAACAGGTAGGGTGTAAAGATCAGCTGGTGACAGAAAGAGTTACTTGCAGGGAAGGGGGAAATCTGTTCTTTGTGGTCCTCTGGGAAGTTGTGGGAGGAGCAAGCAAAAAAGATAGCCAGAATAAAGGAGGAAGTATAGATAGATTTTAATCTCCTTTTATCTAATTCCAACTGGTGGTAGGCCACTGGATAAGGTGAGAGAAACAAAAAGAGCAAAGGGATTTTACTACCTTCTTGGGTCTCTAGAAGAAGGTATTTGTAGGTATTAATTGTACTAGCAGTGGTGTGTAGTGGAGAAAGAAAGGTGATGAGAAATGGCCATTTTAGGTGACTTAGATGAAATCAGTGCTTCATGACGTCCTGACTGAGAAGTTTCTGCACATGAGCTCTATCCATGAGACCTGAACCCACAGCAGAGTCCATGCTGCAGATGTGATATGTTCACCCTCTCAAAGACCAACACTTTCCTGGAGGAGTATCAGTCCTTCCAGGAAGCCCCAGCTCTTCATTAGGACCCCACAGATCATTGTCCTTGCTCAAAAACTAACAAGCTGTATATGACAGCTTGCTCAGCGCAGACACCAGGTCTGACTGTTTAAAATCATCAGCTGTGGGACGTCTGGGTGCCTCGGTGGTTGAGTGTCTGCCTTCGGCCCAAGTGGTAACCCCGGGGTCCCCGGATCGAGTCCGGCATCAGGTCCCCACAGGGACCCTGCTTCTCCCTCTGCCTGTGTCTCTGCCTCTTTCTCTGTGTCTCATGAATAAATAAATAAAATCTTTAAAAATAAAATAAAAAAATCATCAGCCGCTTTCACAGCCCATTTCATTTCCACCAGTGGTGCTCTGTGGAAGACAGCGCACCAAGTAGCAGCCAAGAGGCTGAGCAGAACTGGCTGACTCATGGGACAGAGGAGTTAAAATTGTAGTTGAAGCCTTGCTGAGGCTTTTGTTTACAACCTAAAAGGCCACCTAGTGCTTCACAAGAGTAGCATGAAAACCAAGCAGCCTTCACAGGAATTAAAATTAGAGCCTCAAATTCTGTCTCCAGTTTTTCATATGTAATCTGACATTCAACCCAAAACCTTGCATTTGAGAAAGTGGACAATATCATGATTGTTGTCAATATTAATACATTTGAAAAATCAGGAAAACTAACAAAAGGCTACATAACATGAGTTTCTACATATTTTAATGAGCTTAACTGAATCCAAGTCAGCAATATTATATTTATTATTTTTATGAGAATTAAGATGTGTGGGAGAGTTTGTGACATAAGAATGAAATGAATTATAGAATGTTTCAGATTCACAGTCAGTTGAAACCATACTGAGCTTGATTTCATTTATCTAAGGGAGAACTTGAAGACTTAAAAAGTTTACAAAGGTCAAAATCAGAGAAAATTTTAGAAAGTGAGACTGAAAAGGAAATACTTCTTTTTTTTTTTTTTTAAGATTTTATTTATTTATTAATGAGCCCGATGTGGGACTCGACCCTGGGACTCCAGGATCAGGCCCTGAGCTGAAGGCTGCACTGAACCGCTGAGCCACCCAGGCTGCCGATAAAGGAAATATTTCTTAAGAAGTCTGAGGAAGGAGAATGTTTTTTTAACGTATGAAAAAACATTAGTTGGGAATAAACTCTTCTTAATGTACAAATAGATGTTTAAGATCATTGAGGAAAGTTGTTAGGATTATCCATGTTTTAGAGCAAAAATAAACAACAAATGGATTTTGTGGTTTCTTACCTCATATTTCTAACTCTTTGATTCCATTATTTGTATATTCATTTGTTTGCATGCTGTTTTCTGGTACATAAGTTCTTAAAATGTTTTCTTCAAATACAGATTAAGAATTCCATGCGAGTATAAACTAGCTACATATTCTTATAATCTAATATATCATGGATGCTAAGTGGTTGCTGCATCATACTGAAATCAATAAAACAAACTATTCAAGCTATAATAAAAGTTTCCTGGGGTGTTGTTGCCATGATAAAGGGGAGAGCAAAAGAAGGAAAAGTGTGTCAGGGATTATACTTTGAAAGCTAATTGAGTTTTTTTTTTTAATTTTTATTTATTTATGATAGTCACAGAGAGAGAGAGAGAGAGAGAGGCAGAGACACAGGCAGAGGGAGAAGCAGGCTCCATGCACCGGGAGCCCGACTTGGGATTCGATCCCGGGTCTCCAGGATCGCACCCTGGGCCAAAGGCAGGTGCCAAACCACTGCACCACCCAGGGATCCCCACTAATTGAGTTTTTAATGACAAATCTCATGGATATAATCAACCCTAAAATTGCAAGGAGAGTAGAATATGTACCAAATCTCTTTAACAAACTAAAAGTTTTATTGTAGGAAGATTTCTACATAATTCAATGGCTATGGAAAATTGATATGGGCTACAATTAATTATTCATCAGGAAAATTCCCAGTTAGAGAAATCAACAAAAATCAAATGCAGACATGTAGAAGGAAATGGTCTAAGGCCAAAGACAGTCACTTTGTTCTGTCACAATTATCTGACTCCTTCCTAGAGGATAGAATGAAACCTGATAGACAGGAGGTTTAAAACCCACCAGGACATCTTGATTTTTTTTTTTTTTTTTTGGTCAATTGTTTTCTAAATTTCTCTGCTTTCTTTTTCTCCATACAAAACTGCTCTGAAAGATTTATTCTATTTTAAGCAAATATTTAAAATAGAATTTAAATGAAATTAAATTTGGGAAGTGGTGGGGGACACCTCGTTGGCTCAGTTGGTTAAGTGTCTGCCCTCCACTCAGCACTCCTCTGGGGTCCTAGGATCAGCTCCCTGCTGAGCCAGGAGTCTGCTTCTCCCTCTCCCTCGGCTCCTCCCCACTGTCTGTGCTCGCTCCCTCCCATGCTCGCTTGCTCTCAGATAAATAAAATATTAATTAATTTGGGAAGTGGTATACATAATTAATTCTGCTTATCTGGTTCTTAGCGACTGGATTTGAAAATTCCCCAAAGTCCAGCCCATTAGTCTGTTTTTGCTCCTCATCTGGTACTTTGACTCAACAAGACCTGGAAACAGTATGCTGGTTTCCCCGGAGGAATAATTCTGAAGGAACTGTTAGAAATGGAGTCCCTCATGCTGCCTTAATATTGAAAGCTTGGTGCAAGTGGGATCCACTGGAGTAAAAGAAATAAAAACTAGGCAGGGGATCCCTGGGTGGCTCAGCGGTTTAGCTCCTGCCTTTGGCCCAGGGTGTGATCCTGGAGTCCCCGGTCAAGTCCCACATCAGGCTCCCTGCATGGAGCCTGCTTCTCCCTCTGTCTGTGTCTCAGCCTCTCTGCCTCTCTCTCTCTCTCTCATATGAATAAATAAATAAAATCTTTAAAAAAAAAAAAACAAAACAAAACTAGGCAGCTTTCTCAAAGCTGTTTTACAAAGAACAGAAAAACCTAGCAGGAATCATCACACATTGGCAGTTCTCTCTAAATGCTGAAGGGGTTGGGGAGGATTTTTCCTTTTTCTTGGGTTTGAGCACTGTTGTTTCAGTGTTGTTGAGCACTGCTGTCCTCTCCCTCCCCATCCCCCTAAAAATCACATCAGCTTTTAAATATGGATGTCCTGGAACACCTGGGTGGCTATTTATAAATAAATAAACAAATAAATAAACAAACAAATAAATGAATAAATAAATACATCAATAAATAGACTTTCTGTCCTGGCCTGGCCATAGAGATCACTGGAGGAATAGATGGATTTTAATTCATTCTTTGGATGGAAACACTCTGGAAAATTGTGTGGAGGTTCCTCAGAGTTAAAAATAGATCTGCCCTATGACCCAGCAATTGCATTGCTGGGGATTTACCCCAAAGATACAGATGCAGTGAAACGCCGGGACACCTGCCCCCCGATGTTCACAGCAGCAATGTCCACAATAGCCAAACTGTGGAAGGAGCCTCGGTGTCCATCAACAGATGATGGATAGAGAAGATGTGGTTTCTGTATACACTGGGATATTCCTCAGCCCTCAGAAAGGACGAATCCCCACCATTTGCTTCGACGTGGATGGAACTGGAGGGTATTATGCTGAGTGAAGTGAGTCAATCCGAGAAGGACAATCATCATATGGTCTCATTCATTCGGGGAATATAAAAAATAGTGAAAGGGATTAAAGAGGAAAGGAGAGAAAACGAGTGGGAAATATCAGAAAGGGAGACAGAACATGAGAGACTCCTCACTCTGGGAAACGAACAAGGGGTGGTGGAAGGGGAGGAAGGTGGGGAGTGGGGGTGACTGGGTGGCAGGCACTGAGGGGGGCACTTAGCAGGATGAGCACTGGGTGTTATGCTATATGTTGGCAAATTGAACTCCAATATAAAAGTATACAAAAATAAACAAATAAATAAATAAAGCAAAAAAAATCATTCTTGTCCTCACAATTCATTAGTGGTACCTTCTGATTAAATTTAACTTTTAGTTTTAATATCTAAAATAACTCATGGTTAGTCATCCAGATCAAAACTGGAGGTATTATACTGGACTGTATCTTCCCATATCAGAAATCCTTCTCTCTTTTTATCCTGCTCCTTCTTTTTGCTGAGTATTCCTCTAAAAAAAGCAAAACCCAAAAAACCTCTGTGTATGTATGTGTATAAAGTCACCACAAAAAAAAGGGTGTTTCAAATGTCCACAAAGGCATGAGAGACTTTCCAGCTTACAGATTGTACATTTAAACACATATACATGTGTACACACTGGCTGTAATTTTGAGTGTGACCATTCTATTTTTTGGAAAAATCTTTTGAATAAATAGATCATTTGATGTCTTATTTACTTGACAATAATTTTCTCCTCTGGAGTCTACAACAGATAAGTGAAAAAAATGCCCAATAGCAATGTAGTTTTTATCATGTACTTCCATAGTCACAGGCATCAAGCTGGAATCTCACTCTTGTCTACAAATAATCATTAGTCACCACAGCACCTGAAGGTTCCATATGCTCCTGACAATCCCCCAAGATAGATGTGCTCTGTTATTTAAGATTTATGGCTATGCCCATGAGTCATCACTGTATATAATTCAAAAACTGGCATCTGCCCTTGTGCTTAAACATTGATTCTCCCATTCTATCAATGTTTACATCTTATTTTTACAAGTCATAATCAGTTTGTCTTAATAAAATAGTACGTGTTTATGAGCCAAATGTTTTACAATTATAACTATAATTTGTTAACTAGGGGTGGGAATATTTATTATCTCACAGAAACAAATACATGTTTGAATTATTTGGTGAAGGTGTTGAGGAAGTGGAAAATATTTGGTTTCTAGAGAAGGCCCCCAATTTTTTTGACTTGGAAGTCAAACTAAAGAAAGCCTATTAGTTTGGATGAATGCATGGCCTCTGGGTCAGCATAAATTCTGTTCCATATGCCTGGTCTGCTTCCCAGAATGAAGGTGACATAGAGAGAGAGCAAAATCTTTGGTATCTGAACCAAAACATATTCGGAAGTTGGTCTTCACACACCACAGAAAATAAGGGTGGGCAGCTACATAAAGTAATTGGAGATTCAAGGAGATGAATTCTAATCTTGTAAGCAGATACAACACTGCTAAGGTTAACCATTAGAGAATCATTCCCCAGCTTCATTTTTTAACTCCTGTGGCTCTCCAGTGCCTAAAGGATGGGATCTCAGTTTTATCCTGTCATAAAATTTCTCTCCGAATTCATCTTGAGCTTCTTTCCCAAATTCACTCTGTCCTTTCCCATACATAAAATTTCTATTCATCTCCCAGGAAACATCTATGATTTCATAAAGTTCCCTTTTCTCCAAATGTTCCTATTTTTCTCTTAAAAACAACAGCAACAACAAAACCTTAGACACTTCTTAGACAACCAGATAGGATGTACCTGTTCTCATGCTTTCCCTGGTTTTCCAGGCAGAGTAATTGACTCCTCCCACTGTTACCCTTTGCACTTTGTGTATGTTTCCTATCACCTCATATGTGTGATATGTGTGATCATAAAGTGTGTCTTTAGAGGTATTGGTTGCCCATTAGACTTGACAAGCATTTAGAATGTAACGAATCTTGGAAGAATTTAAATTCTCTGCAGAGTCCACAAACTCCAATCCATGCAAGGGGGGCAGGCTGCTCTAAGGGTTAAATTTTTGGAAAACCACTGCATGAACATGTGGTTATGATGATAAGTGGTAGCTCACCAACAAAGTGGATAGAAAGTGGTGGAGACTGAAGACGAAGGAGCTCTTGCTGAATAGTGCAGCCAAGTGATCTCAAAATGCAAGACAAGCAATGTCTCTGCCTTGCTTGTTGCTTCCATGTCTTTCCATTGTTTTAGAACATAAAGAAGCAGGAACACACACACACACACACACACACACACACACCCCAAACAAAAATACATAGGTGATAAAATCCTGCCTGACTTGAAATCTCTTAACCTTTATGTCTGCACAGTAGCTCACATTCCTTCTTGATCTCTATGTGGCAGTCTTTCTGTCCTCACTACCTTCAGTCCTTCTGCCATATGGCTTTTTATGTGCTTTTCTTCTTTTTTTATCTTTATTAACCCTTCCTCAAGTCAATTCTCCCTCAGATTCCTCAACCCACCACCAAACGCTTCTGTCTCTACCGCTAAACACAATGCTTCCAGTTTTTAAATGGTAACTACAGTTACCTGTCTCCACACAAAGTTTCTGAGTTCCATGAAGATAAGGACCCTTTATCTGTTTACCCTTATTTTATCTCTAGAAGTAAGCATAGTGCCAGGCAGGAGGTAAGCAGTAAATATTTGTTGGAAGGAAGGAAGGAAGGAAGGAAGGAAGGAAGGAAGGAAGGAAGGAAGGAAGGAAGGAAGGAAGGAAAAAAATAAATTATTAGCTTTTAAATGGATGGATGGAAGTTCATTATTCTAATTATCCAGTAAGAGGATAGGTCTGTGAACGAGGGGACAAAGCTATTTAAGATCTTGCTGTACACCTTTAACTTAGGCCTTCAGTCAGTACACCAACAGCAAGGAATTGTTAATATTTTTAAAGATTTTATTTATTTATTCATGAGGGACACAGAGAGAGACAGACACATAGGCAGAGGGAGAAGCAGGCTCCCTGAGGGGAGCCAGCAAGGATTTATTGAATAATAATGCTTGACATGTGTATTAAATGCATGTATTAGTGTCATTATAAACAGTTTGATATAAGAAAGATAGTACATTTAAAAAGTTCTTTTTCAGTTTCATTCGTGGTGGAGAATAGCTTGGTGAGAAAAGGTAACCTTTAGCTCTTGGAGACGAGCTTCTGCTTCTGCCAGAGATTTTTCAGCTATAGTTTCACTGCATTGTTCTATTGTAGACTGATCTTTCCCCTTTCATGCTTTACTCAAGAGAGAGAAAATCTCACCAATTGTGATTTTAATGTGAAAACACATATATAACAATAAAAATCCCCCCAAGATAAGAAATAAAAATCAATAATGATCAAGAAAATATTTAGCTATCAGAAGACAAGAGAAGGAATAAAAATACTTTAAAGGTCTAATAGAAAATTACATAATAAAATAGTATTATTGCTTTCAGCTTTTATGTTTGACACATTTTGTTTTTTTTCAGTAGAATAGTTAAATGATGCTAACTCAAATGTTCTTTAAAAAAAATACCAAACCATACCAAAAATGCTCTTAACACAAATTTTGCATAAAAAACACATCTGAGATTTCATTTCAAATATGTGTTTTACATATTCATAGGTTTGTATATATTACATATTCAAATAGGTATATAAAATGATATAAATAAATATATATACTTACGTTAAATTATATGCATAATTTTATATTTAACATACATATATACATTTAGAGAGGCAACCTTAGTATTTGAGAAATAGGCTTTTTAGGGGGAAGTTTTTAACTTTTCTGTTACTAAGCTTTATATAATTAGCCCATCGGTCCTTTCAACTTAATTTTATATTTAATTATATATTAATAATCAATAGTATTCATGTGTGAGCTAGATCTCTGTCATTCACACAGGGAAATGGTATTTGATTGTGGGAGTATGTTATATTGTATTCACTCTCTTGTGGATATTTGTCTGTTTTCCATGTGTATCTTTAAGAAGAGGGCTCCTGGGGATAGCATGGTATTCCAGTGCATGTATGCCATAGTTTCTCTGCTCTCTATATCTAGGAGTGCAACTGATGACTAAACACAAAACTGGTTTTCAAATTGGCAATCTTAATGTGACCTTCTACCAGGAGTGGATGAGAGTTCCCATTGCTCAATGATCCCTCAAACTTGGCAGCGTTATCACACTTTCTAATTTTTCTAATCCGTCAAAATGGTATATCATTCTGCGTGATGTGTTTAAGTATACAATTTGGTTAATTTTAGTATAATCACAGAGTTATGTAACCATAACACAACCTAATTTAGGAACATTTTTATCATGCCAGAAAGAACTCCACATCCTGGAGCTACTCCACAACCCGCCCTCCAACACAGCCTCAGGCAGCCACTAATGTATTTTGCCTGTACAGACTTGCCTACTCCCAGCATTTCATGTAAATGTGACCACACAATATGTGGTCTTTTTTTTTTTTTTTTTGGGGTTTTTTTTTTCAATATGTGGTCTTTTATGATTGCCTACTTTGCTTAGCATAACGTTTTCAGGGATGATTCAGTGTTCACATGAATCAGTATTTCATTTCTTTATATTACTCAATAATACTTCGTTGTATGGATATACCACATTTTGTTTATCCCTTCTTCAGTTAATGAACATTTGAGTTGTTGCCACATTTTGGGTATTAAGAATCATGCTGCTATGAACATTTGTGTACAAGCTTTGACGTGGACACGTTTTTATTTATCTTACATATACACCTGGGAGTGGAATTGCTGGGTTATATGGTAACACCATATTTATTTAACATTTTGAGAGATTGTCAAGCTGTTTTCCAAAGGAGCTGCATCATTTTAAATCCTACCAGCAGATGTGTGAGGATTCCATTCCTCCACAACCTGGTCAACAGTTACTGTATATGTTATTGGTTATAGTCATGCTCGTAGGTATGGGCTGGTTATTTCACTGTGGTTTTGATTTGTATGTCCCTAATGACTAGTGCTGAGAGTCTTCTCACATATTTACTGGCCATTTGTGTATCATCTTTGAACAGATGCCTATTCGATACTTTATCCAAATTTCATTAGATTTGTCTTCTTATCATTCAGTTGTAAATTTTTTATGCCTTCCGGATACAAGTTCTGTACCAGATATATCTTGTAAGTGAGCTCTCTGTCAAATCAAATGACAATACTCCATCAATCAGTATTTTCTAGAAGGATGCAAGATCATTTTTATTCTTTTTATTTATTTATTTTTATTAAAGATTGTGTTTATTTATTCATGACAGACACAGAGAGAGGCAGAGACACAGGCAGAGGAAGAAGCAGGCTCCATGCAGGGAGCCCGATGCGGGACTCGATCCCAGGACCAGGAATCATGCCCTGGGCCAAAGGCAGACACTCAACCACTGAGCCACCCAGGCATCCTTCAAGACCATTTTTAAATAATGAATATTCTTTAAGGATAGGGCTTCTTGAGAAGCCACAAACTCATTCTGCCTCTTCTAATGTCTGTAAGGCTGTTGTTTTTCATACCTCCCATGGTTGTGAGGTTGATGTTATTCAAGGCTACTGTAGAGCTTTGGATATGAGAAAAGAACTCATATCCAAAATATATAAATAATCTTTACAGTTCAATAACAAACCAAAAACCCAATTTAAAAATTGGCAAAAAATTTTTTTAAATTAGCAAAAGATTTAAAGACACATCTTGAGAGAAGAATTATAAATGACAAAACATGAAAAGATGGCCAGCATGATTAGTCATTAAGGAAATGTAAATTAAAATCATAAGGAGATAACATTACATGCTCTTTAGAATGGATAAAAGTAAGACTCTTAATACTGACTGCTGATGAAAATGTAGTGCAACCAGAATTATGTTACTCTGTTAGTGGGGATGAAAAAAAAAAATGGTACACTTTGAAAGAGTTTGGAATGTCTTATAAAACTAGAAAATTTCTTACATGCTCCAGCAATTCCACTAGAAATTTACCCAAGAGGAATGACTTCCGTTCACACAAAATCCATTCAATGAATGTTCATAGTAGCTTCATTCATAATAATAAAATTTAGAAAAAGTTCAAATGTCCATCAAAAGATGAATGGATTAACAGTTTGAATTACATCCCTACAATGTGATGCTATCCTTAATTAAGAGGAAACCTCCTAAAACTACAAAAATATGGATGAATTTCACATGCATTACAGTGAGGAAAGAAGCAGACACAAAAGACCATATAGTGCATGATTCTATTTATATGACATTCTAGAAAAAGCAAAACATTAATGACAGAAAATGGATCAGAGTTTGCCAGAGGCTGGGTGTAGAGGAAAGGAATTGACTATAGCGAGGCTCAAAGGGACTTTCTGGAGTGATGGGAAATTTTCAATACCTTGATTGTGACAGTGGTTACTATATGTATTTATTTGTACTGTCCATTTTAAAAGGGTAAATTTTACAATGTGAAAATGATGCTTCAGTAAAAGTGACAAAAATTTTACATGGATGTTATATTCAACCTTATAAATATAAATATTTTTATAAAATCAAATTACATTTACATTTTAATCCAGAAAACAGACAATACTATCAAGTCTATAGCAAGTGTCAATGACAACAAATGTGTAAGTTACAGAAAAGTAAACCTAACAAAGATGTATAAAAACTTCATGTAGGAAACTTGCAACTTTATTGAAATATTTTAGAGATGATGTAGATAGATGGAAAGACACCATATTGATGGCTAAGAAAAATTTAATGTTACAAAGATGTCCACTTCCCCTGGCTGAGTCATAAATTCTAGTTAAATTCATTCGCTCAGCAAATTTTTACTGAGTACCTATCTTTGCCCAAGGAACAACTGTTTTCAGTGCTTGAGATGTACAAGTGAACAAATCCAAAAATAACTGTCAGTTTTGAGTTTATAATCCATCTGGGTAGGAGATGGGTAGGTGAGAGGGAAGTAAAATAATAATAGGCATATGAATACATAAACCGCATAGTATGTTAGAAGGTGATATTTGACTAAAAACAAGAAGTAGAGGCAACTAAATGAGTAAAAGTAGTGGGGACGGAATTGGGACAGGTTACAATGTTAAAATGGAGTTTTCTTTAAAATCAGCTAATTTACTCTAAAATACATGTGAAAAATGAAGTGGATCAAAATAACTAACTCATTACTGGCAGACGTATATGCACTATAAAGCTGAGCTCCATCAGATATTAAGACCATTTTAAGTTACACTAGTAAGGTGGTCTTGTACTGGTGACTGGAAAACAAAGAAATGTAATAGAGAACCCATAAATATACCCAAAGGTATATAGAAGCCGAGTAAGTAAAGAATAGCTTGTTTGATTAATGATCCTAGGATAGAACTCTGCTTCACAGATACTCAAATAATTTCAAATGGATCAAGGAGTTAAATATAAAAGACAAATTATTTGAAGCAACAATATAGCGGCATATCTTTATGAAATTGTGGTTTGAACAAATTAGGACTAAAAACTGCAACAGTTTTGCGATGCCTGGGTGGCTCAGCAGTTGCGGGTCTGCCTTCGGCTCAGGATGTGATCCCACAGTCCCGGGATCCAGCCCCAGATTGGGCTCCCTGCAGGGAGCCGGCTTCTCCCTCTGCCTGTGTCTCTGCCTCTCTCTGTGTCTCTCATGAATAAATAAATAAAATCCTTAAAAAAGTAAAATAAAAACCAAAACAGTTTCTTAAGGAGGCTTTAAAAATGCAACTATAACAACTTTTTAATTTCATTCTAAGAGTCTACTTCATTAGTAATCAAGAATGAATGAGTTAAATTCACAATATTATTCCCACATTCATTAGGCAAAGTAGAAACTGACAATTTCTAATAATAGCAAGGATGTGGAACAATGGTCACATGGGAGTTGAGAGTGATATATAACTGCTTTGAAAAGGAAACCATGATGCCTAATAAAATGTTTGAATATATGATCCTCAAGTCATAGCAGGAATGTTCATAAGATCATGATTTTAAATGAGTTAGAGCGAAGCAAGTTCACATGCGTACATCTCAGGAGCGTGACACTATGTATGCAAAGAAACTTACAGATGAAAGCCTATAGTAACTGTTACATTAAAATTGGTTTCAAAATCAAGGAAAAGAAGACATATTAGTGGAAATAAACAGATACGGCAAAACTATATAGCAAAGAATGATTAACACAACTTCTTGTGTTTACTTCTTAGAGGCAGGGAAGGGAAGTTATTGGGGAAGGGCACATAGGGACTTCAAACATTGAAATGTTCTATGTTGTAAGATTCATCATGGATAGGTCATCTTTTTTTAACAATGATGAACATTATGTAAATTCTTTCGTATATTTTATAATATAAAATTGTAACGAAGTATTGAATACGTTTAGCCATCTAATTTATACCCTATGGTCATCTTACATGTTCCATTTTATAGATACATAGAGCCTCATTTAATATTTGGTTTGCAAAGGTTAAATTCTTAACTACTTTTGAACTAAAATTGGAAAAAGCTTTTTATTTTTATTTTAAAAGATTTTATTTATTTATTCATGAGAGACACACAGGGAGAGAGAGGCAGAGACACAGGCAGAGGGAGAAGCAGGCTCCGTGCAGGGAGCCCCACGTGGGACTCTATCCCGGGACCCCAGGATCAGGCCCTGGGCTGAAGGCGGCGCTAAACCACTGAGCCACCCAGGCTGTCCAGAAAAAGCTTTTTAAATGGAGCCAATTTAACATTCCCTGGAGAAATGAGGGATGTTTTATAAAATAAGTCCTATTAATGCTATAAAATGCTATTAGCTTTCTGATTCGTACAAACTTTGAAACTGATTCCTCCCTTCTCTACATAGGGTAGGCTGGAATGTATTAACAAGTAATTAAATCAGTCATAACAAAAATTACAAGAGATGTTAAAGCTTGCCAAATACCTACTATGTGTTGGTACCTTTTTTAAGTGAGAGAACGTAGCAGACAACGATCTCTACCTTCAAGAAGCTCACATTGTCAGAGGAGGAGAAAGCCATTCACTAAAGGATATAAGTATAATATGTTGGAAGGTGATAAAAGTTATGGAGGAAATTGAAGCAGGGAAGAGCAAAGAAGTGCAGAGGTAGCGGGAGGGTGGATTTTAAATAGAATGATTAAGAAAGGCTTCCCTGAGAAGCTGACCCTTGAGCTGGTGACTGGGAATGTTAATAGGAATCCTGGGGGAAGAACAACCAGAAAAAGGAAACAGTTATAGGCTCCGAGGTGAGGATGAGAAATGGCGAGGGCAGCATAGATGGATGGAGAAGGGTCATCAGGACAGCAGTGTAGGAAACAAAATCAGAGAGGGGGTAAATCATATAAGACTTAGAGATGATGATAAGAGACCTTGATTTTATTCTAAATGAAACTGACAAATTGTACTCTAATTATATTTTATGGACATACATTGTAACAGGCTCATGAAGGAGATAAGGAGAATTAACTGAAGTTGGGCAAGGCAGATGAACAGGGTGACCAATCAGACCATCGCAGTAATCCAGGTAAGCAGTGATAGTGCTTTGGGTCATGTGTTAGCAGGAAGATGATGTGAGTTTTGTATTTTGAAACAAAGGCAGACAAGATTTGCAGAATTCATATGGAAATGTCAGAGAAAAAGAATCAAGGGTGACTCCAATGCTTTTGTTCTGAAAAACTGAAAACTAGAGTTGCCCTTCCTCTACTCTCACGTGAGGTAAACTATAAGGGGAGCTTGTTTAGAGAGAAGGATCATGAGTTCACTTTATTCAGTTCGAGATTTATGTGTGAACTTGGAGTTCAGAGACAAGTGTGGGCTAAAGATATAAATGTCAGTTAAATATATAATACCCGGCGTCATTAAGAGAGTGTGAGCAGATAAAAAAAATATAAGGGACAATGCCTGAGCCCTGGAGTTTTCCAATATTATGAGGTCTGGAGAAAAAAAAAGGCAAAAGAATAAGAGTGTGGTTGGTGAGGGAGACTGGGGAAGGACCAGGAATGATTTGTCCAGGAAATGGAGGAAATATTTCAAACAAGAAAAGAGTCACCAAATGTGCTAGATGGTGCTCAAAAGTAGAGGAAGATGGGGACTGAGAATTGATTGTTGGAAGTAAGTCATCAGTGACCTTGATAATTCTCTTGGTGGAGGAGGTTTGGCAAAAGCTATTTTGAATGGATCCAAGGAGAAAAAAAAATAGAAAGAATTGAAAACAAAGGAGATAGACAACCACCAAGAGTTTTATTATAAAACCAGAAAAGAAATAAGACAGTTGTTACAGAAGAATGTGGGGTGGAGAATTATTATATTTTTTTTAGCAATGGGAGAAAGCACAGCGTATTACATACGGCAATGAGAATGATTGAGTACAGAGACTGATTGCATGAACCATGTCCCTGAGTGGGAGAGGAAATGGAGTCTGATGTACAAGTGGAAAAGATGACTTCCCAAAGGTGCAAAGACCATGCAGGATTACAAGAGTGAAGGTTGAGTCTAGGATGCTAATGATGATGGAACATGTGCAGTTTGGGTAGAGGGAGCTGGGAAAGATGGTTTTCCTGCAAAATCTTCATGACCAAGAATCACAGATACTGAGAGCAGAAGACCACATAGATTAGGAATCTGTGATACTAGTATTGCTTCTATTGCTCTGAGAGTCCTCTTGAAGCTAGCGGTCAGGGAGTTTAAATCAGAGAGATGATTATGGCAACATGTTTTTCTTCTATGCAAACTGAGAGATGGAAGAGATTTGAGGTAGATGCAAGAGAATGATTAAAATGTGGCTGTGAACTGTAAACTGATCAGGGAAGTGAGGACATGAGAGAAACAGGAAAAAGAAAAATTGGTATAGGGATTAACAGATTGTATACAGGGGTTTGAAGGATTGTTTGACCTTAGGGCAGGTGCTTGAAATGGAGATGATGAGGGTTTACAATGACTGCTGGTAAGTCCTAAGGGATGTGCACATTTGTTGATCTTTGCCTTGATAGGCACCTTTAAATCCTTATATTCAGTGGTCTGCACTGTTTTATGTATTTCTGAGAATAACATACTCAAAAATTATTACTTTGTTTAGCTTTTACAGTTAACAGTTTACTGCTTACATAGGCATTTTATTGTATTAAGGAATTGAGTATGCTAATGCAATATGCAAATTCTTATTTTAAGTCTTAAAATTATTTTCTTTTAATTTTTTAATTGAAGCATAGTTAACATACAATGCTACATTAATTTCAAGTGCAAAACAGTAATTCAACAACTCTGGTATGTTATGCTGTGCTCACCATGAGTGTAGCTACAATCTATTACCCTACAGGTTATCACAGTACAATTGACTATATTCCCTATGCTCTTGCTTTCATCCCTATGACTTAGTGATGCTATAACCGGAAGTCCATACCTCTCATTTCCCTGGATCCATTTGCCCATCTCCCACCCCACCCCCCCACTCTGGCAACTAACAGTTTCTTCTTGGTGTTTATGAGTCTGTTTCTGTTGGTTTTTTTTTTTAATTCATTTGTTACATTTTTTTAGATTCCACATATAAGTGAAATCATATGATGTTAGTCTTTTCTTGTCTGATTTATTTCATTTGGCATAAAACTCTGTAGGTCCATCTATATTGTCACAAATGAAAAGATCTTATTCTTTTCTTATAGTTGAGTAATATTGCTGTGTGTGTATGTGTGTGTGTGTGTGTCTACATGTATCCTATTTTCTTTATCCATTCATCTGTTGATGGACACTTGGGTTGTTCCATACCTTGGCTATTATAAATGCAATAAACATAGGATTGCACACATCTTTTCCAATTAGTGTTTTTTCTTTTAAGTGCTCAGTAGTGGAATTCCTGGATTGTATCGTATCTCTTTTTAATTTTTTGAGGAATCTCCATACTGTTTTTCACAGTAGCAGCACCAATTTATGTTCCCACCAACAGTGCAGGAGGGTTCCCTTTTTTCTATAGCCTCATCAACATCTGGATCTTGGTGGGGGGCGGTTTGTTGTTGCTACTAGCCATTCTGACAGGTATAACGTGATATCTCATTGTAGTTTTGTTTTGCATTCCCCTATTGATTGGTGATATTAAGCATTATTCTATTAGTTCTTATAGAAAGTTGTAGTGTTCTTTTCCGTAATACATAAAAAAGTTGATGATATGAGAATATATAGAAAGTATACATAGTAAGATATACATCAATATCAGGATATATCTCATATCTTGATGATATGAGAATATATCAGTGAATGTGAATCACTAATATTCATTAGTGAATATATGCAAGGAATGCTGCCATAAAAAGGACCCACAAGTAGACTGGCGTAAATAACAAAGATTTGCCTTCTCCCATGGAAAAATGTGAGTTGCATCTTTCAGGCCATCAGGAAGCTTTCTTTCTGTAGTCATTCAGGGAATCTAGTTCTTTCCAAGTTCTTGCTTCTCCCATCCTTCAGGGCAGGTAAGACTCATAAGCATTTATGTGCCATGGACTTCTACAGTAATCTGGTGAAGTTCATGGATCATGTTTATGTGTCATGTTTACTGAACAAATAAAATGCTTCGGGAAACAAATAACACTGAAATACCATGATCAAAATGTATAAATATATGCTTCTTTAAGACTTTAAATTATAAGATTTTTAAATCCTACAGTTTTGCTATAAATAGCATAATTTTAATGCAGTTGTGAACATACATGCAATATCTTGAGATATCTGCAATGTCTGTAATATGATTTGAGAACATCTACGATTTCTGTATTCGCCAAAACCATAAGTACTCTTAATTCTGCTATGATTTATTGTCAATTTTTCAACAGAAGAAAACCCTCAATTAATAAAAACAAAGATAAATTTTTCGCCATCCAAGTTTCACAGATAGGTTGAATTCTGTCCAAGGTCACCGTTGGGTTAAGGGCTAAAAGCTGCTGCTGCTTTAGGGCATATATGTGATTTTCATTCAGGGTCACCCAAAATAGAAGTAGGAAAAAAGTGTGGAGGTCTGAAGACAGGCCTGAAAGTTGACACATAGTACTTCAGTCATTCCATCTGAGATAAATCAATCACAGGATGACACCAACTTCAGGAGACCAGGACAAATGTAGTCCAGTCTCAAGAAGATGAAAAAACAGAGAGGACAACCAGCAGACTCTGCCACAAAGGACACACCGTACTTTCCCCACATTTCTCCTTCCCATTCCCCCTTTCATGTGATGTTTGTTTTATTTTGTTTTAAAAGTCAATTTTTCTTGCAGATCTGTTCCTTCTGGGTACTCTCTCAGTCTATTGGAAAATCTTAGAATACTAGGATTTTCAGAGGAAATTGTACTTCAAGGTGCAATAATTACACAATTCGAAGGCTTTTTTTATTATCCAGGTATAATTGGGCTACAGTATTACTTTTAGGTGTACAACACAGGGGTTCGACATAAGTGTGAAGTGCCAGAAGTTCACCACAATAAATCTGCTTATCATCTGTCACCTTAGAAAGTTAATACAATATCATTGACAATATCATATTCTCTATGCTGTATGTGATATCCCCCTAACTTATTTTACAACTGGAAATTGGTACTTCTTAATCTCCTACACCCATTTTGCCCCAACCCCTACCTTTCTGGCATCTGCCAATCTGTTCTGCATCTATGAGGCCGGGTTTTGCTTGGAAGACATTTTAAGCATCATATAATACAAACAAATGCTGGGAGATTATTCAGAGGTAAGAAAAATGCAAGTATATATGATCCCGTGTATTGTCCAAGTTGGTCTATTATTCTGAAATTTTATTAGGTAAAATAGTTCTTGAAATAGTGTTCCATTTGCCAAATCAGAAATTAACTTTGTATAAAATTGTTGAAAAGATCATTTCTTATCTCAGGTATGTATATACATATGCACATGCATATATTACTTTATTTTTGCTTTTGATTCTAAATCACAAAGATTTACTTTTCTATACTTAGACAAATTAGTAGATAACAAAATAGTCTCTGAAACCCACAATATGATTATCAGGTGACCTTCTAATATTACCCAGGCAGAAGTAGCAATTTTGTGCAGCGAAGATGGCTATCCATCAGATTATTCTACTGTAATATCTCTGCTATGACCAGTGAGACCCAAATAATTATGTCTTCTGTAAGTTAGATGGTGGAAGGGGGAATCAGTTTTTATAAGCTTTTATTTATCAGAACATTTAATCTTGAATAAATATTAGATATCAGAACTTTATCTCACTTGTAATGACCTCGAATAAAAATGAAGATGTAAGAATAAGGTTAAAATGAGTTGTTGATACAAAGAAAAAAAGTCTGCTGCCAGGAAATCAGTTCCAGAGAACTGATTGGCCTGAAGCCCATTTTTACTTCATCCAGGGCAGAGGTGTATTAATAAATGCTTATTTTAGTGATTTGTTTAGTCTGTCTTTATAACCATGTGTTTTTTTTATTTAATAGGGAATAGTGAGTGCTTTTTTTATAATTATAAGTAGAAAACATTCTCTTAGATCTACTTAGCATTGATAATTTTATCACTGTGTCTGCGTCAGCTTTCTTTCTCCTTTTTCTTTTTTTTTTTTTAAGATTCTATTTTTAAGTAATCTCTACACTCAATGTGGGGCTTGAACTCATAACCTCGAGTTCAAGAGTCACACGGTCTATCAACTGAACCAGGCAGGTGCTCCTGTATCAATGTTTCTTAATCTTTTTTGGGAATCACCTGAAATTTGGTAAAAGCTATGTACTCTTTCCCTAAAAAAAAAAAAAAAAGTACACAAATAGAAATTTTGCATAGAATTTTGAGGTTTCTACAGACACCCCAATATTCTTCCAGAAGGACCCTTAGAGTTCAAGCTGGAAAACTCTTGAAAACCCTGCTTCCTCTACAATTTCATCTAATGGCAAAGGAATCTGAGTGTAGGGATACCCTTTCTCTACATGATACATCTCTAATTTGTTCATTATGCTGGTCTCTCTGCTAGGAAAATGATCTTGCTGCTATTTTCTTATTCATTCATATATATATATATATATATATATATGAATATATGTTCATATATATATATTTAAAGATTTTATTTATTTATTTGAGAGAGAGAGAGAGAGCTCACACAAGTGAGGGGAGAGGGCAGAGGAAGAGAGAGAAGCAGGAAGCCAGACACAGGGCTTGGTCTCAGGACCCTGAGATCATGACCTGAGCCAAAAGCACATGTTTGACTGAACCACCCAGGTGCCCCAGGATGAATATACATTAACCACATCTTTTTATTCTAGTCTAGTTCTCACTGATTCAAACAGCGGAAGTAAGTGATACTGTGGATCATCCAAAATAAGGCAGTATTCACAAGTTTACATGACATCTGTTTGAAGCAGTTTAAACCCTAATTGTATTTTAATTACTATTACTGTTAAATTATGTACATTTCTCAGCATATATCACCACAGAAGAGACAGAAGTGTGTTGAAAGATGGAAGGCGTTTTGCATGTATGACAGGAGGGTGAGTGGGAATTTTCTGGTTGTCCCAGAATTGGTGACTAGATCCCAAAGCTGAGATCAAAGAAGTACTAAGCTCCCACTTTCTGAAGAGATAACCCCCAAATGACATCAGAATCCTCTCTGCAAGATTTACTAAGAGATCAGAACTAGCCCTAGAAGGCTTGCAGAGTAGTAACAGCACAGCATTGCCTTAGCCTACTGAATATCCAGACCTAGCCACACGGCTGTGGAAGCAAGAGCAATTTGGCCTCCCCGTCTCTCATTCCCTCAGTAAAATTGAAATAATAGTGACTATGAGAGTAGTGCTTCAATAGTTCCACTTAGCACATGGTAAATGCTCAGTGGTGTTTATATCTAGCATTTTGTAAGTACTCACTACATCCTATGCTTCAAGGTCTTCCTTTTTAAATTTCTATTTCACATGGCTATTGTAAAGATTAAGGACCAACATAGATCTGAATAAATATAAAAGTACCTGGCCTTTAGTGAGTAGGCAATAAATGCATTATTCCTTCCATAGTTCATACAACCATCACGCCACGCGCATGCTTGTGTGTGTGCACGTGTGTGTAAGTATGTGTAAAAAACTGAGTAGAAAGAGATGCAGTTGGAGGTGTGGATGTGGTGAGCCCTGGGGAAAGGGAAGTGTGTTCTTTGCTGAGAATAATTCCACACAGGGAAAAGTTGTTCATACACCTGCAAAACAGATTGAGAGGGGGGGCTCCGTTAGAATCACTCAGAGATGAAGGCTCCCCAGAAGGGGCAGGGACTCCATTTCCCTAGCGAATGCTAGTTTAGCAAAAGACTTGCTGATGTGCCATGTTCCCAATATTCTTCCCCAGTCCCTGCAGTGTCTGAGCATCCTTTATGTATCACCTCCAATGATTCTCCAGCTTTCCCTAACTCTCAAACCAGATAAGATCTCTTGAATAGGCACACATTGCTTTTCTTTATAGACCTTACCAGAGTTGACACTTACATATTTATTTTGGGTCTGTTTGTTTAATGATTATCTAGCTTAATAAGACATAAGTTTCATTAAGACAAAGAGTCTATTTTTGTATTTCTAGTGTCTAGCCCAGTGACTTGCCCTTAGTTAAGTATTTGATAAATTTTGGGTAAATAAATGATACAAATTGGAAGATAGAAAAATCAATGTTCCCGTGTTGAAAAGGTTCCCATGATCCAAAAGAAGCATAGTACTAGATTAGTTTAGCTATGAAAGAAAAAGATTAATTCTGGTAAAATGATCATAGGAGGTTTATGACATATGTATAGGATTAGAATGAGAATTTGAAGAAAGATGGATGGCAATCAACAAATTGAAGGGGAGAGAAATCTAAGAAAACGTATGTGTGCTAAATATACTGGATTGTGAATAAGTGGATTTGGGAAAGAAGAGAGTAGATTGATTGGGAAAAGAAAAGATACATCTATAATTGTGAGGAATTTGTCATAATAGGTCCCCTTCGATGTGATGCTAATTATTTGGATAATTTCCCATAGAGAATGGTTAGATATTGCAGTTTTTAAGCTGAGAAGGGCATAAAATACATATCAGACAAAGTTTAGTATAGAAAACCAAAGCTAGTTTGATTATTTTGAGCAGAAAGTAACTTAAAATTGCTGGAAGAGTTGGAGAAGTGAGCTCCATATTGGGCCTCCAGAGCTGGCTGTAAAATGTTCCTCAAAACCCAAGAAGCTAGAAAATAGACACAAACTCTGCAGAAAAGTTTTAAAACTGGTGCAGAAAAAAATTCACATCAATATGACTGATTGTAAGCAGAAACCAGACAGGTCAAACATATAAAATGTCTCCATATTATTCCTGCTTTTCAAATATCACATTATTGCCTATAATTGGCAAAACCTAATATGTATCAAGGAACCCAGCAGTAGAGCTTGGTTGGTTGAACACATGATGTACTAGGAGGATGGGGTGCACCCAGAGAGGATATGGAAGCTCCCCCAACCTCCCCACGTTACACTGTGCATCTCTTCCATTTGGCTGTTCCTGGAATGTATCCTTTATAATAAACTGATAATACAAGCTGGATCTTGAATTTTCTGAGAAAAGCATATGAGTTCCTACCAGAGCTTCTTGCAATGAAATACACCAGCAGCTGCAATCCAGTGCAATCCTGTCACACCTTCATGATGTTCCCTTGGCCAGGAATATACTAAGAATACACTGTCTCAAGAATAGAAGCACGCAGCAAATTATGGCAAGACGGAGCCACATAAAATACTCTCTCAATTTTCATGACAAATATGGTAATTCTGTGCTAGCCAGCAGAACTACTTTCTTTGTTGTATGGATATTTAGAAACACACAGATTGGAATAGAATGGAACCTATCCTCGGTTGATAGAGTCACCACAAAGGAGTGAAAACATTAGTAACCATTATAGTCGCTGTAACACAGAATTGTTACAAAACCAACTTGCCAGCTAAGCACTCTTACTACTTATTATAGAATAATTGAAGCAATAAAGTACATTTGAAACCTTAAAAAAACTAGTATCAAAGAAATCTAAGAAATGTAGTCTTGGCTTATCTCAGTCTCTCTCCATACTATACTTTGTCTCACCACACTGTTGGGAGGAAGACGTGGAGTTTGCTAGGGTCAACCCACAACACCTCTCAAGGAAGTTTTTTTGTTTGTTTGTTTTTAATTCACTGTCAATTTACCAGTTGACTTGAAGTTAAGAGATTGATTTAATGAAGTTGGTGAGGGAGGGAAGTCACCAGTTGCTTACCCGCAGTCCATGTGTCTACATAAACGTTATGCTTTCAAATAAGACAGAAAATCAAGCTGACCTAACAGATGACTTTCTCTTTTCAGAATTGGTATATAAATGTATTCCCTTTAAAGTACATAATCAGTATGTTTAAAAAATTCTTTAGAAGTTGAACTTGGACTGTGGCAACATTTCAATTCTTAGTTAGAGGCGAGATCAAAAGCTCAGTATACGCTTTGAGTTGTTTTCCACTGAAAGAAGGAAGAGGTAGAGAAATGTGGGCAAAAAGCATAACATTTGAAAGTATACAAAGATATGGCTTTAGCTTTTAAAAAAACTCCAAATATCTGAGGTGATCACTAAAATCTCGTGTTTTAAAATATTATTACAAAAATATTGCCTATTAGTATTACACTTCCAAGAACAGCATCCACATTTGGTTAATCACCAATAATCCATTCATCTAGTTGATGTATAGCCATGGCCAGTCCACTGCCTACACTCCAGCCTACATTTTGCTTTTTACAGTCCTTCCATTTGGAAGTGAAAGTCAGGATCCTTGCCAATAAAACAACCACCTCCAATGTTTTCAATATTGCTACCATCACCCTGGCAACACAGAAGACAGGACATAAATAGTTGCTCTGCCAAACATATCTCTTGCCTTGTTTTACCGTGGGAGTTAGAGTTGTCAAGGCAAGTTTATACCAAAGTTAAAAGTAAATTTTGACTTATCAATGGCAAGATTTTCTAAAAAGTGCATCCACATTTTATGTAGACCATTAAGTGGAAGTGTAAATAAAATATAAACTCTATGAGTACCAAGAAAATACTTGTCTTGTTCCCCAGTACTGAGTAGGAGTAGATGCTCTATAATAGTTAATGGATTATTTTTGTTCAATAGAGGCATAGGTTTCTCAAGTACATACAGATTCTCAAGTACATACAGATTCTCAAGTACATACAGATTGACATGATTTACATTACTGTGATGGTAGCATTAAAATATCTTCTTTTAAGATTTTTTAAAAATTTTTAAGTGATCTCTCTGCCCATTGTGGGGCTTGAACTCAGAATCCAGAGATGAAGAGTCACGTGCTCCACCAACGGAGCCAACCAGGAACTACTATCACACCTTTTAAAAATCATAGTCCAGAATATGTTTTAGTTGACAGAATTATAAATGCGTGCAGTGATTTAATGAATTCATTTCAGCTGAATTGTCTCATATACAATCGGACATAATATGATAGGATTCCATTGATGCTCTTGACACTGAACTGTGTACTTTTTATACATGTTGTAGCATTGTAAACCTTCCCACCCAGTGCCACATGCTGTAGGTATTTTGGAGATAAAACCTAGACCTTAATGCAACAGCAGGATCGAGCAAGTTTACTCAGTTTGTCAGAGGAGGGCAAGATATGAACTCCGTTCATCAAACCCTGTACTCCTTTTACTCCCCATACTGCCTCCCTTGGTCTCTCTCCTCAGGCTACAGAGCTGTTTGGGCTTTTCTGGAGTTAAAAAGTCAAAAATCACACTGTTGTGGTAACCTGGTTTCACTTTCTTAGAATACCTGCCACCATCTCTCCCCAGTAGTGATCTGGGCATGTTTTCCATAATTATAAATTTCCCGCTTTGAAAGAAGAAGGGCCATGGGAAGTAGAGTAGTCTGGGATTTCCTGCATGTTTATTGAGGATCTCTTTGAAATTAGAACTGGCTTTTGGAAATGGTTTGAGAGAAACAATGTGTATGGTAGATTTTGTGTCACCCTAGAATGAGCCTAATCTGATATTCAAGAAGTCATTAAATGAGAGCTTAATGGGGGGAGGGGGGATAATGAACTACATCACTGAGCTCCCCAGTGAGGAAATATTGTGGCACAGTAGACAGAACTTGACATTTGGAATCCAATTCCAGCTTGAATCTTGACTCTGTTACCTACCAATTTTTCTCACTTGGATAAATAATTTAAAGCCTGATTTCTCTTCTCTGTAAAATGGTAAATTAAAATATCTGGCTTTCAAGGCTGTTGGGAATTTAACTGCTAGCATGTGGAAGCACTCCAAAGGTAAGAAAGTGCTACATTAATATGTTGTGGCAATAACATATCGCTATTATTAGTGTTGGTCCCAGACAGAATACGGAATATTTAATCCAATGTCCTAATTGCACATAAAAGAAAACTGAGTCATAGAGGAGTGAAGTGAGACAAAGATTCCCAATAAACATGAAATAAAAAGAAATTTGAAAATAGATACAAGCCATCATTGCCTATCATCTGTGTATGCCAGTACATTGTCTCATCATATCTACAAGATTTAAAATGACAGCCCTTGCTTTTTGTACTTTGGCTAATGTGCTCTGAACGACTGAATATGAGAGAACAGCTGGTTACAAGTGCTACTCTTCTGTCCAGACTGGGAAGCCCCATATACGAAATAACAAATATTTGTGTAGGAATTGTGTTGTTTAAATAGAATGAGGTTGAGGAACCTCGGTGGCCTCAGTGTTGAACGTCTCCCTTCGGCTCAGGGCGTGATCCCGGGGTCCTGGGATCGAGTCCCATATCGGGCTCCCTGTTCAGGGTGGGTGGGGGGGGGTGTGGTCTGCTTTTGCCTCTCCTTCTGCCTGCAGCTCCCCTGCTTATGGTCTCTCTCTCCCTTTCAAATAAATAAATAGATAAATAAATAAATAAATAAAATCTTAAAAAAAAATAATAGATCTAATTATCTCTCAAATGCCCCATCTCCAAATGTCATCATATTGGTGGTTAGAGCTTCGACATAAGAATTTTGAAGAAACATCATCACAGTGCATAACAGTGGGAAATAGTGATTGGCTATTGAAATTTAATGGAGATTAATAAATGTGTCTATTAAAAAAGAACACAAGGTCCCTAACAAGGTGACTACCTAGCAAGTACATTTACTTCTCCTTCTCTAAGCCTCTATGAAAGATCAAAGAAATACAAATATTAAAAATTCAATTTATTACTGGAAGACTATAAAAGATAAAACTACACACATAAAAAAAACAAAGCTAGGGGTGCCTGGGTGGCTCTGCCAGTTAAGCATCTGACTTTGGCTCAGGTCATGATCCCGGGGTCCTGGGACTGAGCCCGACACAGTCTGAGCCTGCTTCTCCCTCTCCCTCTGCCCTTCCTCCCCCACTTGTGCTTGCACAGTCACTCACTCTCAAATAAATAAAAATCTTAGAAAAAAAAAAAAAAACGGAAACAAAGCTAAATCCAAGCTATCACTCCCACCAACAGCAAAGAATGGTAAGAGATTCTGGAAGTCAGAAAGCAGAGTAGTGGATAATGAAGGAAAACTAAGCTGAGAAACTTGCAACCCTTACAGGTAAAATGGATTTTATTTATTTATTTATTTTAGATTTTATTTATTTATTTATTTATTTATTTATTTATTTATTTATTTGACAGAGAGAGAGAGAGAGAAAGAGAGAGAGCCCGCGAGAGCACAAGCAGGGAGACAGCAGGTTCCCCACTGGGCAGGGAGCCCGATGGGGCTCGACCCCAGGACTCTGAGATCATGACCCGCAGGCGTCCTAAAATGGACTTTAAAAGGGGTGTGAGTGCAGCCCGGGTGGCTCAGCGGTTTAGCGCCACCTTCAGCCCAGGGTGTGATTCTGTGGTCCTGGGATCGAGTCCCACGTCGGGCTCCCTGCATGGAGCCTGCTTCTCCCTCTGCCTGTGTCTCTGTCTCTCTCTTTCTCTGTGTCTCTCATGAATAAATAAAATCTTTTTTAAAAAATAAAAATAAAAATAAATAAATAAATAAATAGGGTGTGAGACACCCTGGGAGGCCCTTCAACTAATCCCAAGTTAGAGACCTTGGAAACTGGGAGGATGGCCAGCTAGTAAAAGAAGAGAAAAACATAAGGACTTCTGCAAGAGTCAGTGACTTCAGCATTAGTTGGGGGACTTGGCTGAGCCAGGGGTCACCAGTGGCCTCAGGGCCCCAAGATGCTCCCCCAGGCCAGTCGGGACCTGGTGTGACCAGGTGGCTGCCTTCCTTCCCACCTCATGCCGGAAGCAAGACACATAGTGGGTTGCCTCATTTCCGATATTTTAAGGGTCAAATTCTCTCGATGCTGCTCCTGAGGAGAAGACACGGGTGGGCCGCAGGGGCCTGGAGCTCCCTAGCGGGATGGGGAAGGCCGTGGGCCACGGGGTCCTGGAGCTCGCTGGCGGGATGGGGAAGGCCGTGGGCCGCAGGGGCCTGGAGCTCGCTGGCGGGATGGGGAAGGCCGTGGGCCCGGAGGGCCTGGAGCTCTGGGGGGGCTGCGAAGGCCGTGGGCCGCGGGGAGGGGGTGGGGGTCCTGGAGCTCGCTGCCGGGATGGGGAAGGCTATGGGCCACGGGGTCCTGGAGCTCGCTGGCGGGATGGGGAAGTCCGTGGGCCGCCGGGGGCCTGGAGCTCGCTGCCGGGTTGGGGAAGGCCGTGGGCCGTGGGGAGGGGGTCGTGAGGGCCTGGAGCTCTGGGGGGCTGCGAAGGCCGTGGGCCGCGGGGAGGGGGTGGGGGTCCTGGAGCTCGCTGCCGGGATGGGGAAGGCCGTGGGCCACGGGGTCCTGGAGCTCGCTGGCGGGATGGGGAAGGCCGTGGGCCGCGGGGGGCCTGGAGCTCGCTGGCGGGATGGGGAAGGCCGTGGGCCACGGGGTCCTGGAGCTCGCTGGCGGGATGGGGAAGGCCGTGGGCCACGGGGTCCTGGAGCTCGCTGCCGGGATGGGGAAGGCCGTGGGCCGCGGGGGGCCTGGAGCTCGCTGGCGGGATGGGGAAGGCCGTGGGCCACGGGGTCCTGGAGCTCGCTGGCGGGATGGGGAAGGCCGTGGGCCACGGGGTCCTGGAGCTCGCTGCCGGGATGGGGAAGGCCGTGGGCCGCGAGGGCCTGGAGCTCTGGGGGGGCTGCGAAGGCCGTGGGCCGCGGGGAGGGGGTGGGGGTCCTGGAGCTCGCTGGCGGGATGGGGAAGGCTATGGGCCACGGGGTCCTGGAGCTCGCTGGCGGGATGGGGAAGGCTATGGGCCACGGGGTCCTGGAGCTCGCTGGCGGGATGGGGAAGGCCGTGGGCCGCGGGGGCCTGGAGCTCGCTGGCAGGATGGGGAAGGCCGTGGGCCGCGGGGGAGGGGGCCGCGAGGGCCTGGAGCTCGCTGGGGGGCTGCGAAGGCCGTGGGCCGCGGGGACGGGGTGGGGGCCTGGAGCTCACTGGCGCTGCGGGGCTGCGAAGGCCTCGGTCCGCGGCCGGTCCCGCCTTCCAGCAGGGGGCGCCCGACCGTCGCGGGGCGGCGTCAGGTCGCGGCCACACCCGGGGACCGGGGCTGCCGCGGCCGCCGCGCTCGCTGCTCTGGCTACGGAGCCACCCTGCACTCTCTGCGGCTGTACTTTTAAGGCCAACTCCCGAGTGGCGGCAGAACGTTCTTTAGTTGAGACGCAGGCTTCCCCGGCGGCTCCGGAACGTGCCGCCCCTCCAGGCGAGGCCTCCCAATGGGGAAGGTCGCAGAGACGCCGAGGTCGGCCACGGCTCCAAGGGCTCGTTCGTTCACGCGCATGTTGTTGACCTCAGGACTGCATCAAGTCCATTTTCCATTCTCTCCACTTCTCTAGTTTTTAAAAAATGCTAAAGCCTCCAGGATCGCGGTGATCGAGTCCCAGAGCCAGCCTGCCTGAGGGCCCCGCGGGTGCCGGGGCGGCGCCCTGCTCGGTTCTCGGGGGCGCGAGCCCTTCTCCAGGCCACGGGGAGCTTCGAGCTCTCAGCCGCTGCTCCGCAGACCTTGTTCACGTTAGGTCGACATTTACATTAATTTTTTGTGCAGAAATTAATGCTAAGACTTAAATTGTCATTAGAGAAAAAAATAAAGCTAATATGCTGATTTTATAAATAAGAAATTTGTGATGTAGATAGGATTTGTTGAAAATTATACCCAATTCGTAAAGGAGAAAGGACTAGAAGTTAATGCTTCTTCGCGTTTCCTTGTACCCTTTGTCTTAACAAATAGTTTCACAGCTCATTTTATCAGGAGGCTTTGGGGAGATTCGGGAATTATCTGATGCCAGGTGAGAAAAATCCCTCTGCTAGCTTTCTCCACTGCCTGTTTCTAGATTTAAATTGATCTGATTCCCACCTTGTGGAGGTTATTATCAGAGAGATGACCTTTTTGTTACCGCAGAGTACATTGGTCAAGATCAAAGCCAATGGAGTCAGACCTTATTTTCAATTTAGGCTCCTTGTTTTATTATATCTTGTGCAAATTAATCTCTCGCATCCCAGTTTGTCTGTCTTTAGCAGGGGACAGTGGCGGTAACTCTTTCATGGATCTAGTTTGAGGTTGAATCAGCTAGCGTGTTTCTATTGTAGGATGAGGCCTAGGGAATGACACTGTTAGTTATCGTCATTCTCTCACTGAGATCCCAATCATCCCTGCAGGGCTCATCTGCTTATACTATAGTGTCTAATCTGTAGAAGGTGAATACAAAATATTAAAATGCAATTGTGGAGGTGCCTGGGTGGCTCCATCGGTTGAAGTCATGGGTCTGCTCATGATCTCCGGATCCTGGGATTGAGCCCTGCGTTGCTGGGCTCCATGCTTAGCGGGGGTTCTGCATCTCTCTCTGCCCCCACCCCCGTGTTCCTCGCTCTTACTCTCCCCCTCTCTAAAACAAATCTTTCCAAAAATCAAAGGCAGGTTGTAAATCTCAAGTGTTGAATCTCTATATCCTCACAAGTGTATACACAATGAAACTGAGTAATGGATGAAAGAAGATTGCACTGGTGGAAATAGAGCAAAAAAGTTTACTACAAGTAGCTATGTCAGTGAGGAAAGAATGTATTAGTGCATTAGTAGTGAATTGGGACTCAGTAAATTTAATTTACACTAATGGCTTATAATGCGTAAGACTTTCACTCCATTAAAAAAAGTTTCTGAAGCATTTAAATTTCCTTATTTTATTTTCATTGGAATACACTAAGAAAATATTTACATATTCATATAGAAACTTAAAAGTTACCTTAAATTCCACCATCTGGAGAGCACTAGTTAAGTGTGTGTGTGCATGTATGCTCTGTAAACTTTAAAGATAACATTTTGATATACATCCTTTCATACTTTTATCTATACATCCATAAAGATTTGAAGAGAGTTAAGGAGTGGACCATATGGCTAACAAAGACAACAGTGTTTAAGGGAGAGAAAACAGTAAGTGCAAAAGCCCTAAATTGGGAACATGCCTAGCATGTTCTAGGAACAGTGAGGTATGTAATGTAGTGGGAGTGGATGGGTGAAAAAAAAAAGTGCAAACCAAAAAAAAAGGTAGCTAGTTAGACAGTTGAAGGTGATGGTAGCTTACATTAGAGTGGGGGCAGTGGAATCAGGAAAACTGTGATATTTTGGGGGTAGATAACTTGATATATTTTGAAATTACAGACAAAAAGTGTTATTGGTGAATTCAGAATGAGGTGTGCTGAAAGAGGGCAGCCAAGTGTGATTCCAAGGTTTGTGTGTGGATCATCAGAAGACTGGAGCTGCCATCTGCTGAGTTTGGAAAGAATACAGGGGAAGCAGGTTTGGTCGGGTTCGGGGAGATATCAGGGGCGCCGTTCTGAATAGGTTAAGCTTGAGAGGCATAGTACAATTCCAAGTGGAGGTGCAGGGTGTGCATATGTTAACCTAGAATTCAGTGGAGAAATTTAGGCTGGAGCTTTAAACTTGGGGGCGGGCCATTAACACATAGGTGGCTCTTAAGTTACAAGAATGGAAAAGGTCACCCAGGGAGGATAGACAGAAAAAGAGTTTCAAGGTCTGAGGTGTGGGGCACTTCAAACTCCGAGAGTTTGGAGACAAGCCCAAGAGGCTGAGAGGTTGTCCTTGGGAAGTTGGGAGAAAATTGAGAAAGCCTGTGATTGAAGTGTTCTAAGGAGGGAGTGACAAAGCGTGTTAAGTGCCGTCGTCTGTCATTCAAATTGGCCAACTGAGAACGAACTGATGGATTCAGCAAGGTGCACCTCATTTGCTGCCTTCCATTCTGATAGGGAACTCGTTGTTCAAATACCTCCTCGTGGAGAAGCAGGTTCTCCCCCTGCCTATGTCTCTGCTTCTCTCTCTCCATCTCTCATGAATAAATTAAAATTAAAAAAAATACAAATACCTCCTCATTCTCACCTAATGACTTGCTACTTATTTCGAAGTGAACACAGAAACAGAGAGAAGACCATTTAGGCAATCCCATCTGGGCCTTGGCGGGAAGGATACCCTCTCTCCTGTTACATGGAGGGACTCTCTGTGCTCTTAACTGTAGCCAACCTGCCTTCTTGGTCAAGAGCCCAACCCCTCTTGACAACCCAGGGATATCACTTCAGCAGTACCCGCTTCCAGCACTATTGTTTTCTCCATATTTTGATATTCTCATCAGCATATACATGTCTACAAATAAGTTTATGGGTCAGGCGAATATATACTTTTTTAATGAAATGGTTCAATAATTATCACTGTTCGTGTACATTCATAAAATCTTGGATCTTCAGTTATTCTTTTAGTATCAGAATCCATCTGTGTTGAGATTTAACATGCTTTTAAGCATGGAGAAAGTCACTGTCCTATTTCTGAGTTGCGTCTAAGCATATACATAACTACAAATTTAGAATATTGGTTTGCAAATTATCACAACTGTCTGGTGATTGACCAAGATTTTGACGGCATAGAACTGGAGTAGAAGAGCACCATAATTTTCTGGTTTCGGGAACGGCTGCCATAAAGCATTATCTCTAATTTCACTATCACTTGCACCCGGAGTGGCCTGAACCTCTCTAGTACACAATTCCTTCAGGCAAAGTATCTCAGATATATTTTATGAGGGGCAAAGAGGTTACTTGCAGTTGTAGGAACTGGGCTGGGGAGTAGAATTAGAATAGTGATTGATGCCAGTTTCTTTTCTCGGGTTTAAGTTCATGGAAGGGTATCAACATGCAAACAGCTCGTTGCAGTGCAGTGTGATTACTTCTTTAATAGGGCATATATGGGAACATGTAGAAAGGACAGACAACCCAGCTTAGGAAGTAAGGGAATTTGATCAAAAGGACACTTACACATAGGGGATGAGGAAGATGGTGAAGGAGCCAAGAGGAAGGAATTAGGGAAAATCTGAGGCCTCATGGAAATAAAGACCCATGGTTCTGTTTCTGGACCACAAAGTGAAAAAAACAGAAGCAGAAGTTAATAGAAATGGCAAGCTCAGTCGGTTGGACATCTGACTCTTGATTTTGGCTTGGGTTAGGATCTCGGGGTCATGAGATCGAGCCCCATGTTGGGCTTTACTCAGCGGTCTGCTTGAGGATTTTCTCTCCCTTTGCCTTTCCCCTGGCTTTCACTCTGTCTCTCTCTCTGTACATAAATAAATACAATTTTAAAAAATAGAGAAGAGAGAAAGAGAAATGGGAAAGTAAAATCAACATTCCAGATTCATAGAAAAAAAAATGAAAACCAAATTTAAAGGTAGAGATTGAACACATTGACCTCAGAGGTCACAAAGAAGTTGATTTGAAAACCTTTATTACCAAGCACGAAGTATTGCATGAGAAGCCATCTACTGAGGAACCCCTTCCTTAGAAGACATTTGTTAACCAGAAGGAAAGGAAGGTAGAGGACAAAGAGGGCAAGCCAAGCAGGAAGGGAAACGGATACAACACTCTGAGTGCAGAGAAAGAAAAGCAGACCTTCTCCGCCTTCTAATGGCCAGATTTTTTTAAGTCTTAAGATTATAATGTCGCTTCTGGCAGTTGCTTGAGCTAAAACTGGCTTGTCTGCATGAGGTCCCAACAATATCTTTAAATGTGAAAGCAATTAATCAATAACCACAGTAGTTAATCCACATAATGTCAAACCATCAAGTCCTTTACTGAATGGAGGGAACGTTTTGGCATCCGCGATCCATCCCATCTTCAACCGCCCAAAGAATTGATTTTGAATCAGAGGTGCTTTAGGCAGATCGTGAAATTGTGAACTACATTTACTGCTCGAAGCTGCCAGGATGCAATGCGCCGAGCCTCTAGATTGTAGAGCTCCTCCAGGGGACATGGCCAGCCTTGGCAGCCACGTGAAGTCGGCTGCTTGCCCAGAGTGCCCGAGGCTTCACCCTTCTGTGCCCATTTATTTCTTCTTTGGCTTCTATCTCCTCTCCTCCTGTCAAAACCTTTTTTTCTTCCCCAGAGAGGGCCTCATGTCAGTCAATTATATTTTAATTTGGGTTCAGATAAGTGTGTTCTTTAGCCCAGGGTTACTTTGCATTTTGAGTCTGAGCATAAATGTTCTTCAGAGAATTTCAGGAATTAACAAGTAGGAAAGCTTTGTACGGTCAGAGAAGATACTTCCCAGGGTCTCCAAAGTCGTGCACCCCATAGATTCCAAATCTAGCTGAATTTAGGAACCTGCTAGTGAAAGAAGTCTCATAGGAACAGAGAATTATTGTTCTTTAGCAGTGGTGACACCTGTTAGTGATAACCTGCCCCCAATCCATTTTCCTGTTCTTCGTAACAGCACCCAATTTTTCCTTTAAAGGATTGCTAACCCCTCACTCTGTGGTTTGGGTAGGGGTAACTCCAACCCTGGCTCCCAAAAGGAGCCTACGATTCCAGCCTAATTAATTTGAGTGTCAAATTTTCCCAGATTCTGCAATTAATTCATCAGCAGGCAAACAGGAAGAGTCAGGGAAGCAGAGGCACATTGACATGGTCTGGGCAGGGCAAGGCCGGGACCATGGACCTCGGGGCTTTGGGACTTTGCCTGGGGTTAGAGGGGGAAGGAAGGTCTCCATTCTCCTGAGCTGCTGAGTGGGACACACGGTAGAAGGAATCACTTGCCATAAGAGGAGCAGCATGTCCCATGATAGAGCCTGGAAAGGAAAGTGAAGACAAGAAACAGGAGAAGGTGTTTACAAATCCTCATCATCTCGTTTGCGCCGCCGGTCTTTGCAGCTACCTGCAGGAATACTTTTTAGTCAGCTTTGGTTTTATTATTGACAACTACATAAAGCATCGAGGTATTCCAGTTTCTGGTTGATGGTGCTCCCTGAGGAAGCCTGGGATGACGTGCCGACCGCACTGAGGACGCCACCCCTAAGGACACCAGACTGCCACCCTGCCTCCCCTGCTACCCTAAAACTTCTCCCCACGCCCCGCCAGCCCCAAAGCCTGATTTATTTTTGATGTTTATTTAACAGACATTTATAAAGTCATTGTTATTGTCCCAACTGCTTTACAAATATTGTCTCTTAGTTTGTCTGACAATCCTGTGAGGTACTTTCTCTTCTCTGCTTGGTTTTGTAGTTGAGGACATTGGGCCAAGATCACAAAGCTGGGGAGCAGAGGCAGGGAGAGAACTGGGAATGGCTAATCCTTTTTTTTAATAAAGATTTTATTTATTTATTTATTTATGATAGACACAGAGAGAGAGAGAGAGAGAGGCAGAGACATAGGCCGAGGGAGAAGCAGGCTCCATGAAGGGAGCCCGACGCGGACTCGATCCCCGGACCCCGGGGACACGCCCAGGCCGAAGGCAGCCGCTCAACCCCGGAGCCTCCCAGGCGTCCTGCCTAATGCTTTTTAAAGCACTTATATCAATGTTCCTCAACCCTGTCTTCACATGAACCTCTAGGGAGTTGTTAAAAAACAAACAAACAAATAAATAATTCTCAGGGCTCAGACCAGAGATTCTGGTTTAAATGGTCTGCCCTGGGACCTGGACACCAGCATTTTTGAAAGCTTTATAGGTGGCTCGAATATGCATTTCTTATCAAACCACCTATTTGCAAAAAAATCAACAATTACCTGGTCCAGGCTCTGAGTATCCAACAAGGAGCTCACTCCAAAGCCCCATTGGCTTCTATATTTTCACTACGAAACAATACTTTTAAAGAGTTATTAAGACAATCCATTGTGATATATGTATATAATAAATTTAAGTTATGGATGATATTTGCTAGGATTGGAGATGGGGCTAGGGTTCATGAAACAATGAATGCACCTAATTGTGATACGGAGGGCAGCAAGAGCATAGGTATTTAGATTTAAATAATTGCAAATGACTCCGTTGTAGCTGCTTCTTCATGCTAAACAGAAAGTAAAATGGGATTCTTTTCCATGCAAGATTTGTACCCGGCCCATATAAATTTAATAGCAGTAAAATACCATTCACTTGCATAGTTTCTGTCTCTGAGGAGTATAGACTAGTACAAACTTGGTCTTCTCCTTTGTGTCTCGACTCTAAAATGAGACAAGAAATAATGCGTAACTTTATTTTCCACTTCCTACTCTCTCATTACCATCCCCAATCTCTGAACTTTTGTGTAGTTTTGAGGGGTCACAGATCCATTAAGCTTGCAGAGACACGTATTGGTAAAAGGTAGGAGTGACATTGTGAAGACCTCTCAAAAATAATGGAGAAAATATTTTGCTTTTTAATATCTCTGGTTACATTGCTTCTAATGCATTAATTTCCATCGTAGCTTGAACTATTCGTGTAGCATATTTAATACTTTCTAGTCCTCCTTCCATTTGCCCTTCAGATTTCTTTAAATGTTATCCTTACAGTTCAGTGTAATTTCTGAGATTTACGTGTACAAGGGAGATCCTAAGCACTCAGGGCTGCTTGATTTCTAATTTATTTTTCTTCAGGGGAAATGAGAAGCTGTTTTCCTGAAATAGTAAAGTATCACTTAAGCTTTTTTAAATCATAAGAATTAATGTGAGATCAGCAACTATATCCATATTTCAGATAAACATCCTAGTCTAAATGTTGTAGTTTCTTTCATTGTTTTTATTGTGTTTTTAAAGGAGTTTTTTCCTAAATAGAACCAACAAATTCTTTTAAATTTTTGCTAAGTTCACCACACTTTAGTGATACCTGCCATCCTCATCTATTCCTCATGCTTTTCATAAATCACTACAACTTTTTTAAAAAAAAGATTTTATTTATTTAGTTGAGAGAGCACAAGCAAGCACAGGGTGGGTGAGGGGCAGAGCGAGAGGGAAAAGCAGACTCCTCCCCTGAGCAGGACACCCCAAGCCCCCACACGGGACTCCACCCCAGGGCCCTGGGATCACCACCTGAGCTAAAGGCAAACATTTAACCAACTGAGCCACCCAGGTGCCCAATCATTTTGCCTTTCAAATAAATACATTTCAATACGTAGAAAGACATTGAGTTATTGATTAAATTGGTGAACATAGAAAATAATCTTTCCGTGTTCTCATTGTTGACAGCAGAAATATATTAGCTTTATTAGTTATTCCCTAATTAGAGAAAGTTCATCAGTGAGGGAAAAGTAACATTCACTCCTTTAAATTAGCAATATGTAAATGTAGAATTACTACTAGGGACTTATAACTCATCAAGGGGAATGCACTGACTTGTCTTCGGGTGGTCTAAAGTGATTCAAGGCTTTGGGGAAGACAGCAAGTAGGTATTAAAATATGCTTTCTATAAAAGGGAAACAGAAAACCTGTATTCTTATTTACTGAAGGGTATTTCAGCATAATAACTAGCATTTGGCAATCTTTGCCACCCCCTCCTCCGGATTCTGAATGAATTCCTTGATTGATTATCGAAGTTTTTGTTGTTTATGTGTGATGAGAGAGAATTTGGGATCTAGGGGTATTCAATGATTTTTCTGATTTACACCACCGGGGGGCACATTCAACAATTAGATTGCCCTCTACCAAATTGTTTCTCTAGTCCATGATGACTCATTTCTTGTGCTTTTTCTAAAGAGGTAAAAATTACTCATTTTTTTTTTGACCTCAGAAATTCTTAGGATTTCTATTGACCATCCTAGCAGTTCATTCATTTCTTTCATAGACTCCCTTTCCTGAGTTTACAAGGCCAACTGGGTCTTGGATTTGTATCCTAGATGTGGTAATAAATATAAAGGATGTTAATAATTCTGAAAACCTAACAAGGCGGGAAATGCATCTTCCCCAATATTCGTTACTGAGAGGGCTAGCTATTCCCAGATTAAACTGTAAAACAGATGAAATATCGTCTATTATGGTCTTCTTAAAAGAAGCAACTTCTTTGCCAGGCTCCTGTGTGGTTCAATAAACATGTATCGAGTTTTTACTGTGCAAGGCACTGTACTAAATAGTTAGCAGGCAAAGATGGATGAGTCATTGTCCTTACAACCTGTTGCTCTGCAAACCCAGTTTTTCCTCTCAGTAGAGTCTCTAAATAGGGTGACTGTACACCCTGATTTGCTCCAAACTGTCCCTGTTAACTTCTGCTGTAACAATATTTATAACTGCCACTTGACTCTCCAAGAATATATCTGCATGTATATGTATATATTTCCTTTTTATCTTTCATGATGTTAGTCACCCTGACAAAGAAAATAGTGTTGATGTTAAAAAGGACTTAATATAGGACTCTTCCTTGTAGGTATTGACTTGTATTTACCAATGGCTTAATGAGTTTTTAAAAATTTGTCTATTTTTATTTTGAAATTATTTATACATACAAAAATTTTGCAAAGATCATCTCAAATATCCCTTCAACTAGATCCTCCAAATGCTAACATTTCATAGAACCACAATAAAATGACAGAAAGCAGGAAATAAATATTGATACAATACACGTTCTAATTACAGATGTTATTCAGATTTTGTCAACTGCCCCACTGATGTTCTTTATTTTTTTTTTAAGATTTTATTTATTGATGAGAGACAGAGAAAGAGAGGCAGAGACACAGGCAGAGGGAGAAGCAGGCTCCGTGCAGGGAGCCCGATGTGGGACCCGATCCTGAGAACCTGGGATCACTCCCTGAGCTGAAGGCGGATGCTCAACCACTGAGCCACCCAGGTGCCCCATCCCTAGTGATTCTCTAGCCCAGAATCCAATAAAAAGTCACACATTGCATTTAGTTATAATTTCTCCTTGGTCTCCGCTAATTCTGGAATAGCTCTTCTAAGAAATGTCCTTCAAAGTCCTTCACACTTTTGAAGAATATTGGCAAGTTGTGTCTTAGAATATCCCTCAGTTTCAATTTATACTTTTTCATGATTACATTGGGCCATATATTTTTAGCAATAATAGAAGCAATATAGAAAGCTCATTACTTCATATTAGGCAACAGTCACAGGACTCCTTAAATGATGCTACAAAGACAAATGTCCACTCTTCAATTTTGCAGTGATAGTCCTACCCACATATTATATGGCTGTCCTATGAGGAGTTTGACTATGAGGACAGTTAATTCACTAAAAAATTAAATTTACCTGTATAAAGCAGCGTGGTCAGCTTTGATGTTGAAAAACTCTTTACATGATCTACTTTATCTAAAAATTCAGGCTGAACCAGCAATTGAAAAGGGCACTTCCTACATCTAGCCCTCAATACCTATGTGACACTCATGAGTCAATGAAGTGTTAAGTATTAGTAGAAAATGTATTGAGTGTTTAAGTCCGCCCCGGGTAAATGAGAGTGGAGGTTTTTTTCCTGGAATTCAATAATATAGCAAAGCAGTAAACATTGCCCTTTTCAAAAAAAGTACTACTCTTCTCTTTAGGATGTACTCCTAAAAGCCCTACTTTTTAGGATATCCTTTTCTTTATGTGTATAATGCCTGATTTATTGAATTTGTTTATATCTTGGAAAGATTAGACACATATTACCTGCAACCTCCTATTTGTTGGCCCTACAAGGATTAATTTAGTGTACTACTATACTTTAAATTACTCTAAGTGCTATATCACCAAACTATATATTCAATTGTTGCCATGAGCTTTTTTTTTTTCTTTTCTTTTCTTCTAAAAGAGCTGTAGCTATTGATTCACAAAATGTGAGAATTTATAAATGCTATTTGGGTAACTTCAGTTTGTAAGGTTTTTAAAAACATTTTTTTAAAGATTTTATTTATTTAATCATGACAGACACAGAGAGAGAGAGAGGCAGAGACACAGGCAGAGGGGGAAGCAGGTCCCATGCAGGGAGCCCGACGTGAGACTCGATCCCTGGTCTCCAGGATCAGGCCCTGGGCTGAAGGCGGCGCCAAACCGCTGGGCCATCGGGGCTGCCCGTTTGTAAGGTTTTAAAGAGGAAAAGGAATAAACATTTTTTTCATCCAAAGAGTCCTAGAAAAACTATTACAATGAACAAAAAAGTATTTGTGAAGCAATTTTCTATTTAAGCACGGCTCTGAAAGAAAATACACTTTGTTTACTAAAAACAAGTACAATGAAAACTTCTACTTCTTATATTTTTATTAGAATTTCCTTATTATTACTTAATCCCCATTTATTGTAAATTAAAAGGGCATATCATGCATGTGCGCGAGGTTTAAAAGGAGACAGATTTTTCTGTGTGATTATATAGCCCATGCGGTACTGTGGTTCTCATATCCCATGCATGTTTATGATGATGGACTGGAAAAAAAAAGAGAGAGAAATGTGCTCACACACTCCCTGAAGATAGTGTTAAGCCTCTTGTAAAACACAAATGCTATAAATTTTAAAATAAATTTGAAAGCAGTTTTTTTAGATTTTACCAAAATGCAAATAGGCAATACTCGTTCTCATTCAACTGAATCTGTACCAAAAGGAACATTAAAATTGGGGCCATATGTTCACGGCATGGGATAATCAGATAAGAATAAAGTAGTAGGAGGTTCTGGTTCGCCTGAACTTAATTATATGTTCTTATGAGTCCTGAGATGAAGAATTTCCTTTCCACATTTTATAATATTTTTTAATCAACTGCAAATCAAACAATTTTAAATATTTCTTTTAAAATTCAGCTTGATCCTACAGACCCAGCAGGAGGAAGTAGTTATACATTGACATGGCTACCAGTTGCTAGCAGTGACAGCTGTTCCAGGAGACACATATTTCCCCTTGTATTGCGTTACACATTGCATCTTTGGTTTCTACCTCCACACAAGTTAAAATCAGCACCCTGCAATAATCGTGAGAACTTCTTAGGTGATGCAGCAGAGGAGAGAGATCTAGATAGTAATACTACTTTCCAAGTTCCTGAGGAGATTAAACGAGGCGTATATGAAAATCTCTCTCACTTGGCCTTGTACATACTAGAAGTTTCTCTTCTTTTTTAGCTACAGCAGACCCAATAAGAGTTGATCTTCATTATCTGCTAATAATTTCACTGGGTCCAGACTCCCATCTCACTGTCAGTCTGGAATATCTCTGCCCTTTATCATTTGAGCTATTTTTTTCCTTGTTTATTAGAGAGCTCCACAAACTATTATTCACAAACCATGATTCCGCTGCCATTCTCTGAGGTGTGAGCATCTGCGAGCTGCTCGCAGAGGGTGCAGCTGTTGCTCGGAGGCCGGCTGGCTGCGTTGCCAAGCAACGGCTGCAAGCCAAATCCCGGGGCAGGTTGCTCGGCGGCCGCACCTGCCTGTCGACCCAGCTCTTTATTTAATTAAAAATCTGTTCCCGCACACCAGCTTGGCCGGGGGGGCAGGAGCAGCGATCGATCACAACTATATTAAATGGCCTGCCCGTGTTGTCTCATTGACTTCTTCGGCGCAAACCAGAGGTGTCTCTGGCCACCCCCTTCCTCTTAATGACTTTGCAAAAAAAGTGTGTCCGAGAAAAGTGTAGACGGTTTCTGTCTGCAGGACAGAGAAACGGAAACCCATTGGTCGGGCGCATCGCTCCTGTAATAAAATGTGCCAAAAATAAAATGTTTCATCGACAAGAAAGCTGCTAACAAGACAATACTGCATTTTTTATGTGCAAAACAGGACAAAGAGGATTTCAAGTAGGTATTTACTATTAATTGGGAATTTCAAAAGTCAATGTTTTCCTAGGCCCAATTGCTTTCCTTTCTCCTTTCAATTAACAAAGAACTTCCATCCCAGGTGGCATTACAGTTCACCCTTCTACAGGTTTTCTATTTCCATTCTCCTCATTTTCAAAACTGACAGAGGTTCTTTTATGTCAACCAGATAATATTTGAAATAAAACTGTCAGGAATTAAAACCAGCCACTGAAATGGCTTTTAAAATCCCAGGGGAATCTCACTACTGTTTGTATACGTGTCAGTTGCCCTCTGCCCTTAGAAGTTCATTCCAGCTCCCTGACCCTCTTAAGAATGCTTAGATCTAATAAGTATTTCAAGGGGAAAAAAATGAAAGCTCTTGATCGTGATTGCAGGACAAATTTTTTAATATCAGTAGGTGAAGACTTTAAAGTGGGACTCCAATAAGTGAAGTAGTTCTAATTTTTATGGCATCTATTAAAATCAAGAAAGGTCTTTATTAGAATCCAGTGTTTGTTATATCACCAAAAGCAGCATAGATTGTTATTTAGAAGACTTGAATTCCCTTTGACTGATATATAAATTACCTGTATAAAGGAAGCTTGCTCTTAGAAAAGGTACTTAAAATGCAAATAGTAATACTTCAGTGTTAATGGAAACTGACATTAAAAGAATATAGGAAAGTGGATTTTTTAAATATATTGCGTGTTCAATTAAATTGAGAATTTTTAAAATTTGAAATTAGGATAAAAGTATAAAAAAATTCTGCCATTATATTAGTGTTCTCCTGGTTTGATGCATTTTATAACTTTATTTAGATAAATGCAACTCACAGAATTCTATTGTCATTATCTGCTGCTTGCCTTTTGCCACACTTATATGTTCAATGTTGACATCGAAGCTGTGTTTATTGCTTGTAATACTGCTTAAACTTACTAAGTACCTCATATCCATAAAGCCCTGAAATTTCACAATATCTGCTTCCAATGGAGCCATGCTACCACCCTGGTCTTTCCAGTATGAATAATATAATTTTATTTTTTATTGAAGAACAATGGATATACAAGATTGTCTTAGTTTCAGGTGAAAAACATGGGGATTTGATGTTTATATACATTACAAATGGATCACTACAATAAGCCTAGTGATCCTCTGTCACATACTAAGTGGTTAGAATATTATTGACTATATATTCCCTATGCTGCACATTGTATCCTCTTATTTATTTTATAACTGAAATTTTGTACCTCATCCTCTTTCTCACCCACTTTGGCCAACCTACCACCACCCCTACGTCTGGCAACCATCTGTTTGTTCTCTGAATCTATGAACCTACTTGTATTATTCTTTGTTTTTTTTTTTTTAATTCCACATATAACTGAAATCATATTGTATTTGTCTTTTTCTGGCTGACTTTACTTAGCATAATACCTGCAGGTCCATCCTTGTCAAAATCACAAGATTTCATTCTTTTCTTATGGCTCAGTAATATTCCTGTTTGTGTGTGTATATGTGTGTGTGTGTGTGTGTGTGTGTTTATTACATCGTGTATCCATTCATCTATTGATGAGCATTAGAGTGCTTCCATGTCTTGGCTATTGTAAGTAATAGTGTGATTAGCGGGGGTGCATGTCTTTTCAAATTCATGTTTTCATTTTCCTTGGAAAATACCTAGAAATAGGATTGCTGGATCATATGATAAATCTATTTTTAATTTTTTGAGGTACTCCATACTATTTTGCAGAGTGCTTGCACCAATTTCTAGTCCACCAGCAGTGACCAGGGTTCCCTTTTCTCCACATCCTTTCCAACACTCTTTTTATTTGTCTTTTTGATAATAGCTATTCTGACAGGTGTGAGATGATATCTTATCATGGCTTTGATTTGCAATTCTCTGATGATTAGTGATGTTGACCTTCTTTTCATGTGCTGTCGCCATTTGCATATCATCTTTGAAAGAAAATCTATTCAGGTCCTCTGTCCATTTTTAATCAGGTTATTTTTGATTTTGAGTGTTATGAATTCTTTATGTATTTTGGATGCTAACCCCTTATTGAATATATTACTTGTAAATATCCTCTCCCACTCAGTACATTACCTTTTTATTTTGCTGATGATTTCCTTTACTATGCAAAAGCTTTTTATTTTGATGTAATCCCAATAGTTTATTTTTGCTTTTGTTGTCCTGAAACGATAAATCCAAAAAAAAATCACTTAAACTGATGTCAAAGAGCTTATTACCTATGCTTTTCCCTAGGAATTTTATGGTTTTAGGTCTTATATTTAAGTCTTTAACCCATTTTGAGTTTTTTTTGTATATGATATTAGAAAGTGATCTAGTTTCATTCATGTCCATGCAGCTGTCCAGTTTTCCCAGCACTATTTATTGAAGAGACTATCTTTTTCCCATTGTATATTCTTGTCTTCTTTGTCATAGATTCATTGACCATAAGGACATGAGTTTATTTCTGGGCTCTTAATTCTATCGATTGGTGTCTGCTCTTGTGCCAGTATCATGCTGTTTGGGTTGCTATAGCTTTGTAGTATAGTTTGAAATCTGGGATTGTGACAGATCCAGCTTTGTTTTTTCTCAAGATTGCTTTGGCTACTCGGGGTCTCTTATGATTCCATATAAATGTTAGGAGTATTTGTTCTAGTTCTGTGAAAAATGCCATTGCTCTTTTAAGAGTGATGACACTGAATCTATAGATTGCTTTAGATAGTACAGACAGTTTAACAATATTCTTCCAATCCATGGGGATAGTAGGTCTTTCCATTTATTTGTATCATCTTCAATTTTTTTTTAATCAGTGTCTAATGGTTTTCAGAGTACTTTCAGAGGTCTTTACCTTTTTGTTTAAATTTATTCCTAGGAATTTTATTCCTTGGATGCAATTGTAAATGAGATTACTTTCTTAATTTCTTTTTCTGATAGTTCATTATTATTGCTTAAAAGCACAAGTGATTTCTGTATATTGATTTTGTATTGTGCAACTTTACTGAATTCATTTGTTAGTTTTAGTAGTTTTTGGTGGAGACTGTTAACTTGAAACTAAAAAGTAGACAAAAGAGGGAAGCAGATGTTTATTTGGGATCAATGAATTGTCCTTCAGGGAGTACAGATACAAGTAGAAACCCAAATAGTGTCCTGTTTCTATGATGAAAGCAGGGATTTTTTTATGTGAAAAAGAAAGGTAAGCAATTACATGAGTTGGAGAAAAGGAAGGGGGAAGAAAAGGTTTTCTGTGAGCATTATCAACTAAACTATTCCGAGTTAAACATTGATTGATTTCTGATTCTATCTTCAGAAAGTCCACCACCATCAGTCTTGTAATCAGGACACCTGTTCTCCTGCCACCTTCTCAAGCCATCACTAAAAACAATTGCCATTTTGCCCAGTTTAAGGGTTTTGGCACTGGTCAAAGATGGCTAAGGCAATTTCTCTGCAGTGGCTACTCTGGCTCTATTTTAAAATGGCTCCAGTCAGGCAGCCTGGGTGGCTCAGCGGTTTTAGCACTGACTTCAGCCCAGGGAGTGATCCTGGAGAAAATAGAATAGAATAGAATAGAATAGAATAGAATAGCCCCAGTCATGTCAATTCTTCACTTTGCCTTTATTTGATCTCAGTCTCTAAAAGTATCACTGTTTAACCATTAGAAGGCACCATTGATCAATCATTGGAAAGCATCGCCATTTGAGTATTAGTAAGCCATACCGGTCAGCAAACATTATTGATCCCTCATTGCCAGGAAGGCTCATTCCTAGTATGTCATAAGAGAAGGAAAATTATTTCCTTAGGAGCCATAGGCCATATATGAGTAACAAGAGTGCCAGAGCAGGGAAAGGCTTTACTGTCAAGTTCCTTTAAGGCCAAATGTCTCTTTCATAAGCCTTAGAAATTTCAAAACGCTGAGTGACTATTATTTGGATGATTTCTTTATAACATTAAGCTATACATGGGGGATCCCTGGGTGGCTCGGTGGTTTAACGCTGCCTTCAGCCCAGGGCGTGATCCTGGAGACCTGGGATGAGTCCCACATCGAGCTCCCTGCATGGAGCCTGCTTCTCCCTCTGCCTAGGTCTCAGCCTCTCTCTCTCTCTCTCTCTGTCTGTCTGTCTCTCATTGACAAATAAATAAAATCTTTAAAAAATAATATTAAGCTGTACAAAAGAGATGAAGTTTTATAATGACAACAATTTGAATAACAGTAAACAAAATGCTGAGTCCAAGTTGGAGGACTGATTTGCACCAAGAAGCAATTCCTGAGGGCAACCAGCTAAAAAGGATCAAAGAACCATGGAGTGTCAGTAGGTATTGCATTTAAACATCAGGTTTGTGTCTGGGTTTTATCTAGTTTGGTTTCTACTTTGCCAGAGGTGTTTACCCAAGTATAATAAGAGGTGTTTATCACGGATCAACCCCTACCCTCTTCAGCTAGGAGGTAATGAAAAACAATCCTATTATCTAATACTACTCTTGCAAGGAAATCCAGAAATCTTTCCTGGGCAGTTATTGCGTTAGCAAAAGTTAGCAATATCCTCCAGGCTTTTAGACAGATTTCTGATCATGTATTTGTTTATGGCAGTGCCTCCCCAGGGAAAAAGTAATCTTCCAAACCTGGCACCTGCAGTGGGATTGACACAACCATGCACTGAACATTCTTATGCAGCCAGTGTCACACTTTAATCTGTGCAGTAAATTTGAAGGTGATGTCTAATGCTGTGTTCTGGTTGATTATATACAATGAAATGGACATGACTAGTTAATACGCTGCATAATGACTTTCAGTTTGGTAGGGATTTATACAATGTTTTCCCCACAGGTCTTTTTGCCAAATACAAGTGAAAATAAATCCTAGTGAGGCACAAATTATGGAATCATCAGGATGAAAACAATCAAACCAAAGGTTTAAAGAGTATGAAAAATGGAGAAGGTTATCTGCAGCTAATAATTAAACTGGTAGAAATCAGGTAGCCTTTAATTTTTTCTGTTCATAAATATCATGCTTCAAGTCTTTGGTCTGAGTGGTCAGGCAAGGAGTCCTAAGAGTCCAAGTAAGAGCCCATATAAGCCTCACTCTATATGAAAGCTCAACAGTACAATTAACATAGAAAGTTAGGGGAAGAATGGTACAAAGATTGGTAATTAGATGTACTAATGGATCTCCTGATTCATTTACAGAGTAAGGCCTCCAATGATCAATTTAACAATTTAAGTTTCCTCCTTATAGAAGGGATTGCGATATACACACAGTGGAATCAGCCTTCCAGGCTGATTTATCTTTATAAAAAGGTAAGAGGGGAACAAGTTATTGTAGAAAATGTTTGACTTCCTTTTATTGTTCAAGACAGAATCAGTATTCTGAGGCAAACCAGGGGTGCCCAGGTGACACAGTTAAGCATGTGACTCTTGGTTTCAGCTCAGAACATGATCTCAGGGTCATGAGATTGAACCCCACGTTGGGCTCCATGTTCAGTGTGGAGCCTGGGTTTCTCTCTCCCTCTCCTTCTGCCTCTCCCCATCCCCCAAAATAAATAAATAAATCTTTAAAAACAATCTGGGGCAAGCCAGAGAAATGTGGAGTTACTAATTTAAGAAGTTCATCAGTGTTGTAAGGTAGATCTAACATGAGAATAATTAAGACATACATAAGGGCACAGGCCCGGTTCAGAATTTTGGGTTAGCTATCCATATCAGATGTTGTCTGTTTCATTTTCTTAGTTTGATTTGGGGATTCCCCAGTATTTGCATAGGGCTACATTTGAGGTGGAGACTTTTTCAGCTGTGTGATGTATACTCAAGGCTCAACTCCCTGATGTTTGACTGCCATCTGGATAGTGAGGAAGACCTGGTATAGCCTCCCCAGGGAGATTTAAGGTCAGTCTTTATTCTTATTGATTTAAATAAGAAAGGTAGAAGAAAATTGGAAGCATTGTTTTGGAAAGCCATAGACTAATATTTGAATAAACTAGGAAAAATTTAAGATCCAGTCCAGTGTATAGGAATAAAACAAAACCTCAAAGACAATCTATAGGACTACAATCTAACAAAGAAAAAAAGTGTAAATATAATTTTTCTATAATTACCCCATTTTAAATCAAAGATAACAACAAAAATAATTTGTTTATTTTAAACTTGGCCTCATTATCTAAAAGCAGCAAGAATAGTGACTACTATATCAGCTCTTTTAAAGATTACTTTTTGGACTTCTGGGAAAGATGGCTGAGGAAGAAGACCCTTAACTCACCTTGTCCCATGGATACAACTAGGTAACACCTACACCAGTGTAAATAACCCAGAAAATAACTTAAAGACTGGAAAAACAGACTCCACAGCTCAATGGAGAGAAGAGGCTACATTGAAGGGAGTATGAAGAATGGAGATGTGGTTGGAGCTAAACGAACCGAACGGACCCATGGGAATGTCTGCAGGAGAGAGGGGCTCTGCTGACTCAGATAGGGGAAGAAAGATGATCTTACTACCCAACACCCCAGGCACAGGGAATCTGCACGGGGAGGATGAATATCGGTAACATTTGGCTTTGAAAACCAGAGGGGCTGAATTTCATAAGTTCTTAAAATTAGTGGAGCTTAATACCTAGGGAGATAGGAAACTGAGTACCCATCATTAAAGAGACACCACAGCAGATACAGCATAAAAGCAGCATTTTGAAAAATTCCCGGGTATTAGGGTAGGGAAGTTTTCTACTAATAGAAGATGTTGTATACAAACATAATGGTAGCCACAAATCAAAAGCCAATAATGGGGGGGGGGAAGGGCAAGCAATCCAGTATATTACCAATGAGAGCCAGGAAATCATGAGAGAAGAGAGCAACAGAAGAAGGTAACAGAGAAGAATTACAGAAATAACCACAAAGCAAGTAACAAAATGGCAATATGAATATGCCTAGCCATAATTTTAATGTAAATGGACTAAACACTCAAATCAAAAGACATAGGTGGCAGAATGGCTAAAGAAGAAAACCCAAAAGAGATTTATTTTAGACCTAAAGACACATGCAGATTGAAAATGAAAGGATGGAAAAGCATTTACCTTGCAAATGCAAGTGAAAAGAAAGCCAGGGTAGCAATACTTATATCAGACAAAATAGCCTTTAAACAAAGGCTGCAACAAGAGACAAAGAAAGATGCTATGTAATCATAAAAGGAACAATCCAACACAAAGATATAAATCATAAATATTTTGCACTCAACCTGGGAGCACCCAAATATGTAAAACAGTTAGTAATATAAAGGAAGTAACTGATAGTAATACAGTAATAATAGGGGACTTTAACACCCCACTTACATTAAAGGCTAGATCAGCCAAACAGAAAACTGACAAGAAGAGAGTGACTTCTAATGATACATTGGACCAGATAGACTTAAGAGATGCTTTGCCTCAAAACATTCCATCCTAAAACAGCATAATACACATTATTTTCAAGTGCACATGGAACAGTCTTCAGAACAGATCACATATTAGACAATAGACCAACTCTCAACAAATTCAGAAAGATTGCTTCAGCTCTAATCATTACGTCTTTCCTTCTACTGGTTTTGAGTTTTGTTTGTTCTTTTCCTAGTTCCATTAGGTGTAATGTTAGGTTGTTTGAAAATTTCCTGGCTTCTTTAGAGATGTCTGTATTGCTATAAACTTCCCTCTCACAAGATGTTTGCTACATCCTAAAGATTTTGGACTCTTGTATTTTCATTTGTGACCATGCATTTTTAAAATTTTCTCTTTGATTACGTGATCGACCCATTCATTGTTTAGTAGCATGTGATTTAACCTCCATGTGTTTGTGTTCTTTCAATATTTCTTCTTGTGGATGATTTCTAGTTTCATGGTCCTGTGATTGTAAAATATGCGTAGTATTACTACAATCTTTCAGATTGCCTGCTTCTCCCTCTGCCTATGTCTCTGCCTATGTCTCTCTCTCTCTGTGTGACTATCATAAAAATAAAATAAAAAAATTAAAAAAAAAAAACAATAGAACAGATCAATGAAACCAGGAGCTTGTTCTTGGAAAAGATCAACAAAATGTATAAACCTTTAGGCAGACTCATAAAAAAAAGAAAGAGGATTCAAGTAAAACAGAAATAAGAGAAAGAAAAACTAGTATCACAGAAATACAAATGATTATAAAACAATATTATGAAAGAGTATATGCCAATAAACTGGACAACCTAGGAGAAATGGATAAATCTCTAGAAATATATAGCTTTCCAAAACTGAATCAGGAAGAAATAAAAAATTTGAACAGACTGATTACCAACAATGAAATTCAATCAGTAATCAAAAAACTCCAAATGAACAAAAGGCCAAGACCAGATGGCCTCCCAGTTGAACTCTAATAAACATTTAAAGAAGAGGGCATCTGGGTAGCTCAGCGGTTGAGCATCTGCCTTTGACTCAGGTTGTGATCCCAGGGTCCTGAGATCAAGTCCCACATTGGGCTCCCCTCAGAGAGCCTGCTTCTCCCTCTGCCTGTGTCTCTGCCTCTCTCTGTGTGTCTCTCATGAATAAATAAATAAAAATTTAAAAAAAACATTTAAAGAGTTACTACCTAGTCTTTTCAAAATAGAAGGGGAAGAAATGTTTCCAAATTCATTCTATGAGGTCAACATTACCTTGATACCAAAACCAGATAAAGACACTATGAGAATGAGAGAGAGAGAGAGAGAAGTACAGGTCAATATCTCTGATGAACATAGATGCAAAAATCCTCAATGTAATATTAGCAAACTGAATCCAACAATACATTGAGAAAATGATTCACCACAATTAAATAGGATTTATTTCTGGGTTTCAAGAATGGTTCAATATTGGCAAATCAGTCATTACGATATGCCACATCAACAAAAGAAAGTATAAATACCATATGATCCTAAAAATAAATAAATAAACAAATAAATAAATAAATAAATAAATACCATATGATCATTTCATTAGATGCAGAAAAAGTACTTGACAACATCCATTTATGAGAAAAATCCTCAACATATAGGCTTAGAGGAAACATACATCAACATAATTAAAGGCCATGTATAAAGAGCCACATTTAGTATCATATTTAATGGTAAAAACAAAACAAAACAAAACAAAACTGAGAGCTTTTCCTGTAAGGTTAGGACAAGACAATGATGTCCACTCTCATCACTTTTATTCAATATAGTACTGAAACTCCTAGGCCACAGCACTCAGACAAGAAAAAGAAATAAAAGACACTTAAATTGTTAAGGAGGAAGTAAAACTTCTCTTTTGCAAATGACATGATACTGTACCTAGAAAACCCTAAAGAATCCACCAAAAAACTACTAGAACTGACAAATGAATTCTGTAAAGTTTCAGTATTTCTTTACACTAATAATTAAGAAGCAGAAAGAGAAACTAAGAAAATGACTCCATTAACAACAGCACCAAAAATAGTGAAAATGCCTAGGAATAAAATTAACCAAGGAGATGAAAGGCCTGTACCCTGAAAACTATAAATCACTAACAAAAGACATTGAAGATCACACAAACAAATGGAAAGATATTCCATGCCTGTGAATGGACAGCAAATGTCTTTTTTTTTTTTAATGTCCAAGCAATCTATGGATTTAATGCAATCCCTATCAAAATACCAAACATGTTTTTCACAGAATTAAAATAAATAATCCTACAATTTGTATGCAACCACGAAAGACTGTGGATTACCAAAATAGTCTCAAAAAAGAAGAACAAAACTAGGGCATCACAATCCCAGATTTCAAGATAAACTATAAAGCTCTAATGATCAAATCAGTATGATACTGACACAAAAATAGACACATAGATCAACAGAACAGAGAGCCCAGAAATACACCCACGATTATATGGTCAATTAATCTTTGACAAAGGAAGCAAGAATATGCAACACTCTCTTCAGTAAATGGTTTTGGAAAAGCTGGACAGATACATGCAAAAGAATGAAAGTAAAACACTTTCTTACACGATACACAAAAATAAACTCAAAATGGATTAAGGACCTAAATGTGAGACCTGAAGCCATAAAAATTTCTATAAGAAAAGTTACAGGCAGTAATTTCTGTAACATTAGCCATTGCAACATTTTTCTAGATTTGTCTCCCGCGACTAGGGAAACAAAAGCAAAGATAAACGTTTGGGACTACACCAAAACTAGAAGCTCTGCACAACAAAGGAAACAATCAACAAAATTAAAAGACAGCCTGCTGAATGGCAAAAGATATTTGCAAATAACATATCTGATAAAGGATTAGTATCCAAAATACATAAAGAACTTCTATAACTCAACACTGAAAAGATAAATAATCCAATTAAAAAATGAACAGAAGACGTGAACATTTTTCCAGACGAGACATAGAGATGGCCAGCAAACACATAAAAATACACTTAACATTGCTAATTAGCAGGGAAATGCAAATCAAAACCACAACAAGATATCACCTTACAACTGACAGGTAGCTATTATCAAAAAACAAAGATATAGTAAGTATTGGGGGGATGTGGAAAAATGGGAACCCTTGTGCACTATTTATGGGAATGGAAAATGTGGCAGATACTGTGGAAAACATATGGTGGCCCCTCAAAAAAATTAAAAATAGAATTATCATATGATTCAGTAATCACAGTACTGGGTGTTTACCCAAAGAATATAAAAACCCTAATTCAAAAAGATATGTGCACCCAATGTGTTTATTGCATTATGATTTACCATAGCTAAATTGTAGAAGCAGCTCAAGTGTCCATCAATAAATGAATGGATAAAGAAGTCATATCCACTATATATATATGGATAGTGGAGATAGATAGATGATAGATAGATAGATAGATAGATAGATAGATAGATAGATAGATAAGATAGTGGATATATATATATATGGATATATATATGGATAGTGATGGATAGTGGATATACATATATATGGATATATATGGATATATGTGGGATATATATGGAGAGTGGATAAATATATATAGTGGAGTATTATTCAGCCATAAAAAAGAATGAAATCTTGCTATTTGCAACAATGTGGATGGATCTTGAGAGTGTAATGCAAAGCAAAATAAATCAGTTCAAGAATGACAAATTCTGTATGATTTCACTCATATGTATGATTTAAGAAACAAAACAAAGAAAGAAACAAAAAAAGAGAAACACCAAGAAGCAGATTCTTAACTATAGAGAACAAACTGATAGCAGAGGGGAGGTGGGCAGGGGATGGCTAAAATAGGTGATGGGGGTTAAAGAGCACATTTATGATGAGCATTGAGTAATGCATAGAATTGTTAAATCACTATATTGTACATCTGTACTGTATATTAATTATACTGGAATTAAAAATTTTTAAATAAGCAGAAATGCAAAACCAATTTTAAAAAAGATTACTTTGTTGGAACTTTATAAGCAAGGTATTAGGCTGATTTTTCCAAGCAGTTCCCTAAAGCTGTCTGTCATAGCTGAGTCTATGTATATATCTGTCAGACATGACATTTCAGTCAAAGTCTTGGCAGGGGAGCCCATTTTTAAGATTTTTGTCCTGTAATGAGGAGAATAGATTTTTATTGAATTTATGTAGATAAATAATAATGCCTGAATTCTGAAGGGATCAACTAGGCAGAAAAAAGATAAATGTTTTATTTTTGCTTACAAAAGTATATTTTGCCAAATTATTGACAGCTTTAGAAAAAGATTTTCTAAAATGTGGAAAAAGAAAAGATTCAAAATCAGTGATACTTCTGGAAAAAAAATTCATTTAAAAATATAACCATATTAGTTCATTTAGTCCAATGTAATTAATATTTATTCTGCTCGGGGCCAGTTTTGCCATTATTTTTATTGATCTTCCATGATGATGGACAGTGATAGTTTTAAGAAATTTGTCAAGTTTTAATTGTGCCTTTATAATTTGTCCAGCAAAGTAGGTGCTGTGATTATTCAGGATTGTGGAAGGTATGCCCCCACGTGGGAAACAGATTTTACACTAAGCCAGAGTTACTGGCAGTTGAAAGAATCCAGTTGTGTCTAGTGGAAGGGGGTCTGCAATCTCTGGAGACGAAAATAGTGATCCTTAAATGCACTAAGAAGGCTAAAGGAATGCCAAAACTAAAAATGGAGTGTGCCAGCGAGCTGAGAAGGACCAAGTGCATGTCTTGGATTTCCCCTAGCTCCAACTATTCATTTAATTTATAACCCTTTTTTACCCATTTTGTCTAATGAAGACTGTTGCCATGTTATAGGGACATCAGGATAGCAAAAGTCTGATTATGAGGGGCCTTTTTTTTTTGAGAAGTAGAATGGACTTTGCCCACATGTGCCACCATGTTTATAGATTTCATTGTCCATTATTAAAAATGTAATGAGAATTTGTTGAAATAGATTTGAAAGCAAAATTTAGTTATTTTGTGACACACAACCTTTTAAGATAACTGGGATTACAAGTGATAAGTTCATTCTGGGAAGCTTGTTACGATATTAAAAGGTTTAAAACACTTGGTCAAGTAAGATCGTAAGCCATTGTGACACAATACTCAAGTTACTCCTTCAGCAAAGGTGATAGAGACTGCTTTCAAATCCAGGCTAATGGGTTACAGGAACCTAAGCTCTTTCAGTAGGGAGGACTCGGTTTAGAGTAATCCAAAGAACTATAAAGCCATTTTTAAGGAAAAATCTTTTACAATCTTTTATCAAGAGCAGACCAAGGGCACAAGAAACAGTCCTTTTCAGACAGAGCAAATCAAGTTGTAGTTTCACAGCAGTGTACTTTTGATATTAAAACTCATTCTTTTTTTTTTTTAAAGATTTTATTTATTTATTCATAGAGACACAGAGAGAGAGAGAGAGAGGCAGAGACACAGGCCGAGGCAGGCATGCCGAGAGCCTGACGTGGGACTCGATCCTAGGGTCTCCAGGATCAGGCCCTGGGCTGCCGGCGGCGCTAAACTGCTGCCCCACCGGGGCTGCCCTAAAACTCATTCTTAAATAAATTTTAATCCTAGCCAATTTGACCAAACATTAAGATTCCTTTTTAAATATTTTTTCCCACAAACTTTCTGCAACTTCTTTTATGTTCATATTTTTTACTCAGCCTTCTCTCTTTAAATAACCAACTTTACTTTAGGACAAAATTACCTTCTTTTCCTTAAAAAAAAAAAATTTCTGTTTTCTCATATCTTCATTTACTAAAAGCACACATATTCTTTTTGTATTTAGAGATATTTCCCTTAATATTTATAGTAGTGTTAATTATATTTATTAGAATTCTTAACTTTTAGAAGACTTAATTCTAGCAAAAACTAAGTAATGAATTAGGAATTGTGTGGCAAACCACCATTCTTAAGATTGCCAAGTTTATGAATATACTTCATAATTTCTAGAAACATGTTCGTTTACATAGTATACTCTTTCAACAAAGTACAAAACATATTTAACAGATCTAAGTTTATCTTTAGTTTGCCTGTAATAAAGAAGCCAAAAGTAGACAAACCCGTATTTAATAGTTAATATTTAATATTTTATCTTACTTGGAAATGATCTAGTTATTTAAATTGCTATTAATTTAACTTAGCAAATCTCCAAAGTTTTGTGGTTTGGGTTTTTGTTTTTTTTAAGATTTTATTTATTTGAAAGATAGAGAGAGCACAAGTGGGATGGGGGTGGGCAGAGGGAGTGAGAAGGTTCCTCGCAGAGCAGGGAGCCCAGTGTGGGACCCCATCCTAGGGTCCTGGGATCATGACTTGAGCTGAAGGCCAACGCTTAACTGACTGAGCCACCCAGGCGCCCCAATAAATCTCCAAAGTTTTAAGTTACCAGAAAGATTTTGGGAGCTATCTTTAAGAAAACTTTCATCAAACCAAGTTACTGTTGACAAATTTTGTAACAGAGATAACACATTTATTTTTAGTAAACCTAAGTAGACTAAAAGTTCTGTATAGAATGCTGATACTTCCAAAGACAATTCTATTTCAATTAAACAGACATACTTAAATTAGCTTTAAGAGTGAATATTTTTCCAGATCACATGAACTTGAGGAACATTTGGCCTAGTTTTTCCTTTTTTCCTGAGAATTTAGTATGCCCAATCCTTACAAACGGTTGCCTTTAATCAATCAAATTTTAATATTCATGCATCTAGGACACACATGACATATAGACATACTGGACAAAATTTTAGAAGACTTTTTAGAGGGTTTTTTCCCCCTCTCTAAATTTCAAATGACCTTTTCTCCCTTTCTGTTCTCCATTTGATAAGAATTATTTCCCTCAAGTTTGTACTTTAAATAAATATCTGGATGCTAGTTAACATTTTTGTCTCAAAGTTATAGGGATAAACCTCTAATGTATACTTAGAGGAGGCTCTGAAAGTCAGCTTTCATTCTGGCTAAATTTTCAATCATAGAATTATTCAATTTTTCCAAATATCTTGTCAGGTGTCAACCAGGACCAACAGCAAATATTGCTGGCAGTATTGAATAATCCCATTAATTTTTAATTTTAGTTTTCCTTTGGCTTATTTTAGGGAATAGCAGTTTATGAGAAAATCATTCTGAATCTCCTTGACTTTAGGAGGGGTCCATATGGGGACTCTACTTTGAATGTAGATACGGGAGTGTCTGTAAGGTCATTAATTTAGCAGCCTCTGTTTACAGGGGCTATCTTGTAGGCACTTCTTATATCTTTAATTTCTCATTAACTTTTTGCACTAAAACTTAAAAAGCTGTTAAAAATAATAATAATTTAAAATAATAATAATTTTAAAAGCTATTCTGGAATTTCAAACCGTGTTTTTAAGTGTACTTCCTATTTGATTTTACCTAAATCAATGTTCTTCATAATGGTCATAGTTATTCTAGGTTATAGGTGTCCTGAGGGCTGGCAGCAGTTTGGTAGGACCCTAGCCACAAATTAAATTTAACCCACATTTTTGTTTAGCCATATCGAGCCACAAAGGGATATAACCCACATTTCTGTCCAATCATAGGGTCCCAAGTTACTAAGCTAAATTCTCAGGACACAAAATAAAATAACAAGACTGTCATTTTATAGATAATTACAATTTTCTGAGACTGTAGTTCTTTAAGCAAGTATGTTGGAAAATGACCCTCCTCTTAGTATTAAAGATCTCATTTGAAATCTGCAGTTTTTCTTCTCCTTTTATTTTTTTAAAGATTTTATTTATGTATTCATGAGAGACACAGGGAGAGAGAGAGGCAGAGACATGGGCAGAGGGAGAAGCAGGCTCCCCATGGAGCCCAATGTGGGACTCAATCCCCAGAGCCTGGGATCATGACCTAAGCCAAAGGCAGACACTCAATCACTGAGCCACCCAGGTGCTGAGAAATCTGAAGTTTTTCAAGCCAACTGCACAAAAAGACAGGTTATGGAAGCTCAATGGAGCCCCAAAGTGGCCTTAGTAGTTTTAAATCATCATTACTAATTTCTGTCCTTTCAAATAAACATTTACAGGAAGAGGGGCCGTAATTTCTGAACATAAACTCAGCAGGAGGAATTTCTCAGGGATTTTTTAGAAACTCAAAGTGTTCTTAAGGTAAAGTGAGCAATGAATAGGGGAATCTCTACCAAGGAGAGCTCTTCCAGATTAACCCAGATATTTACCATATAGGGAAACACTTCCAGCTGGTCCTGTGATGAACCAGCAGAGACCCATTGTCTCCTTGGGTGATCACACCCACATTGAGGTATTATCTCCAGAATTTAGGGAAAACAAAACAAAACAAAACAAAACAAAACAAAACGCAGGAACCTCTACCAAAAGAAAGAAGGCAAAAAAAACTGGGGAAATTCCCAATAGGAGGAGTCAGTCTATCTGAAGAAGCAGCTGAGCGCAAGGGGCTCGCTGTAGGTACCATACCCTGAAGATGCCAGTCCATGAAGGTGAGATTACTTCCAACACCAGATAAAGAAAGAGCCAAAACAAAAGACAAACATACATGTATTTGGGCTCAAAGAATTGCAATCCAAGAAGCACAGAGTCCGTGGAAACCCAACTACCGTCCCACTTGAAAGGAGAAAGTAATAGGTTTTTATGAGGAAAAGGAAGCAACATGAGTTGAAGAAAAAGTTTTCTATGTGGGGTAACAAGCTGAACTACTTGGAGTTATACATCGATTAAATACTGATTCTATCTTCAGAAAGTCTCCAGCCATCAGTCTTGTGATCAGAGTATCCATTTTCCCACTGACTTCTCAAACAATTGTTGAAGTAGTTGGAGTTTCGCCCAGTCCAAAGATTTGGGCCCAGTTCAAAGATGGCAAAGGCCATTTCTCAGCAATGGTTGCCCAAACTCTCTTTTAAAATGGTTGTGGTCATGTCGATTTATCATAAATCTCTAGGATTTTCTACATATTTTGTCATCTACAAATAGTGACAGTATTTTTTAAAGATTTTATTTATTTATCCATGAGAGACACACAGAGAGACAGAGACACAGGCAGAGGGAGAAGCAGGCTCCTTGCAGGGATCCCAACGTGGGACTCGATCGCAGGTCTCCAGGATCACGACCTGAGCCAAAGACAGATGCTCAACCACTGAGCTAGCTACCCAGGTGCCCCAATAGTGACAGTTTTATTTACTCCTTTCTGATTTGGATGTCTTTTATTTCTTCTTCTTGACTCTGACTAGGAATTCCAATATTATGCTGAATAAAACTAGATGTGGTGACCATCCTTGTCTTGTTCTTTATTTTAGAGGAATAGATTTCAGCTCTTCCCCGTTAGACATGATGTTAGCTGTGAGTTTGTCATATATTGCCTCTATTATGTTGAGATATATTCCTTCTATACCTGTTTTATCAAAAATGGATGTTGAGGGATCCCTGGGTGGCGCAGTGGTTTGGCGCCTGCCTTTGGCCCAGGGCGCGATCCTGGAGACCCCGGATCGAATCCCACATCAGGCTCCCGGGGCATGGAGCCTGCTTCTCCCTCTGCCTGTGTCTCTGCCTCTCTCTCTCTCTCTCTCTGTGACTATCATAAATAAATAAAAATTTAAAAAAAAAAAAAAAAAAATGGATGTTGAAATTTGTCCAGTGATTTTTCTGCATCTTTTGAAACCATCATATATAATTTTTATTTTTCATTTTGTTAACATGTTGTGTCATGTAGATTGACTTGTGGATATTGAAACATCATCCTTGCATCCCTAAAATAAATTCCACTTGATCATGGTATATAGTTCTTTTAAAAAAAAAAAATTTTTTTTTTGAGTATAGTTGACGTACAATGTTAAATTAATTTCTTTTTTTTTAAGATTTTTTTTTTAATTCATTCATGAGCATACACAGATTGGAGAGAGAGGCAGAGACACAGACAGAGGGAGAAGCAGGCTCCATGCATGGAGCCCGACATGGGACTCAATCCTGGGACTCCAGGATCATGTCCTGGGCTGAAGGCAGTGCCAAACCGCTGAGCCACCCAGGCTGCCCCAATGTTAAATTAATTTCAAGTGTACAGTGATTCAAGTTTTCTATACATTATGCTATATTCAGTACAATGATAGCTACATCTGGCAAAATACATACTGTTACAATATCATTGACTGTAGTCCCTATGCTGTGGCTTTAATTCCTGTGCCTTGTTCATTCCCTAACGGGAAGCCTATATCTTCTACTCCCCTTCACCCATTGTGCCTATCCCTCCACCCCCCTCCTTCCCTCTGGCACCCATCAGTTTGTTCTCTGTATTTGCAGATCTGATTGTGCTTTTTGTTTGTCTATTCTTTTGTTTTTTAGAATTCACGTATGATTGAAGTCATATGGTATTCATTTTTCTCTGTGTGATTTATTTCATTTACCATAATACCCTCTGGGTCCATTCATGTTTTCCCAAATGGCATTCACTTATCCATTTTTATGGCTGCATAATATTCCATTACACACACACACACACACACACACACATCCTATATGAGTTAGTGTTTTTGTTTCCTTTCGGTAAATACCCAGTAGTGGAATTATTGGATCATATGGTATTTTTATCCTTAATTTTTTGAGGAATCTCCATACTGTTTTCCACAGTGACTGTACTGATTTGCAGTCCCACCAACAGTCCATGACAGTTCCCTTTTCTTTACATCCCCCACAACATTTCTTATTTCTTTGTCTTTATTATAATCCCATTCCGATAACTGTGAGGTGATATCTCCCTATAGTTTTGATATGCATTTACTAATGAACAGTGGTGTCAAGCATCTTTTTATGTGTCTGTTGCCCACTTGTATGTCTTTGGAAATTTGTTCATGTCTTCTCTCCATTTTGTAATTGGGTTATTTGTCCTTTTAGTGTTGAGTTGTATAAGTTCTTTATATATCTTGGTACTTGTTCTTCATCAGATACATCATTTGCAAATATCGTCTCCCATTCAGCAGGTTGTCTTAATTTTGTTGACTGTTTCCTTCACTGCGCAGAGCTGTTTATTTTGATGTAGTCCCAATAGTTTATCTTTGCTTTTGTTTCCCTTGCCTCAGGAGAACTATCTAGAAAAATGTTGCTACGGCCAACGTCAGAGAAATTACTGCCTGTCCTCTCTCCTACAATTTTTATGGCTTCAGGTCTCACATTTGGGTCCTTAAGCCATTTTGAGTTTATTTTTGTTTATGATGTAAGAAAATGGTCTAGTTTCATTCTTTTTCATGTAGCTATCTAGCTGTTTGCTGTGGAGGGAAGCCAGGAACCACGGCCTGGCTAGATGGGGCATTTTCACAGGGGAATGTCGGGGTGTGATGTGCTATTAGTAAGCCAGAGGGAGAATGTTGGTGCTCTCCTGGTTCCTGCAGGTGTCCATGTATATAGGCTATGCGGTTGGGGAGGGAAATGCTTCCTGCCAGCTCCTTTGTTCTTGGAGAAGTCTCTCAAGTATTTCTGCCCCTCTGGTGCCTGTACTGAGGTTAATAAACACGTCTCCCTCCCATACTCCCCAGGCATTTTTGAAACTGTGGCTTCTGTGCCGTATCCCTATGGGGCTATCTGTTGTGCTATCTCTTTAAGGGCAGAGACTCCATCCTCTTCTTCTCCCACAGCCGAGCCAGCTGATTTTTAAAGGTCCAGGTATTAAGCCCTGCTGAGTGAAAGAACTTTAAAAAATTATGCACTTCTGATGTGATGTAATGAGCACTGGGTGTTATAAAAGACTGATGAATCATTGACCTCTATCTCTGAAATTAATAATACATTATATGTTAATTAATTGAATTTAAATTTAAAAAATAAAGACATAGCAAAAAAGAAGAAAGAAAACCAAAATTCTCGGGTGTATCACATAGAATGCGTCCTTTCAATTTTTCTGATGTTATAAACTGCAGCAGAAATATCTCTAAATATAAAAAATTATGCACGTCTGGTTTGCAAAGCCAAATATGAGCGTTTGTCTTTCTCATATGGGTTCCCCGTGCTTGTGGCACCTGACATGAGGCCATGTGTCTGTCTCCTCCCCATGCCTGTGGCATCCCTCCCTCCCACAGACAGGCCCACGGGTCTATTTAGCCCACAGTTGTGTCTTCTCCCTTCCTACCCTCCTTGAGGTGGCTCTTCTCTGCAGTTAGCTGTGGAGAATCTCTTCTACCATTTTCAGGTTTTTAACTGGGTTATTTACACCAATGTAGGTGTTATTTGGTTGTATCCACGTGATAAGGTGAGCTTGGGATCCTCCTACTTTGCCATTTTCCCCAGAAGTCCTGAACTTTCATTTTTTGATAGTGTTTTTCTGTTACTGATTCAGTTTTGTTCCTAGTAAATGATCTTTTCAGGTTTTCTATTTCTTCCCAGTTCACTTTTGGAAGATTGTATGTTTCTAGGAACTTATCCATTTCTTCCAGGCTGCCCAATTTGTTGGCATATAATTTTTCTTAGTGTTCTCTTATAATCCGTGGTATTTTTGTTTCATCAGTTGTTACTTCTCCTTTTTTGCTTTTGATTTTATTTTGAGTCCTTACTCTTTTTTTTTTTATTGATGAATCTGGCTAAGGGTTTATCAGTTTTTCTCTTTGCAAAGAACAATTTCTTGATTTCATTGATTTTTTTCTATTGTCTTTTCAGTCTGCATTTCATTTATTTCTTTGATCTTTATTATTTCCTGCCTCCTATCACCTGGGGCCTTGTTTGTTCTTCTTTCTCCAGTCCATTTAGATGTAGGTTTAGATCGTTTATTCAGGCTTTTTCTTATTTCGTGAGGTAGGCCTGTCATGCTATATATCTCCTTATAACTGTTATAACTCCTTATATCTTCTTATAACTGTTTTTGCTTCATTCCAAATATTCTGGATCATTGTGTTTTCATTTTCATTTGTCTTCATGCATTTTATTCTTTCTGTCATTGCTTTGTTTACCCATTGACTGTTTAGTATTGTGTCGTGTAGTGTCCTTGTGTTTGTGCTTTTCTTCAGTTTTTTTCTTGTACTTGATTTCTAGTTTCATACATTACAGTCAGAAAAGATGCAATTCTCTTACATTTAATGAAGTTTGTTTTGTGACCCAACATGTGATCTATTCTGGAGAAAGTTCCATGTGCACTTGAAAAGAGAAACAATCTGTCATCTTTGGATGGAATGTTCTGTATATATTTGTTATGTTATCTTATGTCCATCTGGTCTGATGCTTCATTCAAAGACAGTGTTTCCTTATCCATTTGCAGCCTGGATGATCTATTTATTGATGTAAATGGGGTGTTAAAATCTCCTACTTTCATTGTATTACCATCAATTTCTGTGTGTTTATGAATATTTCCTGTATATGTAGTTGAGGGTCTCACTGTTGGGTGAAAAGATATTTATGGTTGTTACATCCTTTTGCAGTGCTAATGCCTTTATCATTATGTAATGCCCTTCTTTGTCTCTTCTCTCTTGTCTCTTTTTTTAGAGTCTTTCTTTTTAGTGTTTGCTTTGTGAGAGATGTATTGCTCCACTACCTTTCTTTTTGTTTCCATCTCCATGGAAATACCTTGTTCCATCCTTTCACTTACAGTCTTTATGTGTCTTTAGGTCTGAAGTGGGTCTCTTGTAGGCAAGCCTATGAGCAGAATGGGTCTTATTTTATTATCTACTCAGCTGCCCTGTGTCTTTTGTTTGGAGCATTTAGTCTAAATACATTTAAAATGGACTTTCAGTTTCTTGTTTTCCAGTTGTTTTTTATGGTTTTTCTCTGTTCCTTTCTTCCTTCCTTGGTCTCTTCCCTTTGTGATTTGATGGGTTTTTTTTTTTTTTTTTGCAGTTTTTTTTTTTTTAATTTAAATTCCATTAACCCACATATAGTATATCATTAGATGGTAGGTTTTTGTTTTGTTTATTTTATTTTATTTTTTAAGATTTTATTTATTCATGAGGCAGAGAGAGAGAGGAAGAGACACAGGCAGAGGGAGGATCAGGTTCCATGCAGGGAGCCCAACGCGGGACTCGGTCCCGGGCCTCCAGGATCACGCCCTGGGCTGAAGGCGGCGCTAAACTGCTGAGCCACCTGGGCTGCCCTTGTTTTTGTTTTAATGTTATATTTGAGTTATTTTTATTGTTAATTGTGCATATATTTTACCTTTTTGGTTTGTGACTAGTATAAGGTTCATATAGATCATCCTATTTTATAGCCATCTATTTGAGTTGGTCATTGCTCTAGTGTGACTGCATTGCAAAAGCACTGTGGTTGTACTCCCCTCCCCAACATTTGCTGTTTTTGTTTTGTTTAAAGATTTTATTTATTTATTCATGAGAGACACGGAGAGAGAGGGGGGCAGAGACACAGGCAGAGGGAGAAGCAGGCTCCACGCACGGAGCCCGAGGCAGGACTCGATCCCGGGGCTCCAGGATCAGGCCCTGGGCTGAAGGCAGATGCTCAACCACTGAGCCACCCAGGGATCCCCAACATTTGCCGTTTTGACATCATATCTACATCTTTTTATTTTGTTTATCTCTTAACTATTTATTATAGATACAGTTGATTTTATTACTCTTTTCACCATCATACTAGTTTTATGAGTGTTTTGATCTATCTTTACTAAATGTTTGCCCTTATCAGTGAAATTTTTCTTTCATGTGTTTTATTTGTACTTACGGCCTTTTCCACTTCAAGAGGACCCTCATATTTCTTATAAAGTTCATTTTAGTAGTGATGCTTTTGCTTGTCTGGGATACTCTTTATCTCTCTTTCAACTCTGATTGATAATCTTGCCAAGTAGAGTACTCTTTATTAAAAGTTTTTTCTTTCTTTTTTAGCATGATGAATATCTCCTGACACCCCTTCTGGACAGCAAAGTTTCTGCTAAAAAATAAGCAGCTGATCTTACAGGGATTGCCTTATACATAGCTAATTGCTTATTTCTAGCTGTTTTTAAGATCCTCTCTTTTTTGTCCTTCTCTGATTGACTTACTTCACTCAGCATAATACCCTCCAGGTCCATCCACCTCGAAGCAAATGGGGGGTATTTGTCATTTCTGATGGCTGAGTCAGAAGACCAGATGGCTGGTCTCTTCCATCGTATACAGAGACCACGTCTTCTCTATCCATTCATCTGTCAGTGGACACCGAAGCTTCTTCCACAGTTTGGCTATTGTGGACATTGCTGCTGTGAACATTCTGGTGCAGGTGTCTTAGTCTTTTACTGAGATGCCCTTTTGATCTTTAATTTTTAATATTTTAATTATATTGCATCTTAGTGTAGATCTTTTTGGGTTCATCCTATTTGAGGCTCTCTGTGTTTCTTTGAACTGGGTGTCTGTTTTCTTCCCTAGGTTAGGGAAGCTTTCAACTATTATTTCTTCAAATAAATATTCTACCCCTTTCCTTCTCTTTTCTTTTTCTGAGACCCCTATAATGTGGATGTTAGCATGCCAGATGTTGTCTCAGAGTCCCTTAAACTATCCTTATTTTTTAAAAGTTCTTGTTGCCATTCAGTTTGGCAAAATTACCTTGTCTTCAGATTGCTGATTACATTCTTCTGTATCAGCTAATCTGCTGTTTATTCCCTTGAGTGAATTATCCAGCTCTTACTGGTAATTTTTCTTACATTTCTATCTCTTCGTTGAAGTTCTCACTAAGCTCATCCATTCTTCTCCTAAGTTTGATAAGCATCTTTATGACCATTACTTTGAACCCTTTATTGAGTAGATTGCTTATTCTATTCCATTTAGTTCTTTTTCTCAGATTTTATCATGTGCGTTGTGCTTTCATTTGGAACATACTCTTGTCTCTCTCTCTCTTTCTTTTTTTTGCCTCTCTGTGGTTGTTTCTGTGTATTAGGGAATTCAGGTATGTCTCCTAATCTTCAAGGAGCAGCCATGTGTAGGAGCTGTCCCATGAAACTCAGAAGCACAAACACCCCTGGCCACTGAGCCAGGTTCTCTAGGGGTATTTCTTATGTAGGCTACAGTTGCTGTCCTGTGTTGGCAGGGCCATGTCTCCTGGTGATGTGCTGATGGGTGGGGTTATCATCCAATTAGCTGTGAGGTCCAGCCAATATGCAGGATTATATGGGGCTGTCAGTGGGATGCACCCCCTGGCATTAACAGTATTTTTTTTTTTGAGAGAGAGAGAGAGAGAGAAAATCTTAAGCAGGATGCATGCCCAGCATATGAGCCTGACAAAGGGCTTGATCTAAAGACCCTGAGATTATGACCTGAGCCGAAATCAAGAGTTGGACATGTAACTGACTGAACCATCCAGGCACCCCAGCAGTATTAAGGGAGAATACCTAAATGGCTTTGGGATTGGAATGTCAGAATGACAGAGCACAAATGGTTGCCACCAGTGTCTTTGTTCCCCAGGGAGAGGCCCAGATGCCTTCTGCCTCTCTAGCATCCTCTTAAGATTAGTAAGCATTTCCCCTTTCCATGTGGTATATGCACTTCTGATCTGGTATTTTCGCACTGGTTTCCAGGTTGAGTGAATCTGTGTGCAAGCCCTTTAAGAGCAGGTGTTCTTTTCCTTACACTTCCGTAGCTTTCCTGAATGTATTACATGTTGATTTTCAAAGCCAGGGGTTTTATAGCCTTACCTCTCCTGTCTATGATCTAAGGATGCCTGATGGGAAGCTCCGATTTCTTTCTATTCAGAGAAAATTTCCATACCTTTGAGATCCCTTCTGATTATGGAACCCCAAGCCTGGGGTGTGGTTTTTACTAAGCAGAACCATACCTTTGTCTCTTCTACCCATCCCGGTGCTGTCCTTTGTTATGGGTACTCTGTTAATTCACTTTCTGGGCCCCCTTCATAGGGAATTATTAGATATGTACTTACAGATTTTATTGTGTCCACTGGAGACTGGGAAGTTAGGATCTTTCTGTGCTGCCACTTTGAACCATCCCCATATAAGTTTATTTTTGCTATGTGTTCTGGAACACTGATCACTAGGGAGGTTTCTGATCATTCAGGCCCCACGTGAAGCCCCAGGAGCAACATTCCCCTGTTACTTTCCTGCAAGCAAAACAGGATCAAGTAGTGATTTATTGCCAACCCAAGCTGAAGGCAGAGTCTTAGGAGATTTATAGGGTAAGGAATTGGAGAGAAGGCAAAGGAGAGAAAAAGCAGTTGAGCATGGAGCTCTCTGCCCTTTGCAGACACTTTCCCCAACAGAGACCAGTTTAATATCTTAGAAAAGCTGCTCTCAAATCTCTGCCACACTGTAGATTCAGTAAGGGTTGAATTATATTTTTAGCACCTAAAGCTAAGAAAGAAATTTAAAAACAAACAAAAAAGAATTGATTTAACATTTTTCTAGATTTTACTATGTGCCTGATGAGGTAACAATAAGATATTTTACTCACGGATTATACCACCTGTCCTGTACACAGTAGGATAAAGTGTTAGGGATTTATATAAGATGAGGTATGCTCATGTTGATTATGTATCCTCTATTTTTTTTATTTTTATTTTTTTGTATGAAGACACTTTTGTATACCCCCTTTGTAGAGCTAAGCAATATGATGGACTGCAGGGTCAAAGACTTATAATACACAATATAATTTCAATGGTCTCACGACCTGAGGAAAAATCTTATTAGAAAAAAGGCAATTACTTTACCCTGTGACAAGTCTCATGGTGTAGAGTAGAGGGACAAGAAAGTCTGACGCTTCATCTGAGATTTTGGTGGAAGGATGTACAGGTGTTTTTGTTTTTGTTTTGATGGACAGGATTAAAGACGTTTCTGGCAATGAAAATTGAATACATAAAAACATGAGAATGTTAAATAATGTGATGATTTATGAGAAATAAACATGAGGCAGTTTATATGCCACCGGGTGTAATAGCATAGCATTTAGGATCTCACGGCAATTAGAATCCTTCCATCTGCTACCAATAGTGACCCTGCCTTAACTAACCTTACCTAAGTTTCTGCGTTTTCTGCAATAAAATGAGGATTATATAAGACCTCTATCACAGAGTTGTGGAGTTTCATATCATGTATGTAAAGTGCTTAACATAATCCCTGCAGTGCTTAACAAAGTACCACTTAATAAACAACCTAATAGTTATTATTATGATTGGGCTACAGAATATATAAAAATAAGTGATGGATATGGACCTGATTAAAAGTGGCCTTATGCCATGCTAAAGAAAAGCACTGTATTCTCAAATCATACTAAAATATCTTTTGTCCTTTTATGTCTTGCAATGGAATAGAATTGATTTTGAGTATTTCCCCTGATATTCTTGTGCAACAAATACCTCAAAGAAAACAAGCCTCAAAGAGAAGCCTGAAAATAGTATGTTTTTACAATGTTGTAAAGTGTATTTACTCAAACAATTCCAAGAAATGTATTTGTAAAGAAAATGTGTACTGGAAAGAGACCTCAGGGTAAGTAAACAAGAAAATGGTAATATAACCTCCTCCACCCCATTTACCATATGTTATTGTGTACCTTACATTAAAAAAAATCTACAAAAAAAGAACACATGCTACTTTATAGCCTTCATGTGATATCCTACTGAAGCTGCTTTTAAAATTCAGAGTAACACATGACCCAGAGCTCCACTTACTTAGATGTCATTTCTTTTACCATCAGAAGAGGAAGTACACTAGCCTCTGTCATTTGAATATGTGACCCTCTTGCTCATGTGACATGTAGTTCACTTTAAAATTTCATACTTTGAACCTTTGTTAAACTTATGTGACTGCCTCTCTTCCCTCCTACCTCCTGCTTTTGTTTTATTTGTATTTAATCTATTCCCATCCCTCACCTCAAGATGTGTGAATATTATTAATTATCATAAATACATTTAACAAAATAAATCTTTTTTTTCTAACAGAAATATGCATGAGAATTATTGACTGTTGAGAGATCCGAAAGCATATCGATATAAGACATAAAGGAATTTTATTCCCAGTTTGCCCATTACATGATACTGAGCAACCACTTAGACTAAGTGGAATTCAGTTTCTACACCTAGAAAATAGATCAGTTAAATGCTTTGACTCTCTAGTCCTTCCCAGAACTAAAATTTTGGGGCTGCCATGATTTTATTTATAAGTCAGCTATGTTCTGGTGAAATGCATAATTAACCACTGAAAAACCAACAAAATGACTATGACTTACCATTGAAAAACCAACAAATATCAATATTTGTTGAAAGTATCAGTAATAGGGCAGCCCGGTGGCTCAGCGGTTTAGCACCGCCTTCTTCCCAGGGCCTGATCCTGGAGACCCAGGATCGAGTCCCACATCAGGCTTCCTGCATGGAGCCTGCTTCTCCCTCTGCCTGTGTCTCTGCCCTCCCCCACCCCCCCTCTGTGTGTGTCTCTCATGAATAAATAAATAAATAATTAAAAAAAGAAAGTATGAGTAATAAAGATGAGGTAATAAGTCAGAGGTCAAGGTTACTTATTTTAGAATTAATGGAATAAGTACAACAGTGGACAGTAATTTCTTTGAGGGACACATTAGAGGAGTTTCATTTTGATTACTCTGAATGACACTAAAAGGCATAACACGTTCTTCCACACTAAAAGGTTTTTAAATCCTTTCTGTTCAAAAGAAGCAAAGAGTTCAAAATATTTAAAGCATCTCTCAATGAACATTAATGATTTTTCAGCCACTTGTTATATGTTTCCCATTTTTAGTACTCATACCCTGATTTTTTTCTGGAAAATACCTTGCTCTCAGTCCAAATGTTTCTCAGAGGAGTAAAGTACCCCTCTGTCCTATACACCATATTCCACTGGTCTTTGGAATTAATTAGGGTGGGACCTGACCTAAACAGTCAAATCAGAGTAAATCTCATGTCTTTTATTGTAACAAGGGAATAATACCATCACTTGTCCAGAGATCCGGGGCACTGGATTGTAGGGTGGAGAAGCTCTGAAAGGCCACACCCTACCAATATCTGAGAGAGTAAGTACCATTAAAAAAAAAATTGGTGGGTGCCTGGGTGGGTCAGTGGTTGAGCCTCTGTCTGGCTCAGGTCGTGATCCTAGGGTCCTGGGATCGAGTCCCGCATCGGGCTCCCCATGGGGAGCCTGCTTTTCCTTCTGCCTGTGTCTGCCTCTCTGTGCCTCTCATGAACAAATAAATGAAATCTTTACAAAAATAAAAAAGAAATTGGCATTCATTTCACCCCTTCACAAAGTGACTACACGATAAAAGAGTCCAGAATCACTGACAAATCAATCTTTTTTTTTTTGACAAATCAATCTTATGTCAAAAAACTTCTCAATTCTGCAAGACAAATTTATAAAAATATGACAAGTGTAATTTTTTTTATTTATTTATTTATTTATTTATTTATTTATTTATTTATTTATTCATGAGAGACACAGAGAGAGAGAGAGAGAGAAGCAGAGACACAGACAGAGGGAGAAGCAGGCTCCATGCAGGGAGCCCAATGTGGGACTCAATCCCGGGATTCCAGGATCACGCCTTGGCCAAAGGCAGGCGCTGAACTGCTTGCTGAACCACCCAGGGATCCCGGATAAGTGTAATTTCTTTATGCAGTCATATATTTTACTCATTTTGCATTTTCAGGTTGATTCAATATGAGATGTCATTGTTTGGATCAGTGCTGTGCAATAGCCACAAACCACATATGGCTATCTATTTACATTTAAATTAATTAAAATGAAATCAATTGAAAACAAATATTTACTTCCTCAGTCTTTTTTTTTTTTTAATTAAATTTGCCAACATATAGTATAACACACTGGGTGTTATACATCCTCAGTCTTATTAGCCATATTTCAAAGGCTCAGTAGCTATGTACCATTAGTATCTATTATATGGCTTATCCAAATATAGATTATTTATATCATCAAATAAATTTCCATTGGTTAGTGTGGACTTGAAGAATAGAATTCCATGAAAAGCAAAACAAAGTAATTCACTTGTCCCCAAAAAGGTATGCTTGGAGCCGAGTATGCAGGAATGAGTTGGTAATCAAAGCAGAAGATGATAAAGAAAATTAAAAGCCCCTGAACAAGAAATGACTTGCCTGAGGAAGTGACATCTACCTTGAAAGATGAAGTATACAGAGTATTTTTATTACTCACAAAATTTTCCTTGCACATTTTTAAAGTTAATCCTTCTAATACTTGGCTCCAAGTGGCGAATGTAATGCCTTCTGACCCATAGAGTGGTTTTGCCTTATCCAGAATTTCATATAATGGAATCATATGATATATGGTCTTTTATGTCTATTTTTTCGATTAGTCTAATGGTATTTAGATGCATTTATTTTGTGGATAGCAGCAGTTCATGCCTGTTGATGGCCAAGTAGCATTGTGTGGATGTACATAGTTTCTCCAATCACCTCTTGATGGATATTTACATTCTTTTCAGTTTGGGTTTTTATAAAGGAGTGTGCAGTGCCCATTCAGAGGCATTGAGTGGACACAAATACCTACTTAAATTTCTCCCTAAATTAACATCTACTATGGTAATTCATTTCCTTTGAGTTTCTCCTGCATAAATATCTACTAATATAATTGCTTTTGAATAAATAACTACTAGTGTAGTTGAATTAGAGTTGAATAAATATAAAACCTTGGTCACTTTTTCATGGGATTTTCATTTCATGGGAAATGAATGAAGAGGATAATTTTCCTTCTGGAAATGATGAAGCTGCCTACTATCAGTTGGTGGTAGTTAAGAACCAAAAAGTAAATAAACTGAGATGCTCTGCAGTCATATACTGTTGTGTGCCAACCTCGTACACAATTGGCACTATAACTCCAATAACCTAAAACTATATTGTATTAGAACTTGTCTTATTTTTAATTTATTAGAATGAATAATCTTTGCTAATTTTAGAATATTTTCAAAATTTTCTGTAATTTGGGGTCAGTCCTCACTGTTGGTACATTCTTTTGCATAAATGAAGTTTTTTTTATCTTAACTAACTCAAAGAAATAATTCTAATATTTTGTAGTGCTTTGGAATATAAAATTCTATCTTCTCATACACAACCATAAGTTTCTGATATATGCGTGTGCAATGGGTAAATAATAAATCGACAGAACATATCTACACATATGTGAGGTAAAGTGCTATTATTTCACGGCTTAAAAGTCTTGTGAAAATTGGATACTACTTACATTAAATAAAGAATCAAATTACAATCTTTATATCAATATAACCAGTTTTACATTTGCATTTTACATAGTGCAGTTTCACATTTTAGATTCTTTGAGATCCTTAGACTTCCAGAACCCTTGGTCTGAGTTTACTTTGTCATATATATGCCATATGTTATCAAAAATATTCCTTAGTTTTGCATAATGGTAAACTTAAATCTGTATTTATTTGAATGAGTAGAAGCTAACAGCATATTCAGCTGTATAACTCACTGCGCAATGATAATGTTTTGCCTGATTATGGAATAAGTACTCCAAAATATTTAATTATCTTTGAACTAATTTAATAAAAATTCAATAGGAAGTACAGCTAGATCACAATCTAATAATTTATGCACAAATAAGACAGAATTGATGTTATCATAGTTATCTTGACTTTTAATCAAGTTTTATGTGATAAACTACCAGGTAATATTAACTAAGTAATTAGCTTTTTTTCCAATATCAATGCATTATCATGTATGATGTCAGATAATACATGACAAAGAGTCTAGACAGTATTTTCTTTAATAATAGAAATAAAATTCTCTATAGTACAATAGAACTAAGACCAATGTGGTCACTGAATAGACTTAACAAGGATGGTAAGTCAGTGTCACATATCCAGTTATGATTGTTAGTCTCTTCTTAATAAAGTATTACAATATCTGAGGGGAGTATCTTTATGAAAAAATCACTAAAAATATTTTCAAAAATCTATAAGAATATCTTTATGAAAATATATTCAATATGATTATTTTAATGAATTATTTGGCTAGAAAATGTTTTACTCACAAATGATCAATGAGCGTCATATATATGTATATGTTAGAGCATCTAATCTGAGGATGCTCTAATATATATTATGGAAAATGTAGCTGATTATTATAAAAATGGCTTGTCCAAAAAATAAAATAAAATAAAATAAAATAAAATAATAAAATAAAATAAAATAATAAAATAAAATAAAAATGGCTTGTCCAACAAGACCATCTCGCCCTTCTATTCATTATTTGAATCCACTTTTAATTAAATGCTTGGGGCTCTAGAATTTAAAAAATACTGCCTTATCAACTGCATAAACATTTCTTAGATACAGTGATCAGGAATTCTGTTTCCAGACTCCATTCACCCATTCTAATTAGCTGATTCTGAAAGAAAGAAAACCTTGTTTGCCTGGAGTAAGATAAAAAGAGTGCTCTTTTAAGACTCACTTTTCTCCTAAGTAGTTAACTGTCTGATTAAAACTCTCTAAGTGAAGGAAATGGGCATTAGGAATTAATGAGGGTTCTTTATAGCAAAGATTAAAATTATAAAAAATAGAGGCAGAACAAATCTTGAAACTGTGATCATACTATATTCCAGAGGTATCAGTTTAGAGAGCTCCACTGGTAATTGTGTCACTCCAACAGCAGTGGCAGTTAGCTAAAAATTATTCCTTTGGGGGTGGCTCCTAAGTAGCTGAGAGTGCTCAGTATTGGTTGGTTGGTTGGTTGGCTGGTTGGTTGGTTTTTGAGGCATGCCAAAAGCATGTTATGTTTTAACAAAGCAGAGAAAGTTTTCAAGAAAGGAGGAGTCATCCAGACTGACAAATAGTTCTAGACATTGAAGCAAGGTAAGGCTGAAAGATGCTCATTTGATTTAGTGATGTAGAAATTGCTAATTTCCTTGGCAACTGCAATTTCAGTGGAACTGTTGGGAAGAAGAAGCCAGATTGCCATGGGTTGAGAAATGAGTGGGAGGTAAGAAAGAATTCATGATCAGTGTAAAAATTTCCTTCAAAGGGTTTTGTTATGAATCAGGATGAACAAATTAGCTGGCGAGGGTTGAGGGACTAAAAGAGAGTTCTTTGATTATTTTTTTAAATGGGAGCATGTTAAAAGGCTAATGAAGTAAAAGCAGGAAAAAAAATAGGTTGAACTAGAAGAGAGAAGTTAATGGAGCATGTTCTCTAAGAGTTGGGTGAGTCTTAGGACTCACAATTTTAACGAAAACAAACTCAAATGTTTATGTGGGTACATTTACTAATTCAGTAGCAGGATGTTGGGAGATTTTCCTCCTAACATTTTTCCTTTTGAAGTAGCAGAGAAGTTATCTGTTGAATATGAAGTAGGAGATGGGATAAACTGGCCCTGTTAGAAGCTCAAAAAAAAATTAACTTTATAAAAGGAGAGAATTAGGGATGAAAGGGGACTTTATTTTTTCAGATGGGAATTCTTGGCAGTGTAACTGGTACAGCCAGTATAGACATCTCAATCAAAAAAACCCGAAAATCAAACCTTAATCAAATTAAACCTCTAGATCTGTCAACTTGCAAGAAATATGGAGGATAAAGGGACGTGTCAGATGACATCCAGAAAATGTAATCAGCTGAATTCCATGGTGTATGTGATCCAGTTGCTTCAACAAATCAGTGGCATTTTGAAAGGATAAGGGGAACACCGTACTTGTGATCAATTTGGAAAAATTGAGCATTAGCTGGATATTTTAAAATTAAGTTTCCATAACCGGATCTGAGCATTTCTTCTTTGGAATATAACTGCAAGCACTTAAATATTTTGAAGTTAATACTGTTAGCTGGATTTTAAATCATTCAGGACTACTGTTACTTTATTAAGTATGGCGTTAGTATTTCACTTACTTTTGTATGACTTTATCTGAGAGATAAATGTTGATGTGTTTATGAACAAAAAGATAAGATGTCTGAGATTCATCTTAAAATATGTGAGCATAAAAAACTTCGGAGCCAAGTTAGAAGAAGCAAGAATGGCAAAATTTGGATAATAAATGTTGATAAACAGTGTGGAGCTTAACTCTAGGCATCTCTTTCAAAATGTTTTGTTGGGAAGAGTAAGGGCGAGACAGTTGGAGAGGGTGTGGGACAGAGAGGTTGGTTTCTCTGCGGCTGATGAGAGAATCCAGGGGGCAGGGAGAAACTGATGATGCTGGGCAGAGAGGACTACGCGGACGAGGTTGCTGCGGTGAAAGGGGAGGGGACCCAGAACTGAAGCAGAGAAGTCCAAGTTCACCTTTGCTAAGGGCAGGGAGCCTTTGGCCAATAGAGAAGGTAGGGCGCTGGGAGCAGATGTGCGTAGTTGGTACTCAGTGGGAGGAATTCACAGCTCCTAAATTAATGCTTCTCATTTCACGAATCCAATATAAGGCAAGATAATAAGTGAGATTCAGAAAACAGTGAGGGACCAAAAGAAGTTAGCCAAGAAAAGAGAAACGGGAAGCAGTCCTGGAGACCTGGCACGTGTTTTTCAGGCGGCTCTGTCTCTCCCCAACGCATCTCAGGGAAGGCCTTTGTTTATGAACAGGGGCGGCTGCGATGTGGTCGTGAGAGGACCGAGCACCTTGCTTCTCAGATGATTTTTTTTCTGTGAAATCACTTTATCCTGACATTGATGGGATCAGAGAAGTGAACAGTTCTCCGTGCCAGACTCTGATGAAGCTGCTGGAGGATAAGGGAGTGAGGCGAGCAGGGCCTGCGGCCTCCCTTCCCGCCTGCGGCCTGCGGGCCTCTCCAGGCCTCAGACCCCCTGCCCTGGCTGCCCTCGAGGGGCTGCTGCGCCTGGCAGCCCTTTCTTGACTTTATTTCATGACTTGGAAGATGTCTGCTTTGCTGATCAGTGCAACAGAAGCAGAGGCGGCGATTCAGGGGGACTCAGGGATGGCACAATGACACTTGGTCAGCAGATCCGAAGCCAGGCCGCAGGCACGACGTGCCACCTCGCCCAGATCCTGGGAATTAACAACAGATTAGCACAACGTCCTGGTGCAAGTCAGAGTTGGAAGGCCAATTAGATGGAGCTTTTTTTTTTTCTAATGTGTCAAAATAATGCAAGTGTCTGTGCTAAATAAATTCATGCTGATGCACTGCTGCGAAAATTGAATGATTAATAAGCTTCGGTATTATTCCTGCTTAGTTTAAGACCAGGCCGACTAAGGCTTGGATATTGTGCGTTGCACATTTCTATGTGGATGTTACAAATTCCATTTTAATTATCTACTTTTTGCGTGTCGTATATTCCCAGATTATACTTTTGTCCATTCTGCCAATTAATAAAAGACCTCAGGCCCTCGTTGTAGAAGAAAGTAAGCTCTGATACTATAAACTAAAATACTTTTCCGGTGTGGGAGCCATCACTAATAAATTCAGCATGCTTAAAATGCTCATAAAACTTTGGATCAAAATATGTATTATATAGTTTTTACTTGTAATGCTTCTGTAATAACTCTGATATGAAAAGTAATCTTAAGGAGAAAATAAATGAAAAATACCTTATCTGTGTCAAAAAGGTAGCAGTTTATTATGGCTATTTTTGATTTAAAATAAAAAAATTAGTTACTTGAGTCTCTATACTAATTTTACAGTGAATTTCGATAAGATACTTTTTTATGTGTGTGAACTCAAAAAAATGTGAAGAAATAAAGCATAAATATTAATCTTTAAGGTACCTCAACAATTCTGGATACATTTAGTTTTCTTTGAGAACATTTTCTTAATATAGCATATAGGCTAAATTTTTTTAAAATATGGTTTAAATTTTGTAAAATACTATATATTATGTCTCTTGAGTAGAATGTATGTATATAATTCAATGTTATTTTCATCACTCATTGCAAGAAAATAATGTGAAAAAAATATCACAAATGACGCTAGATATGACCTTGCTAATCTCTCTTACAGGAGCAATCTGTAGTACATAAACCAACATATAGATTAATGGTCTCATTTCATAGTTTTACGTGGGAAGTTGGAGTCTTCTCATCCCAAATAAATATTAAAAAGCAAATTGAAGATAATAGATGGCATTCTATTTAGCATTTTTATTTATCTTTTTAAAGTTGGCTCCATGCCAGCAGAGCCCGCCATGGGACTTGAACTTAAGACCCTAAGATCAGGACCTAAACTGAGATCAAGAGTCAGATGCTTTAACCAGCTGAGCCACCCCGGTACCCCTTACTTAGCATTTTAAATTAAGTAATGTAATAAACAATAGGTAATCACTTGGGCTCTTAAAGTTAGAATAATTAATTCCCTGGAGTCAAATCAAGTTCATTCAGAGCATTACAAGATAGCATGGCCCTCATTTGTATACTGATATAAGTACTCTTCTTCTTTGTAATTTTAGCTTACAAAATTATTGTACCAAGTACTGAAAAGGTATGCAAAAGATCGAAATATTTCAAGATCTCCTATGGCACATTCTTTCTATTTAGAAATTCTCATCTCCAGGATCACACCCTGAGCCAAGGCAGAGGCTCAACCACTGAGCCACCGAGGTGTCCCGCATTTCTTTCAATCTTTTCATCATGTAAGTATATACACCTTTTAAATAAGATTATATTAGATATAAAGTTGCATTCTTGATTTCATTTTTGCTTTTACTTATTTTTTACAAACTGGAAGTTTGTACCTCTTAATTTCTTTTACCAATTTTGCAAATCAGTCTGCCCCATATACCTCCCCTTGGGCAACCATCAGTTCTTTGTACTTCAGTCTCTTTGGGTTTATTTATCAGTTATTTGTTGTTGTTTTTGTTGTTGTTGTTTTTAGATTCCACATACAAGTGAAATCATAAGGTATTTGTCTTTCTCTTGCAGACTTATTTCACTTAGTATTATTCTTTCTACGTCCATTCATGCCGTCGCAGATGGCAAGATTTCATTCTATTTATGGCTGCGTAATAGTCCAGGGTGTGTGCATGTGCACACACATACCACATCTTCTTCATCCATTCACCTATCAGTGGATACCTGCATTGCTTCCATGTCTTGGCTATTGTAAATAGTGCTGTAAGAAAGATATGGGTACATATATCTTTTTGAATTAGCATTTTGGTTTTCTTTGGTTACGTACCCAGTGGTGGAATTACTGTATCATACAGTATTTCTATTTGCACCAAATCACGTTCCTCCAACAGAGCACTAAGGCTCCCTTTTCTCCCCATCTTTACCAAAACTTGTTGCACCTTGTCTTTTTGATATTAGATATTTCACAGCTGTAAGGTTGATATCTCATTGTGGTTTTGATTTGTACTTCTCTTATGATTAGTGATGCTGAGCATCCTTTCATGTGTCTGTTGACAATCTGTATATCTTCCTTGGAAAAAATCCTTATTCAGGTCTTCTGCCCGTTGTTAGATTATTTTTGTGTGTTTTGAGTTGTATAAATTCTTTATATATTTTGGATATTAACCCCTTATCAGATAAATCTTTGCAAATATCTTCTCCCTCTTAGTAGGTTATCTTTTCATTCTGTTGGTTCAAAAGTTTTTATTTTGATATAGTCCCAGTAGTTTATTTTTGCTTTTTTGTTTCCCTTGCCTAAGGAGTCATATACATAAATATATTGGTAAGGCCAGTGTCTCAGAGATTATTGTTTATGTTTCCTTCTAGGAGTCTTAAAGTTTCAGGTCTCACATTTAGGTCTTCAGTCCATTTTGAGTTTATTTTTATTTATAGTGTATGAAAGTGACCCATGTTTTTTCATGTAGTTTTCTAGTTTTCCCAACACCATTTACATAAGAGACCATCTTCTCTCTATTGTATGTTCTTGCCTCCTTTATCATAGATTAGTTGACCATATAATATGGGTTTACTTCTGGGCTCTCTATTCTATTCTGTTCCATTGATCTACATGTCTCTCTTCTGCCAGGACCATAATGTTTTGATTACAACAGCTTTGTAGAAGAATTGAAGTCTGGGATTGTGATACCTCCTGGTTTGTTCTTTCTCAAGATTTCTCTGGCTATTGAAGGTCTTTTATGCTTCCATATAAATTTTAGAGCTGTTTGCTTTATTTCTTTTTTTTTTTGCTTTATTTCTTTTTTTAAGATTTTATTTATTTATTTATTTATTTATTTATTTATTTATTTGAGACACACAAAGAGAGAGATAGAGAGAGAGGCAGAGACATAGGCAGAGGGAGAAGCAGGCTCCATGCAGGGAGCCGGACATGGGACTCAATCCCGGGTCTCCAGGATCACGCCCTGGGCTGAAGGTGGCGCTAAACTGCTGAGCCACCTGGGCTGCCATGCTTTATTTCTTTAAAAAAAAAAAAAAAAAAAGTACTATTGGTATTTTGATAGGGATTTCGTTGAATCTGTAGATTATTTTGGGTACTACGTATATTTTAAAAATATTCTTCAAATCTATGATCATGGTATATCTTTTTGTGTCATGGTATGACATGGTATATCATTTATTTGTGTCATCTTCAATTCCTTTCATCAGTGTCTTCATGTTTTCAGAATACAGATCTTTCACTCCCTTGGGTAAATATATTTCTAGGTATTTTGCTCTTTTGGTGCACTTTTAAATGGCACTGTTTCTTAATTTCTCTTTCTGCTACTTCCTTATTAGTATATAAAATGCAACAAATTTCTGTATGTTAATTTTGTATCTTGCAACTTTCCTGAATTAGTTCTCATCTTTTTTTGGTAGAGCTTTTAGAGTTTTCTTTTTTTTTAATTTTTATTTATTTATGATAGTCACACAGAGAGAGAGAGAGAGAGGCAGAGACATAGGCAGAGGGAGAAGCAGGCTCCATGCACCGGGAACCCGACGTGAGATTCGATCCCGAGTCTCCAGGATCGCGCCCTGGGCCAAAGGCAGGCGCCAAACCGCTGCACCACCCAGGGATCCCTAGAGTTTTCTATATATAGAATCACGTCATTGGAAAGAGTGACAGTTTTACTTCTTACTTAACCAATTTGGATACCTTTTTCTTTCTTTTTTCTGTCTGATTTCTGCAGTTAGGGCTTACAGTGCCATGTTGAATAAAAGTGGTGAGAGTGGCCATCCTTGTTTATTTTCTGTCCTCAGAGGACAAGCTTTCAGTTTTTCACCATTGAGTATGATGTTAGCTGTGGGGTTTTCATACATTACCTTTATTATGTTGACATATGTTCCCTCTAAGCTCACTCTACTGAGAGTTTTTATCATGAATCCATGTTGTATTTTCTCAAATATTTTTTTTTTGCATCTATTGAGATAATCACAAGGTTTCTACTCTTCTTGTTAATATCATGTATTACATTAATTGATTTGCAAAATAGTGAATCATACTTGCATCCCTGTAATACATTTTACTTGATCATGGTGAGTAATCCTTTTAATATATTGTTAAATTTAGTTTGCTAACATTTTGTTAAGGAATTTTGCATCTATGTTCATCAGTGATATTGGCCTGTTCTCTTTTTTGTTAGTGTCTTTGTTTAGTTTATATATCAAAGGAACACTGGCCTCACTGTATTTGGATGTTTTTCTTCCTCTTCTCTTATTCTATAACAGCTTGAGAAGAATAGATATTAACTTTTCTTTAAACGTTTGGTAGACTTCACCTGTCAAACTTTTTGGTCCTGGATTTTTTTGGAGGGAAAGGATGTGTTTCATTACTGATTTAATTTTGTTACTAGTAATAAGTCTGTTCAGATTTTGTATTTCTTCCTGATTCAATGTCAGAAGACTGCATCTAATGAAAAAAAAAAAAAAAAGACTGCATCTAGGAATTTCTCCATTTCTTCTACGTTGTCCAATTTCTTGGCATATAATTGTGTATAGTATTGTCTTATAATTTTTTATATTTCTGTGGTATCAATTGTTATCTCTACTTTTCATTTCTGATTTTGTTTATTTGAGCCCTCTCTTTTTCTCAATGTATCTGGCCAAAGATCTGTCAATTTTGCTTCTCTTTTCAAAAAAGCAGCTCTTGGTTTCATTTATATTTCTTATTGTTTTTGTTTTTGTTTTGTTCTTTTATTTTCGTAGTCTCTATTTCACCTCCTTCCACCCTAATCTTTAATATTTCCTTACTTCTATTAACATTGGGCTTTGTCTGTTCTTCTAGTTTCCTTAGGTGTAAAGTAGATTGTTTATTTGAGATTTTCCTGCTTCTTATAGTAGGCCTCTGTTGCTATGAACTACTGTCCTGGAACTACTTCTGCTGCGTCCCAATAATTTTGGACCACTGTGTTTTTATTTTTATTGTCTCTACATATTTTTTTTATTTCCTCTTTGAGTTCTTTGTTAACTCATTGATTGCTAAGCAGTATATTGTTTAGTTTCCATGTGTTCTTGTTTTCTCCAGCTTTTTCTTGTAATTGTTTTCTGATTTCATACTGTTGTGATCAGAAAAGATGCATGACATGATTTCAGTGTTTTTGAACTTACTGAGACTTGTTTTGTGGCCAAACATTTTATCTATCCTGAAGAATGTTCCCTGTGCACTTGAAAAGACTGTATATTCTGTTTTTCGATGGAATGTTCTGTATAATCTGTTAGTTCCATCTAATTTAATGTGTTATTCAAAACCATTATTTCCTTGCTGACTTTTTGTTGGGATGGTCTATCCATTGATGTAAGTGGAATGTTAAAGTCCCCTACTATCATGTGGTACTGTTAATTTCTCCCTTTACGTCTGTCACTCATTTTGTATGTATTTAGGTGCTCCTGTGTTAGCTGTGTACATATTTACAATTGTTATATCCTCTTGTTAGATTGATCTTTTTATCATTATCTAATGCCCTTCTTTGTCTCTTGCTACCAATTTCATTTTAAAGTTTATTTTTTCTGATACAAGTACTGCTACCCTTGTTTTTTGTTTTTGTTTTGTTTTGTTTTGGAGGGGTGTTGTTTTTGTTTGTTTGTTTGTTTGTTTTTTACTTTTGGACTCCAAATGCATGGAATATCTTTTTCTATCCTTTCACTTTCAGGCTGTATGCGTCTTTAGGTCTGAAGTGAGTATTTTATAAGTATTACATAGATGGATCTTGTTGGGTTTTTTAAAATCTATTTAGTCACCATATTCTTTTGATTGGAGCATTTAGTTCATCTACACTCAAAGTAATTATTGATTGGTATAAATTATTTCCATTTTGTTCATTACTTTCTGGTGTTTTTGAAGTTGCTCTTTGTTCCTTTATTCTTGTTCTCTTCCTTAGTGGTGTGATGGCTTTCTTTTATGTTACACTTGAATTCCTTTCTCTTTATTTTTTGTGTCTCTTACAAGTTTTTGATTTGTGGTTACCATTAGATTCATATATAAACATCTTCTTTTAAATATTTTATTTATTTACTGGGGTGGGGAGGGAGCATAAGCATGAGTGGGGCTGGGCAGAGGGAAAGGAACAAGCAGACTCTTTGTTGAGCAGGGAGCCTGACAAGGGACTCGATCCCAGGACCCCAGGATCAAGACCTGAGCTGGAAGCAGATGCTTAACTGACTGAGCCACTGTGCCCCTACCATTGGGTTCATATATAAAACATCCTGTGTAGATAGCTGTCTGTATTAAGTTAATGATTGCTTAAGTGTGAACACATTATAAAAGCATTAAATTTTTACTTCTCCCTTCACATTTTATGTATGCAACATCATATTGTATTGTTTTTATTTTGTGTATTTCTTGACTAATTTGTATAGATATAATTGATTTTACTACTTTTGTGGTTGAACCTTCATATTGGCTATTCAAGTAATTAATCTACTATCTCTACTGTATGTTTTCTTTTACCTGTGAAATTTTTTCCTTTCATAATTTTCTTCTGGTTATGCCTTTTTCTTTCCACTTAAATAATTCCATTTACTATTTCTTGTAAGGCTGTTTTGGTATTGATGAACCTCTCCAATTATTCTTTTCTTTTCCTTTGTTTTTTTTTTTTTTTTTTTTTTTTGCCTGGGAAACTCTTTACCTCTCCTGCAATTCTAAATGATAATCTTGCCAGGCTACATATTCTTGGTTGTAGGTTTTCCCTTTCACTACTTCATATATATTATGCCACTCCCTTCTGGCCTGAAAAGTTTTTGCTGGAAAGGCAGCTGATAACCTTATGGAGTTCCCGTGTATATAACTTTTATTTTATTTCTTTTAATGTTGACTCTTTATCACTACTTTTTGCCATTTTAATTCCTACATGTCTTGGTGTGGACATCCTTGGGTTCATTTTGTTAAAAACCCTCTGTGCTTCCTAGACCTGGATGTGTGTCTCCTTCCCAGAGTAGGGAAGATTTCAGCTACTGTTCCTTCAGATAAGTTTTCTGCCAACCTCTTACTCTCTTCTCCTTTAGGAATCCCTATAATACAAATATTACTACACATATGATGTTGCAGAGTTTCCTTAACTTAGTCTCATTTTTTTCTTTTTCTCTTTTTGTTGTTCATCTTGTTACTTTCTATTACCCTTTCTTATAGATGACTGGTCTGTTCTCCTGACTCCTCTAATCTTCTGTTGATTTCTTCTAGTCTGTTTCTCAATATCAGTTATTGTATTCTTCAGTTCTGTTTTATTTGGTTTTTTATTTTCTCACTCTTTGTTGAAGCTCATTCCATTCTTTTTCAAGTCTGGTGAATATCTTTATGACCATTATTTTGAACTCTTTATCAGGCATATTGCCTATCTCCACTTCATTTAGCATTTTTTCTGTGATTTTTTTCCTGTTCTTTCATTTGGAACATACTCTTTTGTCTCCTCATGTTGCCCAACTTTCTGTATTTCCTTTTATGTGTAAAGTAGGTCACCTCTGTCTCATGGTCTTGAGAGATAATGGCCTTATATAGAAAATGTCCTTTTGTGCCAAGTAATGCAACTCCACCCTGGTCACCAGATCCAGGTGCTCCAGAGGGGCTCTGCATGTGGGCTGCTTGCACCTTCCTTTTGTGGCTAAGCCACATTTGCCTTCAGCCCATCTGGTTGCAGTGACTTGCTTTGCCTTCTGTGAGAGCACTAGGCAAGATTTGCTCCCTGTGCTGTTGAAAAGTCCAGCTATAGCCATCATAAGGTCAGTGGTGAATGGGGCCAGCATTTGGCCTCTGTAGTTAGCCTCTTTGGTACAGCTGCAGGCACCCTCAAGGGCAGGACTTGCTCCCTATGCAGCTAAGAGGCCAAGCTGCAGGAACTCTGTGCATGTCGGTGTATGTGGTTATCTTCTCCCACTCCCCAGGGCCGAAATCGCCTTGGAGTGGAGCAGGTCAGCTGGGGCCGCCTGTCATATATGGCAGGAGCTGAGGCAAGCAAGTTGGATGAAGGAAGGGTACAGGAGGATGCTAGGGAGGGGCACTCCCTGCTAGCAGATGAGAAAGCACTGCCTCCCACGTCTGACCAGCTAGGCCAGAAGAGGGCTAGAAAAATGGTGCTTACCAGCACTTTTGTTTCCTGAGAAATCCGAAGATCCCTGCCCCTCTGGCACACATTCTAAGATTAGTCGATAAATCTTCACGTTTACCGGTGGTGCTTTTCAAATTGCTGCCTCTGTACTATGTCTCAGACTGTTATTTAGCTTCCTAGCTTTTTAAGGGCAGAAACGTAGTTTGCTATCACCCTCTGGCTCTCCCAGAAATTAGCCTGGTTGGTTTCCAAAGCCAGACATGGATGCTTTGTCTTTCCGGTGTGGGTTCCCAGGCCTCGGGGTGCACGACATGTTGTCTGGTCGCCCTGCTTCTCTGTGTTTGTGATCTCCCTCCTGTTTATGGTTAGTCATGCTGGGGGGTTGGTTTCTGACCACCTCTGCATCCCTTCTACCCTTGATGGTGTGGCCTTCTTTCTAGAACTAGCTGTGAAAGCTCTGTCCTGCCAGTCTTCAGGTCATTTCCAGGCAATTTATAAATATAGTTGTTGCCACAAAATGTCTGCAAAATGAGATGAGCTCACGATCTTCCTGTTCCTGCAGCTTTCCTAATTTTTTTAAAGATTTATTTATTTATTTATTTATTTACTTATTTATTCATGATAGGCAGAGACACAGGAGGAGGGAGAAGCAGGCTCCATGCAGGAAGCCCAACGCGGGACTCGATCCCGGGACTCCAAGATCACACCCTGGGCCAAAGGCAGGTGCCAAACCACTGAGCCACTCAGGGATCCCCACCTAACTAATTTCTTTTACTTACTCTTTAGTTGTGTTTTATTAAGTACATATATGCTTTACCTCATGGTTTCCGTGAGTCGAGGATCCAAGTACAACGTAACTATGTCTTCTGCTCAGTAGCTTACGAGGCTGTCACGTGTCAGCTGGGCTGCGCTCTTATCTGGTGGCCTGACAAAGGCATGATATTCTTCCCAACTCATTCATAATTCACTTCCTTGTAGCTGAAAGCTTTTTCACTGTCTGTCAGCTAAGGCTGCCTTTCCATCCTATAGGCCACCTGCAATTCCTTGCTGTGTGCTTACTTTTCTTTACTTCTCTGGGTTGCTTTTTTGTTTTATTTTGGTTTTTTTGTTTGTTTGTTTGTTTTTGTTTTTGTTTTTTTTTTGGTGGCGGGAAGACCATGTACTTCTCTATAACATGGGGCCATTTACTTCATCCAGTATGCAGGGAGAGTCTCTCAACTTGGTGGGACCCTCTTTTCAGGGCTCTCACCTGAGTAACTCTGGCTCCTCTAGAATAGTCTCCTTTTTGATTAATTCAAAGCCAACTGATTTAGAACTTTAATTATACCTGTAAAATTCCTTCACATTTACCATTATGCTACTGGTTAGTAGCAAATTGCAGGTCCTACTCACACTCAAGGGGAGGGAATTATACAGGATGTGATCCCAAGGGGCCAAAATCACAGCGACACACTCAGGTCTGTCTAGTGTTTGGTCATTTAGTTTCCTCAAAATTATTATTTAAAAGGTAAATATTTTTTATAGTTTTGGATGCTTTTAGTTGCCATAACAACAACAACAACAACAAAACTATCATCAAATGAATTTATAATATGAACAGATAGATTTGGAGGGAAAAGGAAAAAGTCAACTATTAAATGTTAAGAGAATTTAGAAATCACCCATTTCCACAAAGCATTACAGTAATTGAAACCAGAAAGATTCTCAATGGATTCTTAAACCATTGAATGAAACATTTTTGAATAACAGAAAATTTCAAATATTACTTCAGAGATTATTTATTAAATAAAAAATAAACTTTTCAATGGAAAATTTTTGTAGATATTCACCTTAATCAATTATTAAATGTAATAAAACAAATAATGATACTATCTGTCTAAAGACAATATCACCTATTTATTATGTTGACAATACAAAATTTCAATTTTGTAGGTTAAAAGTGACCAAATAGCAGCAGCTGTATGATTCATCCTAGTTTTTTTATGCATGAGATACTCCACAAACAACTGACCCAAACTCTTCCAAAATGTTTATATTATGAAAAACAAAAAAGAGTTGGAAAATGATTATTGATTAAAGTGAACTAAAATGAAATAACAAATCATTGAAACATGCAATCTTTAATTGGATTCTGGATTTTTTAAAAAAAATCAGTAAAGTGGAAAAATTTGAAGATTAAGTATAAATGTATCAAAGTTAAATCTCTTGAATTAAGTATTCATAATTGTGGTAGTAAAAGGGAACAACCTAATTCTTAGGAGACATTTGCCAAAGTACTAAAATATGATCTGTACTATCATGATTTCTGAAAATTTGTTTCACTACGTTGCAGGGGTGGGGAGTTGGTGGGGCTATGTATTAAAAACAGCAAATGTGGCATTTCCTTTAGGATTGAGTGATATAAGTTGGAAGAGCCTTAAGGATATTATTAATAAAAATTTGAAAATATTAGTGACTGGTGTCCTTACAAGGAGAAGAGACATAAGCACACAGATATACAGGGAAATGCCGTTATAATAGAGACGAAGATTGGAGTGATGTGCCTACAGGCCAAGGAATACCAAGGATTGTTGGCAACGCCAGTAGCAAGATAAAAGGAATGGAACAGATTACTCTCTAGAATTTTCGAAAAGGGCATGGCCCTACCAACATTTGATTTTGAACTTGTAGCCTCCAGAAATGTGAGGGAATAAATTTCTCTTGTTTTAAGTTACCCAGTTGGTGGTAACTTGTTATGGCAGCTCTAGGAAACTATATTATGAAAAAATATGAGAAGAAAGAGATGAACTAGCAATGAGCCTATTTGATTTTTGACAATTTATAAAATAATATAAAGGATCTGGGACTTCCAGAATTTAAAAATAAAATGATATCATATTACCAGCCCTTCTCTGAAAAAAAATACACAAAATAATTAATGACTTCAGGGCAAAGATCAATCCAGGGTGTCCCTGTAGGACTTTCTGTTTCTGTATTTAGAAGGATCTAATTGAGTGTTGCTGTTAAGGAAAACACTTCTAAAGATCTGAACAGATGACCTTGTAGTCCCTTTCTAAGACACTTAGGAGCCTCAGGGGTCCTGTCCCACAAAAGCTTCACACTGGGTATAGATAGAGGAAGGCCTGTCTGAAGAGATCTGGGGGGGATGACTTGTAGATAATGGAATTAATCCCATAATGATACATAGAAAATAATGAGACACAGACAGTAGAAAGTGAAAAAGAGGCCTTTGCTTCCAAAGGCAGCTAGAAAGCCCAGAAATCTCTTCAGCTGCAAATACATGTTGTTCTTTACCAAAATGGCAAGATGACTCAGCCATAGCACCCAGGAGTCTAGATCTATACATATCAAAGAATCATTCCCAGGGAATAGAACTAGTCCCTAATTAGTTAACACAGGTGCTCAACTAGATTTCAGAATTGCTGTGGAACAGTTACTACTGCAACTCTGTTTCCAATTCTCACATCCCTTTGAATGGGAATATCTATTGTGATTATTGCATCTTGGCTTCACAGTTGTATGTTGGGTCTGTGGACATCAGGTAACTTGGCTGTTTAGTCGATAGGCCTTCAGATTGAAAGCTACCATACACAATGAGCATCACCTCAGTGGCTTCCCCTGGACCTGGACCTGAGTTACAGGACCAGGTCCTAGAATGATGCTGTAACAATAATGAGGCTGAGTTCTTGGGAGGAGGGTAGAGGCTATATATTTTCTATATGACAGGAATATAAATAGTTTGTGGATAGAAGGTAGACTCTGTCAGACTAAGAACAGTGACAAATTTTTTTATCATTCCAGGGGAAGGTGGGGTTCATGTGCCCTTTACGTTGAATGTGAGCAGGCTTTGTTACAGCTCTGGTCAGTACATTATGGCAGTAGTGGTGCTGTGCTAGCTTCTGGGTTCAAGCATTAAGAGACTGGAAGAATCTACTTCCTGTGGATGCTCATTATGCTGTGCCACATCAAGAAGAGTTTTACATATAAATTTTATTGTTCAACTATGGTGGGGCCACAGATCAAAAAACAACTGCCATTGGAAAAATAGTTTGTTGTTCATAATTCCCAAGAGAAGAGGATACACCACACCACATGGGGTCACTCAGAGAATCACTCGCAGGTTCAGGAAGGAATGTATGAGGGAATGTATGGCGTAGGAGTCTTTACTGTGGTGTCCATGAGAAAGGCGAGCCCAAGTAGGTAGTTTTGGGATTGGCTAATTAGGGTCATTTCAGCAGCCTCTGGGATCTAGGAGCTTCTTTGCTGATCTGGTACCTGGTGCTGTGATGATTAGGCCAGAAGCATATCGCTGCCCAAAGTGTAAAAGGCAGAGATAGAGGAAGTAGTAAAGAGTACGAACTATTGATTGGTTCATTTACATGCAAAAAAGCATTCCCCCTGGTAAGTCATTTGTTATCTCTAAGAATTGGCTAGCCCTCCCTACTCTACAAGGACTCACAAGCCAGAAATACAGAAAATAAGAAAAAGTAGTTAATGCAGGAGGTCACTCTGGCCAAGGGATGATGGCCACATGAGTGGGTCAGACAGTGTTCAGTTTACTAAAACCTTCAGCTAAAAATGTGTGCCACCAGGTAATATGCACCACATTAAGACCCTGAGCAAAATCTCTACCCAGACAAGCCTGGTCAACCTGCAGAATCATGAAAGGCAGTCAGTTGTGTTTTAAGCCATTATGTTTGGGGGTGCACAAATCCCAGAAACAGGTAACAGAATCTGTGTATTTGTGGATTTTTATGTATCTACACACACACACACACACACACACACACACACACATAGAGCAAGAAGACAGACAGAGCAAATGGGAAAAATAGCAACAATTGGTCAATAACCTGTGTAAAATATTTATAGTTGTTCTTTGTAAATTTTTTCAATATTTCTGTGAGTTTGAAATTCTTTACAATTTTCTGGAGAAAAACACACATAGGAATAAGAAAAACCATCTTGTGTGCAATACGGACATGATTGTACTAAGAAGGCCAGAGGAAAGAACTAAGCCTTTTCGATAGGTAGATGATTATGTGAGGAGAAAAGTATCCCATTGTGGGTAAAGCCTGCACTAGGAGAGGTGTAACATCACTGAAGTGTAAGAGGAGAGAAAAGAAGCTCTGTAAATAAAAGAAATGTGAAAATACTGTCAGATCCAAAAAATACTTTTGCATTAGGTTACTTCTAGAGATCTGGAAATTATTGTTTCCTTTCAGAAAATCTTTGAGGGGGTAAAAAGAAGTGTTTCTACATGCTGATAATTGGAAAATAAAAATGCCTGTGGCTTTAAAACAATACAATATCTTTATTGGCTCATATAACCGAAAAATCTAGAGGTAGGTGAGGCTTCATAGAAAGCTGAGCATATGGGCAGCCCAGGTGACTCAGCGGTTTAGTGCCTGCCTTCGGCCCGCGGTGTGATCCTGGAGACCTGGGATCGAGTCCCGCGTCGGGCTCCCTGCATGGGGCCTGCTTCTCCCTCTGTCTGTGTCTCTGCCTCTCTCTCTCTCCCTGTCTCTCATAAATAAATAAAATCTTAAAAAAAAAAAGCTGAGCATAATTCTTCATATATATTAACAGGGAGTAAGTTTGGTTTTTTTTTACTGTTTCTTCCCTCTGTCTTCCACTTTATCCTGAACCTGATTCCAACACGACACCCAGCACCTCCGAAGGATATCTGTATTCTTATTCCTTCAGGAAAGAGCAAGTGTCTTTAAAAATCTGAGATTCACTGAGACCAAATGCTCACTATGTTCCCAAGGCTGCAGGCCGCTGTTCCATGCAGAAGACGGAACGCCTTAGTTCTGTGGTTTGCTTCACGAGCCAGGAGCGATACGAGCATCTCTGACCCTACCTAGAGGGCACATCGATGTGCCGAGAGCTTAAAAAGTGTAAATTGATGCTCGTAGGCAGTGAACCAATAACCACTGCGGGATATATTTTCTCTCCAGTTCTCATAAATTTCTCTTTGTACATTCCTTCCGTTTTTTCCTTACACTACCAAGTGACCATTTTCTAGGCTAGAACACCTACCTTTAAGAGAGCCAGCCTTATATTGGAAGCTGCCAGTCCTCAGGCAAATTTGTAGGAAAAGGACACTGCCTGCCTTGATCTCAGTCATATGACCAAATAAATGTGGCCATGGCTTTGGGTCAGTTCCAAGAAGCAGGAAGTATCTGGTGCACCACTGGGCTTGTGGTTTGTGGATATCACTAAAAAAGGAGGTTTGTGGGAGGGCCACGTATCAACCACATACCTCCACATAGAGGAGGTAGTGGCTCTTGGCTCAAGTTAGTGGACAGGCTCCAAGGTGGTTTCCAGTGACCCCTCATCCTTGAGGGTTGACACCTCACCTGCTCCAGGTGAGTACCGAGGAGGTGATGGAACAGCGTCTGAAGCGACATAGAAGACACTGCAGCTTCAGCCCTGCTCTTGGGGGTTGCTCGCCATAGGGGAAGCCAGGCCCCGTGCCACCTGGGGGAAAACAAGCCTTTCTCCAACAGCCAGCCTCATCTTGCTAGCCCTGACATCTAGCAACGCTGGAAACAACTTTCTGCTCTCGATAAGCCTTCAGATGCCTCCAACTCCGACCAATATCTTGACTACGATATAATGCAGGTCTCTGAGACAGAAGTGCCTAGCCTTTTCTGAATTTCTGATTCATAGAAACCGGGAGAGGGGTAAGTTGATGGTTGCCATAAGCCACTAAATTTTGAAGTAATTTGTTATGCAGCAATAAATAGCTAATATAGATTTATAGTATCTCTTTGTCAAAAATCACTGTATTGCTAGATGTATGCATATGTGTGTGCGTGTGTGTGTGTGTGTGTATATATATATACATATCCTGAATTATATATATTAGGTATTATACTTTATTAACAGTTCTTGGAAGCTACTCATTTTTTAAATAAATACTGATGTATTTTCTACTTTTAATAATTAGCAAGTGTATGTGTATGTATGAAATATAAAGTATATTTCAATTATTTCCTACAACAGTATGAAGTAAGTTATAAGGGAAAAACTGAGACTTAAGGAAGTTAGGTAACCTCTCTAAGAACCTCTAACCTAAGTTCACCCAGCTGGTCAGTGACAGCCCAAGACTTCAAGGCCATATTTTTTTACCTCAACGCCCATGCATTTAATCATCGCATTTAAAAAAATTTTTTTAAAGATTTTATTTATTTATTCATGAGAAACACAGAGAGAGAGACAGAGACACAGGCAGAGGGAGAAGCAGGCTCCCAGCGGGGAGCCCAATGTAGGATTTGATCCCAGGACCCCAAGATCACGACCTGAGCCAAAGGGAGACACTCAACAACTGAGCCACCCAGGTGCCCCCATTACATTTTATATAGACCTTCTATCCCTACTAATTGCTCATGATTTACTATGGAATTTAGAATGGTCATATTTTAGTTAGGATTTTGTATTATAGTCACAGAAATGATTGCTCTCTGTCTCATATATACTATGTTTTGGCATTTGGGTGTCAGAATGATGATAGCTTCATAAACCAAATTGAAATGTTATTCCTCTCAGGCTAGAATTTGCACTAGTTAATAGTGTGAAGATCATATATTCCCATAAAATATATATTCCCACAAAATAATATATTTTGAAAGCATGGAATCAAATTACCTGGTTGCAGAGTAACTTTGAGAATATCTTTAGTCCAAATATATTTTTTTTGTTTTTAATTTTTGTTTTAGGATAATCACAAATTTATGGAATGGTAAGTTTCTTTAATAAATGATTTGAAACCCAGTTCCCAAACTGATAACCTATCACTCTCAAATAATTTCCATTGTGCAATTCCTATAAACAGGGGCTTTTCCACTATGTAAGAATAATATAATTATCAAAATCAGGAAGTTAGCACTGATATACTTTCCCATCTAATTTTCAGATCCCATTCAAATTTTACTACTTGTTCAAAAAAATATCTTTTCTGCCCATTCACTCAGTTGATAATTCCTGGCTGTGCTTAGCTTTCGTATGTCTTTAGCCTTCAGTCTGGAGGAGCGCCTCCATACTTGATTCTTGTGACCTTGGCATTGCTGTTGCTCATACATGTTCTGTAGAATGCTTTTCCATTTGAAGTTTTCAAGTGTAACTTCATGATTCGATTCCAATTACGTCTTCGGTAGAAATGTGACAGAAATGGCTGCATCCTCCTCTTGACATCCTTTTGGGTGACACAGGATTTCAACTTTCCCCAGCACTCTTGGTGGTTCACTTTGACCCCTTGGTTAAGACGATGCCTCCTGGGATTGCCCACCAGAAGGTCACTATTTTCTTTTTGAAATTAGTATCTCTTGTGTGGAGATAGTTTGAGGCTATTTATGTATCTTCTTCCTCACTGAACTTTCCACTTCTCCACTCTGTACTTATTTTCATATGGACTCATGGTTTCTCCTTTGATTCAGTGGGTTAGAATCCAGCACTACCATCATGGGGTTGTTAATGCTGCTTCTGATGTGACCAATGGGAGCCTTTTCAGGGTGGCTCTTTTCTTTCTTGTCTTTGAGCATTGCCTTTTCTCGGGCACAAGATGTTCCAGGTTCATCATGTGATTTCCTTGTTGCAAACGTGTTGTTGCCATTTCTTCCACGTGCCCTGGTTACTTTTAGTAGAAATGGTTTTGAGAAGCCACGATCTGAGCTCTAGGTTGGTTTAGGTGATGGAGGTGTCACTGATCGCAGGTGGTGAACAGAGCTAGAGAGTGGCTGTGGGTATCAATGCACATGTGCGTGCGCATGCACACACACACACACACACATACACAGTGTGTTGATTGCTGTATCTACCTATATATGGGAAACTCTTAGTTCACCCTGATAAATGTAGTTCTGTTTCAACACCACAAGGTTCATTTTAGTTTTCTCCCTTTCCATATTTCCAATTCCCTTCTATGATATGGAGGAAGCTGGTTCCTGCAATGTTTTAACTTATTTCCTTATTTGATCAGTGCTCTGTTGGGAGGATTTATCTTAGATCGGCCATAAATGGTATCTGCCTTAACTATCATATTATAGTACTTAGTTGTTTGGGGATACATTCAAAGCTCATTTCTCATCTTGTGAATTTGTTTCCCCTGTTTTATCTTGAGTAGAACTGCTAAGTATCTCTTTGTTTTTTATTATTTTTGTTTGAAAAAATGTTCGGTATAAGGGACTTCTGCTTCTAACTATGCTAAAGGAAGAGTAATTGGGCTTATTTTCTCGCCTGAAACAGTTAAAACTCAATGCAAAATATATGAATGATTTTCAGACTTTTGACACCAGGCAGCACGGGAAGGCGACACCTGAAAGAGGAGACGTTGTGTAGTCAGGTAGTTGCTAAGCAGCAGCATGGGGGCAGCTGCTAGGTTGATTTGCCAAGTTCCGTAGACTGGGCCAGCAAGGAAGCTGTCTGACTGGATCTGGACAGTTGCATACTTGTAGCAACTTGTTCAAAACCTCTGTTTTCTAGGGCTCTTTGCTACAAACATCTTTGAAAAACTACTCCAGGACAAAAGCTATCATGAAACATATAGAAATGTTATGAAAAGTGCATCTCAAGGGGGAAGACAAACTAAGCGGGCACTACCATTGCCCCAGCTTACTGCCTGAAGAGAGTGGCCGGGGTGCAGGGCAGAGACGGGTAACCCAAAGTTTGGTCGTCTCCCTGCCTTATGAAACGTTTTATCCAGTGGTGGTGAGAGGTGGTGAGTTCAGACATCTTTGCCTTGTTTCTGATCATAGCAATTTTATTTCTAGTAGCTCGAAACTGGGAACAACCCAAATGTTCCTGCACAGATGAATAGATGAGCATCTTATAATATATACATAAAATAGAATAGCACCCAACAATAGAGGAACAAATCAACAGATAGAACAAGACAGAATTGAAATAATTATGCTGAGTGAAAGAAGTCAGACATCAAAAAGGGCTCGTGTTGTATAACATTCTAGAAATTGCAAATCTACAGTAACAGAGAATTGATCTGCAGTTGCTTGGATTGAGGATCAGAGATAATTACAAAATAACATGAGAGAACGTTAGGGTGGCAGATGTTTGTTATCTAGATTATGGCAGTGATTTCATGAGTGTACACATATGTTCAAACATCAATTTGTACATTTAAATATGTGCAATTTATTGTATGTAAATTATACCTTAATAAAGCTATGGAAGTGGAAGAAAACACTCTGGAGATAGTGGATTTATTTATAAAATTCTGTATCCTAACAGATATTTTGGGGTTTTTTTCCCCCTTATTTTTGTCTTCATTTCAGACCTCTTGAGTTGTATGCTTAATACACCTCTTATCCTCACCAAATTAGTAATGATAACACTTCATAAAATGAATTTGCTTCTAAGTATAGCTTTGATCACTTATTCTGTAATTTTAGTTTTGAATCTCGCCTTCACCTTATAGCTCTTTAGAAAAGTTATTTTATAATTTAGAGGGTGAAACTTTTAGTAGCGATGATGATGTTGCCTTTGGGGTAGATAATCTTTTTTTTTTTTTTTAATTTATTCATGAGAGACACATGGGGCGAGGGAGAGAGAGAGAGAGAGAGAGAGAGAGAGGCAGAGACACAGGCAGAGGGAGAAGCAGGCTACATGCAGGGAGCCCGACGCGGGACTCGATCCCGGGACTCCAGGATCACACCCTGGGCTGAAGGTGGCACTAAACCACTGAGCCACTGGGGCTGCCCTGGGGTAGATAATCTTAACCTACAATCTTGTATGTCATTTGTTAATTTGTTCAGAATTGTACTTGTTCCCACTTAGTCTACATCACCTCTACCAAGCCAGTGTACCCAGGTCCTAGCTGCTGTGATTTTTGGCAATTAAGAGCTCACAGTTTTCCTTTTCTTAAGAGAATTGCCTCTAGCTAACAGAGTTGGCTTCATCCAAGAGTTAGGTCTCTCCCCTCCAGGGCAGCCCATAATCATTCAATGATTAATAGAGAGGCACAAAAAGTTGAGCCCCCTAATCTCAGAGTGAAAGGAATTACAGGTGCAACTACCTCCAGTGATCCCTTCCTCCTCATGCTTAAGTCCAGAATTTCCTGAGAGTACTTTCTTGCTTAGCTCCTTCCCCATTCCTAGCCTACTCCTCTGCTCCCTTCCTTGGTTAGGGTTTTTCCTCCCTGAAAGGCACGCCCTCAGGAAGTTACAGGCCTTCACTTTCCTACCTCATGCTCTAGGATACCATATTACCATCAGTTTTTTTAGAAGTGCCTCACAGATGCATAACAAGAATATGTACATTAGGGGACGCCTGGGTGGCTCAGCGGTTGAGCGTATGCTTCAGCCTCCGGGCGTGACCCTGGGGTCCTGGGATCGAGTCCCCATGGGCCTCCCTGCATGGGGCCTGCTTCTCCCTCTGCCTGTGTCTCTGCCTCTCTGTGTGTGTCTCTCGTGGATAAATAAATGAAATCTTTAAAAAAAAAGAATATGTACATAAGATCTGTGTTTACACACACAGGCCTCTATATTCATGCAAACTCTTGGACTGATCACCCGGGATCTGAGGTAGCAGCGGAGCTTGCATCGCCCAGGGTAGGCCTGTTTCCGCTCCTTCCCTCGGCACCAAAGCAGCAGCTGGAGCGTCCTGCGTACACTGCCACAGGGGAAAGCTGGACGTAGCTTAGACTTAGGCCCACATCGTTTCTATGCTTTTCCAAATAGCCCTTGAAACCCGCAGTAGAGGAAGTCATCCTGACAGCAAAGGCGTCCACTTGCCATAGCCACACTCCATTCTCCCTTGTCTCAGTAAATCCCACCATTTGCTGTTTTATTTTTTAATTTAATTTGTGTTTATTTGTCTTTGTAGGATTTTATTTATTTAGAGAAAGCAGGCATCGGCAAAGAGGAGAAGGCCCGAGGGAGAATCCGAGGCAGGCCCTCGCTGCACAGAGAGCTGGTTGTGGGGCTCCAGCTCACCCCCAAGACCAGGAGCTGAAACAGAGCCTGACACCCACCAACCAGCCGCCCATCGCTGCTTATGGTGAAGTGATCCCCACGCCCAGCAGGGGGCTTGACTCCCCTGGAGGTCAAGAGTCGCCCCTCTGAGCCAGCCAGGCGCCCCATCCCATGTACTGAATTTTTTAGATGAAGATCTTCGGGCTATACTTCACTCTGCTCTTCCTTTCACCTCGGACAGCCAATCTGCAGCAAATTCCATGAGCCTTACCTTCCAAATATAACCCCAAACTAGTGTTTTCTCAATACCGCCACTACCCGGCCTGTGTCTCCCCTGGATTACTGCCCTCCCCTCCTAAACTCTCTGTTCCCACCCTTGCCTCTTCTGTGCTAACCAGACCAATCATTTTGAAATGTAAGTCAGATCCCATCTGGAACTCTCCCTGGACTTTTCATCCCACTTAAAAGAGAATACGAATTCTTTACATGACCTGGCATGCAACTTTTTCTATACAACCTTTTGTCCTCTTGCCCTTCCTCTTATGCACTGGACTCGAGCCACACTTGTGTTCTTGATACTAACGCATGGTCCTGCATCAGGACCTTTGTACTTTCTGGGACAACTTTTTTTCCCTGTAGATTCTAGGCGACTTTCCTGCTTAACTCCTGTCTCTGCATAAATGTCATGTCCTCCAGGAAACCTTTCTTGATCATCATTTTTAAAAGTATATTCATTACTCTCTGTTTTCTGACTTTGCATTAGTTTTCTGCAGAACTAATTATATTATCTCTTGCTATCTGACCCCTCACTTAATGAAGGCTTAGAAATAATATATGTTTTGTTCACTGGTGTTTCTTCCGTGTATCTAACAGTGCCTGGTACATAACAGCTCTTTGTTAAATAAAATGAATGAATAAAAGAATGGACAAATGAATGACTCAAACTAATGCCACATTCTGGTTAGTGTTATATTTGGTTCATGAATATTTTCAACAGTTTTATTAATTTTTTTCTTGGATTTTCTGGCTTTTTTGTTTTTGTTTAGGGGGGCCTTTTTTTTTTTTTTGAAAAGCAACATTTGCTTTTCTTAAAGGCCACAGATTTTTGGCTCTTATTTGGGATTTATGTCTCTGTATTTAGGCCAAACTTTCTTGTACAGATATTTAATTGACCCTTACGTTTCGAAGGACCAGTTTTATTGCCTTCGGCTGTTACAATGAGAATTCTGGGCATGGGGCATGACTTGACCCTGCTCTTCCTTTCACATTGAACATGGAATCTTCTCTCAACTGCTATCAGCCCTACCGTCAGAAGCAAAACCAAATGCAGCATTTTCTCAGCTCTCCCGGTACCATGCTCATTTCTTATCTATATTACTGCTATTACCTTGTTCTATCCTTAATTTATAATAAATTTGTAGGCATATTGTCTTTGTTGAACTTTTCATTCCTCTGGCCCAAGCTCACCTCCAAGAACCATCCTTCCATCCTCCTCTACCTGGGACAGATTGCTCTCTGGCTGTCACCATAGGATGCACCTTTATTTCCGTTATGGGTTAAATTCACTTTTTTCTAGATCCATTGTCATGATCATTCTTAGTCCATTATTTTGCTGAAGTATATCCTTTTGCTCTCACCTTCTAGAGTGAGCTCTCCCTCTCAATTTCCAATATTTTACCATTATCCTTAGGCCATTGTTATTTCTTCTGCACTAGCCTCCAGGGGAGTGTTCAATCTGAACATGTGTTTGTGCCTATTATATATTTTTATTCTTTGATAATTCCTCCTGTTCCCATTCCTATTTTCTCTAGTCTCCTCCTGAACTCAATTTAGTCAGGTATTGGGATCTTTAGATGAATTATTTCTCTCTTAAATTCTTCTTCTACATTTGCTTGCTCTACATTCTTTTGGTCTACATTCTGAGAGATTTTATTTATTCTATTTTTAAAGTTAATGTGGATCTATGTTTGTCGATTGTGCATGTTCTTTCCAGTAGATTTTTCTTTTTTTTTCCAGTAGATTTTTCTTTATTTCCTTGCTACTTCTGCTCAACCTATAACTAACTCTCCACACATATAGTATGCTAGTGAATGTGTTCCATGACAGCAACCAATTATTTTATCTTCTGTCCTTCAAGTTTCTGTCCTTAGTTTCCTCTTAGGAAATTCTTCATTTTTTTATTTTGGTCTTTTACTTTAAATATCTTGATTATCAGTTCATAAAATAATATTATTAACATCTCAATTATGGATTTATAAATAATAGGAAAGAGGGCTATTTATCTTATGCATTGAGGATGTTTACCGACTCTCTTAAAGGTAAGTCAAGGACCTGACTTTTATGCTGAGTTTGCCTTAAATTCCAAAACGAACACTGGGATGATGACACCTATTCTTACTCCTTTTCTTCTCACCAGAATTCCACTGAGTTATTTAGAGAACTACACTCTGTTGGAGGTTTTACTGGGTACATGCCAGCAGCAGGCTGTTTTTTATGTGGAGGCATGGGGGTAGGGTGTCAAGTACCTAGTGCTCAGTAATACATAATATTTCCATGTTCAAATCTGGTCTCCCTCCTCTTCATTTCCTCTGTCAGAACTATGTAATGGATTCCCACAGCCTGCTCTATCTACTGGCATTGTTCGTTCCACTCACTGTTTTCTAGATATTCAACAAAAGCTCTTGTGTGCTTTATACTCCACCTTCCTGTCCTCTCTGTTGGTGTAGTGGGATGCAATCTAAACTTTTTATCTTTATCACTATAATGTGATGTGGGGAAAGGAAGAACATAGCCAAGTTTTTAGTCTACTCTGTTGGCCCAGAATCATTAATGTATTGTTGTTGCCTTTTTTTTTTTTTGATTTAACAAAATATTTGATTCAAATGTTTTTCTGCCTCTAAGGAAAAATAAAAGCTCTTCAAAAGGTGTTAGGCCTAGTGTCATTCCTGACCTTCGTAGGAGACCTTGACCAGTGAACTACTATGGACCTCAAGCCAAGCTTATTAAGTTGATCTGCTCTGATGGAAAAATTGCTATACTTATTTTACTTCTAAAATTATGATTCTGGGCAGCCCGGGTGGCTCAGCAGTTTGGCACCACCTTTAGCCCAGAGTGTGATCCTGGAGTTCTGGGATCGAGTCCCACTCCCTGCATGGAGCTTGCTTCTCCCTCTGCCTGTCTCTCTCTCTCTCTCTCTCTCTCTGTGTGTGTGTGTGTCTCATGAATAAATCAATAACTTCTTTAAAAAATAAAATAAAATTATGATTCTAAGTCTATTATAAAAATGTTTATTAATAAGTTTAAAAATACTTCTAATTGTCACAGAATACTTTCTGACTATATATTTTGAAAAACCAGAAAAAGCATTAGAAGACATAGTGTTATTAAAGAGGGTAAAAAAGAGTTTCATTCTTCAAAAAAGAATCCTCTTTTTATTATAAATTCTGAAGGGGGGGGAACCAGCTGGCATCAAAACAGTAAGTTTTTATTTATAGGAAAAAAAGAATGACAGCTCAATTTACTTTAAGGAGAAGTCATACCAAAAGCTCATAAGAAAAGATTCTGTCCTTTGCAGATGTTCATATTGGTCTCTGAATCTTTTTTCTAGTTGTGGCAACCAGACAGCATCTAGTGGGTAGAGATACACTGGCCTTTCTTCACGGCATGTGCCCAACAATGTTAGGGATAGGGGGTCAATAGGCTGCAAATGAGATTGTAGACTCCTATTATTAAAAAAATTTTTTTAGTACTTGAGAGATAGGAAGATGCAGAAAAGTAGTTGTAATATTTTTTAAGAACAAAATCATACCATTATTTGAAACTGTGTATCTTCATCGGTTCTTTGAAGACTGGCTTAATCTGGGTTAGCAGGCTGCTCTTAAACATGTCTGTATGGAACACCATTTGGAAAGCTCAGGACACACGTATTAGTTCCCATTTCCCCTTTGGAGAGAAAGTGCTGTCGATGAATGAAGCAATGTTTGGAATACACATTAGCAAATTCCAGTACATGCAAGTGGCAAGTGTTACTCTGTGGGCATACAGGAGAATTGTAAACGCATCACAAAACATAATTGGCTGTGTTATAATTGGACCCTTGAGAAATACTGTCCTTCTGCAACTCGAGGATTTTCTCCTGGGGAATAGGAAAACCATAGCTCCTTTCTTACCAGTTTCATTCCTGTGCATCTTGAGCATCAATTTAAACTGCAGAGTTGATAGTAACTAAAATATTTATTAAGGAAAAAAGTTAACTTCGTGGAAGTAATACCTTCATAAATCTGATCTTACATCATGCAGTTGTGTATTTTTTGGCAAGCATTATGTTTATTGTATTAAGCATTTCAACCTATGTTTATATGATGTATATTTTTAAGACAGTTTTAAGCCAATTGGAAGAAAAATTAATTTCCAGTTATAAAACACTAATCTGAGATTATTTATATGGGCATGTTAAACTGGAATCACAAGATTGAAGAAATCTAGATTTTTCATGAAGGATTTGTTGCTATCTTTGAGTGAGAGAATGTTTCTAGTTTTATTGTGAAGTGAGATTCTGAGAAAATCATTTTAAATATTAAGTCTCCTATTCATTTTAGGTATAATCAAGCATTGTCATAGTTGTGTGTTGAATAATCCTTGCTGACAAACTTTGCCTTTTTTTAATTGTTTTTTCTTCTCTGGACCCCAGAGCCCCTTGTTCCTCAACCTAACACCAGCCTCATTACATTTGTCTATTGATCTGTTTTGTGCATGTGGCATTTTTCTCACTCTTATAAGATTCCCAATAACAGAGAGCATATCTTATCAATTTTTTGTTGTTGTTCCTACTCTTAGGTTGTTACTTGCTAAGGGCTAGATTGTTGTTGAATTTACATTATCTAGTTTTTTTAATAAACTGGTTCTTTGGGCAGCCTGGGTGGCTCAGCGGTTTAGCACCTGCCTTCAGCCCAGGGCCTGATCCTGGAGACCTGGGATCAAGTCCCACAGCAGGTTCCCTGCATGGAGCCTGCTTCTCCCTCTGCCTGTGTCTCTGCCTCTCTCTCTCTGTCCCTCATGAATAAATAATAAATAAATAAAATATTAAAAAATAAATAAATAAAAATAAACGTTCCTTTTTATTCTTTTGCCTTCCCTTTAAATTCATGGGAGAGTCTAAAAAAGTGAATATTGCTCTTTGACTAAGCTGCTGCAAAGTAAGAAACGAAATGATGAGTAAATCATTACAAATAAGTCAAATCAAACTAGATATTGACACCTCTGAGCAATAATTAAGATTTTAATATCTATCAAAGGAAATTTTATTCTTTAGTAGAAGGCTTATAAACAACAAAGCTCTTTAAACACAAACTGGCTAAATATTCTAGGTAAATGTATTTATGCTTGCAAATTAGATTATTAGGCTTTTCAGTAATCTTAAAATGTCTGAAGTCAGCAGACCACCCCCTGTCCTCATGAGCACATTCAATATTTCCTTAACCATTTCTCTTATTCTCATAACTTATATTGTTATTCTCACTTTCTTTAAATTTTCTGTGGGGCCCTTTGCATAAGGAAAGCAATTTCTGAGATAGAGCCATTTGAAACTAATAATTACTAGATCATGACTATAGAAAACAATTCTTTAGCCAATTTCTTATTTTAAAAGCAGCTGAACATCGGTTGGCTCACACATCCTCCTACCTTCCTCCACCTTCCTCTCTTTGTCCATAATCTTTGGCTTCTGTTAAAGAGCCTATTCTTACACTGTTTGAACCTTGTCTTTCACCCACATACATCCTGCTACTTCGCAGGTAACCATGACAATGCTTCACAGTACTGAGGTTATGTGCCATATAAAATGCAGCCATGCTGTCTTAAATTTATTAGCAAACACACCTTTCCCAAAATACACACACGCACACAAAGATCATATTAAAACTGCATGACATTTAGGAAGTCTTAAAAGACCAAGTATACAATCAAATGATTTAACATGTGGGAAGAGATCATGATTCTTTTGTTAGGAACAAATAAAAAGCATACAAATCCTTGCTAGTACAAAAATAACATCTTAACGTTTTCTAAGTCATTATTCCAGATACTTTCACTCCTTCAGTGTCTGCCTCCTTAAAATTTACATTTGGTAATTAATAATCACAGCAAGTGTGGAGGTAGATCTATTTTCTGGTAAATTATTAACAATTGTTAGTTTAATATTTCTAAAGGCACTCGTCAAGAAGTGAGAAGATTAAGGTTCAGATTCTGGGCAACTGAGAAATCACTGGATCAACCATTCATGGCTGTATAGACTATATCCTAACATTATGTTGACTCACACTTAAGGATTCCTCATCACCTTTTTAAGGTATTCAAGTATCTCCCCTTCTGGCTTCTCTACAGAGCTCTAGTTCATTCTTGAGTTGGGATAATATCATAAAATCCACCAAAAATAAATATTTTTGAGTGTAAGTGGAAAGAATGACCTAAACACTGAGAATAAAAGAAATATGTTAGATGTTCATCTGGCGCTTTGGGAGTTTAAAATTAAATTAGAGACATGAGCCATGTCTTATTGAGTCTTTTTAATAAATGGCCTCTTTCCTTAATAAACTAGTACATACTCAGTGGCCAGTACTGCAACACACTCTCTTAGATGTGCCCAAGAAAGGTAGACACAATGTCAGCCCTCAGGAAACTCCTATTCTATCCATATCTTTCTTTCTCCTTCCACTGCACTTCCTTAGCTCATGCTCTTATTTCAGTACTAAAGTTAGTATCCTTTTCCCAAACTTTTCCTGCTGTCAGTTTATTATGTGCCAGCTTAAACTCTTGAAAACACTTTCCAACACATCACCAACTGTAGACGTTTCCAAAACAATGAAGTTTGTCATTGAAAGACCTCCAAAACCTGGTACTCAGTAAATCTTGTATTACTCCATTACGGTATTTTTGCCAACATTTTTCCTTCTATCTGGCGCTTCCCTTTGTTTACTGCCTATCAATATTTCAAGACTCAATCCATGCTACAACTGGTCTTTGAGGCCTTCTCAGACATTCAGAATGATATCATTAATAATAAATAATAACAGATAGTACCAGCAATAATAATGATATTTAGTACTGGGAGATTAGGTCTGTGTTCCAGCTATGTACCTGGATCCGTGCCTTACACATATCATCTCGCTCAATCTCATATTGGCTTCTTATTCTTCCTGTAACAAATGACCACAAAATTACCAACTTAAAATAGCACAAATTTCTTATCTACCATTCTGTAGGTTAGAAGTTTAATGCATATCACTGGCTAAAATCAAGGTTTGGGCAGGGCTGTATTCCTATTTTATAAACTCTAGAGGTAATCTGTTGTCTTGCCTTTCCCAGCACCCAGGAAGAGCCATTATATCACCCCCACTGCGTGAAGAGTATATGGGTTGTATGAGAGCAGTGCTTAAAAACAGGAGCTCTGATTCAGAAAGCCTAGGTGTGAATCCTTACATTTCTATTAGCTCTGACCTTGAGAAGTTGCCTTTAATAATTCTATGCCTTAGTTTCCCTTTTCTTTGAAACTGGGATAATAATGATCCGGAACTCATGAGGCACTTAGGATTAAATGTATCAATCCATGTGAGGACTTCCAACAGCTTTTGGAAAGTAGAAGTATTTAAGAAATGGCAGCATTTGTTGTTTTTGTTATGATCATTAGACAAGCCTGTAGAGACATTGAAGCTGTTGCTTCCAAAGGGAGAGGCTGAAGCATAACCTTGAAGGGAGTTAAAGTGCAATTTAATAAGAATAGTAATTTCAATAAGAAAAGGCAAAAGATGGGGCTCGTCAGTTAAGCGTCTGATTCTTGAGGTTGGCTCAGGTCATGATCTCAGGGTCCTGGGATGGAGCCCCATGTCAGGCTCTGAGCTCAGCATGGAGCCTGCTTAGGATCGCTCCTCCCTCTCCCTCTGCTCCTCTCCCTGCTCACATTCATTTTCTGTCTAAAATAAATAAATCCTTAAAAAAAAAAAAAGAAAGAAAAAGATATTTTTAGTAACATGCAAAACTGTTTAGTTGAAGAGCAGAAATAATGTCCATTAAATATTTCTTAGGACATTTCTACATGCTTAATGTCATAAAACACCTAATCTGGAGCCTGGAAAATAAAATTCTCCAATGATGTTCACTTGTCCTCAAGGCTGTTTTGTTCTGTTTTGTATCTCCTTTTGTCTTAAGTTAGGTTCCCTGGATGTTAATCCTGAGATGAGGATTGTTGTTCAAGTGATCTCTTAGAAAAAGGGAAGTGATGGGAGCAGGATAGAGCTGGAATGTGGTCTCAGCTATAGACTAGTTTCAGTGGGAGACTTCAAGAAGGTTTTGAGTGAAGTTTAGGCCAACATGTTGAGCAAGGGAAGCAGCCATTGTATGTTCTCATGCCAGTCTGCCCAGGTCTGGGTGAGGGACACCCTTCGAGGTGAAATAACTATAGTTTAGCAACTCTGGTGTGGGGGCTGCTGTGAATTGCTATCAGCTAAACCACACAGAAGCTGTTGAATGGGGGTACTGGCCAGTACAGGGGGTCTGAGAAAGATACCACTGCCATCCAGTCCATACTTGATGACTTCTTTGTGTTTTAGGATCTTCTCATTCATATTGCCCTCTACTCCTCTAGACCACTCATGAGCTAAAAAAGAAAAAGACTTCTGCTATATTCAGGTTACACATACATACATATCCATTTATATATAAGAATGCCGTAGGATAACATTATTGGGCTCTATGAAGCACAAGACACTGATTATCACTTGAGATGGATAATCTCATTTATTCCTCAGAATCCAGTAAGGTAATCAGTTTCATTACATCATTATCTAACTGAGGAAATGAAAAGATCAAAAAGAGAGAGAATTGATTACGGTCAAAAAGCTAGGAAGCATAAAAGCTGAGATTCAAATTTAAGGCCTGTCTCAGAAACCATGTTCTAAATGGAGCTAAAATAAATATACTACCTCTTGTCTTTTCTTTCCTAACTCTTCCCTTCTTTGGAGTCATGTGTAAATTCTAGAAAGTAGAGGGCAATCTACATGCAATAATTCTACTCGTAACATACCAGTCCTTAACACTATCTTTGGATCAAGTTCTCTCATGGTTCAAAGTCAGTTTCATTCCAATTTAGGGTTTCATCTAAGTTTTAAATTTGACTCTTATTCTTAGATGATTTAAGTGTCTTAAACTCACAAGCCTACAGTCAGTCTCAGAGAATCAGAAGCCATCTTAGAAATAAACCTTTCTGTGGCTGTCTTACCAGGTGTTCAAATTTAACGCTTCCCAACTTACTAGTTTTCTGTATCCCTACTGAATCTCACAATCATTTTTTTTTTACATGGAATATTGTCTCAGTCATTATTTCAAAGATATGCTTTAAAGGTCTGCCTCTACAAAGGTGATCCAGAAAGGCAGCATGGAGATACAGGAGAAGTGAAGAATAATGAGATAACTAAATAATATGGGTAAATCTGAATAAATATTGACTTGATAAAACTGTAACAACAATGTCTTAGAGAGTTTAAAATACTTTAATAATAATACATGAAGCAAGATGGCATAAATCCAGTTAATATGTTTCAGTATCTTTGCATTGTCTGGGAAATGATAGGTATTGGCTTATCTTAGACTTGAACGAGTCAGCAATGTAATCACTGGAGTAACCACTGAAAGAATATGTAATTATAAGTCTAACAAAGCAGATAATAAAGTAAGAAGAAAATAAGTCAAGGAATGAGGGAAAAGGCACACAAAAGAGACTTATAGAATGCAGAGAGCAAAATGATAGATTTGAATTCAAATAGAGTGGTAGAGTAAATATTGATGGATTGAACATTCCAATTAACAGGCAAGTATTTTCAGACTGAACTTTTTTAAGGGAGCCTCTCCCACAGGAAGCCCGGTGCAGGTCTTGATCCCATGACCCCGGGATCACGACCTGAGCTAAAGGCAGATTCTTAATCACTGAGCAACCCAGGTGCCCCAGACTGAACTGTTTAAAAATTAAAAAGAAAAACTATGCTGCTTACAAAAAAGACATTCTTCATATAAAGAAAGACCAGAAGTAAAAGAACTTTTTAAAGTATGCAAACACTTTTTTAAAAACTAATATAGCTCTATTTATATATGGCAAGAAGCATTACTATCAGTAAAAAGATATTTCATAAGATTTAATTCATTAAGAAGATATAACAATCCTCGACTTTTACATGCCTAATAACACTGCCTCAAGATATATAAAACAAAAACATGTAAAACTAATAAATCCACTTTCAGAGTTGGAGATTTTAACATAAGCCCCTTTGAAACTAACAGAAGAGATAAAACTCAATAGGGATCTAGGAGATTTGAACAACAGGACTATCAAAGTTGACCTAATTAACATATTAATAAGCATCACATCTACACTAAATATTAAGTCACCTTCAAGTTCACACAGAACATTTAACAAAATTAATTATTTGCTGGTCAAGCAAATCTCAACATTCTTCAAAGTACTACAACAATACAAAGTGTTTTCTCCAATCACAGACCAATGGAGCTAGAAATCAAAAGCAAAAAAACAAAAAACAAAAAAACAAAAACAAAAACTAGCCCCACCCTACCAAAATCCTCATAGGTTTTAAAATTAAACAATAATCCTCTGAATGACCTAATCACAGTATTTAGAAAATCTAAGAATTTTTAAATGAAACAACAGTAAAATACTTCCTATCAAAACATATGGGATGCTGCTAAAGCCACACTTAGAAATGTATGGAGAAGAAAAAAGCCTGAAAAATTAATAACCTAGCATCCATCTCAAGAAGCAAGGAGTGCATATAGTGCTCAGGTCTTGAGTTCTATATTTTATTCCTTTTCAAAAGAAAGCAGAGTGTTCACTTCAGCAGTACATACCCTAAAAGAAACCAGATTCCTCTCCCTGTAGAAGTGCTCGATTGTAGTTCAGAAGCGGGAAATGTACATGGTAAACCTGGGATATCCTGTTAGGCCTGAAAGTAAGGAAATTCTCTGAGATGAGTGGGATTCCAAAGAACACAGTATTTGATTTGGAGAGGCTTGTGGATTTTTATACATTGAATTAAGAATTCCCTAAGTAATCTTACTAGAGAGGGGGGGAAGGGAGAGAAAGAGGGAGGGAGAAGAAGGTTAAGTGAAAATGGGAAAGCTTAGATTTACAGAAAAATGTCTCTCTTTTAATGAAAGACTCGTAATGTGAGAAAATAACAATCTCACATCAATTGATGACATCAGTGGTGAAGCCATTGGGTGAAAAGTTGTCGGGGAACAGGACATTTGCAACTCTCAAAACGCTAGACTATGGATGACTTATCGATTACAAATGCGTAGCTTTTTACAATGAAGAAAATTAGGCAGTCCCCGTCTCAACCAAGGGATCAAATTTAGTGTCACCAAAAGTTGGACAATATGACATGATGTTCCTAAAGTTTTCAGGCAATAAAAAAAGCATACGTCATTGCCTGTGAAGTGTCCTTGCCAAGAATTTATCAGACTTGAATCTAATTATGTGGAAATCACTCAGACCAATTCAGGACCAGGGACATTCTACAAGACAACTGGCCTGGTCCCTTCAGTAAATCAATGTCATGAAAGACAACGGTAAGTGTACTGTTCTAGATTAAAAGAGATCGAAGAGACTCTCGAAATTGCCAATGTCATATGTAAATTTTCACTGGATTCTGAATCTGATAAAAAAAAATAGGGATAATAGGTATTTTGTAGAAAATTGGAGAAAAATGTAATGTGGACTGTATATATTTATGATATGAAATTATAGTCCATTTTCTTAGATGAAAAGAGTTGCAGTCTTTTTTTTAATTGCTGCTGTAACAATATTGCACAAAACTTAGTTGAAACCAACAAATTTGCTAAAGATTTGTCGACCAGAAGTCCCTCACTGATCTACGGGAGTTAAAATCCAAGCCCCGACAGGGCTGCACTCCTTGCTGGTGGCCCCAGGGAACAACTTATTTCCTTGCCTCTTTCAGCGTCAGAGGCCACAATCCCACTGGCTGGGTTGGTGACATTCTCTCTAAGCTGTCTTCCCTCTCCCAGGTCCCTGGGATCATGGCAGGGGAAATTTTCTACTTTTCTGCATCAGCAAAGGTAACCATTCACAGGTTTGCCAGGTGGGAGGTGGGTCTTTCCATGAGGGGGAGGGGGTAGGAGGGGGTAGAAGGTAGGGCATCACTCTCCCCGACACAGTGGTATGTGGTCCTTTAGGACAGTACTGTCATTCTTAGGGGAAGCATGTTTAGCTATTCTAGAATAAGTCTGCAACGTGTGTGTGTGTGTGTGTGTGTGTGTGTGTGTGTAGCCAAATGTAGCAAGATGTTAAGAACCGTTGGATCTAGATGGGGAATTTATGGTTGTTTTTTATTGTTTTTTCCATTTGTCTATAGGTCTAAAATTTTTCAAAAGCGAGGTACTCTTGAGCTTTTTCAGTCCCCAGACAACCCCAGGACATATCTGATTTAAGAGTGACTTCAAAAAAGATAAAATAGGGAGAGAATTTTAAGACTGGGTATCTCCATAAATATATATAAATACAAATACAGAGAGAGCCAAGTAGAATGAAGATAAAGCTGTACTTCATTGTTTTAAAAAAGCGGTCACTCATATTTGAGGGAAAGAAAAGTATTTAGTAGTTTGTAGGTGACACGATGACCTTGTTTTTGTCTATTTAAATAAAATTATAAAGCAGATTTGCTTTGTCTCAGAGTGAACTTGTCTGATGATGCTGTTCTCTGAAAATGCTTTCCAATGGGACAACATCGTGGCTGGGCTGTGAGTGACAGGCCCCGTCTCACAGCTCGGAGTCCCAGCGGCAGGGGTGGCAGGGGTGGGAAGGTACTCAGAAGCCTAGGGCCCTTTCCTTCCTGCTCCCTGCCAGGCCCTCCCTCCACCCTCCCTCCCTCTCTCCTCCCTCCCCCTCTCCCTCCTCCTTCCCCCCCCACTCGCTCCTCCTTCCCCCTCCCTCTCTCCCTCCTCTTCCCTCTCTCCCTCCCCTTCTTCCCCTCCCTCCCTCCCTCCGCTCTCTTCCATCTCCCCCTCCTTCCTTCCTTCCTTTCTTCCTGTCCTTAGTTCCTTTCTTCTCATGCTGTCTCCCCTTCTGGTTTGACGGCTTTCTTTAGTCTTAGGCTCAGATTCTTTTCTCTTTATTCTTTGTGTCTCTCTTACAGATTTTTGATTTGTTACCATCAGGTTCATATATAACGTCTTATGCACATAGCGATCTATACTGAGTTGATGGTGGCTGAAGTTCGAACTTATTCTAAAAGCACTAATTTTTACAACCCCGCCCCCCCCACCGTGTTCTGTGTGTATGATGTCATACTTTACATCCTTTTATTTTGTGAGTCCCTTGGCTAATATTCCTAGATATACTTGATTTTACTGCTTCTGTGCTTTAACGTCCATATCACTTCTAGATTTCCTTTCATAATGTTCTTACTCCTGCTTATTGCCTTTACTTTCCACTCAAGGAACTTCCTTTAACATGTATTGTAAGGCTGGCTGAGTGATGATGAAAACTCCCTTAACTTCTGACTGTCGGGAAACTCTTTATCTTCTATTCTGAATGATAGCCTTGCTGGATAATCTTGATTGCAGATTTTTGCTTTATAATACTTTGAATTTATCACGCCACTGCCTCCTGGCCTGCGAAGTTTTTGTGATGCTTTGTTTTCTTTTCAATGAATGCTCAACACATAGCCACAAATGAGTTTATTTTAACTCTAGTGATAAATCTGCAGAATACTGAATATTGTCCTGAAAAATGGTAAATAACCTAGGATAAACATCTCAAGGAGAATAATTATTCATCCTCATGCATTCACTTGACAAATATTTTGAAAGCCTACTAGGTGGAGAGTACTCTGAGTAACCCCGAGAGGACATGAGTAAGGGACAGTGGTTGTCTTGAAAACAATCAAAAAAACTACGTTTTGGTATATATGTGATAGATATTTCTAATTTAGATCATTTATTGTAAATAAGGAAAACTGTCAGCATGTTTATTAACTAAGTCTTTGTTAAAAGCTAAATTTAGTGGCTGAACTTACCCAAAGAAATCATTGCTAAATGTTACTAATAGCTGCTCCCCATAAAGATTACCAGCTGTGTGGTCTTTAGCAGGGCTATCCATTCACATGAATGATATGAAACCAGAACTGTGCCACGCAGTCTTGGACATTTGTGTATAAAATTAATACTTCTCAGTAAATTTTTTTCCATTGAGTCATAGCAAATGTGATAGTGGGAATCACTATTATTACTGCTAGTGTCATCAGCCTTTTATACTCAGTAAAAGTAATTCTCTGAGAGGAAATAGTTCCCAGGGGAAAACACAGCATTTAAATGTGGTATTAACAAAAGTAACTGACACGCAGAAGGGCCGCCCTCTAAGTCACATGTCGGCTTTTCATCATTAGCTGTTCTCTGCAGGTGCATTTGACCCAGTACATTTTCATGAGTTTAAAAGACTCCCAAGTTACCCGGAATGAATGAAAGAGTTCCTCTTTTTGGTTAATGGGCATTCTCACTTCCAACAGGATTGGGACATTAAACTTTCTGAAATTCACCTTCACGTAGCTTTCATTCCCTTTGTTCATTTTCTGATTGTTTAGTTACCTACTACAGAGATCTGAGAGTTCCTCGTTGCTCTAGGTTCTACTTTTGAGTCATTAAGCCTCAATACTCGCTCATTCCTCCCTCCGTCCACTTTCCTTTCAGGACTTCTGGAACGACGGTAGTGGTAGATCTTCTGTTACTGTCCCACAAGTCCCTGAAGCTCTGTTGGGTCTTGTTTTGTTATCAGAGGGGGAGTGGGCAGATGGAGTGGGAAGGAGCCAGTGCAGGGCTTGATCCCAGGACTCTGAGGTCACGTCCTAGCTGAAACCAAGAGTCAGGAGCTTAACCGACAGAGCCACCAGGCGCCCCTGTTAGTTGTAGGAGTTGTGGCCCCCAGGGACAGCAGGGCAGGAAGAGTGACCTCACTATCCCTGGATGTTGGCAAAGTCCTGGTTCTCGTCCCTGTCTCACATCACCCCAGTGGGGAAGGGAAGGAGTGTTCACTCACTGTGGCTGGTAGTGGAAGGCCGTGCCCCCCAACCCCAGTCTCCACAGCCCAGTGGGCATGGACCAGCCAGCTCCCAGCCCCCGGCACCACCCAGAAGGCGGGTGGGGAACCTTGTTACAACCTGGAGGCGGCAGTCTTTCCTCCACCTTGGCTGATGTGGGAGGCAGAGGGGGAGCCATAGTTCTTCCTCTGGTGTTGGGCTGAAGTAGAGCAGTTATTTATTGCTTAAAATGTTTCTCTCTGGCTAAGCTGCCCATTTCCTAGTCATTTGGCTAGAGAGAGCAGGCTTTTGTTGGAGTTATTTTTGTCTGCCCCATTTGTATTTCCAGGTTGCCACTTTTCCAGCAACCAGTCTGGGATATATGAGGCAAAGAGAAAACCCACTCTTTAACATCATGCTTTATATTCTGGTCCCAAGATATCAAGCTGGCCTGCCTTCTTCTCACTGCCTTTGAGTTTTGTTATTTTTGTTTTATATATAATGTCTAGGATTTTTAGTTGTAATTACTGGGAGGAATATGGGGAAAAAAAAAAAACACATCTATTCCATCATCCTGAAAGTAGAAATCTGAAAATAAATTTATATTTTCAAATTGATAACTTTTATTTTTTATTTATTTTTTCTTTAAAGATTTTATTTATTTATTCATGAGAGACACAGTGACAGAGAGGCAGAGACACAGGCAGAGGGAGAAGCAGGCTCCATGCAGGGACTCGATCCCAGGACCCCCGGATCATGCCCTGAGACAATGGCAGACGCTCAAGGCTGAGCCACCAGGCAGCCCTCAAACTGATAACTTTTAATTATCATAAATTTTATCAGGAGGGCAGCAAGACTATTTGATAGAAGTCTCATAGGACCCTCAGCATCCAGCTGATTTGGGTAGTTTTGAGGAAAAAAAAAATTTGTTCCTTTTTTTAGCTTTGAATTGAGAAAATTCTGCTTGACACAAATAATCAGTTACCATGATACCCTTTTTATTTCATCTAGGACTCACAGGCACATGTCACCCACTGCCTGTTTTGGTAGGCAAGGTCGGATCGCAGTCGCATGCTATTATTAACCTGTTGTGTACTTGGCCATACAATGGGAGAGTTGAGTGGTTGTGGCAGAAACTTTATGCTGTACAACCTTGAAAATAATGACTATCTATGCCTTTGAAGAAAAAGTTTGGGGGCACCGAGGTGGCTCAGTCGCCTAAGCGTCTGCCTTATGATCCCAGAGTGCTGGATGGAGCCCAGTGTTGGGCTCCTGCCCAGCAGGGAGCCTGCTTCTCCCTCTCTCTCTGCTGCTCCCCCTGCTTGTGTGCAATCTCTCTCTCTCTCTCTCTCTCTCTCAAATAAATAAATAAAATCTTAAAAAAAAAAAGTTTGTCAATTCCTGTTTACAATGTCCTACTTTACCTTCTTATAACACTAGTATATTACTCTAGTCCAGAAATTGAGATGAGAAAGAGTGGACTATTCTTATTTCAAAAATGAATTACTAACTACACTCAATAATTATTATTTTAGCCAGTAAATGAGCCCTTAGTCTTTTGAACATTTATTAATTGGTGAAAAATATTTTTAGGTTGTTTTTCCTTAATCTGACACATACAATATTGTCAATTAAAAAATAATAGATGTCTCAGTTTTAAAGTCAGAATTTCCTAATAAAATATGTTGAGTCTATGGTTGTAAACTTGTTTAATTGCCTATGCTTTATAACTTCATTAAAAGATTGCAGGATTCAGACTTTAGATTACCCGGTGGCATTTTCCTAGCAACATGCAAATAAGTGCATTTTTGCCACAGGTGAGAAATAGGTCAAAAGTGAAGTAAGGGAGAAAGACATGACCATAACTGTGAAATTCTTTTCTGTGTTTCCTACATTTGAGGAGTAGCTAGGAAACTCTCATGGCTGCCAAAGAATAAAGGAGGAGGAGATTGATAGGAGTTGAGTTCAGACAGGTGGCTGTGGACCAGGTCACGTAGGACCTCTTTTGCCATGATGAAACCTTAGATTATTCTCTGAATGAACTGGGCAGCCACTGGGAGGTGTTGGGCAGAGAAAGGAATTACACGATTCAACCAAAATTTTGAAAGGAACACTTTAGCTGATATGTGGAGAATGAGCTGTAAGAAAATAGAAGGGTAAGAGGAATACTACTGCAATAGTCCACGCAAGAGAGAACAGTGATTTGGGCTTGAGTGGTGGATAGTAAGAATTTGATTGACCTTGCTCTCTGGTTCCTGGGAGGTAGCTTCAATGGAATTTCCTGTGTGATAGAAATGTTTTGTTTTCATGGTAGACTCTGATAATTTATGCTAACCAGGTGACTCGTGGTAATCCCCTGCACAGTGAGAAGATGACTCAGAACGGCAGAGACCAAATCTACGATTAGAGGGCTGGGGCTTGAAGCCGCATATCAATCAGCCTGACCCTAGAGGAGAGAGGGCTCTGAAGACTGAGTTCATTCATGTCTGCAATGATTCTGTCAATTGTGCCTATAATGAAACTCCAGTAAAGAAGCTGGATACCAAAGCTCAGATAACAGAGTTTGTGTTCAGAGACATTTTATGAAAGGAAACCAAATACCACTTGGGCAAGTAAGGTTGGCTGCCATGTTTGAGGAGTCATATTTATTTTTGATATTATACGTTTTCCCTTAGAAGGAAGGCATTATATTTGACATGTTGTTGATTGTGAAAATAAAATAGTTTATAACACTTATGTGGATGTGGGAACCTTCTACAATATTGCATATTGATATTAACATTTAATAAATACTGGGGTAAGTCCGGTGTGACCCTGTCCACATCTTTGCACGTTATGGTGCCTCAGACTCTTAAAGCATATATGTTTGCTTTTATAGAAGATTGAATGAACACTATGCTTTCCAGTAATGACATTGTCACTTAAAGTTAGGGAATTGGATGCTCTTCTGAACTGGCAATGCCATAGCTTTAAACAGTTTCATGTGTATGTGTCAAATCACAAAGAACTGTACTCATATGAAGTGATTGGGTAGACTGGATGTTCAAATAAGCACATATGGCTTCAAAGAATCTGTAGATCTTAATTTGGACAAAGAAAACTATAGACTGCAAAACTTCAACTGAAAAAATCCTTGCAGGTAGAAGAATAGCACTGGATAAACAAATACAAGTAGCTAGTGATAAAAAAAAAAAAAAGACAGATTTTTCAATGTCATTTTAAAATTACTACTGTAAAAATTGAGAATCACTAATTAAAAGCAAAGGACAATTTATTTTTTTTTCAAAGGACAATTTATGACCTCTATCTATCTGTCTATCATCTATCATCTATTTTAATAACTAGATTAATTAAATCTTTGAGCTCTTTGTGTCTATGTAGAATAAAATAGTTTTTTAGGACAGCAGACAGCTCCATTACAGGTGATAGAAAGGAACCTATGATTACCAATTATAGTATCATCTTTTTAGTAAAAATTCTAGCATTTGAAGATACCATGACTGTAGTCATGTGTGTAAGCTTCAGACAGCAATAGATGTTTTCCATAAGAGAATTGTATGTTGCTTTTGGATTTTTTCCAAGCTCTTTCAAAGATTTATATAAAACCAGCCAAATGCTTGATGATTTGTCAGCAACTCTATACTGCAGAAAATTTAGGCGCAGTATACAGAGCTTATCTAATATAAAGGAACCAAAGGAAAATGTTCTTTTGCGTTATGTTTAATGCAAACATTGAAATTAACTGAATGACTCGAATGCATGGAATTATGGGACTTGTCATTTTTAAAATTATCAGCACTCTGGTTTTCAGGTCATAAAAGGACGTTAAATTACATCAACTAGAGTCATGCAGGAGGAGTGCCCTCATTCTGAGTCTGTAAAAAGATATGAGCTCATTGACCTAACTGGCTAAGATTCCAATGTTATTTAAAAGATATGGAGACTTTCTCAAATAAACTTATTAAAGATGGTAGGAAAGTAATTTTGAATATATATACTTTAAAAGCATAGAGCATAGCAGTTATTTCGGTTATCTGTAGATGTTGATTATTGCTACTTGAAACCTAGTTCGGTGTTCCATCAACAAATGACAAGGCTCACTGCTGTGGATATAAAAAATGATGAGAAATAATTTCTGGCCCTTAAGAAATGTATATGCTGTTGTGGGAAGTATAGGATGTATTCACAAGAAAAGTAATTTGCGCAAGACGCTGCAGTTGTCAGAAGTTATAAGATAACTATCTCTGACCGAAGATAGTAAGATGAAGTTATTCGCAGTAAGGAGAAGTTGAGCTGGCCCTTGGAGGGTACGTCACAGCAGGCTATGATAAGGGGATCCAGTAAGGCAGGGGATCAAGCAAATGCTGTGCATGTTTGAAAGTGGCAAAGAGCTTTAGTTCCTGGGATAGTGAATGTGTGTGACAGAGCAGTGAAAATAAGATTGGCCCGGGTTGTGGAGGGTATTAAATGCCAGAATGAGAAAGAAGTATGGGTCCCAAACATTGTATTAATATTTTCATTTGGTTCATGAGTCACTTCATCTGTAAATCAAAATGCAAACTTCAGATGTGGATCAATTAAAAAGTGATGAACTTGCTTACCTAAGAATTGCAATTGTTCATTACAGGCCTCTTTTCTCTGATCCAAGAGATTCTGCAGAAGCAAACTGATGTAGAAACTTAAAACCATTGATTAAAAAATAAATAAATGAATAAAAGGGTGATATAACTATCTTTGTCAGTCTTAAGTATGAATTCAAGTTCTAAAAGAGGATTTCTCAAAAAATAAATAAAATAATAAAGTAGGATTTCCTACTGTTGAAATCTCCTCTGACCTTTTTTTTTTTTTTTAAGATTTTATTTATTCATGAGAGACACACAGAGAGGCAGAGACACAGGCAGAGGGAAAAGCAGGCTCCCAGCAGGGAGCCCGATGTGGGACTCGATCCAGGGACCCCGGGTCACGACCTGAGCCGAAGGCCGACGCTCAACCCCTGAGCCACCTAGGGGTCCCTGAACTGATTTCTTAATACCCCCCAACATACATGGTGGACGTTTGTGATTTGCCTAACCAGCATTCTTTCCTTTTACTCACTCCAGCTTTGCTTGCTCCAGTGTAGCTGATTTCCCTAGCCTTGGGGGAGATGTATGACTGAAGATGAATCACATTCCCTGATCTTGGAACCGAAATCCAGCAGAATGCCACAAACCATAAAACTGAGGCAAAATATCCCCATTTGTGGCAGCCAAGCAAGGAGGTGTATTGGTTTCTGACGGAGCCTCCAGGAGCTGTTCTGTGTCCTTGCAACCAGGACATAAGCTCTCCTTCAGTTTGCTCTTCCATCCTCCAAGAAATTCCGTTTTGTTTTTTTCCGTATGTTTTCCACAGGGAGTTTTTATGACTTGTAATTGATGATACTGACTAGTACCAGGCACCTTCTAATAACAGTTAGGAGATTTTAGTATGAGATGCATGAGTTGACAGCTTATATTTTGGACCTGCTAGTGTCTCAGAGCTAACAGGACAGTATAATTCATTATCTTAAACTAGGACACTTTTGAGACTGATGCTCAGTTTAAAAATTAATTAAAAATTAATCTGTAACAACAGATGTAAAGCAAAACCGGGGCATAAGTCCTGCCCTTTGTTTCAGTGTATCTTGTGTAAAAAACTTCAGATAACAAGCTCTGGTTTGCATTTCACCTCGTCTGAAAATGCTGTCAATGATTCTGTTAAATAATAAATGTTTGAATTCTGAATTACCTCATAAAATGATTGGAGAAAAAGAGTTATTGCAAAAAAAAAATCTCTGCAGCCTGATTTTCTCCTTAATGGGTCTTAATGAAAAGTTATTTGGGTGGTGGTTTGCAAATCATCATTTTAGCTGTGTACTCTATGCCATTGCTGGGAATCCATGTAATTCTAGTAAGACTATTTTACATTTGCTTACTCCACATTACAGTAAAAACAAAACCAAAATCAGCACCAATTAACATAAATGATTGAACTTCAAAAAAAATTGGAGTTTTTTTCAGTCTTTTGCTACTTTTTGGAAAACTGAAATATATTCCAAACTTCAAATAAGATTCGTAAAATCTGCAAATTTACCCTTTTTCATCAAGTTTATAATATTTTACCACTTTCTTGTGATTTTAAAATTGATTTAAAGGTGAAAATTCAGGGGTAGGTGGCTGACTCAATCAGCAGAGTGTGCAGCTCTTGACCTCGGGTTTGTAAGTTCTAGTCCCACATTACGTATAGAGGTTCCTTAAAAATACAAAAATAAATAAATAAATAAATAAATAAATAAATAAATAAATAAATAAATAAATGTCAACACTTAGAAGAACGTAAACTACTTTTTCCTTCCACGAGGATCTTGAGAGAGTACTTTTGGAGGTATGAGACCCTCAACAAAAACCCTTACTCAGAAAAGAATAAGTGGGTGTCACAACTCATGATTTGAGTCCTTAATCTGTTAACATCATTAAGACAATCAAGTAAATCCACTTTCTTTCTATAACTAAAAAACTGCTCTACATTAATTTGGAGATGTGACTCAATCATTTAACTTTGTTCTGTGAAATAGTTGTTAACCAGAGAGAGAGGCTCCGGTGCCCCAGCAGAAAGGAATAATGCAATAGTGGTTTAAGGCCACTAGAGGGGGAGTTGAAAAACACAGCCACAGTTCCAAACTGGAAAGTATCTCTGCAAAACAACGCTTCATTTCAATACGTAGCAATTTATATTTAAAAGTATTGTTTATCTTCATAGAATTTCATTATAAGAAGTCATACTTAAACTTTGAGATAATTTATAAACACAGTGATTTGATGATTTGAGCCAACTAACTGGAAACTGAGTCTTCCTATGTCTTTCCTATGATTTATTTGAAAAGAAACTAAAAGTTAAGACTAATAACATTCATATTTTATGTTTTAGTGAGTATTTTTTGCCATTTGATAAATTTGATAGATTTAGTTTACAAAAATAAACCAACACTTACGTGAAACATGCAAAGGCTGCTATTCGGGCATAATCACACGGTCTGTGATAGAACAGAAATCTGGCAGTACGTTTTAGGAAGAGTGTTTAGAATGACTGTAATTCCTGATAAATTCCAAATTCACTTTTTGAGTATCCCAAAGGCCCAGTAGCTCCTTCAGAATGTCTCCATTTTAGCCATAGGTTAGATTTATCCAAATCAACTTGGTTAAACATTTCCAGCTAGATATCGTTTAGTTCTTTTATTTTTTAACCCAAAACTGCTGTTGGAAAATGTATCATCTTTGAGTGTATGTTTCTTTTTCAAATTTTACAAGTATTAATTTCATTAGACTCCTTATTACCGTTTTTAATTATGAACGTGATGACAATGTTGAATGCTGACGTTACTGAGCCAGACACTGATCAGAGTCCACAATGATCTCGTCTAATGCACCAAAAACTGTTTTAGGTGCGTGAAATGAATGAACTCATCCAGTCCTCAAAACAAGCTCCGGTGAGGTACATGCTCTCATTATCTTGATTCTGTAGATAAGGAAACTGAGGAACAGAGGTTTAGTAACTTGCCTCCTATCTCATGCCAGTAAGGAGTGCAGCTAGGCGGTTGAGCCTCCTAATAGGTTGATAGTTATTTAGAAGTAATTAAGTTCTGCTACTTGGAAACAACAGATTGTTAGAAGTCATCAAGTTCTCATCTATTACTATGCAACCTTGAAGTATATGCCCATTTTTGGTTATTTATTGTTCATTTCTATATCTTAAATTTATATGACCTTAAATTTTAGCAGTGATATGACATAACAAAAAATCCTATTTTCTGGATGGTCAAAACATCATCTTCTTTAAGTTTCATTTTGTGTCTAAATCATATATAAATGTTGCACCAGGTGTCAAAACACTTACATTTTTTAATCTCAGTTTTCACATTTGCTTTTGCTGTTTGTAAAAGCTATATTAGTATGTACTGAATTTTATACAATTACCATTTAATCCTATTGATTTAGTGATATTTAGCATTTAATTAATAAATCTCATTCTATTTTGATTCCTTACCTGTCTTCCTTTTTCTGTAATAATAATGTTGATGATACTGAACAATGTTCATATGATGACATGATACGGAGGCACTTTGCAAGTCTAAAAAATAACCCAAGCCCATTGAATTGATCTCAAAGGTGGAGATTCTATTTCTGCCACTGCCACTTAACTTCTAGCAAGCAAAAGGCAACTTTCTGAGCTTCAGTTTCTCCATCTGAAAACTGAAAAAATTCCAAATGAGGTAGAACCACACAGTTTTCAGAAAGTGAAAAGTGAGTGTGCTAGACAACATCCTGTGGATTGGAAACCATGCAGTGGTGTGTTCGTTATCATTGCTGTGGTTAGTGTTACCTTGGTTAGAGATCAAAAAAATATCAAGAGATGAAAAAGAAGCATGTGACAGCTTATAAGAAGTGAATAGCAGTGAGGCGCCTGGGTGGCTCAGTCAGTTAAGCGACCTATTCTTGATTTCAGCCCACGTCTTAATAATCTCAGGGTAGTGGGTTTGCCCAATATGGGCCCCCAATCGGCCCCATGTTGGGCCCCATACTGGGCATAGAGCCTACTTTAAAAATAAAGTGTATAGCACAAATTTAAAAGTACTGTTTAAGTAAGATAGATTCTAATTAAGATTCTTGAAAGTATTTTTGATTTAAAAAAAAAAAAAAAGGGACGCCCGGGTGGCTCAGCGGTTGAGCGCCTGCCTTGGGCCCAGGGTGTGATCCTGGGGTCCCGGGATCGAGTCCCGCATCGGGCTCCCTGCATGGAGCCTGCTTCTCCCTCTGCCTGTGTCTCTGCCTCTCTCTGTGTCTCTCTGTCACTGATGAATAAATAAAGTCTTAAAAAATAAAAAAATAAAAACCCTCAAGCACTAAATAGCTTCCAGTTTAGTTCTGTTCACTCTTAGATTCTGTGAAAGAATGTAAAACAGGATAAGGTTTAAAAAGAACTTAGATTCAAATTATGGATGGTTTTAATATCTAAAACAGTTGACCTTAATCTAAGAGAAAATTGGACTCACTGAATGTTTTCTCACATATAATGATACAAGACCCATAATTTAAGGACATTGATTTTACAGCAACATTTGGGACCAACTGTTAGGTAAGAATGGAGAAGAAAGCCAATTGTAACAGAATAAGTAATCAATTAAGAATGCCTACAAATATTTTCAAAGTATACACCACCACGACTTTTAAAAATTTGCTTCAAAGTTGAAAAAAATTAATGTTAGTACATAAACATAAATAAAAGAGGTAAATTTGAATTGAGTCCGTATTTTTGTTTATTGCAAATAACTCAGGCTAATTTTAAAAGCAAGCTGTCTAGAGCAGTTATATGCTCTATTAAAAGATCCTACTAAATTGTAAACAAGTTTGCTGAGATAATTTCCTACCTCCCATTTTCATGAATTCCTTTGATCATTTAATTTTGAAAAAGCACTTACATAAATTTCTATAAGTGAGTAATAATGTTTTGACTAAGTACAATATATTATCCACTTATCGGTCATGTAGAAATTTAATTAATCATTACTTAGCAGTGCAATAGAGATTAACTTTTTGACTTCAGTTTAACAATGGCCCATAATATCAAGAAAGTTTAAAATATGGGGGTTCTGGGTGGCTCAGTGGTTAAGTGTCTGCCTTTGGCTCAGGTCAGGATCCTGGGATGGAGTTGGGCATCGGGCTCCCCACAGGGAGCCTGCTTTTCCCTCTGCCTATGTCTCTGCCTCTCCCTCTGTATCTCTCATGAATAAATAAATAAATAAAATTTTAAAAAGAAGAAAATTTAAAATAAATATGAATCCACACAACAGTCAGTGGTAATGCTGTGGATGGTTTTGTTTATTAGTACTAGAGTGACATGAAACCAGCAAGTGAATCACAGCAGCTAGGAAGGAAGGAAGGGTCTAAGAATGGAAGCAATGGGCCAAGATTTCCCTAGAAAATTCCAGAAGAATAATATTAAGATATTTTCACTTACATTTGGTAATGAAGAAATGATAGGCTGGTATGAGTGAGGCATCAGAATGCAATCAAGAAAGTAAGGGGTATCCCAAGCCCAACAAGACAGAAAGAGCAAGTCTTTGAATGAAGCACACAATGATCGCAAGACAAACCCCGTGCTTTTGTCACCGCTTGTAAGCTGCAGGGATAAGGTATGGTGATCACACAGAGACTCACTTTAACTTGGCTACCCCTTCATGAGGAATTCATTTTGGTTTGTCTGTCTCTTCATGAGCAACAAAACTGCATCTAAATGTATCTGGGCTGTGAAATTGAATCCCACTTATTAAATAATAAGTGGCATCTATTGGCAAATTTAGGAATAAACATGTTAATATACTTACTCTGTTAGATGAAACATGACAACTCGCATATTTCCTGAAAGATCTGCTGTTCTGTAGAGCCGGATGAGTTCAAGTATATGTTGGTTTAAATAAGAAATTTTTCTGTTAACCACTGGTTTCTTAACTATGACACTCAAGTACATTTAAAAGTCTTATAAACCTGGGAAACACCAGAAGTGGTCTTATCGAGCAATGAGATATGATGCTGATGCTAATTTAAAGAAAAAATGGCTGTGTGGTAACAGCTGTTAGCTGCTGTGCTCAGACTCTCCACGCTGTTGCTTCTCATTTAAACATAGAAATGAGTGATGTCAGTAAAAATAGTTCTCCCTGGTTAGCTGGCAGCAGATAGACTTCCTAGTTTGTAGCCAAATATCAGAAACTTGATAGATAATATTTCTGTTGCTAATAAGATAGTATGGGCTTTATAGCTTGAAGTAAGAGTAAAATCAGAAGCTCAATGGAGTTGATTTAAAACAAAATTCATGGTTGGTTACAGATAGAGATCAATCACTCTTAAGGTTAAGCTGACTCCGCGGTCATAAACAAGAGTACACATACCAGGAAAAAAAGATATGGAAGTTTCTCTGTGTGCTTTTTAGTGGATTGAAAAGAGAGATTATGATCTGCTGTAGAATTCCAAATAAACCAAAGGTTGTTATTGTGCTTAAGGATAAATATAAAATTGAAATCTGTACCTTCTCTGCAGGAACAATTAAATATAGACCCACGACCTAATCTAAATTGAGTCATAAAAGTCTCATGGTGTCTCTAGTTGCAGAAGGATTCTTACTTCATGTCTCTATTTGCCTAGAAACCTGCTGTATAAGAAAAATGAGGGTGCTTGTGTTTTTATATCAAGCCTCGAGTTTTCAAGGGAAATATTCATAAAAGTGACATATTCTCTCATTTAACTAGTCCAGAGAACTAATTAAAGGAATAAGTGGATGTTGGGAAGGTGGAAATCTGTTTGTTGATGACTTGTTCATAACAATTTCTCGGAGTTCCTAGCCAGTAGGATTTTTTTAAGTGAGCAAAATTATGAAATTCCAATTTGAATCCTTTTATTTTCAGTAGAATTTTCTAGCAATGGGCTGGCTGTAGGAGACTCAGAGCCTAAGCTATAAACTTCACCATCATTCTTTCCCTTGCTTGACGTGTTATTCCCTTTTTCAGTCTACATTGTTTTTCAAAACATTCCTTGTCCTTGGTGCTGAGGGACTAACAGGGAACAGAGAAGAGAGGCAACAAGAATATAAAGCATAGGGAAAGCAAAAATTACCTGACAATCAGAGGTCTGAATTCATTCCTGGTATTATAACTAACAAAAGCAAGTTCCCTAGACTGTCTGGGTTTTTGTTTCTTCATCTGCAAAAGTAGGAGTTAGAAATAATGCTCTTCTAGCTCTGTAGTTGATTATTCTGAGTGTGTGAGAGAAGCTGAGATAAATCCTCGTATATTACCAAAGCCCTACCTGTTAGGCAACAAGGGCAGCGCTTTTGGTTTTGCTTCTTCACAGAAACTAATGTGTCCTTTTCAAAACATCATAATTTCTATTTCCACTTTGGAGGTGAAAAAAAGTACAATATAAACTTCAAAATCTGGTAGCATCTGCGGAGAACTTTAGAAATCCTGTTCTAATATGCATTCCCTAAGAGATCTCATTTAACTAGATGTTTGCAAGTAACAGCTCTTATTCTAGTAGAAAGGGCCGTCAGAATCATTTTGTTAAGACTTGAAGGCCATAGTTTTTACCAATTGTCATAGACCAAAAAACCCTATGTACCTGGAGAGTGAGCTGTGAACTGTGAGCTAACTATTGAACTCTGGAGAGAAATCGTTGTTTTAGATCACCGACGCACGGCAAAGTGTTGGAGATTTTATCATACTTGCAAGCTAACCAGTTGGCTTGCCGTAGTTTCATGGTTCTTGACAAAAGAGTCTTCTGGGTCAAAGAAAAATACCTGATTTCTCATTGTATCAGCTGACAACAAAGTGTGTCAGCATTTAAGCTTCCATCCCAATCTACACAGAAAGATTTGAAGCGGGACAAATGTTACCCATAGCTGGCGTGGGTTACGTTACTGGAGAAGAGTCCTGAGTTGAGGGAATAAATCCTTTGTAATGGGCACCAAGTCTGGCTGACCTTTGCCCCAGAAGAAGACCTGGTATTTATTTATGCATAACAGTAAGCCAGCTTTTGCTCCAGAGGGAGACACTATTTTCATCATAAAAAAATGCTCCTTATACAAACGTCCTCGGGAAGATAGTCCAGAGCACAGGTTGTTGAGTTCCACTAGCAAGTCGTACAGAAATCCAAGAGACCTGTGGAGAATTACTCTCAGCAATCTGTTAAATCAAGCTGTTTAAGAATGCCTAATCACAGAGACCACCTTAAAGTAAAGAATATGTAATATTTTATAATAAAACTGTTTACATTTTAGACATCAATCAAAATTAGAGTTTGGGACAACAGGGAGATAGAAAATAAAGCAAACCAGAATCTCATTTTGACCCAATAATTCTTTTTTCATCATGATAAGTGTGCTCTGTAACCCTCATTAACTGCTTCACCATCCCTCCACCTCACCTCACCTCTGGTAACCGGTTGGCTCTCTCTAGTCAGAATCTGTTCCTTGATTTGTCTCTCTCTCTTTTTCTCTCGTCCTTTGTTCATTTGTTTTGTTTCTTAAGTGCCACATATGAGTGAGATCACATGGTATTTGTGTTTCTCTGAATGACTTATTTTGCTTGACATTCTACTCTAGCTCCATCTATATCATTACAAATGGCAATATTTCATTCTTTTCTTATGGCTGAATAATGTTCTATTGTGTATATATAGCACTTCTTCTTTATTCGTCTACTGATAAATACTTGGGCTGTTTCCATGTCTTGCCATTGTAAATAATGCTGCAATAAACAGGTGCATATATCCATTTAAATTAGTGTTTTGTATTTCGGGGGGTACTCAGTAGTATGATTACTGGGTCATAGAGTAGATCTTTTTTTTTTTTTTTTTTTTTTTTTTTTTTTGAGGAATATCCACAGTGTTTTCCAGAGTGGCTGCACCACTTTACCACTTTGCATTTCCACCAACACTGCACAAATGTTCCTTTTTCTCCACATCCTCGCCAACACCTGTTGTTTCTGTGCTGCTGATTTTAGTCATTTTGACAGGTGTGAGGTGATAGCTCATTGTAGTTTTGATTTACATTTCCCTGATGATAAGTAATGTTGTTTATCTTTTCGTGTGTCCGTTGGCCATCTTCATGTCTTCTTTGGAAAAATGTCTCTTCATGTCTTCTACCCATTGTTAATTAGATTATTTGGGATTTTTAGGTATTGGGATGTACCAGTTCTTTACATGTTTTGAATACTAACCCCTTCTCAGATATGTCATTTGCAAATATCTTCTCCCATTCAGGAGTTGCCTTTTGATTTTATTGATATGCATTCTTTGCTGTGCAGAAGCTTTTTATACTTTATGTTTGCTTCAATTTCCTCTGTCCCAAGAAACATACCTAGAAAAATGTTGCTATGGCAAATGTTGAAAACATTGTCTTTTTACCATTGTATATTCATTCCTCCTTTGTGGAAGGTTTATTGACCATATAATTGTGGGTTAATTTCTGACACATAGACGCCCTGATCTATGTGTCTATTTGTATGCCAGTACCACACTGTCTTCATTACTACCACTTTGTAATATAAGTTGAAATTTGGAATTATGATACCTCCAGGTTTCTTTTTCTTTTTTCAAGGTTGCTTTGGCTATTTTTTTCAGATTGTTTGTTCTAGTTCTATGAAAAATGCTGTTGGTATTTTGATAGGGATTGCATTAAATCTGTCAGTTGCTTTGTGTAGTGTAGACATGTTAACAATATTTGTTCTTCCAACCCATGAGCATGGAATGTCCCTTTCTTTGCATTGTCTTGAATTTCTTTCATCAGTGTTTTATAGTTTTCAGAGTACAAGTCTTTCACTTCTTTGGTTGAGTTTATTCCTAGACTCATGATTATTTTTGGTACAGTTGGAAGTGGACTGTTTTCTTAATTTCACTTTGTGATGCTTCATTATTAGTGTCTAGGAATGCGACAGATTTTTCTATATTGATTTTGTATCCTACCCATCAATTCTTTATTTAGAATGACTATGTTAAATGCTATTATCAAGGTCACCAACAATCTCCATTTTGCTGAAGTCATTGATCAGTCCTAAAGCCTTCTCTTGACCACCCCGCAGCATTGACAAAGTTGACTACTTCTCTCTTTTGTTTTAAAGATTTTATTTATTATTCATGAAAGACAGAGAGAGAGAGACAGAGACATGGAGACACGGGGAGAGGGAGAAGCAGGCTCCATGCAGGAAACCCGATGTGGCACTTGATCTCGGGAATCCAGGATCACGCCCTGGGCCGAAGGCAGGCACTAAACCACTGAGCCACCCAGGGTTCCCCAAGTTGACTACTTCTCAATCCTTAAGTACTTCCTCCCTGATTTTTGAGATGCCACAGCATATTGGTTTTTCTCTTCCCATATTCATAGCTCCTCTCTAGGCTACTTTGCTAAACTTTACTCCTATCACAAAACTATGCATTGTAGTGTGTCCTTGGATAAAGTTTTAGCCATATTCTCCATCAAACTTTTTCCTAGGTGATCTCATTCAGGCCCCAAATTAAAATCTTTTTTTTTAAACATTTTGTTTATTTATTCATGAGAATACACAGAGAGGAGAAAGAGAGAGAGAAGCAGAGACACAGGCAGAGGGATAAGCAGGCTCCATGCGGGAGCCTGAGGTGGGAATTGATCCTGGTACTCCAGGATCATGCCCTGAGCCGAAGGCAGACACTCAACTGCTGAGCCAGCCGGGTGTCCCCCAAATTAAAATCTAATCTGTATTCGAATTACCCAAATTATGTCTCAAGTGGAAAACTCTGTCCAGATATCGAGGCTTATCTATTCAACTAACGATACATACTTCTTCCAGTGTGGAATTGGCATATCTAACTCAACATGTGCAAAAAAAGAACTCTGGATTTCCTCCAGGCCAACAAGATCAGTTTCTCAAGGAGAAACATATTGAATCATTTGCTCAGGCCTTAAATTCGGAAGTTGTGCTTGATTTCTCTCTTTTCCATATTCTTGACAATCAGTCCATTAGTGGGTCCTGTCAGCAGTACTTCTACATAAACCTGGCATCCGACTCCTCACCATCTCTAGGACACTACTATTGTCCTAGCTACTGCCACTTCTTGCCTGTTGTACTTCCTTAAGCGCTTTTACTCTTCAGTGTAGTTCATTCTTAGATGGCGGCCACAATGAACATTTTAAGATGACTTAAAATCTTCCCAGCCTTAAACTCCTTCAATGACTTTCACTTTTGAATAGAAATAAAACCACTTCTTCTGAGGGCCTCTGAAGACCCTGTAGCTCTCATTAGCGTTCACTGCTTGGCCCTCATCTTGTGCCACTCTCCCAGATATTCTCTGAACTTCAGTCATGCGGTCTTTCTCTTGTGCCTCAAGTACATCAAACCTTTCCCCATCTTGGGTGTATTTCATGTGCTCTTCACTTTGCCCAGAATACTCTTCCCCCAGATTTCTGCATGGTCATGTCTTTGTCATCAGTCACATTGTAGTTCAATTTTATCTCAAAGAGATTTCTCAGAGCTCCCACTCCTAAACCAGTCACTCACTGTAGCAGACACTTCTAGCTGCTTATTATACAGTCATTTTTCTTTGATAACAGAGCTTTGAGTTTATGCGCATCTCGTAGAAGAACAGAGTTTTCAAGGGAGACCAGACCTTTCTCAGCCCCAAGGCATGACTTTTGGTTATTTTAAGGCAAGAATGGTTATCTCAGACTATTAACAATTGATCTGTTTAGGCATAAATCTGTCATAAAATTCAGAGGATGCTTTGAGTATGCAGGAAGCCATGGCAGTTCTAGAAAAATGTATCTCTTAAAAAGAGTGCTCCTTTTACTACCCAAGGATATCTGTCACCTGGGACTGCCAGCTAATTTGGAATTCCTGAGGATAGATTTCAGGCAAAAAAGGGACTGGCCAAGATGCAGAAAATTATCAAAGAAGGAAGAATTTCTGTAAATGGTGAGATAGCTAGCTCTTGAATTAATCAACCAGGAACTTTTCTAGCTCTACCTTCATGTTATGTGAGATAATGTCCTTCTTAAACTTTTATTTTGTTTTTTTTCTATAACTTCAGACAGGTAGCATCCACGCTGCTACATTAGATAGCCAATTATCCTATTTTTTTCTTCCTAGCACTTCCTGCAATAAGGCCAGAAACCTCATCTTTCTTGTTCATTCTTATTTATTTAGCACCAGGATAGTGCCATACATATTCAGCAAATATTTTTAAATTAGTAAATAACTTAGAGAAACAAAACTGATGTCCATTGGAGCTCATAATATATTGAAAGGAATAAATCGTTACATATGTAATAGGTATAATAATCTTTTGAAATATGTTAATGTAGCTTTCTCTTCATCTGTCTACACTATGTAATCTTTCACCAATCAGCTACTGTGCGCATGAGTAATGGGGCGGAATTAGAGCTGTTAAAGCTCTTTGGCTTTGAAGAACAAAAGTAGGATTTTTGAGGGGTGTTTTACAAGATAATTGTCTTTACTCCAGGTGATTTTGGAAAAAGAAAAGAGATTTTCAAAATTCTTTAAGCCTCTATTAGCATATTAAGATTTCAGTCCTCAAAAAAGAAAAAAAGATTTCAGTCCTCCCAGCTGAAGTGCTCAGATGCATCTACAGTGAGGTAGAGAAACATCAAGAAAATGGGTCTTGGGACTTTTGGAAGAAGGTGGTTCGAGAGGTTTCTACAGTAGAGAGAAGGGAGAAAGAGCTTCTTTCAATAGAGAGAAGGGAAAAATATCTTTCCCTTTTCTGTGAGGGGTGTGAGTTTAAAGAACATTATAGAAGTATTAAGACTATATCAGAGGAAACTAAAAATAGTTGAAGTTGGTAGCTTACTTCCCTGGATAGATCATAGAAGAGGCTAAAAGATGGAGAAATCTTTTTGATCTTTTCCAAGCCCTGAAGGCAGGAGATACCTATATGGAAGAGTACTGAGGCAGTGGAAGACTGGTGGGACTAGTAGAGACTTAGAAATCTTTCACCTGAAAGTACAAATGCCTGGAAAGAAGAGCTTTGGAAAGTTTCAGTAGGACACCTCAAAGAATCTGAGCCCACTTCAGTACAGAAATGATGAGAGCAACCACAAAACAGTGGAAACCAATGAGGACCTAGGGAACAGTATATAAATCTGAATATACATAGGCTAACTTTTTGTCACAAATGTGTATCTCTTGTCCAAATTTCACCTTTGAATTATTTTTTTTTAAAAAAGAAGTATTTATTTATTTCAGAAAGAGAGAGAACAAGCAGAGGAGGGGCAGAAGGAGAAGGAGAGAATCCCAAGCAGACTCCAAGAGCAGGGAGCTGAGTCAGTGCTTGATTTCACACCTCTGAGATCCTGACCTGAGTCCAGAATCAAGTGTTAGACACTTAATCGACTTAGCCACCAGGCACCCATCACCTTTGAATTCTAACAAACCTACCCATTTTCCTGCTCAACATTTCTACTGGCATGACAAATTAAAATCTTAAAATTAGCATACTCCCTCAAAATTAGCATACCTAAAACAGAAATCTTATGTTTACAACCCCACACCTGCTTCTCCTTCTGCCTTTTCCATTTCAATAATGTTCACCTTACCCAGTTGTTGAGTTTAAAATCTTGAACATCAGTCTTTACCTTACTCTGAAACTAATACTCAATTTCAAATCCATCTGCAGATTTGGCCACCTCCGAATTCACAATACGATCAAAATATGCGTACTTTCCATTCATCCCCACTACTGCCACTTTAAGCCAATATCCTTTCTTGCATGTACATTTGTGATAGTTTCTTAACTGCTCTCCCTCATTCTAGTTTTGCCAACTTTAACTCTATTTTGTATGCACACACATGTTGGTGTGATACTTTTAAGAGAAAAGTCAGATTATGGGATCCTTGGGTGGCGCAGCGGTTTGGCGCCTGCCTTTGGCCCAGGGCGCGATCCTGGAGACCCGGGATCGAATCCCACATCGGGCTCCCGGTGCATGGAGCCTGCTTCTCCCTCTGCCTGTGTCTCTGCCTCTCTCTCTCTCTCTCTCTCTCTCTCTGTGACTATCATAATTAAATAAAAAAAATAAAATTAAATTAAAAAAAAAAAAAGTCAGATTATGTCTCTCAGCTACCTGAATCTGACGAGAGGTTTTCTGCAGCACTAACAACAATATCCGGATCTTTCACTGTAACCTAGGCAGGACGGGGAGGGGCAGGGACGCCCGCAGATCCTCGGGGTCACTGCGGGAGGAGCGAGGGGAGCACAGTGCACCTGCCCCTCTCGGTAAGCGGCAGGAGTGCAGCCCCCGGAGCCTCAGGGACAAGCCGGGGGTCAGGCAGGGGCTGGGGGGTGGGGGCTGAGCCCCAGGAGCAGGTCCAGCCCACAGGCCTCAGAACCCCAGGGCGCCAGGGGAGGCCCCTGATCCTGCGCTCCCCCAGGACAAGTGGAGGTGGGGAGGGTCCAGGATAGGGAGGCTCCTCCTGCCGGGGGCGCCCCAAGCTGTGCAGGTCAGCGTCCCCCATCCCGGGAGCACTTAGGCCCGTGCAGACTGGGAGCTGCCAGGGGAGGGTGGTGTGTTCTGAAGAAGCTGACCCCCGAGTGGGGAGATGGCAGCCACCAGTGTTGCTGTTCCTCCTGGTATCACCCCGTGCCTGGGGTGGGGGGGACAGGGGCCTCACGGCCTACACAGCTCCCACTGAGCCTGGCACCCGGCAGGGGGCGGGGCATCTCCCCAGGTGCACACAACTGAGAATCAGCTCCACAGCCCCGCCCCCAGAGACCAGCTGGAAGGACACGGAAAGAGCAAGTTCGTGACCCAGGAGCACTGGAAAGCTCCAGGACTGAGGGAAAATAGTATATATAACTAGAGGGTCCTGCTTTTTTTTTTTTTTTTCCATTACAACTCATTTCTATATCAGACTAAAAATTTCCAATATTTTTCTCTTTTCCCAACTTCACTACAATATTTTACCAACTCTTCATTTTTAAGTTTTTTTCCTTTTTGACTTTCATATTTCTACAATTACATACCTTAGATAGATTTTTCACTTCTGGATTCCCTTCAACACATTCAATTTCATTTTGGGAGATATATGAGAAATGGGGTTTTGTTTTGTGTTTTTTGTTTTTTCTGCCTCGTTTTGTTTTACAATGGTGGAAGTTAGTACCTTCTAAAACACGACCAGCATGCACCAGAACCAAGTGGAACACTGTGCTGGTTTATTCTGTGAGATTATATTCTCTCTTCCGTCCCATTCTGCCCCCCTCTTTTATCTGGTTTATATTGTGGTGGTCAGTGGTGGGGCTTTCTCCAAGTATTTCTGGTTTATATAAATTTGGGGCTGAGCATCTTCTAACATACAGAACGAAATACACTCAAAACCAAGAGGATCGCCTCTAGGATCCCTCAGTAGACTACATTCTCTCCCCATCCTCACCACCATCCCCCCCTTTTTTCCCTCTTTTTTCACTTTATTTGTTTTTCTTTTTCTTTTTTCTTCTTTGCTTGGCTTTTGGCTTTTTATTTTTACTACTTTGTTTTAAAATTTGTTTTTCACTTTAGTGGTCCTTTTGTTTTATTTTTTACTGTTCTTCTTTTTCTTTTATTTTCTGGTCTCTGACCTCTTCAGAATCATCTAGAGTGCATTTTATTGAGGTTGTGGCTGATATTCTTGACTCAGCCCACTCATATAGCCACTCTGCACTGGGCAAAATGACTAGAAGGAAGAATTCACCACAAAAGGAAGAATCAGAAACAGCACTCTGCCACAGAGTTACAGAATCTGGATTTCAATACGATGTCAGAAGCCAATTCAGAAGCACAATTATAAAGTGACTGGTGGTTCTGGAAAAAAGCATGAATGACTCAAGAGACTTCATTAGTGCAGAATTGAGATCTAATCAGCCTGAAATTAAAAAATCGATTAATTGAGATGCAATCCAAACTAGTCCTAACGACAAGGACTAATGGGGTGGAAGAGAGAGTGAATGACATAGAAGACAAGATGATGGCAAGGAAGGAAGCTGAGGAAAAAGAGAAAAACAATTAAGAGCCCATAAGGAAAGGCTTCAGGAAATAAATGACAGCCTGAGAAGGAAAGATCTACGTTTCATTGGAGTTCCAGAGGGCACCGAGAGGGATAGAGGGACAGAAAGCATATTTGAACAAATCATAGCTGAGAACTTCCCTAATCTAGGGAGGGACACAGGCATTCAGATCCAGGAGATAGAGAGATTCCCCCCAAAATCAATAACAACCATTCAACACCTAGACATTTAATAGTGAAACTTGCAAATTCCAAAGATAAAGAGAAAATCCTTAAAGCAGCAAGAGATCCCTAACTTATATGGGGAGAAATATTAGGTTAACAGCAGACCTCTCGACAGAGACCTGGCAGGCCAAAAAAGGGCTGGCAGGATATAGCCAGGGTCCTAAATGAGAAGAACCTGCAGCCAAGAATACTTTATCCAGCAAGGCTCTCATTCAGAATAGAAGGAGAGAGAAAGAGCTTCCAGGACAGGCAGAAACTGAAAGAATATGTGACCACCAAACAGGCTCTGCAAGAAATATTAAGGGGGACCCTGTAAAAGAAAAAGGAAGCCCAAAGAAATAATCCACAAAACAGGGACTGAATAGGTATTACGATGACACTAAATTCATATATTTCAATAGTTACTCTGAATGTGAATGGGCTAAATGATCCCATCAATAGATGCAGAGTATCAGACTGAATAAAAAGCAAGACCCATCTATTTGCTGTCTATAAGAGACTCATTTTAGACCTAAGGACACCTCCTGCCTGAAAATAAAAGGTTGGAGAACCATTTACCATTCAAATGGTCCTCAAAAGAAAGCAGGGGTAGCAATTCTCATATTAGATAAATTAAAGTTTATCCCAAAGACTGTAGTAAGAGATGAAGAGGGACACTATATCATACTTAAAGGGTCTATCCAACAAGAGAACCTAACAATCATGAATATTTATGCCCCTAATGTGGGAGCTGCCAAGTATATCAATCAATTAATAACCAAAGTAAAGACATACTTAGATAATAATACACTAATACTGGGAGACTTCAACATGGTGCTTTCTGCAAATGACAGATATTCTAAGCTTACCATCACCAAAGAAACAAGGGCCTTAAATGATACACTGGACCAGGTGGATTTCACAGATATTTACAGAACTTTGCATCTGAATGCAATTGAATACACATTCTTCTCAAGTGCACATGGAACTTTCTCCAAAATAGACCACATACTGGGTCACAAATCAGGTCTCAACTGATACAAAAAGATTGGGATTGGCCCCTAGATATTTTCAGACCACAATGATTTGAAACTAGAACTCAGTCACAAGAAGAAATTTGGAAGAAGCTCAAATACGTGGGTTTTAAAGAGCATCCTGCTAAAAGATGAAAGGGTCGGGGCAGCCCCAGTGGCGTAACGGTTTAGCGCCAACTGCAGCCCAGGGTGTGATCCTGGGGACCCGGGATCAAGTCCCACATCAGGCTCCTTGCATGGAGCCTGCTTCTCCCTCTGCCTCTCTCTCTCTCTCTCTGTCTGTCTCTCATGAATAAATAAAATCTTAAAAAAAAAAAGATGAAAGGGTCAAACAGGAAATTAGAGAATTATAAAGACGGAAACTAATGGAAACAAAGATACAACCATTAAAAATCTTTGGGATACAGCAAAAGCAGTACTAAGAGGGAAATACATCGCAATACAAGCCTCCCTCAAAAATTGGAAAAAACTCAAATACACAAGCTGACCTCACACCTAAAGGAACTGAAGAAAGAACAGCAAATAAAACCCATACCAAGCAGAGGAAGGGAGATAATAAAGATTCGAGCAGAACTCAATGAAATAGAGACCAGAAGAACTGTAGAGCAGGTCAACAAAACCAGGAGCTGGTTCTTTGAAAGAATTAATAAGATAGATAAACCCCTATCCAGCCTTCTTAAAAGGAAAAGAGAAAAGACTCAAATAAATAAAATCATCAATGAAAGGGGAGAGATTACAATAAATACCCAGGAAATAAAAAAGATTTTAAAAATGTATGATGAGCAGCTATATGTCAATAAATTAGGCAATCTAGGAGAAATGGATGCATTTCGGGGAAAACCACAAATTACCAAAACTGGAAGAGAAAGAACTGGAAAACCTGAACAGGCCAATAACCAGGGAGAAAATTGAAGCAGTCATCAAACACCTCCCAAGACACAACAGTCCAGGGCCAGATGGATTCCCAGGGGAATTCTACCAAACGTTTAAAAAGGAAACAATACCTATTCTACTAAAGCTGTTCCGCAGGGCAGAAAGGGATGGAATGTGTCCAAACTCGTTTTATGAGGCCAGCATTACGTTGATTCCCAAACTAGAGAAAAACCCCACAAAAAGAAGAATTATAGACCAATATCCAGATGAACACGGAAGCAAAAATTCTCACCAAGATACTAGCCAATAGGACCCAACAGTACATTAAGTGGATTATTGGGAACCCTGAGCGGCTCAGTGGTTGAGCATCTACCTTCAGCCTGGGGCGTGATCCCCAGAATCCTGGGATGGAGTCCCACGTCAGGCTTCCTGCATGGAGCCTGCTTCTCTCTCTGCCTGGGTCTCTATTTCTCTCTCTGTGTGTCTCTCATGAATAAATAAATTAATTAATTTAAAAAGAGGATTATTCACCATGACCAAGTGGGATTTATCCCTGGGATGCAAGGGTGGTTCAACACTCATAAAACAACATGATAGATCACAGCAACAAAAGAAAAAACAGGAACCATATGATCCTCTCAATAGATGCAGAGAAAGCATTTGACAAAATACAGCATCCATTCCTGATCAAAACTCTTCAGAGTGTAGGAACAGAGGGAACATTCCTCAGCATCTTAAAAGCCATCTACGAAAAGCCCACAGCAAATATCATTCTCAATGGGGAATCACTGGGAGCCTTTCCCCTAAGATCAGGAACACACAGGGATGTCCACTGTCACCACTGCTATTCAGCATAGTACTAGAAATCCTAGCCTCAGCAATCAGGCAACAGAAATAAAAGGCATTCAAATTGGCAAAGAAGAAGTCAAACTCTCCCTCTTCACAGATGACATGATACTGTACATAGAAAGCCCAAAAGACACCACCCCAAGATTACTAGAACTCGTACAGCCATGCGGCAGTGTGGCAGGATACAAAATCAATGTCCAGAAATCAGGGGCATTTCTATACACTAACAATGAGACTGAAGAAAGAGAAATTAAGGAATCAATCCCATTTACAATTGCACCCAAAAGCATAAAACACCTAGAAATAAACCTAAGAAAAGAGGTAAAGATCTATACCCTAAACACTACAGAACACTTCTGAAAGAAATTGAGGAAGACACAAAGAGATGGAAAAGTATTCCATGCTCATGGATTGGACGAATTAATATTGTGAAAATGTTTATGCTGCCCAGGGCAATTTACACATTTAGTGCAATCCCTATCAAAATCCCATGGATTTTATCCACAGAGTTGGAACAAATCATCTTAAGATTTGTGTGGAATCAGAAAAGACCCTTAATAGCCAGGGGAATATTGAAAAAGAAAACCAGAGCTGGGGGCATCACAATGCCAGATTTCAAGCTGTACTACAGAGCTGTGCTCATCAAGACAGTGTGGTACTGGCACAAACACAGACACATAAAAAAAAAAAAAAAACACAGACACATAGATCAATGGAACCGAATAGAGAATCCAGAAATGGGCCCTCAGCTCTATGGTCAACTAATATTCGACAGAGCCGGAAAGACTATCCACTGGAAAAAGGACAGTCTCTTCAATAAATGGTGCTGGGAAAATTGCACAGCTACATGCAGAAGAATGAAACTAGACCATTCTATTACACCAGACACAAGGATAAACTCAAAATGGATGAAAGATCTAAATGTGAAACAAGAATCCCTCAAAATCCCAGAGGAGAACACAGGCAGCACCCTGTTTGAACTTGACCACAGCAACTTCTTGCAAGATACACCTATGAAGGCAAGGGAAACATAAGCAAAAATGAACTATTGGGTCTTAATCAGGATTAAAAGCTTCTGAAGCAGTCAATAAAACTAAGACAACCTAGAGAATGGGAGAAGATATTTGCAAATGACAGATCAGATAAAGGGCTAGTATCCAAGATCTATAAAGAACTAATCAAACTCAACCCCCAAGAAACAAACAATCCAGGCATGCAATGGGCAGAAGACATGAACAGATTTTCACCGAGGAAGACGTAGACATGGCCAGCAAGCACATGAGAAAATGCTCCGCATCACTTGCCATCAGGGAAATACAAATCCAGACCACAATGAGATCCTACCTCACACCAGTGAGAATGGGGAAAATTAACAAGGCAGGAAACCACAAGTGTTGGAGAGGATGCGGAGAAAGGGGAACCCTCTGCACTGTTGGTGGGAATGTGACCTGGTGCAGCCACTCCGGAAAACTGTATGGAGGTTCCTCAAAGAGTTAAAAATAGATCTGCCCTACGACCCAGCAATTGCACTGCTGGGGATTTATCCCAAAGATACAGATGCAGTGAAACACCAGGACACCTGCCCCGCAGTGTTCACAGCAGCAATGTCCACAATAGCCAAACTGTGGGAGGAGCCTCAGTGTCCATTGACAGATGAATGGATAGAGAAGATGTGGTCTATATATACACTGGGATATTCCTCAGCCCCCAGAAGGGACAAATCCCCATTTGCTTCGACGTGGATGGATCTGGAGAGTATTATGCTGAGTGAAGTAAGTCAATCGGAGAAGGGTAATCATCATATGGTTTCACTCATATGGGGAATTTGAGAAATAGTGAAAGGGATTATAGGGGAAAGGAGGGGAACTGAGTGGGAAATATCAGAGAGGGAGACAACCATGAGAGACTCCTAACTCTGGGAAAGGAACACAGGGCTGTGGAAGGGGAGGTGGGTGGAAGGATGGGGTGATTGTGTGATGGGCACTGAGGAGGGCACCTGATAGGTTGAGCACTGGGTGTTATATGTTGGCAAATCAAACTTAAATAAAAACAAATGTAAACAAAAATCTTTATTAAGTAGGTAGCATTTAAGGTAGACCTTGAGGAATACATATGGTTTCTTAGGATCCAATCAGAACCTGAAAGCGAGTTAGATCCAAGCAATAGATTGCAGACGTGATGACAACTTATCAGCGTCCTGCTTGTAGGATACTGGATTCCATTTTGAGAGACCAGCTTATACTGCAGTTGCAAAATGGGGAAAGGCAAAGTCACAGGGCAAAAGTCCTAGCAGCTCTTAGTTACCAAGGCAAGAATCTGGGTATCCAGAAGCAAGCCTTTTCTTGGTTTGTAGGACTCTGGTGCCTAGAAGGTCATAGCCTAGTTTATAGGTTTATGTGGGAAAAGAACAGATTTGAGGCTGGTTTTAGGCTGCTGTGCTCATTTTTTTCAGACTTTTCCAATATTGCCCCTGCCAGGGAGCAGGATGGTTTCCAGGATCCAAGGTGGTCTGGACCTAGAGATTGGGACTAAGTGTCTTGGTCTGGGTAGGCTGTGCTATGGACTGAATTGCGTCATCCGAAAATTCATAGGTTGAAGCCCTACCCCTCCATATGGCTTAAGTGGAAAAGAATCTTTAAAGAGGTGATTCAGGTTAACTGACAGTGGAGCCCTAATCCAAAAGAACTGAAGTCTTGATATGAAGAGACAGACAGCTCTCTCTGTCCTCCATGTGGGGACGCAGGACAAGGTGGCCATCAGTTAGCTGGGGGCAGAGTTCTTACGGGAAAGCCAGCACGCTAGCTCCCTGCTCCTAGCCCTCCCAGCCTCCAGGGCTCTAACAAAGTAAGCTTCGGGTGCTTCAGCACCTCCGTCTACGGTATTTTCTTACCGCAGCCTAACCTAATGCATGAAAGCCAGCAGCGGTCTACAAATTCACGACTACCACTTGGCAAAGTGACCAGGCAAGAGTCAAATCAGAATTTCAGTGTTACTGCCTATGGAAATTCCCGGATAATAGACATTAGGCGGTTTGAGAGGTTGTGGACCTGCTCCGTGGTGCTTCTGCCCACAGCCTCCTGCCCTTGGGTAGTGCCTCCACCTTGCAAAGGGCTGGCCCTACGCGGCCAACCTGATCCCTGGTCATGACGTTGGCGAGCTCATCCATGATGGTTCAGCACCCATGGCCTAAGGTTCCTACCTACCTTGGCGAGCGAGGCCCTACATGATCCAGCCCCCGTGCTGCACTTTTGATTCACTTCCTGCCACTAACACTAACACTCTAATTTTTGGCCTAAAAGAACAGTGTCGAATGTCACGTGTTCCCATACTATTTTCACAGCTTCAAGCTCTACACTCTTCCTGGAAGCCTTCTCTCCTTCTCAATCCTTCTCCCCCATGTTTATTTATTATTTATTTATTTATTTTTCTTCTCCCCCATTTTTAAAACAGCCATCCCTTCTTCAAGCCCTGGCTATAGTCTTGTCATTTTTCCCTGTCTTTCCGCATCCACATCTTTCCCCATCCCAGAACAGTATTCTGTTCTACTTACTCCCATTACATCTTGAATGTTCATGCATTATATAAACTCAGCTGCCATCTCTTTTGCAGTGTGCTTCCCTGGAGTAGACTTATTTCAGAGCCATAACTTGTCACATGTTATTCACTTGGCCTGGAAAACTGTCTCCCTCTCTCCTTGTGCTTCTGTTTTGCAAACGTAATTCCTCTTCATCATCAGTCCTTGGCCTAAAATTCTTCTGGAAAACCTTCCCAGTCTCTTAAGGTTAGCTGGTCTCCCGATAAATACCCCTTCTCACTCTCATTAGCCCTTGATAGCATTGTATTTATTTATTTGCTATTTTCCTCACTCCGGAATGATGAGTGAATGTCTTCTCTTGGCTTGAACTATACTGTCCAGGACAGTAGCTGCTAATGACAGGTGACTCATGAACCCTTAAAACGTGGCTGGTCTCCGTTGAGTTGGGCTGTAATTATAAAATAGCCATCAGATTTTGAAAGTAGAACCAAAAAATAATATAAAGTATCACAATAAAATTTTGTATATGTATTACGTGTTGGAATGATAACATCTTGGACATACTGAGCTAAAAAATTATTTAAATTCACTTTTTTTGTTTTTACTTCTTCTCATCTGGCCACTGGAAAATTAAATATTCTCATATGTGCCATATATTGTTTCTACTGGATAGCACTACTCTAGGTCATGCTCTTCAAACATGGGGAAAACATATTTTATTGATTTTTCTTCATATGCTTGTATGGCTCAAAACCGTATTGAATGAATATATAAATAAATAAACATTAATAAATTAATAAATGGCAATCAGTGGAAAAATAGCAATATCAAAAGCAAACAAGTTTACACAGGTTGTTATTAATCCAAGTGATTTTAGATTCATCCTAACAATGCTCTTTTCTTTATATTTTTGTAATATAGAAGAAATCAGGGAAAAGAGACCAGCTTGAAAACCTTATAATGGTAAAGTTTTGACTCTAAAATGTACATCCTGACTTTAATATATACTTTCAATTTTTCATTTGAATCTGTGTTTGGGGGGCAATTCAGAATGTGCCTGTCATAGGCAGATGCTTCTGTTCTCTAAGACTAGAGACATAGGAATCAGTAGGTGGTGGTGCAGATGGCAAAGAGAGGGTGGGGTGACATTTCAAACTGTGGGCGGGACTAATGCAAATTTGGCAGCCCGAATGGAATTTTTGTAGGCCTGATAATTTTTGCAAGACTTCTTGCTTCCCAAGAAGCCTTTGTCTATCCCCCAAACCCCCAACACACACACACACACACACACACACACACACACACACACACGATTATCTTAACTCTCTCCATTGGAAATCTTTTATATTGCAATTCTCAAAGACCAAAAGAATCCTTCTCAAAATTGTGCTTATGGGACCAAACTTTATGCTTTTAATATCAGAAACCACAGGGATGTCTGTTAAAAAGGATCTTAAATGTAGATAAATAAATTTGGTTTTCATTATGCATTTAATTATTAGAAACATTATGCATATGTATAGTTTTAATATTTAATAACAGCAAATTATTTCATCTGATTTTTTTTTTTTTTTGCTATGGTCATTGAAATTGCAGAGCTAAAGAATGCAAACTTCCTGAGATAAGTCAACCTCCACAGTGAGCTTGGCTGGCATGACTCAATGCCATTTCCAAAAGCACAAGGTAGAGGAATTTAATCTCTGTATCCTTGATCCCTAACCTTTCTGTAGAGAATGCCCTCCAGCTTGTCAACATGTTCATATAGCAATGATATGTTTTCAACTGTCTAGCCATTATGGCCTGCTGAGTTATATTCTTTTTTTTTTCTTTTATGTGCTTGATCATGGGAGGCCCAATTATGTTACTGAAAATTTTAACTGATGGTAAATTACTCTTACCAATATTCTCCTCTACCAAATTTGTAAAAATATTGGATTTTCAAAGATGAAATTGTTCAATGACTATGATTAAATGATAGAATGCTTTTGGCCCCACAAAATGCAGTAAACCCTTATGTTTTTAATTCCAGTCAATCTCCTTTTAAGTTTTTGCTGTGGCAAGAAAGAAAAAAAGAGAGTGATACTGTCAAGTATTAAGTGAGGCTCTGGAATAACCCATATTGTTAATTGGGATGGTAGTTACTAGGAAAAACAACTTGCCATTATGTAGTAAAATTGCATCTACCCCACTACCAAAAAATTCATTCTTAGAATCATGTCCTAAAGAAATTCTCATACACGTTAACCAAGAAATAGGTACAAGAATGTTCACAGGAACACTCTTGGTGACAGCAGAGAATTAGGAACTACACAAAGGTCTATCTGACAAATTTATACAATGGAATGCTAGACAGCAAGAAAAATGATCTGTAGGTAAAATAAGCATGAATATACCTTGGAGTCATAAGGTTGAGAAGAAAAATAAGACATAAAGGACTACATACAGTAAAATCCCATTCATATAAAGTTTGACATATGCAATATTAAGCAATACATTGATTAGAAATACAGATATAGGAGATAAAAATGTTCATACATTTAAAAAAAAAGTCATGACGAACAGAAAGCTCAAGATACTAGTGAATTCATGGTGAACAAGGGGTGGGGAGTGATGCAAGCAAGGCAGAGCAAGCAAGGGCTTCCAAGTCATCCCAGAAATGCTCTGTTTTTTAACCTGAGTGATGGGTATCGGAGTATTTAATTTATTAATTATATTTTATATAAAGACAAGTTATTAAGTTTCATTAAAACTTACAATTTGTTATGAATATATGTGTATATCAAATAGTTAATGTAAAATAATTTAAAACACAGAGTTAAAAAGGAAAGAAAGGGAGGGAAGGAGAAAGAAAAACATGAAAAAATAAACAGGGAAAAATAATGACTAAGAAAGAGGGAATAAAATAAAACCAGTCTATCTGAGCAAAATGGAAATCCCAAAGAGAAAGTTGCAAAGAATAGAGAAATGTTGGTTATGATTTAATTTCCCTGTTATGTTAACAGTGAAATTGAAATAAGCATGATGATGATGTAGTATCTAATGTTTATGCAATATTTTCCAGACCGTTTCCTCAGTTTATGAATTAACTGATTAGACCATTAAGATTACTTCATGGAAGACATTCTATTGCTGTTTTCAGTTTTCACAGTATTAAACTAAAGGAAATAAAATCCCAGTAAACTTGAAAAAGTCACATATTTGGTAAGTGGCAGAGTTGAGTAATCCTATTACAGACAGCCTCCGAGAATTAAGGTGCCCAGATAATGAATAAGTAAACCTATCTGGCAAAGCCTCCATGAAATTCCCCCAGTCCTTTCTAGAATACAGCTAGGTCATTTATGGGACTTTTGCTCAATCTTGTGGAAATCAGGCAAACTTGCTTCAGGAGTTGTAAGATTAAAATCTGAGTTTCTACCTTTACCTTTTAAGAAATTCTACAGTTTCTTGCCTCTTCTCAAGACTGGTCATCCTGCGTGAGATACTGAGTTTGGAATCTGTAGCAGAGGCATTATTAGGTCACTTTTATTAGATGCATTTTCATGCATTACTGTATCTTCCTCTATTTCAATCTTTCATCTTCTTCCCAGAGAAATAGTAAGTCTTATAAAATGAATATAATGAAAATAGGATTTTTCATCCAGTACATAATGTTTACTTCAAGAATAAAATTGAATAATATATTCCATATCTTCAGTCTAGTTTTTTTTTTTTCTTCAGTCTAGTCTTTTTTTTTTTTTTCAGTCTAGTCTTAATTGAAAACTCACTGAGAGCAGTGCCACGTGTAGAGTTTTATAGCCGGAAACCATCACAAGTGGTTACAAACAAGGAAAAATGATAAGATTCTATGTATTTTCTAAAATATTAGTATATGTTATAACCATCTCTTAATTTCTTACATCATTGTGATGACCTTATTTTGTGCAATGATATATGTTTATTAATATTTTATCATTGTAGTTAGTAGAAGTCATCATAAAACAAAATTACATATGACTCATCAAGTCGAGGGGAAAAGCTCAGAATAGTCATCAAAAGTGAGTCACCTTCCTTTTATTCTCTTACCCTGTGGTTCCATGACCTGAGACAGCAGTGATTACATCCTTCCCTGCCCAACTTTCTATGGAACCGAAATCTACCCTCCACCTTAGTCCTTGCTTTAAGTGTGATGAGAATGTGAGGAAAATCTAAAGAGTTTTCCAGATCAGGATACAGCAAGAACACCACAGTCTTCAGAGTCAGTGAAGCCTGGCAGTGTGCCTTCCTAAAGAAGTTTCATAATCTTGTTTTCACTCTCAACAAATCCTTTAAATTTAGCTTCAATTTGTATAAGGGGAGTTAGACCTCCTTCACAAGGTAGTTGTGAAAATTCAGTGAGCTGATATATAAAAAATATACAACAGCATCTCATGCTAGTAGGTGCTTAATAATTTTTAGTGTCCTGAACTTCCATTAACCCAAGTAGATTTTTTAGACCCATTATGAATATATGTAGCCTCAATATCTCTAAAATCATATGGATAAAACCAAAATAATGGAGAAAATACCTTTTCAGGGCATATGAGTCATATCACATTCCTCAGGTCCTTGTCCGGCTGCCTTCAGGACTCCTCAGCTCTGATCGTTGATCATTGGACTCTGCCAGGATTTTCAGCCTTGCTGGTATCCATGGATGGAGGCATTTTTACAAGATCTCACTCAGTGCATAGAGACCTAAGATCAAGTAAGCCTCGCTGATAGTTGTCCTCTTAACCTGTGCCTTAGTTGTTCCAAATGTGTCTCAACTTATTTTAATACCTTTGCTCCTAATTCTGGTAACCAGATTCCTGATCTCCCCTATTTATCCCTTCACCTCCCCCAATCTATTCCCCTCAGATTTGCAAAGATAAATTGTTAACTGTACATCTCTGGTCATGTTATCCTCCAGTTAAATCCTTCAGTGATTTTTCATAATCCTAAGATAAAAGCTAAACTTGATCTTGAAGATCAAAAGTTAACATGATCTTGAAGATTCTGTATAATTTTCACTCTTTATCCCCTTTGTAGCCTCCTAGAGAAGCACTCGTTTTTTTGTTTGTGTTTTTTTTTTTTTTGTATGTTTTTGTTTGTTTAACTAAAGTCCAACAACATTAGCTTTAAATTTTTTTTTCTTGAATGTGATAAACTCTTTCCTGCCTCTGGCCCTATTGCTTCATCAGACTGCCTTCAAAATTTCCTCATTTCTGATTTTTTGTAGCAATTTGACTGTTATATACTTAAATGTGACTTTTTTTTGTATTACAGATTGAGTTTCACAGTGCTTCCTAAATTTCTGAGCTGACATTCTTTGTCAGTTTTAGAAATTCTCAACCATTCTCTGTGCTTCTGCCCTGTTCTCTCTCCTTTCCTTGTGAGACTCCAATTACATGTATGTTAGACCTTTACCCTCCATCCCACATGTCTATACACAATTTTCTGCATTTCTCTCTTTTTTTTCTCTTCTGTCTCTCTCTTTAGTCTGGATAGTTGGAATAAATCTCTATTCCAATCCCATAGTCTTGTCTCCTGCATGTCCATGATGCTATTAAACACAACTATTTTCAGTTCTAAAATTTCTCTCATATTTTTCTTAGATAGTTTTCAGTTCTCTGACAAAATTTTCCCTCATTTCCCTCATTTATTTCTCCACATTTTTCTCTCTTTTCTTGAACGCTGTAATAATAATTATTTGCATGTCCTTGTCTGCTGTCTCCACTTTCTGGATTCCTGTAAGTCTATGTTTATTTTCTTAAGTTTTCTAAATGTTTGATCCTGTGGTCCAGTCTCTTAGCATCCCTAGACTTGCTGACTAAGTTCTGGGCATTAGGCATAAAAATGAAACAGAACAAAACATGGAGGTTCCAAATTATGTTATCTTTCCCTTTCTCCTTGTAGAAAAATGTATTGAGACTAATCTCCTTAATATAATTAGTAACTTCTGGGTTGAGGTTTCAGTAATGTTTTGTCTGCTTCTGCATTTCTCCAGTTTGAGGGCCTTCCCCTCTAGGTTTTTTTTAAAAAAGCATCTGAGCCCTTTTTCTGGAATTTCAGAATCCTAATTTTTCCTTCTCCCACTCCCCTCACCTCCCAGCAAAGTGCAACTATTGATAACTCTGCTATGCTTTTCAAGAGCTTACTTCTTGGCTTGTTAAACTAGCCATGTGTCAGGAATAATTCTCCAAACCTCTCTCCTCATCAGCCTTATGAGACTGCTGAAATATCTTCTGATTTCCTTCCATTGGAGATATTTTGCCCAGGCAGAGTCCATGTCTCAAGCATTTGCTGAGGAATATTCACTCACCTTTCTATGGTCTTCCTTTCTCTGGCCCTCTACTCTGGCTGACTTTGGAGTTCCTTGATACTCTTTCACATTTTGTGTGACTTTTCTAATTATTCCCAAAAGAAGCTTTGGTCTGCTACCAGCTATCCCATTCTATCAGAATAAGAAATATGCTTCAACTTTTTCACATAATTTTTCTCTACTTTTCACCTTTTATGATTAAATGTTTTTTGCTTACTGCCTTTCCCTGAAAAAAATTTAAGATCCAAAAGTATAGGGACCATTGTACTTTCTTCTTCTTCTTTACCTCCTTCACTTTCTGCTTCCCCCTCCTCCTTCTGCTTCCCTCCCTCATCTCTTACTCCCTTGTACTCCTCCCAGCCCCCCACCTTCTTGCCCCCTTTTTTCCCCCTCTCCTCTTTCTTGGAGTCTTTTACAGTTTTTATGTATCCAGGACCTGTATCTCCATGAGCTATTCACTCACTCAGTTCAACTAATCAGCATTTTTGTGGTTGCTGTTCCTTCTCCTGGGATGTAGCTTCATACTGCTAAAGCAGTGGTTTTCCATCCTGGCTGAGGACTTGGTCTTAGTTAGCAAAACCTTTATAAGAAAAATTTCAAAATACTGTTTTGGGTATGATGAATATGTATTAGTAGCAAAGACAACTAACTGTCTAACAAATGTGAAGCCCTGCTCCTATAGTATAACATTGACTTTGGCAAGCCCATGCTGGGGAAAAAGTCTGTGTTTCCTAACCCCTTTGCTCCTAGATAGGACCATGTAACCAATTCTCCTCATAGGAATTCTGTGAGTTGCTTTTATTTATTTATTTTTTAAGATTTTATTTATTTATTCATGAGAGACTCACAGAGAGAGGCAGGGACACAGGCAGAGAGAGAAGCAGGCTCCATGCAGGAAGCCTGATTCAGGACTCGATCCCGGGTCTCCAGGATCATGCCCTGGGGTGAAGGTGGCTCTAAAACCGCTGAGCCACCCAGGCTGCCCTTGAGTTGCTTTTATATCCACTTTTTAAAGAAGGAAGCCTGCATTCTCTTCTCTGTCTCCTTTTGCATGTGATGGTGAGTTTTAGGGAGCTTGGGGCCACATGACTAACAGAACCTTTTTTGCTAATATTATATGGCTGAATCCCCATGTTTTACTATTAATAGTATAAGAAGGAAATGCCTATTTTGTTGAGCTACTGAAACATGGGTTTATTTGTAAAAACAGTTAACATTCCTAAACTAATACAGAAATTGATTCCTTAAACTGGGTGATACCAGAACAAAGACTTAAAATATGTGGCTTTGGTTCAATGGTCAGGAGGTGTCCAGGAAAGGAGATGATCTAACAGGCTGGGAAAGTAGAGACTCCTGTTCTGCAGTGTCAAAACAGTTCATCAAATTGTTACCATCATAACTTTATAAAGACACCCCATACCACCAAAACTATAGCTCTGTCAAAAAGAAAAGAAAGGAAAAGAAAAAAAGGAAAGGGAAAGGAAAAGAAAAAAAAAAAACCCACAGTGAAGATAGTGCATGTTGGATGTTTCTTGCATGACTTCACAGAAATTTACAAGAAAGATAAAGGCTCATGTAAGAATAGGATGAAAAGTTCAGCCCTATGGCAGAGATTGGTTTAAGAGTCTATTATTCCAAAGACGTTTATGATTTCAAAAGGCACAAAGGAAACTGATATTTAAGAGATAGAAACAGAGAGAAGGAGGAAGAGGAATACAAGAACTAAAGCAGATTTGACTATTTAGTCTAGGAAAGAACTTTTGAGTGTGGTTAATATAACTTGGTACCGATGGAAGTGATCAGATCAGAAGCCTCTACCTTTTTAGAGAATTCTATTGTTACAAACCAAATAAACCAAAACATGACCCTGACCTAAAAGAAAAAGCCTACAGCTGTTCAAAAAAAGATCTCTGTCCCCTCAAATTTATAACAGGAATTGTGATCCAAATCTTTTACTGCTATTACAAATTAGCACAAATGCAGTGGCTTCAGACAACACAAGTTTATGATCTTATAGTTCTGGAGGTCAGAAATTCAAAATGCGTGCTAGACTTAAATAAAAATTTCAATGGGGCTGTGTTTCTTTTTCCATGAGACTTTTGTTTTGTTTTTGTTTTTGTTTGTTTGTCTTTTGCTTTTGTCAGCATCTAGAGACCATTGCATTCCTTAGCTTATGTCCTCCTCTGTCTTAAAAGCCAGCAATGGCTGGTTAAGTCTTTCTCAGGTCTTGTTATTCTGACATTGACTCTCCTGCCTCTCTTATTCATGTGTGAGGAGTCTTCTGATTATATTAGGCCCACCCAGATGATCTAGGATAATCTCTCCATCTTGAGGTTAGATAGCAACCTTAATTTCATCTACAACCTTCATTCTCCCTTGCCATGTCACGCAACATATTCAAGGGTTCAAAAGATTAAAACATAAACATTTCTGGGAGGATATGGTTCTTCCTATCACAGTGGGTATACTACTACTGTTATTCACTGCAGAAACAGTGTTGGAGAATAATGGACAAGGCTGGAGGCAGCAGCCATTGAAAATAATAAATAAGGAAATGTGTCTCAGAGTCAGAAATCAGGGCTTTATCATGGACCTTCTTAAGAGTATGTGTTCTTCACCACGTCATTCTGGTCAGCTGGATTTTGTCATTGCTGAGGAACAGTAACTGTTGTGTGTATGCCATTCTTCCTTTTGCAAATAGGAATTTTTTTTTGCAACCGTACTCTTTGCACTTTGGTGTGTGGTAAGGGGAGGGGCCAGAAACTTGCTCTTCGGAGGTTGCTGTGTCATGGGAAGCCATATCTGAATGAATTCGAATTGTGTAGAGTTCCTTGACATGCGGTTGGATTAAGGGAAGGGGCAGGAATTTAGCTTAGAAGAGAGAAAAAGTTTCTATATATGGAAAGAAGGAAGCACAGACACTTGATGGTCAGAAGATAACCTGATGGTCAGAAGATAACCAACTTGCTACCAAAATTTGTGCTCTAGCTTCTGTTGCATATATGGAAGTTTGCTGCCCAGACAGGGACCCCCATTTGTCAGCCTCCACTTGCATCTGTGTGGGGCCATTTGGCTAGTTTACTATGAGGGAATGAGAGTAGACATGATACATTTCAAGCTATGAAGACTCAGAGATTTCTTGTTTGGTGTCCCTTTCTTCTTTATTCTGGGTTCAAGACTCCGGAGCCTTAAGAGACAGAGGAGCCACGAGAAGGAAAAAAACCTTGCTTCTTGAATGACCACTAGGAGAAATCTGCTTGGTGACAGTCAAGTCTGCACTGGGTTACTAAATGGGCAATAGATATATTTCTTTTATGTTCAGTTCTCAAAAAGTAAGGTATTATTTGTCAGGGAAAACACTATTGCCCTAATACAGAATTATCTACATAGTCAGGGTGGAAAAAAATCCCTTAATCTTATAAAACAAAAATTTAACTTCAGATTAATCTTTCCCTTATTAAAACACCAATATTTATGAAAATCATAGCATAAGTGTGAAAATAATTAGTTGTAATATTTTAATCAGTGCTAAAATTTGTGACTATGTAGGTAAAAAAGAATGCCTAAAATAGCAAAAAGTGTTCATTTGAATATTCCTTTAAAAGTAAGAGGATAAGGGATGCCTAGGTGGATCAGCGGTTGACTGGTTGACTGTCTGCCTTCAGCCTGGGGTGTGATCCCGTTTCCAGGGATTGAGTCCCACATCCTGCTTCCTGTGGGGAGCCTGCTTCTACCCCATCTATGTCTCTGCCTCTCTCTCTTGTGTCTCTCATGAATAAAAATCTTTTTTAAAAAGTAGATAAAATATATTCCTTGATATAATTTAGCATAATCCTCTATTTTTATTTTTAAAGGTCTTGGTGATATTAAGTTTATATGAATATAATCTTGTCACATCAACTTTAAGGTTGGAACAGTTTTTATAGTAAAGAGAAAAAATATATATGTCTATTAACTACAATTACTGTTTTATAGAAAAAGAGTACAAATAGAATCAAATTTTATAGGTAATAACACCTGCAAATGTTGAGTGTATATGACAAGAATTAACCTATTTAGTTTTGCAAATCACTACTACCTTTCCCATAACATTTCAGACTTTGACTCTCTTTATGGTATCAAGGTGGTCTAGTCATGTCACTTATGTTTTAATTTAAACTCAAGAATTAGCTTGCTCCATCTCATAGTCTGATACTGAATGTAATAGTGAATTATCAAATAGTTACAATTCCAGTGCAATATTTCATATAAATTCAAACATTACATGGCTTTGGAAATTGTTTTCAAAAGTCACTATGCTTATAAAATTCTAATTTAAACTCCTGAACCTACAGGGTGACCCAGTCCATGTACTTGCCAGTGCTAATATCTGTACTAGTGCTGGTTATTCACGCTGACATAATAGAAATAAAGAGCAAAGTATCTGTCTCCAGATGATACAGATTTCTTTGGAAAACTCAAGTAATTGAAAGAGGAGGAAGGCTGATTACAATTCTATACTTTATCTATTGAATTGTTTTTATTTCCATAACCATACTTTCATTGTAATATATACTTTTCTGCCCAGGGCTGGAAGACCAGCTTCTATTTTTTAACCTATAAAGAGTTTTGTTTATTTTTTGCTTTCATTCTCTGAAAGGAGTCTGTGACCCATATGAGGTTTAAGACTTATAAGGAAGAGTAAAAAAACAAAACAAAACAAAACAAAAAAACACACACATAAAAATATCCTTCAGTGTCACATAAAGTATATCAAAGAAACATCTAAGGCTCTAAAGTACTCTGTTAATAATGCCTTCGTCTTGATTATCATTCTGACTTTTTTTTTTTTTTTAACCAAAACCAAAATAACTTCTCATTGTGCCTGGAAATCTTCTTTCAAGGTGTAGCTGGTTTGTCTGATAAACTGATTTTTGATAATGACAGATGGCTATGTATGTGTCAGTGGAAGAGGTGCTTATGCCTGTGAATGCATTTTGTAACTAACCCAAGGCAATAAATTAGATAATGGAGATTTACACCAAGTAGGAGAGGAAGATGGCCCTGAGGGGTGCATGCTTGGGGAAGAATCAGGTCCCTAACACGTCCTGCCCCTCGTACTGGAGAACAGGCCTCCACTTGGCCTCATGCGTTGTTCAGGCTGTTCTCGGACCCGCCAGTTCCAGGGAATTTGATACATGAAAGGCAGCGGGACGTCTGACAGGCAATTTTACTCGGGAATTGGTGTTAGCGGTAACACCTGATAATAAAACTCACCTCACCGAATCACCATTCTCCCCATGTACCGAGATAATCCACCGGCTTGGAAGCTTTGCTCTCAGCTATTGATTTATAAGATTTGTATTCATCGTGTCATTTTTTAAATGTCTTGCCCTGCCTTCCCTTAGCCCACCTCACATCATCTCCACCTGATAACTATTCTCTTTGTAAAGAACCAGCAGAACTCCGCAGACCCGCAGATTCAGTCTCATCTGCAAATTTGTCAGATATGCAAATTCTTAGGGCCCACCTGTATCCACCAGCCAGAAACTCAGGGCTCGGGCTAATGATGATCCGTGTTTTGGTAGGTCCTCGGGGTGTCAGGATGCATGCCCCAATGTGAGCAGCACCGATGGGTATGAATGATACTATAGCTTCAAGTCAGAGCTCTGGGTTTCTCCTGTCATTAGGATTTTCCAGCAGCCGCTCCTCAGTCCAGCCTCTCTCAATATCCTGGCGCTGAGTGTGTCCTTTGAAACTGCTTAGCGGGGAGGACAAACACTCCTGTCTACAGATCCACCTCTCCCGGATTGGCTCTTAGGAAGACAATTAGAACAGATTTCAGTAATACTGGGTTTACTTGAAACAGATGCAACACCTCATTTCAATTAATTTTTCTACATGTAATGCTTTTGGCTTGCTTACTTCCCTGTCTTGTTTCTTTCATAATATATTTACAGAGTGCCTACTACCGGCCCAGGTACTTGATGAGAAGCAGTATTGCATGTGCATTTTGCAGTCGAGTAAACTGCACTAGACATTACTGTATGTAGCAGAGATGTAATTTAGATATAGTTGGCATGTCATGTAAAGTGTATGATTCAAGGGTTTTTGGTATATTGACTAAGTTGTGGAACCATCCCAACTTAGGACATTCCATCACCCCAAAAAGAAATCCCATACCCATTAGAAGTCACTCCCCATCCCCCTACCTACTCCACACCCTCCCACCGCTGCTGAAAATCCGGCCTAGTCCTAGGCGATCACCAAGATACTTTCTGTCTCTATGGATTGGCTTCTTCTTATTTATATGACATGGCTTTGGACATATCATATAAATAAATCATATAATAGGTGATCTTTTCTGACTGGCTCCTTTTACCCAGCACGTTTTCGAGGTTCATCCATGTTGTAGCAGGTCAGGACTTCGTTAATTTTTATTGCCAAATAATATTTGCTTGGTGATACCACATTGTATTTATATATGGACGTTTGGTTTTTTGCTTTTTGGTTCTTATGTACATTGTTTCCAAGGACATTTCATGTACAGGTTTTTACGTATGTAAGTTTTCGTCTCTCTTGGGTTAATACCTAGGAGTGGAATTGCTGGGTCATATGGTAATTGTATATTTAACCTTTCCCAAAGCAGCCGCCCCATTTTGCATTGCGACCTGCAGTGTAGTTTCTAAGAGTTTTTGACCTGGTATTCTGGATACAAGTTGCAAGTTTTAAAACTTTCTTCTTGCAACCTAAGACTAGAAAAGAGGTAGATATCTCCTATAAACACTTACATATGACAAACACACATTTCATCCACTTTGGGGGTGGGTGTCAAGTAGAAATATATACATTTATGAAGCACATGATTCTTATTAGAATATTAAGCTCTTGGGATACTCTTAATAACAAGTGAATAGATGACTCACTGAAATAGTAATTCATTGAATGAAGACACATATAAATTTCTAGTTTGTATCCAAACATATGGTAAGTTCCTGTGATTTCCATTAGGCACTTACACATAAATGCTTCACATGTGAAAGACAAAACACTTGAGTGTTTTTTTCTCCATGAAATATAATACATTTTTTAATGCTCTTAATGAGATTAAGTGATGACCATCATCCTACATTAATCAATTGATATTTCCAAGGTTATTAAATTAAAAGTTATTTGAAGTCTGTTAGACTTTATGATTAGAAATGGTGATTATAGCCCTAGCAATTGAAGCTAAGCAGAAATTTGAATGCATGCTCAGGTTGCTGACTAAAATCGACATGTTCTTTCTGTGAGAAACTGCAAGCCTGTGTTTCAAGACAGTGATATAAAAAAATCACTGTTTGGTACACGTCTGTAAGTTGAAGATTGCCTATATCTATGGATTACCATTACTATTACAGTCTTTAAGAGATACTTTTACTTAAATTTCAAAAAATACTGCAGTGAGAAAGCAGTAAATTCAGTTAGTTGTCTTAATATTTCATTGAGAATTAAAATGACAAATCCTTTATTTGCAGATCTAATAGAAGTTATCAAAATGAAATGCATTTATAGATTTTATTGATCTAATTTTTCTGGTTTCATATTCAGTTTTTAAAGCTTCTCATTTACTTGATCAAGGTGAGGATGTTTTATTTCTATAACATGTTTCTTCCTCATCTCCATTGAAAGGGAAAAAAATCAGTACTCTGAAGGTGTCCTACTGAGGTATTGCTGTTTATGGAAGAACAGTACATGAAGCAGTAAATAGCTCTAGCCAGTGATTAAATGTAAAAGCAGAGTTGATGTACTCGATAAATGCAAATGTCATTTATAGTCTCACATACTTCAATATCATAAATACTCTTCTCATTGTATAAGTACAAGATGACAACACAAAATAAACTCTATAACATATGCCTAAGTGATACAAATAAGAAGGAGGTACATATGCCAATCTGAATTATAATTTTACTGTATTCATATACATACATATGTATGTGTATATGTACACATATATGTATACATACACCTATATGTGTGTATACATGTATATATACATATTTGTATATATGATATATATTATAACAGTGTTTCCAATTAATTATTGATTTTTTATAGAAGTTTAAATAAAAACTTTTTATGGTGATTAACTGCTTGAAGTAAACTATGTAAGGGATATAGGCTAAGTTGTCTATTTGAAAAAACGCTAACCATCAAAAATTTGTATAATTTAGTTATCAAGGTCATCAAAATTTGTCTAACATTAATCTTAAGTTGAATTAACATTTGCAAAAAAAAAAAAGGAATTAACATTTGCCACATGTCTGTCTACATAGCTAATACTTGCAGGTCTCACCAAACACTATCCCTGTTCAAAGGTGTAATAATTGATCTTTTTAAATAAAAATGATATTGGAAATCTTTCTACGATACTAAAAGCCATTAGAACATGCTCTTTAAATGGGTGACTTGAATGATATGTGAATTATGTATCAATAAAACTGTTAAAAAAAGAAAAAAATGGGAAAAGACACCTCATTATATATTTCCAATAACTATTTTTTCCATTGTATGTAAATTACCTACATACATAGAGCCTTGAAAAGCATTTATTTATTCTCATTTTTTTGTTACACATGAGAGCAATAGAATCTACCTATATTGATCACTAGTGTGCTAACATAATATGTACATTTTACAGCGTGGACACAAATTACAAAAGAATGAGAAAAATAATGGTACATACTTACTTAGAGCATGTGTCTACCATAAAGTTCATTAAATGTATACTACATGTCAGTTAATTGTCTTTACAGGTTATTGTTTAGATTTCTCAAAAATAATTTGTTATAGATTTTTCAAGTCTTAAGTCAGTAGAGAGGGAGATATTTTTCACATTGCACGTCTAAATGGTTTATCTGTTGTCCTGTAATATCACTCCTTTGGGGTGTGGTTACAAATTAATGAAAAAATGGAATGAATGAGTAAAAAGCTGTATTATTTAATTCTCGCAGGATATTTTCAACTTTAAAAATCTAAAACTGAGGCTCAGGAAGGCTAAGTAATTTGGCCAACCTCTGTGAATTCCTAAATTACAGAGCTAGGCTTTGTAGTTAGGTATGTCTGTGCCATTTCTAGCACACCACTGCATATGACTGTACTTTCCTATAGCTGAGAGTTTCTAATGATTTCAAGACTCGACAGAGTATCTGGAGTCAGGAATTTGAGTATTTGATGGAGGTCTTAGAAATTAATGAGTTCAAGCTTTCTCATTAAGAACAGATTAATGTAAGACATGGACATAGTCTAGGACATATGACATTTAACTTAGTTCAGGGCTTGGGAACATTTTCTGAATGTGAACACTTTTTCAGGTGAGAACAAAGTCATTGAAGCAGCTAAATCACTTTTGCTCTCCCCTCCTAATCCCATTTACACCTTCTGATGGTTGATGAATTTTTCCTGAGAAAATGCATTAGGAGAAAAGAAGTGGTTCTGAAGGTTGCCCATGGAAAGAAAGTAGGTTCACTAAATTTTATGAGTGATTGACTATAAAAATGTTTGTTACATACAAATCGATATTTTATATGAAGTGGCTTATGATGTTTTCCACTAGAGTTGATATAAAAATCCTGCATGATAAATGATCAGATTGCTGCCTATGGGAATTTCAAATGCAAAGGGAATTTGCAAACTTATGTCATGGTAGATGTACCTAATAATACTTTAATATTATTTTTTAAATTAAAAAAAGTGGTGAAATATGAAGATTCTAGAACCTCTTCCACTTTTAGAGAACCTTAAAAGGTTAATAAGATTTTGTATAAGTGGGGCAATATTGAATATTATATATATTGAGCAATAACAACTTTGGTTGATTGAATCCTGAAGTAAACTTGTCCTACTCTTTTGCCTCATTTATGCTACTGATTTTTTGTGGAAGCAGTTCTGGTCTTCACATTTCTTGCTGTTTCTGTTTTACCTCTTTGCATTGTGTTTATCTGCGTTGTATGACCAAACTCCTTTCCCCCTGCACATGGTTCCACCTTCATATTTCCATTTTCCTTTTCTTTGGATAATTCCGCTTTGCATTTCAAAATTTTTCTACTTCCTTTTCTCCTTACTACTTAAAAAAAAAAAATCCCTTTTTTGGTCACGTGTTAAAGACACTTAACTATTGTCTGTTGGGGAAGAAAAAAATCAAAAGAAGGGGTGGAGAAGGGGCGGAGTGGGGCTGGCTAGTTAACTTGGGGAAGAAAGGGGAGAGAAACAGCAGAACTGGGTTCTGTCCCTGAACACTGATGAATCATGGACATTTGTTAAGGCTTGAATTGAAGTTTTGTCACTGTGTTGTAAGTGAGTTTATGATGACAGTTCATCTTTGATAAGTATTGTGTTGTTGTTCAAAGGGAGAAGTTGTACATAGTTTGAGAAATAGAAATGAAATTTAAAAGAATTGTATAATCAATCCAATATATATAGGAAATCGCATAATACTCTACTGTTAGAAACAAGAGGTCTTGAATGTAAGGAATTTCAGGTACTATTAAAGAGACAGATGACTAAGTCTATAAGCTCTCCCAATCAAAATGTTTTAATGCATGTTCTTATTACGGGTAATGACTACCAACTCTTGTCAATGACATAATTAAAGAAAGTTAAATCACTATTAATGGAAGCTGGATTAGTAAATGTCTTTATGATATTACAGAAATAAAAACTTTCATTTTGAAGTTATCCACTCGATATTTGAGAGTTATGCATTTGTTTGAAATTTACTCTGCAAGTCCTGCTAGTATAAATTCTATCCACTAAAATGAAGGACATCTTGGTAAAAATAGACCGATCTGTGTGTAACAGAACGACTTGCAGTGACATCCAGGTAATAAATATACTTAGCTTGAAACTTAAGACTCAGTTTGCTGTTTAAATTTGGACTATCTTCACCCAGGTTGGCAAATTTATGAAATCAACTCTTTTCTTCTAGCCACCTATGGACATTCTGACAGAATCATATTCTTAAAGAATGGGTCACCTTAGAGTAAAATTTAAGGCACTGTGAATAAGAAAAAGAAATGTGTATAGATTCCAGTTGTAGACAATGCAAGCTATTTATAGATATGTTTAGATCCTTAATCTCAGTTTTAAAGTATAAAATGTTGACGTATTATTAATTACATAAAAATGTAGGATATTAGATAGCATATAACAATATCCTTTAGGCGATTAAGCATCACAGTATCTTTTTTCCCCCAAATTGTCAGAAACCCTTAGGACCCCACCACCTTTTAAGAAGTTATTACTGTATAAAAATATTTGTGCTGTCTTGGTTTTCTGATGCTTCCAAATATCAAGCTTATAAGATTATAACTTCCATCTGTGATAGGTGAGTAAAATAGAGGTCATCTTATTGTCATCTCCCAATAGAATGTAGGATTGTAATTCTATGTTTACTAATATGTTCAGGTAGTCATGTTTTCTTTGCAAATAATTTGCAGGAACTCTTTTTTTTTTTTTAAAGATTTTATTTATTCATGAGAGACACACAGAGAGAGGCAGATACACAGGCAGAGGGAGAAGCAGGCCTCTAGCAGGGAGTCCGAAGCGGGACTCGATCCCAGGACCCCGGGGTCATGCCCTTAGCCCAAGGGAGACGCTCAACCGCTGAGTCACCCAGGTATCCAAAGAGCAGGGGTTTTAATCATATCTAAAATAAAAATAGGATGATTGCTCTTTTATTTTCTCTCCATTACCCATTACTGCAGAGGGGGAAATTCCTGGCAACACCCTTTGTGGTGCTTCAATGGACACTCATTTAATAGATGAATTCTATATAATCTGTGTAGGCAGTGAATTTGATCCATAACATACCTATAGTCTTAGAGAAACATGCTAGGTTTCAATGGTGGTTTATTGTATTTAAAGTATATTAAAAACCTAATAGAATAGTATCAGTCAACCATCTTTCTTTTTCTTTCTCATGAGAGGTTACATCCATAAAATCAAAAAAAAAAAAAAAATCCAAACACTGGAAAGAGTGACAACAATTGTTAGTTTGGGTCATTTCAAATGTTATCCTCCATCTCTTATTAACAATGCCCATTATATTTTTGGTGCTATTGAATACTTGCATAAATAACTGAATTCTTCCCTTTGTATAGGCCTAAGTAAATGGGTTCCCCATACTTTGAGCTATCCCTTAAGGCTCAAAAAAAAAAAAAAAAAAAAAAAAAACCAACGAAAACTCCAATTCTGTGGAGTGAAGAGGATCTTACAATGAAATCTAGATTTTCAAGTTTAATAATTCTTCTTTAATGGGAAGTCACGCTGTGGGTGCTTTTTTTTTTTTTTTTTTTCCGGAGATGTGCTTATACTTACTAGGGAAGGGAGAAAGAAAAATGAAGAAATCTGTCATTAGCAGAAATTTAAAAATACAGTACCGTAAAAGCCATGGCTTGTCTGAGGATTTGACAGGATTCAATATAACCGGTAATATTTCTAAATACTTAAATCAGCAGAAGTTTGCCAATATAGGCAAACAACAAACTTCCAATTAGTAACTATTGTTCAATGTTACTTTGTCTTCATTTAGCCGTATCCATTAGCACTTGTGTCACTTGGTGTCCCTTCTTTCAAGTTTAATGCCTTGTCAGTAACTGTATGGCTTGGGCCAGGGGAAAATGTCCTCCAAATATCTGTCTTGTTTGTAGGAATATGTGACCATATTTTTTGATCTAAGGTCGTGTTTTTTCCATGGTGCTTTCTATAATGGCCTCTCTGTGCTGCTTTAGTTTAAAAATACTGAATGTGAACACTGATGTAAGAACCCTCACACATTCCCTTAACCATTCTCCTGGGAATTGGTAGTTCTGAGTTGCTTTCTTTTCATATTCCCATCTCCTGAAAACATTCCCCAAGGACAGAGATAGTTGAGGCTTTCTGTCCATTTGTTTTTAACTTGGGCTCTGTCTGGAACACCCCTGTGCCTGCATATACTGCCTCAAATCGCCAAGTCTGTCTTCTTCTGGCTCTTAACGCTGTATCTCGCTCAGAGACAGGTCCTAGCCTCCCATTTGCATGTAAATAAATAAGGCCTGTGGTCACTGTGCTCTTAGTTTCTTAACAGATACCAAAAACCTAGAAAATGAGTGATTGCCTGTTCAATTTTTTTTTGCCACAAACCATTTTTCTTTCTAGTGCTGTGTGTTTGTACATAAGAGAAAAACAGAACAAAACATCTTAATTACATTGTCTTATTCTTAAAGCAAAAATGTTGAAGAAATTAGATTTGATTTACTGAAAAAGATCATTACAAATATGCTTCTACACACAGAAATACACTCACAGTAAAATGCAACCAAAATTGAATTTTATGCTACTGATACGTATAATATTACCTAAAATCAGGTAGGAGTAAGAGGAGTCATTTCGTGGCTATTAGGCTCATTTGTTCTTTCTGCATTTTTAATAAAAATAAAATGTTTATGAGCACATTAAACATTTACATATAGTAACAACTGAGAGCCAAAAGTTAGACACAAATTGGTCATGAGTAAAAAGTCAGTGCTTCGTGTGAACTAAATATTTTGGATTAAACTTTCATCTGGAAATGATTAATACAGGCATCAGATCTTCATTAATCTTTCTTATTAGATTATTTTCTCTTAAATGAATAGTAGCTATTGATTTGTGACTTCTTATTTATGATGGCCCATAACACAAGTTATGTCATCAGTCCCTATGATTTATAAACATTTTATCTGGAATGGCAAGATTTGGTGAATAAGCAAAATTTTATTACTACTAATGGTGTATGATCTGTTTTTTTTTTTTTTTTAGATTTTATTTATTTATTCATGAGAGAGAGAGAGAGAGAGAGAGACAGAGGCAGAGGGAGACGCAGGCTCCACGTAGGGAGCCTGAGGCAGACTCGATCCCAGGTCTCCAGGATCACGCCCTGGGCTGAAGGCGGCGCTAAACCGCTGAGCCGCCCGGGCTGCCCTATGATCTGGTTTTTACGGAATTTTTCAAAATAACTGAACTGAGTTTAAACGATGCATTGTAGGGGCCTATGGATAATCCAACAGACACAGAATGCTATGTTGTGAAAATGCCCTTGCTCTAGTTATCACAGGTAAGAAATAAAAGCCACATTTTGAGTATCCTCGTTAGAAAGGTTTAGGTCAATGAAGCATTTAATCGCAAGCTCCACAACAGAGGATGAAGCAATGATTTAGGCTACGGCTGATAACCAGCACTTGCAGGAAGAACTGTGGAAGTAGTATCTTTCTTCAACAACTTCAGATATTAGAGAACACAGGGCTTCATCCGAGGGATCCAAAGAAATTGAGATTTGGCTCAAAGGCCAACAAATAATGAAGGCTGACTTACCTTCTCTAGAAGTTTATTACATCCGTTTTGGTCTTTAAGCTCTTTGTCTTAAAGATATAAATTGGAAATGGTGTACTTCCTTCGTAGGAAGTCTGAAGGCATTACTGAAATAATTGACAGAGTACAGAATTCTTACGGAGGGAGGCTGTTGTGGTAGCGACCTATCACATAGACAGTGATGGGCATCTCGTCCTGCTACTCGGAATCCTCAGGCCGAGAAAGAAAATCTGCTTTTGAATCATTAAAGATTGAAACAAAAACGATGGGCTTGACTGGTTACCTAAATCTGGACGGCAAGGCCATCCTCAGTTATGCAAAATACCCTTCCCGGGCTCCCGTTCTCAGGCCATTACATCCCACTTCTTTTCCCATTTGCTGGCTCCCGCGGCCTCCCTCTTTCTAACGGGCAAAAAACAAACTAAGTTAAGTCACGGCGGGGCGCCTTTTGTGAGGTCCCTCCGAAGCGGAGGAGGGAAACAAAGAGCAAGCCAGAGAGGAGGAGAACATAAAGAAAACAAATAAGGCACAAGGAAGGGTGCGAGTCAGGGGGAAGGGAACATCTCGGGGTCAAGAGGCAGAGAGCGGCCTACACTGTGACAGTTCGCTCCGCCGCTGGGCGCTCCGGCTCCTCCCGGGGGGCTGCCCTCGGGGGCTGGACCTCGACTCCGGAGTGGGAAGAGTCGCGGCCCCTCCACAGACCCCTCGGGAAACTAAGAAAAAAAAAAAAAAAAAAAAAAAGCTCATGAAAAATCTTATAGCCATCGCCAATCGCCGCTTTTACCCATACGCAGGTTGGTCGTTCTTTCCCATCAGGAATGGTATTCTCTTCACTTGCTGCGGAAGGCAGCCCCAGCGCATCACGGGGGGCCCTGCCCACGGGGCGCCCCGCTTCCACCCGGGCCGAGGCCGAGCCCCGGGGGAGGCCTGAGCCGAGCCCCCCGCTCTTTCTGGGAGGCCTGAGCCCCGCGCCCCACCGCCCCCCTGCGCACCTCCAGCCCCAGCGCCCCGATCCCTCGCGCCCCTGCACACCTCCAGCCCCCGACCCCCCGCGCCCCTGCACACCTCCAGCCCCCGACCCCCGCGCCCCTGCACGCCCCGAGCCCCCGCCCCCCCGCACGCCCCGAGCCCCCGACCCCCGCGCCCCTGCACGCCCCGAGCCCCCGACCCCCGCACCCCTGCACACCCCAGCCCCCGCCCCCCCGCACACCTCCAGCCCCCAAGCCCCCGCCCCCGCCCCCGCCGCACACCTCGAGCGCCCGTCGCCACCTGTTCCCGCTGCTTCCCCTTCGCGGGCCTGCGCCCTGACCCGGGTCGGCAGCCCCGCAGGGGGCCGGGGCCCGGGGCCCGGGGCCCGGGGCTCGGGCGGGAGTCGCCGCTGCGCCCCTCGGGCCGGCGGGTCGGGCCGCACCGTCCTCGGCCCGGGCCCCGCGGCTCCGTCGAGGCAGCTGCGCCCCGGCCCCCGGCCCCCCGGCCCCGCGCTCGGCGGCGCCGCCCGGCAGCGGGCACAGCGGTGCTCCAGGAGGCGAACCGAACCCCTGCGGCCTCGGCGGCCCGAGGACCGCTCCGCGCCCCGGGGGAGGCGGGGGGCCCGGGCGCGGGCAGAGCCGCGCCGGGCGGTGCAGCCGGAGGAGCCGCCGCCGCGCTCCCCTCCCCGCCCGCTCCCCTCCCCGCTCCCCTCCCCGCTCCCCTCCCTCGCGCCCGGCTCCCCTCCCCGCCCGCCCGGGCCGCCCCCGCCCCGCCCCGCCCGCCCCGCCCGCCCCCGGAGGAGCCGGAGCGAGCCTCCCGCCGCCAGCCGCGTCTCCGCCGCCGCCCCGCGCCCCCGGCCCCTCCCCCCGCCCCCCCGCGGTCGGGGGCATAAATCGGGGAGGAGACCGGGAGGCAGGGCGACGGCGAGCGCGGGCGCCGGCCGACTCGCCGCCTCTGTTCCCGAGTCGCCGCTGATGGCGGCGGAGGCGCGGCGGCCGCGGCGCGGAGCAGCAGCCGGAGCCGGAGCCGGAGCCGGAGCCGCGCGCTAGAGGGTCCGCCCGCCCCCCGCCCCCCGCGCCCCGCCCCTGCCCGCCGACCCGCCCGAGGCTGCCCGCGCCCCGCGCCCCGCCGGCCCCTCGACCGCGAGCATGGCTGCGGGCCGCCTGCTGGCCCTGGCGCTGGCGCTGGCGCTCGTGCAGGCGGCGCTGGTCCGGCCCGCCGCCGCGGAGCCCTTCCCTTCGGCCGTCACGTAAGTCGCCGGCGGGGCCGGGCAGGGGCGCGGGGGGCGGGCAGCGGGCAGCCGGGCCGGGCAGGGGCGCGGGGGGCGGGGCGGGGAGCCGGGGGCGCGGGGGGGGGCGCGGGGGCGGCGGCCGAGCCGGGCGGGGGGCCCCGCGGTCCCGACACGCCCGCCGCCGGCCCGCCGCGCCCCAGCCCTGCGCGGCCGGCGCCCCCGCCCCCGCCCTCGCCTCCGCCCCCGCGAGCTGGGCCGCCCGGCCGGGGGGGTGGGGGGGCGGTGTCCAGCCGCACGCGCGGCCCTCCAGGCCCGTCCGGGAAAAGTTGTGCGCCGCCCGCCGTCCCGCGCTGGGCGCCCCGGGGCCCGCCGGCCCGGATGCTCGGCGGCCGCTCGGCCCGCTCGGGGTCCGGGTCCTGGTCCTGGTCCTGGTCCTGGTCGGGGTCCGGGTCCCGGGGCCCCGCGCCCCCCGGCCCCCCCCGCGGCCCCGCCGCTCCTGCCCTTGGGGCGAACACGGCCCGTTCCTGGAGGGAGGGAGCAACGTCTCCAGAGTCCCCTGCAATTTCCTCTTATTTTTAACATTGCTAAAATGACTTAAAAAAAATCCGCTGCTGCTCTGGAAATAGAATATTTAAAGGTAACTGTAGTCACGCGGCAGGAAGGGAAGGGAAAATAATAGTTCTCTTTTCTCTTAGGCTGGAAAAAAAAGAGGCAAAGTCAGTAGCTCCTGAGATACGCACGCACCTCGGAACGGCGCCGGGCGGCCCCTCGGGCGTCCGGGCAGAGCCTTTATTCCGGTTCTTGGAGCTACTTTAAGGCTCCCAGGAGCAGGTGATCTTAAACGGATGAGTCCCTTGAATGCGTTTTACATCCCGAAAACAAAGCCGAGGTGGCCTCCCGGGACTCCTGCCGCGGGGCCGGCCCGGCTGCCCTTTGTTGGCTCCGCGCGGCGGCCTGGGCGATGCTCCCCGGGCTCCGCGGGTCGCGGCGCCGCCGCGGGTTCAGGATGCGCCCGGAGGCCTCCCTGCCGCCCGCCCGGCCGGGGCACAAGCCCAGGGATGCGCCGTCTGCCCCGGAGAAGGGGAGCGGCGAATAGTTTTTGTCCTTGATGTGCAGTCCTGGCCCTTTTTCAGATAATCTCCCGTAGGAATGATTGCAGATCCTTTTCCTTACGAAGCGAAAGGGTAAATGCCATCTGTAGATCGTCGTTTAATTGGCAGGATGTTCCAAGCGGAGATTTTGAAATATATAGAGTAAGGATTTCTCTGAAGATGCTTCAGAATCATCCACTCCTATTAGGGAATTACACTTTTATGGATGGAATTCTTTATTCGTTTGGCCGCTTGGCCTATAAAACGAGAACTCCAGTGACTCGCCTTGCATTTTTGTCAGATAAAGAAGTGGCTCTTTAAAAAGGAGCCCGTGTGTGCAGCTTACATATTTTCAGTGTGTTATTTTTAACGGACAATTTATCAATATTTCTTTCATTTGGAGGGAATGCATCATCACCCCAGTGGAGGAAACTGTGACTTTCTAAAGCTACAACAAAATAATAGCCTTTTATTCCTGAACATGCCATGATAAAATACTAATGTACAAGTCCTTATTGTGAGAAGGACGTCTGCAAAAAATGCTGTCCTCAAATTCAAGTGACTTAATGTTTATGGTCAGAAATTCACTGGAGACAAGAAAGAAGATAAAGAAGTGAAGAAAAATAGGAATTAGGAAACCACAATTTCCTTCCTTTGAAACGATTTGAAATTTATTTTTTAGCAATAGAGATTTAAGACATTCTCAAATAATAGGAAATATTAATTATTTGGTAAGGTAAAAGCTTAATAAAAGACCTTGTAGAGAGCTAGGTCAGTCTCCTGTAGGTAACATTAACGCTATTTGGATAAGGCTTGTGCGTCTTCAGTAATTTATTTCAAAAGTTAAAATACCATCTTCTGAGGAGAGGAGAGATGATAGTTGACATTTGTACTTCTTGCTAGGTTTCTGAATAAACTTTATGAAATTTTAAAAAGTGCAGTGTTAATTTTGTCGAGATATGCCATTTGCCTTTCTTGCAAGAAAAGAATTCATACGGGGTGTTTATCATGCTAAATCTCGAATCTTTGGAAAAAAGATTCAAGTTTATAAACATTCAGTACAAAGATTATGGTATCAATAAAGGCAAATTATTGCAGTCCTACGTATAAATTTCTCTGGAAATCATTGATAAGTTCTTTTTTTTTCTTTTTTTTTGACAATTTTATTTTTCCCAGAAAAAGTGGTATCAGTAGTTTTTAGAGGGAGAACATGCCATCAACAGAGTATAAGATTAATTGTGCACTCATTGGAGTGGGACCTCTCCACTAGAATTAAAATTACTAACACGGAGCTTTATTTTTCTTTTAAGTAGTGTTTATAGTGATATTAAAGGCTTAAGTTTTAGTATAATAAAACAAATAATGTATCATTTTACATTTCTTTTAAAATTTTTTTCTGTCTTAGTATATATTCTCAAATAGCATTTTCTTCTGGATTTAGGTATAGTTAAACTGTTCTAAGACTTAACACTAAAATAACAAGGTTCCCCTCCCCCCACCAAGAGAGCAATTTTGATACAATTTTTTTGCTAGGCTAGGCTTTTCTTTTGAAAATGATTGTCTCAATAAAGTGTGAATCATAAATATGCCATATGGTAGCCACCACCTAATGCATGTTGGTTTATATATAAATGGAAATCCCATCATTTTCATGTTATAGTATGCACAGCTTATACTGGTAGTTTAAGATATACTTTTCAAAGAGGGAGTTCTTGCTTGTTCTAGAAATAATTTCTTGGCACATAAATGAAAACACTTCTATTTTAAAACTCAGAATAATATGTATGTTAGCCAGTATTGTAATGTTAATTTGAATCTGTTGCTCTTTATTTTAGGATCTATTTACAAATCCCGATTTAAAAAAAACAACTGTAGTTATAACTACTGTTAATGTTAAACTCTTAGTCATATCAGAATACCAATCAGTCAAGAATAATTGGCTGAGAGCCCATTGGTATGTGGGGGATTTTAATATAAAGTGTGTAATTGGATACATATATTAATAAGAATTATAGATATCTTTGGGAAATAGATAAATCTCATGAAAGAATAGTGCTTTGGAGTTTAAATACTTAAGATATGAATATTTTTTCTGTTACTGAACAAATTTATATTTAAAGGCTGTAGAAAATAAGTTTATGACATTGGAATGGATATCTTTTTCATGTGTTAGAAATGACATAATTATTTTCATTTGGTTCTAACAATTTCTTTTCACATACTACATGTGCAAGGAAATGTACCTTAAGATACAATATGAGGTAAAATATTGTGTAAATTAAAACCTAAAAACAATGAACGTTAATAAATCCCGTTCTCAGATCTTTAATTTGTTCTCAGGAGATTAACTGTGAGACAACATTTATTATTCTACAGGTGTATGTTTAAAATATGCAACAGTAGGTCTATTTTTCAGAAAAGTAGTATCATGGTGTTAAATTTCTTAATATTTACAGGTGGGTATAAGTGTAGCTATTTGGATTGGCATTTGAGTGAGCATTAGGCAGACCATAAAGGATATAATCTAAAAAACATTTTGGGAAGGTACAAGAATCTAAGCAATCTAAAGCAATCTATTATGACTAAAGGAAATAAAATGTACCTTTATTATCGTGTATGGCTTTCACTAGTTTAATTTTAACTTAGTGCATATAAAAATAAAATCTATAGCAAATTGTTCATTTTGAAAACAGAAACTTGACCACTCTTTTTATTCAAAGAAACCTGGCTGTGTAGACACTTTTCTGTTATTTCTCCAACACTGATTAAAAGAAATAATAAAATACTTTTCATTTTCAGGTTTATACATAGTAAGGATTTGCAAAAATATAAATAACACCTGTAAATTCTGTATTCACATTTACTGTTTAGATTTTTGAGTGTACATAAGAAATAACAGTGCATTTGGGACTTTTTTACATGACTTTAAAATTGAATCCGTAACAAACTACTACTTAATTGGTATGTTTTCTGGAGTATCATTTAAACACATACACAGAAATTTCTCTTCTTTTCCCTGTTTTGTAATGTGGATATAGATTTCCAGGAAAGTAATCTATTCTTCTCAATTCACATCTTGTTTTCTAATACATGTCTTTGGACCATTTATAACCTTAAACTGGACACTTAAATGGTTAAAGTATATTTTAGGGAAATCATCTTTTTTGCTGATTTCCTTTGGTATCTTACATGTATACACACAATCAGTTCTATCATTAATGTACTTAGAAGTTTGAAAAAAAAATCAGATTTTTTTGCAGTGTTACTAAAAAGTAACATTTTGTTATAACTAAAGTGTCAACTTTTCCATCATTTGTAGTAGTATTTCAGAAAAGCGTATAAGCTGCTTATCCTGCGGAAGGAACTTGGTTCCATCGCATCCAGTCCTCATTTACTTAAGACTTGTAGTGTGCATCAGACACCGTGTCAGCCACTTTTTCTTTTCATGGACTGTTTATGTCTAGTACAGCGAATGTCCCCAAGCCTTTCATAGGCTTGCTTTCCAGTAAACTCTGAACTGCATCAAGATGGTCAACCGTGCGGCTTACAAGTGATTTATTTTGTGTGTGCCTGTGTCCAAAATCATGGAACTGGTTGTATCATATTCTTTCCACATTTGAAAGAAAAAGGCAATTGACTTTAGTGTCAATTGAAATAAAAATGGTAGTACTTTGTGAAAAATATTGTACTTACCTTTTCCTTCAGGGTCTAAAATATTAACACTGCATAGTTAGATAATTTGTTTACTTTCCATCACAGTATTTTATTCATTAGGTAATATTTTATTACATATGGACATATACACAGACACACACAGGTGCTTGTGCACGTATTTCTTTTAACCTTCTTCAAGTGGTTTGCTGTGGTAGAAAAACCTCAGTAAGGTAAATTTATTAACAGATATATATGCTTGAAGATTCCTGCAAATCTACAACTGTTTTTAGTGGCTGAATCTCTTTTAAAATATTTTCATAACACTAGCATTTTAGAATAATTTGTCAAGAGAATCAAATGAGTTATTGTATACAAAAGCAGCTTGAAATGCTCAGGTCCTGTAGAGACGAGTCATTAACATAATCGATGAGTAGCAAATGAAGTATGATTTTGCCATCTTTTTAGCAAAATAAGTATGCGAAAGAAACTACTGCATTTGAAATGCTGGGCACCTGCTAAAAGGCCTTTGCATACTAAGCAGTTTTTATTTTGGCCATTTAGATATGGGATACTTAGATATTTGTAAGAATTAAACATATTTGGTGTGACATGCTTTAAGAATAAAGGATAAACATGAACAGTTTTAAAAAATATATTTGTGCAATATAAACTGTTAGGTTTCTCTTATAGGTTTATATAACTTGTAGTAATTCAGCATTATTGCTCCTTTAAAATTGCCGTTTATACAAATATTAACAAGATAATAAACAAGGAAAAGATTGACATTGTGGCCTCAACGAACTGGCACACTTTTACAGTTAATTTCAATAATGCAGGATCAGGTTGTTACATATGAAGCAATATTTAAAGTTCTCTTTGAATATGAATGCAGGATATTTCTGGCTAAATGTTATTTTAACATTTGCTTCTGCTGATTTTTTTTTTAACCATATGCTTCTGCTGGATTAAAAAAATTAGGATACATTTTAAATTGTGTCACAAATGGAAGAACAACTTAAAGTAGAAATGATGGCAATGGATAATGGTGTTGCCCATTTTAAAGGCTTCAGATAATCTTATTGTTAATTTGAAGTTACTTTTCCTGAGTCATTAAAAATGTATTACAGTTGTCTCTGGGCAAACTGAAAAAATAACTCCTGTATTCTTTTATTCAGATAATTAATTGCTCCTTCTCTGTCTCTCTTTCATACACCTACATACACAGTTACTGTTAATCATGATTTATTATTTGCATATATCATCAAATCAAATGGGGAGTTTTTGATTTGCTTTCTCCCAGTGACCTGTGACCAGACCTCAGGACTTTCTCCTTTGCATCTTCTTTGACTGTTTCAGGGGCCTTTCTCTTACCCTCGGACATTTCTGTCTATAGGGAAATTGTTGAGGAATTTTGATGTGGAGAGAAATCTGTAATACATGATCAACAGTTCTACCAAAATTGTCAAACAGTCTAGACAATTGTTTCTTTTGACATTTCCCCACCTACTGTGGGGGATAATTAGGGGAAAGGAGGAAGAGCTAATAAAATTGTTCTCTGTCTAAGGTGCCTACTGTCAGGCTTTAGAAAGGGATGGTTAGGCATTAATGATGTCTTATTTTGAGGGTTAAAAGAAGAATGGCTTAGTAAAATAAATGGACTCGGGCACACTGAGAAAATCTGTTTTAGGAATGCGATCAAGAGGTGTTGTGGTGAAAATGCCATGAGACGTGATGCAAATGCACGTGGGGCAAACAAAGGAGCCTTCTGATTAACGTGGTGTAGATTTACATTAAGGATGCTAAAAGGGCAGCTGGTCATTTTTTAAATTTTCTTTTTTCTCCCACTTCCCAAGTGAGCATGGCTATTCTGGAAATTATGTTTACTGAACATCAGATTTATGTATAGAGAACTAAATATATTATGGACATTCACCTTAGAAACCAAAGAAGACAATATAGTTGTCTAGGTCTCAAAAAACAGAAGCAATTAAGCGGTATTTTTTAGGGAAACCTTAGGATAATGGATAATTAGATAAATATTAGCATGACACTTTATTAGAGGCTTAAGTGGCGATCATCAAAAAATAAGTAAATTTCTTCAATTAGATTATAAGGAATGAAATAACTCACAGGTAGGTTGGCTTCTAGGTAGTACATTTAAGACTTTGGACTTCTGAGTACGTGGTACATGTTATGTTTTAATTTACACCGTCTTTTTTTTTTAATGTCTCCTGCTTCAAATATTTTTAACATCAAATGTAATTTAATGATTAATGCAGGTATTGTTATTCAGTGTGAATTATGCAGTGCACTAAACTACTGCAGAGCATCCAAAGTGAGGAAGAGAGTCCCCGAGGAAGACATTCACATCTCCAAGGCCTCTATAAAGCAGCAGGATCTGAGGAAGAGTACAGAGCATGTTGAAGAAACACTGTCTGTTTTATGTTAAGCATAGGGTTTCTGGGTGTGGGAAGAGATGTTGGTGGGACTGGGCCATTGGTTTGAGTCTAGGTCATAAAGTGTTTGCACCAGAGCTGTGTTTCTGTATGACCTAAGTGGCGATGTGCAGTGTTCACAACAATGTGGACGTTTGTGGTGGCCTAGGTCTGCATTTTCAGACAATGTTGGCCTTCATCCTAGGGTTTTTTAAATTGAAAAGTAAAAGTAATACGTTTTGAATCATAGGATGTAGATGATAGATTCAAGAGGGCCAATAATTGAAGCGAAGACAGTGAGAGCAGTTAGTGAAACACTGCAGAATCTCCAGAATGAGAGATGGCAAGGTCCAAAACAGAATGGTGGCAAGGGGAGAGCAGCACTGATGTGAGATATAAGGCGGAAGTAAGATTTCAGGTGCTGTTGGTTATGGGATTTGGGGAATCAGGAAGAGATCAGAGTCAGGATTCTGAGAGCTCTATCAGGTAAGCCACACTACATTGAACTTTGTAGACTAGAGTACACAGGAGGAGCGCTGGGGGTGAAAGTAGTAGTTTCACTGTTGGACATCTTGAGTTTTCAGGGTCTCTCTAGAGGACTTTTAGGCCATTAGGAGGAGGTATGAGAAGGGGATTTGGATAATAAAAGAGAACAGTTTCAGTAGAGTGTTAGAGACAGAAGCATGGTTTCAGTGCCTTGAGGAGTTGGTAGCAGGTGAGAATGTAACAGCAAGTGCAGATTTTCCTTTCAAGGAACTTGGCAGCGAGAGGAAACAGAGATATAGAGAATTAGTTCCGGAAAGAAAGTTTAAGGGATTTGGCCAGCTTTTGTTTACAGAATTAAGAGTAATATTAGGCTATTTGGAATTGCACATAGTAGAAATATTTTTCAGTGGTGGCTGGATGTTCAGTCGTGGGAGTTAAGGTCAAGGACGTGCCAATGACTGCAGAAAGGGGTGGGCCTGCCATCAGGACCATCTCTCATTCCAGTCTCTGGTTTTCTTTGTCTAAGTCTTCATTCTTTGTCCCTGCAGATTGGCTTTCTCTGCTTCCCAGTGTTCATGGTATTGAATGGATGTGAGGGCTTATGTTTTCTCCACTGTTGCTTTGAACCAACTTGAGACATGAATCCTACTCCTAAACAAGGTATATTGGCATTCTGAAAATGGGCCAGATTGGCCACCTATAGCCCATTCAGTTGTGACCGGGCGATGGGATTTGGAAAGAGAGGACTGGTTGCCTCCGCGTGGGTCACTTCTGCACACATTGGTACACTCTCACTGGGAGGTACTACATTGCAACAGGCCAGTTGTTATTACTATGAATAGAGCAAGCGGCAGTTCTTAGAAAAAGGCCCCTGGAGTATGGGGAAGGTTTTGGGACAACTAAGGGAGTGTTATCAGACGGAAGATTTGGGCTTCTCAGAGGGAGGAGGCCAAATGGCAGAGATGAAAGAGATGAGAGAGGCCGTGATTGATGGGTGAATGTTCTGACAGAGGCAGGTGAGGAAGGAATCAAGAGGAAGAACAATGTCTTACAAAGTAACTTCTGAAATATGAAACAGCCTTGAGAATTAAAGCAGATGGTTGGAATATAGGAGAGACACACTTTTAATTTGTTGGAGATGTTTTTGGAGGAAAGCTCCAAATTACAGATTCCATTTTCAAGAAGGAATGACATGATTCAGAAAAGTAATACATTAGCAATGTTCAAATTTTGAGATGCACCAACTAGGGTTTTTCTTTATTTGCTAATAACAAAACTCCAGTTCACCCTTTGGTCACAGCAGTATTTGGTTCCCTTTTGTCTTTTTCTTTTGCCTTTTTTTTTTTTGGCGGGGGGTTGGGGGGGAAGATTACCTTGAAGCTCTGTGTAGTTTTGTAGGTTTTTAAAAATATTTTTAATTTATTCATGAGAGACACACAGAGAGAGGCAGAGACAGAGGCAGAGGGAGAAGCAGGTTCCCCGCAGGGAGCCCGATGTGGGACTCTATCCCGGGACCCAGGATCACACCCTGAGCAGAAGGCAGACGCTCAACCACTGAGCCACCCAGGCGTCCCCTAGTTTTGTAGATTTTAATATGTGCATACGTTTATGGCAGGAAGATGTTGTAGCCATATCAATGAAGAGGGAAAAAAAGCAAATAGTTCTTTCTTTTGCCAATTTAGCATAAATTTTTTTGTTATTTGGCAGTTTGGGGTAGTTTGCTGTCCCACCCTGTAGGTGCTCCCACTCTACCCCATAGGCAATCCTGAGCACAGGGCAGAAATTTGAATTGCAACAGATCCTTGTGAAGAAAACAAAATAATGACTTTGATAAGATTACCATATGTAGAATATAGACATATAGACATATAGAATATAGACATATGGAATATTCCTGCAAAGCCCATCCCTAGTCGCCCCTTACAAAGGCATCTCAGGTCTCCTGAAGGTCTGGAAATTACTGGCAGCTACCATCACAGCGGTTCCCTGTGCTTCCGAGATGACTGAATGAATGGTTTGGATCTCACATGCCTTAGGATCTAAGAATCAATCTTGATCTCATTGATCCCAGCTCAGTGTGGAGAAACCACCCTTGTGGTTTGTAACAAGAGATGAGAAGAATCAGATGGGAAGAGTGGGCTATTTATTTCCCTTTCGTGACTTTGCTGTTTTTTTCTCCCCCGTAGGTGTTCAAAGTGTACTTGAGTTTATTCTGATGTCTCTTCCTGCAGGATGTTTGGACACTAATAATTACTAACAACTCTCTTCCAGTGATTATGACCCTGCTTTCTGATCATTTTGTGGTCCTTGTGAGTTATCTCTGCGTGGTTTTAAGCCATCAATCTTCAAGCCCTTCCCCTGAGAGAAGTATTAGTATCTTCCCTGTTTTATCAATGAGGAAAGTTAACTTTAGAGTGTGAAGAACTTTCCTGAATTATCTCAGGAGCTGGAATTTGATCCCAAGCTGCTTGATTCAGAATCCTACCCTTCCCTGCCATAACTGCTGCCCTGTGGTGGCGGGGGTTCAGTGGGTTAGCATCCACGGACTCCTCTGGTCCAGTTGTGGGTGGCTGCATAGTCCAGCTGGGATGTCCACTGGAAAGAGGAGTCACTGTAAAGCAGAGCAAAGCCAACTCTCACTTTCAATTTCTCCATCTGCGGAACAAGGATAATATTAACTTAATCCTGAATCACAGTGTTATATGGTGAGGATCAAAGGAGAGGATGCGCGGGGAACTTTGAAGGACTGTTTAATGGGCAGGCTTTATTATTTGTACCACTTGTGATTTTTCTGCCTTCAAGAGATCATGAATTGATGACGAAGGTTTAGTGAGCTAGATTATTGTGCTAATATATCACTCGGGCCATTAGAAAAGCCTGAAATGAATGGGAAAAGGAATGCTTAGCAGGCCCGAGAAACATCCCTTCCTAAAACTTGTGTAGACTTTAATCATAAAGAGGAAATGAAAGGACTAGAGTGAGTGGAGTGTTCTGTCTCCGGGTGAAGGACACAACCTGTGTCCTAAAAGGGACCGTGAAGACAGCAGAACCACAAAGGACTTGACGTGTTTTATCCTGACATTTCAGCCGGCACCTGTTGTCTGAGAACTGTGCCACAGGAGGCGGAACCTATTTTTAAAAGTCTTCCCTTTGCTGATAACCTCTCATTTTCAAACGAAGATGTGAGTTTTCGGCCTCAAGGCAGAATATTGGAAAGTTAATAAAGCGGTGTGTCCATGAAGCTTACCGAACTGATTCCAGACAACCCTCCAAATTGGGTGAGCACAGAGTAGTAAAATTGAGACCCGTTGCATTTTTAGCAACCAACACAGAAGTCACTAGAAATCTGCCAAGAGCGTACTGAAAAAGGCCAATTTCCATTTGACTCATCCCACTGATGATTAGTTACACTCATTTAATCCCACCCCTTCACTTTGTAGTATAAATGGGGGTCAGCCTGTCACAAAACCCTCATCTTTCGTTGGTAGAAATAAAACACCTAAATTGTCACTGCGCATATTTAATTGATTCCTAGAGGAAAGTGATGTTTTAGACGAAACTGTGCATTAATAACGTGACTCAGGAGCAGGACTTGGTGATACCATGGGCGCAGCTCGTTTGTGAGTGCCAGGGACCAGCCTTTTTATGGCAGCATCTTGACATTTGCCACAGAAAGGGACGTGTAAAATTCTTATGATGTTCGTCACTTTAAAAATACCAAACCCTTCATTGCCTTGACATTATATTAGAATTGAGTTAAATTTGCATCCGTGAAAATGTTAGGGGAGACCAACAAATGGGCCACGTGAAGGCTCAGGAGGATGGGCACAATGGAGGGTGGGGGATTGCTCTAAATGAAACATGCGGAGTGCTGCTTGGTTGTTTCTCAAAACACCTGATTTTCCTGTCGATATAAATGTAAAAATCAGAATTAATTTTCATGAGGTAAAATTGTATTGTGCCCGTGTAGCTCAGTTCCCAGGGGACTGATACATGGGTTAAGGTCTGCTGGTGAGTAATTGTCTAAAATTTATATTAATACTCTTATGGTAATAAATAAACGTAGGGGAATGGTAACTCATCACAGAGCAAACCATGTATGATAATTAGATGAGGTCATTCATCTCCTTAAATTATCAGATGTGACACAACCTGTCTGTGTGGTGTCTAAAAGCCAGCTGAGTCCCTGGGTGTAAACGACCGTGACAGAGGGGTGGCTTGAGGGTTGGAAGCCTTGGATTTGGTCCTACCCTTTCTGGGTTTTTTCTGCATGTGAAGTAGATTGGCCCCTGGGATTCTGTTTTTAGAATATGCACAGGGATCAACGGGCTGCTCAGAATCTTGTCTTTTTCTTTTTTGTTTCCTCTGCATCTCCACCCCTACTAATTGCAGGAAATTATATTTACATGGTGTATATAAATATGGTTTATATAAATGTTATATATGATATTTATGTTTATTATTATGTGACACAACATAACAGTACATTAAAATAAATGTTATATATGATATTTATGTTTAATATCATGTAACAATGTAACAGTACATTAAAATAACATGTAATGTTACAGATGTTATACAATGTAAATGTGTAAACATATATTAATGTCATATATAATATAAACATAATTTATATGAAATGAAAATAAAACATTAGTAAATTCTGCCTATAGATTCTGATGCATTACATGCATATAGAATGTAGGTTTAGAAGACTTTATAAAACCTGAAAATGCTCTCTAGTATCCAGAAGTGCTATCATACTTGTGAAGGACTGCACATTTCATTAGAAATAATTGAAACATCAAATGGATGGGGATAGGATGTATACTTGCTGATTATGATTTTTTTATTTTTTTAAATTTATTTTTAATTTTTTAAAAATATTTTATTTATTTATTCATGAGAGTCACAGAGAGAGAGGCAGAGACACAGGCAGAGGGAGAAGTGGGCTCCATGCAGGAAGCCCGATGCGGGACCCAATCCCAGGACTCCGGATCACGCCCCGAGCCAAAGGCAGATGCAGGTGTCCCTGATTATGATTTTGTAAAAAAATTATTTAATTATTTGAGAGAGAGACCACACGTGTAAACCCAGGGGAGGGGCAGAGGGAGAGCAGAGAGCCCGTTGAGGGGCTCAGTCCCACCACCCCGAGATCATGACCTGAACCAGAGGCAGCTGCTTAACCAACCAACCACCTAGGCATCTTGCTGATTATAATTTTAATTTTTTTAAAATAGCAACCAACACAGAAGTCACTAGAAATCTGCCAAGAGCGTACTGAAAAAGGCCAATTTCCTTGAGTCCTGTGATCCCACTCTTGCAACTCTTCCAAACCCCACAGTGATTCCATGTTGCTGCACTTGCCTCCAGAAGTTGCAAGGAAGCCTGTTGATAGCTATTTAAGCAGAGCCAGAACCAGACTAGTCTCTCTTCTGAAAGTCCCAAGGACTCAAGGTAGGCAAATGGTTGAAAGGACCAGAATTTTTGAGTCAGGTAATGCGCAGGTTAAACTCTACCTCTGGTACAGCCTGTGTGATCATGGCAGGTTAACCTCCCTGAGTCTCAATTTCATGCTCTGTATAGGAGGAATCATACTCCATACCTTTTAGGGGAAATTCTGAGGCTTAGATGGCAGGCCATCAAGTCCTGGTATATGTATATTCCACTGAATTTGTTGAGCAAAGGGTGGAAACTGTTAGTTTCTTTCATCCTATTTCCTGTGAAACCAATAGAACTGGAGGTTTTTCTCCCAGTTATAATCCACTCCTAGGGCTGTCTCTGGACATTACTAGGGATTGTTTGATTTTTCTAAATAGTCTTTTATTCTCTTCATGTTAAACAGATGAGAGCATCGGGAGAAAGTCTTCCCTGGAATGGGCATGGAAATGGGAGGACTTAGGTAAAAAATGAAACACACCAGACCTTGTTCAGTGTCCTGAGGTGGGGTTTAAGGCTCCTCATGCTTTGTGTTGTGGTTGTTGTCTCAAGTTGGGTTCTATGTCACTGAGACAGATGACAAGCTGTGTCAACTGCCAGTTGGGACCGTACCCTCTCAGTTTATCAAATTAGAACAGATTACTCCTAAGACACATAGGTCTTTGGTATTTTAAATGCATTTGGGTGTTGGATTTGTGCTAAGTATCATTAAAGCTTCATTCTTGTACCTGACTACCAAGTACTTACAGTTCTAAAAAGTGCTCATTTATGGTGTGGTTGTAGCCCTTCTAATTGGGCTTCTTCATCTGAACCACAGAACACGGATTATAATTTAAGAGAGTATTTTTCAGTTCTCTCAAAATGGTTCATTATTGATACCATTCTAGAAGCATAGAGAAGTTAACTCTTAAAGCATGGATGCTTTGGAACATTAGGGCTTAATTCCCTCATGGAGCTTGCTTGCTTGGTTCAGAGTGTAGGTTCAAAGCTCAGCTCTCCCATTATTGGCTGGGTAACTTGAACAGTTGGTAAAATCTCATAATGTTGTGAGAATGAAGAATGTGAATTGATGTAAAGCAACGGCACACAGAAAGCATCAAATAAATAGAACTTGATTAGAAACAGGAGAATTTCGTGGTCAGGTGACTTGAGTTCCTCTTTGTGTCTACCACTAATCATGTGGGACCTGAGGAAGAATTCCTGGTTTTAGCACCTTCTAACACCTACTTGCTCAGCACTTGACTATTTCCTAACAGCTTGGTACCAGGCATCTTCCTGTATCTGATTGAAGGGCATATTAGGAGATGTGTAATGAAGTTAGTGTGTTCTGTACATTTTTGTGTACAGAAAAATAATGTTAGTGGCCCATTGCCACCTGAGGATTTTGTTCTGTGAAAGAGGTCCCAGGTGTTCTCTCTTGATAATAGATTTCTTTTTTTTTAAAGATTTTATTTATTTATTCATGATAGACATGGGGGCGGGACAGAGAGGGGCAGAGACACACAGGCAGAGGGAGAAGCAGGCTCCATGCCGGGAGCCTGACGTGGGACTCGATCCAGGGACTCTGGATCATGCCCCGGGCCAAAGGCAGGCACTAAACCACTGAACCACCCAGGGATCCCCATCTCTTGATAATAGATTTCTAAATAGTTGTTGTAAACTATCTGAAGCTGGTAACTCTAAAACTGTATCAGCAATAATTGTGAAACTATATATAGCATAGAATCGTGTCCCCCTTCCCCTTTTAAGACTAGTGATAAATATATCTTACCTTGTGGTATAAATAATATGCAGTTTTTTTAAGATTTATTTTAGAGTGGAGGAGAGTGCGAGAATGAGTGAGCTTGTGCACACACATGTGGGGTGTGGGAGGGGCAGAGGGAGAGACGGAATCCTAAGCAGACCCCATACCGAGTGTGGAGCCTGACACAGGGCTTGACCCCGTGACCCTGAGGCTGTGACCCCTGCTGAAACCAAGAGTTGGACACCCAGCCAACTGAGCCACCCAGGCGCCCCTATTATGAAGTATTTTTTTTTCTTTACACAGCATACATCATTTATATCATACTGTTAAAAGTATCCATTCTGATTTTTCAAGGAGATTTTGTAGTAGAGCTCATCATGCATCTTGAAGTTCAGCGGAGTGTGTATAGAATCACATAAAGCCGACCGGCTTTCCTCCTAGTGTAACTGTGTGATTAAATGAGAGAAGTCAAGGTACTTGTTAAATTCTCAACATTTATGCCAAGAAGATTTGAAAATTATATAAAATTATATAAAAGAGATTAAGTACTGACCACCGATTTAAATGGAAGCAAAATAGAATCTTCATAAAGGCATTTTACATGAAGATGGTTAGATACCGTGGATCCCTTGTTTAGAATTTACTAGTCTAGATTTCTTTATTTATCTTGGTTTTTAAAAAATATTTTATTTAGTTATTCATGAGAGACGCAGAGACAGGCAGAGGGAGAAGCAGGTTCCCTGTGGGGAGCCCAGTGCGGGACTCGATCCCGGGTCCCCAGGATCATGACCTGGGCCAAAGGCAGACACTAAGCCACTGAGCCACCCAGGCATCCCTATCTTGGTTTGGTATTTTTAATACTCTCTAATATATTAGCACAAACTTGGTGGTTTCACACACTGTATATTTTGTCACAGTTTTCTTGGTGAGGAGTCTAGCCGTGGCCTAGCTGGATCCTTGCATTGCCCAGGGCCTCTCGAGCTGCAGTAGGTGGTGACTGGCCTGCTCCCCCTTCTTGGGTTGCTATCTTTTCCTCTGTTAAGCTTATGTGGTTGTCCACACTTCTTTGTGCTTGGGGGAGTAGCTCCTCCCTTCTTGCCCTTGTCCTCAGCTCCCAGAGGCCACTCACTTCTGCTCTCTCTCCTACAGAGTCGTCTCCTCTGGAGGCCAGCAGGAGAATCTCTGTTCCGAAGGGGGCCAGGTCTCATCTTAAGAACTTTCGACTGACTCACTAGAACGCCCAAGGGAACACTCGGTTAGTTCAGAATCAGGTGGGTTGGGATCTTACATCTACAGGATCCCTTCCCCTTTGCCCCGAAACAGCTTCAGTGTGGGAGTGCTGTCCCTTCAGACTCCCACGTCCCACCCCGACTGCGGGAGAGTAGGGGATACATGGGAACCGACCTAGAACCTTTGTTCCATAGGTTTTACTATCAGTCATTAAAACACCAAAACCTCAAACATAGGATACGCATTCCTTGCCCACTGTAGATGTTCACAGACTTTGGAAATGCTCTGAAATACAGGACCTGGCATCTTCTTGCCTCCAGGCAAACCGCTTCGCCACTTTGGTTCTGCTCCATCTGGTAAGGAAAGTAAATTACAATAGCTCATTAGCAGCTCCTTACTAGTGTTGGCTGAACTTTTCAGCCTCTACAAAGACTAGAGTTCTTCATGTTATGGTGTAAGCCAATTTACACAATTATCGTCAATAAATATGTGGAAAATTGTAAGACATTTTTCTTGAAATGTAAAGGATTAAGTTACTTCCAAGTTAAGGTTTATACTTTATGAAATCTTAGGTCTCCTGAATTCTGTGCATTTCCCTGCCTGTATAAATTAGTGATTTCCTCTAATCCTCATCAGCATTTTTTTATACACCCGTATGGAATGGTAATGTTTCTAACGAATGCCCTAATTATAAAGTATTATGCAGAAATCTTTATATGTAACTGAATGCAACCATACCATATATAATTTCTCCTATTCAGTGAATAGATTTCGGTGAACACTGTGACTTCTGATTTTCAGAGAGGAAGATGACCATGAAATGCTTCCTCACTGTACTTAAGTACTGGGTACTCAGTAAGTTTACTTTAAAAAAGGGGTCCCACTATCCCTGCATACGGGTGCGCTGCCCTGTTTACCCAGTTATTTCAGTTTGGAAGTACTGTTGATTGCCTGATTTGTTCAGGATTTCTCTTGTTATACATCTAGCACTAATTAATTTACTAACACTGGGAGTAATTGTCTAATGCAGTGCTTTTCACACTAACTGTGCTAAAGGAATAGAGTTTATTCATTTTTGGGGTAAATTTTATATCCATTGCAAATGTTTATTTTTGTAGAATACAATGCAAATCAATGAGTGGAAAAATGGAATTTAAAAAGACATGAGGGATCCCTGGGTGGCACAGTGGTTTGGCGCCTGCCTTTGGCCCAGGGCGCGATCCTGGAGAACTGGGATCGAATCCCACGTCGGGCTCCCGGTGCATGGAGCCTGCTTCTCCCTCTGCCTATGTCTCTGCCTCTCTCTCTCTGTGTGACTATCATAAATAAATAAAAATTAAAAAAAAATAAACCTCATTCTTCTTTAAAAAAAAAGATATGAACCTTGTTTTTAAATAATTAGATTCAATAGCTGTAACATTACTTTTTAAAACAAAAATTTACAAAAATATCTAAACAATTTCTGTACTTTTCCTTGAGTGGGATCTGCAGAGCACAATCTGAGTGACACTGGTTTGTTTGGTTTGGGTGTTTAAGGTAAAAAATGGCTATTTTCAGTTTAAAAATGGCCTTTAAAAATAGATTTTCAGATTAAAGCATTTTTTAAATGATATAACCTACTTTTTTAATTTTGGCTACTGGATAGCTGTGGCCTTTTTCCTCAAAATAAACATAATATTTTGGTTTAAAAGGAGCTGCCTATTTCAGATTGCTACATGCTAATATAGTTTCTTAGAATTTTATGTCACTTCCAAGCAAATTGGACTTGTAGTGTATTCTCTTTAGATCATTTACTATTCGAATGAGCCAAAACACTTGCTTTGGCAGAGCAAATACTTTGGTATTGCAATAAAGAGGAAGACTGTATATTCTTTATCTGACTTGCTCCTGTAAGTCAGAGCTAATGGGAAGGTAGCTAATCCCTTTTGATGGATTCTTGGATATATTCAAGAAACAGATGGATCCGATATTGTTACTCCACAAATATCTTATGTCCTAGAATCAAGATGGAAACATTTTGGTACATACCTGGGGCAGGTTGATTTTTCTTTTTCTTGACCTTTTTTTCTTTTTTAATTGTATAAAGTGTACTTGGCCTATGAGGCTGAGGGTATATGAAAAGCCCCATAGATACTTCACACGTCACAGTGTCTGCCAAAGTATAAAAGTATAAACATTCTCACTGTGTTGAAACACATCCATAACAAACAATATGATTCTCTTAAAGGCATAAAAGAAAAAAAGAGTTTTCAAAGAATGACTCAAATGCTCACTTAGTAGTGAGAATTGCAAAATCTTTTCATTTTGCAGACCCCAATTTCTCCTTATGCATTTGTGCGTGTTGAAATTATAATATATTGGGATGCCTGCGTGGCTCAGTGGTTGAGTGTCTGCCTTTGGCTCAGGGCATGAGCCTGGAGTCCTGGGATCGAGTCCCACATCGGGTTCCCTGCGTGGAGCCTGCTTCTCCCTCTGCCTGTGTCTCTGCTTCTCCTTGTGTCTCTCATGAATAAATTAATAAAATCTTTAAAAAAAGAAATTATAATAAATGAAAAATTGTTGATTTTTGACAAAGTTTTTATTGTTTTCTACTGGTTCAGCTAGAGATTTTTCTGAAAACCTTTTGCCAAAGATGTTCTCAAATTGTAGGATTTTACCTAACAAAACCAAAGCATATGAAGTTCTAGCAAGAGAGTGGTAAAACAAGATAATCTGCTCTTTATTTTATGCCATTTTATGCAGTCTCTTCTTAGTTATATCTATCACAATATACTTATTCCTGAACATTTATCTTGAGGACTTTCATAGAGTTTTTCATAACTATTGAGATAAACCAGTTTCCTAAAGAAACCAGAATTATATATTTTAAGAATCTCTCGAAGGGTTCTTACTCAATTCTTCAGTAGGTCTCTTAAAACTAATAGAATTAAACAACTCTTTTTATAAAGATGCTGCATCTCCCAGCTAATACGTAGGGTGGCAAGCCAAGAATAATGTCAATATTGACAGTGCTAGACAAACTCTTGCTAACCCTCCCAGAGCAGCTAGCCCTTTTAAGTGATTTTCAGGATAAGCTCACAAAAAGGTACCTTATTGATAAATTCTCTTATAACATAATTTCATGGATCTTACATCCTAAGAACTATGGCTTTTTTCTTTGTAGTATGATAATCCTCTTCAAGAAAGAGAACACTAACAGAGCATTACAAAGACTATGATATTGAGAAATCTGAAATTTTACCAATGGAAATTGCCCACACCCTAAGTAACCATTATAGTTAATTATTATAATACATTATTATCTGTTATTAATATTATGTGCACATCATTTAAGACATCTTGGCGAGGATGACCTTCATACATGAATGTTTTAATTTAATTTCATGCATTTGCAATTTGGCCAGAAATGTGGGTAAGAATTTAGAACCAGATGTCATTGTCTTAAAAACTTTACGTCTAAAAATAAAGTATTATCTTCTTTGTGAGCAGGTTTGGCTAGGGTTTGGTGAGGCCTTTTTCTTAGAACTACGTAGAGCAACAGGCCTGTGCTGTTGCTGCATCATGTGATTTTTGTGAAGCCAAGGCATTAACTCCAAATTATCTATGAAGTTATTCTGTTGACCTTAGATGGTTTTGAAATGAAAGTCTTTGGGTTCTTCTTTCTCTTTCTGATCATCTTCATTTTTAATTAGATTGTGAATTAAGGCACCCTTATGCATACCTGAGCTAGACCTGCCTCCCGGTGAACACTGTGGAAGTGACATGGCCATTATGGTTGGTAGTGTAGGAGGCAGTCACCAACTGTGCTAAATGTGGTTTTGTGTCCATCTGCATTTCTTTCTCTATACTTCTGCCACGATATTTATTCTTTTCCTGATGGATCAAGTACCCATAAGCTCTTCTTTCATGATCAAACTCCTGCTTTTATTTTCCGTCCATGATTTGAGACCTCCTACTCTCTTAAAGCAACAACAAACAAATCTCAAAGGAACTCTTTCCAAAACCACTGAATAAACAGAATCTTTCTAGAGATACCATTCATAACAGAGTTCATTAGCACAGATAAACCTCTAGTGTGCATGCCATATCAGCGCCGACCACATTTTTAAAGAGACGACTTTTCTATAGTTCTCTTCTGTCTTTTACCTGCAACTATGCAATCTTAGGATTTTCTGCCTAACTTCAGACTCTGTCCCTTAAATATCTGATATTATTATAAAAAGGTCATCATTTTTGATAGCTATCAGCGGCACATATGGAGTGATAATAAGCTGAGCATGGCCAGTAAAGAACTACTGTGGATATGTGTGGTATTTTATAAGAGGTGAATGAGAGTGCTATTTTATAAAATTACAGGTAGTAGAATACCAGTGTAATAGACTAAGAAGAAGGGCAGACCACTAGGATACGAGCAACAAAGATGTTAAGGACGTGCACTTAAAGAATTGTAAAGAATAATTGAGTTATATACTTAAGGAACTAAGTGATAATACCAACATGAGAGGAAAGTGTGATTTGATTTCTTTCTATGCAATCTCTTCTTTCTTGCTCTGATTTTTCTATTTTGTGTCATTCTGAATTGATGGTTGAAAATTAACTCTGCAGAAAACGCAATATAAATTTATCAAAGACAAGTACTCTGCAAAGTTGTTTTAGAATAAGGAAACGACCTCAAAACCCTTAATTCCTTGTAGTATTTTACAAAGAAGATGGCCTAGCATTTTTTAAGAGTCAGAACTGGAATTCCTCTTTTATCCAGTTAGGTACATTTCTGAATACATTTCTCATGCTTTTATCTGACAGTGACGGTGGTTCTGTTTCTGGCCTCCAAGATGGGGTAGGGTTATAAGCGATGTTTTATCTTATAAAGAAAACAAAATCACAGGTTGATAATGGGTTGAAAACTGGAAAGAGGCTTTTGGAATCTTCAATTAATATTACATGCGGTTCAGTTTGGACTCATGCGGATTTCTTTTCAATCTTTGGTCTCTCCTGAATCCAGGTATGGTGTGATCAAGGCTTAATTATTTTATTTTAATTTTATAATATTTGTTTATATTTCATAATTTATAGTGTTTGGTAATAGTTTATAATTTTGACAAGTTAGGAAGATTAAATCAGAGAAATTTGACCGAAGATAACCATTAAAGTTTATTGAAATGCACCTAGGGAAAGATAGTGTCAGCCTGTGGGATTTATACCAAGCTGCTAATTTTTCCACACAATTTAAGGCTGCGTTTCTCTAGCTTGGTGTTACTGACATTTTGGACCAGACCATTCTTTGTTTGTTTTTCCTTTCTTTTTAAAAAATTTTTAAATTTAAATTCAATTTAGTTAACGTATAGTGTATTGTTACTTTCAGAGATAGAATTTAGTGATGCATCAGTTGCATATAACACCCAGTTCTCACTACATCAAGTGTCCTCCTTAATCCCCATCACCCAGTCACCCATCCCCCCACCAACCTCACCTTCCACAAATCTATGTTTCTAATAGTTGAGAGTCTTAAATGCTTTACTGCCCTCTCTGTTTTTTATTTTTCCTTGTCTTCCCCTATGTTCATCTGTTTTGTTTCTTAAATTCCATGTATGAGTGAAATCATATGGTATTTGTCTTTCTCTGACACAACATTCTTTGTAATGAGGGCTTGTCCTTTACATTGTAGTATATGTAGTAGCATCCTTGGTTTCCATCTCTTAGAAGCCAATAGCAACCCATCCCCAAGTCTTGACAATAAAAAACATCTCCAGACATGGTGAGATGTCTCCTGAGGTGTGAAATCACCCCTGGTTGAGAACCACTGATCTAAGTGAAATCTGCACAATAAATTGGCCCATGATAGGTGTTCGTGTTGCCAAGGCTGTCTATTTCTGGCTCGGTTTCACAATACTTATGTGGGGTTTGCTTTTCGCTAACGTTTTGTCACATCGGTGAGTTTTATTCATTAATCCCTGATAATAAGTGTGCTATTATAAAAGGTAAATTGGCTAGTTCAAAATATTTTCTAAATTAAGCTGTTAAATTTAGTGCTTTATGAAGCAGGAAGTGTAATTATTTAACATATAGTCAAATGTACAGGGGTGTAATTCCCCTGTTCCTGGAGATCTGTGAATTTCCTAAAGGAAAATTTTGCAGGGAAACATGTCCTTAACAGAAGCATCCTGGTGTCTGCTCTTTCCTGCTGGGTCTAGAGAGGAAATGAGACAATCCATCCTGCCCTTGTCGCACTGCATAAACTGCTTTGTAGATACCAGAAACTCTGAACCCTTGCCAGGGTGGCCTGTGGGCCAACTGTGATTAACATGGACACGCGCACTCTTGCGAGGGGTGTTTGTTACACCTGGGAAAGATGCGCAGAAAACTGATGAAGGTTTTCTTGGCTAAAAGTGCTTCATTTTTTCAGAGGGGAACAATTAACAGAGACGCCAAAACAATGAGAACACTATTGGGACAAACTCACTGTACGACTAAGGTACATCTGTAAGTGAATAATGTTCTAGCTTATACGTGGCTTTGAAATTTTATAGGGCTGGCCTGAACTGATCCCATACCAAAAATATCTTGATGAGTATGGAAAGAATACCAGGTGTTTCTGCTCATCTACTTTTTCTGTAAACAGAGAACGGTAGAAGCCCTTGCGGGCTTGTTCTCTCTTAGGACAGTGCACTTAGAATGACAGCACGGAGTGGTGGAGCATCAAAACCGCAGCCCCAGTGAGCACTGTCCCTGGCTAGGAGGGAATGTAGCACATGAGGGAAAATGGAAACCCAGAATGGGCCACGATAACCTTTTTCCTTTATTTGATCAAAAAGTAATTTCTCTGCTTCTTTTTCCTCTGGCTGCAAAGAAATAGTACAATATTTTACCTCTTTAGTTGATTGGCTTAAGTGGGAATCTTGAAGTATTTCAGATCCATTCTACTGACTGATTTGGGAGAAGCTAGAAAGATTCACTTTTATGTGAGTAGTATCTCCTTTTTATATTGTGTTCTCTCTGGTACCTCTCTTGTACGTATCATTTTATTAACAAAAGTGAAAATATACTGGGGCGCCTGGGTGGCTCAGTCAGTCGAGTGTCAAACTCTTGGTTTTGGCTCAGGTCATGATCTCAGAGTCTGCTTGTCCTTCTCCTACCCCTTCCCTCTCTGCTTCTCTCCTCGCATGTGCTCTCTCTTTCTTAAATAAATAAACCAAATCATTAAAAAATATACTGCACTCTTACTGTATGAAAAATCTAGTGCATTTCCACATATTTTTCTCCCTTTTTGGGGGATGCTTATTATTCATAAATGAGCAAAATAATTACTGCCTTTCCTTTTCTGTACTACAAACAAACATGATGAAATCTATCCTATACCTGATTCATTTTATTCCACCTCAGCTCTTCCTTTTGTTTACTCTCACATTGGGTTTGATTTGGACCATTTTGGTTTCCACCTGTTGTCTAGCCTAATGATGAATGCTCTTTCACTCTCAAAAGTGTCCAGATTCAGATAACAAATTATGTGGATACCCTATGCTCAGGCTATTTCACCAGTAGGTCTTAGTGTGTAACCCAACTTATGGTGCCATCATTAGGAAATTTAGATTATTATTGTATAATGTGATATATAGTAGAAATATTTGAGTATATATAAACTTCTAAACATATGCCTAGATTGTAGATATGTTCTAAAAAAAAAGCTATCAAGCTTTCATCACAGTTATCAAGAAACTCTTGGTCTACATTATCAACAATAGTTAAACTATGGAAAGAGCCCAACTGTCCATTGACTGATGAATGGATGAAGAAAATGTGGTATATATACATTGGAATATTACTCAACCATCAAAGAGAATGAAATCTTGGCATTTGCAGTGATGTGGATGAAGCTAAAGTGTATTATGCTAAGTGAAATAAATCTGTCAGAGAAAGACAGTACTATATTATTTCACTCATATATGGAGTGTAGGAAACAAAGCAGATGAACATATGAGAAGGGAAGTGTAGGAAACAAAGTAGATGAACATATAAGAAGGGAAAAAAAGAGGGTGGGGGGAAGTGAACCATAAGATTCTCTTAATAGTAGAGAACAAACTGAAGGTTGATGGAAGGAGGTGGGTGGGGAATGGGCATTAAGGAGGGCACTTGTGATGAGCACTGGGTGTTTTATGTAAATGACGAATCACTAAATCCTACTCTTTAAGCCAATAATACACTATGCAACTAGGAATTTAAATAAAAATTTAGGAAAAAAGAGAAAGAAACATTTGATCTAGCCTATTCATATCCTAGGTATACTCTTTCCTTTAAATGCATTAAGGAATGGGATATTTACTATACATCCTACAATAGCAGTTTAAAGTTTTTAAACAGCTATGAATTACCAAATTATGCAAATCATTGATGTAAGGAACAATCCTAATTTATGCATTACCTATGAGATTGCTTTTAAATTCCTCAATGGGACACTGTCATTGGTTGGCTTGTGTTTGCCCAAAATATATGTTGAATTTCAAACCCTCCCATGAGCTCAGAATGTGACCTTATTTGGATACAGCATGTTTGAAGATGTACTTACCTAGGATTAGGTCATACTGGATAGGGTGGACTAATCCAGTATGACCGATACCCATATAAACAGGGAAAATTTGGACCCCAGTATATGCACAGGACAGTGTCACTTGGAGATTGGAGTTATGCTACTGCAGGCCAGGGAACTACCAGAAGCTAGGAGAGAGCCTGGAACGGATCCTTCCCTACCTTCTTCAAGAAGAGTATGGCCCTGCTGACCTTCAACTTGATCTTGATCTTCAACTTCTAGCCCCCAACCTGTGAGGCAATACATTTCTGTTATTCTAAGCCACCCAGTTTGTGGTACTTTGTTATGATAGCTGTCATACACTAATGCAGACACCATTACTCTGAGCTGCTCTCTAGGGATGTTTATGACATTGCATTTAATTATTTAAGGGCTGGTGTATTATACTTGTCATCATATACCACAATTGCTGCAATAGTTTCATTTTAAATAGGGCATCATTAGAAATAATTTCTTTAGAACATTCAGTCACACATGCTTTCTGTATTTATACTTGTAGACAAATGGTCCTTTACTGGGTACATGTATCATATCCTACATATACTTACCCATCCATCTTGCTCTTCTTCTGGATATTTTTTCTAAGAAAATCTAGATTTATAAGCCCGATACTCCCAAAGATAAGGTGCAGTGTGTTTAAGCGAAAAGAAAAAATTTAAAGTCTTATGAAGCGTAAGTCTGTAGAACCTATGTGGTGGGTAAGACTCACGCATAACCTACCTAACTAGAATGAAGTTGTGTGCAATGTAGCTTATCTCTTAGGTCTTAAAGGCAAGTATTCCAGGTAATTTCATGCAGGTCCTATACTTCATGTATAAGGGTTTTTTTTTTCTAGTGTTCTCTTACAGAGACTTATATCTGATGTTTTGTCCTGTACTCTTCTCTGGCATAACACCAATGGATCTGCTCCAGGTTTGGGAAAATGTGTGATGGATAAATGGGATGATTCTTGCCAGACAGACTTTTCAAGAAATAAAGAAAACTCTTAGGCGTTTAAAGATTTGTTTAATGGGGCGGGGGCGGGGGGGAGACAATTTTGAAGATCTTTTTCTTCTCTTAAAATAAGGTAATGTGATAATAGTACCTTCTACTTTGGGACATTTTAAGTTAGAATAGTATGAATTGGTTAACATGTACATTTTAAGAATGCTAATGATATGATTATAAATATAAGTGGGTAGCTGTAACCAGTGCATTAAATACAGCATTTCACAGAAGCATACACTCCCAGGATATACATTCTTCTAGAATCAGAGGTCAGACTTGCTTTGAGGTGTTACTGCCAGTACCGTGTTCACCTTCTTGAAGAGAAAATTTTTATAGTAAACATTCTGGACTCCTACACCTGATAAAATAGAATGGATAAAAATGGATAAAATAGAATGGATAAAAATCACTTGTAGGCTGAATCAATACTGTGTGTATTCTCTTTCAGGACTTGACCCTGTTTTCACTCTGGCCTCCCTGGCTAGAATGCTTGATATGTGCTTGTAACACTCATGGCTATTCCTGCTTCCCACAAATTAGTACTCAATATTTCATTGTCCGGAGTTATGTGTAGTAGGTCTTCTCACTATTTATTTTTCTTGCTTTGTCTGATGCTTAATTTTACCTGGGTGTAGGATCTTTTGTGATTTTTGCTTTTATGCTAGGCATGGGTCCGTGAGTACAGTGTGTGATGTCTCATTCTCCATTTCCTGGGTTTATGCTTTCAAAATGCTCTTTCTTAGTGAGCTCACTGTGTTGTTGTGAGATTTGGATGAGGTGATATATATGTGAATACTTTGAGAACTGTGGAGCTCAGTATTGACAAGTGATGTTAGGGTATTCATTTTCCTCGCTAAGCCAGTTTGTTGGATTTGTAGAATATTACATTCACCACTAAGGTTGGTGGTTGGACTCTATTTCACTATCTAGCTTTTTCTGAGTTCACTTTATATTTGAAATGCAGTTTAGACAGCAGTGTTTATATGCTGTGATTTTAAAATTGTAATCCCGATACAATTATATCCTGGTTTATTGTTCTGGTATTTTACTGGTTAAAATTCTGGCAGATAGGTTAGGGGAAATTAAGTTATAAATGTTATTCATGATAATATATCCTCATTAATAAAATAATTTGATGCGTACTATCATTCTATGGATGTGTCTCTGCATAGTATATGTGTATGTACTATGTATATATAATAAATATACTCATTAATAAAATTAGTGAAATAATTTAATAAACATTACCAGGCAGTATATTAGTCCTTGAAGGAACAAAGTCAATAGAACAAGATCAGGCCTTAGATAACTTATAGAGTAGTTACAACAGTATTTAATATTTATTATTTTTATCTGCTATCTTAAAACTTTATTTTTATTAACGTTTTCTTCTAAATTATTTTGAGTTTACCAGTATTTTGATTGTGATTAAAAAAATACTCAGAAAGGTATTCCATAAAGTATAAATGATAGAACAAGCTCCATTTCTTGTCTTAAGAAATAATGAGGCTTTAGAGCCAAACCGATGTCAGCCACTGTCCTGGAACCCCTAGAAAGCTGTTGGTCGTATGAGACGCATGCAGCCAGGTAGAGATGAGACCTGTGAAGAGCCAGTTCTCTGCCCAGGCCTGAAAATGCAGACACATCACTTCTCTGGCTGAGAAATCAGGGCATGAGTAGAAATAAACTTGCTGATGACCCATTTTTCTTTGGGTAAATGTTAGATGTTACAGAGGGAAAATCAAATAAGTCAATACAAAGTTCCTTTTGCACAGATATGAAAGTGGTTCTGCAGTCAAATTATGAAAGATAAAAAATGATTGGCTAAGAAATGTCCACTTAAGAATTGCTCAGAAAGGTCATCCAAGAAACACGAATGGAAATCTATTTAGTTTGCGTAACAGATACAAATAGATAGGTAGATTAATTCAAATACTATCTCTTTGATTTTTAAGATACAATGATTATAGTTAAAATAATTTAGTGAACAAAATACCTCACCTTTAGCAAACTGTTAATCCTTATTTAAGTGGTTTCTAAGCATTTTAGAGGTTTTTGTCTCATTTTACATCTTTGAAACAACTTGTGAAATGTTTCAGTTAATTCTGAATTTAAGAGTGTTTTGAAAATCCCAAGGGATATGTATAATGTTTACTCTAAATAGACCTTTTGAATTTCAAGTATTCTTTTTAGCACAGGTTCTGCATAATTTTCCACATTTATACCAAGAATTGATGACTTCTGGTCTAGAGTAAGGCAAGGAACAATTCAGTATATTTCAAAAATAAAGCTAGTACTTACCAGGAGATTAACAGCTGATTCCTTTATTTTTTTGAGAAGCAAATCGGAGGAAATGGTTTGGAACAGTTACCTGCACTGATAACTTCATACGCAAGAAGGGACATGTAATTGAAGGCCCGAGCCGTCTCAGGGGAGACTGATCAAGAGCCCAGAGACAAGGCCTGTGAAATGAGGCCCGTGTTTTGATCTATGGTTACTTTTTAGAATTACTTCTCGTGTTCAGTGACACTTAGGTGGGTGGTAACTCAATTACGTTGTTCGAAATTTAGATAAACAGATAATGATTAACCCTGACCTAGGATATTTTGGAGATTTTTCAAATAGAGATTGTGTGGGTGTGTGTGCGTGCGAGAGAAACAGAGAATGAATGAATGTATGAATGAGAGGATGTTTTGGCCTGAGGTGAGGAGTTTACCATCTTGAGGCACTTCTAGGAAACTTTTCAACTTTTGGTCAAATTTAGACCTCTCTTGTGTATGCCCGTTGCAAGAAATATACTAAATGTACTAAAATAAAATGTAAACCTCCAGTGAAGTTTACTATTCAGGAAAAAAAAATTTTCCTGAACATAATTTCTACCCATTAGCTCCTCTGAGCTATATGCCAGAAAAATTGGTAATGGCAAGATATCCACATACCTGTTATGAAAAAAAAAAAGGCTTTAAGAGTTTGGATTCTTGGAGGTAAATGTTATGTCTCTATTTAAGAACATTAACACATTTTAAATAGTATTGCCTCTTGATGTTTTGATCATCAGCTGCTTAGTGAAAAATAATTTATTAGCAATAACCATTTATTAAGTGCTAGACGCCAGGCAGTATGCAAATGTTTTACTTACTTTATTTCAATCTTATCTCAACCTTCTAAAATAGGGGTAGGCATTATGTTGTTCTTTTAAAAATGAAGAAGAAACTGAGGCCTTGCAAATATCACTTTCTGTACTACACAGTTGGTGATAGTGGGTCAGGGATACGCCTCCGATGTGACTCCACACTTGCCCTCAGCCACAACACTCTGTCGTCTTCTCAGGCAAGTGCTCAGGCATCCGGGTGGCTAGGGTCATGATCTTAGGGTCATGAGATGGAGCCCCACATTGGGCTCTGCACTGAGCATAGAGCCTCTTAAGATTCTCTCTCTCAGGCACCTGGTGCCTCAGTTGCTTGAGCACCTGCCTCTGGCTCAGGTCATGATCCTAGGATCCAGCTCATCGTTGGGCTCCCTGCTCAGTAGGGAGCCTGCTTCTCCCTCTGCCCCGCGCCCCCCACTTGTGCTCTTTCTCGCGCGCATGCTCTCTCTCTCTCCCCATCTCAAGTAAATAAATGGATCTTAAAAAAAAAAAAAAGATTCTCTTTCTCCCTCTCTGTCTGCTCCTCTTCTGCTTGATCTCTCTCTAGCTCTCAAAAAAATTTAAAATAAGCATGACCTTATCTGGGTCATTACATATTATTTGTTAATATCTCAACATATATTAATAATTATTTGTATATTATATGGTTACATAAACATAGTTACTATAATATTACTATATAGCTATTATGTAGAATTGTAGAATCCTAATACTAAGTATAGTATCATTAACATTATTGGGAAGACTAGTTTTTCTTTCTCCAAACCAGTGATTTTTTAACGAAGGACGTTTAAGCTGCTCTTTTTCTGGATAAATTAATGAGTCTTTTAACTCTTGCTTCTTAGAGTGGAGTCCCCCAAAGAATACATGAAGTATTAATGGAATAAACATTTTTCCAGCATAATACATGTGAAAGAAATCTTCAAAGTAAAATGGGCAAATGAATATCAAAGAAGCTTCTTTCGGAATGTAATCCTCTGAGAGCAGTCTTAAAGATTAGAAAAGATTCTCTTTACGATTATGAATTTGAACCAGCTGGAATGAGTTCAGTCATGATGAGCATAACTGAGGATCGTTTCTGAAAGCGAGGGAGGTAGGAAGTTAAAAGACCCATCGCCTGGCACCGAGGTCACCTGCTTCGTTAGAGACTGAAATAGAAGCGAACAAGTGTTAAGAATTCATCCTGCCTTCCCGGTGCTTTTGTCGCTTTATTTTTAGAGCTCTGCTCAGGCGTCTGGGAGCACGGTTTGCCTCGACGGGCCTGCTCAGCGAGACTCGCCCTCTCCTGCGGGCTTTGCCTCTCTTGGCAGGCGTGAGGGACTTGCTGATGTCACACGCCAGGCCCCCGGGTCAGCCCCGGCTGTAGCTGGCTTCTTCAGCCCACTGGGCTCCTAAGAGAGCTAATTGTTCTCCTGCCTGTTAACATGTGTTACTTCCTTGCAAAGTCAATCAGAATGAAAGGGCACTGGGTAGATAGTGGTCCAGGAGTGACTAAGAAATATCTAACAGGGACCCCTGGGTGGCACAGGGGTTGAACGCCTGCCTTTGGCTCAGATCGTGATCCTGGGGTCCCGGGATCAAGTCCCGTATCGGGTTCCCTGCAGGGAGCCTGCTTCTCTCTCTGCCTCTTTCTCTGTTTTGCTCATGAATAAACAAAATAAAATAAAATAAACAAAGAATGGATTAAACTGCTGTGATGGATTGATTCATGAGGAGCAGATGAAAAAGAATATTTCAGGGTCTCCCTTATACAACTAAGCTATCATAATTGTCCCAAACCACACAGACATACCATTTTACGGGGGGGGGGGGTAGCGATAAAAGCAGAGTACATTCTTTTTCCTCATTAAAATTGTGCACGTGTGTAATCATAGGAACTCTTATTTAGAGTTTTATCCAGAACATGCTCTTTACTCAAGACCAAAGTAGAAGTAGCAGTTTAAAAGGTATTGTTAAGAGCCACAGTTTCAAATGCTTAAAAACTTAAAACCCTGAAAACAAAGTAAGCAGAAGAGATCTTAGACAGTAACGTTCTCAGGAACCGTCAGCAGTCCTGCTGTTCATTGGAGTTAGAGAGATACGGTGGTTTAATAACACAGATACACACTTGAATCACTTGGGAAGTTTTCAGAAATTACCAGCGGTTAGGTCCTGCCCTAGAGACTATGATAATTGGCTTGGCATTGGTATTTAAAACACATCTCCCCAGGTGATTGTGTGTGTGTGTGTGTGTGCGCGTGCGCGCGTGTGTGCAGTGATGGCTGAAAACCACGGACTTAGAGGAATCAGCAGTAATTAGTTCTGCTTTTGCCCATACATATGTTATCTGGAGTTCCACATTCCACTTCTTCAGATGTCACTTTCTTGTCTTAAAAGCTATGGAAGGGATGACATCTCTTAAACACTGGAGAGCTCTGTAAGGTGCATTTCAGAGGTATATACATCCAAGTATATTTGGTTTGCATAAGTCGCAGAAAATAACATTTTAAGGTACACTGGCATTAGTTTAAAAAATAACAAGTCTTTCATTACCTAACAAGGTATGCATAAGAGCCACTCAAATATTTGTTTAATATCTACTATGTAGGAGACTGATGGAGAGACTAAGGGATTTGGCATTTTATTTGTTCTCAAGATATTTATGTGCAATTAGGGGGAGCTAATAGGTAGAATTTAAGAACTGCTTAACCTTCCGAAGCCATGTGTGCTTCTCAGCACAGCAGTGCTACAGTGAACCCAGGAGTACCCATCTCTGGGCTCATATGGTCTTGGAGAGTCCACAGGAGGTGTGTGCTTGTAGGTTTACCAGATGGTTGGTGTGCAGTCCTCCCCAGTACAGCTCTTCTTTTAAAATTTCGGTCCTTCTGAGTTTTCTTGGTACCTTAAAAGTGCTGAGATCGGATCACTAACTCCTCAGACCTGTTTTGTCTTTCCCTTGCAGATAAATTTTCTTCATTGAATCACATTGTCTTGGGACCATCGTTAATTAGCTGATTATGGCTTGTGTTTACAACTGCTTGGTGCTTGGATATGTTGTTTGTCTTAGACCAGGGTAGCTTTGGAGGTGGCCTTAACAGAATGAGCGGACTGTAGGTGCAGGTTGGTACGCTGAGTTTTCCCACGTCAGGTTAGCAGGAGGAGCAGATTATACAAAGGTAAAGAGTATACCTGATTGAAGAAGGAAAGTTGTTGTTGTAGAGTTCATCGACTTCATCTTCCATGTGCCCTATCTGCCAAGGGCATTTTTGTTATCAGATTATGTTTACAGCTCCTGTCAGGTATTACTTTTATTTAGTAAAAAAAAAAAAAAAAAAAAAAAAGAGAGAGAGATCCAAAGAGTTTATGATATTACACGTTAATAAGTCATCAAGCCAAAATTCAAAGACCGTCCATAAAGCATTCAGATCATCCAGAGCAGGGTCCTCCGTGCTCTGCTCTGCTGCCTGTGTAAAGAGGCCAGAGGAAGGTCGGAGGGAGAAGCTGGGTTGAATGCCAGTCCAAAGGGGGGATTTCATCCCCATGGAAGTGGAGAGCCATTGAGGGTTTTTGAAGGGGGAGTGTATTTTCGGTTATTTTGGAACATTAATATGGCCGAGATATTTGGATTATATCAGTTCAGTAAAAATGCTTATTCAGTGAGAGCAGGCGATTGAGTGCATGGCGTGTTCTGCGCGGCGGCTGCCTCTGGGGCAGAGTTGGGTTAGGCTGCTTGGACCCTGGCACTCTCCCACTTGGAGGTAGGGCGGGGACACAGCATCTGCCCCTCCCCGACCTCCCTGTGGCAGCAGCCCGTCGGGTGACTGCGGGACGGGCCCGGGTGACTGCGGGACGGGCCCGGGGCCGGCGCGGCCGGAGTGGGCGCAGGTGCAGGCCCAGCTCTCCGGCTCTCCGGGGACAGCGCTGGCGCCGCAGCGTCGGTGTGGCTCTGGGGACAGTGGCCGGGGATCGCTCCTGGGGGGCCGTGGAGCCGTCCACGTGGGGACAGGGAGCAGGATGCTGGGTGCCCGGGGAGGCCCACTGAGCGCGCTTCCTTCCCTTGGGTCCCGCTGTTCCCTTGCACGTTGGTCTGCACCCGGTGTGAGTTGCAGTCAGCGGGGGGAGAGGTTGGTGGAAGACCCGCCCTGGGCTCTCTGTTGGGCGCAGGTTGCTTTGGTCTGGTTTCCCCCAGTTTTTATGGTAAGCATCCTCTTTCAGGAAGCATCCTCCTTCTGCCTTGCTGCAAGACATGCCACTCAGAGGCCTAGAGTTTTAGCTGCCCCCCCTTTACGGAGGCAGTCAGAGGATGCTGGACTTCGTGCTGAGGGGACCCACGGTCAGGCCCTGTGGTGCCTCAGTTGGGTCCTTACTGGTGTGGGTTTTCTGTACACCCAGCCGGGGCAGTGATGGACTCTGGGGGAAGGCAGCTCCCGAGAGACAGTGGCCCGGGTGATCTCAGCGTAAGGGGGTGAAGAAGTGGCAGGGAAGGATGAAGTGAAGGAATAATAGGAAGGAAGATGAGCAGAGCTTGGTCACATGATGTGTATGAGAGAAGAAGGGACAGAAACTGGATCAGAAGTACTCATCTGGGTGACATTTTAAAATTTCCTATCTACTCACACAAGCTGCCAACGTGGAAAAGGAATGAGCATTTAAAACACTTTTCTGCTACTTTTTGGCTGTGTTCTTTGAACTTTTGTTTTGGTTCACACAAGCTTTTTAAAAATAGTTCTGTCCCCATGAGTTAATAGGTAGCATGCTGTGACATCCTAATGTTCCAAATGTTAATTTTTGCTTTGAGTGTGGAAATAAGTTCATCTCATTGTACACACCATTCTTTTTATGAAATGTTTGATACGTGGAACTGTGAAAGATACCACTGTTGGCCATAAAGAGAATTCACATTTTGAGAGGTTGTGAGAGAGGAAATATCTAAAGCAAGAGAAAAGCAAATTACATATTAAAATATATCATTCTTTGTGGCAAAGAGCTAATGATTTACTAAATTTGACCAACATGTTTTTTGAGCTGTAAAGATTTTATTTATTTATCTGAGAGAGCTCTCGTGTGCACATGTGTAGCAGCAGGGGGCTTGGGGGAGAAGAGGAGGGGAAGAGTCTCAAGCAGACCTCACACTGAACATGGAGCCCGACATGGGCCTGAGATCATGACCTGAGCTGAAACCAAGAGTTGAATGCTTAGCCAACTGAGCCACCCAGGTGCCCCTGAATTGTCTTTCTTGATGGCTGACACTCTTTGAAGAAAAGTATCAGTACTGTGACCAGAACATAGGGTAAAACTGACCTCATCAAGCATTAGACCGTCTTCCTGGGCTTTCTTATTACCATGCTCTGACTTAGTCTGTGTGTCCTCCACCCCTGATGGAGCAGAAGAGAGGGCCATGAAGTTGTTTCCCAGGAATCCTCAAAGCCTTATGGGCACCAGATGTGATAGCCTAGATGTGGAAACTGTCTTATTCATAATATTATTGCTGTGTCTCAATTCTATGTCAGTGCTGTTATTATTAATAAATTATATTTGCAAGTATATTATTGCAAAATATATTTTGCAAACCAAAATTCATTTACTTTTGTTGAAAGAAATCCTCGTTCAAAAATTTTAGCCACTTGTGACAATATAGATGGACCATGAGGATATTATGATAAGTGAAATGTTGGAGAGAGAAACACAAATAGGATCTCACTGACCTGTGGGATCTGTAAAACAGAACAGCCCCTGCATGTGGAGAGCAGAGTTGCAGTTGCCAGGGTGAGAGGTGTAGGGGTAGGTGAAATACTTTTAGGGTTCATGAGGTATAGACTTCCTGTTACGAAATTAATGGGTCCTGGAGCTATGGTGTGTTGCAGTATAGTGACTATAGTCCGTGGGATTGTAGTATATTTGCAGGTTGCTGGGAGAGATCTTGAAAGTTCTCATGGCAAGGAAGAAACTTTTTTTTTTTTACTTTTTATAGTGACGAATGATGACTAGACTTATTGTGGTGGTCATTTTGCAGTGTTGCAATTTTGGAATCATTATGTTGTATACCTGAAGCTAACAGTGTTGTATATCAATTATATCTCAATTAAACCCATTTTAGCAGGTCTTGCTCTTAGTAATTTTGTGGCCAACATGCAGATAATTAAAAAAATTCAGTTAAGTAAATTAAAACTACAGTAATCTTTCATATTGGGGGAGTATAGGAAGTACACATCTTGTACAGAAATATTATGAGACATTTTGTGCACACTTATTTTACTTATCTAGTGATATGAAAACCACTGTCCAAAATAAAGGTACTCAAATGTGGATGTCACACCCATTTCCCATTGCCTTTTGAATTTCAAATTTATTTTCATAGCTCTGGCAACGTTAGCTCTCTTGTGATAACCTAGGTGGCAGGCGGAGCCCTCAGAATACCCTGGAACGAAGAGTTGAAGACAACTGTCAGGCAGCTGCTAAGTTAAGCTGTGCTGGAGTTCTGTGTGTGAGCCAGTCACATTCTTCAGTTGGATGGAAGACATTTCCCATCAATGGATCTGCCTTATTGGCCTCTTTATAATTTTTTGAGGGGTAGTAAATAGCATATTTGATAATTGAAATTCATTTTTATGTTTGTAGGCCTGTCATTTGAAATTACTTCAACATGACTGTTGACTCATTTTAATTACTGAATTTAAAAAATAATCACCTGGATAAAGTTGAAAAGAAATCTTAAAATCTGAAAATAACAAAAGATTGAGCCAAAAGAGAGAGAGAGAGAGAGAGAGAGAGAGAGAGAGAAAGAAGTCTTCCAAGGTTCAAACAGATAAGGATATAAAGAAAGAAGCAGTGCATTGAACACCAAAACTATGATTTCTGAGCTAGGTCTTCTCCAAAGTGGGCAAAAAAAATTAAAGACTTTATTTTTTAGAATAGTTTTAGGTTTACAGCAAAATTGAGAGAAAGGTAGTACCTAGATTTTACATGTTCCCTGTGTGTCTGCACATACATGGACTCCTCCATTAGCCACATCTTTCTCCTTTTATATATAGCTGGAGAATCCAAACCGTGAGCCCAAATGCAAACAGAGTTGAGAATACGATGTTTATTGACGGTGGGTTGGGGAACGTCTTCCAACAAATACAATTCAAACTATAATCTCTATATTTGAAAAGTAGTTCCAGCTGTGCAGACCTGACAGTTTGTGTTATATAAACACAGAAGTACATGCTGAGCCATGTCCCTTGGAATCCCCTCTGAATTCCACAGACAACATTGCTACTATTTCTACAGGCCACTGAGCCACAGCATGAATTCCTTGGACTTTGTCCTTCATTTTCTTACCAACCAGCTTCTGTATTGTTTTTTGTTTTGTTTTGTTTTTTGGGCTAGGGGTGTTTCAGTGTCTTTACTTGGAAATGAAGTAATTTCCTCAGGTTTAGAATCAAGATTCTTGGGGCACTGGGGTGGCTCAGTGGGTTGAGTGTCAGCCTTTGGCTAAGGTCATGGTCTCCAGGTCCTGGGATCCAGTGATGCATTGGTCTCCCAGCTCAGGGAGGAGCCTGCTTCTCCCTCTCCTACCTGTTCATGCTCTCTCTCGCTCTCTCTCTCTCAAATAAATCTTGTAAAAAAAAAAAAAGAATTAAGATTCTTTTTGCATAAATTTAAGTTATTTGTATATTGATTTTAAACCTTAGTTTTAGGACTTTTTTAGACCATTCTGCTAAATTTTTGTGTACTTCATAAATACACATAAGATTAATATTTATTGAACAAGTATTAATGGTCTATTTTCATGTTATGATCTTAATTAGCCATACATCTTTGCTTTTAAATTGAGAGCACTTGTTGCCTTTTAACATGTTGAAACATAAGCCTTTGACCGTTTTTTATGTTCAGAACCCCTGAAAACGGTGATATGAGACTAATCAGATAATTTTAAAAATGTTAAAGAGAAATGAAATGTTGGATTATCAGTATTTTTCGCTAACCCTCCCATATTACCTCAAAAATTATTATAATACAAATAGAATTTTATTCAACCGGTTTTGAAACACTCTAGCTCAAATGAGAATAATTCTCAAAATCAGCTAAGTCAGGAAAGTATCTTGGATGATTTGGATTGTTCTATGTAAATCTCCACTCACTGCCCCAAGTAAATATAGATTTAGTACTTGAGTGACAGCAACAAATGCTGAAACCTAATCCTGATTTCTCAGTGCTCTGATAGGTCATATTTGGCAAATCACTGCTCTCTCTGGACTTCACTGATCTAGCAAATACCTTTTCTGTTGCCCACAGAGGCAAACTACATGAGATGACGGCACAGTGTGAGAAATGAGTTAGTTTTAAAAGTTATCTAATAGTGCCAAACGTGGAATTAAAGAATTTGGCATTAATTATTTTGTAATGCCTACAAAAGTATGTAAGAAATATAACTATTTATTCCTCTATAATTAAATGTTAAATTTGAGTCTTAAGAATGATAGTAGAAAATGTGAGCTAGTTACTTATAACCAACCTCAGTCAATTTAAGGATTCTTCACTAATCCATTACAACCAGGGGTGGCAATTATGTTTCTAGGCTTCGGAAAGCAAGGGTTCATCTAGTCTGCTTTGATAATCTAATCTAACAGCTAATCTGATTTAACTGTTGTCCCTCCTGCAGATCCCTAGATTTGCATGTTCCTGCACATGTCACTCTGTGTCCTCTTCATTGCAACTGTGAGGTTCCTTCAGGTCACTGGCCTCCATCAGCCACTTCCATGCTCTCTTTTGGCCAGACTTTCAAGAACTGTTTTAGAACTCTCATCCAAGGATTTGACTCTGGTCTTTGTACTTTGGCATCCTTCTTTGACCACTGACTCAGTATAGGGTTAGGGGTGGGGGCCAGAAAAGGGGAGAAGAAAGTAAATTCTCAGTTAACAGCACTAGATATTATCCTTTCACATGGAAACCCTTCAGCATTTACATTACTAATATATCTTGTCATCTAACTTGAATATTTCTATTGTCACTACATCTGGCAAGGGAGTGTGGTTGGATTTAGGTGATATTGGAAGCTCAAACAATCCTAAAAAGTCTAGAAATCTTAGAAAAATACCGTGTTTTTTAGTTGTGATTAAAAAAAAAAATCCTTCAAGGTAGTGGAGTAAATAAAGCACTGTCCGCCTTGGAAGGGAATTGAGGAACACTGGGATTGCTTCCCCAGCATGCATTCCACTTTTCACCCATTATGTAGTATCTATAGAATTTTGGTGGGCTCCCATTCCAAGTTAATCAGTGCAACCCCATCCCTCTTGACAGTAGTGGGCATGACCCCCTAGTTTGTTTAGGAGGATGTCTGGGACTATTTTTCAATAGGTAGGGAAAAGAATATTTATCTTCTGGATTTTGTAGGATATATGTAAAGTTGGGGATTGTTACCTATTTTGCTTCCCCAGGTGAAACCATCGTGACATGATACAGGGAAGAAGACAGTGTGACAATAACTGTAGAGAAAGAGAATTAGAGTCCTGGTCATCATCTGGCTATCTTGACTTGAGTATCACCAAGCTCAAAACCAGAACACTTTCTGCCCTACCCTTACCCCAGATTTCATTTTCTTTTCTCTTGGCTAATGGCATCACCCTTTGAGTGTTCCAAGCTAGGAAGCTTAGAATCATCTCAGGACCTTCCTTTCTGATGCTCTTCTGTCCCCCTCACACCCAGAATCAATTGGCTGTCACATCTTTTTCTTACTCCATTCTCTGTCCCCATTGATTATGGCTTAGAGCAAGCCTTTTCCACCTGGCATTTATTAAAAAATAATAATCTGTTAATATTGTGGTCCCTTAACCATAACATTCTGCTTCCACATTGCAGTTTAATAATATTAAAAAACAAGCAAGCAAAGGTAGATAGATGTCTGACCATGCCTCTTCTTTATTAAAAAAAAAAAAAAATCAGTGCATTGCATTGCTTATAGGATAAAGTTCAACTCTTTGGCCATAACCTGTTTGAGGTGATGAATGAATGAGTGTCTCATTTTTCTTTTATTTCTTTTTTTTTTTCATTTTTCTTTTATTTCTAATGCCTCACATTATCTGCCATATGTCAGGTGCCAAAGAGAGATAGCTGAATAAATGAATGAATTATGCTATAGATCTGGAAAACTGGAGGAATGTGTGTTAGTGACTTAAATATAGAAGGTTCTCTATTAGGTTTTAGGTGCATTTAACAGGGAGAAGAGAGGGGTGAATTGTAGTGATATCTCCCCAGTGCCCCCTTTGGGATTAAAAAATATATATATTTTTAAATGGAGGGTATAAAATGAAAAGAAAGAAGGTGGGAAGGGATATGAAACCTGTTAATTTTTACTCATTTACATGGAGAGTGAATTACAGCTGTAACATGGATGTGTCACCAGTTTCCCTGTCTGCCAGTTTATAAAATGGAAATGTAAATTTAAAACTGTTTTGTTGTTAACATTTTTAAAAAAAGATTTTATTTATTTATCTTGGGGAGGGGGGGAGCAGAGGGAGAGAGAGAATCTCCAGCAGACTCCCCGCTGAGCATGGAGCTGAACATGGGGTCAGATCTCATGACCCTGAGATCACGACCTGAGCTGAAACCAAGAGTCAGACGCTTAACTGAACCACCCAGGCGCCCTAACGACATTTCTTTTTTTGAATTATTTTTCTATCTTGTGAGAATAGTTCAGTTCCTATATAGCTATTTAAAACACATAGTTTTGTTAAATCACAACAGAGATGAACAGAACTATGGAAGCACGAGTGCCTTTCTGTGCTGATTGTGGCTTTTATGAGACTGAAAACTTGATTTTATAATACTTGGAATTTGGCCAGATATTGGCGATTGTGTCAGTCAGACTGGAATTGGTGATTTAAATATAGAACGTTCTCTGTTCCAATATCCAAGTAACTGTCAGTTTATAATTAAAAGAAAGAATTAAAGAACTAAAGGAAGAACAAAAGGGTGAAAGGAAAGAAGGAAAAGGGGATGGAAGCAAAGAAGGGAAGAGAGACAGCTGTGATTTTGTAGTGAGACTTGTTTGGATCTGAGGAAAGCAATTCTAAAATGACACTTACTTTACTTGTGTCCCAACAGCAGCATTTAGCTTCTCTGGACGTATTCATGTGGTTCCAGGTGCAAACACAATTCGTAAGCAATACGAATCTTTACTCCACTACTGTGTTACTTTGGTGAGCTACTTCACCTCCATGTCCCGTTTATATAACAGTGCCTGTCACAAAACATGGCACTGGTGGTGAAGTGAGGCCATATGTGCTTAGCACGGTCTTTCATATGACAATACATTTGGTGGTCAGAAAAAAATGCCACCTTCTATGCTAATATTGCTCTTTGTGTAGATACCTCATTAATACACTTACTGTATTAATTGTTATCATTGACACGCCTTTATGTTTCTCTACTAGTTTGTGGGCTCTATCAGCACAGACTTTTGCATTTTTGAAATACTCAATTTTAGGCAAAATGAATATTGTTAAGAATAATCACAAACTGAGGACCTGGGTGACTCAGTAGGTTAAGTGGGTGCCTTTGGCTCAGGTCATGATATCAGGGTCGATATTAGTCGAGCCCCTCATTGTGCTCCTTGCTCAGTGAAAGCAGTCTTGAAAAAAAAGAATAATTGCAATCTAAAATTTTGTAAATACAAATGCATAAAGTGTATAACTATTTATAAAAGGAGAAAAGAGAGGATCAAAAGAATGCCAAAAAGTAAAGACAATGAGTACTAAACTATATTAAATACAAGCATATTCAAATAAATGTGTTGTTATGTCAACATAAGATTAATATTTATTCAAAGTTCAAGAATATAATGATAAGGGTAATCCACATGACAGCAAGGAGGTTGTTAATTGGGAAGACCAAATGCTAATGATAAACAGAAACAAAAACAAAAACATAAACAAATTGAGGGGAAAATAAGTTGGTCAAAGAATGCCTCTTCTTTCTGGATTCTGTTTCCAAGACTGAATGACTTTGGTTGGCAATCCATTGTGGAATGAGGGAGGAGAGGAGGACCATGCAACTTTTATGAAAAATCTGGAAGTTGATGAAAAATATGAAGAACTCAATGTCAGACTTTAAAAAGAAAAGCTCTGAAGTTCACAGCATCAGATATTGGTTAGAAATACGTGAATGGTTTGGGATGTTGTTAGACTTTGTTTTCAGTTAAGGAGTACAAATTAGAATGAATGAGTCTTATTTTGTAGCATCTATTATGGAGCATCAAACTTTTATTTCCTAAAGACATTTAATTTCTTTCATGTCTTTTATATTGCCAATCTGTGGACCCATATTTTAGTATTTTGATTAGTAGTTCAGATCTTGGTTTTATCATCAATTTCCTTCATTAATTGGATACCAGAAGTAGCAGGACCACAGGCAAGAAAACCGAGCTACAGAAAAATAGTTTCACATACAAAGGTGTGGATAATGAATAGGAATAAAGGGGAATATCACAAATTGAGGAATACTTATTTAGAGGTAAGGGAGCAGTGAGTGCAGGGAATCCCCAGGGCAGAAATACATTGCAAAGCCACCTAGAAGCACATCAGCTGTGAGAAAGGCTACTGTTAACATTGAGGAGCTAATTAACATTGAGCTAATTAACATTAGCTAATTTAAGCCCATCCAGATATTCATCTTCGTCTTTAAAGACCCAAATTATGAGACCCATAGGATGATACCTGGAGGTCTGCATTACTTGAAAATTACATGCAACTTAAAAGTTGGAAAGAAAGAAAAAGCTTGGAGAGTAAAGGGCCAATGTGGCAGTTGAGAAGGTAATTTCAACTGAGAAAAAATACCTTTTAAAACTTGAGGTTGGGGTAAGCGCTTATGGGCGGAGTATTTTTATTTGAATTATACATAGAAAAATTTTGACTAATAATTGCCAAAATTAATAAAAGATATTAGAAAGTCCAAATAATTTTTTTTTGGAATAAAGAAGTTTTGAGTTGTCTGCCTGACTTATTATGTTCTTCTGCTACAAAATATTTTTATAGGCTGAGAATATATGTACTTACTACTAAACACTGACCAAAGTCTGAAGTATTGTATTGTAAGTACATACAGGCATGTTATTCTAACTTCTTAGACTCTTAATTTTAGTCAAGTGAACTATTGATTGTAACCAACAGCTCACATCCATGAACAACATAATATTCAGTTTATTTCCTTAAACATTTTTAGAATAAATATTTTTGACTTTCTTACTTAATATGAGTTTTCTGCTGAGAGGTTTATTTTTTAAACTATAACCTAATTACACTAAGGTACTACTAATTCAATATTAAGTGGAAAAAATCTGCTTTTCCAAGCAGAATGCTAGGCATGTTCCCTGGCAAGTATGATTACTTCCATAGCAGTAAAGCACCTGGTACAAAGGAATGGGCCCTGGGATTAGATTGCTCGACGTTGCCCTGTCACTTACTCAGTGTGCAATGTCAGGCAAGTATCCTTTAAATTGTCCATAACTCAGTTTACTCCTCCAGATTGTGCAATCTATCAGAGTCATGGTTTTTGTCTTTTTTGTTCAATACAGTATTCCTAACGTCTAGAATAATGGCCTACATATATAGTAGGCATTCAATGAATACATCTCAAAGTGGGAGCTTGTGTCCTCTGCCAAGAGGGTGCTTGGAAGTGGAGCATTTCCCATAATTCCTCACAAATAGGAAATGCTAGTTGTTGCTATCACTTATTATCATTGTTAGTTTCTATTATTGTGGTTGAGGGTGAAAGAGGTTTAAAAGATAAGAAAATTTAAACTGTTCCAAGTAAGAGGGCCAATGTTTTGCAGAAGGGCTCTCCATTCTAGAAAAGTCTGTTGGTATCTGATAGTTAGTTCTATGTAGTCACACACAGAGGAGAGGATGGATTTATGTGTCCCTCCTAATAAGGGTTGGAAGTGGCCTTGAACCCCCTTCGATTCTTTTCTTGTTATGCTTACCCCTTTTTGGTCTCCTTTTACAGAAAAATAGCCTTTGATTCTTTTACTTTTGATGTTTCTGTTTATTCTGAATTTGAGGCTGGTAACTCGCTGTTGGTGTTAAGGCTTGGTTTTGCTCATCCTAATTATTTCTCTACCTCTTCCTATTATATATGCAATTATTCTGGCTAATTAAATGTAATGGCTAATCTTGTCATTTTTCTTCTCCAAGTATAATACTGATTGGGAAGCTCACAGGTCCAGTATAAGATTATCAGGGCTTAGGAGCTTTATAATATACTCAGTGTTAATAGTAGCCAGAAATGTTTGTCATTTTTTTGGAGAAATCTTTTTTTAAATAGAAAGGATTCTAGGAAAGCAAACAAACCCAAACCCAGACCCAACCACACAAAAAAACAAACAAAAAACTGTGCTGCTAAAAACTCCCCCAAATAAACCTTGTACATGTTACTCCTTTGGGTATGATCCCTTATTCTTTGTTCCATATATAAGATATACTGCTCTCAAAAAGTCTGTGAATCAGACTAACTGGTAAATGATCTTGGATCTCGACTACCTGTTTGTCTCTTGTTCTTTCTCTCCCCACCTGAGGTCTGCCTACCTACTTTATTTATCTATCTTTCCATCATCTATGTATGATAGATTTATCAATGATATTTTAATATGGATAACTTTGGTTTTTCCCCTTTTCCTTTCTTCTTTCCTTCCTTTTTTCTTCTTCCTCTTTCTCTTCCTCCTTCCCTCTTTGTCTTTTTCCTTTTCTTCCTTCCTTACCCCTCTCTTTCTCTTTTTTCCTGTGTCATTTTTCCTGTAAGATGTTTGAGATTTGTAAAGAGGAGTGAAGATACTATGATAAAATCTCTGAATTCTGATTGGAAATGCAGGTAGACATGTCCAGAATTCTGTCCTTGACTCCTCTCATTCCACTTGGACCCAGGGTTAATCAAACCCACCTTTGGGTCCCATTCCACCTTGTACTTGTGTCTCTTGATGTGCTTAATATACTTTAGTTTATTCAGTTTTTCTTTTCTATTATTTGAGAGCAAGAATTGAATTCTTTGATTCCTTGCATTGCTTACTTGGCACATACCAAAGGTTCAGGAAGTTTATTTTTCACCCTTGAAGTTTGGCAGTTTTTTCCAGTTCTTCTCACTTGAACTTTCTGCTGTCCCCCAATTCTTATTTCCATAAAGGGTCATTTCTACTATTTTCTCATTGATGTTCCATTAGGGATCTATAAGATACCTACCTGTAAAGAAGGAATTGTATATTAATTTTATATATACATATATATATATACACACACATACATATACATATATAAGTAACTCAAATTCCTAGTTATTTTGCAAGTTTGTTTGATTTTACATTTTTGGATATCAAGAATAAATATTTCTTTACATTTACTATTATTTTTAAGTCTTACTTTTTATATCATGAGAACGCAAATGAAAGCTTTTGTATACATACAATGCAGCATTTAGTAGTTATGCCAAGAGAGTTCAGTTATTCTTACAAATAGATTTTACTTGTTGGAAAAATTTTTTCAAGTCTTAGTTTTGATTACATTAAAATACTTTAAGGATGTACAGAAAGTACATCTTTTTTTATTTGTGATTATACTGGAATAAAATACCCAAGGAATTCAAATTATTTTTAATCTGAATTACTAATTTAAATGTATATTGTATTAGCTCCTCTTTTTATTTGTCTGTATTTTTGTTAATATGGATTCAGGACTATTATTTGAGCCATTGTGTAACTGGAACATGTCTGTGTAGCCTCCAGCATGGATTATACATTCTTTATATTCAAGAACATACTTAGCATTTGTTCTTTTTGTAAGATTTCAGCATTTTTCTTCTGTAAGATGACCTTCATTTCCATTACTTCATTAGAATAGTACATGTTTGTATATAGATGAAAAATTTCCATGCAGATGCTGTTTCAAGGTAATTCAAGTGATATTACCTACCCTTCCTTCCTTCCTTCCTTCCTTCCTTCCTTCCTTCCTTCCTTCCTTCCTTCCTTCCTTCCTCTTTCCTCTTTCCTTCTGAGTAGGTGTGAGATTTCATCATATTGAATCTTTGAGGAATGAGCTGGAAGACTGATTACTTTATAACCTCACATTTATAAAACTCATGGTGTTGATAATATGATCAAATTGATATCACTCCCAGAATATTACTAAGAAAGGAGGAATATTATCTTTCAAGATAAAGGGCTAATTATTTCTTGTCTTTACTGTTTTCTAATGACTTACAGAGGCAGTTGAATATTTAAATCCAAGGGAAAACATTTACAATTAGAGTTTTTGCATTAACATGAGACAGGGTGCAAGAATTCCCTTTTTTTCCTGAGGTGGTAGTGGTTCAGCTTTCCATTTGCATCTATGAAAAGAAGCAAAACTTAAGGAAAAGTAGTCTATTATATGACAACAGTTAAGGCATTTAAAGGCCAAATAACAATATTTTTGTGCGGTATGCTTTCTTGGCTTGCGATAATATCAGTTTTCCTTTTTGATGTCAATAATTAAAATTTCAATGTGTTTTCAATTTGAGCTGATTAATCTGGATCATCTGAGGCTTCAGAATTGTATGAGTGGGTAAAAAAGACAGGTGAGTCAGAGGGAGGAGAGATTGTATTGCATAATTTGCCAGTCCTGTTCTGTCCACTGTTAGATATTATGAGCAATTTCCTCCTGACACATAAAGCATGCACACTACCTAAGCATCTAATTATAATTACTTGCGTGGTGAATGTGTCTTCACATTCTAAAACCATTTTGAATTAGCTTTTTTTTTTTTTCTTTTTTACCTTGGTACTCTGTGCTTTCAGGGATTTTATATGGTCATATGAACTGTGAGTGATGCTCAATATTGACAAGTACAGTGCAAACAGCAGATGGTAAAATATTGATGGAGACATTTGGGCCAGTTGTCTTGCTTAGAAGTACAGCTTTTTGGCAGTTTTTGGCTTTTTTTACCCCCTGCTTTTTTATACGGTGTACCTTGGAGGGAGGGAGGTCCTTTTTGGTTTTCTAAAGATCCTTTTACGTTTTTTTCATGAGGAAAAAAGTGAATGTTAGGATAGCCTAGAACCACCCCCTTAGTAAAGGAGTTACTGCACCATGTACAGAAATACTTCTCTCAAAATAATGTAATTTCTATGACAAACATTACAAAATTTATTTCTGTTTTATAACTGTGTTACTCTATTCAGTAACTTACATTTTCAAATTCGGATACATAGTTTTGTACTTTATGTGTGTATGTGGGAGGTGCCATCCCATAAGCAGTGGTAAGCGTGTCAAGGGAAAAAAGATGTCTTTTAAGGCCTTTGTGTAGGGGAGGCGAGGACCAGGTTCCCCAAGATCTCTGGAACTGTACACATTCACAGCAATTACTGAATAAATCCTTATTTTTTTTTTTTAGAAGGAGAATTTTGCATCTTTGCTATTCATTTTTTTGCTAACTGGCTATTTCTTGTTGATGATGTAGTCCGTAAGACCTGATTTAAGGAATCCTAGAGTCTGTGAGGCTTCCACTGTATTTCAACTCATAAGTTTGCACAAGTGCTTGAAAGCAGAGAATGAATATTCAACTTTCCCAACAGGCTTTCTTTTACTCCAAGAGAATATGAAAGTAAGGGCCAGTGACCCCGCTTTCTGTTAAAGAAGGTCAAGACCTAAGAGAAGAATTGCTCTCTCCAGTCTTTATTCTACAGATTCTTTTACTGACTTTGGGTAAATTAGAATGTTCTACTGATAGCCCTTCAGATGAGCCACACCCACATTGCCCTTTCTGTAAACCTTTGCAGATTCTGGAATGCTAGATCATCCTCATTTTGCTTGTACTGTTCTGCTCCTTTAGATCCTACAGACGTTCCTGCCAGCCCGGTCTTCTTCTCTGAGATCCTGATGCACGTACATCTTTTTAAGCTTAAATAACAATACGGAATAGCTTATGAGATATATTAACTTATCTGCTTGCTTATTTTTACATTTACATTTTACTAGTTTATGTAATTCCAACAACCCAGTAAGTTAGGTGTTGCTCCTTGTATTTTAAAGCTGGGTAACTAGGGCTGAGAGTTTCTGTGGTCACACATCAAATGAGAATGAGGCATCTATCAAACCCATCTATCAGCAGAGCAGGCCAACTGCACGATTAGAAGGCTGTGGGGCACTGGCTCGTTGGTGGCTCAGTCAGTTAAGCATCAGACTCTTGATTTCCACTCAGGTTGTGATCTCAGGGCCATGAAATCACACTTTGTGTGGGCCCCTGCGAAGCCTGCTTGAGATTCTCTCTCTCCCTCTCCTGCCCTTCCCCCTGCTCATGTGTGCTGGGCTCTCTCTCTCTCTCTCTCTCTCATATAAATAAATCTTAAAAAAAAAGAAGGCTAGGGGTAGGGAGACTAGAAGATTATTCTAGTAGAGACAGTACCTTATATTATTGTGCATATTAATACAGCTATATTAATAGATTGTATATTTAAAAATGGAGATGCAGTAAAGGACCAGGAAATCTTTTTTTAAAAAATCAGAGCATATGTCATATATAAATAAAATTTGGAATTCAGTTTGTTGAATATACCCATTGTGAGTATTCAAATCTCTAGTGTGCATTAAAATGTTTGGGGGTACAAATGATTTCCAAAATGGTAGCTGTCTGTAGAAGAAAACAGTCTATGGATTTAAAAATAATCTTCCATCCTTATTGTTTGATTTACCTTAAATTTTTTTTTTTTTTGTTGTGTAATTTCTTTTAACTTTTTCTGGCAAACAGTTTAGATGATCAATTCATGAGGTGAGATCATGAACATACTACCTTTAAAAAGTTATGTATTCTCATCTTGTCTGCAAAGGGTGAAACTATAGGGAGCCTCTCACTAATTTCAAGCAAGTCTTTCTTTCCTCTTTCTTTTCTGGAGAAGAAAACGCCACCCTGGAGAAGCAAGGAAGCCTCAAGTTTGGTGATCTCTGATGCCCCTGAATTTTGCTGACTGTTCTCTTCAGTCTACATCCTGCCTCTGTTGTCTGTGTGCCCTCCAGCTGCTCCCAGCATACATGCCCTGCCCTTCATGGATCCTATGTGCCATGGAAGATACTCTAAGGAATGAACAGCCAACTTGAATATATTCTCGTGGCTTTGTTTATTCCGTTCTCAGCACAGTATAGGGTTGGTTAGAACATCTGCAATTTATTTTCTAATCTGTTTCCCAGCCAGGCGTTCCTCCGTTTCACCATTAGTAAAGGAAGCCAACACAAAAGAAAACCATAACCTCCTCCTTTGATTGTCAAATATAAAGAACTTTGTAGAGCATTTGCTAATTAATGGAAGAAAAGTGCATTTGTGAGTAGAAAGTTCCCTGTGTTCAAATACTTCTTCCTCTGCCAGTGGAAAATCAGGCCTAGATTTGAAGAGATTCGCTCTGGTTTAGTATGAACTGAGGAACCTTCGCTGCGAACGTGAATACTTTATGCTATTCTAATGTATTTTTCGTTTTCTTGGCTACTTCCCATTTGCATCTAGCAGAGGAAGTAACAAAACTGTTACTGCTCTGGTCTCAGATATTTGGAGATAGAGAATGTCAGAAATCCTGTAGGAAAGGTAGTTTTTTTTTTTTTTTTTATTAGTGACTCCTCCTGGTCATCTGAGTACCTTAGAGAATTAAGGGGTCATTTAGGAAAGTGAAACCTGATATTTTCATGGTAACTTTTATTGTTGGATCATCATATCAATATATGATAACTTCATAAATAACATTTGCTGCCCTTGGCACTTCCAAGCATGATAAAACATTTGTGAATTTGAAGAAACATTAAATTTGGCAGCACAAAATAAGCTAACAATATTGCTAAAAAATGTATGTTTTTGACTCAGATCTGAGCTTCCCTGATCCAGCAGTGATCTTGAGTTTCACATAGAGAATAATAATAAAGAAAATGCCCTTTTTAATGTGAGGCAGAGAGGTGGGGTGGCGATTGGAATAGCAGCAAAGAATGCTTTAAAATTTTGCAGGATAAGAATATTGCAATTATTTCTAAGCTATTTCACAAATATTTATGTCTTCATTAGTATTATTTCTAATGGTTGTTCATAAAAACTCGGACCTGGGAAGGGCTAACAATACAGATTACTTCACTTGCCATCATAGTAAAGGCATTTAATGATTTATAAAGGACGTATGGCTATTGGAAATGGGTTTTTTCCAAACAGCTACCTTAAGTGCAATAATTAATAATTAAACTGTCAAAACTATTCTTTAACCACATGATATACATTTAAATTGTCACTATTTTATATTGTATACATTAACTGTGTGTGTATGTATGTAGGGGTGCTTATCTAATTGCTTGTGATAGATTTAACAATTTTTAATTATCGCAGTTTATTTCTACAATGAAACAATGAACAATGGATTGGGTACTTTTGCATATAGAGCCCTTAAATGGTGTGGGACGATATTTTACCTCGCCCTTCATACTTGCGTTGTTTATTTCTGCTCTACTCCCTTGGCTTCAAAAGGTTATGATTATGTTAAAGCGTGATTTGGAACAGGAACTAATTTCTTTCCTCAATCTCATGTGCAAATGTATCTCTAACGTATTGTATATTTTGCACTTTCTAATAATGTGCAATTGCATTTGATATCAAAGTTTCCCAGGAGTATGCAGCACAAAATAAGAATTGGGAATCTGGTTGATTAAAACGGAAGGGTATTCAATACTACATTTTTTTTTCTTGCTGAGTGTGCGTATTGCAGTGCTTACTGCTATTTGAACACGCAGAAGCTGCCACTTACTTAATGGTAGCTGGTGGTCTCTAGGGGACTTCGCAAAAGATTCCAGAAGGCATAGTGATTTCATGAGCCAAAAATATTTTGAAATTACCTGGAAAAATTCTGCGTGTTTCTAGATGTATTTACAACTCTAAATCTAAAAATTAATGCCAGGATGTAATTAATGTTATGTAGTGAAAAAACAAATAAGGGGCACCTGGGTGACTCAGCAGATTAAACATCTGACCGGCTCAGGTCAGGATGCCAGAGTCCTGGGATCCAGCTCCACTTTGGTCTCTGTGCTCGGTGGGGAGTCTGCTTCTCCCTCTGCCCTTCCCCCTCCCCACTCCTGCTCTCTCTTGCTCTGCTCTCTCTGTCTCTCTCTCAAATAAATAAATACAATCTTTAAAAAAACATAAAATGGGAGAACCTGGGTGGGTCAGTGGTTGAGTGTCTGCCATCTGCTCAGGTCGTGATCTCTGGGTTTGGGGGATCGAGTCCCACATAGGGCTCCCTACAGGGAGCCTGCCTCTCCCTCTGCCTGTGTCTCTGTGCCTCTCATGAATAAATAAATAAAATCTTAAAAAATATACAAAAAACAAATGTCAAAAGTATATCCAGCATAGGTGGTATTTTGTTGTAGTGTTCCAAAAGTATATTTGTAAGCGAATTCTTTGGAAAGCAAATAGCATATTTTATCATTAAAAGAACAACAGTTTCCCAGGTCAGTTTGTAAAGCCCATTTAACCCACATGTACTGGATAAATTAAAATAGAACTATTTCAACTCTGTTTGACCACCAGGCTTTCATGCTTATTTATTCATCATGGGCATCAGTGAGAGACATTTGTAGACATGAGGGGTGGAGGGTAGAGGTGTGGGGGCAGAAGAAATATTTATAAAGAAGTCCCTTTCTCTAAAGATCTACTGATTCCTTATAATCCATTCCTATTTGAGATTCTGAAGTCTCTTTCTTATTTCAGCAATGGGAGTGAAGGCTCTCCAGCCTCTTGGGATAGCCAGTGGCAGGACTGCAAAGAGAAGGATAAGCAAAGCACAAGCTGAGCAAAATGTGATCCTCTTCCTCGGGGAGCTTGCCATCCAGAGGGAAGGCAGAAAATCCTTCCGTTCCTTGTCTTGTGAAGTGGTGACGTTTCTTAGGAGATGTCGCCAGGAGGAGGAGAGGGGGAGGGAACTATTAATGCCGATGGAGGAGAAAGATTTTTGAGGAGAAAGATTTGCGTTGGGCCCGGTATTTCAGGAGGGGCTAACCGTATGGGAGCATTTCAGTGCATTAGTGTGATTTATGCTGCATCTACGTGCATTAATTGATTCTTACATCATGCGCCTTTTCCCTAGTGTCTTGCATCAACACTCAGTTAAAAACAATTCCATCTTTGCTATTTTCAACAGTGAAATACACTTTCTGCTGATTTCTGCCCTAACTTCTACTGACTTCAAATTATGTGAAAAATCTCTCTTCCTCAACCAGTTGTTTTTGTCATTTTGTACAAGACAAACAAATAAGCTTTACATTCTTTTATCTTTAGGCTCTTAATAGAATGTTCATTTCATATTGTAAAACATAAATTCTTTCCAAGGTATCTTTTTTCTTTTTCCTTTTCTCTCTCTCTCTCTCTCTCTCTTTTTTTTTTACTCATTTTCCTATCAGTGATCTGTTTTATTTTAATTTCAAAATATTTTACAATGGGGCAGCCCTGGTGGCACAGCGGTTTAGCGCCGCCTGCAGCCTGGGGTGTGATCCTGGAGACCCGGGGTCGAGTCTCACATCAGGCTCCCTGCGTGGAGCCTGCTTCTCCCTCTGTGTGTCTCTGCCTCTCTCTCTCTCTCTCTCTCTCTCTCTCTGTCTGTCTATGAATAAATAAATACAATCTTAAAAAATTTTTTTTACAATGAATTGTATTAGTGTGCTTGGGCTGCTACAGCAAAACATGGTAATAGATGGCGTGGCTTACATAATAGATACTTCTTTTTCACAGTTGTAGAGGCTGAGGAGTTCAAGGGGCCAGGTGATTTGGTTCCTGGTGAGAATCCTCTTCCTGGTTTGTGGGTTGCCACCTTTTTAACTGTGTCCTCACCTGCCAGAGAGAATATCTCTCCTTTTTATAAAGCCACAAATTCCATCACGAAGGCCCCACACTCATGACCTCATCTGACTTTATCTCCCTATGGTCCTATCTTCTGAGAAGTCCCATTAGGGAGAAAGGCTTTGACATATTGACTTTTCGGGGCACACAATTCAATCCATAGCATTGAAATTTAATAAAAAAAAATTTAAAAACCCTGGAGCTTTTTCAATTGCTACATTAATTCTCTAGTGTTTTTTTTTTCTCTAGTGTTTTTGTCACATGAAACTTGATAAATGAGAGTTTTAAGTGTAAGACTGAAAAGGAGCTGGTTTTTCTGTATTATTTCACCATTTCATATTTTCAGCACTCATTTGGCTGTAAGGAGTGGATATAGACTTCATATAGACTTCCAGATTTTTCCAGAAGCTGCTTCTGACTTGTTTAGTTTAAAAAAAAAAATCATTTGGCTTTTCAAATAGGTAAAATTTTGGTCATCTACATGCCTGAGTGTAAAGAGGTACTGTATAAATATTTACTAACAGCAACATCAGAAACTTCAATTTGTGTGGAAAGAACTTTGAATAAAATAGGGATCTAGCATGTGTATATTAGTAAATAAGCATTAATATCAAATAGAAGTAATTCAAAATAGATGGACTTAAGCCCATCTCTTGTGGAGATGGGTCCAGGGAGAGCAGAGCTCAGGGATAAATACAAAACAATAGAAATACGTACCATACTTGTTCATGCTCTGAAAGCCTCAGCTCATTCTGCATTTCATTGAACTTTTCGTACATACATGCTACTAATTTATTTGTGTATCTGAAGACCGAGGGTGCTGTCCATTTTTATTAGAATATCTGAGAACATTGTCTCTATCCCCTGTTGAAATATCATCATTCTTCTGTGATGCTCCTTTTCATCATAACTGTTAAAAATCCTCTTTCTTCTCAGTCTACATATTTGCTGCTCTATTTCTCCTTGGTGCTTTCTCTTCCAAACAAGGGCTGGTTATGAATAATTGAATGGCAAATAGTTTTTAGTTCAGAGTGGCAGTGGTACAGCTGGCAGTCTTGCCTACAAACATCCTTGGGATGGAAAAGTATAGCCTAGGGCCAAGTTTTCTCTTTTGGAATAGATCAGTGGCCCAAAAATCTTGGTCAAAGAAGTTGAAACACAAGTTCTGTAAGCTTGTCTAGTGGAGAAAAATACCCAACATGAATTAAGATCGGCTTTCTGATCAAGGCTGGTATTCTAAATGGCAAATGTGTAAACATCCCTAGTGGTTAATTTTACAACTTCTGCTGACTTTTAGGTTGCTAGATAAAATATCAGTGTGAGTCCTTCTTCTCCTACTGCGGAACTGATGGTTTAGAAGAATCACAGTACTATTTCAATAGAAGCAGTTGAATGATTGAATCCCAAACCAGAGACCGTGAGAGACTTAAGTCATCCGCACGTACTTGGCTACTTATGGTATGTTCTCGTGCAGAAATGTCTCCAAATAGATTTATGCTTTGTTTTTAGAACAGGCAGTAAATATTTATGAATGCCAGTCATAGAATAGATTTTATACTCTATCTGTATATCTAAACATGTCACTTGATTAGTCTTAAATACCAATAATTCATCCAATCTTTTCAGAAGCACCATTTTAGGCATGTAACGTTTACGGTATCACAAAGCGTATTATGGAGGAGGTGGTCCCCTTACACTTACTTAGACAACCAATGACAAATAGAAGGTCATTTTCTGATTTAAGAGGTCACTTTCCTTTCTTCTTTGGAGGGCCTCCATCCCGCCCACTGCCCCTCCCCTGACAGTCGTCTGAATAGTCTCTGTGAATGGGCCAGCACGCCTCTGTTTAGGCCTGTGCCACTCATGGTGCAGCACTTGAAGGGAAAGAGCAGGTGCAGGTCAGAAGTGAATGGGATAGCCTGAGATCACTGCTGGGAAACATGTTCAAGCAAGTCACAAACTAATCTGGCAATGACTTTAGACAAAGAAGACAAAAGAACACTTTAGGGTCTAAATCACCCACTTGACAGAGGAGGGCTTCGGGAGGAGAAGCCATGTCAGGACTAGTTGCTTATGTTTTCCTTTTCCTTTAGTTCTACTGAATTTTAAAGGTGAAGGACCAAACTCAGGCTCTTAGAAAATCAGGAGATTTCCTTAAATATAAAGTAATTGCTGTGCACAGTTATTTATCATGTTTGTCTGCTTTCTTAGTAGTACTCTGTATGCGGATAACCCAGCTTCAACTTGAACTTTATTTCTCTTACTTTGGGGTTCAAACTATCTTTATGGAGGATTCATTTTTCAAGTCAGGGTGATTTATTTATCTGCTTGATGTATGGTTTTTAAAATAGTCTCATGTAATATGGGCAAAATAAATCTATTAGGAAAAACTGTACTTCTATTAGGATTTTTGTATTTGTACACTTATAAGGACATAATACAGTAGAATATAAATATAATGCAGAGTTAAAGATAAGGAAAGGGTAAATGTCAATAACAGGCTAGAGTAGTTTAGATTTTATTTATTTATTCACGACAAAGAGAGAGAGAGAGAGAGAGAGAGAGAGGCAGAGACACAGGCAGAGGGAGAAGCAGGCTCCATGCAGGGAGCCCGACGGACCCGATCCCGGGCCTCCGGGATCATACCCTGGGCCGAAGGCGGCAACTAAACTGCTGGGCCATCGGGGCTGCCCTTAAACCCAAATATATAAACTGTAAATCAAAAAAATTGGCCTATAGATTTTGTTCTTGAGTCTCCCAGAGGCTAAAGTAAGAAGAGAAATAAATCTCTTATAAAATCTATATATAGAAATAGATTTCTATGTACTAATTTTACAGGGGAGAGCATCCTTTTTCTGGTACTTCGGTCTGAAAGAAATTCATCCATGGGTTTTTAATATATGAATTGTTGAAGGATTAGTAACAGTAAGACTGGATTTTATAAACTTCTCTACATTATAGCTGAGGGTTTATTTTATTTATTTTAAAAAAGATTTTATTTATTTATTAATGAGAGACACGGGGGGGGGGGGGAAAGAGAGAGAGAGAGAGAGGCAGAGACACAGGCAGAGGGAGAAGCAGGCTCCATGCAGGGAGCCTGACGTGGGACTCGATCCCAGGATTCCAGGATCACGCCCTGAGCCAAAGGCAGACACTCAACCACTAAGCCACCCAGGCGTCCCTAGCTAAGTGTTTAATAGCAAAATCAAAGTTAGGAAAAGTAATTTAATGGGGTTTTAAGATGACATGATCCAAGAACAACATGGCTTTGATCAACAAATAAGATCTAGACTCCAGAGGAATGTTTTTAAACAGTCTTCCATAAATATTGTTTCACTTCATTAGGCTAATGATAAAAGCAGTCACAAATAATTTGAGAATATATTCTCTGAGGACCCTGGAGTCTAGATGGTCTTTGTTGCTTCTTAGAGACATATTTATATACTACATTAACAGTGAGAGAGTAGTAGTTGGTAGGTTAGAAAGTTTGGTGAAAATTCAGTTTATCTGACCAAAATGCTTATTAAATGGATATTTTTCCCTCCACCTGCCACCAGGCTCTTTATAAAGTATGTTAGGAGAGTATCTAGAGTTACAGTGAGCTTTTCTTTATGTAATAGTTCTTGATTACTCCAAAATGTGAACAACCAAATGATCAATTCTCTAAACTTCTCCTTGAAACAACCAATAATTCTAATAAGTTACTTTCTGTATATATGGGCTTTGATCCAAAGGAAGTATTGACACAAAGTTGATGCTATGGATTATCTGAAAGCATAAACCAAAGTTGTTGTAGACTTATTTGACATTCTTATACCTTTCCAAACAGTCATAACACTAATTTTTCTACTTCATCATCTTTTTTTGGAGGTGAGAAAAATAGGGGTTTTGAACTGACCCATGCTTTAATGTCAAAACGAAAAACTTTGCTTCTTGGATAATGCAATGGAAGACATTATAGTTAGAACAGAATGTAAATGTAATAAATGTTGACAATTTAAAGGTAATACTGTAATGGGAAGAAGCTGGGTTTCAGGGGAAAGTGGTGAAGGCAAGGCATTATTTTTTTTCTACTTCTCATACTAAGCGAGTAAGAAATACTGGCTAAAGCCTACAGATAGTCCAATAGGTTCTTTTTTTTTTTAAGATTTTATTTATTTATTCATGAGAGACACAGAGGGAGAGAGAGAGGCAGGCAGAGACACAGGCAGAGGGAGAAGCAGGCTCCATGCAGGGAGCCCGACGTGGAACTCCATCCTTGGACTCCGGGATCATGCCCTGAGCCACCCAGGTACCCCAGTCCAATAGATTCTTAAGATACTATCTCATTCTAAGGATGAAAATAATAGAAAAATATATGACTTAGAAAAGTTGGAAGAAGAGAGGAGAGACTGGTACATGGAGGAAGATAGGGAAGTAGTACAGGTGAGTTAATTTCCATGTATTTAATTGGACTGAGTAGGTCCTTTTTACATCTGAAGAATTAAGAAATGAAGGTGAAAACAGATTATTTCAAGAAAGAACATGACCCAAACAGGAAATATAAAGAAAAACTGGAAAAATTGGTTGTACCTTAATGAAATAGAACTAGGCATGGAATATTATTTTTATTTTTATTTTTATATTTTTAAACAGGTAATGAAGGATTCACTGGGTACATTAAGTTTGAGATTTTAGGAAATTTTCCAAGTGGTCAATAATAATTGAATATGTCTGAGGACAGTACAACTACTTACATTCACACACACGTTTTCCTAAATGCTTTGTTTTTTTTTTTTTTTAAGAGATCAAGACCTAAGTGGAGATCAAGAGTTGGACAGTTAACCAACTGAGCTACCCAGGCACCCCCTAAATGCTATTTTCAAAGCATTTCAGACAGATGCAAATAAATTAGATACAGATGCTTATTTTTATAAGCACATAGTTGTTTTACGGGTAATCATGAAAGTGTTAGAGTGCTTTGCAAATTTTTAATGGTTAAAAATGGTAGGTGCTTCTATTATTTATGAAGTTTGTCTTTGAAATGTACTTCTAGGAAGAAGTAAATGTTTAATAGCTTTATGAGAAAAAAATGTCTTATTAATTATGTTTCCATGAATTCTTTTGACCCATGGTCTGGAATTCGTTATTCACCAGAGAAGAGGCTGGAAAGCATCTAATTTATTAGGCAAGTAGTTGGGGAAATATTGAGAAACTTTGGGTAAAAAGTAACTGATACAGGTTACAAAAAAAAAAAAAAAAAAAGTACCACTTCCTTTCCCAGGACCCTCCCACATTCCCATTTTAAGGAAAATATAGTTTATCGGGAACAAATATAAATCTGTAAGTTTCAGTTTACAGTCTATAGACAGAGTTAAGAACTGGCTTGGATACAGCTCCTGAGTATGACATAGACACACAGACACAGACACGTAGACACACAGACACACAGACACAGGCGCATAGACACACAGTCAGGGACACAGATACACCCTCAGCAACATTAACCAGTTGACTGTAAGCAAAACTTGCTTGCTCCTGAGACCCAGAACTGTCCTCTGGTCAGATGACAGACAACTTGAATGTTGTTTTTAGGTCTCAGAGTCAAAATTTTAGGTAATAAGTTTGTTGACAAATTAGATTACTTTCAAGGAGACTAAAATAGCAAGGAATCATATTTTAAGAAGAATAATAATTTGATATTTTTAGAAAGCCCAAAGAATTCATGACAGAAGTAGAATGAAGGCATCCAAACTTCAGGGCTAATGAGTAAAAATTATAGAGAACACAGAATATGCTCACCTCAAAGATGTTTCTTCTGTCAATTAAAAAAATGAAAATAAAATGGAACTCTCAAGAAGCTGAGCTTGTCATGACTCATGATGTTCAGTACAATTATAATCATTGCTATTCATTGAGCACTTCTGTACTATTTAAATACTCTTATATCCTTTTAATCTGTTATTTAATTCTCATGATATCCAAAAGGGAAAGGTACTGCTAAATAGCTTCATCTTACAGGTAAGAAAGTAAAGATTCAAGGACACTGTCTTGCCTAGAATCTTACAGGCTGTATGTGACAGGAAATCCCAGTTCTTCTGACTCTGAACCTTGAACTGCCAAGTAAGAAGATCACATCTAGGGGCACCTGGGTGGCTCAGTTCGTTAAGCCTAGGCCCAGGTCACGATCTCAGGGTCCTGGGAACGAGGCCCACTTTGGCTCCCTGCTCAGCGAGGAGTGTGCTTCCCCCTCTCCCTATCACTCTTCATCTCTCTCAGCTTGTTTTTTTTTTCTCTCTCTCTCTCAAATAAAATCTTAAAAAAGATCATGTGTAAATGTAATACATTTAGATTACACATATTTGGAAGAGAGTCTGAGTTAGATGCGCTGAGGGGGGTTTGTTTTGTTTTTAATGTCAACTCTGTGTTTTAATGATTTTCATTGATCTTATGTGAATCCAGCCCGACATGACTTTCTAGTAGTTATGGTTGTAGTATTGAATGGCGTAGGGTAAGAAGACCAGTCCTATTTCTCATCAGGTGGACATCAGAGCAGATTTTTCTGGACATTATAAGACAGTGTTTTGGTGCAATTAGATGCTATTAAAAGAAAGATCTAGAAATACCTGAAATCCTGCTAAACATTGCTCTTGTTTTTTAGATTTTTTTCGGGGGAGTTATATACATAGTTAACATAATTCAGGGAATAAAATACTATCATAGATGCTTCCCAAGTGATTGATAGCCTAGTGCCTTGGTTTTAGAGCTAACGGCTTAGCCATAAATAATGTCTTGTGAATCTAAAATTTGGGTCCCAAATGCTCCTGTATTTGTGGAAGTGATGAGAGCTAAAGCAAGACGAAAAGAGAAAGACCAAGAGAGAAAGAGAAAGCCAGGTCCATGAGTGAAGAAGTTGGAGAATGTGAATAATACAATCTGATATTCCTGAGGTCTGATAATCCTGAGGCAAAAAAGCAGAAGTGAGAGGGAGAGAGAGGGAGAGAGAGAGAGAGAGATAGAGAAATCTTTTAAAAAATATTTTATTTATTTATTCATGAGAGAGACACAGAGAGAGGCAGAGACACAGGCAGAGGGAGAAGCAGGCTCCCTGTGGGGAGCCCAATGTGGGACTCGATCCCAGGACCCCAGGATCATGACCTGAGCTGAAGGCAGGTGCTCAACCACTGAGCCACCAGGTGCCCTGAGATCTTTTCTCTTGAAGCATCCTTGCCCCACAGTGACTCCTATACAGACCAGTCCGTATTTGAGATATGAACTGTGATGAGGTTATGCAATCCTTCCCTTAGGTAAGGAGGTGTGCTTCCATCTGGGAGGAAGGAGACCAGTGTTTCATGTTACGGACAGAAAGCAAAACTGTTCCTCTCTTACAATCTTAATTGGATTTTTCAGCCTTCATTCTGGACAGTTTTCCCAAACCTCCTAAGAGCCTTACTGACCATCCCAACTCTGTAGATAAATTACAGGCTGAGACAAGCTGATGGGAAGAGCTGAATCCAACAGATGGTCACAGCTGTATTGATCTAATATAAGAATCCCAGTCTAAATGGAAAAGAGAATCTAATACCTTCCAGGGCAACTCTGAAGCTTTAATCAATAACTGGAATGTTAGATTTTGGCAAAGGAAGAGGTGTTAGATTTTTAAAGCTGACTATATGACCCCGATAAAAAAGAATCAATTTTTTATTAGGAATGGAACCTAATAATTTTGCACAATACATCCAGAATTTCCTTGACAAAATTTGAGTAATGGATCAGCTCCACTGGAATTTAGGTAATTTCTTGTGACTTTAACATAATGCACAAGAAGCCTCAATCAATAATACTTGCATTGGAGAACAGTTTTGAAGTAAGCAACGAGCACGTACAATACTGTCATGTGTATATAATTATCTCAGCGCGTCAAAGGGTGGAAAACAATCTTCAAGTGGCAGAGAATTAATAACCCGCCATTTCATTGTTCAGCATTTTGTTCTAAACTTGTGTTGGTTTTGTTTCTGTTTTCCTTCATTGCCTAAGAGATTTTCTTATAAGTATCAACTTGATATTGCTCAATACAGCTAACTTTCATGAACAGTGAGCTGAAATGCTGTTGAAAGCCAAATATTTTACTTGTCCGTGTCTGAGAAGGCTAGTCGTGAGGAAAAATTTAATTGGGCTAGGTACTATATGGAGATTGTGTGCATATATAGAATCAAGAGTGTAGCCCAGCCCACATGAATTCTTCTAAATTAGATACAGAGCTGTATATTTGGAAGAGAAGCGTGGAGCTGTTCTTTTCAGATGAGAAGAGTTTAACCATTGCTGACACTACTGGATTGATAAGATACTTGCTGCTTTGGATTATCCTTCACTTAGCTGTAAAAAGAATATACAGCTCATATTCAAAGGTTATATTTTACATCTTGGTTGATTCTCTTTGAAGATGATAGTGAAGTAAACCAAGGACAGATGACCGAAGATCATGAGTGTCCTGCTGGCATTGTCAAGTTCGCAGCTGTTTTATACGCGTGATAACAATAAGGGGGACGGTGAGAGTGGTGCCCTGTGCATTAAGGCTTGTTGTATTTCTAGTGTGTGAGTGACAGGCATTCATTGAGCTGTTTAAGACATGAGGCAAGATGGAAAAAATACCCTTTAAAAGCTCCTAGTCATTGAAAAATATATGTTAAAGAATTTAAAACTAAATTTGCTGATGTTTGAGATCCAACCACAGTTGTTTTTTTTTTTTTTTTAACTGACCTCCTAAGCTGGTGAACATGTGCACACGCCCAGTTTTCTGATATTTCATAAGAGGTAGAGTGCCCAGTGCTCTAAAGATCCTCTTCGTGACACCTATTTTCTGTACCCCCAGCCCTGGGTGACAGAGTCACAGTGACACGTCCCTTGCACTGACGGGCAACCAATGTGTTTTCAGTCATTAGGATTGCTCCTGGAGCCAGGGGAGCCTGAGGCAATCACCAGTAACTGAGTTTTACTCCAGGGACCTCATAGACACACTGTTTGGGCCTGTAGGCAATTAAGACAGTCTACAAGGAAATCGATAATATTTGGGGAGTGTAGTGTGTATTTGCTAACCACTGTGCTAGATACACTTGTGTGTGTCCTGCCTCGAAACTGTCCATCTTTATGGAGGAGAAACTACACATGTGTAGCTTGTTAACCTCCACGACACGAAATAACAAATACAGAATTGTAAGAAGTGTTGGAAGCAGTACCCGATGAAGTCAGTAGTGTCGATAATATGTGGTCTGAAGAGGAGCTTGGGCGGGGGCAGGGGCGGGGGGGGGCATGGCACTGAGGCCCCTGGGAACATTTGCACACGAAGAAGCTGGAGCAGGGCACACACTCCACCCCGGCACATGCCATCGAGATGGCTGGGAGGTTCATCGAGGCACTTGTGGTTTCAGTAGGGAGAGGTTGTATGATTCGGTAGGAAATCCCTGTGTCACTGAAAATGCCCAGGAACAACGGCAGGGTCATCTCTAGCTTCTGGAATGCATGCAGCCACCTGTGCCTCTGGGTTCTCTAATGGCCTGAGGTGGGCCTCGGGGTGATAGAGTACCAGGCGGTGTAATAGAGTACATGGCAGACCACGTGGATAAGGGGATAGGGCGGATATAGGGTATCAGGCAGGGTGATAGGGTATCAGGCGGGGTGGTAGGGTACCACTGCAGACCCCATGGATGACAGGGTGAGGTGGATAGAATGGTGGCAAACCGAAGTGTTCTGTGTGTGTGTGTGTGTGTGTGTGTGTGTGTGTGTGTGTGTCTTAGGAGCATTCAGTCTGAAAGTTGTGTTCCTATGTCTTCTCTGCTCATTTTTTTTCCTTTATGTATCTCTGGCCCCAGTAGGGAATGCTAATTTTTCATTTGAGTTATCTGGAGAAATTCAGATCCAATATAATATTCTTTGGAATAAAGCTCTTATAGTCCATCAGTTTTATGCCTTTAGTTTGTTGAGGATTGGAAAACCGGAACGTGACTTCTAAATCGCAAATTGTACAACTCAGCTACTTCCTTAACCTTTGATTGAAATGTCTCATTTTCTACTTTCCTCCAAATGCTTTTGTTGAGAGATACTTTCATAAAGGTCAACTGAGTCACATCAGTCAGCAGATACTATATACGTCTCCTCAAGGGCAGTTAATAAAAGGGACAGAAGAACATAATTGTGTTAACTCTCTGGATTCTCTGCCTTGCGTAACGGAGTGAGGAGGATCACGGGGCCCATTTCAGGATTCCTGTGCTCCCCTTAATGATGCTATAAGCTAACTTGGTCAACAAACCGTGCAACTGCAACAATTGTGAATCACGTCCTTGTGACGGAACCAATGTTGTACAGTAAATTGCCAGAAGTTGCAATTCCTCACTCTGTGTGTGTGGTTTTCTGTTGTGTTTTTGGTTTTTGGATGTTTTTGTTTGTCTGTGATGCTCTGTTTTTACTAAAACATTTTTTTGAAACTTCTATGGAAAGCATTGCCATATAGGATATTTTTGTGAGGCTTTTGCTAAATCTGAATTCTGTTACCCTTCATTTAGTTTTATTTATTTTTTCCATCTATTAATTGATCTTCTAGTACTGATTGCAGCCACCATAAATTCTCATTTGCAAAGATGGATGGAACAATGACAAAAGCATGGATCAGAGCTTAGAAGGAGCACCTGTGTTTGCTGTGGGGCGTGTGTGCGCGTGTGTGAGTGTGCCTGTTAGACATCTTGATCCATTTGTACATTTCTCTGGGGAATTTTCAGGCAATTAAGTCAACCTATTGCAAATAGAGCCCTCTCTGCACATTGTGATTTGATAGGAGAATGGGTAATTCCTGTTAATGACTAGTACATCTGTTCAATTATATTGTTTTGTATTGATGGTTAATTACGTGTCAGGTTGGAGGAGGGGGGGACTGTGAAAGCATGATTCCCTTTTAAATGTCAGAGACTCTTCCTAAATTACCTGTCTTTTTAACACACATGGAGCACTTTGACAGGCATTGTGTTCTTCTGACCTTAAAACATTTACCCTGTCTTGGAGAAGAAGTGGAATGTTCCCTGGGAAATGGACTGTATTGGAACTGGCCTGCCTTGAATGTCAGTCATGTCCAGTTTCGTGTGGAGTGACCCTTGTCAACCTTTAGCTGGCAGCAGAAGGAGGGCTTCCCATGGGTAATACAATTTTTGTTAAATAGCCTTTTCTTGGAGAGGATTTCCTTTGGAAAATATGGCTCTAAGTGAAATTGAGGCTATACTCTTTAAAACTATGACTTGCTTTTTTCCTAGATGTATCTAGATACAAGCAAATGAAACCCTATTTGCATATTTTCTTTTTTTAAGTGGTATGCTCACACTGAACCTATTTGTAGATTATAGGCTAATGCATAGATTTGTGTTCAGTGAAGAACAGTGAGTATTTATAAATCCAACCCTTGAAAACAGAACAGGAAAAGATTTGTAATAGAGAGTAGAGTGGCTAAGGAGCTAAGTGTTCCTTCCATTAGCGAGGAGTTACGGATGCCATGGTATAAAAGCCTTCTTAGCCAGTTCGTATGTGTATCTCATTTTTTATTGATGTCAGTGGGTGAGTTGAGGCCAAAGATTATTACGTTTTACTTGACAACTCATGCTATGTCACAGGGCGGTACGATGTGTTGTCATAAAGCTATGCATTATGTATGAGATCCTGTAACAATTAAAAAGGGGGAATTGACAGCACAGAAAATTAAGTTCTTAAAAATGAATCATAATGGTGGAGGCTTGCTTGAGTAGAGGACTGATCTTGTTTAATCACCTTGTCTATAAGCGTTTGGAGTGTTTTTGTGGACTGTGTGGTTTTCCTTAACAAAGGAGAAGGATATTAATATTACATTCAAGAAAGCAATAAAGAGTTGTTGATTGTAGTGACTTCAATTAGGCGCCTCTTTCCCAAAGAAAAGGACTTGTGTGGCTTATGGCAGTATAAGAACAATCTGGCAATTTCTCAATTTGGTATTGCTCTTGTACATATTGGTGATCTTTCTTTTTTTCTGACTACACCTTAAGATAGTAAAATACAGAAATATATGAAGGAAACCATCAGCCATTCTCTTTCTTTTAGACACAGTAATATTTAATTATCCATTGTTGAAGGTTCTTTGCAAGACCCCTCTTCCCAATTGTAACAGTATTTAAGATTTTCTAAATACTTAACTAGATTCTTCTCTGCAAACTATATTGTAAATTTGAATAAAAGGATCTTTTATGTTTTAGGTGAGAGTAGAAGATGAAAATCTATTTTCTAACATATATTGTAATTTAATACATAATGAGATTTTGCCTTATTAAATTTATTTCTGTTTGTTGTACTAATCAGTTCTGTAAGTTATTTCTTAGGGAACTAATTCTTGTATGTCTTAAATGCAGTGAGGAATCTCACATTAAGTTCCAGAGGACTGAAAAATTTTTTTGAGGAACGATTATGTTAAAACTACGCAATAATTTTGGAAATATTATGACGATGTTACACAGTATCTTAACGTTTACAGTTTATTTTTGTGTTAATATTTGTTTGCTATATTTTTATTTTTGACAGTATTATCTTAGAAGCTGTATGTAAGTTAATGCTATAATAAAGCACACTTTTCATCTTATATAAAATTTTATATTAAATATATGAGCAAAATATAGTTTTTAAGCTTCTGATCTATTTGTTGAATATATAAAATTAAAGATCAGTTAATTTCATTTTATTTTTCTAATAATAAAAACGTTTATTAAATGTAGAAAATACAGAGGGGAAAAAGAAAAATTACAGAGGGGAATTTTAATAAAAGCATGAAAATGACAAACAGTTGTACTGCATTTCAGGATTACAGTCTTGCAGTGAAATAGCACATTAAGCATCTCAGAATTTGATTATAGTGAAAGTTATTTTTAAAATCTTATTCAGAACAAGTGATTTTTTTTCAGTAAAGTTTTATATCAAAGGCACAGTAATTCCAATGTAAACAAATGTTCCCTTTTGAAAAAACTAAGGATATAAATTAGTAATACGTTTATTTCTCAACCTTATGTTTCTAGTTCTAATATTCTAGACTTTGTAGAGCAACCACAATAATTTAGTGAAGATTTATTATGTTGCAGGTATTGTTTTAAGCCCGTCATGGGTAAGATCTTTTTTAATTCCAACAAGAACCCTATGAGTTAAGTACCATTGCTAGCCTAGTTTTTAAAGCGATAGAGCAACTATCCTACATCATCTAGTAAACAGCTGAACGAGAATTAAAACCCAAGAAGTCTGACCAAGGGCCCGAGAACTTAACACAATCACTGTGATACTGCTGACTGGGAAAGAATTGCTCTAAATCTTGTTAGTTGTTGGCAGACCATATCTGTCTAAAGAGACATGTGAATTAGCCTTTAAAAATTCTGTAATTGGGACGCCTGGGTGGCTCAGTGGTTGAGCATCTGCTTTGGGCTCAGGGCGCGATCCTGGAGACCCGGGATCAAGTCCCACGTCGGCCCCCCCCAGGGAGCCTGCTTCTCCCTCTGCCGTGTCTCTGCCTCTCTCTTTGTGTGTCCCTCATTAATAAAATAAATAAATAAAATCTTAAAAAAAAACCCTTAAGAAAATAAAAAAATAAAAATTCTGTAATTACTACCTTTTAATACGTCATGTTGCAAGAGATTTAAACAGACATTATGTACAAAATAAACTATAGAAGCCACATCTTAGGACTCATTTCCCTGCTTCCACTGCCTGTTACCAATCTGATACGTATATTTCTGGTAATGTCCACTGTTTATGGAACTTCTTGTGTGAATGCTTAGAGAAAAAATATATATATTTTTTTTATCTATATAGACCTATGGATAAGTTCACACTCTATGCATTTTTAAGACTTGTTTTTCCCTGAAGATCTTGAGATCTTTCCATTCATTATTTTGTTGTTCCTTTATTTTTTCATTCAGTCCTTTAACTGCTGCGTATTCTATGGAACTGATATATCTGTCATCAACCTATAAGGGGTCCTTATAAGTTTAGGTTGATTTTCTTTATTTCCTATTACTAAAAATGTTCCAGTGGACATCCTTGTCCACACCACTTTGTGGATATCTTGGAGAATTTCCTTATAATAGATGCCTAAAGAAGAATAGGGAATGGGTATTTTTCACATTGAAAGACATTTCCTGATTTGCCTTCAAAGAATATATATGCAAAAAATATACATAGGCACATATGTTCCTATACATATATGCACATGTATACATATGTACTGTATATATGCCTCATACATATACATACATTTACAGTCTGAATGCAAACCAGGAAATACTTGATACATACTATAAATTTATCTAGTTATGTATTTCCCAGTCATTGTCAGTATTTTAAAATTTTTATTGCTCTGATGTGTGATCAAATATTTTAATATGCTGAGTTTAATTGATTACTGATAAGGCTGAGTTTCTTTTGAATAGGTTTAGTCTTTTTTTTTTTCCTGGTATTTTCTAGTCATCTGTTACTGTATTTCATTGTTTACATTTTTTATTATGAATTTGTAAAATTTCATGCTGGACTATGTGTTAGCTAAGTAATTCATCAGTTTATTCTCTTGAATTGTTCTGTAGAGAGTCATATTTTATGCATATAATGAAAACATTTTCCCCTTTTCTCTTCCTATATTTATGCCTCTTATTTCTTTTCTTGTCCTAGTAAATTAACTATGAGTTCTGTTAAGGCATTTTTGTATCAAAGAGAGTGGACATTCTTCCTCTTTGTTCGTGATTCAAGTGGAATGTTTTGAATATTTTACTCTCAAATATTTTTTCATGTATCTGATAAATAATGTTTATTAAATTAAGGAAGTTTTTCTCCCTCCCCCTTTTGTAAGAATGTATATTTATTTTCGAGAGAGAGAGATAGAGAGAGAGCGCGAGATCAAGAAGTGGGAGGAGCAGAGAGGGATGGAGAGGGAAGGAGAAAGAAAGTCAAGCAAACTCTGCTGAGCATGGAGCCTGCAGTGAGGCTGGATCTCACGACCCTAAGATCATGACCTGAGCCAAAAACCAAGAGTCTGATGCTTAACCAACTGAGCCATCCAGGTGCCTGGTTTCTTATTCTTTCTAACTTACTGTTTTTTGTTTTTTATTTTATTTTTTTAAATTTTATTTTAAAAAATGTTTTATTTATTCATGAGAGACACACAGAGAGGCAGAGACACAGGCAGAGGGAGAAACAGGCACCCTGTGGGGAGCCCAATGCGGAACTGGATCCCACGACCCGGGGATCACGCCCTGTGCCAAAGGCAGGTGCTCAACTGCTGAGCTACCCAGGCGTCTCATAACTTACTGTTTTTTAGCAAGAATAAAAATTAAATGTTAGCCAGAGCATTTTTTTGGGGGTATTATTGAAATGATCAGATCATTTAATGACTTAATTTAATGGCCTATAATAGTAAGTTGAAAATAATCTGATATTAACCATTAATTTTTTATTTAATATATTCTAGGGATTATTCTAAGTAGGTTTTTTGGTCATAATGAATTTTATTTTACAACCCTGTGAGATGAAAAAATAGACACAGAAATGTTATTTAGATTCTTCAAGTTCACACACAGTTAATGTGTGCAAGTATTGGTATATCCTAACGTGGGATCATGTGTTCTTTCCTGGAATATATGTTTTATGGTCATGGTGGATTATTTTTTTTTAACATTTTCTCTTTGATTTGGTTAATATTTTATAGAGGTTTTTTGTTTATGTTCATAGGTGAGATCAGTTTACAGTCTTTTTTGGGGGGCCTTGTAGTGGGATAACTTTTGGCTATTTCTCTCAGTGTATATTAATTTATAACCCGAAAAAATGTAATGTTATTTCAAAAGATCACTTATAGTTGCTCTGAAACAATAATTGGGAAAGCACTGATGGCAGAGGAAGCTAGAGTCAGACTGTTCAGTTAGCAGGCAGGCAACTCATGCAGTAGCCCGTACACTAGATGAAAAAGTCTTTCAAAGCAGTGACAGAATGGAGAGGGAGAGATGACAAAGAGTTTTGATTGTAACAGAGTTAATATTAACAATTAGCAAATTCCTCTTGTGTGTCAAACCCTAGTCACTGTCATTGACACCGTGAAGGTAAAAGTTGAATGGAGAGCTTGACAAATTATTATGAACTACATTACCCTTTTGATATTGTAAGTAAATTATACAGGCTCCTGGAAAGATTTACTGAGAAGTAAATATTTGAATTTAGCTTTAAAGGATAAATGGAGATTTTCTAGGTGAAAGATTTCAAGTAAGAGGTATTTCCAGCAGAGGGAATAACAGTGTGGAGAACTTGTACGTTAGGGGAAAACGAAAACAAAAACAAAAAAACAACCAGTATGTGATGATGTTAGTAATGTCCTTTACTCAAATTATTTCAGATTTCTGAATTTTTATACAAAATAATTTTAAGATGAATTCGTGTAATTCTGAGTAAGATTGGTAGAAGGATCCTTGATATGTTGGCAAAAGAAAAAAATATCAATAGAAGGTAAGATTGGAAATATAGGAAGTGCTAGTTCTTGGAAGCTGCTTGTAAAACATTGGAGTGTAACTCACTGATCCACGTGGAAATTTCTGAACGGGAAGTAAAATGATAGATAGGATCTGGCTATTATGAGTAACATATTCTCAGGGTTCTTGTTACTATTGTTTAATAATAGAGGGAATGCAGTCCCTTAGCAGCTATCTAGAAAATTGAGACTAGATTACATCATATGTAAAATAACATATTTCTTGGAATTAATTTTCTCTAACAATTTAAACTAAAATGGTCCATCAGTTTGCTTAAAGTCTAAAAATGTGGAAATAGAGATATTCTATTTGCACTTTAATTTCAGAATCTCCTTTTGACTTTGAATGAGAAATCAGCTATGGAATCATTTTTTCCTGGTTCATAGAACTTAATGAGCTTTAAAAAGTAATTTTAACAATTGGCAAAGCCATATAGTGTTAAGTAGTAACCTTGGTGTATTTCCACACAATTTGTATAGCAGCTTTTCTCTGAAGAATCTAAATATTTACCTTAGTATGCCAATACTTTAGCTTCATAGGGAAGTAACTGCAGTCCTTTGGGTGGAAGTTTCAGCAAGTGATGCAGTGTGTTCCCATAATCAAGGCAAATGCTAGTTGAAGTCTAGGTAGTTGAGGAAATTGCTAGTGGTATGGAGCCCTGGATCAAAGCTGATAGAGGTGGACCGTGCCCAGAAATTGTTACTCTCTGATTTATCAGCAGTTGCTGATGCATTGGCTTCATCCCTGTTGAATTTTCCAATTTTTTGCTATAGAAACTCCGCCAAAGAGTTATACACTTATTTATTTAATTAATATTTTACTGGGCAAGTATTTTATCCCAGCAAAGCTATGTGCTTTTGATTTCAAGTAAGAAAGACCTCTCTTATATTGTTTACATTCTGTTAGAGGAAAAGAGACTAAAAATAAGAAAATATAATCATTGCAAGCCTGTGAGTGTCCTGAAGAAACCATAAAGGCCCGATGTGAAGTATAGGTGGCAGGACAAAGTGATAGATTTAGCTAGTGTGGTTAGGAGGTTTCTGTGTGGTTGACATTTGTCATGGGCCTTGAAGGGATGAGAAGAAATAAGAAGGAAAAACATGGTAGGCAGAAGAAAGAGCAGGTGAGAACGTGCTATTTGGTGATGGTGTCAAATTCCACGTAGAGTGGCAAGATGAAAATCTCAATCTGTTCTTCTTACCCAAAATGTTAGTGAATGCAGGGGGCTCTACATCTGTGCTGGACAATGAGTGAGTGGTGTACAACGATGGCTGGCTCAGGGGTATTTTCTCATTTGGGTTCATTTTCTCTCCACTGAGTCTGAGTGCTAAAGTTTCTCTGGCTTATTAGCTGAAATATTAAGGAGTAAAGAAATCCCCAGTTAGGATTGTGGAGAACCACCATGGACTCCTCCGCATAGTATCTTGATTACCCTATTCCTATTTGATCCTCTGTGTTCCACAGAAGATAGGGTCATGCAAATCAAATAATATAATTTCAGCCCTTCTTAAACCTCTCCTTATTAGTACATAGAATGCCTGAAGAGAATGTGAAAGGTGGCTGCCCAAGGTTTAGAAATAGCATATTCTATAGTTTTCCAGTATTTAGAGCAATGAACTAGTTTAAAATTGTGTCTTTTATGTAAATGTTTAAATATAAGAATGCCTAAAATGTAAAGATGCACAAATGTGAGCACCGTTGCAGGGATTATAAACAAGTCACCATTCATTTATTGGTCTGTCTTTGATCTGTATACCAAAAATCAATGTTATTCAAATCCCTCATCCCCACTGAAAAGATATGGGGATAGAAAGATACTCGAAACATAAAGATCAAGGAATATTACTTTCCCTAACAATAAATTAAATATAAACAAAAAAGTATTCTTACAAATAAAAAAAGTCTTAAGAGAGATTTGCCTTCCCAGTTCTGTGTGAAATGGATGAAAGCGACCATGTGTTCCATCATAATTGGATTAAAGGCTATATATCATTTTAGTCTCTAGGACTGTTAATTGCATATCTTAAAAGTTGCAATAATTATTTGAACAATAATAAGCAATGCATTGTCTAAATTTTTTGGTGAGGAGCCAAATTTTTTCAAATGTGCTAAAGTAAATTTTCATCTTTTAAAAAGAAATTTCACATTCATTTTTTTAAAATGTCCTTTTATTTCTGGTCTCCTTTAGTTTTCTGCTCTCCTCCCCACTCCGCCCAACTCCATGTGTACCTCTTCCTCATCCCTTCTCTTGATTTCTTTCTTTTCCTTTGGGTCCATTGAATCTCTTTCAATTTCTTCAGTTTCATTTTCCTTCATTGAATCTTATCTGCTACCAGGTGGCTGTGGTACAAATTCAGGGAGAGTTGGTTAATCAGGAGTGTGTTATTTCCCCTGGGCTTCCTAGCTCTGTTCACTCCTCTGGATTTCTCTAATGAAAAGGAGAGATACTGTGATGGGTCCCATGTAGTCTCTTCCTTTAATTTTCTTGTCTTCGCATTCGTTTCACAGACTGCCCTTCTGTTAAGTCAAAAGAGTAAACCTAGAGAACTTGATCCCCTTGGATGGAAGTTAGAACACCTTAACCACAACCCTGACAGGGATATTTTCTTCAGATGGAGAGTATAGACCCTATTCTTGAATTTATCCAGAGTGATTTCCATGGATTTTCTGAAAAATCTAGCAGGAGCAATCTGACTGAGAGATTCAGGAATAAGGTACTAAGTTTTCTCCCCAGTTTTTCTGAGAGATAATTGACCTGTATCACTGTAAGAGTTTAAGACGTACTGCATGATGGTGTGATTTATATATATTGAGAAATGACTACCACAGTAGGTCCAGCTAACTTCCATCCTATCCTATAGATTCAGAAAAAAAAAAAAGAAAAGAAAAAAGAAAAAGAGGGAAACTTTTCTCTTTATGGTAAGAACTCTTAGGATCTACTCTCTTAAAAACCTTCCTATATACTATACGGCAGCGTTAGCTGTAGTCATTGTGGTGGATGTTACAGCCCTTGTACTTACTCATCTTATGACTGGAAATTTGTGCCTTTGGGCCACCTTTCCCCATTTCCCCTCGCCTTCCTTCTACTCCCTCTCCTCCTCAGTCTTTGCCTCTAGTACCTATAATCTGATCTCTTTTTCTAGGAGTTTGGTTTTTTGTTGTTTTTGTTTTTAGATTCCACATATGTGAGATCATACAGTATTTGTCTTTCTCTCCAACTTGTTTCACATAGCATCATGCCTTCAAGATCTGTCCATGTTATTGCAAATGGCAGGAATTTCTCTTATATATATTTTTTATGGCTGAATGATATTCCACTTCACATATATACCACAACTTCTTTATCCATTTATTCATCGATGGACAATTTGGTTGTTTTCATAATGTTGTAATGTGAGCCCCGGTGTTAATATAAAGAAAATGGCTTTATTTACTTAACATCAGTTGTCTTAAAGAAATAGGAAAACCAAATTAATTTCATATTATAGTAGTATTTTGCATGACATGCTAGAAATTATATAGAGAGAGTGGAGGTCTTTAAACAAAACTTCATAGCCATTTCTCTTAACCAGTTTGGGCTTCTAGTAGCTCCTTTTGTATCCAGAGGTAGACAAGAAAGCAGGGACTCTATTGATAGGTCCTTAATTACCTTATGAAATTTTGGGGGTATTTTTTTGATCCATAATTCTGAGGTCACTTACTCCTTTTTAGAATTTGCTGTGTCCTTGTCTCCAGTTGCTGTTTTCTTCCCACAGCTCTGCATTCTTTTTGCCCAGCCCCTTTGAACCATTATGCCTGTGGGTTACTTCTTTGATTCTTGCTTCCAACTTTGCTTTTGGACACTAGATTATTGGATCCTCCTTAGATACATAGTCCAAAGAACCTGAATGGAGGGCAGACCCAATCCACTCCTAAACCCCAAACCCAGGTCCTAGAACTTACCGCTTGGTCAGAAAGATGTTTCTATTAAACTTACATGGATGTTTATTAATCATTATCACCTGTTTGCCCTTGGTTGCTGATTCTTGCTTTTCTCTTAATAACAGGGAGAAGATATAAATTCTTATTTTGCTCATGATATCCATATATTTTTATCCACCTTTCACTCTTTTAAACAGAGCATAAGCAAATAAAAATGGCAGTCATATGGCCACAATTAATCAGTTAAATGCATTTTCCCTTGTCTAGGCACTAGGAATTGGATGTCTAAAGACAGTTTTTTTCTGAAATTTTTAAAATTTTAGTTGTAAATTCCAAATCAATAATCATCATTAGAAAATCAAGCCATATAGAATATATATAAAAACTAAATCTTTTTTTTTAAGATTTTATTTATTTATTCATAGAGACACACATAGAGAGATAGAGAGAGAGAGAGAGAGAGAGAAAGAGAGGCAGAGACACAGGCAGAGGGAGAAGCAAGCACCACACAGAGAGCCCGACGTGGGACTCGATCCCGGGTCTCCAGGATCACCCCCTGGGCTGCAGGCGGCGCTAAACCGCTGCGCCACCGGGGCTGCCCTAGAATATATATAAAAACTAAATCTTATTTAGATGATTACCTAATAGTTTATAAGAGAGATATGCCACACCTAGAAGAACTTTCCAATTGTTTTGCCCCCAAACAACAAGGTTGTTAATAAGGTGATGAATGCCTGTCACAGAAAATATTTGGGAGAAAGGGCATGATAATTTTTCACAGGTAATATATATGGGCAGCTTCCATTAAATAGGAAGCTGGACAGCAAGACCAAAAGGTTTCCTCCTTCTGCACTTTCTGGGACTGAAAATAATGTTTATTACCAACAGTCATTGGATAAATAACTTCAGTTAGAGATTTAGTGGCAAGGTGTTCAAAGGTGATGTAAATTCCCATGAGGCCACCATCTCCCTGATGTGATCAAGAGATAGGAGACGATGATCCGGCCCTTGGGGAGATACACCAGGGACAGTGGAAAAGACAGCTTGCCAAACAGCAAGAGATGTGCCAGTGGACTTTTTTTTTTTTCTATTACTACAGGTGACCTAAAACAGGTAGTGTGAATTCTAACAGATTGCCTATGCTCAAATCCTTTTGTATTCTCTGAATAGCAAGAGGAATCCATTCAGCCTCTCGTATACAGAAGGAGCATTTGGAGAGAGACACTATAGGCTGTCAGACCTGTGGGAGGCTGCTGAGTCACATATGATTCACACATCTGGCTTTAGAAATCTTTGGACTTACACATTACAGTATGAGGTGGTCCATTTTAAAACTGCTTGTTGAAATTCACATTGGGATGTACTCTGAAATGAGCACCAGGAACAGTGACAGGATGACTATTTTAAAAAATTAGAATTCTGTAACAATTTATCCTGAATGTTGATAGTTAATTCATGTTACTGGCTGCTTCATGATTCCTTCATATTTCATAGGGATGATGGGTTACATGGGCGTGCCATCTTACCAAAGCATTTTTCTCTTTTCACTAGGGCATGTGACATGCTTGCCACTTTAAAAAAAAATGTTTTTAATTTTTAAAAAGATTTTATTTATTTATTTTCCAGAGGGAGGAAGAGAGAGCATAAGCAGGGAGAACGTCAGAAGGAGAAACAGGCACCCCAGTGAGCTATAATTCCTCCCCAAGAAGCTGTCTTGTGCTTGGCATGCTCAGAGTGCTCAGACCATCAGAGAGGGGAGCACAAGGGCAGTGAACGTATTGCTCAGGCCTAGAGGGTGAAAGAGAACCACGTGAACTTTTCAACCACAAAAAGACTGAAAGCAATTAAATTGTATTTTCTGAGCTGAAAAGATATTTACCATTTCACATTTGAAGGTTTCATTCCAATTTTTTGAGAGTTCTGCACCAATGGTAAATAAAGGAATAAAATTGTTGGGGATAGGCTACCCTTACAGTGGTCCTTTCTGATGATCTTTGGAAGGAGAGTTGTTTTTCATATTTGCAAGGTAATACATTTGCATTGATAGCTTTTTGATTGTGAAATAAACTCTGTCCTGGAACAGGTGGCAGACAAATAATACGGTGGGCCACACAAGTCAGTCTAGGCCTATGCATTTGTATCCTTGCATTGGATTGTTTATTTGAACCTGCATTATGAAGACAGTGAAGGCCAGCTGAGAGTCATATCTCCCATTCATATTTGAAAGATTTAATGTTGCTTTTAGAATATTTTATATTTATAAACATATCAGGGCTGACTCTACATTTAACCTGTTACTTGATGTCAAATCTCTGTGCATGTTGTGAATAATAGGAGAGTCTGTGGCCCTGTACCTGATACTGATGGTGCTGTGCAATCAGTGAAAGCAGTGAAATTTATGGGTTTGTAAATAAAACAAATAGTGCTTGTTTATTTGATAATATGAATGAAAACCTAAAAACTTAATGTGAGGGAAAATTGTAGCATTTCAGTAATCACGTGCATATTTCCACAGATTTTTTTTATTTTTTACGATTTTATTTATTCATTTTGAGAGAGAGAAAGTGGGGGAGGAGAGGGAGAGGGTCTCAAGCAGACTCCCTGCTGAGCACAGAGCCTGCCCCGGGACTAGATCTCATGACTCTGAGATCACAATGTGAGCCAAAATCAAGAGTCAGATGCTCAACCAACTGAGCCACCCAGGCATCCCTCCACAGAGTTTTTTTAAGGAAGAAAATATTTGAGTTTCCCCAATTATTTAAGTCCTCATTTCCTAACTAGAACTTTTCTCTTGCCATGTAAAACTAAGACTTCTCTGCCATTTTTTTCTCCTTATATCAGTGAAGCAAATTTAGAACCCAGGGCTCTGACAGTATGTAAAATAAAAGACATGAATCCTTTGTAAGTTCTGATGAGAGAAGAGTTGAGGACTCCTATCTGGTGATTTATTGATGAGAGCCAAGTCAAGTTTCAGACCATCCTATCAATTAGCATTTATTAAGATCCTATACTCTGTTGGCTTCTTGGGGCAAATTCCTACACTTTGCCATTTACTAACTCTGTGACCTTGGGCAAGTAACTTAAACTCTCTATGCCTAAGTTTCCCTATCTGTAAAGTAGGACTCAATACCTGCCTCAACAGATTTTTGTAAGGATGAGAGGATGTTCACATGACATGTTTAGAACAGCTTCTCACACTTGCATGCTCAATAGATATTATCTACTATCCATTGAGTATCTACTGTATACTTAGAACTGTGTTACACATTCTCAGTATACAGGACTGTGGCCTATCCACTCACTGAAATTAAGTATTGCTGGAGAAAAATAATACTAACAGAACACCTGTATCAATACCACGTGGACATTTTGTAGGGCAGGCTATATGTATATTAGAAATTTAGGAAAAAACAATTTCTGAGGGTGTGAAGACTTGGGAGTGCCTGGAAGTAGGATCTAAGCTAAGTGCACAGACTTGAAGGATGGTTTTTGGGAGTTGAGGGGACTTAGGTAATTTCAGGTGAGCAGGAAACATGATTACCTAACATGAAAAACTGACATATTTTTGAAGCAGCTAACTGGCCTGACTGTAGATATTGATCCATATGGGGAAGTGGATTGGCCATTTAGGTCAGAATCCAAATATAATAAGCATTTGAGTATTTGGTAGTATTGAAAATTTGATGAATGTGCAGTTAATAATTCAGAGAAGAAAGGAAGTATGGACATTTTATCAGGACATTACATTATATCCACATGCTTGAATTAGGCTAAAATACATTTTGGGAACAATCCGCAATGACTGGAAGAAATACAGATAATGCAAGGGAAGATCTTCAATAAAATGAATGGAGGTTTTGTAATAAGCAAATAGGAATTCGGCTCATTTAGTTTATAGAAACAGCAGCAGCAGATTGTGTGGCCATGTGGGGCACCTCTTTTGGCACCAGGCTAGGGGCCGGTACTGGAGGTTGTAACTAACTGTGATGTGGAGGGCTACAATACAAAGCTGTCAGGGCCTCAAGGGAGCAAATCCCTACAGGGGAACTTTCCCCCTTCTAGCTAACCATGAACTACAATAATATCAGCCCTAAAGTGTATTGCTCATTTGTTGTCTCGGAGGCTGCAAGCAAATTGCTAGAGCTGAGGCAAAAAATATTAACTAAAGAAACAATAAAAAAAAAATGCTTGGATAAAACAAAAATCAATCTAAGATGGTATAAAAAGTAGGAATGAAGAATCTTTGATCTTTGAGAATGAGGAGTATATGTATTTATGACACAGATTAAACACATGTACACACACACACACACACACACACACACAGGAGCAGCAAGAGGCCAACAGAAAATGAAGGCAGAGGAACAGGAACAGCTTAAAATCTGATTTTAGTGATAACCCTCCCCTTTTTTCCCCCCTACTCTCAAGGACTTTTACCTTTCCACTCTGATTAGCATGTTCACATCTCTTTCTGCATTTCTTACAGGATTGACTCTAGATAAAAATGGAACACTAAAGCATTTCACAAGTCTAAACAGCTTTCTAAAAACAGAGCAGCAGTGTTATTGAAAATGGCTTCAATTGAGAATAATTTCAGGAACTAACATTCCTGGCATAACACCCATCTCACAAACAATCCTACATTTAATGTAGATATCAAGCACTCCTGTTATACCAGAATAAAAAAAAAAAAGTATTTCATGATATAGTCTTCTACGATATTATAAGAAATGCCTATTTAGCAAAATAGTGTGTCTGGGCCATCTACATCTTTGGCTTACTTATGTTATATTTATCCGACTACAGGAACACTGTGGGTGGTTTATTACATAACAAAAAGCAGTGTGGCATTGGTGGGCTATTTATAGCAAGCAGAACACTTTTGAAATATATGATCTTATTACTTTAAATTTATGAATCAGCTCTTTATATATATCAACACAATTGAAGTGGTCAGATGGTCAGATCTTCTGATATTTTAATTTTTTTCCTAGGTCCACAAGGTGTAACTATGTCTCTTATTTCCTTGGGGTAAAAATAAAATTATTTCTTAAGAATAGTGACATAGGCGGAGAATGCTCAGGACTAGGGCTTTAAAGGGTGCAGACTGCTTTCTCCCTGGCTCCTCCTCCTCCTCCCAGCCCCCACCTTTCCCCTTCCCCTCTGGATCTTCTGTTCCTCTTTTCTTTAGTCCCTAGGATAATTGTTAGTGGGATAATTAAGGAGGGTGTGGAAGAAAGATGTCTGTTTTACTACTCTCTCCTTGCTAATAGCAGTGGGTTCATACACATCCTTCTCTTTTTTAGAGGACTTACCACATCAAATATAGCTAGGAAGGACAGTTAACTTTGGTAGGATCTATTATAACAATTCTTAGCTATCACTTTGGGTCCATTGTTCCAACCAGTAAAAAGGCAAATTCTCTCTGTAGCATTTAAAACAATTCAATAGATAACTATGTAGACTTGACACTTTGTACTCAACCATTACACTACAATAGATTAAACAGGGTGTAATTTGTGCTCTTCTGAATTTGATGTTCCTCAAAGGCATGGAAAATGAAATGGATTACCATTTTTTTTTTTTTTGTCTTAAATAGTTTCCTGAACTCTGCACTATCCTTCTGAAAGCAGGGAAATCTGACCTCAAAAGGAAGAGTATTAAATGCATGGAAAATATTTTTCTTTTGAATCTAGTGAAAACTTGAATATCTTCTGTATTTGCTTGTAAAATTTTGGCTCTTTCTGTACCATAAAGTGAAATAATTAAGAGATTATCTTAATTATTTGATAAAATATTTGAGTATTTAGAGATCTCATAGTGATTTCTCAAAATTACCCGGAGTCTGCAGACATCATCAAATAGTTGGAAACATATATAGTCAGTTGACTCTGAGTTATTTTAGGGGCAGAGAAAAGATTACAAGACTTTTTTTTTTTTTCTATGACATTCTACAATTGAAAGATTTGGATTGATAATGTGTCACTTTAGAGATTTAATAATCCCCTTACAATAGTAAGTCATATTTTGAAAATTTGCTTCTTGTTGAAAACTGGGGGCTTTTTATAGATGCATGGGTCTAGCAGTTCATTTTTTCTGATGTGGATTGTGGAGAGAAGAAATTTAGTAGATCAATCACTTACTCTACTTAAATAAAGATAATTGTGCTTTTTAAAAAACACAGTAATGCAATTACATTTCATTTTGACACATTTTCTATATATTCAATAAATACTTGTGTGCCCACTTATATAGAAGGCACTGTATTTAAATATTGAGGATTCAGTGATGAATAAGAATAAAAGTATATACATTTAATCTTGAAAGTGTACAGAAGAATAAGCAAAAAAGCACAATTAAAAAGCTTTGGGTTAGTGGATAGAGGAGAAAATGTTTTTGTTTGGAGGTTGTGATATTCGAGTATTTGTGGAATTTTTTCTATCACAATGGGGGTAGAGGGTTAATTTCAGTGAGAGGTTCTAGAGCAAACACAGAGCCTGGGAAAGGACAGCACACATGGAAATGCACGAAGTTGGCTTAAGTGAAAGGTCTTAGAAAAAAAGAAGCTGGAAGGCTGGGTGGTTTAATTTTTCTAAACTTTAACTTTTCTCATCTGTGAAAAATGAACACTAGTTTTTGTGAGATCTGATGGGAGTGAATGTTAATCACTTGGGTATGGAGTTTGGCTTAAATATAAAGTCTCAATGCATTTAGCTATCTTCCAACTGTTTTGTGGAAAAAAATGCAGAAAGGCTGTTATTTAACAAAGGATTGGAGGATGAATATGATGAAGAAATTGATGGGATGGATTGAGAAGATGGTTTGCCCATGAGAAGGAACATAACTAACAGTACTACGGGGAGGAAAGGTCATGAGTTCAGGTTATAGATATTTTGAGAAAGAGTGATGGTAGATCAAGATGGAATGGTCTAGCAAATGGTGGTCAAGATAGAACGGGAGCTCACATGTTGGGATTATGTATGTGAGGCTGATAGTTGAAGTCATGAGATTTTGAAGGAGTACAAATAAAGAAAAGAGAGAAAGGAGGAAAGGATCAAACACAGAAGTTGAGAAATAGCAGTGTGTGATCTTAGGAAGATGAAGAGGAATCAGACAATAATGTAGACAAAATATTAGGAGATAGGGTCTCAGGAGCTAACGGAACAATGGGTTTCAAGAGGGCTGTGGAAAAATGGAAGATGGGGTAGTGAAGGGATGGGAAATAGTTCTGTTGGTGATACGTTTCTGATCTTTAGAGTGAGAAACAAAAAGCTATCATCCTAACAGTGAAGCCTCTGTTAGAGGCTCACTTGAGTCTTGAGTTTCGTTTCTACTGAGCAGAATAAATGTGGTCATGTTTGAAAAACTTGGAAATCCAATGTTTTCTCATGGAAATAGCTTTTACTTATGTTCATTCATATCTATATGATCAGATATACATTGGTCGGAGACTGTAGTATATAGTTATTCCTAAGAGAAGGACTTTCAAAAAGACTATTAAACTCCCTGGAGCAATTCGTTCTATTTTACAATGATTTTAGAAATTTGTTCTTTAAAAAAATTATATATTGTTTAAGTGATTTGAAGTGTGCTGTGGATACTCAGTTTCATCTGCCAGCATACTCTTTTATAAGATTGTTAGGCTAAAAAGGAAAAACAATAATGAGAAAGATTTAAAATTTTTTCAGTGCAGTGTTTTCGCATTTCCTAGAAATACTTTAATATTTTTTTGTTTCATAGAAAAGAAATTTAGAAAATAAGCCTTGTGTATGAATACAGTACTCTAACATTTCAATGAGGTTTTTGGTTGTCTTCATTATTTAGGATGAATAGAGATCTTGAAATTCCCAGGTCCTTGAATTCACTTTTCCTTACCTTCTTTCCTGCCTGCTGATATCTGCCCTGCATTCATCGGAACGCCTTTTTGCTCTCCTCTTTCCGTCTCTGGTCAAGAGATGATGAAGAGATTCACACAGTTGTGCTGATTAGTACCAGAAAAAATGATGACCTCCAGTCTAGGGCACATCTTTAAATACCCTCCAGCTCATGCTCTTTTTAAATCTCCAACTTTCTTTCCAACTGCCCTACCTTAATGCTGCTTATCACTGAACAAATGACTTGTCTCTTTTCTTACAAAAGAAATAGACACCAGTAAGTAGAACTGTCTCAACATTTCAATCAAGTTGTTCTGTTTATTTCCATTTATCTAAAAGCTTTTACATTTTCCCTCCAATCTCTCTGAAAGAGGTATCCTCCCTTCTAGCCATGGATTAGGTTTCTCCTAGGTTATGCTTATTTCTTACTCATTCTCTGCCCTTAGGTTTGGAAGACAGGGCAAGAAAAGGCCTAATTAATCTAGAGCTTCTGAAGGACCTTGCTCTGTCAAAAATTATGTGTGCTCTCTCCTGAATCTTTAGTTTCTCCTTTTCTACTTGCCATTTTCCTTATACCTGGAAACATGCCAAAATCTCTCCTATTAAAAAAGAAAAATAGGGGTGCCTGAGTGGTCAGTTGGTTAAGTGTCTGACTTGGCTTATGTCATGATTTTGGGGTTCTGGGATCGACCCTGTATCTGGCTCCACGCTAGGTGAGGAGTCTGCTTGTCCATCTCCTCCTGCCCCTCCTGCTGCTTGTGTTCTCTCTCTCCCAAATAAATAAATCAGTAAATATCTTTAAAAAAGAAATTAAAAAAATGCTCTTTGTGCTCTTTGTTCTAGATACTTTTTTAGATTCCACACTGTTTCTCTCATTTTCCTGACATATAAAGTTTGAATAAATTTCTCCCACCTTATTAGATGACTCTATAACTACATCCTGTCTCTGGAAACTTTTCCCTTCTCTGGGTTTTGTGATATCGTTTGTTCTTCGGTTTCCTTTTCTTTTGCCTCTACTCAGATTCTCTGTCTCTTCTTTATTATTTTCCAGAGTTCTAGTACTGTGTATTTCCTTCTTCCTCCTATATACTGTCCTTTAGGAGTCACACATTGATTTACCTATGTCCTTTATATGTGTTGTAAACACCAAATCTTTATATTCCTATTGAAACTTCTAAGGACTCCAAAATCCAGGTAGATTCAGTTGCCTACTGAATATCTACACATGGATCTCTCAATAACAAATCTAACTGAACCAATAAAACAAACTCATAAATGTCCCTCTACATCCCTCTACATTGTTCTTTCTTCCGTGCCTTCTGTATCAAAAGGTCCTATTATTGTTTAACTGAGGAACTCCATGAATCATCCCAAAATCCTTCCTCCATTTACTGTCTATATATCCAGTAGTACATGAAAGCCTGTTGTCCATACTTCAGAATTTCTGTCGAGCTCATAGTTTCTTATACTTGGCCTCTTCTCCATTTTTCTCTACTGAGCTGGTTTGAATCCCTTCCATTGCTTACTTATCTAGACCTTCCCTTCTAATTTTTCATTTTCCTCTGTGCCACCATCTACTTGGCTGTCAGAAAAATGGTTTCATCATGTTTATGTACAATTAATTGATCTCGTTACTCTTTAACTTCACATTTTCTATTATCCATTATTTTGGGAATACAATATAAATGCTTCAGAATGTAATTTAAGACCTTTGGTCTGGCCTATCTGTCTGCTTGAATTTTGTCCCTGCCATGTCTATTCCCATTCAGTGCCATTTGTTGAACCAACTTGGACTCCAGCCATTGAGACTACTTATAGTTGATGCATATGCCATGTTTGTGTGGCATGATGCATATGCCCTCTGCCTTTATTCTTATTTACTTGCCTTCTCAATTTTATCAAATTCCAGTTGTCTTTCAAATCTCACTTCAAGTAACTTCGAGTCCAGAAAGCCTCCTCTGTCTACCTGCACTACTACATAATAAAAATATATTGAAATATATCCCACCCATGGGATTCAAGACACACTACCCCAAAATATGATACTGAATAGTTTAAGTTGAAGGAGTTTGAGAAATGGCATGTGCAAGAAGTGCTTTCTGACCTTCCTCTCATATGAAAGTTGCTTTCCCTAAAGGCAGAGGGAAGGAACATCCTTATCTTTGAAGATAGGGACAGAGAGAAGAATCTGAATGAATAGGCTTTGTTAAGTTCCTGCTAGTTTACTATACTTAGCTCATATTCTTTGCTCTATAATATCTTTTGCAAAGTTATAATCTTTATCAGACTTAGCATAAGAGCACTCAGGTTTACCATTTCTTTCGGTCTTCATTTCCTTATGAAGGTTCTTGTGTCATGCAAAATGTGTATTATAATTATTTTTAAAGATTTTATTTATTTACCTGACAGAGAGAGAGAGAGAGAGCACAAGCAGGGGGAGTGGCAGGCAGAGGGCAAGGGAGAAGGAGGCTTCCTGCCCAGTGGGGAGCCTGATGTAGGGCTGGATCGCAGGACCCTGGGATCGTGACCTGAGCTGAAGGCCGACACTTCACCAACTGAGCCACCCAGGTGCCCATAAAATGTGTATTAAATAAATGTGTAGGCTTTTCCTTTTTTTTTAAGATTTTATTTATTCATGAGACACACACACACACACACACACACACACACACACACACAGAGGCAGAGACACAGGCAGAGGGAGAAGCTGACTCCTTGCAGGGAGCCCGACGTGGGACTCGATTCCAGGTCTCTAGGATCACGCCCTAGGCGGAAGGCGGTGCTAAACCGCTGAGGATCCCCTAGGCTTTTCCTTTTTAATCTGCTTTTTGTTATAGGGGCCTTCTACTGTCCAGGTATTATATCTAAGTTAAGAACTTAAAAGGGTAGAAGAATAAGATATTTTTCCTCCCCTTTACTACGGGGTGTTTGTTCTCGTCTGCCTTTTTCCTGCCAGATCCAGTTTCAAGACCAGTTGTAAGGCATTTATCTTTCATTTCTGCATCTGTAGTTTTTAGTATCTTCTCCAGCAGGTACGAGTTCTTGTTGAATGGGTTAACAAAGAGCAAACAACATATTCTTCCTTGAGGAGTGCTGTTAGTTTCTTATTCCATGAAAAGGATATATCCTCTGTAAGTTTCTCCAAACTTTCTTAGTACCTTCTGGGGATATTGAGTAAAATAGGGCTTAGCGATTATACATATGTGATTGACAATTTACCTAGAAAGAGAAAGATGGAGACAGATTCTGTACCTCTGAGTGTTTTCCCTTGTGCAATTTTTCACTTTCATGGTGAATGGGATCTTCGCTTACTTCACAGCCATTGTAATCTTCTAATTCCGGGTTTAAAAGGTATAGTACTTACGAATTTTTGGAAATCCAGGTAGCACCCCATATCTATGAAAAATTATCCTTGCTCCTGTAAAGCGTTCTTGACAGCCTGTCAGGGACAAGGAGACTGGGTAGGTCCTCCATTCTTCAGCCAAAGCAGGTTTACCTCAGTGAACATTGGTGGTGACAGTACATTCGGGTGTCAAGTGAGAAAACACATTTTGAAACACTTTAGCACAAATCAGAATTCAGGCCTGAGTTAAGTTCTTTTTTTTTTCCATTTATATTCTTTGTCTCTCAGTTTCTTAGCTAAGGGGATATATAACACTTCTTACTATTTGTCAGTGTTGGGAATTATATTTGAGAAAAGCTGATTTATTTTCTCTGGGTCTTAGGACTTGTTCAGTAACTGCTTGGACAAATGAGGTAGTCTAATGTGAATTAGAAAATGGTGTAGGGGCACCTGGGTGGCTCAGTTGGTTAAGGATCTGCCTTTGCCTAGATCATGATCCCAGGGGCCTGGGATTGAGCCCTGCATGGGGCTCCCTGCTCAGTGGGGAGTCTGCTTCTCCCTCTGCCCCTCTCCATCCCTTGCCTCACTCGTATTCTCTGTCTCTCAAATACATAAATAAAATCATTAAAAAAAATGGTATCCATGTGCTCCTGCCCACTCCCTACTGTAATGAATTAATTAATTAATTAATTAATTAATTAAAGAGAGACATGGAGAGAGAGGCGGAGACACAGGCAGAGGGAGAAGCAGGCTCCATGCAGGGAGCCCGACGTGGGACTCGATCCTGGGTGTCCAGGATCAGGCCCGGGGCTGGAGGCGTTGCTTAGTCCCCCGAGCCACCTGGGCTGCCCTTATCCTTTTTTTGTGACTGACTTCAGTTTTCTTCCTGCCTCTTTAGTTTATCAGCTTGTTATTTTTTTATAGGTTCATATGTACCTCATTTAAATCCCTTTTTTGTGTTATGTGCCCCCCCACATTTTTAAAATTCTGTTACATTTAAATGTATTTGACAAAAAGTTGGTAACACTGCAGTTCTATTTGAATTCTTATCTATCCAAGGGAAAGAAAGGCAAACATGTTTAAGTCTCATGATGGGACTCTTAGGAAATGCACAATTGATTTTCAAAACAGCACTTTTCTAAACCACTCTTGGACATGGTCTCTAAAAGGTGGGGGAACATTAGGTACTAATAAAGTTTGAAGAAGTAGGATAAACAAACAATGGATAGGTGCATGTCATATATGTGTAGGGAGAAGTTCAAATTCAAATATAAATCATTTCCTATCATTCTCACTAATGTTTTCTTGTATTTGCATGGGCAGAACAAGATACACATTGTATGTCTTTTTATCAATAAGGGTGAATAAATGAAATATATGAAGGAATTATAAACTATATTGATTTGAATAGGGAACGTTGTGTGCTCTTGGTAATGTCTCTAATGCCAGGAAGAAGTAAGACCATTGACTTAAGCTTTTCTAAAATGTCTTGACATCCATAACTTGTATTTTACGATGTCCATTTCATTAATCTGAAATATATATATGAAAAGGATTTGAACTGAAATCTTTCAGTCATAATTTTAATGCTCAGAACCATTCCTTTAAGACTTAAGCCTTGATCCAGGAATTTCAAATCTAAGAGTCTAGCCAAAGAAATGAAATACTTTTAACTTTATGCACTAAGATATTTGTTACTGTGTAATTTATAGTGGTTAAAGCTGATGATACTCTTTTTACAAAAAATAATGGTCAAACATATTATGGGATATAGAGATAATGGAATTGGCCATTAAAAATACAAAGTTTATAAAATATTTGCAATGGCGTGGGAGAGTATTTCTCATGACCTACGCAAACAGAGATGTGAATTTTACATAATATGCTTTCAACCATGTGAGAGAATTTTAAAAGACTAGAAGTGAATACATCATGATATCAACAGTGGTTATCCAGTGGAATTATGAGAAATTTCCAATTTATGTATTTTTTCAAGTATCCTATATGTAGCACACTCTTAGGATTATATTAAGAAGACTTATCAGCTAAAAGATGAAGTTTAGAATATTCTATTTAGTAACTATTAATAGAATTCTTGTAAGAATTAAGGAAACATGTACCCTTATATTGGACAAGACATCTATGTTGTTTTCTCTTTTTATTTTCTGGGATCTCAGCATCCTAAGAAGTTGACCACTACAGGATCATTGGTTTTGTCATTTGAAAGTGGGTTGGGAGGGTGGACATAGTAGAAACTTGGAGCGGGGAGAAATCTAATGAATTATCTACAGCATGAATATAGTATGTGGCTTTAATTTGCCAGAGATCTGATGGAACATTCTCTTCTGATTTCTGCAGTATCAAGTCATGGGTGGATAAGATGCAAGAAGATCTCGTCACACTGGCAAAGACAGCAAGTGGAGTCAATCAGCTTGTTGATGTGAGTAACATCCCAAGATGTTTGTTAAGCTTTTCTTTGATTCAAATGCAGTTCCGTCTTCTGGGAAACTGCATTTCTGTATTCTGAATAGGACATGACTTTTCATGTTAATCAGGTAGTGACATTTGGAGAAGGAGCCTTGGTACTGCTAGCTACTGTGAACACCGAATGCCATTCCTGAACAATTAAAGTAGTATTCTCACCACATGTTAACATTTACACACAGCCTCATTGTAGATGAGTTCATGTGATGTGTAGATTCTCCTAGAGTACATCTTGGGGTTTTATGTCCCCATTCTTCAGAGTGTATTTAAGAATCTCTCACACAGTGGTGATTCTAAGTCCTGTGATGGATTCTTTTGAATATCCTCAGTGGGAACACATGTTCTCTCTTAGAGGGTAGATTTTATTTTTAAAAATGGTTGGAAAGTGTTTATAGCCATGTCTAGAGACTAGAGTGAGTCATTGAGATGGGTAATAAAGATTTTTGTGCAAGAAAAAGACACTCTAAAATATAGCTTTTCTTACAATTTATGAAATGGCTCTGAAAGTCACTCCAAAATGATTCTTGAAAATGATAGCAACGTATAAATATTCGTATAGCCTCTTAAATAGATGATTTTCCTTGGATGAGAGCACTCACACGTGTAGGCTCCATAAGATTTATTGAAAAACAAATGTTATTTCTTTAGTCTCACTTCCATTCCCATGTAAGTAACAATTTGAAAGTACTTTTATCTTGTGTTCCTAGTGATGTAAGGAGACCTTTCGTTTCCCAAAAATGTGATGAGTCATAGAGGTGAGATATGGTATAAAAGCAAGTTTGTGTATGACATATGGACCTTTGTCATGGACCTTTATTTATTTGTGTGTATTCCTCCCTGGGAGACACTGGAATGTATGGATACCTTGTGTAGTGAGCAAACTTCATAAAGAAACATACCAATGTATGTTGAAGAAGCGTAAAGATTTGTGAGATGAGATAAGGAATGTATTGGGAAATGAGAACTGTCCTTTGTGAATAACAATGATTAAATTTAATTGTAATCAACACGTACTAAGCACATCATATGTCCCAGGCACTGCCCAGGCTGCCAAAGATTGGCAGAGATGCAGCTCCTCTCATTAGAGGACTGACGCTGTACGACTCCTAAGTCCCCATTTTGAGGGTACAAGGGTTCCTGAAAGCCACTGTATGCTGATGCTCAAGGTCTGCAATGATTCCATATAGAAAAAGATATTAAAATACACAATTGTGCAGGATAATAAGGTGAGCCTCTGTGAAAGTGATGGAGTTTGTGAAATGAGAAGAAAAGAAATGAGAATTGACAGATTCTGGTTAGATGTTATATGACTCTCTTTATTGACAGCTCGAGATTAAAAATAAACTGCTCTTGGGAGCTCTTCTTTTGTCTCCACTGTTTCTCTGGCCTCAAAAACCACTTTCTTGGCTGGCTTCATTTTTACTTTGGGTGTTAATATGTGAGCCCTTTCACCAAACCTGCTTTTTGCAATGAATCACTTAAAAAAACCCAAAAACTCACCTGATTTCCATTATGCTTTATCAAGTATAGATTACTAGGAACAATGCCAATATTGATGAATCAGTAAGTGGCCTCGTCTGAATTAGGATAAAAAAATTAGAATGGACAGGATGAAAGAAAATCCCCACAATGTTCTGCTTATGTTACATGTACCAAATTAAGTGACAGAAAAAATACAAATAAAAGAATTGTATATTATGTAATGAGGCAAGGGGCAGGGGTGAGAGAGAGAGAGAGGGAGAGAGAGCAGAATCTATGATTGGAGAAGGAATTTAAATATTGGGGCACATGAAGAATGTTATTTTACATAGATAAATGATTCCATATATCCTTCTCTTTTTGCCTAAAGAGCGGAGGTCCATCATGCGGGCCAAAGGGTTCTATTTGTTCTTGGCCATAGGAACCCAAAGTGCAGAGTAGCTGAAGGGCACCAGAGTTGAGAGTGAACTTCATACTGAGTTTGGGGGGGTATTGGAAGCACAGTGATGATCAGAAGTTGAGAGAAATTTAGCAGATTTCTGACTTGATATTTAATATTGTGGAAATGACGATTCTTTCTAGATTATCTAATGGAATTATTTTTGCTGGCATCACAGGGTACAGCTAGCTTTTTACCTGAAGGCTCGAGCAACTAAAATGAGGCAACATAGCTAAAACAAGACATCTTTCCAATTTTGTAAAAATGGCTTTATGGCATCTTGAGACAGTAGCCCAGGGAGGGTTGATAATGATTAACGCATTGTGTTAATTGAAGTTGTACATTGTGTTACTTAGATACATTTATATATTGCAATATGGTTGTAATGATATCTATCACATTAGATACCTATGATTCATTGTTATTGTCTGTTTTTAACAGATTGTACACAAATTTTAGGGTTGTTTCTTCTGTTTTTTGAGAGATGTCTTTTATATTTTGATGGGGTTTACATGGAATCTCCAGATGGCTTTGAGCAGTGTGGCCATTTTAACAATATTAATTCTTCCAGTCCATGAGCACAGGATGTCTTTTTGTTTGTTTGCATCTTCTTTGAAATCTTGCAGCAAAGTGAAGACATTTTATTACTTTTAAACCCACACATAGACATACAAATTCCTGTAGCTGGCAAATGGAGAGGCTGATCATCATATATTAATGAATAGATAACATTAAAAAATTTAAGGTAATCTTAATATTCTTGGAAACACAGTTTTTAAGTTTATAAAACATTCACCAGCAACCATTTTCTCATGTAATATGTTGATAAAATATTTCATGTAGAGCTATACCTAAATTTCATTCAATATATAAATTATCAGATATTCTGAATTAGTGGGTTCTATAATAATGAATTAGCTTTATGAAAAAAATAATTTTATTTTGAGAGACAGCATGTGCATGCGTGTGGGGGGAGAGAGAGAATTTTTTAAAAGATTTTATTTATTTGAGAGAGAGAGAGAGTGAATAGGGGGAGGAGCAGAGAGAGAGGGAGAAGCACACTCTGTGCTGAGCATGGAGCCCGATGCATGGCTCCATCCTGGGACCCTGAGATCATGACCTGACCCCAAATCAAGAGTCCAGCACTTAACTGACTGAGCCATCCAGGTGCCCTTGACAGAGAATCGTAGGCGGGCTCCACGGCCAGCACGATCCAGATGCTTGATCTCCCAACCCTGAGATCAGGACCTGAGCTGAAGTCAGGAAGAGTCGGTCGATTAGCAGACTGAGCCACCAGGTGCCCCATGAAAAGTTTTTAAAAAATAAATTGATAAATACAAACTACTCTTTGTAAAAATAGACTTTTGAATCTGCAAAACATTGTAGTGAAAGGAAACAGAGCTCTGCAAATAGGTCAGAGATCCTCAGTTGCTCCACTTGACTGACCCTGCTCTGGGGAAAGGAAATCATGACAAATATAGGCAAGTCACAAGCATCTGGGAGTTTTGTTGTCTTTTTTGTACTCTTTGCAGTTACCCTTTGCTTTAGGTATCCAAGACTTTCTGAGGGCCTTTTTATTACAAAAAAATAATAATAAGAAGGGACAGATGGTTATCATTCACATTTGTTTGTTACATCTGTAGTAACTCTTTCGTCTCTACACAGAACATATTTGATATTAGGAAGCAGGTGTGAAGACTATATTTTGAAAGAGGTGGAGTTTTTCCAAGTAGGTCATTCCAAATAGGTCTGTTTTCCTGGTTAGGGTCAGATGGGGCCAAGGGACCTGCAGAACCTGCACTGAGGTGAGGCGCATGATGTTCAGAGGATGCAGAATTGAGGGAGGCGTTGGTTTGGAGAGTTCAGCCCTCACTCTCAGAGTGAGTGAGGAGCTCCTGAAATTCTGTGCCCTACGTCCTCGTGTGTGTCACCCGAGGGCTCACCCTGGGGCACAGGGACACTAAAAGCCTGACTCAGTCTGTGTCTTCTGCTCCCTGTGGCTGGAGACCTAGGCATCTGCAGCCTCCTGGACCTCACACTAATCCCAGCCTCTCTGCTACATTCTCTTCCCTGATCTTTTCCCATCCTACATATGATATCAGGTCTTCCTTAGAGCTTTTTTTTTTTTTTGTGATGCTTTGTAAGCTTCCCAGACTCATCTTGTGTTTTGTAAGGTGCACTATTTCTATAGTTATTCCTAACAATATAGGCATCACCCACCTTATCTGACAGCGCTCCATATTCCCCTTCTCTTTCAATTCTAGTGTTGGGTTATATCTTCTGACAATGAAGGATGGTCTTCCCAGACCATCCAAATTTTTTGTTAACGGAGTTGTTTGTATTCTTTTAGCTTTCTAAGAGAGTTGAAATAATGCCTGTCACCTTATTTTAAGGCTTTCTTTTTTAAAAAAAATTTTTTTTTAATTTTAAGGTTTTCTTTTTTTTTTAAATTTTTATTTATTTGTGATAGTCACACACACAGAGAGAGAGAGAGAGAGGCAGAGACATAGGCAGAGGGAGAAGCAGGCTCCATGCACCAGGAGCCCGACATGGGATTCAATCCCCGGTCTCCAGGATCGCGCCCTGGGCCCAAGGCAGGCGCCAAACCGCTGTGCCACCCAGGGATCCCTATTTTAAGGCTTTCTTAAATGCAAATTCTATCTGGGTCTCTGACATGTTAGCCTAGAATATGCAAATGTATTTAAGAAAATTTGCGGATTATTCCCCACCCCTCTGAAAGTATAGGTCAAAAAAAAAAAGTATAGATAAAAAGGTAAAAATCATTCTGCGATGGCATCATCATAGAACTTTCTGGTTTTTGATTCACTGTTGTGATTTCATAAGTTAAAATAAGGTTAAAATCAATACCTTTACATTTCAGTATGCTCTCAAAGCTGTCAATATGAAATGTGTCTAAATATTGAGCATTCAGTACTCTTAATTTAGTATTTACATTAAATGTTTTAAGTGAATAATTTCTTTTCATTAGTAACTCATTAGCAGACTGATGCTTTTACTTTGACATTGTGGTCACGTCATTTATTTAAATAGCATATTCATTTTCTATGTGGTGGAGAGTTTAAGATATTAATCTGTTTACAAAAGAAGATACTCTAGAGCAGAACATAATTAATCATTGGTGATTCTGACTAGGGAATCCATAAGATGCAGAGGCAGCAAGGGCTGGTATCTTTTATCCCCCCCCGGAGAATACTACTAGGTAGCTGGAAGGTGTTAGATTCCCTGTTCCCTGCTTGCCAAGTGAGGTAGGTCCTAACACTCTTCCTTATAGAAATGTTATAGGGGTAAAAGGGAAAATGAAATGAAATGTGAGAGCAATGAAAGAGGCTATGAAAAATTAATATTTATTGCATGTTAAAATGTAGCTTTATATTTTAAAATACAGCTTTATATGTTCATATTACTTTATAAAAGTAATAGAACTACTTTGTAAGAATAGCATAATTACTTTTCAAGTAAAACTATTTATTGTTATTTCACATTCTGGTTTTATTTAGAGTTGCCATATTCTCTCAGTGATGAAATGTTGTAACTAAATGAGCTGCGATAATTACATAGGCAATTTGAGACTGTAGTTATTTTAGGGGAAAATAAAAACTTTTTTTTCTCTAAGTAAAATGAAATCTATTTTGGCCACTGAAAGTACTATCAGTAGACAATTTGGATTCCTTTCACTCACCTACGGAGATTTTAAAGTTTCAGAAACTAATTTATTTTTATATGTTTTATTTTAATTTTTTTGGAGAATCTAATTTTTTAAAAAATGGTAGTTAATTACATTCATTTTGAAAGGTATGGAATAAACTCTAGGGGATTTCTAATCTGATGGCAACTTTCAATATTTTATTAACAGGATTTTGAAGGAAGTGCTATGGGTTCACAAACATTAATTGTAAAAGAAATGGAAATATTTTCTTTTTTACCTTACCGAGCTCTTTCATTATCAATCAATAATTAACACTTAAGTTATACTAGTACTTGAGGGATAAATGATTATTCTTTGTTTTTCCAAATAGTAATCTAATGGTTTTGTAATACTAATTACAGAGAGGATGATATAATGCTGCCTGTACTCTTTTCTTGTCTCTGAGCTCCACAATGAAGATGGAAGCTAAGAACCCCTAAATGATGTAGCCCAGCGGTAGTTTCTCTAGAATGAAGATGAATGGCATAAAAGACCATTATTTGCTACTGCACACTCTCAGGCTACAACATACAGCTTCTTACTATTTATTTTTCCTGGAGACATTTAATGTCTTTATATCTTGTGCTGTGGTTCTCAGCCAGGGGCAGTTTTGTTCCCCAGGAGACATTTGTCAGTGCTTGGAAACATTTGTGATTGTCACAGCTTGGGGAGGGGGTTGCTCCTGGCACCTTGTGTGTAGCGGCCAAGGATGCTGCTGAACATCCCACAATGCACAGGACGCCTTCTCACAACCAGGACTTACCTGGTAAAAATGTCTGTAGCACTCAGGTTGAAAACCTGCTCTACAAGGACTGAAACATTTGAGGCAAGGATAAATGTATGGGATTCTTTCAATGAATATAAATTTGTAAAATTGTCCGCCTTGGTGGGTAGCAGTTTTGCTTTAGAAAAAGCATTTGTTAGTAAGGTATAAGGGGTAAGAGCAAACTAAACAGCGCTGCTTTTTAAAATTGTTTTGTTGGCAGAAATGAATTTGGGTCATTTGGGTTTAGGGACATTAAGCAAGCAGCTCAGTCAGCCTATGGTTAATTATTTTTTAATTTGGTTTTAATGGAATCTAGTATGATCTCTTCCACTTGTAATTGCATATGAATTTGCTGCTCAAAATACTTATACAAGTCTTTTTTTTAAATTTTTTATTTATTTATGATAGTCACAGAGAGAGAGAGAGAGAGAGAGAGAGAGAGAGGCAGAGACATAGGCAGAGGGAGAAGCAGGCTCCATGCACCGGGAGCCCGATGTGGGATTCGATCCCGGGTCTCCAGGATCGCGCCCTGGGCCAAAGGCAGGCGCCAAAGGCTGCGCCACCCAGGGATCCCCTTATACAAGTCTTATATAGCTCCAGATATGCAGAGTGAAAGAGGCTAGATTAAGATGTGATCTCTGGAATTAACAAACAAAAAACCCCCAAGTAGTTGGCTTATTTTATGTTTAATGCTTTTCTTATTTTAATTATCAATATTCTTTTAAAATTCTGAGAATTTATTTTTTTACAGATTTTATTTATTTATTTGAGGAGGGAGGAGCAGAGGGGGATGGAGAGGGAGGAGCAGACTCCCCACTGAGTGTGCAGCCGGATGCAGGGCTCCATCTCAGGACTCTGAGACCGTGACTTGAGCCAAAACCCAGATTCGGTTGAGCCACCCAAGCTGCCCTAATTCTGAGTATCTTAAAGATAAACTTACTGTTTACCTTACGTGTGAAATGTCTCTAACTTAAAAATTGAAGAATTCTTGCTATGAATCTTTTTTTTTTTGTTTTTTTTTGCCCAACTTAGTTTTTGTTATAGTTACTGTGTTCCACAAATGAAGCCTTTATATTTCACTTGCACTTGTAGTTAAATAGTAGCGCCTGTTCCTGTGCATAGTGTGGAGAAGGCACAGACAACATATGTTTATGGTTGTCGCTTGTTCTGGTCCTTCTATCACCTTTTTTTTTTTTTTTTTTTTTTCCCTTCTAGCATCTTTAATGCAAGCTTGAAAGTGTCACCATTAAATTCTTGTTAATAGGAATTAGGGCAAGTAGCAATATATGCTGTGGAAGGTTCTCCAATTCTGACTTCATTCTTCCTAAATATTCTTTTTTTTTTTTAAAGATTTTATTTATGTTTATTTGAAAGAGAGCATGAGAGAGAGAGAGAGAGAGAGAGAGAATGGGGAAGGGGCAGACGGAGAGGGAGAAGCAGGCTCCTTGCTGAGCAGGGAGCCTGATGTGGGGCTCAATTCCACGACCCTGAGATCCTGACCTAAACTGAAGGCAGACACTTAACTGACTGAGCCACCCAGGTGCCCCCTTCCTAAATATTCTTAAAGATAATGTCTCATCTGAAATGTGATACTGTTTCAGCTAAACAGATACACCAAATAGAAAGAATGGAAAGACTAGGGAATATATTATTGAACACTTGAGTTTGATGTTTGAATGCCAATTTGATGTAGTTGTCAGAAAAATACACCCTATAAATTCAAGGACATGATCAATTACCTATGTGTATGTATGTGTGTGTGTGTATGTGTAGGTATGTAATTACATGGTGTGTATAAATACATTCAGATGAGGTTCTTAGTAAGCCTATGTCATATCTTGAGTTCTTCCTATGTGCTAATTTTACTATGAGTTCTGAGCAGGACAGCTTGGAGTTGATTAGAAGATCCAAACTAGTACCCTGAATTTTATAGCTGTCCATGTAGTTTCTCAATTTGCCTTTCAGTCTGTATTTTCCAATAATCCCCTTATATAACACACCCTCTGATTTCTTTCCTCCCTTATTAATGTGTATTTCTTTCAAAGTGTGACTACAATCCCATCTATCATAACCCATAAGGTTTTAGTTTGCCGTGAATTCTGACAGCACAATTTTCTGTACCTCTTTAGCGGAACACTAATATTCTTCATATTGATCATTACCTTATTTTGTGTATTTTCTCTTTTTAAGATCTAATTATCATTTAAGTGGTGTATTTTTTTAATTTTTATTTTTTTTAAAGATATTTATATTTGTTTATTGAGAGACAGAGAGAGAGAGGGGCAGAGACACAGAGAGAGAAGCAGACTCCATGCAGGGAGCCCGACGTGGGACTTGATCCTGGGACTCCAGGATCATACCCTGGGCTGAAGGCGGCACTAAACCGCTGAGCCACCCGGGCTGCCCCTAGGTGTTGTATTTAGATTCCAGTATCTAACTGAATGGCGCCTTCCATGGCTTTGTTATTTTTGTAGGTTCAAAATAAATAATTAATTTTAAAATACAAGGAGGAACTTGTTATAAGTCAGCATCCACATTCCTAGCAAAGCCTAGGTATGGTAACTAGTAGTATTAGTAGTACTAGTAACTAGTATCAGTGTAGGCATTGTATTATGTGCTGAGCTGAGCCGTACCAGTGAACAAAATGTCCTCTTGAAATTTACATTCTAATTAAAGGAAATATGAAATATATAACAAACGTGAAACTTAATAAATTATGTTAGATGATGTTTGCATTTGCTTAAAGGTATCTGAATAGAAATCTCAAGCCATAAAAAATTCAAAGGTAGTTTCCTATCTCAGAAAGCTAGATTATAAGGAAAAGAAAACAAAAGACTGTAATTTATTTATTTATTAAACAATTTGATTAATTAATTAAATAAATAAATATTAAATTTAATATTTATAAATATTTAAAAATATAATGTATAAATATAATAATTTATATTTATAAATTAAATATTTATTTATTTAAAAAATAAAGACATGGAGAGAGAAGCAGAGACACAGGCAGAGGTAGAAGCAGGCTCCCTGTGGGGAGCCCGATGCAGAACTTGATCCCAGGACCCTCGGATCACGCCTTGAGCTGAAGGCAGACTCTCAACCACTGAGACACCCAGGTGCCCCCAAAAGCTGGAATTTAAAGTGATTTTTACCAATTGTATTAAACATGATTCACAGTGTGTTAAAGAGTATTAAAGAGTGAATGATTTTTAAAGCTTGATATTTCTGAGATTGTAACATTTATTATTTTAATAAAAGAGAAAGAGGGGAGTGTTAAAGAAATCGGAAGTTAGTTGGTAAATATTGCATATTCTTTTATAGCAACATTAATTTTTTTAAACTCACCTAATTTTCATTGGAGGAACATAGACTTTTTAAAAATGTTCTTTGTTGGGGGATCCCTGGGTGGGTCAGCGGTTTGGTGCCTGCCTTCAGCCCAGGGCATGACCCCGGAGACCTGGGATCGAGTCCCATGTCGGGCTCCCTGCATGGAGCTTGCTTCTCCTTCTGCCTGGGTCTCTGCCTCTCTCTCTCTCTGTCTCTCATGAATAAATAAAATTTTAAAAAATAATTGTTCTTTGTTATTGGTAATATTTATTCATTTTAATGTCAATTCAGATCTAGTGTCACTAGTTATTGTTTACTTTAGATAAAGGATTCTTCACATCTGAATATCTGCTTCTGTTGGCCAGCTTCTCTGATGATGTAACTTATGATAAATAAAAAGAAAGACTTTATTATACTTGGGAATCATTGCAAAATTTCTTAAGGTAAGGGAACTTTGATCTTTGAAAGTGACCACGAAAGAACATTGTATCATTCTTTTGTGTTAATACATCTTCCAGAAACAAGAGATTCTCAGTTGCTAGGGAACAAGTAGTTCAAAAGCCCACAAAAGACTTAATAAAAAAGAAAAAAATAGAGCCAAGCCATCCCACATTGCAAAATTCAAGTAAAAGTAAGTGAAATTGATTTTGTTAGTCTGTAAAGCAGTTGAGGTGACAAAGCATCTCTTTTCCTGCCCGCATTAGTATTGAAGATGTTAGAGTTTACCCCTGTTAGCCAATAAAGACAGTGAAATGAGAATGATGGTGGGAATTATGTCACATTTTCTTTTAATCCCTCTTATTATTATGAGGTAGAATCATATTCATTCATCCAATTCATATATATTTTTGGACAATGTATGCACATCTATTTTGATATTTTTAGCTTTTCTCTGTAGAATTTCTTCTCAGAATCCCACATTACTGTGAGCGTCATAATAGGAGTTCTAAGATAATTTCATTATTTTGTAAAGTCGAACGACAATTGCACATTTCTCACAATAGAGCTCATTTTTCCGATGAATGAAATGAATCTAATGAGTAATGAAATGAAGGTGCAAAGTAGTAATTAATAATGTTAATCACAACTTTCAAAGCATGAGGCCTTTCTTAGCATTTTTATTTTTTGGAAGAGTGAATCACTGGAGGAGGTTATTATAGAATTACTATCCAGAGGCTGATTATTATTGTTACCTCTCAGCTGGGAGCTCTTCAGAAATAGGTCATTATTTTAATTTTCTATTGTTAGTGTAACAAATTACCAAAAATGTATTGGCTTAAAACACAAATTTATTATTTTATGACCTTTAGATTATTTTATAACCTTTAGAAGTCCTTCCCTTGGTTCATGGCTCCTCTCCTCCGTCTTCAAAGCTAGCAACATTGGGAGGATTTCTTCTTAGGCTGCCATCTCTCTGGTTTCCTCTCGCATAGTCATGTCTTCCCCCTTCCACTTTGAAGAACCCCTGTGATTACATTGGTGAGTCAAGAGGAAATCTTGTCTCAGAAAGATGACTGTGGGCATGGCAGGACTCTTGATTGCTTGTTCAGGACAAATTCCATGGGAGGGAAGTAAATGTCTAAGGACCAAGGGAAGGGGTTGGCAAAATTTACATTAGGTTTATTACGCAGAAATTTCTGTTTCTCTTTAGGGAACTTAATTTATTCATGAGTTGCCATTCTCTCTCCCAGGGGGAAAACCATCTTAGTATTTCAAAGATTTTGTCCCAAATCCCTTCCAATAATCTCTAATGTTCTTGACTTTGCTCCTTGGCATCTGAGCACAAGGAGAAACATTGATGAGATGTGTAGTATATTTGCTCTTTTCTGTTCTCTTGGCATAGATATAGAATATGATTGCTACTAAGGACGTGGCCAATCTCTGCAGCCTATGTAGGGCCCCTCAACTCTGGGTGGTTGGTACCATCATCCTTCCGCTGGAACCCTGCTCCCTCCACTGTCCATTTTTCAAGCTCTGCGTTGGGAGTCCCTTGATTGTGCACTCACACAGCGTCCTAGCAGACAGATAATTCTAAGCCACCATTCTTGTTCATCCCAATGGGCTTTTCTGTTTTTCCACATCTTGCTGAAGCCGAGGGAGACCCCAGCAGAGTGGTACTGCGGATCCACTTTGTATAAACGTGCCACATGAGCATTTTACCCTCCGCAGCTTTGGGCAGTGGTTTGCTCCTTTACCATGTAAAATGGGACCCAAACCGCCTCCACTTTGATACTGCAAAGCTTGCATTTCAGTATTCTCACCGATATAATGGTTAATGAAATGTATTTTTTGGGTTTCTTAAAGTAAGTAAATAATATAATGTATGTGAAACACCTCAGACTGGTATGGAGCAGATGCCTCAAAGTGATCACTAATAAAATCTTCCAGGTCATCCAAAACTTGGAAGCCTATCTTGCTTTCAGTAAGCATCTCTGGGGTATCTTTGTTATCCCATGGCATCATAGTAAATATTATGATTTCTGAAACATTTCTTTAGGTCTGTTTGGTAAGCAATTATATCAATCAGTGGTGTTACTTTTTAAATATTACACTTGAGGGTATTCTTAAATGTATCATTCTGAAGATTATCTTGGAATTACGGACTTGGGGCAAAGAGACATAGAAGTTTCCATCGGAAAAAGGAAGGAAAGCTATATTCTCTGTTGTCTATGAGTGTAATAGTGAATAATCATTAAAGCCAGTTAATTAAGATTATAAGAAAGCAAGAATGGACAGCTGACACATATTCTTGGCTGTCCAAACTTGTGGCAAGGATGGAAATGAGAGCATTTGAACTACAGAAAAATTAAAACATATTAGTATATCAGTCAGGAGGAAAAACATCCTATCTAGATTCTCTTTATATGCTACATTCTTTCTAGTAGAAGAAATGGAAGCTGGTGTCACACAGCATAAGAGGAATTGACACATGATTTGAATGAAGCTCTGGTATCAAGAACTCATGTTATTTACACTGTGTTCTTGTTTTATTTATTTATTTTTCTGGAAAGAGTGGATAAAATGGTCAGACAGACAATTATTTTTTAGAAAAAAATACTAGGAAGAGAAAGAGAGAGAAATACTTAAAGTTCTACTTCTATTTAAAAAACATTTTAACATGTTAAGTATTTTAGAAATGGGGTTTATTTTAATGACAGGAAAAATTATAAATGTATGTACTTTGTAAAAATATATAATCTTGAAAATCCACTTGAACCCTTCTCCTGAAAACTTTTACTAAACATATATCATGAGAGTTTTTGATAGCTTTCACAGTACCTCTTGCAACAACAAAGAATGTTACATTCTTTAAAGCCAGAAGCAAGAGCTTTTTTTTTTTTGATGGGGCAGTAATATGGTTTTAATTCATTTTTATTACCAAGAAAACATTTCAAATGTGGTTTTATTCAGCAAGATATTTATATTGGGGCTGTGGATGTAAGCTTCCTTGATCTCATTTATTTAAAATTTATTTGTGAGTTAGATACTACTTTTTTAATTTCCTAAGCATTTAAAAATTAGAGTCAATTTGAGAGAATATTCTATCTATAGTTGAGAGGATCTCTATATACTTGAATTGTTAATTGTTCCTGATTCATAATCCATCTAATGCATCTGGCCTACGTAGGTAGTGCCTTAGTAAGTGACATTATGTTTAGTACATAATGCAAAGCACACATTGTGTATTTGGAACTGATCTTTACGAACTCTGAGTGCTGGTGTGATCTCTATACCACAGGAAGAATGTCAGACTTCATACAGAAATAAACACAATATTAATGGCACAAAGCATAACTGCCTTTTCCACCAATTAGTTTTATTGGTTTTACTGAAAAAAACTAAATGTCTTGGATCAATTACAGTGATGTTGAGGCTTATCTGTTCGTACCCCAAATCAATTAATCTTTCTAGTTCATGTTCCTGGGTGTCATCTTTGGCTAAGATGAGAGAGAGCCTTGGGCTGGATGGAGTTGTTCATGGACAATCTGGTCTTTAAAATAGGACTCCGTAATCTGCCTCTTAGCAGAAAGTGTAAGCAATTCAGTAATATGCAGGAATTCCAAATAAAACTGAATATGGGGATTTTATATGACTAGATTTCTGTGCCTCGAATGGTTGGGAGGATAAACCCACAGGGTCAAAATTCAAATGAGTATGAGAAAAACTTCATAATTTGAAGAAGTCAAAAAATTTTAGGAGTGAAAGTTTGATTTAAATCCTTTAAAATGATTTTGAATCACACAATTAAAACTTCATGTGAAATTACTGTGTTCTGTTATAAATAAATGTTAGCATATGCATCTATGTATGTTTGAAACCAGTGTTCACCTGTAGCCTCCGTGGCCATCTGAGACCTGGCTATAGAACCTGTTGGTAGTATTGCAGAAATTTGGAGTTGTGCCAGAAAAAGCAGGGTTGAACTGGTTCCTGCATGTGCCTGGATTCACTTCTTCTAAGACGGTAAAAACCTGCCAGGCCCTGGCTTTCAAAGATGGTTTAGTCATGCATGTGCGGCCCATCTGGTGGATGCATAAGGGATTTCCTACTCGGCTCAGCCCTGTAGCCACAAGCATGGTCGCTGCCTCCCCCCACCCTCCCCCTTTCTTTAATCTGTCCTCTCCTGCCAGGAGTGTACAGGCTCTGCAGAACAGGTGCGTCTCCTGCCACTCCAGGGAAATCCTTCGGTAGACACTGTTGGGAGGCAAAATTATAGTCTTCTTTTGCTGCCTAGCTTCCTTGCAGCATAGTTTGATTCAGTGATTCAAATAAAACCTCAAAGATGCAGTTTGCTAATGAAAAATATTTATACTATTAGAGACTGAAGCAAACTATCATCGACTTTTAACCCCTCTGTTTGTGTAATAAAGCTCCCGGTGTTACACGGATTGAACCGTAGCAGGGTCTTTATCTCTCCCCCTCCTCCTCCTTCTTAACCTTCCTCCCTCTCCTCCCTCTCCCCTTCTTCCTCTCTCTCTCTTCCTAAGATTTAGCAGGATACACTTTAATCCCAGGGTTGTAGGGTTGTAGCTAGGGCTAACCGTAGGAGGTCTCCTTCAATACAGTATTGCTTGCCCTTCCTCCCACCTTGGCTCACTGCGCACATCCTCCCAAGTCTGACCTGTAGTGCTTCTGTTCTACTGACTGTAGCGTGGCCTCTCCTCTTCTTTCCTTTTTCCTTCCCTTTCCTTCCCTTTCCCTTTCCCTTTCCCCCTTCCCTTTCCCCCTTCCCTTCCCTTCCCTTCCCTTCCCTTCCCTTCCCTTCCCTTCCCTTCCCTTCCCTTCCCTTCCCTTCCCTTCCCTTTCCTCTTTCTCTCTTTTCTCCTTCCTTCCTTCCTTCCTTCCCCCCCCCCTCGTTTTTAAAACCTGATGGCAGTTAATACCAGGTTTTGAATTTGGGGAGGTACAATTTCAAGTCACAAAATTGTATACACAAATCATTATGGTACAAGATATTTTACAGCCTGTTAACATGACATTGCTATTTTGCGTAGCTGGTGGTCTTACAGCAAATTCTTATTTATATACATGTTTTTGACACATTCAAATTCCAGAAAGATCAAAGTGAAGAAGGGAAAGAGTGGGCCTTTCTAATCATTGTTTATGGTTTAAAATACATTCTACTGTGAACTTATGAATCACATCAGCAATTATTATACTAATTTTCTTTTTTCTTCATGCAGATTTATGAAAAGTATCAAGATTTGTATACTGTGGAGCCAAATAATGCACGGCAGCTGGTGGAAATTGCAGCCAGGGATATTGAGAAACTTCTAAGCAACAGATCTAAAGCTCTGGTGGTGAGTTTTAATTGGATCTGCTCATTTTATTATTTTCATTACTTGTTTTTTTTTTCCACCTTTATTTTCCTTTGTGTGCTTTCTTTACTTCAGAAACTATGTCCATGTAATGTGTTTGTAAAAGGTAAGATATCATAGTTTCATTTGTGAACTCAAAATGATCAGTGGATTACTAATTATTAGTTTATTTTTTATGTTAGATGGCTTTATAACATAGGAACAGCATATTTAATTGGTACATACATCTACTTATACATGTATAAGTTATGATGCATAATAATGTTTAGATCTGTCATACAGCATAAAACCCACAAATATTGCCAGTACCCTTAAAGCTTCCTTTGCAGTATTCTCCTCTGCTTCACCTTCCTCCCTGCCAGAGGCAGCCAAGTTGCTTGATATTTGGTTACTCATTTCTTTTATTTTTATTTTTATTTTTATTTTTATTTTTATTTATTTATTTATTTATTTATTTATTTATTTATTTATTTTATTTTTTTTTATTTTTAAAAATAGAAGTACCTCACATAAATGTGTTGCGAAACATGGTGGTGGTTAGTTTGCTTGTTTCTCAGCTTTATGAAAATCATGTTGTAATGTAGGTAGCCATCAGCGACTTGCTTTCTTCCTTGTTACGTTTGTATGATTTATCTGGGGGTAGCTTTAATTTGCTCTTATTCACAGCTAAATATTATTTTATGAGGGTGTATAACAATTGGCTCATTTATTCCCTCTTGGTAAATTATTATTTGAATTATCTCTAGATGAGCACTACTATGAATACTGCTGCTGAATTTTCTTGAACATGACAATGGTACACATGTGCAGGGATACCTGTAGGGTGTTATGTACGTGGTAGTAGAAATAATAGGCTCACAAAGTCAGCTTTACAGAAGTATGAAAACTGTTTTCCAAAATGGTTGTATCAGTTTACACTTCCGCCAGCTGCATACAAGTCCCCGTTGATCCATATTCTGACCAATAAATGGCCATGTCAGACTTCTCAATTATAGGCCATCAAATGGGTGTAAACTAGTATCTATTTCTTATTAATGAGGCAGACATTTTATATTCTTTAACCATTTTTGTTTCTTTAGTGAAATATCTGTTCATATCTTTTGGACATTTTAATTTTTTAAATTGATTTGTAGGTGGTGTATTCTTGATGGTAGCTCATTTAAGTTCTATATAATGCAAATAACTTTTTGTGACTTGCTTGTGACTTACCTTTTCATTGTCCTTATGGTGTATTTTGATAAAAGATGTTCTTAATGTAGTCAAAGTCACCTTTAAAAAATGTTTATTAAAAAAAAGTTAGTATTTCAGGGTGTGTGTTTTAAAAATCCTTCCCCATCTTGAGATTGTAAATATTTGTTATTTATTTATTTTTTAGGGAGTTTTATTTATTTATTCATGAGAGACACAGAGAGAGAGGCAGAAACATAGGCAGAGGGAGAAACAGGCTCCCTGCGGGGAGCCCGATGTGGGACTCGATCCTGGACTCCATCCCGGGACACTGGGGTTATGCCCTGATCCAAAGGCAGGTGCTCAACCACTGAGCCACCCAGACATCCCTGTTATATTTTTTTATTATAAAAAGTTCTGTGTCTTTAAGATTTCTTTAATCTACCTTCAGCTGATGTCAGTATATAGTATTAAGTTGCACTTTAAATTAAATGTTTTCCTAACCAATTTTCCCAGGGCCATTATTTAGCTTCCATTACTGCAGTGGGCTCCAGTTATCAAGCTAGATATCTAGTAGGTCCAGTCCCTCACCATATTCTTCAGAAGGATCTTGAGTGTTTTTTTTTTAAAGGGTTTTTAAAAATTTATTTATTCATGAGGGACACAGAGAGAGAGGCAGAGACATGCAGAGGGAGAAGCAGGCTCCCTGCAGGGAGCCCGACGTGGGACTGGATCCCAGGACCCCAGGATCATGCCCTGAGCTGAAGGCAGATGCTCAATCACTGAGCCACCCAGGTGTCCCGGATCTTGAGTATTCTTGAACTTTCACATGTAATCTAAATTTTAGATTCAGCATGTTATTACCCAGTAAAATCCTTACTGGGATTTTGATTGATTTGCATTGACTCAGACCAAATTGGGAAGACTGATATCATTATGATATTTTGCTTTCACTTTATAAATATACTATTCTCACCGTTGAGCAAAATTTTATTCCATTCAACAACATTTTAAAACTTCTTCGTGGAGTTCCTATACATCTTCTGTTAGATATAATGCTGGAGCTTACGTTTAGCTTCTGTTAGTCTACAAATCACAGCATTGTTACAAGAATTTGTCCCAGGACAACTCTGAATTTCCGGTTTACTTATCACTCACAGTTCAGATTTTTAGCTTACTATATTATATGTATATCTTGGCACTCAGAAATTTTGCCTGCTTTTTTGACACTTATAAATCTTTGTTTCTTAAAATATCCAGGATCTTGTTGTAATGTAACAGGAGAGTTCTTTGGAATATTTAAAATACCGTATTGGCAGAAGTTGAAACATTTAATTTTTAAGAAATATATAAATGAGTTATCCATGAGAAGAGAAGTTTTCATTACTGGAGGATTCAATGCATTCTTCCTTTCAGTTTTTAAGCATCATTTGTAGATATTAAGTGTGTTTTTTAATTAAGGTTTATTTAATAAAAATAAGATACATATTTTCTACTTAAGTGGTTAATATTCACTCAATGACAACTGGAAAGGATTCCAATTATATTAATTTTTATCAGCTTACCTTTTTCCTCCGAAAGTAAGAAGTAGATAATCCGGACATCAAAGTCCCATGAAAAAAGACCATAGAATGAAATATGATGTATCTTGCCTTAATTGGATTAGGATGGAGCCTATTGAGACCTTCTTTTCTATCATTTGGAATTGAAGCTCTAGACACCTGGTGCATTATTTGAGTCCTATGGGGGATAAGTGACTATCCTAATGCATGAATGGCAGAGTACAGAAACCACAATGACTGTTTAATTGTAGAATTAGATTATATGTCAGGGAGAAAGAGTCCTGTTTGTTTTCAAACTAAATTCTTTATTTAACTTTTTTGATTCTACAAAAACAGAAAACACATTATTTCAAAGGGAAATGTTTTGAAGCTAATTGAAAAACAGGTGCTACATTGTACTGTAAATGAATGCAAGATAGCATTATTAATTAAGCTCTATTTTTGTTGTAGGCTTATACTCAGGAAGACTTCTTGACTAAAAGAGCTTAATTTATCTGAGCAGGTTGCCAGTGTAATTCCACAAGTAAATATACTGGAAAAGTAATGAATATATAAATTTGAGGTAGATGATAAAATTTAATACCAGTTAGACCTTATGAGCATTTAGTAAGTAATAGTATCTGATTATTTCTCATAGTGAACTAAGCTCTTGATATCATTATTAGTGTCATTTTTTCAGTGAGAAAACGGAGTCTTTGAGAAATCCTCTAACTTGCTCAAAGAAATTTATCTGATAACTAATGTATGTCAGTGCTTCTTAAATTTTAATGAACATTAGTTCAGCTGTGGCACTTGTTAAAATGTACTAGCTTATTCAGTAGACCTGGCCAGAGATACTACAGTTCTAATAAGCTCCCAGGTGATATTGATACTTCCAGTACAAAAACTATGAATTAGCAAGAATGGAAGAGCATTCAGATTCAGGTGTCTGACTTCAAGCTCTGCATTCTTACTTACTACAGAAATACATCTTTTGGCATGAAAAAAGTTTATAATCATAGAGGAAATGACTAAGGAGTATGCTATAAACTATTGTTCATTCAGATTACTTAAGAATTGGATATTCCAGTTGATAGAATATTCTGGAAGGTTATGAATTTTTTTAGTGACTCCTATATCAATTACCCATCTTCAAAAAATGACTAAATGAAAATAATAGAATATTGAAAATTTTTTTCTTTTTTATTTAAATGTGAGAAAATTTTAAACCCTTATTCTTCTTCAGTATCAAGATTGGAACGTAAGATGAAGAACTAAATTCAGTTCGTTTTTTACTCACATATGTACTGAAGAAATTGCCGGTTTATAGTTAATAATTCAGTTTGTTTTATCTTTTAAAGAAAATGAACAGCTGGAGGCTTTTCTTTAACCAACCTTCCTTCCTTCCTTCCTTCCTTCCTTCCTTCCTTCCTTCCTTCCTTCCTTCCTTCCTTTTAGTGGAATGATTACTTTTCAATATCTGCGATACTTTTTATTGTGCATGCATATACACAGATTTTATGTTTTTGAACCTTAGATTTTAAATTCTGTTAAAGCCTGTTGATTTAAAACGGAATTGTAATTTGTTGTATTGCTTTTTGTTTATCTTGCATTTGCTTAAGTGTTTGACTCTAAACTACTCCTACCAAGATTTTCTTTTTTTTTTTTTATTCACACTTATTTAATGCTGTGGTCTTTTTATCTGTTCCCTCAACCAGCATTAGAGCTGAAAGAGAAATCAATCAATCATTTTTAGTTACTTTTGCCCTAAAACTATCTCTTTTATAGCAGAACAGACTTTTGCTTAAAAAGTGATTGCTTAAAAAAACAGTTAAATGATTGGTTTTTTGGTTTTGTTTTGTCTTTACAACTATATAAAAACATGTTTCTGATGATTGATGTTCATTAGGCTCTTACATATAGCCTGTGAAGTAGGAACACTAAACGTTTACTTATTCTTGTTTCATAAATGAGGAAATTCAGACAGATCAGTGTCCTTGCTCAAGACTTGTTTAGATGAAATGAAGTAGTGGTGCAATTCAATTTGAGGGTATCAGTCTACAATCTTTATTTTTTGTTTTCCTTCCAAGCCCAAGCAGGTAATTTCAAACACTTTATTCCCCAAATTATTTCTAAATGACTATTTTTCTGGCATTTGTTACATCTTTGTCTCAGAAAATGGCTTAATGGGATGATTATTAACATTAATCAACATTAACATTATTAATTGCTAATATTGAATTATTCTTAAACAGTCTCAAATCAAAGAATGTTTACAAGCAACAACTCTCTCCACAAAAACACCACAAAATCACAGTAAACATTTAACATAGTTATTATCCACATTTATTTTAGCCTGAACTAGGCTGGAAAAACCTGCAACTATGCACACATAGCTCATGGGAGAAGGCTCTTCAGCACAATAATGTTCCAATTTCTAGTGGTGCCTTCTGAAGGATGGAGGTGAATAAAATCAGTGGTCTCATGCATGGTTCACTAACCTGCCTGGCTAAGGAAATTTGCTGAGTAAATGAAGGTTTCCAGATATTTTGCTAAAAGAAAATAGGATAAAGGTTGTAATAACTGAATTTCTGTGGTGACACTTTTGCAATTATGGTGTATCCTGTCTCCCTCTGGTGTCCTGGTAACTTTAATTAAAACTATTTCAGTTTATTACAAAGCTTTAAATATTGTAATATGCCCAACCTTTTTTTCTATTCTTGATATTGAGCTTATGATTAGAAAATGAAAAGAAGAAAATGACAAATGTTTTCAATGATTCTTAAAGTAGGGTCTTTTTTCTGGAGGATTACATTACTGTTGTTTAATCAAACTGGTTGTGTTTTCTTTTTCTTTCTTTCTTTTTTTAATGTTTCTTTAGCTCCTAAACCCATGGTTCTGCCTCTTTCACGTTTGTCAGAAATGCCTCTAGAGTTGGCTAAAAATGCAGGTTCCCGACCTTTATCTCTAGAGATTTTAACTTGGAAACATAGGAAGAAATCTCAGAAAATTTAGGTTCAAAGAGGTGGTAAAGAGATACAGGAGGAAATGTGAAATTCTTCAGAGACTCAAAGAAGAGTAAAAAATGTATTGTATTTGGCTACTAAGAGTCAATGTTTTACTTCTGTGAAAACAGATTTATTAGAATGTGTTGGAACAGAGTAAAGACTACAGTGTTAAAAAGTGATTGGGACATGATAAATTGTCAAGAAATTTGTGTCTTCATGAAATTTGGTAGGACAGTGAAACAGAAACATGGAGTCTTATTAAATACTTTGTTTTTCTTTTCTGTTTGTTTTTGAGAATGGAGGTATATAAGTATATTTATAGACTGAAAGAGAGGAATCTGTAACATTTGGGGGAAAAAAAAACCCAAAACCCAAAAAAACAAACAACCTGAATGTTGAAGATTGACTCCAGTAAAAACAGGTACAGAGAAGATCAGAGTCATGCCATTTGTCTTTGAAAAGATAGTGGTATTTTTCACTTGAGACAAAAGAGATATTAAAAATGAATAAAGACTTTGCAGATAGAGAAAATCTGAAAGTCCCACTGAATTACTGCTTCTCTCTTGGTGAAGTAGACGTTAATATTTTATGTGAAGAATGAAGGGGCTGTGGGAACTTCAGGACCATACTAAAGACCATACTAAAGAAAAAGTGGAGAGTTTGCTGTGGGTAAGTGAAGTGGCTGATAAATAAAACCTAGGGCCTTCCTAACACTGAGAAAAAACAGAAGGCACAAAATACCTTCATATTCTAAAAATGAGGTCTTGGGCTTCATATGAATTTGAAAGAGCTCTCTGAAATTCTGTGTGTGTGTGTGTGTGTGTGTGTGTGTTTTGACCATTAGTTCAAAATTTGTCTTGTAGTTATAAATTTATCCAGATTGACAAGAACGAGAGAAATTACTTTGGAAAGAGTATGAAATGTTGTGCTATTTCTGTGTTCCCAGAAGAACACGAGTATGCTTACTCTTCTTTTGTTAGTATAAATGTCTTTGAGAGGATTACTCAGATTGTTTATATACATATATCCCTTTGACTCTGCGAGTGGTAAAGGGACCAGGTAGTCTGCATGTGTTTTGCAAAGCTGAGATTACTTTTATTTATTTGGTTTTGATACATGCCTCTAGATGCTAAACATGCAGTGCTGAGGCTAGACATGCTGTCCTGGTGGCTGAGCAATGAAAGGTGGCTTCACTCTGTACAAGCTTACACACAGAAGAGGTAGGCCTTGTAGGACAGCCTACAGCTACCTACAGAGCTGGTCTGCAACTCCAGGAAGTAGGGCTTCCTGCCAAGGCCAAAGCCAGTTTAGCAGAAAGAGGTAGATGGGAATTGAGGGGTAGAGCAGTAAATGGCAGCCAGAAGTGTGGGATTGCAATTGTATGAACTGCCTGGCTTCAGGCAATGCAGAAAAGCACCTCCTAAGAAGGGAACATTTGCTGCTCTCAGAGAGGACCAACACATAATTACAGTCAAGAAAGGGCCTTCCGTTGCCAGCTTCTCATAGTGATGCTGCTAAAATCAGCACCTGTGAGCTGGTAAGGGGCGGGGGGTGCAGATGGGATCAGGAGAAAAAGCTCAGAGAGTGGAAATAGATCTCTCCCATACTTCTTAATCTGAATCTCCTGAAATTTCTTAGCCTGAACCAGTACCAGGCTAGTAATGGGATTACAAATAAATTTTAAATTAGGCTTATTAGACTTTCAATTTTTAACCTAGATTAGATATTTTAATTGATAAGCTGAGATTATTTTTAGGGATAGAAGTAGTATATACAATGCTGAATGGAAAAGTTACAGACTCTGTAAGGCTTGAAGTTATGTTCAAATATGATTAATACTCAAGGCAACTAATGAGCAATTTAAACAGATGGCAGGTTTGTTTTCTCTCATGTAACAAGAAACCTGGAGGTAGGTAGCTCAAGAGGTTTGTGGAAGTCCCATTCTGTTATTTCTTGTCCATCTCACTCAGTAACCTCTGGCTCCAAGAGGAAGCAAGAAATGTGGTGCCTTTAATTAAAATGTATATCCATCCAGCCAGTGTCTCCATGAAGACCTTTTCAAGATTTAGAGTGTGTTTTAGGGAAGAATGCCTAGAGAAAATTCAAATTAAGGAAGCAGAGGAAAGAGAGGAAAACATTGTTGGGATGTATGTATGTATGTAGAGTCCCACTCCTTCAAAATAATCATTATATGAACAACTAAATCAGCTTTCTCCAGCAAGGTGTTGGCACAGTATGGGTGGTAGTACTTGAAAGGACTGCCAAATCCATCTTGGGTTGAAAATTGGCAGGATATATTTTGTAAACATCAAGGATACTTAAGAATTAGCGGTAGTTGAAAAGTTTGAAATCATGAGCCACGGTACGTGGTCTGGTAATTGTCAAGAATTCCAAGTTCAAGAGAGGAGACATTTTTATGTGGATAAAGTGTAAGATTATAGGGAACGTTGGAGAAACAAGACATTGTGGTAAATGTTGGAAATTTGAGAAATGAAGAGTTCTAGTGATGACAAGATTGAGGCATGAGTGAGTGAGCAGGTTACTAAGATGGAAAAGAGTGAAAGGTTTTAGGGTTTTAATGGTGCTGAGCAAGTTAATAATCAGCACTTAGTGAATGTATACTATGGTCCAAACACTTTGCTAGGCTCTTCCTATATATGTCTACCACAACTTATATTCTACAAAGTTGGTATAACTGTTTTCATTTTACAGATGAAAAAGGGAAAGTTCAGAGAATTTAAAAAATTTCAATTATACAGAGCTGGCGAATAAATCAAACCCACTTACGTATCTCTACAGAATACTTGGTGTTTCCTGTGTGCCTCCATTAGTTTAAAAACATACAACATTAACTCATTTAGTCTTCACAATGCATCAGAAAACTCACCTGAAAACTTAGAAAAATTGAAGGTCTTGCCCAAGTCTTACATAGAGTGGCATATTTGGGCTTGAGTTCCTGTTTTTAGATTATATAGTTGTTAGCTCAGTGCACAATATTTCTCACCTCAGTGACATCTCAACAATCTTAGCCAAAATATATTTATGTGTCATTTGTCCAGTCAACTTAGATCTCTCCTTAAAGGTGCCATTATGCCTTTAATGGAGTCCCATGGTAGCTTTGGATTAAACTCCTGGCATGTCAGCATCTTCATCTGTTTCGTTTGGCCCATCGCATCTAACACATACTTAAAGCGGAAGTTAGCTACTAATAAAATACGGACGTACATAACCTGCAGAATGTCTTCTCAGTTAATGTTTTTGCAATAAAATGACTCTTGAGTTTTGAAATCCAGTTTTCACAGAGTAGACAGATTTCTCAGTAAGGTATTTTTCTTTCTTGGTTTCTTTTTTGCTGATTCCTATAAGGTAACTATTTATATTTACAGCCTCCAAACTCAGTATTTTTTAAATAATGTGATATCTGGGAAGAGTCTTAATTTACATTCTAAATTCAATTAGCACATCAGAATCCTGTGTAGATGCTTTAAAGAGCAGGCCAGGTGCCAACCATGGAGATGTGCGTGTTTGCTGTTGGCACTGAGAGGCCACGCAGGCTGATTGTCCGTTAACAATCCTATTTATCTTTTCATCAGGAAGCAGTGTTTGTAGTGCTTTTACATTCTCGTTTAAGAGTTTCTTATATTCGCTAAATGCATGTTATACTGTTCTACTTAGGTTTTAAAAAGTTGGTTAGGGGTATGGATTGATATACATACACTATGAATTTTTTCCATTCAACATAATAAATGATAGACTTTCAGAATTTTTCACTCAAAATATATCAGGTTTTTGGGAAGCAGATTACTGGGTTAAATGGGAGATGCCTGTATTTCTTGATACTATTTGTTAATGTGTCAAATGGAAATCTCTAGCAATACCATCACATTTCCTCTCTCAGGTTACACACTTTAGGGGCAGCTTTATGGATTTTTAAATCTAACATAACGATAGGAATTGGGGGACAAATAGAAGGGATGGTGAAGCACCCAGACCTATGTTTAGGACTTCTTAAATGACACTACAAGGGAAACAGATCCATATGCCCTGGAACTAGGTGGCTACTCTTTACCAACTCAGTGTTTTAATTTTGATTGTATTCTGTTCTAATTAACATGTTCTTTAAAGGTTAGCAGTGAAGTGTTTTGAAACAGTACTTTCTGTTGTAAATGACTTGGTGCCAGAGTGAATTTTCTCCGTCCCTCATTCCATCAAGTAGTGTCTGCGCTAAGTGACCGTGTAAACAAAGACACTTTTGAAAAAAAGGTAGTCGCCTTTAACTGGCAGGGCACAATGAAAGGTATAGAGAGCCTAGTTTTTTAACAGAATGTGTTCAAACAGTGTAGGTTTCAAGCAACAGTTGTAGTCTCTTTATGGTCAAAGAAATGTCTTTTGGGAATGTGATTTTCATAGTCTTGAGTTGCCTTAATTCCATAGGATCCAAAAGTAATATTTAAAATATCAGTAAGAGCCTTATTCTGTTGGCAATTTGACCAAAGTAACGTGTGTTCTGATAATGCAGCCATTGAAAAATTCGTGTAAAAGAGTGTTGGGTTTGTTGATTGCATTTAGGAAATGAGAATTTGATGCATGAAGGGACTTACAAAGCTTACGTAGGCTGGAATGACTATGTAGTTTGTGGGGCCCAGTACAAAATGAAAATGTGGCCCTACTTTTTAAAAAGTGATCATGAATTTTTAAGATGGCAGCAGCCGAGTGTTGCACCAGTTGTCGGGTCTTCCTGAGCAGTCTTAATTCGATTACACAGGTGGCACATCCATGAAGCTGGCCAACCTTGCACCCAGGTGACTAATGGGACAACTGGACCTGGTCATGGGATTTGTCCAGTCCTGTTCCTATGATGATCGTCATCAGTCTTCACTTGGTGACTTGAGAGTTTATAAAACCTGTAACAATTGTTAAAAGATTACCTCAAAGTGAGGCAAAAAAAAAAAAAAATCCATTTTTCTTTCTACTTTTTTTTAATGAAATTATAAACTTGTCCCAAGAGCATGATAGAAATGCTCCGATTTAAATGTGCTAGTAGTATGATGGTTTGCATAAAAATAAATCTAGACAAACTAGGGTTAATCTAAGGCCACCCTCTTTGATTCATATAATAGGATTTGTAGCTCAAACTTCATAGTATGCCATATATTTGGAGAGAATCTGATCAAGCAGTGTTTACTCTAAACACTGTTTTAACTGTTTAATGACTTGAACTTCCAGTGGTGGTCTGATTCCTGAATATTCTTAACTTCGTTTTTTTTTAATCTAGTGTTAATCTTTTTACCCATTAACCCCTTATTATCCTATTGCAGAATTACATAAACTCTAAACCCTAAACCTTCTTCGGTGAATTCATTTTCTGGCTTTCACTGAATGACACGCAGGTGGAAGACCTTTATGTGATAGGCAGTGCCATCCCAGCTTTTTTTTTTTTTTTTTGATATACATGACGATTCTTTTTGATTCTATTCTCAATAATTTTTTAGAGGTTATAAAATCAAGAACTGCTTTTGCAAAGATGAGCTGTCTTTGCCTTCCTTAAAATCCCCTGACACAATCTACCATCAGAATGACGGAAAGCCCCGTTAATTTTAATTAAAATATCATAGAATCATAAATCTTGTAGGAATTTGGGGAATTCATTTTTCTGACCTCCTTTCAGGCAGGTAAATGTCTAAACTACCAAGATTAGGGACGGTGTCGTTCTTTTCTCAAATATTTTTGGCGACGAAACTTCCCATTATTTGTAATGCCTTGCTGTTGTTACTTTGCTTGTTTTTCAAGAAATTATTTCTAACATCCACGTCCTTTTCTCATTTAAAACTATTTTGTTTTCTGTTCTCTGTGTGCATTACATTTCGATTGGCCTAATCCTTATAAGACCATCTAATTTTGTGTGTGTGTGTGTGTGTTGGGAGGGTTGAGGGTGGCGAGAACCATCGACTCATCATGGCTTAGCATTCCTAACAAATAATGATGATTCCTGTTTGCTGAGTAGTCATCATTGCTGGGCATTGTTTTAAATTGTTTACCCGTTTCAGATTCAAGCTTCAGAACAATCTTACGTGGCAGGTACATTATGGTGTCTGAGGATGAGGGGTTGCCCTGACGAAGCAAAGCTGTCTAACTCAGTACTAAGTGGAACAGGTTAATCCTGGGCATCGCTGACTCTCCCTCTGCCTTTTAATAAGCCAGGCCCTGTAACCTAAGGAGCTGTAGCTTCTTTAGCGTTCCTGTATATGTATATGGACGTGTTTTCTATTCCTTTTACATTTTGTGCTGTGTTCTGGAACTTATCAAAGATTTATTCTCCAACTTCCTTAAAACGTAGAGGTCAGAATTGAAGATGGTAATTTAATTTGTAAGGGAGCACTCAGAACAATCACAGTGTAACGGCAAGTTAACCGTTTTTCATACATGTGATCCAGCAGCAAGAGGTGTTATTTATTCTTTGTGGGTTGTATGGTAGATGATATGTATATTAGATGATTCTGATATATTTTTAACTTATGTTGATAAATATACAAGTATATCCTTGTAAATAATTTAAACAGTACAAAAATATAGCGTAAGATGAAAATCAAACTTCTCTTTAGAATCCACTAGAGTAAATGACTTTTTTTTTTTTTTTACACAATTTGGTGATTACCCTTTACCCATCCTGTGTGTGTGTGTGTGTGTGTGTGTGTGTGTGTGTGATTTACCAATATTGTTTATGGAGATGTTTATGTCACTGGATTCTAATGCATATAGTTATTTTAATAGCTTTGTAGTATTTATTATATTAATATATTATTTATTTAGCCAGTCTCCTATTGAGAGACTTTGTTTCTATATTGTTAACATAGACAGTACTAATACTGTCTATAGCACATCTTTACATATGGAGAAATTTTTGATTTTTATTTTCTTAGAATTAAGTCATATAAAAGGATGGATGAGTCAAAACACAGGTGAGACATTTATACTTTTCTTTTAAGAAAACAGACATCTTTAATCTTTCCACCAATTTCTTCTTCCCTTTTTTTATATTTGTTTTTAAATAACAGGGCTTCTGATAGACTCAGGTGGGAGTCACAAGGTTGTCTTTAGCCCAGTATAATAAGTTAAATACGGTTCCTTAAACAAGACTTAATTTTAAATGATAGTTTTTAATTATTATAATAATGTCAAAAACTCATACTGTTCTCTACAGATTAGTGCCTTTGTTGTTGGCAACATAATCAGTGCAAAATTAACAGGCTGGCTGGGGCAAACATCTGTCTTCCAGATTTATTTAAAAAAAAAATCAGCCTAAGAGTTGCTGTTGCTGATTATGCATACCAGCTCATATGCTCTATCTCGCGTGCATTATCTCAGCCACAGGCAGCATGCCAACACGCCGCACTGTGCGTGAGTGATCCTGCTGTCGGCAGACCTTGTATTCTAGGGCATCTGACACCATCGAAGCCCAGTTAAGAGCAAAAACCAAGTTGTGTCTTGACAGGCGAGGCATTAGTTACAAAAGATTGTCCACGCCTTCTGTGGCTAATTTATTCATTTAGTCCCAGGACTCATTACTCCCTAATTGCAGCTGCTCCTGTAAATGTTGGTCTCTTGTTGCCTGACAGTCCAATCGCTTCTCATTGTTTGTACTGATTTTTTTCTCAGAAATTCTAGGTCAGCTGACTCCAAAGTCCAATAACACATCATAATGACTCATTTTCTACAAGAGGGCTTACAGAGAATTTATTGCCCTATATACATTACTGCCTATGCCATTTTTTCTTCTGCACAACAGAATGTGACCTCTTAAAAAGGAAGAGAATTAAATAAATCATCTTGTATGATATTTATGTGCTCAGAATACTTCTTTATGATGCGAATGTGCAATAGCCATTTTTGCTAGTAGTTAATCATAATGAGTTTGACTTTTGCAGAAATGTCCATTTTCTTTAAATGACTTTGCACACATCAACTTGCTCCACTCGAATGGGCTTTTTTAGACTTAGGAGATCAAAACACATTAATAGAGTATATAATTTCTCATGCCTTTATTTAGTAACTACAGTTTGACCCTCTAATTGTATCCATTGGGATGAAATTAATCCCCACAGTTTCTCAGTAGAGAGTGATGACATTTTTAAGTTCAAATATTACAGTGTTCTAAAACTAACAAAGACCTTATATAACACCTTAAATAGAAGGATAATAGTAATAATAATAATTTATTAAATGATCACTGTATTCTAGGCACTGTGCTAAGGACTTTATTTGCATTTATTTATTTAGTCCTTACAACATACTTTTGCTCTTGGTCTTAAAATAATCCCCATTTTATGGAGATACTTTGCCTAAGGATTTGAATCCAGATCCATGTAATTCCCAAACTTGATAGCATTTCTTCTCATTCTGCTTTGACTTCCTATGTGCCAGATACTCTACTGAGTAGAGTATTATTCCATTTAATAATTTCTTCTCTCTTCCTCTCTCCTTCTCCCCTCTTCTTCCTACTCTTGTTCTTCTTCCTCCTTCTCTTCTTCTCACTATTACATAATGTGATAAGGGGAGGAAGTATAGAATTGGAAATTTTGAAGTATATTCAGAGGTCATGTAATTCTAGGTTGGTATTTTTCTTTCAAAATAAGATTATTTTCTTTATTTTTATTTTTTAAAGATTTTATTTATTTATTCATGAGAAACACAGAGAGAGAGAGAGAGAGAGAGAGAGAGAGAGAGAGAGTGGCAGAGACACAGGCAGAGGGAGAAGCAGGCTTCATGCAGGGAGCCTGACATGGGACTCGATCCTGGGTCTCCAGGATCAGGCCCTAGGCTGTAAGCGGCGCTAAACTGCTGAGCCACAGGGGTTGCCCTATTTTCTTTATTTTATATAAGATGTGCTACACACAAGAATTGGCAGTGGTTCCTTATTTTAATTTTAGTGGCAGTGATGGACTGAAAGAGAAGAAAGAAGGAATAGAGGGAACAAAAGAGAGAGGATCTGACTTTTCCATGACTGTCATGCGTTTAGTACTCATGTAAAACTGTGTGGATGTTGGCTGATGGAGGCAGAGATCACAAAATCCTAAATTTTTTTATTAAGTTCAGTTGTAGTTACTTGGGCTTATATAGGAATATGAGCCATTTAAGAGTATCTACAAGTCAGAGACTGTGCTGAGACTTTTATGCCCATAAATGAATATAGTCTGGGAGTGGTTTAGGGAGACTCTGGTCTGACTATTACACCAGTTGTAGTAAAAGATAAAAAAATAATTGTTCTTATTTCTAAACTTGTGCTTAAATACCCTGTAGATAATCACTCTCATTATGATCAATGAAACCAACATCCATACGTACATACATACCTTTGCACGTACATACGCACATGTCCATGCCTACATATACACACATACACATGTATAATATTGCCCAGTTAGTTGACATCTCAGGAAATAAATGTTATTGGCTCCTAAAGCCTTGGTAGATAATAAGCAAAGATGCAGAGCTAATTGGATCACGTGCAGTTCTAAACTTCAGGTATACTTAAATGACCAACTTTTAACTACAGTTAGTGAAAAAATGGATGTGAGGGGCACCTGGCTCCAGCATTTGTCAGCCCACTGATCAGCAGGGTTGACTTGGCCGATCCGGTTGGCTAGGTGGTGTGCCCTTCCTCACGATCTGTGTGTAACCCTCCTGAAGCCGCATGCTAGGCCAAAGAGAGGTTGGATCTTCAGTCACGGTATCTGAGTAGCTGTGCTCCCCCGCTGGAAGCTGCAAACCAACTCTTAAGTTCCATTTGTAGGAGAAGATAGAGTGGTCAAGCTTCAGAGACCGCGGACACATCCCAAGGAGGCACTGCATGTGGCAGTCATCTTTGAAATCGATAGATACGTAGAGACGGAGAGAGTTCGGGAGAAAGGAGGAGAAAGAGTGAAGCAGGACATGGTGTACAGTTAAAAGACAAGACGTCTTACTCATTTTTAAAAAGAGAGAGAGAGAGAGGCCGAGGCATCATGAGAGTGGGAAGGTAAGACCTGGAGGCCAACTGAGTTTCCTGAGTAGAATACAAACAACTTGCAACAGCTCTCTTAGAATGTTGATGCTTCAGAAACATTCTAGATGTTTATTGTAGTCACTGTTACTCGTTTGCCCTCAGACTGTTTACTGGAGCTTCGTAATATTGGGAACGACGTTGCCTTTTGGGAATCTTTCTTTAGGTTCACTGGTGTCCGATGTCGGCCAGTCTTCTGGCCTGGGGGTTCAGGGCTGCTACTGGTGGGGCACTCGGGTGATCAAGTTCCTCTGACACTAAGTGGTAGTCCCTAGTCCTCGGCTGGCCGTTCACTCCCGTGGGCCCCCCGCTCTGGAAGCTAAGTCAGCGTGTTAGGCAGCAGCGATGGGCCCTCACCGTGGGCCCCCCTTGGGCACCGCGGGCCGCAGCTGCCGCCCCTGAAGGGTCTCAGACGGGCTCTGCGGTTGGAAACAGCGGTTCTCGGCTGCGTGGAGAGAGCACACTGAGTAAATTCTGGAAGGAGGGCCGTTTGAAGACTTAGAGGCAGTTCCTGTCAAGGCAGCCCGGGCCTTTCCTCTGAGCTCCCCCCCGCACATGGGAATTAGCCCTGCCACCTGCCAGGGGCTTACCACATGCATCGCACAGGAGCTGGCCCGTCCAGTTTGTCGTGTTTGTGTGACAGTAGTAATTTCCCACTTCCCCTTGAGTGACAGTGTTGAAAAAGGAAAATAGTGTACGCATTTGAAGAAGCACTGAGCTCCCAGAGCCTCTTCATAGCTTCTACAAATGCAAGATCGTATGGATGGTATGGCTGATGTTTAAAAGCTGGATGATATTGAGGCCCCTGGGGGGCTCAGTGGCTGAGCGCCTGACTTCGGCCCAGAGCCTGACCCCGGGGTCCTGGGATCGAGTCCCACGTCGGGCTTCCTGCATGGAGCCTGCTTCCCCCTCTGCCTGTGTCCCTGCCTCTCTCTCTGTGTGTCTCTCATGAGTAAATAAATAAAATCTTTAAAAAAAAGTTGGATAATATTCAGCTAACATTAATTAGTGAAGGACTGGAGTTGGCCCCGTGTGCCCTCAGTGACGTTAGTCTCTCCTTTTTCTGATTCACGAGGTCTTACCTGTTCAAGTACCATGGGAGGAAGTGTTTTGATTTACATATTAAATCCTGATTCAGTCACTTTAGTCTTTCCTTATGCTTCATATGACAAAGCCATTCCGTTACATTTAGTTCTCATTATTAGAGAGGGGGGAAGATCTTCTAGGCCTATCTCTTTACAAGGAGCTGGGTTTTTCTCTGTATGATATATGAGGGTGGTGAAAGAAAGAGGGGTTGGAGGTAGAAACAGCAGTGATGAAGATTTTGGATATCATTTTTTACCCCAGTTTTGATTAGAGAATAAACAATTTGACCATGTTTATAAAGACAGCGAGTAATGAAAGGAAATTATTGGGTTATCGAGAACGTATGCAAACAAATAAGCAGTATTCAGTGAGAGACAAAACTTGAATTGTGTCCTATCAGTGATTAGAACAGTGTGTTAAATATGCTTAAAACAGGTACTTTAAATGGTTAAATTATTATATAAACTGATTAAAACTATTCAGTATCTGTTTCCTTTGTAATGCTTAGTGATTCTAATATTGTTGTTTGTTAAGTAAAATATATATTAGGTTTTTGATTTTTGAGAGTCTCTTTGTTTACTTTTTCTGATTCTGGCATTCCCATACTACAAAACAAATTTTATGTATATTTTATATATATATAAAGATTAAGATTTATTTGTTTGACAGAGAGGGAAAGAGGGAGAGAGAGAACACAAGCAAGGGAAGTGGCAGGCAGAGAGAGGGGCAGAAGCAGGTTCCTCCAGGAGCAGGGAGCCCGATGTAGGGCTCGGTCCCAGGACCATGGGATCTGTAGCATGTTTATATGTCCCAAAAGTTGTACAAGCTTTACTTATTGGGTTTCAAGAATTTTACCAGGATATGCCTAGGTGAGGATCATTTCTGATCCATTCATTGTACTCTGTGAAGCCATTCTGATCTTTAGACTCAGGTCTTTTTCCAACTCAGGTGCTCTTCTTTCTAGGATATGTTTAGTTTATACTCTATAGTCTTAAAATATTTTAGTATTTGCATGGTAGGTTGGTTGCCTGGATCTCTTCTCCACATCTTTTAGCTTTTCTTTTATTAGCATTTCTTTGTTTTTTCTTCAGTTTGAACTTGCATTTGAGCTTTCAGGCTCCTAGTTCAGGTATCCATAATGATTACCCTCTCTTTTAACTCATCTGCTCAATTTTTTTGTTCATGGAAACCCATGATTTTATTTTATGTTACTCCCTGCACTTATTTATTTATCTTTTAAAGATTTTTTTTTTTAATTTTTAGGGGGAAAACAAGTGTGCAAGCATGGGGGGAGGGGCAGAGGGAAAGAATCGCAAGCGGACTCCCCGTTGAGCCTGGAACCCAACACAGAGTTTGATCTCATGACCCTGAAATCATGGACTGAGCCGAAATCAAGAGTCAGGCACTTAATCGACTGAGCCACCGGAGTGGCTTCTGCATTTATTTTATTATTTTTCATGAGCTCATCTTTCTTCTTTATATGCTCTGTTTCACTAAAGTCTGTTCTGATCATTTTACTTGATCTTCTCTCTGGACTTAACATTTTTTTTATCTGTGCCTCCTAGGTTTGTGGTCTAGTGATTGAAATAAAGCTAATGCAAGAATCCCACGGGGATTGAAAGACAAAGAATTCTTTGGGTCCATGTTATAACAGAGTTTTTAATCAGTTCCCTTGTTTAGAGTCTCCCTGCATATTCTGAACCTCAAGAGCAAGGAAAATTCACTTCACTCAACTAATTTCCTTCTTGTGTGTGTGTGTGTTTTCAAATTGGTTCTAATTTAAAAATAATTTCAAGATAATTTTAAACTTACACAAAAGTTGCAAGATCAGTAACAAAAAATGCAGTTGTATCATTCACCCATATTTCCCTAAAGTGCTTTATCACACCCACACAAAGAACAAGTTGCAGAAATTCTCCTTCATGGCTTTTTGAGGTCTTAGAATGTCACGGGGGACAACATCCAACTTGGGGTAAGGGTGAGGGCAGCATAGATGCTAAATTCTGACTCTTCCTGAATCTTCTATTTTAAGTTCTCATATGAGGTGTCTGTACAACTTCCAGTACATATTTACCCCATTGGGGAAAGAGGCTCTGTATTAGTTTTTTCCTCTTGGATCTTATTATGGGCTGATTTGTGTGCTTCCTCAAATTCATTTGTTAGAGACCAGATCCCAGTTCCTCAGAATGTGACTGTTTTTCCATAGGATGTTTATTTATTTATTTACTCATTTATTGAGAGCAAACAAGCATGCAGATGAGTAGGCATACACGGGACAGGGCAGAGGGAGTGGGAGAGAGAATCTTAGGCAGGTTCCACGCTCAGCATGGAGCCCGAGGTGGGGCTCCATCTTCTGACTCTGAGATCAGGACCTGAGCTGAAATCAAGAGTAGGATGCTTAACTGATTCAGCCACCTACGCATCCCAAAGATAGGATCTTTAAAGAGGTAATTAAGCTGAAGGGTGATCATTAGGGTGGGCCATCATCCAATAGGGCTGGTGTCCTTAGGAGGAGAGGTTAGGACACAGATGAGCACACAGAGGGAAGATCATCTAAAGACACAAGGGCAATATGATATGGCCGTCTACAAATCAAGGAGGGAGGCCTCAGAAGAAACCAACCATGCTGACAATTTGTATTCAAACTTCTAGCATCTAGAAGAGTCATACTTGGTTATAGCAGCCCTAGCAAATAAATGCGAATCTCAATAGATCTAGTGATCCAGAGGTAATGGACTTTTTTATAGAAAGGTAATAAGCTTAAAAACCCAGAGCAGAAGAGATAAAAAACTATTCGTCCCCCGCCCCCCCCCCCCCCCAGGTAATATGAAGCAGAATGATGGAGTACAGGGTGCTGAAGCCTTTATCACTTAGACTTGCTCTGAATCTTCACATTATCAAGGGTGTAATGATGAATAAGTTTATCTCCTGCATTTCTGTACCATATTAAAATGTCATTATTACTGCTGCTAGGTTGATTGGACATTTGAATCAGGAGAGAAGTCCTATTGTTTGAAGTTGCAAAATAAAATAGGTGATTATTTTTTATTTGTATTTAAATACAAATCAAGTAAATTAAGTAGTGTTCTAATATTTTTTGAAGAAAAAGTTGACATAGAAAAGTTGGAACAAAATATTTGTCTCAGGAGCTATAGGATCGCCAATAGTTAGCATACCTCACTCAAGTTAAATTTCTTTGCAATACTTCCTACTTATTTTTGATATTCATTACATTTATTTGGTATGCTGACTACGGGAACAACTAAGACTTTTTTTTTGCCAAAAGTCTCATTATCTTGGTATTTGGAAGGGTTGGATGAAAACAATATTCCCTGGCTTTCTCACATTCTCTAATGACCCAGCACATACGGCTGACTGGAAGAATAAATGCTTTTAGTATTTTGAACACAAGTATAATTCCTTTAGTGTCTATAAAAAATTAATGAAGACAAATATAACTTTATTTTTTTTCTTCAATTTTTATTTAAGCTAAGATGGCAACTGTATAACAAATAGAAAAAAAAATAAAATCAAGCAAGCCAAAAGTATTTACCAGTCTGTAGTGGCAACCTTTGGTACTTTGAGATTCAGATAGAAAAGAAACCAAACATTAAGATTAAAAATGTAATGGCTTCGATGTTATTCATTCATCTGATTTCTTTAGAATGGTATTATTTCTTTCATAAAAGCATGGGATATAATAAAAATAATTGAAAAGGGTATTTATTACTTTACTTAATGTATTTAAACAATTGGTAGACATCTTTGACCCAATATATACTATAGTTTTGTTTTTTATTTAGTATTTATTATTTTACAGTAATATGCATTGTTTGATTTACAAAATATACAGGTTTGATATAAGAAGTTTGAGAATGAGAAAAAAGTTTAAATCCTATCATCTGGAGATAGTCATGATTTATATTTTTGGTGTATATCATCATTCCATTAATTCTGTAAAAATGTTTACTTTAAAAGTTAGATTATGCCAATATAGTTTGTCTGCATGTACATTCATGAATCAGACTCTTGCTTTATAAATATCTCAAATTTATTGTCTCCGTGAATCTTCACAATGATCATTTTAGAGAGAAGTTATCTGAAACTCAGATAAATATATATTTCAAAATCATAAGATATTTTAAACTATTTATTTATTTGAAAGAGCGAGAGCGAGAGAGAGAGAGCAAGCACATGGGACAGTGGGAGAAGGAGAGAAAATTTCAAGCAGACTCCATGCTGAGCTGAATCCCACGACCCTCAGATCATGACCTGAGCCAAAACCAAGTGCCACCGAGGCACCCCCAAAGTCATAGCATTAATTAGTGGTAGAGTTAGGACCATTTGAAACTGGTCACCACTGATGCTTTGGGTCTTAAAAGTTATGTCGTATCATTTTCCTAACATACCACCACAATTCCCACATTTTCCTGTATTACTGACTATTCCTTTATAAAATGCTTTTTGTAGTTGTCTAAACTATCTTTTGGACATGACATAGTTTACTTAACATTCCCCTGTCAGTAGACAATTAGGTTTGATTTATGTTTTTCTATATGTAAGTAGTGCTGGGGTACACATTCTTGGAGATAGTTATTGCCCAAATCGTCGATGATTCCTATAAATAAATTATATGGGTTAGATGCCATAGAGTTGAGAGTGTGCACATTTCAGGTCTTTTTATTACTTATCCTCAGATTGAGCTCTGAAAGTTTGTGCCACCATTTGAGTGTACCCATTTTTCATTGGATATTACCATTAGAAATATATAGTGACTACATAAATGAAAATTTTATCATTAATTACAGTATTCTTTATGATATGAATTACCAAAACCCTGAAAATCTAGAGTTTTAATAATGGGCACAATTATATGAAAATTTCGCTTTTCCATAGAGTTTAAATGTCCATGGAACATTCTTTTTCTTAAGAAAGAAATTTTAAATATATTCTCGTTGTAGAATATATTTGTATATAATTTATCAAATACAATGTACAATTTAATGCAGACATTCCTCATTTATGTAAATAGAAACTTATTAAAAAAGTATTAGGATATGAAATTTTTGAAAATTAGATACCAGTTTTTTTTTCTTTTTTTGTCATCTAATATGGAAGTGTAAATAAATGAAACCCTATTAGGCTACTCTCAGTAACTCTGTTTTTTCATTATGTATAATTGGGACAACAAGTAACATTTTGTAGTACATATAAAATATTTGCATATTTAGATTCATTAAACTAAGAAAATATTTACCAAAGTAATCACATAACAAACCTTCCTTTAGCTATTCACTTTCCTACTCTTGCAACTTTTATGCAGTAATAAAGAAATTGCAATCTGTAAATTTAAATTGCAATGTAAAATTAATTAAATTTGGATGTTATTTATCACCTTATTTTTTTTTTGTAAAATGTAAGTTTGAAAGTTGCCATCAACTCTTTTTTATAACCATTAACATTAGTAATCCAGATACTAGGTCCTTATTACTATATTGAAATATTTTAGCTCTGTTTTGAAAGAGAGATTATATGAATGTAATGTAATTTTAACTTTAGGGAGTATATTATATATTTATATTATCTATAACGTTTTTTAGTATCACTTAATAATTGCTCTTAGTAGAAAAAAAAGTGGATAGTGTCCATACGGAAGGTAGAAATAATTACTGCAGGGCAGCCCAGGTGGCTCAGCGGTTTAGTGCCGCCTTCAGCCCAGGGCGTCATCCTGGAGACCAGGGATTGAGTCCCGCGTCGGGCTCCCTGTGTGGAACCTGCCTGTGTCTCTCTCTCTCTCTCTCTGTGTATCTCTCATGAATAAATAAATAAAATCTTTAAAAAAGGAAAAAAAAAAAAGAAATAATCACTGCAAAAAACTGCCTTTCTTGCATAATTATGATGGCTAAAGCAAGCAAAACACTAATGCTTCCCCCCCCCCCACACACACACACACATATTCTGGATAAAACTCTAGTTTTATATGAATTGGTGTTTTCAATTTTGTTTTATGTGGACAACATGATCTGTATGGGAAATCACAGAAGAGCCATGTTCCCATTTACTTCTATACAAAATATTATTCATTTAGAATTAACTCTGTATTTCTATCAAGGCTTGTCAGCCCTTGTATGATCTGTTTTGTCTTTTCCTCTTTGATTTCATTTTATTTCTATAGACCTCTCAAAATGCTTCAGCTCTTGAGCCTTCTTTATCGTCATTCTCTTGTAAGAATATTTGCATGTTCTGTTTCCTTTCCCAGGTCAGTGCTTCGTCTTCATTCCTTAGATCTCAGTGTGAAGGTCAGTTGATTAAAATAGACGGTTTGACTGTATTGTTTGAATCAGAACTACCCCACTCCCCAAATTGTTTTTCTGAGTTACAGACTCCTATATTATCTTTACAGTGGTGATAACAAACTGATATTAAGTTTTTGTTCATTTATGACTTTGTCTCCTTAAGTGTGAATGTCCATAGATGCCCATTTCAGTTCCTGTTCTTTATGTTTGCCTTACACAGTGCCTGATATACTGGGACTGTTCAAAGAATATTTACGAGTAAAAAAGTCACTTACTGATTAAAATATAGCTCTGTTTCCCTAATGGTCTTTCTAATACTTCTTGTTTTGTTGTAATCCTATTCACTTAGGGCTTTAAAAATGATTTTGAATCACGTTTATTTGCTTGCTGCTCATATAATAATAAAACTGAAAGTTGCAATGAAATAATAGTGAGGACACATTGAAATCATATAGTTATATTATACTTTTTACAAGAAACAATCTGCTTTTGTTTCTGAGAACACAAAAAATGCAGAAAAAAGAAAAGGAAATAGAAGAACCAACTTTAACATAACCTCTCAAAAAAAAAAAAAGACAATCAACTACAACTACTCGGAATAGTTTGATATGAGATCAACTTTTACATTTTTCTTTAATGTCTATATCATGTCTATATGATACAGAGAGAAATTATTTTTTTCCAGTTCACCATGTTGAATAAAAGTGATTTGGCATTTACCATGGTTTTTCTTATTAATTAAGTTGTGCCTACTTTAGCTTACACTATTATAAAAACCATTTGTGGGAGCCTTCCTTTTAAATAAATTCTGTAGTGTGATTGAACTACAAATATGAAATTTAAAATAAAGCAAGGGGAACTAATTCATGAGTTCTAGTTTCCAGTTTGACATAAAGACAGAAGATACTGTCATCCAGACATTAGAGAGTTATTATAGAAATGAATGGAAAACTTGGATTTTGGCAACTCCTGAAATATATAAGCAAGAAAGGAAACCAGTGGAACCTCAAAGGACATAACATTACAGTAGTATTAACCTTGAGTAGCAACTATAGTTATAGACCTTTTCTTTAGTAAGTATTTGTAAATACAGGAATAAAAGATGGGAATGTCCCTGTGGGAATGTCCACATTGTCCTTGCATTCCCAGTTCATAGAAAATATTTATGTGATACAGCTTTTTAGAGCTATTACTTATTAGAACATTTAAATAATTCATACCAAATGTCATTTAGTAATTCTAATTAACATTTATGTTCTGCAATAGCTGCAAATATTTCTTTATGTCCAATTGGAGGGTTTTTAAACATTTTCTAATTATTCATGCATTTCACAATATATTTTTAATGCATTTAAGAAGGAAAGTTTATTTTATTTTATTTTTTTTTTAATTTAAACCTCAGTTGCACCCTTACCCTACTTGATTCTAATTAAAACTACCCTTTGGCAAAAAATTCTACTTCTAATATATCCATAGTACAAGAGAAATTGTAAAACATTATGGTTGGGTCTCATTTGGTAATAAGGTTGTTTATGGTGAATGCATACATAATTATTTTTAAGATTACTTATTACTCCTTCTGTTACATAGCAGCAAAATTCTTTATTACTGGCCTCCAGCACCTTAAATAAAATACATTCCTGAGAGGTAACGCTATGTAGAATGAGCTGAACAAAGCCATAAGTCACAGATATTAGTGAAGACCAGAGCTAGATTAAAAAGGCTAAAGGTAATCTTAGAAATAAATGTAGCCACTATATCTTAGAAGTATTTGATTTTTTTATAGGCCCCTCCTTATTCTTTAATTACAGTAAGACTTCTGTACATCTTCATTTCTTTTGAAAATAAATGTTGACCTTACTTGGGGTTTGCTAATCTTCTAAATACTGCACATTCTTTCTGTTATGCTACAGCTTTTACAATAAGGAGTATTGTATTTAATTAGATAAAGTTACGTGTGGAAAACAAGTGATAGGTTATTTTTCAAATCTGCTTCCCCCCAAATTAAATGGGGGATGGTATTTTTATTCAGTATTAGCTGTCAGAAGACATTTATGTCATATTGATTATCAAGGATGTTGTCATACTATTGAATGGAGTAATGCATCTAATACAGTTTTCTTAAGTGAATAAACACAGTATCCTAGACCTTGAAATATAAAATGATCTTTGCATATCAGTCTTCAACTACATGTGCAAATCCTTTTGCTGTCAAGTGTTAGCATTTTATTTATTGGATATAGACTATTAGCCAGGCATATAGATATTAGAGATACAAGAATTCATATTCACATTTATATACAGTTGATCAGGATCCTATACAAGATGTGAAACCGTGAAGAACATACAAGGTACAATGACAATATATAGGAGGAATGATTCATTCTACCTTGTTGGGGTTGGGATGGGGTCAGGCAATGCTATAGCTGCATTGTAAACCAGTATATACTGAAGTGAATAAGAGTTTGACGGCTTATAAAAGAGACATTCTTGTAAAAATAAAATATACAGTTAGGTCTCATAGGTCTAAGTTCCTCTCAGTTCATCAGAATCCTCCCTGCTACTCCAAGAAGGTTTCTAATGATGTGTATTTCTGCTAATTAATTGTGGTAGCTCAAAGCTTCGTCTCCTGTAACTGCTTTAGCTCCTAAGGCTGCGAAAGTGTAGCTTGACACATTGAGCAGACTGATTGTGATGTCACCAGTGCTCTGAGATGTTAACCCCATTTTAAAAGGGTCACTTAGAGAAACAGCTCTTCCTGTTCAATATCTGCATGTTAACATAGTAATCTCACATTTCCCCCTATCCTTTAGTTATATTGTCACAAAGTTGTCCTGTGTGATAGTAGTGAGTCATTTATGTTCATCATACACTGAATAGTACGACCTGCTAGATTTTGAAACTATCCATCCAATTACAGGGTCTGAGTCCGAGCACAGTCGAGACATATATATGTATATTTTTCCTTTCTGGACAGGCGAAGGAGTAGGTGGGCCAGGTGCTCTTGTTACTGAGATTGAATAGATGAATCTTTTCTCCTCTGATATTTGTTCCTTGCTGTAATGAGGAACATTTTACATTCAGTTATAAATTTTTTTTCTTTATAGGATACTTGAGGAAATGGCAAAGAGAGTATTAGAAATACATATTTTTCTTCCCAAATAATGATGTCTTGTGTTTTACTTCCTTTCCTGAAGGATTTTGTGCAACTGATAATTAGGCGGCAAGGCTTCCTTCTGTTGCCTGTTTAATTTAGCATGCAAAATAGCATGCAAAAATTTAGCAAAATATTGATAACTCTAAGTCTCTGTATACTTGTTATCTTCAGCTGATATGTTTTGGACTGATTTAATTTTTTTTTGTTCTTTTCTTAATTAGATTTTTATAAAGTGAATATATCATCTTGTAAAAACAAAGTAGAACTGTTTTAGCAATATGAAATGTAGCTGGAAAATATACAGTTAAAAAATTAGCTCCAAATTTATTAGTGTAATCCCCTTATGAAGTTTCAGAAAAGTAGTATTGATAGTTTTTAGACTTTAGATTAGATTTTGTTGTGTATGGCTGGGCTGGGCTTCAGGGATACAACTACTCTGCATCTGAGTAATCATTTGTTTTGTTACAAGGGATTTCACTGTAATTATTTTAAGCATACTAGATTCCTTGACTTCTGAAATAGGCTTTTAATAATCAGGAGATTGTTAATGATACAATTTGTTATTAACCTTTAGTCAGTCTTTTCAGTTTTAAATATATTTCTCTCCTAAGAATTAAAACACTTCATCTCAAAGTACAAAAAGTCATATTTATGTTGCGTCAGAAAATCCAATTATAATAAAAATGAATGATGAGTCAGGCCACCTTATATAAACTTCAAGTGTGAGTAACTCTGAATTCCTAGATTCAAGAGAAAAAGACCTGGGATAAAGGAGCTTGATATCAAGTTAAAATTATTTTTATCATGCTTCTATGTTGTAGCTAACTCACATCAAACAAAAAAAAATCTTTTAATTTTATATAGCAAACACAAAGTATTTTATTATTGGTTTTAATAAGTTCTTTCTAATAGTAAAAAGTAAATTTCCTAGTATATTTAACCGTATCAAAATATAGCTCTTATAGTTTATGTTGCTGTTGAACATAATGGTTTAAAACTACTAGAGTTATGATTAAACATATCTAAACAAGTGTGTTTATCTTTACTTCCTCCTAAAACTCCATTAAAGTAAAATTAAGGAATAATGAGGCTTAAATCTCTGAGGACAAAGATTGTAAGACGAGAAGATAATGCCAGATAAGGGTTGCTAACAAAAGTTGAGTGGAGTGGTCGTTGACTTAGAAGAGCCGAAAGCTAAGTGCCTACATTGGTATGATACCCCATTGAGGAAGAATCCCATTGGTGCTCTGGAAGAGTTTAGAAATTGGAGTCACAGGTGACTGTGAAAGGTTGGGTTCAGGGTAGGACTGAAGACAAAGATTGTTTGAGAATGTTTAGAAGAAGTTTCAATCCCAATCCCTTTCTCACTGATCTCAGCCTTCGTTGTACCTAAGAAGCTCTGGACTCAGAGAAACCAGGAGATATGAAATGTGTCATCACTCTAAAAGAGATATCATCAACCTATAAAAGGAAACTTCAAAGATTAAATGAAGTCTACCTAGGGGAAATTCCTAGATTCCTTCCCTCTTGATCTCATAACTAGAAGTTTTGACACTTTTAATTTCTGAAGATACTGGCCCAAGAGGTGAGTCCTACCGAGATTGACATTTTGGGATTCACTAACAAAATGGCCAGGTCACCAACTGATTACCCTGTGGTAAAGCCACATATCAGAAAGGAAATCCATGCACCAAGAACTTCTAGTGAACTTTTCGATGCCTTACTCTTAAATATGGATAGGCAAAGATTACAAGTATTTGAGGAAGTTTTGAACATAATGAGAAAGTCAAAATAACACACTGGATACAAAGAAGAGAAGGACAAAATCAAAAACAGAGACAACATGAACAGTGCAGGAAACAGGAAAAAATAGAAAAACTAAAAGAAATCATTAGTTAAGAGAGCTTTTATTTTTGAAATAAGATTAGAGTGCTATATCTAATTTAGAGAACATATAAAAATGGATAATGGAAATCAAAACATTAAGTAGATGGAGGGAAGATAAAGTCGAGAACACTTTCCTATGGAAAAAGAAGGCAAAGGAATAGAAAACAAAGTCTTAGAAAATTAGAAAATCAGTCTAGGAGATCCCAAATAAAGTAAGACTTCAAAAGAGAAAGAAAAGAAAGTGGATGGGGAAAAATAGGTATATGTAAGTATGTGTGTGATTTTTTTTATTATATATTTTTATATACCTCATGAATGCATATCCATGTATTCATATAAATGTTTGTGTATATATATATATCACAATTATATATACAATGTAGAATTTCCTGTAAGGACATGAAACCCAGGTTGATAAGAATCTCTAAGTATGAAATACAAGGAAGAAAAGCATTGGCAAGAGGTTTGAGGATTTTAGAGAGAAGATATTACAGCTCTGGGAGAGAAATAAAGGACACTACACTGGAATGATAGTCAAAAGGCACTTTTCAAAAAACAATCCTGAAAGTTAAAAATGGAAATTACTTTCAAAACTCTGAGGAATGGGCAGCCCGGGTGGCTCAGTGGTTTAGCGCGGCCTTCAGCCCACGGCGAGATCCTGGAGTCCGGGGATCGAGGCCCACGTCGGGCTCCCTGCATGGGGCCTGCTTCTCCCTCTGCTGTGTCTCTGCTTCTCTCTCTCTCTGTGTGTCTCATGAATTAAAAACAAACAAAACTTCTAAACTCTGAGGAATGATAATTTCTAAACTAGATTATTTATCCAAGTCAAAGTGTCAGTCAAGCATGAGGTAGGGGAAGTAAAGTCTCAGAAAATTGTTCTCCCATACACCGTTTCTCAGGAAAGTATTGGTAGGAATACTCCAGCAAAATGAGGAAGCAAGTAATAAAAGGAATACATGGATTCAACAAAACAAAACAGAGACAAGGAATTGAAAATAGAAAAGATAGGGAAATTGCTGGATGTTAGCAGAGTGACCGGCCAGGAATTAATCAGTCCAAACAGGTGTAAGAGGATGGAGGGTTCTGGAGTGATGTCTTCAAGGAAAGCACAAAGCTCAGTGTACGACCAAAGGGATTGACTGTTTCTTTCCAGAGCCTGGCAGTGCAGAACTCCAGGGAAATCAACAGGTTGTAAAAGAAAGACCATGTCGCCACGGTGAACTACGTGGCTTGGCTGTGCCTAATACTGAGAGTATCGTTGATTATATCCACTCTGCGTACTGAATTACCTGGAACTTGTGACTCTCTTTGCTGGAAAAACTGAAGGAGGGGAAAAACGTTTCCATATGTGTGTATTGGGGAAGGTGAAGTCCTAGAAGATAACTGAGTACTTTTTTGGGAGAAATTCTATAGAAATTATCTAAATTTCAAAAACATAGCAATTTTAGCATGTTAGATTTAAAAATAAAGTCATGTAACGAAAGAGGGTTAATCTGACTTACTGCATATGATGGAATGTGGTCGGCCTGGGAGTCCACTGGGAGTCGAAAAGGGCGTTGCGGGACGTTTAAAAATAATGCCTTCTCTTTCCCTGTCTGACCTGTGACACTGATTGACTTTTAAATTAAGCATCTGTCTGTATTGCTTGGGAACAGTAAAATGTCAGTAACAAGAAAATGCCGTACGCGGTTTCCACGTGGAAGCGAGTATACTCCGTTTGTGTCCCTTTCAGAAAGTCACGCGCTCCCTCTCCAACTTAGCCTGGACTCTTGCTGCTTCTGTTTGTGCCTCTTTTTAACCGGTGTAATACTGTTGAAACGTGTATCTGTTTTCTCCTTGAATTCTCTAGTTGTGCATTTACTCAGGTTGCAATAGCAGCAATTTATCCTCCTGGGCCTTGGCATGTGTCGCATCCCTCGGAGCCCTCCTTGCCCTGCGGGCCGCTGTCCTCTAGCGCCGCTGCCAGGCACTTGCTCAGTCCGGGAGCGGACTCGCCTCTGGAATGCAGTGGCAGCTTCTGCAATGCTGTTCCACCTCCCGTGTCCCGCAGCGCTGGCAGGTCCGGCGGTGCTGCAGGTTCTTTCAGGGAACGACCAAGAGGTGAGGGACTGATGAGGCAAAGGCTTTTCAGGGGGAAAGAATAGTCTTGAGGAAGGCCCTATGGGACGTCGGTTTCCTGGTGCCACCGAGAGGCGATTGACTTCATGGTGTTGACTGGTCGTGTTACAGGCCGGCGCTCTACTAGCTCCGAGGCTCTACGTATGAGGAAGACAGCGCTTCTCTTTTAAGGCCCATCGGGGGAAATGCTGTCAGTGGTGATGTCTGCACAGAGATGGAGTCTGGCCAAATACTTGTCCAAGGAGAGTCAGAATCAATGAATTATACCTCAGCTATGATAGGTTAAATGGTGATTCTTTCCCCTGTACATCTTTACTCACTGAGAATGATGTTTATTATTAAAAAAAAATGTCTACTACTTTTTAATCGCAGCCCTTTCATTCGTCATATTTCAAATTTCAAGATTAATTATGGAGCTGGTCCATTCTTTGGAATGGTGAGTCCCTTTCCTCCATGTCCGTTTCTATTCCTCTTGTTACTTACCTTTCTATTCTGGGCCTCTGTATACTCCTCTCCACAAACAATTGCAACTTCAAAATGAATAATTCATATGGTTCATTGTATCCTGAATCGGCATATCTGAGAGCAAATATAATACCTTGTGTTCGTGCAGGAAGCCTTTTTGTTCTTTTGCAAGGGAGGAAAAAAAAATATGTGGAGTGTCAAAAGATGTTTGTGCTAAATTATGTATATGTTGGGCATTTGATTCTTTCAGTCCTGCTAGGGGGTATGTTTGAATGTGGGGATATATAACGAGGTTTTATTGTACTTTTTTGCACTGGATGAATTCAAATATCATTTCATCTCAATTCATCATAAACAAATAGTATTCCTCTTTGCGTTTAGAAGGGACAGACAGGTAACTACTTCAGTTGGATCCCATCAAGATATACAACTGCGTGGAACTAAATATTTGTGCTGTGTGGTCATAGTGACTTTCCGATAGGTAGTGGCTGCTGCAGGCTGGCTACATGACTGTGATTTATTATTTAACTATGGGCTGTGTTCATTTCAGCAGGGAGCCTCTCCTCCTGCAGCTCCTTTGAGATCTGTGACTGTCATCACACTTTGCGCAGTGGCTTGGACATCATTCTCAGTTGCAGGTCCCTCTGAACTCCTCCAAAAGGATTCATTTTCATAACCTCAATGGAACACACCGAGAATTCATGCCTAAGCTTATTGACTCTCTGATATCCAGTGTGTTCATAGAAGCATAAAACCATAGGCAGCTGTTCTTTTGGGTCCCAGTTGTCAGGTGGGAAATTACGAAGAGCTTCATGCTGCTCTAAATAATTAAAATTAATACCCGAAGAAAACCTGCTCAATTAGCATCAGATTCCTTACAGATATGGAATATTAAGCTAGTGTCTGTACGAGACAAGTGTGCGCTTGTGAGATACAAATATTTAAGTAGGAATAATTTTCAATCTGCCTAGACTACTTAACAAAATATATCAATTCAGTGACTCTTAATAAAGCTAAGTCTTCAGAGGTGTGTGTGTGTGCGTGTGTGTGTGTGTGTGTGTGTTTATTTGGTAGGGAATCCAAAGAAGCCAGCTTTTGATAGGAGTGCTCCTTCCATCAACCCCTGGGCTCCTTAACCCCAAAGCAGTCCTGCCTCCCTTCAATTTCCTTTAAATCATTTACAGCATAACTTTTGGTGGAAAGAATGGGACCAAGGGGAGCCAGGGAAAAAGAACTTTTTTTTTTTTTTTTTTAGTTTTAGAGAGTGAGAGAGTGAGAGAGCGAGTGGGGGAAGAGGCAGGAGAGGAAGAGGAAATCTCAAGCAGACTCCCTGCTGAGCCTGGAGCCCCACTCAGGGCTTGATCTCACGACCCTGAGATCATGACCTGAGCCAAAACCAAGAGCCGGAAGCTCAACCCACAGAACCACCCAGGCACCCCCAGAATGACATTTTTAATGGAAATAATGAATGACAAAAACAGGTTCTAATATTGGAATGAAGGTCAGGAAGACAACTGTGAGAATGTTTACTCTGGTGCTTGCAGACCGGTACATAAGACACTTGGGAAGTGCATACGTCGGGCGTTCATGGCACTTCTGCAGCAGACAGGCAGCATTAGCCAGCACCCAGCATCCACTGCTCTGCTCCGCGTATGAGAAAAGCATAACAGTGTGAACGGCTGTAACCAAGGTAAAAGTAAGAATATAAACAAGTTCTATTCTTAGTCCTTCTGACTCTCAGAGCTTTATCCCTGTATATTTATGTCATTAGAAAGCCCACAGTTTGTTTTCTCATTATTTTAATTGTCCACATTATTTTTAAAAAGGCTTATCAAAGATAGCTTGCCAAAATACATGACATTTGAATCATTAAGGAATCATATTAGGATATCCCAGATCTGAAAGTAGAAAGTGCATTTTAATGCTATCTTTTGAGAATTTGGGTCAGCCCTCCTGGGAGTTCTGCATTTGATATTCATTTCCTCTCTCAGCTGCATTTTTTTCACTGAAAAGACAGTGCACTGAAGCATATAGGACAGATGTTACGTATGAGAAAGAAAACAAAAAACAAACACAACTGTGCAGTGGGTTGCTACTGGGAGGAGATGTAATAGAATTCAGTCTGGATTTTTTTCTAGAACATCCCAACCAAGTATAGCATCCATTCTTGAGGCTGCCTTACTGTTTAACTGCCTGCCTAAATAGAATTTAAATTAGTAGGATATATTTTTTAGAAAAAACAAGGGAGGGAGCCTGGGTGCCTCAGTCCCTTAAGCATCCAACTCTTGATCTCAGCTCAGGTCTTGATCTCAGGGGTCATGAGTTCAAGCCCTGCGTTGGGCTCCATGCTGGGAGAGAAGCCTACTTAAAGCACAGAAACAAACGAACGAAAGGACTCGCTGGGGAAAGTGAGCAGGTAAAGGTCCAGGCTGGATTTCCCACGTGTTAATTGATTTATATGCCCGTAACTGGACAGTTGATGTCGAAGTCACTTTCTGGAAATGCTTGATGAAGAAAAGGAAATACGTTGGTGCTGATTGTCAGTGCCCTAGGTTGAAGACCTATGTCATTGAAAAAGCGTGTTCAGAGGACAGTGATAATAAATCGTAAATGAACTGTAAATTGGATCATCTGAAGATTAAAAAAGAAATCACCCTTTTTAATCTATATGTGCTTGTTAAATGATACAGGAGGCAGAAAGCACTTGCCCGCCTTTTCCATGCCCTGGACCTGCTGTGCTTTTGAAACCTATAGGTAAGGCCGATGTGTCCCTGGCGGCCCTCGGAGGCCATTTCATCTTCGTAAATGGGGGGAAAAAGGAGAGGAAGAAGAAGAACAACCCACACCCGCTTAAATCGGCAACCGGACAAAGTCGCTTGGCTAAGGAAGTAAAAACCCGTCAGGGGACATTTTTTCTAATAAAGCATTTTTATTTTTGCTTCCTTCTTTCTCTATTATTAGAACGAACTAGAGCTTTTTAAGGCCAGAGGAGGTGCCGAGGCATGATCCACGCATGTGCCGCATCAGTAATCAGAGCCGGGGAGCCAGGCGGTGGGAGCAGGGCAGCCGAGGGAGGGACCGAGCAAACCCGGAGAAGGGCGGACTCTGAGGCAATCAAAGCGTCCTGTTTTGTTTTGCTGTGTCCCGGGGTGGCGGGGCCGGAGGCACCAACGGCGCGCTCGCTCTCTTTCCTAGACTGTGCGGGAACTCGCGTCCCTCTCCGTGAGGGTTGGGTAGCCCGCGTGTGAGTGTGTGAGTGTGAGACTGAGTGTGAGAGCGAATGAGTGTGAGTGTGTGAGTGTGAGACAGTGTGTGTGTGAGACTGAGTGTGAGAGTGTGTGAGAGCGAGTGAGTGTGAGACTGAGTGTGTGAGACTGTGTGTGTGAGAGCGAGTGTGAGACTGAGTGTGTGAGACTGAGTGTGAGTGTGTGTGTGAGAGCGAGTGTGAGAGTGTGAGACTGTGAGAGTGTGTGAGTGGGAGTGTGTGTGTGAGTGTGCGCGCGCGCCCTGCTGGAGGGCCAGGCTCTCCCGGAGCCCCTCTAAGCCCGTTTCCTCCTCAGAAGAGCGAGAAGGCGGGGCCGGTGCCTCGGCGCCTCGGCCGCTCGGCCTGCGGGGGGGGCGCGGATCCGTGGACTCGGCCTTCACCTGCGCTACAGTCGTCAGAACCGCTCGCGCTCGTGCCCCCTACGGCGCTCAGTGTAAGGCCCTTGGTCCGCGTGACGCGCAGGCCGCGTGGTCCGCGTGGGCCCGGGTGGTCCGGGTGCGTCCGCGTGGTCGGGCCCAGACCGTCGAGCCCCTTCCGGTTAAAGGTCACCGGAGAGACCGCGTGGGGCGAGGCTGCCGCGCGCCCCGGGGCCCTGCAGGCCTCATCCTCCCGCGGGGCTCCCGACGCCGCGACGGCCGCTGGGGCAGGGCCGGGCCGGGCCGGTCGGGGCGGGGCGGGGCGGCCCCTCACCCCGGGCCCCCGGAGCGCCCCTGGGCGTCTGCACCCCCCGCCCCCCGCCGCGGGCTCCGCGGGCTCCCGGGCTCCCCGCTGGGGCCGCCAGACGTGCGCTCGGCGCTTTGCAAACGGGCCGGTGGGATCCGGGCCGCCGGGGCTCGGGCTGCGGAGCACGCGTGGGGGGGGGCGGGAAGGGGGCGCCGTCCCCGCGGCCTCCCCGCCCCGCCCCGCGGCTGCCGTCCCGGTCCCCGCGGCCCCGGGACCCGCCGGCTCGCTCCCTGGGGCCTCGTGCCCTGCTATTGGTTGGGGGCTCGCGCCAGCGCGACTTTGGTGCCGGAAATAATGTGCAAATGTTAACTCTTCTCCATTCTTTGAAAACAAAAATTTGTGTGGGGCAGCCCGGGGGCCAGCGGTCGAGCGTCCGCCTTCGGCCCAGGGCGTGGCCCGGGTCCCGGGATCGAGGCCGCGCCGGGCTGCCTGCGTGGAGCCTGCGTCTCCCTCGGCCTGGGTCTCCGCCTCTCGCTGGGTCTCTCCTGAGTAAACACACACAATCCTTAAAAAAAAAAAAATAAACCAAAAAGTGTTATGTCAATTCAGTGAACGAAGACCGAGCGTGTTGTCGGCGTCAGAGCAGAGCCCAGTGTCCGCTCAGCCCGCGCCGCCGCCGGGGCCCGCGCCCCTGGGGCCCTTCACGTCCATCCTCCTGCCCCGCGGCCCTCAGCGGATCCCCACGGTTAGCGGCTTCTGTGGTGTGTCCCCCCCCCCCCCCCCCCGGCTCTGCCCTCCCCGGTAGTCCTTCCTCTCTTCCCCCAGGCTGCTCTGTTTTGCGTCTTAGATTCCACACGACTGAGATCATGTGATAATGGTCTTTCTCGGCTTGACTTCTTTCTCTTCACATACCTTCTACTTCCATCCATGTTGTTACAAATGGCAAGATTTTGTGTTTTTTTCTTTTTTTTTTTGCTGGCCGAGTAGTGGTCCATCGTGCGTGTGTGCGTGTGTGCGTGCGTGTGCCGTCATCTGTATCCGCTCACCTGTCAGCGGACCTCTGGGCTCTTGCCATGCTTCCAGGGCTGTGACTTTTCTCCATTCTTAACAAAGGATGCTCTCTCCTTTACCGTTTCCAAGGACATGGAGACCAGAATAGAACCTAAAACTATAAACTCCGTGTCAACATGGAGGAGCTGGAGCCCGTAAGAGCAGGAAAACTTTGGTTCCACTTCAGTTTAGTATCTTGGGTCTCTTCTCTAAGAGCCCAGAGACTTTGGAGTCTCCGGCTGTCTGGAGCTGGCTGAGACTAGCCGCCCCGGCTAACTGTAACGAGTCCTTTGCACGAGCTCAGTGTTTCATGTAAAATAACCCACAGCGATTGCCATCTCCCTTCCTGCAAACTTCCTGACACACGCCTCTTCCCTCTTTTGCATGCAGCCTTACCTGGAATCTGGTAATAGGCTCAAATACATGCACGTTGCCTCAGCTCTCGAGTAACGGGAGCTACTGTCTCACCTTCCTTTTCTCTTTGACCTTCAGTCCTCATCAGCCTTACTTATTTAAGAATTATTTGTCATTCTTTTTTTTTTTCTACTAAAATTTTGTGGAATTCCAGTAAAAAGAAAAGAATAAAAATAATTTCAAATTTCTCACCTGAAGATCACCACTGCCAATGTATTGTTTTATGCTTTCTAGTCACCATGAGTATGGCTCCAGGAGTGGGGAGAGTGGGGAGAGAGAGAATATATGTGTAGGAAAGTTGAAAATCAGAGAGAAAGACAAGGGTAAAGTTTGAGTTAGAGTTATAGCTGAACATAAGGTGAGAGAGAGAATACCATGCTGGTGGGCGTGGATCCTACATCGTACTGTAGTTATTATTTTTCAGTTTTCTTCTTTCCCTTATAACTATATTGTAAGAATTTAATAGTTTTCTGGAATATTTAAGATCACTCTCATGCTAAATTGACGTAATAGGATTTACTACATATTGGCGTTGTTTTCGTATTTTATTATTCTAAAAACACTATAGTAAATATACTTGAAGATAAAGGTTTATATTTTTCTCTAGAATTATAATAGTGATGTTGTGAAAGCTTGGTATTCTAGAATATTTTAAATGGCTACATTTTATATGAAATCAAGGCTTTTTTTGTTATTTAAGATTTTTGTTTATTTATTCATTCGAGACACAGGCAGAGAGAGAAGCAAGCTCCATGCAGGAGCCCGATGTGGGACTCAATCCCAGGTCTCCAGGATCAGGCCCTGAGCTGAAGACGGCGCTAAACTGCTGAGCCACCAGGGCTGCCCTGAAATCAAGGCTTTGATGCATTTTGCTATTAAACAGGCCTCTGACACACTTGTTTAGACTCAAATTCCTGCTTTCCCAAATCTTAACTTGAGTTATCTATGTTTCTTTTTATTTTTTATTTTATTTTTATTATTATTATTATTTTTTGCATTTCTTTTTAAATTTTGTTCTAGTTGTCAGAAAAAGAAAACGATTTATTGTTTATTTTTTTGGTGACCAGTGTGATTGATCATTTTTGTTTTTTTTGTTACTTGGCTTTTCATCTTCTCAGTAAATTTCCTTTTTCTGTCTTTGCCAAATTTTATTTCATAGGTTCATTTTTAATAATTTGTTTGTATGAGCTTTTATATATTGTGATTTCACACTGCCTTATCATTCCTTTAAAATTCGTTAGCTTGGTTCCGGTTCTGATGAGTAGAGGACACAGTGCCTGCATTAGCCTGAGTGGGCACCGTGCTTGGACAGCTATGAACACCCGGTCATGATGCTCATATTTATTCCAACTTGCCTCTGCCTTTCATTTTTTTTAATTGGTGTCCTTATCAGTCTTTTTCTTTAGGTTCTATCTTTGCCATTTTGTTTAGAAAAAAACTCTAACTTGCACTCTTCCTTTTCTTTTAACAAATTTATTCTTTCATTGTTTTTGTAACTGCTCCCCCTTCCTTTTTTTTCCTCTGTACATTTAATCTCTTCATCCATTTGAGTGGATTTTGGCACATGCAGTGAATGGGCACCTCCCCTCCCCCTTTCTTTCCTATCCAGACAGTTGACTAATGATTCCAGGATCATGTCTCAATTTATTAAAGAATTTATCATAAACCTGCAATTAAAATGACACCTGTTTCTAGTCTTTCAGTTCTATTCCATTAATCTGTTTTGTATTATTGTACTAGTAACATGGACCAATGTTATTTTTTTTCCTTTATTGTGCAATAATACCTGGCAGTCCACATATAACTTTGTTTATTTTAAAAATTGGATATTTTTCATGAGGATTGTGAGTAGGGTTTTATCAGAATCTTTCCATTATCCTATCCTCCCCAAAATACATAATTTTAATCCCTAACTGTATATAATCTTGCTTCCCATATTCGTAGATACTGTTCTTAAGAGCCTCTAATGTCAAAAAAAGTCTCTAATGTCTTAAACCTCAAGTCCAATTCTTGTTGGCAAGTCTGCCAGTATCTGTGACATTTTATTGTGTATTATGATGCATGAATAAATATCTATTCTCTCTTTGTATATTTTAACCTTTTATAAAATCATAGGCTCTTTAGATGCTGGCTCCATCCCGGCTTATCTTTTCTATTCACCTTGCCCTCACCTTCTATGTAGTAAACGTCGCATGCTCCTCTTCTACCTCTAGAAGGGACCTTTGGGGCAGGGAGCTTTGAAAACGTATCATAAGCCATCCAACAGTTTGAGGGAGTTCAGCCTGAATTCTGGAGTATGGACTGGAAGAGATTGATACGCTATTTTCTGAAATGATATTTTTTTTTAACTTCAATTCTTTTCTAGCAGCAGGTAGATTGATACTCTTCAGGGAAGGTCTAATATGGTCAAAACACAATTGTAGGAGTGAGTTTTCTGTAATACTTTGTAGGAAGTGTGGGAGACAAAAATCTGTGTCTTGTTTAAGATGTTTAAGTTTCTCTTATAAAGTTAAAGACACTCAAAAAATTCTGAAAGTACGGTCACCACTGCCACAGCACTGACAATTTTACTTGTTTGGCTCTTACATTGGAGGAATTTCAACGTTGATATTTATAATATGTCACAGGAAGGTCACGTGGTACAGCTGCGTTGCTCCCCTGCCCTACCTACATCCATGCAACAGATTGGAACCAAAGGGAGCATATCAGAAATAACCCAAGAAATGTGTTTTCACTTTGCAATCCGTTTTATTGACTTAATCTCCTTATAGAATACCCACTCTGAGTTTTCTCCCATTTTACGATTTAATTTATGCTGCAGTTTCTTCAATAAAATGGAATTATGATTTTATTTGTTGGCAGTATGGGAATTAGTTATAAGAAAATAGGATAATGACTTGGCCCAATTCTATTGAGAGAATCAGACATGCCATCTCCGCCTGCCGAGAGTTTTCCTCCGAAGTCCCGCTAACCCCTCTGCCCCCAGTTCCACCCTGTCTCACAGGTGTTACCCAGCATGCATCGGTCTCAACTCTTACACAGATTTTCTGTCTGGATCTTGCTATTCTTTTTTGGTTCAGACATTCTCCAACTTCCCCAGAACAGTCATGGATCTAAACACAACTGTGATGACAGATTAGATTTAGCTTTGGTATATGGAGTTTACGTGCTTGGTTTTCTTGATATTTGCAGTATTATGAAAGAATTTATAGATTGCTCTCACAAAAAGAAAATCACCGTAAGTTGTTTCAGTAGGTATGACTTTACATTCATAGGAGGTAATGCCATTATAAGATGGAATTATGGACTTTTATCTTATTTTTTAAAAAAAATTTTATTTATTTATTTATTTATTTATTTATTTATTTATTTATTTATGAGAGAAAGAGAAGCAGACTCCCTGCTGAGCAGAGAGCCCCGATGCAAGACTAGATCTAAGGACCCTGAGATCATGACTGGAGCTGAAGGCAAATGTCTAACTGACTGAGCCACCCAGGATCCCCAGAATTAGGGAGTTTTAAATAAACATTTTGAATTTAGAATTTTTTTTGACACTTAATTAAAAGTTCATAGTGACATATATTTGCATTTAACGCTTATATTCATATTGCATTTGTCATATTGTTATAAAACTATATAAAAATAGCACATCTCTATAAAATATCCACTATATACTTACTTCAGTCTTTGGTGATCCTTCCTTTCTTGTTAGAATATATCCGCAAAACAAAAGGCACATTACAGCTTTTGAAAGCTTTTGAGGGTAATATTGCTTAGTAATCTCTCTGAAACTTCATACAACTGAGAATGTTCACTGTCTAAGGGATGGCAATTAGGTGATAATTGTGTACGTGAAAAAGTTAGGTGTCTACATTCTCTTGTGTGATAGATGATGTGACTGTCTCTTCAACATCCAGTCCACCCTCTCTTTTGTGTAGCATCTGTTTTGTCTGGATGATACCAGTTTCTCACATACGCTACCTCTTGAAATAGCGACTGGTTCTTGTAACGTGCTAGAACTCACTTAATTAACACATGAGCTTCTACTGTCTAGGAAGACTGATTCAGGTTGTCTCTTCAGTAGTTTTGTGAGGAAGAGAAACCTCTTTCATTCCCACTGATCCAGAACCTGGCTCTCCTAACTAGAACAAGACAGGAGGCTTTGGATCATGGGACCCTTGATTCCTTGATGATAATGCTGAGGTGCTCAATCAAGGAACACTGAGTTACACCTTACCTCTGCACTTCCTATTCTACCATCAGATAAATCCTTTTACTGGTCTTGTCAGTTTGAGTTCAATTTTCAGTTATTTGCAGTTGAAGGAAACCTGGTTTATACACTTGGTCTCATGGAAATAGTTCTGACCTGGATTCTAAATTAAGAACCTAAATTCTTGTCTTAGCTTTTCCATTTACTTGCAGTTAACCTGAGACAAGTAAGTCATTTCTATATAGGAGTAGAACGAGATGACATAAAAGGCTCCCTGTAGCTCTAAAATTCTAGAATCTTATGATCCTAAGTTGGTTTCCAAATTAAAAGTGTGTGGGGGGAACAACAACATGTGCATTTTGGTTAATTATGAAGATGATTGGGATACCTGGTTGGCTCAGTGGTTGACTGTCTGCCTTCAGCTCAGGACATGGTCCTGGGGTCCTGGGATCGAGTCCCTCATTGGGCTCCCCGCAGGGAGCCTGCTTCTCCCTCTGCCTGTGTCTCTGCCTCTCTCTCTGTGTCTCTCATGAATAAATAAATAAAATCTTTTAAAAAAATGATGAAGATGATTAATTTCTTTTAGAGCTATGGACTAGACCTCTAGGCACTTGTGAGCAAACCATAGACCGACCCGGAGAGTAGGATGGCAGATATGTACACTCTGTGGGATATATTAAGATGACACATATCTAAGTTTCATCTGGGTAAGTGTTACCATGAGCAAAAAAATGCCACGGAATTTTCTTATTAATTATGTGAACCTTGAGTTTTGCTTCTCTGAGATCTTTTATTTCTGGCATTCTGAAAATTATAATTTCTCTGTACTTTGTCATTCAAATGTTTTTTTATTCAAATGTTTCTGTACCATATATATGATATATGTGCACATGTATGTGAGCCTATGCACACATACATGCAACCTACTATTTTTACATATTCACTAATGCCATGATTTAGAAAATAGCCAAAACCTAACATTAAAAAATTATTACAAGTAGTATTTGTTTTCACTTATGGTTCATGATAAGACGTTGTTTCTATTTAAAACCGGTATATTTTAATTGCTGCTTTTTTGGTTCACAATATATTTTTTTTAACGATTTTATTTATTTATTCATAAGAGACACACAGAGAGAGGCAGAGACACAGGCAGAGGGAGAAACAGGCTCCATGCAGGGAGCCCCATGTGGGACTTGATCCCGGGACTCCAGGATCATGCCCTGGCCCGAAGGCAGACGCTCAACCGCTGAGCCACCCAGGTGTCCCTTGATTCACAAGATTTACTTTAATAAATGCCAGATTTTATGTTCTCTAAATCCCTGATTTTTTTTCATATTGCTTAAAAGTGAAGACATGGAAAATGTCATGGCTATTAAAATTTTTTTGTTTGTTTTTTTTTATGGTGTGCAAGTATAATTTACCTTTGATCATTGAAGCTGTGAGCAGAGACCAGATTGCATGAAAATTAGCTGAACTAAATTTAGTCCTGTCATAAGACACAACCTCCTAACATTTTTAGTTCTTTTTTTTATAACATAAAGCTTCAAGTTACCAGTAATAAGTATTTTATATTTTATTTATTTAGGGAAATTTAATTTATTCCCAGGTTCTAACAACAGATTAGTGTTTCAGAGGCAACTGTTAAAGGACACTTGATCACGAGCAGTGTCCACAGCCTAAGGAGAAAACAAGTGTGTCAAGTTGGGCAAGAAGAGGAGATTGATTGTTATTTAAAGAATTAGTTCAGGTTCGATCTCTTACACATTTATCTGTATTCAGATAAGAATAAACTTGAAGAAAAGGTTTTCATCTCTTTGTGGGTTCTGAGATTTAGAATCATTAATATTCCTTAATGAGGAAACATCTTAGAGGGACTGTTATTGGCCAGTTATTTTGATTTCTAAGAAATATAGACTCTTTGATTGATAATCAAATTCTGTAAATGTAAATGGCCTATTCATCTACAAAATACAAATTTTCTTAAATTTTGGATTGGCACCTTTTATGAAGTGACTGCCTCATTGGCGGTCTGTTGCTGGGATGGGTAAGTTGCATCCTGGAATGGAAGAAAGGAGCAGAGGGGATCCCTGGGTGGCGCAGCGGTTTGGCGCCTGCGTTTGGCCCAGGGAGCGATCCTGGAGACCCGGGATTGAATACCACGTCGGGCTCCCAGGGCATGGAGCCTGCTTCTCTCTCTCCCTTTGTCTCTGCCTTTCTCTCTCTCTGTGTGACTATCATAAATAAATAAATAAATAAAAATTTAAAAAAAAGGAAAAGAGGAGCAGAAAGCATCCTGTCCTCACATATTTTTCCAGAACATACTCAATTCAGTTTATTGTTCCTCTTTGAAAATGCAGGTACTTCCCTGGAACAGTTAAGGCTATCTGTCACAAAAGAACTACCTTAATAAGCAGACCACATATAAATACTTTTTTAAATACCAGGACCGTGTAATTGGCTGACAAAATGGAATGAAATTTTCATGAAAACGGAGGAAAACCCTAGGGCTGCTTTTTCTCTGGGGTTTCTCTGGTCAGCAATCTTGGATTAAGTGGCTAAGGGTAGGAGTGCCAAGAGCTAGAAAAGAAGTCAGATCATTTTGCCTAGATTCCCAGAAAACTTCGAATCCAACGCAGGTCTTCTACTGATACTTCCACAAGAATATCTGTGATGATCAAGTAGAGCCTTACATAGGGTCGCCTTCTAAGTCTTAATGCCCTGCGTTCCCTCCAATGCTACTAAGTGTTAAATTTTGGAAGCCCTTTACGAATGAAACTAATAAATCTTTAAATATGTGGATTAAATGGCAATATTGTAGTTTATTATTAATTTTTATTTGAATTACTTACACCAAAGAAATAAGAGGACTCATGAAAAGTTATGGTAAATTTTACTAAAGTCCTATTTTTGGAACTTGGTTGGCTTCATCCGAATATGGGAATTTCTTTTCTTAGGAAGATGTATAATTTTGCTTGTCGATATCACTATATTATCTTTATCAATGCTGTTTAAAAAAACAATCACCTTCTATCTGTTGTATAAGTCATATCAATATAATAATAGGTTGACATGTACAGGCAATCTGTTTTTGTATATGGTACATTACTAAAAGTTGTATGTATGAACGTTAACATACACATTAAAGGGGAGAGGAACTCTGTTTCAGAGAGCTGAAAGTTAGAAATATTGTTACTGTATTCCTTTTTTTATGGCACAGTCTTCATTGTATATTTTTTAACAGATGTTTGTGTGTGTCTCTATATACATATAGAGATATATGTGTGTATAGATATAGGTGTATCTCCAATTGAGGTTAGATATTGGCTGTTTTTGTTGGATCAGATTTCCATCATCGTCTCAACTCTTTACCCCCCCTCCTTTTTTTTTTTTTTTTTTTTTTTTAAGATTCTACTCATTTATTTGGGAGAGAGAAAGATAAAGATATTGACAGAGATAGTGAGAAACAGCAGGAGCACAGAGGAGAAGGAGAAGCAGACTCCCCGCTGGGTAGGGAACTGGATGAGGGGCTCAATCCCAGGACTCTGGGTTCATGATCTGAGCTGAAGGCAGACGCTTTCCCAGCTGAGCCACTCAGGTGCCCCCATCATTGTCCCAACTCTTAATGTAACCATACTTATGCTTATGTTCCCGGTATCAGTAATTTTACTTTTATGGTCTACAGTGATTGTATAAAATTAAAAAGGACAGGGCTGCCTGGGTGGTTCAGTCAATGAGGCGTCCAACTCTTGATTTTAGCTCTGGTCATGATCTCAGGGTTGTAGATCAAGCCCCGAGTTGGGCTACATACACTCCGCGCAGAATCTGCTTGACATTCTCTTTCTTCCTCTGCCCTTCCCCAACTTGTACTCTCTCTCTAGATACATGAAATCTTTTAAAGAAAAAAGATTTAAGAGGACAAAATGCAATTAAGAATCCGATACAGAATTATATGGACGACATTGCTGCTGTATAGATAAACATCAAAACTCTGTCCAGTAAAACCATTCTCTTAGGTAGTAGCTAAGCTATGTAATCAGCTCTACATGCTCCAACATTACTTGATGTTAAAAAAGGGTGAGGGGGAGGTGTGTGCGTGCTTGGCTATCTCAGTTGGCAGAGCTTGTGACTCTCGATCTCAGAATTGTGAATTCAAGCCCCACATTGGGCCCAGAACTTAAAAAAAAAAAAAAAAAAAAGGATGTCAGTGTGTAATCTATCATTGTGACCATCCATGTAACCATCCATGAGTACAGTATCCATTACTCAGAGATTGTCTTAGTTAAGACTTTTTGTACAGTTCCAAATAATAAGATCAGCTGATTTAAATAGTGGATGTATTTATCGGAAGAGCATATTGGGTAATTCACAGATTTGAGGAAACTGCGTACAGGGCCGGGCTGGGGACCACCTACTGGCCACGAGCCCCACACACAGGCATCATGGCTTGCCTTGATTCCGCCAGCACTGGTCACCCGGAGCTGCCGTTGCTTCCCCTACACCTGGATGTTCCTGCCAGGAGGGTCTGTCACTGTCCTTGCTTCTCATTCAGTGTCCAGAACAGGTCCATCTCATTGGCCGAGTCAAAGTGGTTGGCCAAGTCCCAGGGGCCAGCAATGCAAGCAAGCCTTACAAGCTTTTGATTTCTAAACTTGGATGCGGCCATTCTTTCCCGACATAGTTTTTATCTTGAGAAATTCACCAAGGAGATGTTTCAGTGATCAAAACCAAATAAGTAAAGGCTGAGACAAATGTCCAGGGTAAATTTGAGCTAATTGCACTATGCATACCTCGTGAAGATGCTATCTCTAACCACTCCTCTCTCTCTGTTTTAAAGATTTTATTTATTTATTCACGAGAAACACAAAGAGAGAGAGGCAGAGACACAGGCAGAGAGAGGAGCAGGCACCATGCAGGGAGCCCGATGTGGGTCTCGATCCCAGGACCCCAAGATCACGCCCTGGGCCCAAGGCAGAGGCCCAGCTGCTGAGCCACCCAGGCGTCCCTAAACACTCCTCTCTTAAATGATTTGACACTTCAGGAATATTTGATTAATCAAGCAACTCACCTCAGATTGAGAATATGATAAAGTACAACTGCAATTGCTTGCTTGTTTCATCCGTGAAGAAGTGGGAACAGCTAAACAATTAATTGGTGAAGATATAAATGAGATGGTGTGAGTGGAGACCTTGGAATGGCATATCTTTTATGGTGAATATTTTTAATGGGTGACACTTCAAAGCCTATTATGGTCTGCTCAATTTGCTCCTTAAAAATCTATTATGTTTCAATAGAAAATCATTAATTTTACTATCTGTCAAGGGGTAAATATAGTATCTTCTTAAACAATTATTTAGCACTTTCTGTGTGCACGCCACCGTTGCTTGCAAGATACACACTTCGATGTCTGAGTACTGCTGCTCTTCGGCTTCCAGTGTATATTGCCTTTAATCAGGCTGGCAGGATGAAGTGTTGCTTGTGGAAAGTAATTACAGGTTTTCAGTGGAAATGACAGTGTAAAGCCAGCTAGATGGTGGTTGTCATGCTGAAGAGTGTACGAAACACATACACCAACCGTGGGCTCTCTGTAGAAAGACCCCTTCCGGGGATAATGATAGGGCTGCTTTCCGCACTGATAGAATCGGAGAACAACCTGATAGGGGTGCTGCCTTTACTTTGGGTGAACAGCTGTGCTGTCTATTCAAGAAGATCAGAGAAGTTAAGAAAATATTAAATAATGGGCACACACTGCTGGGTACATGCTCTGAGATGCATTTAAATTTAAAGAAATGTTATAAAAGTGGGAGTGGTATCGAAATTTTCATTACTTGGGGAAACAGTTCAAATGTGGCCTTGATTCCATTTCTTTGCAGGAAAGTACACGTGGCAGAGCCAAGGATCTTGCTTTAGGTCCTAAGGAAATTTTGATGTTTAACTGAAATAATAAATTTACGCTGTGATTTAATTGGCAGTGCCAGAGGCCTAGTGCGTGATGGAGGAAGCTGCATTGTGCAGCAGTGTATATATATCATCTCACACTCATGTGAGACTGGTTCCCGAGCAAGGGTCTGCATTCAGCATACATTTATGGCCACGTGCTTTAGATCACAGTGTGCGTGGGTGCCCCTGTGTAGAATTTTCTTAGACTTGTTTTTCCTGTTCTGTTATATTACGTCTTTATGGATGGCTAGTCCTCATTCAGTCATTCAGAAATATAGGTATTTGACAATTATTTATCGAGTGCCTAATATATATCAAGCACTGATGTAGGGCCTAGAACCAACAAACAAGAAATAATTGCCCCCTCATGGAGCTTGTCTTCTAGTACCCTGCGAGCGTGGAAGTATATTGCATTCGAGTGAGCCCTTGCACATTGTTTGACGATGTTCGTGTAGTGTTCTTCACCTCGCTTGACCCTTTGTCATGCTTTAGTAAGGATAACCTGGCAGTGATGGATGGGTATGAGGAAGCAGTATGCGTTAGAAATGAAGGAGAAAAAATTGAAGCGTAGTACCTATAAGCCAAAAAGGGGAGGGGCAGTGAGAAGAGTAGGTGATGGTCAACATTAAATGAGGCATTTATTGCAACATTCATTCAGAAAACAGGATTTGAATCCCTGCTATTTGGTGGACATTTTTTCTAGGGACTAGAGGTGTAGCAGTTATCCAGAGAGATGAATTTTCTGCTGTAATTTTATATTTTATAAAGCAAGGGAGACACACAATAAACCAAAAGAAAATCAAAGAGAGATTTCTGTAGAGTAAAACATGCTCTGACGATTGGTAACGAGAGGAACATAATTCTTAATCTGTTGCCTGGACAGGCTGCTTTGAATATGATGGTTAATAAAGGTCCCCTAAAAAAATAAATAAAAAAAGAAAGGTTCTTTAAGGAAGGAAGGAAGGAAGAGGAAAATGTGGTGGAGGGAGCGGCTGTGTGCAGGGACCACTCCAGGCAGAGGGAGTGGCTAATGGAAAGGCGCTGAGGCCCAGGGAGCTTTTTGTGTTTCAGGGGCAGAAGGGCCAGTATGACTGGAGCTTAATGAGCAAGTATGAGACTGTCCAAGAAGAGTTCAGAGAGGTAGCCAGATTCAGAAGACATGTGGTCTTCTAGAAGAGCATCTGCGATGTGTGTGACAGAGACTATTTCTTTACTTTCTTCACTACAAGAATTGCTTTCTCAATATTGAGAAATTGATAAGTAGAAGTAAATACAATATGGATAGCTGACCTTGACCAATACAGGAGTTTAAGGGCGCTGACTACTACCCCCTTCTCTCTCTCTCTCTCTCTCTCTTTCTCTCTCACACACACACACACACACACACACACAGAGTCAAGAATCTGTATCTAGCTTTGTTTTTCTAAAAACTTAGCTACTAATAGCCTACCTTCAACTGGAAGGAACCCTTATTAATAACATAAACAGTTGATTAGCACATATTTTGTATGTTTTGTGTATTATGTGTATTAAGTATTATATGTATTTGGTATGTAGTCTTACAATACAGTAGGCTCTAGAGAAGCAATGTTACTAAGAAAATCGTAAGGAAGAGAAAATACATTCACAGTATTGTACCATAAGAAATCCTTGTAAAAATGGACCCATGGCAGTTCAAGCCCATGTTGATCAAGGGTTAGCTCTATACTCTTAATTCTGCACTGAGGAATAAATAACATTGTGGTGCTTTATTTCTCTTCTCTTCTGTCCTTATCCTCTCACATGCACATACATGCAGGCGCAGACACATGTGTAGCACGCAGGTGTTTATTAAATTGAAATTATAGTCCTTACATGTTTAAAACAAGTTATTGGCACTTGATGTGTTACGAAGATCATCAAATATAATGATAAAAAATGGTATTACATAATATATAAAATACATAATACTATGTAACAATAAACATGAAATATAATTTTAATGGTAACATCATATGGATATATTAAGGTCTGCGGCTTATTTCTAAAACTTCAATTTTTTAGCATCACAAATATGAATTCCATAAACATTTGCATATAAAAATATGTGTCTAAACCTTAGCAGAATTTCCTAAGGTGGAAATTTATCAGACATCATTATTGTTATTATTATGAATACAGCTTGCCAAAATTCTCCCCTGAAATTGTAAGCAGTGTACGAGAGTGTCTTCATCTTTACTTCCTTTGAAACACTGGGTATTACTATTTCTTAAACATCTCAATTGCCAGACCACAAATGGTATCTCACTTTTATCTCTTTCTTTGGTGGTTTTATTTAGAACATGAAGTCAAGTTTGTTTGTTATACTGTTTGGGGTATCTCTGTCTGCATGATCCATTACCCCCAAACGCAGTGGCTTACAGCTGCAAACATTGGTATCTCATAGTTCCCAGGGCTCAGGAATTCAGGCATTGCCTACGTGGGTAATCTCAGTCTCTGACTGATCAAGGTAATCTGCAGGCTTGACTGGCGCTGGAGGCTCTGCCTGTAAGGGATCTTGAGCCCGTGGCCATTGGCAGGAGACAACATTGCCTTGTTATATGGGCCTGTCTGCTGTGATAGCTCTCTTGCCCCACTGTGAGCGATGCAAGAGAGCCTGAGGAACACTTCTCAGTATCTCTCATGACCTCGTCGCTTACATTGCGCACTAACTTCTACTCTAGGCAGTTTGTTAGAAATGAGTCACTAGGGCGCCTGAGTGGCTCAGTCAGTTAAGCATCAGACTTCTGATTTCCGCTTGAGTCATGATTTCAGGGTCATAAAATTGAGCCCCGTGTCCGGCTCTGTGCTCAGCAGAGTCTGCTTGTCCCTACCCTTCTGCTCCCCCACCGCCCCCCACAAATAAATAAATAAAATCTGAAAAAAAATGAATCACAAAGTCAGGCCTACTGATTGGGGAAAGGAATATCAGAGACTTTATAGACATATTTTAAAGGCACATGATAGTTTTTTACCACTTCCTTACTGGCATATTAGAAGGCATTGACCATGTTACTATTACTATCATTGTTCTTGGGTAACTAAAGTATCACCTCATTATCACAAGGGCTTTTTAAATATGTTTCTCATCTAGTCTAATGACCTTGCTGCCCAAATTGTTATTTTTTTAGAATTTGGAAAGTTAGCTTATAATCATTTCTTATAGAATAACATGTCTTGTAGAGATTATATTGAGGGGAAAAATTTTGTCATAGATTCTGTCTCATAAATTGATCATTTTGAATCTGCTTAAATGAAATTTGGCTTCTGTAAATCTGCCGTTTTTTCATGTGTATCCTCTGTATTGTTAGTTTATCATTTGTTGTCTAGGATTGTAAATACTATTTATTTCAAATAAGCTAGATTCAAGATAGAAGAGAATGTTAGAGTCTTACGTTATAGTTTTTTTCCCTGGCTCTAGCCATTGACTGTCCTCTCGAAACCTTTTTATCTCTTTGGCTCTCATTAACAACTGTCTATCTAAAGCTCAGTTTCTCTCAGCTTCCAAATAGGGATAATAAAAGAATCTTATCCACAGGTAGTTATGGTGCTTAAGAGAAAGAATGTATATTCAAAGCTATGACATGTTAGTAATTGCTTTGTTGTTGGTGGTAGTAGTGGTGATAATCTGAGGACAAAAATCAGCAAATTGAAAATTAGCAGGCTTGTGTGAAATTTGGCCAGTTGAACAGGCTCATTTATGGATGGTAAAAGGTACATAAAATTATAATGGTTAATTTTCATTTTAATGGAATAAGTATGTTTTATGGAATAAAGGTTGGATATAAAGTCTGAGAAGGAATCAAGATCATTCATTTAGTTATTACGTATAGGGAAGAAACTAGAGTAAAAATAAATGACTCAAGCTTTTGAGATTGAATGGCTATATGAAGAGTGGTATTTAGAATAGTAAGGGGAAACTATAGAGGAGAGCTACGTTCTAGAGAAACATGACAAATTTGAGGTGGGGGTGGGCTTTCATATTTGTAATATTTTATGAACATTTTTAGTTTAAGTATTACTATTTATAGAGATAATATCTGAAACATTGAATCTTTGCCATTTTTATGGAATTGTTTTAAAAGACAAATTTTAACTTTGGTGCACTTGTAACACTGTATTTCCTTTGATTGATTCTAATCTTCCCATACTCTGTATATTTCACTGAAAGTTTTTATGAAATATATTAAAAACAAATTAAAACAATGTTAAAAACAAGTTTTTTTCTGTGCTTCTATAAAATATTTAAGAGACTGAATTCACTAGAATTAGTAAAATATTTCTTATTTGTTGATTTCTGTTGTTCACATAGAAAAACTTGTAGAATCCATAAAGAAGTTGGCTTTAAAACCTTTAGTTTCTTCAATTCAGCAAGGCAATCACGTATTGATACTGTGTATGGGGAAAAGTATGAAGGGATGATTATACAAAAAATGTGAAGTGGGACGCCTGGGTGGCTCAGCGGTTGAGCATCTGCCTCGGATGGGGTTGTGACCCTGGGGTCCCGGGATTGAGTCCCCACATCGGGTCCCTGCGTGGAGCCTGATTCTCCCTCTGCCTGTGCCTCTGCATCTCTCTTTCTGTGTCTCTCAAGAATAAATAAATAAAATCTTAAAAGAAATGTGAAGCAGTACTTGTAGTCCAGGAACGTATGGCTGATGGGAGGAACAGACAAGTATCCAATTACATTCACGTCAGTACCATACTAGACATTCAGGTGCTGTAATCCAATGTCTTAAGATGAGTTGTTAGCAAACAAATTATTCTAAGCCGTTTTCCTATTTAGATTCAATATCAGTTGGTGTATCAATATCAAAAAGTTAGACTTTCAACAAATCAATAAGCAAAAATTGACAATCCAACATAAAAAGCAAATATAAGAAAAAACATGTCATACGCACACACATAAACACCAATAAACATGTGAAGGTGTTTACCCTCTTCCTAGAGAAACGTAAATCAGACTATTGGTAGAGCCTTTGTTCACAAATATATATTTTTTAACTGAAAAATATTTTTTTTGGTTTATTTATAAAGGATTTTTGAAGAGGCTTTTGGTAATTTGCCTTAAGTCTATTTGATTCTAAGTTAATTTGTCTATTTATGAAGTCTAGATTCTGGATACATTCATTGGGAGATTCCGAGTGGCTAATTTGGTGGAGGAAAATGTATTTCAGAAGTAGTTTGTGCTGTGATTGACATGTAGGTATAGAACAAATCAAATACTTCTTGGATTCATCCAAAAAAGGAGCAATATAGTTCTTCTTCCAGTTTATTTGGACATCATAAAAGGTCAAAGACATTTTTGTTAAGAATTAGTTGAAGAGCTTGTCCACCAATAGACAGAGATAGAAAGCTTTCAAGCACTGGCCTGCTCTGTTTGGGGTTTCATAAGATACTCCTTATGAGTTCATTTCTACAGCTGTTACAATTTACTTACATGTAAGTGATAGTAAATATATAACCATTTTCACAAAATGTTCTTCTGAACTCAAGAGTATTTGGAGAAGCATATACTTATTAAATGTGAGGGAAGCACAAGCTTATTACAACAGCTGAGGCCTGTGAAGGAGTCTGTCCATTGATAACCAGGAGTGCCCTGCACTTAGAAATCTTAAGTCAAAACCCAGATTTCAAATAGACAAAGGAGATGTACCTCATTATTACCCAAAGGCCAGGCAATTTTTCTTTCACTCTTCAAATTGGTTTATTGAATAGAAATGCTCTTGTGGTTTTTTTTTTTCAAGGTAATTGAATGGCTCCTGTAAGACTGTCTCTCTATAATTTTATAAGAAATAATGCATTAGATACACAAAAGAAATACATCATCTGGTAGATCAAGTAGATGATTGAATGAGGGAGAATATATTTCCATGTAGATTCCATCTAAATATATTACATATATTTTTAGTGTTTTATCATCATATAGACAGAGCTAGAATCATTAAAAATAGCTAACTAAAAATACAGTTATAAGATTCTGTATTGCCTCTCACTTCTCGGAATCGAATCCTGGATAAAGGAGAAGGAAAATAAAAAAGAATGATTGAAAAATCAAAAGTTTAATGTGTAAGGAAATGGAAAATGGGCTGCAAATAGTGGCAGGTGCTTGAAGAATAAGGTATAGTATTTTTATTTTTTTTACGTGTAGTTTTAGGATAGATTTATCCTCGAGACAGCAACATTCTATGTTTATGTAGAGCACAGCAGACTTTCCAAATCTTTAATAAGGGTTTGTGGTAAAAGGCAGATATCCAGAAAAGGAACGCAGAGCAAATTAAATAAACTTCTGAGTATACAGCTATGAGTCCCCAGAATGACCTATTGCAAATGGGATTTGTGAATTTCTTGAATGAAATCCAAATAGTGTGTGTGTGTGTGTGTGTTTGTGGTGGTTGTTAAATAGAGGGACAAAAACTACACAGACACCAAAAAAAAGAGAGAAAAAACCCAAAACCCCACACACATTAATATGCATGGGTTAGATTTGGCCCTGGAGATCTGAGATGAAATATGATTGGGTTTGCATTACTTTAGGAAAATTGCAAGGCAATATTTAGAAAAGAAGTATACGGTGAAATTTAGCATTTCAATTTGAGAATAGCACTTTGGTTCTAATGAGCAGATGCTCAACTGTGTATTGAGAGACCTGATGCAATTAAAAGATGTATTTAGGTGGGAGGAGATCATTCAGCCATGGATCGCCTGTCAGCGCTGCCTTGGCCAGCTTTCCTTGTGACAGATGCAGTTAGTTTTTCCTAAGTCTATTCAGCCAGCCATTAATTTGGCAGTGGTCTCTCCAACAATAACTTATAAGACCTGGGTTTGGAAGAAGACTTACGTGTCTCTTTTTTAATATAGCAGAGATCAGATGTGTCAGTGCAGTGATATGAACAAGCTTGATAATGGGATGAATCACACTGACTTCTCAGGAGAGAAGATAGAGACTGAAATTGGAAACAGGACGCATCTAGTTGGGAGAATCTGCTTTAATATAGGTAGATATTTTGCTTTGTAAGTCTCTATATGTGATGGAGAGAGATACAGATTTTAAAATAAGGGCAAGAATGCTTCTTTTTGGAGTAAATGGCCCCATCATCAGTTGTGTATCTTGGATGACACTAATTTTATTTTTAACAATCATAGATGAGGAAGCAGGTGCATCTTGAGTAAGAAAGTGGAGCTTAGAGATGCCGTCATTTACTGGAGGCAAAATTTGATTCAACTGATATGCTTTCCCTTGTCTATTCTTTTCCTTTTCTTTCTTCATTTCTCTTCAGGTCAGAGTCTGGCAGCATAATTAAAATTTGAATTATTTATGAAGAGCCATTAAAGTGGGTGGCTTGCAGATTAGTCAAAGACAGCAGAGCTGACACCAAGCTGCATTTCTTTTACTCTCTCACAATAAATGATACCTTGACTATATGCCTTGAAAGTAAGCATATGACATTGAAGCTTTTAAAAGAAAAATATATAAAACACTGTAACCATTTACACTGAAGCGAACACTGTGTATCTATAATCATTATAATGTGCAGAAACAGGTCTTTGTGTGTGCATACATACATACATAAAAGATGCTTCTCTGCCAATAATTCATTAATATTGAATAGAAATATAATTACCAAGGGGAACAGTTTTTTGTGGATATATAAAGATATGACTAGGACTATAAATATACACACATGGGTATCATTAAGTGCGCATTTTATATTTGGACAGGGACATTGAAACAGTTCAGAAACATCTGTCACCAGCATGATATGTTGAGAAGCAAAGAAATGGAAATGGGTGTCTTGTTTTCTCCAAAGCATTAGGATCTGTAAACATAAACATCATTTTTTTTTAATCTGCCAATTAGAATGAGTTTATGGGCCTAATGCAATTTTTGAAAACAGTAAGAGACTACCTAATAATGTTAAACCGGAATATTCTCCAAATTAGCAGAGAGAGAGAAAAAAAAATGATGTGTTCCTTTATAGCCTCATCCTAGTCTTGGGATACGTTTCATTTTGCATAGTGATTGAGGCAAACCTCTCTATTTTGCTTACCATACCCATGATTTTATTTGTACCATTTAGGTGAAAATCAAACCTACCTTTGCTTTCCTAGCCTTTTTCTTCAAAATATTAAATATTTCCATACCTTTATTTTCATTTTTAATATCTCTTTTAAGATGCCCATATGCAGAATATATTAATGCTCCATTGATACAATTACTTTTGTCTAAGACTTATTCAGTTACATTAATTTCTAGTTTCAGCATTACCTCTCTGGATAGTCAGTCTATTTTTTCTTTTTAAGATTACTTTTTTTATTTGAGAGAGAGAGAGAGAGACAGAGTGAGAGTGAGCACGAGTGGGAGGGAGTGCAGAGAGAGGGAGGAGAGAGAGAAGCAGGGAGCCCTACTCAGGGCTGGATCCCAGGACCACAGGATCATGACCTGAGCTGGAGTCAGACACTTAGCTGACTGAGCCACCCAGGCGCCCCTGGATAAGGTCACTTTTATGGGTTTTATTGTTTTTGAGCAGAAAATTGTTCTTTGTTTCGTAATTTTTGTTTGTGATGGTAGCAGAATTTTTGTTATTTTTGAGAGAAAGAATGTGATTGTGAGAGTGAGCCATATTGGGAGTGGGTCAGAGGAGGAGGAGGGAGGGGGGAGAGAGACAGAGACTTAAGCAGCCTCCACACCCAGTGCAGAGCCCTATCTTATGACCCTAAGATCATGACCTGAGCTGAAATTTAGAGTCGGATGCGTAACTGAACCACCCAGGTGCTCTGGGAACAGTGTTTTAAAAGTATCACCATACAGGTTTAATTATTTAAATTTGGGTTAAAATTCTCTCTATTTGTCTGGAGCCAAATGACCGGCGCATGATGTTTTTCCCAGCAGGTTGGTGTGTATATATATATATAAAACACTAACATATGTCTTCCTCATCTTGTGTTCTCTCTTTTAGGTGTCACTAAATTTCCTTCAGATTTTTGCATGTAGGTCCACGAGTGTTGCAAGATAAAATAATAGCAATAGCAATAACAACAATAAAAATAATAAACTTAATGCTTCTTGTTACTTGTTAGCATGGGAACACCCTATACTTTGTCATTTTCAGTAAAAAAGGACAGGTTGGTCTGCTTCCTCATTAGCATTTGAAATTGGTATTAACCTCCAAATAAGTCATTCACAGGGAAAAATTAATCCATTCTAACACCTTGAATGCCAAGGTCATTGAATGAAAAGTACCAGTAAGACACCAGGCTTTACCAATACCAAAAGGCATTAATTTACCCCATTTTTCTACTTAGAATGAAAATGTTATCTATTTCTAATATTCTCTTTTCCCCATTTGGTGCTTATGATCTCTGTCATACAGTGGTTTTTATTTGATTAGAAATGATTAAGTAGGATACCGTCCTTAATACAGGTGGAGCCTACCATCTTCATGATAGTCTGGAGTACTTCAAAAGACCATTTGTATCCTGTCATTGATTAGTACCTGATATGAGACTTCATCAGCCTAAGGGGGGCTTATCAAAATGGAAATACCATGATAGTGGATTACATAGTAGGTTGGCCTCAGTCACTCTTGGCTTTGTGGAAAAGAAGGAAAAGAGTGGTCTGAGAAGTCTGCAGATAACAAGATTCTTAGAGCTACACATGCTGCTGAGGAAACGAAGGGTTATGGTACCATGTGGGGCTTACCAAAGTGTGTTCCATAGCACCTAGGTTCTGAGAGACATGTTGGGAAAAGTGGGCCGTGATCTAATGAATTTTGGACATGCCTTAGAGTTGATCTCTCTCCTCATGGACCTAACTAAACAGTTGGGTATTTAAAAGACACACTAAGGTCTATATTTAGCAAGTCTATTTATGTTTCTTCAGTCCAATGTTTTACATATCCGAATGATATATAACACGTCATTATAATGTCATTTGAATATTGTGTATGCATATATGTGTATGCATGCATAAGATAGATTGAGTATGTAGTATATAAGTCAATTGGAACTAATGTTCCTTGGACACATTTTCGAGCAATTTGAGAGCTACTGGTGTAGGTTTTAAAAACAGGCTTTATAGTTGAATAGCCTAGAGCAGAATCTGCATCTATCAAACTAAGCAACTTGGAGCAAGTTTCTGAACCTTTCTGAAGCCTACTTCTTCAGCTGTAAACTGCTAAAAGCCGTGTCTACTCACATGATTGTATTTGAAGAGAGAATGCCATAATGTGTTTAGAACTCTTAGTGAAGTTCTATTGTATAGTATTTAGATAATAATACACTGGAGAGAATGATATCTTTAAAGTCATATTTTGCCCATTTCAAATAGTTGCTTAGGGTTAACCTTTTCTAATTGTGTTGCTTGAATTATTTGCATATTATTTCATGGACATAGCATTACTCCTCAAGGAAACCTGTAGTTTCCTATAGTCAATATCTGTTGCTTTTGCCTTCTTGATATTTCTTTTTGCTTCTTGTAAAAAAATACTGTATTCTGTGTGGTCCTGGTGGGATTGTCAATAGAGATGTTGTTGTTGATGATGACACATTGTACTTACATTAACTTATATTTTTATATATTATATATATTTATATAAACTCATTTAAACCTTATACCAACCCCATAGCATATCTACTATAATCATCGCAATTTTATAGATCCCCAACCTCCCCCACCCCCACCCCCAAGCAACAGCAATAACAACAGCAATAACAAATGAGACAGGAAGAGGTTAAGAAACTAGTTCAAGGTCACACAGCTAATAAGTGATTGAGTTAGTAGTCACACTCAAGCAATAGGGCTCCAGAGTCTGGACTTTTACCCACCACCTCATATACAGAGAAGGGCCCTCACGCAGGGCCTTGTTTCTCACTTCCCACCTGCGTGAGCATATGACCCAATCCAATCATGATTTTCCAGTTCTTTAGCATTTTGATATCAGTTTTCCAGAATAGTTATGATTATGTTTTTCTACCTACTTTAGAACCTCGGTAGTATTTAGGACTGGAAGTAGTATATTCTCAATTAGGAAAGATGAATTTTATTTCTTATGTTGTGGAGTGTTTCCTAAAATACTCTAAAATACTTATTCATATGGTATTCGTTAGCCATTTGACCATCAAAACATGTATATCCAGAGACCATTTGGAGTCTCCAGATTTGTTAAGAGCATTTGCCATTCCAGTCCCTCATTGTTGCTATTTATAAATGGAATGGTATGGTTATAAGTAGCAAAGGGGGCCTTTAGGTAGGCTCAATGACAGAATCATTCACATTCAGATTTGGGCTCATGGCCATTAATAACTCAACTGTGTACCACAGAAATATCACAAAGAGGTTCATATTATAGCTTTGGATGCTTACAAACAGTCCAAACACCACATGTGACATGAATGCTGTATATGTACATACAGAAGGACACTGGAATATCTATACATTAAAATAAATTAAAAAAATAAATTTTGTATTTTAACCTTCTAACCACCTAAACTATTTTGATTGAGGCTTACATAATGATCCTTTCTTGGATAGAAGACGACAACTCCAAAAGAGCCTGTTATCCGACTACATTGTCTGTCTACGTTTCTATGTATGATCTGTCTACCTATCATCATCATCATCATCATCATCATCATCATCATCATCTACGCACCTACCCACTTCTATGCCGGTGTTTATTTAGGAATCAGGTATAGGATTTTATTTTCTTGAGTAATTACAGTTTTCTTCAAATAGGCAGAAAACACACTTTCAAAATTACTGGCTTATGTATTCCTCTTAGGCTGAATGAGTGATTACTGAGTGAAATCACATGGGGGTGTGATTAATATTTAAATACCTTCAGAGGAGCTTTCTTGGTGATGTATTTCATCTTGTCATCCTAAACTGTTTCAAGTGACACTCTGGATTTTAAACTAGAAATTCATGTTTTCAGAGCAATAGTGATTATGACTTACAAGCCTTAGGTGAGTAAATGCTGGCGACTCAAAAAAGTGTATCCAAAACCGGAGGGCTCCAATGGTGGACCTGTCAGAAATGCTCAAGAGTAGAAATTTTTTAAAAAACATTTTATTTATTCATTAATGAGAAACAGAAAGAGAGACACAGGCAGAGGGAGAAGCAGGCTCCCTGCGGGGATCCTGGTGTGATCACACTCTGAGCCCAAGGCGGACGCTCATCTACTGAGCCACCCAGGCGTCCCAGGAATAGAAATTTCTTAGGGAAAGTAATGTATACCGTTGTTGTCCATTGAACTGGACAGTCTTACATGTGTTCAGATTGACCAAGGAGCTATATCTTTGGCTAAAACTCACAGAAATGATATTTTCCTCTTTCTCCACGGGGAGAAGGAGTGAGTGAAAACAGCACTGCAGGACTATAATTGCTTAATGAAATGGGGAAGAAAAGGGTGCTGTGACTCTAAACTCTTTGGAATGGGGAATATTTATTGTACTGTATTCATGAGTGAGGGCTGGGTTTCCTTCCCTTTTCTGCTCTAATATCATCAAATTCTATCTGTATCCATTGTACCTCTTTCTCCTCAGTCCCAGAAAAAAATGTTCTTTCCTCTGCTTGAAGCTAATGGCTATACCTGTTTCAAAAACATTTGCCTCCGATCTCTTTCAACATTGGAGTCTCCCTCCACAAGTCTCTGCTCCTATTTGTTTGCAGTCTCTTCCATTTTGCCAGCTCCTGCCTCAAAGCTTACAAGTTTATGCATACTCTAATCTTTTCCATCTTTATAAGATAAATCTACAAACAAAATAAATGTTCTTAAGCCCTCTTTTCCCACCAGCTAATGTGTGTCTTTTCTTCTTTATAGCCAAACTCATATCAGAGCTTCCCAGATTTTCACATTTCATGGACCAATATTTTTTTCTTAATGTGAGAAATTGTCTAAATAGTCTAATAATCTAATATGTATAATAAAATACTATGTCTCCCCAACTTAACTTCTTAAACGAGAGGTTATACATCCTAAAAAGAAAAAGGACATATTTACGGTTATTCTGTTCTGACTACCTGTTTTCAGGTGTATTTAAGTCCTGGAGTGTAGAATTCTTTCATTAATCCCTTCATGTCTTTGTTTGTGATCTCATTGTTGTAACTCAGCGCCTGGAATCATATTTTAGGCATCACCACATTGGCTTTACATCAAAACAAGGAGTGTGATTTAATTCAGTGGATTGAGTTGCCAGTTGTAAATGGAAATTATCCCAAGATGCATATGCATTTTCCCTGAAAATAGATGACTGGCACTGAGTGTGTGTTTTTAGTGTCAAGCCAGGGGTAATGTATATGATTGGTGGTAAAATATAGACTGCTACAGGCTCGGGGCCAGAATCCTGTCTTGTATCCTGTGCCAGTCCCTTCGAGGAGCGGAGCTGACTAGAGCTGATTTGCTCTACTGTAATGCCTTATGTAAGATACCATACTGAGTGTCCTAAAAGGAGGGAAAAATGAACTGTTTTCTTGACTGAAACCTACAGAAACTTGCTTACTTTCTCTCCTTCCCTCCCTCCCCCTCATTCCCCTCTCTCTTTTCTCCTCCCTCTCTCCCTCCTTTCTTTCTTTCTTTCTTTCTTTCTTTCTTTCTTTCTTTCTTTCTTTCTTTCTTTCTTTCTTTCTTTCTTTCTCTTCTTTTTCTTTCCCTTTCTTTCTTTCTTTCTTTCTTTCTTTCTTTCTTTCTTTCTTTCTTTCTCTCTTTCTTTCTCTTTCTTTCTTTCTTTCTTTCTTTCTTTCTTTCTTTCTTTCTTTCTTTCTTTCTTTCTTCTTTCTTTTTCTTTCTTGTTATAAAAAGTATTAACATTTGATACCAATACAAATAACAAAGATGGTATAGTATAATTTGGTTAGTTTGCAGAGCAAAACCGAATACTTCCAAATTATAATAACTCAGATGAGATTTGTTTCTGCCACCTTCATTGTTGACATTATTCCCAATGAAGTTTTGCTTCAGATTTTATTTCTATTTTTTAAAATTTATTTATTCATGAGAGACAGAGACAGAGAGAGAGAGAGAGAGAGAGAGAGGCACAGAGACCTATACAGAGGGAGAAGCAGGCTCCACACAGGGAGCCCCATATGGGACTGTATCCCTGGACTCCAAGATCACTCCCTGAGCTGAAGGCAGTCGCTCGACCACTGAGCCTCCCAGGCGTCCCTTGCTTCAGATTTTAAATAACTTAAAGTTTCAGGTTATTTCAGTTCTCTGTGCTTCTATTTTGTCAAAATAATATTATCATAGTATCCTCTACTGAATGACTTAAGGGTTTTTATCCATAAGCATTAATTTATAAGTTAGGTTTTAACTAACATTTTCTAAACAGGACAGTAAACTCATTTTGAAAGATTCAAATATACTTTTAAAACAGTTTTTATGATTCTATACCACTAATCTTTATTCTCTCTTTGAAGTATATGCTATATGTGTAAAATACCGGTGTATATCTATACTTTTCTGTACCTATAAATGATTATGTGCTCTACATAATCTATATTACTCTCTGGTCCAACTTAATGTTATTGTTAGCAAAATGTATTAGAAAACACACAGTCTTTAAAAAAAAGAAAAAGAAAACACATAGTAAATTATGCAAGGGAAGAATACATTTATAATTTCATATATTCTTTTCCATACTTGGAAGCCTAGTGTTGAAGCATCCAACAGCAACTTGGAAAGAAAAATCAAACTGTGATAGTCAAATTTTAATTGATATGCAGGCACATACGCATATTGGAAGCCTGAAGTATGAGTCTTAGTAATCCAGAATGATTGCTTGAGTAATTTGATGGAATGCATTCACTTATTTAAAGAATTAAAGTACTAAGCTGAAGGGCACTTGGTTATTTAGTTTAAATAAAGATGGGAGACCATAGAGAAAGCCTTCAGCAGTGACTAAGCATTACCTGTAGAGGGAGACATTTAGCTATTGATCTTTGACATTTAGGAACCATTGAAAAGACTGTCCTTAGATGCAAAATCAGTGTCTTCTACTCATTACTATTAACTATATGATTCATCTGAGGCACCTTATTCTGATCACATGCTCAAAAGCTGTTTATCATTTGGCTTTTTTAAAATTTTTTTTTAGTTTTATTTATCTATTCATGAGCGACACAGGGAGAGGCAGACACAGGCAGAGGGAGAAGCAGGCTCCATGCAGGGATCCCAATGTGGGACTCGATCCCCGGACCCCAGGATCACGCCCTGAGCTGAAGACAGACGGTCAACCGCTGAGTCACCCAGGCATACCTATCATTTGGCTTTTTAAGAAGTTTCACCCTCAGGCAGAAGACATATAGGTTATGCCAACTGTAGGGATCCAGAAAATGATAGTTCTTCTATCTTATGAACTGGGTTAATTTTTTCCTAATGAAATATTTATCAAGAGCTCGCTAATGGGATCAGCTTTATTTTGTACTCTGGGGATAAATCAGTGAACAAAAAAGGCAAGTTGCTTGTTCTCAAAAAGCTTATATTCTACAGACAAGATACATTAACACTGAGAAAAATTCTACTGTATATACTAGCAAAGAGACGAATGCTAGCATAATATTATATAATATCCATAATGTTATGTAATTACTTTTCAAAACATATGACTGACCCATCTTACTAATTCAGAAAATGTTATGCTTATTTGGGCAAGGAGAGACCACCCGGCCTTGGAAAGGGAAATAATGCTGTTTTCCTATAGGTCTTGAACATGTTCTGTCCTCCCCACACAAGGAGTGTCTGCCAAAAAGGCACGTGAAGAATTAAAAGCAGAATAATAGGGCTAAACAAATGAAAATTTGAAGAAAATTGAACTAGTGAAAGATATATGAAAACAAGCAATCATTAAGGCTTTCTTTTTCCACAGTTGTATATATAGTATTACTTTTTTTTTTTTTTCCTGTTAAGGACATTTCAGGAAAATACAGGATTTCCAACGGATTTATGCTGAATGTTAATTTATTTGTTTGTTTGATATTCATTTTTGGAAAGACACCATAGGAATTGACCAAAATAAATTTCAGGGATGGAATAAGGTGAGAGGAGGGAAAAATGTTATCTTTTTAAGCCCTTAATGATATATAATCCACTTTTTAGAAGCCCCCTATTTAGTATGTGGCAAAGAAAAAATGTAATTTGTTTTTCTTTATTAGTATAGTAAAGTAAAGATCAGATGAATAATCTGCTGGTGGCATCAGTTTTTGATATTAGTTTTTAAATCAGAATAGTAACACTCCCCAAGCACAGAGTCAGGGGGAAGGTGAAGTTGCTCATCAAATTGACTTGTCAAGGAAGAAAAGAGGTTTTTTGTTTTTGTTTTTGTCTTTTTCCCCAAACCCATGCCACTTAAAAAATATTTTGACCTTATGTTTCTTAGCCATATGGGAATATACATGGTAAATTCATGGTTTAGTAGCTTCAAGGAATCTGTTCTAAAACCTCTCAAATTTCTGGAGAATAAATATTAACTGCATTTTATTTCTGTTGAAATTCATGTGATAACAATATATTATGTCAGACCATGATATTTATTAAATGAAAAATAAGAGAGAGAAGGATTTAATATACAACCTTAATGTGCATTTCTTCTGTATGCTAATATTGTACATCTTACCAGATTTTTCTTGGTCATCTTAAAATATTTATCAGGATCTTTCAGACTTCCTCATAACATGAGATCATCTTCCATAGCCAACAGTTTTTATCGTTATGTCCTTGACTAATGTTCTTGGACATTATATTATACATAAAATATAACAATACTGTACTTACACAGTTCCTTTTTATGGTTTCCCCTTTTAAGTCAAGTTCAGAAGTCTTGCTGGCCACAGCCATCATCCCTACCTCAGTTCATGCCTTTTATCATTTCTGATCTGTTTTTTTTTTTGCAACTGTCCTCTTGCTTTAGAGTTTTAATGCCCTTTGATTTGATTGATTTTCCACACTACGGCCAGTCATCTTTTTTAAATTCAAAATGTATTTCATTTCTCTACCCCAAATTCCATACTCATGTCTCATTCCCTTCAGGATGTAACTCAAATTATTTTGAAAGCCAAACAGAGCTTGCATTCTGGCAGGAGCCCTGTTTTCCTGGCCGCTCCTCCTCCTGTCTCTGTAGCTGCTCACACTTGCATTCTCTGGCTGCCCACACGCTGTGTTCTGACCTTGCAACACCCTTCGTGTTATGCTTCACCTTCTTAACTTCTCATCCTGAAAAGTGGGCTTTCTCCACAAAACCTTCCTAGATTTTAGTCTGCTTTCTCTCTCTTCCAACTCACCCTCTTCACTGATTTGTATTGGGGTTAAGGGCAGCTCCTTTTGCTTAAACAGCTCAGTTCTTACCACACTGCAGTAACATGTTCTAGAGCTGTGGTGTCCTCTGTTTTGTAATCCTCACGTACAAGAGCTCTCTATCTCCATTGATGAGTACACTGAGCACTCAGCAAATATAGTTTTAATGAATGACCAAATCCATGTTTAATTAAGAGAGGAAGTATGACTGGTGTAGTTGTGATAAGGCCAGGCAGCCCTGTCGCTTTTCAAGTCCTAGCTCCATTGCTTATCAGCTATTACTAATGGCAAGTTACTTAACCTGTCTGTGCTTTATTTTCCTGATTGAAAAATGAACACTACAAGAATAATGACCTTGGACCATGATTTTGAGAACTACATGAAACAGCAAAACGTTTTGTACAACATCGTTGCTCAGAGGAATGTTACCAATATTTTAATTGCAAAGGAGGGAAGCTTATTACAGTATACAGTATCCTTATTTTGTCTCTTCTAAAGCATGTTCACATTCTCATTGTTGAGTAGGAGTAAGAATAGGGTAAAACATATTTAGAAAGTGGTCATCTTGTAGTATCTAGTAAGTAGTCTATAGTAAAGGACATAATGAACTTGATACTCTTGCATTTTGAAGGATGCACTAATTCAAGTAGTGAAATGATTTGCCAGATTTTTTAAAAAGATTTTATTTATTTATTCATTAGAGGCCCAGAGAGAAAGAGAGAGAGAGAGGCCATAGACACAGGCAGAGGGAGAAGCAGGCTCCTTGCAGGAAGCCCCATGTGGGACTTGATCCCTGGACCCGGGATTACGCCCTGAGCCCAAGGTGGACACTCAACCACTGAGTCACCCAGGCGTCCCTAGACTTTTTAATCTTGTCTGTGCTTTGTAGTTCTACAACTGATAACTGTTTGTTGGCCAGAAATGTTTGTCTTTAGAAAACTAGGCATTTGGCATTAGGCAGGTCCAGGTGTGCGTCCCGTCTCCCATGCCTTCCCAGGTGTGTAAACGCTAATGGATTTCTTGACATTTTTAAAATTAACTTGGAAATTATTTTAATGAACCTAATATGTGGCATATAAAAAGCTGAAAAAGTGTTTTTAATGTATAGTTCTGAAAAGAAAAAGAACAGAAGGCATAGCAGCACCAAATCACTTTCAAAGCCTAGAAGGAAAATGGAAAAATGCATTACAGCCCAATCCTTGCACATCCATACTGTCCTTCATGGGCATGGCTATCGAGCGATTGCTTTATAAGGATCTAATTGCAATGTTGCAGTGATAAATATAATTGTACTTTTTTTGGATTATTTAATATGTGTCTGTATTTATGTACTTAGTTTGAGGTATAATTTATGTAGAATGAAATACACAAATTTTATGTGAAACTAAATGAGTGTTGACAGATGTTTACAGCAATGTAGCCCAGACTCCTGTGAAGATACAATTTCCAGTATGACAAAAAGGCCTTTTGTGCCTTCTTTCCTGATTGTCCTTAGTGGATGATTTAAAATCTCTTAGTTTTCTGATATCACAACAGCAACCTATTTTAGGTGCTAGTAAACTATTATATAAGCCTTTTAAAAATGTGGAAATTATGCAGGTGGCAGAAGCAGGTGGTATTTCTGGCTTTGTTTAATATTGTTCAGTAACTTCTTATGACAGCATGGCGTTGAGAGATGGAAGATAGGGAAGGATCTGAGAGATCACATTCTTTGTTATATCCCCTGACTTAATGAAGATTTTTGAATACAGATAGAGATAACTGACTTATTATGTTCCTTATGACTTTTCCTTCTTGTTCCTGGCTTCATTTATTTCAGTACATAGATAAATGTGTGTGGCAGACTTTCTTAGCATTTAAAAATATCTGGAAAAAGATTATTAAAAATTATATAAACCAAGTCCTGAGATATTCTTGTGGTAAAGTGGGAAGTGAGTTTTGGTTGCTGATAGTCTTGGAAAAAAGGATACTGATGGAAAACAAATTTTCAACTGATAGATATTGGAAATTACCAGTGGACCATAAATCTTTTTAAAAAGACAAGAACATACAAAAGAGCCAATATTCAATTTCCTAGAAGAATGCTGTGTACTAAAAGCAGAATGCTGAATATAAGATTAAATTAAAATGTCTTCTTATAGTGAGTTAGAAATTGATATTTATGAAAAAGCGAGATCTTTCACAGATAAGGTCATTGCTTAAACAGGAACAGTTGAAGCTTGGACTCCTTTTGCCATAGTGATCACTCTCAGAGAGAAGATAATTAATGCCACTGACTGTGGGCCCCTAAAAATTACTTTGTCTGTCCTAATTTACATGATGAGGTAAAGAGGAGAATAATTTTCAGAATATCTCAGTAGGAAATGGTAAGTCCTTATTTCTATGGTGTTTAAGAAACAAAATACCTTCCCACTATGAACATTCATTTACATGGGGTCAGCTGACTTCTTGAGTGGCCATCACTAACCTACATCACTAACCTGAGTACTTAGTCACCTTTATTTTAGTGTGGTGATGATGATTATTATTAATAGACATGGTCATGACCTATGGCATCTTAGAATCTGCCAGAGAACCTGTGTAATATTTACATTCTTTGCTTGGCCTGCTCAGTGTTTTCAGGTGTAGCTTAGTTGCATTATAAACCATTTAGTGTCTATTGCTTATACCAGGGCCTTTTCACACATTTGTAGTACTACCTAAGTTCATTTTCTATAAAATAGGAAGCTTATTATTTGAAGACCTCAGGGCTCATCTCTCTCTCTCTCTCTCTCTCTCTCTGAGTGTATGTGTGTGTGTGTGTGTGTGTGTGTATGTATGTGTGTGTGTATTTCATAGAGGTCAAATTTGTTCTTTGTATATTCTCTTTCCAAATTTCAGGATTACTGAAGAATGAATTTGTAATGTTAAAACATCTTTAGTGTTAAAACACCAACTTGATTTATCCTAAAGAAATCTAACAAATCAGGTGAAAATGGTCATGGAGGCTCTCTCCTTATAGTTAATAATTTTTAAAAAAATGTGTTTGTCTACCTAATGCCATCAAATCAAATGAGCCTCTATGACGAAGCACCAAGAATCCCAACACCACATGAGTGGATATGTTTCAGAGCAGAGCTCATTGGGCCTGTGAGGAGAGTTTGGTTCCTCTGCTTTCACTTGCAGGGTTACATACTCAAATTGGCTTAAAAAAAGATGGGCATTGGGATCCCTGGGTGGCCCAGCAGTTTAGCGCCTGCCTTCGGCCCAGGGCGTGATCCTGGAGATCCGGGATCGAGTCCCCCGTCGGGCTCCCTGCATGGAGCCTGCTTCTCCCTCTGCCTGTGTCTCTGTCTCTCTCTCTGTCTCTTGCTCTCTCTGTGTGTTTATCATGAATAAATAAATAAAATCTTAAAAAAAAAAAGATGGGTATAGTTTAATTCCAAATTAGTTCGTTAATGATATGTTATTGCCCTGCTCCAAATCCCCATTTAAAACATTTCCAAGAGGGGGCGCCTCGGTGGCTCATGTCATGATCCTGGGGTGTCGGGATCGAGTCCCACATCAGGCTCCCTGCGTGGGGCCTGCTTCTCCCTCTGCCCATGTCTCTGCCTCTCTCTCTCTCTCTCTCTCTGTGTCTCTCATGAACAAATAAATAACATCTTAAAAAAATTTAAAATAAAAAATGTCCAAGAGGCTGTAAGAAGAGAAAACAAACTACCTTGGTCAGCAGTCCTAGGACGTCCGCTCGCTGTGTGCCGCACACTGTGGCTTCCCTTCTTCTGAACACTGGTGACTCTGGGGGATAAGCTGTGGGCTGAGGGGCCTGGAAGAGGACCTTCGGGGTGGGAGCCTTCTCTGTGGCTCTTCTGCTCTTGGGGGGGGTGTAGGGAGTGAAAACGAAGAGTGTGTTGATACATAAAGCCGACAGAATTGGCCAAAAGGGCACCAGAAATCTGTCTCATTTCCCACAGGTCTGTGTGTCTGTGTCACGAGCCAGAGATGGTCTGCCCTTTTCATAAAGATCAGAGCTGTCTGAATGTTCTCCAAAATAAGTTTAAAACACTTTTATAGAACAACCACCAATTGGAGGAGCGCGGACAGCTATTCCAGCTGTTTCGTCGGGGCCGTCGCTTTCCTCGGCGCTGCTGCCCCAGCCTGCCAGCCCGCGCGTGACCTAGGGGGCAGCCCACCTGCACCCACAGAGCAGCTTCTGAAACAAAATCTTCTTATGCAGGGTTTAAAAAAAGGTCTGTAATGTTTCTCAGATGTTTTGGTGTAAATAATAGTGGATTGGTTCATTAAAAATGATGTATATTTACAGAACCATTTTTTGTTTATAGACCGGAAAATACATTCACATTCTACTATAATGTGAGCAACAGAGTTACACAAATATCTTTTTAATGTGATAAGATATTTATACATTAAATGTATAAATTAATAGCTCTATTTATGCACGAGATGTGGAAGTGTATATATACCTGTAATACATACTCTAAGATTGACTGAGCGGCCTGTAGGGCATGTGCTTATTTTGCTTATCAGTGGTTTCTAGTTTTTTCCTTGGAATGAGCATGAGGCACTTACAAAATAACAGTTTTTGGTGCTTATTTTTTTTGAACCTAGTAATTCATCATAATTCCCAGACACAGAGGCCTAGCGCTCTGAAGGGCCGCCGTTACTGGGATAGCCTGAAATGAGTTTATCCTGAAGGCAGTGGCTCCGATCGCACAGCAGGGTATTGCCCTGCAGTCAGGCCAGGTGGCCGAGATGTACGCCCTGTAGAGCCCGTGCATAGCGCTCAGTAACGTACTTACAGCCGCCAAAGAGAATATGTTTCAATGTGACTCGATAGATTATGCTCTGCTGCAGAGTGATGTTATGAGGACTTTTTTTTTTTTAAGATTTTACTTATTTATTAATGAGAGACGCACACAGAGAGAGAGGCAGAGACACAGGCAGAGGGAGAAGCAAGCTCCATGCAGGGAGCCCGATGTGGGACTTGATCCCGGGGCCCCAGGATCAAGCCCTGAGCTAAAGGCAGATGCTTAACCGCCGAGCCACCCAGGCATCCCAGGACTTTTTTTTTTTATTATCAGGCTTTTTATAGGAAACCATGAATGTGTATTTTCTTCTCTTCTCTTCTCTTTTCTTTTTCTTTTTTTTTTTGTATTTCATTTTCTAATGTTGCCAGTTTCTAATAAGTGAAAATGGAGATTTGACCACCTTTTCTTCAAAGTGAATTTTGCAAAACTAACAAAAGTGTTTTTTAAATGGTGTGTGTTTAGCTGAATAAGGAATATGCAACAAGTCAAATTACCGAATATTTGAGAATGCTTGTCTTTTAGCAGATTTGGGGTGCCGCTGTTATTTATTTAACAAGCATCTTCACCAAGTTTTATCATGTAGCGTGTTTAGTTATGCCATTATTTGCGTTTTCTTCCACCTTGGAAAATACCAAACCAAAGAGTTCTTTTCTCCTTGGAAGCCATTAAAGGTGAATTTCAATTGCATAGTGGAGACTAACATGAATAGAGGATTATTCAAAGGTTTATTCAAGATGAAAACAATTCTGCATCACTGCAGGGCTGAGCAAGTCCAGGGAGATTCAGAGAATTTTGTCTCATCTGTGAGAACCTTGATTTGGGTAAGACTGTAATCAATGATACTATGAAACCTTCATGTTCCATGGCAAGCATAAGGCTTGCCATGGAATTGCTGTGCACCTGAGACATTTTATTTCTTGCTTGGAGTCAAGTGCTGTTTGCTACATTTGAGTGGACATGCTGAAGGATGCTTTATGCTTTGTTAGAAAATCAGCTCTGAGCCTTGCGACATTTTCAATTTTATTACACTTTTCCCAAGTGTGAGAGGCAATAATGATCAAAGATTTTTTTCCCATGTATAATTCATCTGATTTTGATGGAAAGCATATTGCAATTGTCTACAGAAGTAGAATATGGTTAAAATTAGACAATTAAAATAATCCTGGTAATTGTGTTTATGTATATGAAAGTTGCAAAGCTGGGACTGTTAAGGAAAGATTTTGGAAATAGATTTTCCAAAGACTTTAGTGTTTTGATCTTTCAGCTGCTCTTTAATGCAGACCTTGAGGGTGTACTTTATCAAGCCATCCATTTGTGTGTCATACTGAAGGTGAAATTTCTGGATTACTTGTGGTCTGCATTTATGACCCAGGCAGCCACGCCCTTCACAAGTTTTTTTTTTTTTTAAGATTTATTTATTTACTTGGGGGGAGGGCAGAGAGACTCTCCAAGCAGACTCCCTACTGAGCATGGAGTCCAACGTGGGGCTCCATCCCATACCCAGGAGATCATGACCTGACCCAAAACCAAGAGTAGGATGCTCAACGACTGAGCAACCCCCGTGCCCCTCCCTTCTTCACAACTTGTAAGGTACTTCTGAATTCCTGCTTTGCCTCCTTTAGTTTAGCACTTATTCTAATGTAAGAAACACATGATCTATCTCCAGATACAAATCATGCTTGTGCATTCATATATTCTGTTGCCCAGCATTGCACTTTCATTACCTTTATTTATTTCTGAGATCTCTTTATGTTACTCTGGCACTTCAATTTAGCTGTTTATGTCTGCCCTCCAGATTCTCCAACAGATTTTAAATAAATTTTTACAGTACATTTAGTTATTCTTGTTTTTTAAAGACTTTATTTATCTATTCACGAGAGACACAGAGTCAGAGACATAGACAGAGGGAGAAGCAGGCTCCCTGTGAGGAGCCTGATGCGGGACTCGATCCCAGGACCCCGGGGATCACGACCTGAGCCGAAGGCAGACTCACCCGCCGAGCCACCCAGGTGTCCCAAGATACATTTTAAATAAGCTAATCTATAAATGAACCTTGAAGAGAGACACTCAGAGTTCTTATATAAAGGAATAGGTGTAGCTTACCAATAATCAGACTACAGTTTTACACACACACACACACACACAAACACACATGTATTTTAAAACTAAGTATACTACAGGAACATTCAGTTAATGGGATGACTGATGATATGCCCGCTTTTGCTACCTATTTGCACATGTGACATTGTGTAAAAGTAAATTGCTCATGTATGGCCTGGGGAAACATATGAAAGCTACTTACAAAGTCCTTAAGAAGATCAAATAAGATAACAGATGTGGTGATACTTTTAAAAATTTGAGTATACTACGCGTGGAGGAAATTTGTAAGAGAGGACACTACATCAGGAATTTCTAAGTAATGAAGAACTTTATTCTTACTGACAAAAATTTTCCTTCATGTGACCTTGTTTTCCTGTGACTGTTAGCTTCCTTTACTCATGATCATTCCATGTTTTATGTCTTGCTTTGTTTCTTGTTTAATTTCATTTTTCATTTATATCAACTGATGTGAAGACATTTGGCCATGCTATTATTTTACTTGCAAATGGCCTTTACGCACATCTGTTAGAAGTTCTTACTTGATTCGGTTAAACATAGGTTAGGGCTGTTGGTCCACTGTAGAAAACTAAAACTAAACCAGTATGCACATAAGAAAATGTCTGTGAAGACCATTTGAAAATGCAATTATGGTTAATAGTTATTTTAGATTCCTTTGTTTCTCAAACTCTCACTTTCTCCCTTTTGTCTTACGGGATTATGGAAACCTCTTTGATAAATAAAAGGATTTGTGTGTAAGGTTTGGATACTTCATCCCTTAGTGTCGCGATGGATTTGAATTTAAAGCTGATTAAAATCCTAATAAATGAATATACATATGAAGTATTTATCCATTGAGATAAAAATGGCATTTTTAATAACAAGAATGAACTTTGTTTCTGTGAGATATTTTCCTTGAGAAGCTCAGTGCCTTTGAAAAATAATAAAACCCCCAAATTATCTCATTAATGTGCATATTAATTAATGAATGAAAACTCTCTCATTTTAAGATACAAATCAAGGTGAAATATGAAAGGCTTTATACCTCTAAATTAGTCTGTTGAAAAAACACTGAGCTCAGCCCAGAGAATTCTTAAAAGTCTTTGGTCTTTATTCCCTTTATGAAGCCAATATGGGATTTCTGGTCACCTTTGAAAATGGAAATTTTGACATTTAAATGCAGGAACTACAAACCGTACTTTTAAAAATTCAAAAGCTAGAGCTAAATGTAAATAATTCTGTGATTTCGCTTTGGAGGTTATAGAGAATATAAAGGCTCAGGGCCTGGGACCTGGAGTCTAGCTTGTAGTATCATGAGCACGTAGGATATTTGCTGCGGCTGCAGCCATGCACTGTTGCGTGAGGGGGTATGAGCCCGATGGCCCAGGGCCTCTGCCTTCTGACCCCTGACGTGGGCCTGGCACCTCGCTCACAGGCCTGTTGTGGGGATTAAAAGAGATACTGTGTGTAAAATACCATATTGCTTGGCAAATAGCATTTATTCATCAACGGCTGTTTTAATCATGAATTGATAATAATAATTATTGGCAATAACAAGTAAATATTTGGGTACCTAATCTGTTCCAATTGGAAATTTTGTTTCCTTATTGAAGCAAAAGATAGGAACCAATTATATGTCCAATATGTATATTTGAAAACATCTGAAAAATATTTACAAGGCATGAAATCTACTGTGGAATTGAATTTCAAATGATTTTTAACTAAAATCAGCCAGGATTCTTCTCTTCTTTGGAAAGGCATATCATAAGTAAGATTTTTTTCTTTAGCAGTGCTTGTGAAGGTGGGCTGGTGGAGGAAATGAGAGGACCAGTTCAGTTTCATATGCCACGTGTAAAGGCTTGGTTTTATTGTAAAATGTAAGACCAGAGCAGTACAGTAAAATGTTTTGGTACGGAATTTATATAGATATTGGAAGCACAGATATCTATATAACACATACCAAAATGTTTTAGTATCATAACTATCCAGAGTTAAATATACAACTTCTAAATAATTTAAAGTTTTCCTTGAAAACTCGATTTGTGGTTTTAAAACAAGATTGACTTTTATAGTACAAGAAACTTGTTTCTTAACTCTGGCACTACATGATTCTAAGGCACACTCTTATTTTTAATAAAATGCGAATGAAATACATTTTCATTGTTTTGGCCAAATATTTTTTTCTCTCTGCAATGAATTTAGTATGAGCCTGACTCAACATTGATTTGGGATGTGTGGCTGTGTATAATACAAAACAAACAAATCAAGAAAAAAAATCAACACAATGAGTCCATTTGGAGAAGGAAATTTTTCTATTTCATATAATGAAAATCACTTTTGTGTTGTGCAGTGTTGTTTTATTGAATAGGATCTTTTGCATTTGACGGAGGCATGTTCTTTCAGCAATTACCACTATACATGACTTATTTCCAGCTAGTATATGAGCATAAGGAAGTGGAATTTTTTTAAAAAGATGCAACACCAAAAATCTTACTAGGAGGAGTATAAGTTAGGTAAAGCCCACAAATAAAAATCTTCATCTAAGAGACAGAGAAGTTATTGTAGTGAAGTTGAATATGAAACAAATGACATGTGTAGTATAACATTATGAGGATTGCTTGGAGTACCATGAGCACTTTTATCTGTTTCTTTATTTTACATCCTAGAATACTGTCTGCTGAAAATAATGTCTCAGATAGGTTAGATAATTGATTAAAGTATTTTTCTTTATTAATTCTTTTGGTCTAGTGTGTCATAGACTACTCTATGCTGTTAATCCATTATTTCTCATTCATGGCAATAAAATTCCTTTACTGTGACTTTAATAAGAGTATTCAGAATCACATAATGTCACTTCATCCCTAATCTGGGTCATGCACTACACTAGACATCTTCACTTTTTTTTGCCCTTTATTGAAGCCTCATAGCAACCTTTTGATGACAGATTTTATCTTCTTTATGAGGATAAAGGAATTTTGGAGAATTATTTTAGAAATGTACATTCTTTTAATGATTAGAAGCAGTTAAAGAGGTGTCACCATAATTCTGTTCCTACAGCCCAGGAAATTCTATTTGTTCCTCTACCAGGACTTTCAATACAACAATACGGTGGCTAATGAGGCAGTTTTGCTCCTGGAGGAGTTGAAGATAGTTGCATCTATATATACTATTTAAATTCATACTTTTGATATAGTAGTATTTGCACTAAACCTAGAAATGAATTGCACATATATATGTTTGGGCCCCACATTAACCCTTCTCAACCTTGTCTCCCCATCTCTTCCCTTCCTTTCATCATTAGCACAAGCATGCTCGCACACATATGTTCATTCTCTTTCTCCCTCTTTCCTTCATCATTATAGAATGATTAAGAGATTAAAATGTGAAAGGTGAGATGGTATAAGAAGATCTCCTGGGACTTTGTCCTGAATCCCCAAATTGATCCCACAGAGGAAGGATTCCCAAGATGTTTGAAATTTCACTGTGGGGTACCAGCTTTTCTTCAGCTGCCTGACCCTGAGGAGGTCTGAACAGCGGTTCCCTGGAACCCCAGAAGTCCGTGAATTTGTGCAAAATTAGTCCTGAAAAAAAATGTACAATTTTTTGTACATTTTTGTACAAATGTACAAAAATTATTATTTTTGTACAAAAATTTTGTACAAAAATTATTATTTGTACATAATTGGGAAAAAATTCCCAATTAACAGAATTCTCTCTGCAGCTTCTACGTGGTGGAGAGAGCAACATATAGAAAAAAAAATTTAGGTCAAATGTTGAAATACAAACACATAGTTTTATCTTTAATAAGCAATAATATATTAATCTAAACCATTAATAAAGCTTATAAAGGTATCTGATTCATAATAAAGTTAATAAGTACTGAGAACATTTGAAATGTCCTTTTCAATAGATATATGAGTTACATCAGTCCTACTATATACAATTGGTAGAATTATTATACTGAGAGTCTGAGACCGAATTATAGATGTTTTAAGGACTGATTTGAATCCTTAGATTTGTGTACTATTTTTTGGTTTTTGTTTTAGAGAGGGGGAGAGAGATTAGGAGGGAGGGGCAGAAGAAGAGGGAGGCAGAGAGTCTAAAGCAGACTTCATGCTTGATGGAGGAGTTGATCTTATGCCCCTAAGGTCATGACCTGAGCTGAAATCCAAAGTCAGATGGTTGACTGACTGAGCCACCCCGGTGCCCCAAGTTTGCATACTCTTAATTCAGCTCTAATCTTGAAATATTTCAATAACTACACCTTAAAATACCTCTTAAAATTACTTTTAATTGAAGTGTAGTTGACATACCATGTTATGTTAGTTTCAGGTATACAGCATTGTGATTCAATGGTTATATACATTATGAAACGCTCACCATGGTCAGTGTAGTCCCCATCTGTTGCCATAAACATTATTACAATATTACGGTACTTTTCATCCCCATGATTATTTTTAGCTGCTACTGGTATCATTACTAATGAGAAACTTGGAATAAACAAGGAAGGCATCACTATAGCAGTGGGGTTTTTTGAGGAGAGAATTGGGTCTACTGAATATATCAAATTATTGGTCCATTGAATCATGATTGAGTAGAGCTAAAATTTTATTTCCCTTATGTCTTCACATGGGCTTGATCCTTTTTTAGAACATATTCTGAATTTGTCATATTAGGCCCATATATGGCTTTATTTGACTATTAGTTTCTTTTAGGGGCAGGAAGAACTAGCTTTCTACAAGCAGCATCCTCTTTAATGTCTTTTGTTTTCCTGACACAGTAATATTTCTAAATTCATATTCTGTTTCTCTTAAACAAATTAAAAGGGAAAAATTTATGGATATAACTAAAATACTGCTGTAAAAATTAAAATAGCCATTACTTAGAGCCTCTCTTGCATTGCTCTTTCCTTTCTATCAGTTAAATATATTGGCTCCCAACATGTTATTATTTTTTTTTTAAGATTTTATTTATTCATGAGAAACAGAGAGAGACAGAGACACAGGCAGAAGGAGAAGCAGGCTCCCTGCAGGGAGCCCGAAGTGGGACTTGATTCCGGGTCCCCAGGACCACACCCTGAGCTGAAGGCAGGCGCTAAACTGCTGAGCCACCCGGGCTGCCCTGCTCCCAACATGTTATAAGGAACTTCCTAAGAATATATTATTTAGTAACATTTTACTTCTTTCAAAATGTCCATATTCTATTACATCATTCATCTACTCAATGATTTTTTTTTCATTCAACAAAGATTTTTTTGGCACATCTATCATGTGTCAGATATTATAATGAGTTTTGAGAATAAGATGAATGAATTCAATTACCATGTTTGTCTTCAAGCAACATCTAGTCTATCAATAGACAGATCCATCAGAGCCAACTACATGCTTGGTATTATTTAATGTTTTGGTTTAATAAGTGTTTAATGAAAGTCTGTTATATAGCAGTCATCATGAAGATACAAGTGTCTAAGTCAAGATTTCTCCTGTGAAAGAACCCATAGACTCTTTTGGCAAACAGAGATGTATCAATATTGGCTATGGCCAGAATTGTGTTGATGGTCCTGGAAGTGCAGATGGAGTGATTACCTGTCTTGGGCTGGGAGTAGGAATAGTACTACTACTGCCTGCCCTAGGGGATGATGAAATTAAAACATGTTTGGAAACAAAAAGAAAATAATTTGGTTGAAATAGAGAAACTCCACAGAAGAAATTATTTTTTCTTCTGTCTTTTTGGTGGTAACACAGAATACCATGTTAAAGAATTTGGGATTTTTCTTGAAAATGACAGGCAGCAACAGAGGGAATTTAGTGGATCATGCTGGTTTTTAAAAATACAGACCCTGGGAGTATAAACTGACTAAGGCCGGTGGTGAGACAACTTCTCATTAACAAGCACTTTCACTGTTAAGGACCTACGGCCAATGGCTCTTTATTGACAACTGGCAGTCGTTTGTTCCATAAGATTCTTTAAGTACCTATAATTTCCTGAGATCTCAGAATGTAAGGAGACCATAACATGGGCATTTTCTAGGAGACAAGTGTAAAAATGATTTATAGTCACTCTCCCTGAAGTTGTTAGAGATGATCTTTACATATGCTAGACCGACTGAAGACACTTCCTAAATTTGTTTTCAGTATGTGTATTTTCAATTTCATTACACTGGTTTCACTGGTTTATATTTAATGGATATCTCAAAATTACATGTCATATCCTTAGTGAGCAACGGATTATAGAAGAGAGGCTATAGAAAAAAATGAAATATGTATGAAAGTGTAGTGGGCCTATGAGCCTTGGACCTTTGGAGGTGCCCAGTGTGTGCCATAGACTAGCTGTAGACAGAGTAGACGACACACTCCTACATGTGCCACTGTGTTTCAAATGAGTGTTATTTTCTGATAAATAGAAAAGAAAATCATTTCAAAGAATTATTGATTTTATAGAAGGTTTTATTGTTATTTATTCTCCCAATCCACATTATTAAGAGCTCTACAATGGGACAGTCTCCAAAATATTCAGATGGTCAAATATGTTTGCAAAGATTATGAAAATCACTCCAGAGGAGGCACTAATGTCTTCATACCCAGCTGCTAGTTACGTGTTCCTAGACTCCTCTGGTCTTAGCGAGGGCCTGGCCTGGAGTACATGTTAATGCGAAGACATCAGACTCAGGCTCTTTTAAGTCCATTTTCAAGGCATTTTCAAGTCATTGAGGCTTTCTCTTCAGACCTGATTTTATTCGGACTCTCCCTCATATGACTAATAAATAACTCCAGTACGCATTTGGGAATGACTACTGGTGTGATGTAATTTTGCTGCTTTCCTTTAGGTTGGACTTAAGTAAATTGAAGTGTCAAAAATGGGAACTTATTTGGAAGGTTAGTAGAAGTCCACTCGCTAATGGTGAACATGAGAAAATGTAGGTTCTGACAAATGTTAGAGAGTGATTGGGACCTGGACTAGAATACAGACAACCTGAATCCTATTCTCTTCTTCAGCGTGAATTTGTTGTGTGATTTACTGCATGTGAAAAATCAGAACATCTGCCTTTCGGTTCTGTCAACCATAAAAGGAAGATAGTACTTATCTATCTAAATGCGGGTTGGTTGATAGGATGCAGTCAGACTACATAGGAGATAGTGTTTGAAAAGGCATTACTATTTAACTATAAATACCAGTAACAGTAGTAATAAGTGATGTTTCCTTCATTCTAAGGTGCTTCATATTTCCTATTTTGTAGTTGACATCTTTCCTTTCTAGGTAAGCTGCTGATTTCACCAGTTGCTTTGCATTCAGAAAATAATCCCATTTGGTGATTGAAATGTTAATGTGAGATTAATGATTGGTTGTGACTCAACTGTAAAATCAAAAGTACTTACATGAGTAAGGTTTGAGACAACCTGTTTATACTTGATAATTCTAGTAGAAAAAAAAGATGGGGGGAGAAAAACAACCAAGAAACAGGACAGAAATATGCATCTGTGTGTTTGTGTGTGTAGGACTGATGTTTTTCCAGTAACACAATTCTGTTATCATGTGCTCAGTAAAAATTCACTTAGATAGTTTTAGAAATGTTAGTTATGAGATTTTCTCTTTAGTTCCTGATCTTACCCCGTATTAAAAAAAGAGAGAGAGGAGAGGATTATTAGCATGTGAAGAGACTTAAACAATTGTTTTTAGAGTTTAGAACATATTCCTTTTTTCTGTTTCTGAGTTTTTGCATAAATTACATAAGCTCTGGATAAATGAGAAAACAGCTATTAGAAAAAGTCACTTTAAAATATATTGATTGTGGGCAGCCCCGGTGGCACAGCGGTTTAGCGCTGCCTGCAGCCCAGGGCGTGGTCCTGGAGACCCTGGATCGAGTCCCACGTCAGGCTCTCTGTATGATGCCTGCTTCTCCCTCTGCCTATGTCTCTGCCTCTCTCTCTCTCTGTCTCTATGAATAAATAAAATCTTTAAAAAAATATTGATTGTAAGCAAAGTGTCATAGAATTAGTGCAATAATTTTTATTTTTACAGCTGCTAGTGATGTAGGTGGACCATTAAAATAAAGGACATTTTTATTTATAAGTACTAAAATACCTAGGCAGAAATGTAAGTGGATCCAACATTTGTGGAGGAAACAGATTTCCTCTAGCAAGTTGTTGCTAACTGATTAATTTATTTCTTCACTCTTCACTCTTCAATACAAAATTTAAAATTTAGAATAAAAATCACCTTCAGTAGGTGATAAATTAGTTTTATGGCATGCATGAAACCGCTGTAAGTGAGGAAGCATTAGTAAAAACCAAAGCAGTCAGGGGCACCTGGGTGACTCAGTCCCTTAAGCGTTTGACTTTGGCTCTGGCTGTGATCTTAGGGTCCTGGGATCCAGCCAGAGTCCGCAGTCACTGGGGAGTTGGCTTGTCCCTCTGCCCTTCCCCCGACTTGTACTCACACTGTCTCTTTCTCTCAAATAAATAATCTTTTTTAAAAAAAAAAAAACCCAACATATCAGTTACATAGAACTTAAAAACGCTAAGGTTTTTCTCTCATTTGTGTCATATCTAGTTAGATGCTTTTAGAAAAGCCCAATATGAGAAACTACTAAAAAGCAAGGGACAAAACTTCTAATACCATTGTTTGAATTCTTCATTCTAACTTAAATCAATGAAGAAAATGCTTGCCCAAGTCAGCTTTTTCTGATATACAATTGGTTAGTGTAGAGGTTAAATTAAATTATGAATGTCACATTTAATTTAAAACTAAAGAGAGAAATAGCATCACAGAGAATGTGCACTTTTGTGAATGTCAAGTGCAACTTGTTGAAGGTCTTTTGAAAAACAAGTAGGAACGACTGTGTATTAGTTATGCATGCCTAGAGTACCTACCAGTTTGGAATACAGATGCCAAGTACGCTATTGATCACCGCTGTTTTTTATTCAAGTTGGCTCATGGAATCACATTGTTTCTGTTTTCCTTTTGAAGAGAATGAGCCTTTGCTACAGAATGGATCCAAAGCCTCTTAAAATCTGTTGAAAATAATGTTCTTGCCTTAGGAGCTTGGTTTTCACTTTCCATAATTCGAGATTTATCTGGTAACTTGCTCGGAGTTTCTAGAGAGGCCTTTCCTCTCCTCTGTGTTGTTCTTTAATACTCGTTCTCCTTAACAAAGAAGTATCTTTAGTTAGCATGGTGCTGCAGGACTGAGAATGTTGCCAAATGTTGTTAGCTTGCTTCTTTCTGTTCCCTTCTAAGCCTTTCACTTACCTAAGTGGGAAGGCTAATAGTGTTATTTCATGTAAGGCACTTACTCAGCTCTGCTCACACAGGCACTCATCAGTAGGATAGGTGGTGGGTATATTTCCATTAGGTAGATGAGAAGTGTGATGCATGGAAATGTCAATTCTTTAGTACAGAGACATCACTGGGCCTCATATACAGTGACATTATAGGAATCACCCACAATGAGCCAATCTGTGGCCCATTGACTTGTTATGACATTGTTGCTCCAGACTCCAATATCCAGCCACCAGGGTGGTTTGGCATTGCTACTTGATATTTTAGGCAAAATCTAGAAGAATGAAATGTTATGAATTTAAATGTTTTGAAACCATGAGCATTAATATAAAAGATACAGTTAGAACTGTCATCAGTAGGTCTGTCAGTATTCTTAAGTTGACTAATTTTTAGTTATTCCAGCTGTTATTGTTATTATCATCATCACCATCCTCATCGTCATCCTTGTCAACACTGCACTTCTCTGGTATCACAAAACTTAAGTTGTGATAATAGAATGAGTTACTGGCAATTACAGGATCATTCGATATGGTGAATTCACACTGTTGTCAGTCGGTATGCCAGAAAACATTTTCTCAGGCACTAAATAAAGGATTAAAAGATAATTACTTTAGTTCTATTATATATTAGCAGTAGTTCAGGATGTTTCTTTAAGGAGATAAGGATTAGTATAGTATTTTTATCCACAGAGGGAAGAGTTGATTTTGCCGATTGCACCATAGAGAATATTTGAGCAAAATGTTTAGTTACTTTATATAGTTTACCATTCTACCTGTTTTGTGAGTAATTTTATTTACTTATTAAATATTTTATTTATTTGAGAGAAAGAGCGTGAGCCAGCGCAAGCAGGGGTAGGGCAGAGGGACAAGCAGACTCCCCGCTGGGCAGGGGCTCCATCCCAGGACCCTGGGGTCGTGACCTGAGCTGAAGGCAGACGCTTAACCGACTGAGACACCCAGGAGCCCCTTGTGACTAATTTTAATGAAAAGATGAACGGAATTAAAGCATACCATCATTGGTACTTTAATCTTTTAGTTTGCTTCTTTAGACTGGTGACCATGTTTTGGTAATTTTTATTTTCATTTCACTTCTGGTCACTGAGTTAGGTATTGGGTAGAGATTCTTTGTCAAATGATAAGTTATGGCACTTGAGAAATTACACCTTTATGAGTTATTCTCATAAACCGTCATATTTAATACTAATTCTGCTTAAAGTGAAGGTCTATTACGGGAGTCCAAGAGAGGCACTTAACTCTGGGAAATGAGCAAGGGGTAGTGGAAAGGGAGGTGGGTGGGTGGGGGGATGGGGTGACTGGATGACGGGCACTGAGGGGGGCGCTTGACGAGATGAGCACTGGGTGTTATACTATATGTTGGCAAATCGAACTCCAGTAAAAAAACATACAAAAAAAAAAAAAAGAAAGTCCAAGAGATGTGCTTGATTTGGAAAGAGAAATAAGAAAAAGTTTTTCTCTTCAAATGCATCGCATATATGGGACAAATCAAAGTAATTTATATTCATTTCACTTTCAAACATTGTATTTTTATGTTAATAAATGTTTTCTTATGTTAACTACTTTGTTTTCTTGAATTGATTGGTTGCATTTTCAGTTTTCTCTACTAGTTGGGTTATCTAAAAAATTCAAAGATAGTTATGGCCCCCTTGTGGTCAAATAATGTAAAAACTCCCAAGATTGAAGAATACTTCATTATCTTTTTCTAAAATGATATTGTTGAAAATTCTAAGGCTATGATTTCAAAAATCACAAAATAGTCTAATATATAATAAGGAAATTAGTTGGTTGAATAGATATTTAATGTATGGTCAAATATCTAGTTTTTAAAATTAGTTAAATGATCAGGTTTATGTAAATAAAACATTTGAAATCACTACATTCCCTACTCCAACTTCTGTGACATTTTAGTGTAGATGTGTTAATAAGCAGTTTAAAAAAGTATGTTTCCTATGATACTGAGTTTGTTAACTCAATGTCACTTAATACGACATTGAGTTAGATATTAAGATAGTAGAGGACATGAAGCAGCATATATTATGTGTATGCTTTTGGTAATTAAATTCTAACATTTTAATTAAAATAATTATCTAGTTTCTCACAAAATTCTGTTTTACTCTTGATTAGGAAAAGAATCTTGAGCTGTTTCATAGAAAATAAACATAAAAGTAGATTTTTGACCTTTTTTTTTCTTCTATGTTCAGTGTATATTTTATGTACTACTTAGGGATTAAAACATGTGATGGCAGGAAGTATATATCTTTATGCATATTTCAATTAGTTTATTATTATAATTAATTTATTAATTTCAGTTAATTTATTATAAGCAATTTGTGATAAATTATTTTTACTGAAAAAAATACTGATGTGGAGAGTTTATGTCCTACTTTTTGGAAACAACTTTATATACGTAGAAAAAATAATGCAGATTTGGGCCAATTGCTCTTTAAAATAGCATGTGAAAGTTATATAAGATTGTTTTATGTATAAACCTTTCTACTTAAAATATGAAAACAGATGGTAGTGAACTAAGCAGAAATAAATCGTGTTATGCAAATATAACTACTATCTCTGAGTTGTTTTAGTGAAACAATCTTTTTGGTTTTGATGTGGTTGTAAGAGTGGAGAGGAAATAAGGGTCTCACAATGGATGTATAGTGTGTGCCAGTGATAACATTCACAGTCTGTCTCGATGAGTGCCAGTTTGATATTACTATTTTCATCAGGTTCACTTTCCTTGATCGCATGGGATAATCTTGTCTCTTCAGTGAAGAAATGGAAAAGCTACCAGAAATGAAATGAATACTTCAGTAAAGGTCACAACAAATTTATCAGAGCTTTGCTAGATTAAAAAACATCTGTGAAGGCCAAACTCATCTCTGGTGTTAGAGCACAAGGGATGTTAGTGGATGCTAGTAATTTCTGTTTTTTTATTTATATGCATCATATGAAAACTTCTACCTTGTTAGAATCATGATTCATACAATTTTTGTATGTATGCTATTTTCAACAGTAGGAAACTAGGAAACTAGGAAAAAAGTTGCAAACACCTGTATAAAATTATAGAATCGGTCATATTATGAAAATATTGATATGTTGAAGTTAAAATGTTCTTTGAAACATAGTTCTATATAGTATTCACTCTAAGAGGCTTTAGGAAAAAAAAAATAAGAGGCTTTAGGATTATTTCACCTAAAATAAGTTTTTTACAAAGTGTGTTTTTCCCCTTTAATTAGCTAAAAGCCAGGAAAGAAAACGTTGTCTTCATATGATCACTTAAATGCCTCTATGTCATAAGAAATTAGCTAACTGGTTTTACATGTTTCAACACTTCTGCTTAAAAGCAGTCCTGAAGCATCTTTGTAATTAGTTTATTAATTTTTTTCTTGCTTATTTAGGCTGTTATAGTAGAAATAACATGAGCTATTCTTTACCCCAAATTTTGTAAAAATAGAAGCAGTTACTATATAATTGTCAGCCTTAAATTAGATGACATATGAGAAAAGTCTGTAGCGTAAGGTGTGGCACATGATGTATTTTCAGTAACAGTCAGGTTTTTTTGTTTTTTTTATGTTTTGTTTTTTCTTTTTCCTCTGTGGAGATCTTATTTCAGTCTGCTGTTGGAAATGGGTGGATTTTCTGGCTTGTTGGCAATACAAAGAAATGAACATTTGTTACTTTGAAATATGCATCATTTATAAAAGAATTAGCCAGATGAAAAATCTGTGTTGTAGATGGCATTTCTCAATGTGTTGAGTATGGGCTAAATGGACATGGTATCTTAATTTCATCTGCTACTTGGTTTTACATTCTAATCCTGTGACTATGTAATATGTAAAACTGGCAAAATTATTTTAGGAACAATAAATACGTTCATTCTCTTGAACTCCTTTTGCTGGGTACGTATCCTCAAGAAATAATTTAAAAAGTAGAAAAAAGGCTGCAAAGTCACACTCCCGGAATAGTAAAAGATTGTGGTCTGAATCTCATGCAGTAGAATAGTTTGAATTTGAATTTATCTGGTGGGTAGAATAGTATCTGAGGTTAAAACAAATATTTTGAAGTGTCTTAGTGTGCATAGTGTTTCATGGGGTAAAGCAAAATTTAAAAAGCCCATGCATATCTTTATTCCCATTATTTATTATAATTATATAATTGCACAAAGGCTATGGAATTAGGGAAATGTTGACATCACTTGAAATAAGGTTGTAGAATTTGGGGTGACAGTGCTCCTGTAATGTCATAATTTTGTTCTTTACATTTGGGATAAGGTGAGGTGGCGAGGGAGAGCACAGGGTGGAAAGGAGAGCAGTTGCTTTTTAATTAGTCCAAGAACATTTATCCTGGAATGCTGATTTCTGTTTACCGTACAGTGTAATTTTTTCCCCTCTTTGGTGACCGTGTATCACAATCTTGCCAAATTGAGGTGTTTGCTTTGGAGTTCTATGTTTGGTTCTCTCCAAAACAGGTCACTGAAATTTGACCTAAACATGTCTTAGAAATTTAAAGGAAAATATAAATTATTCCATAAGCACAGTTACTGGAGACCGTGACCGCCGTGATCTCTGGAAACTTCCAGGTTTGGTGGCTACAGATGTGTTTTGCTGTTCTCCCTTGGTGCGCTCGACTCCAGCTGTAACCACGCAGAGGGGATGTCTCTTCCTGTGGCCTTGGGGTCGGAGGGCACCTGTGCGAGCCAGGTGAGCAGGCTGTGTGAGCGGAGGGAGCGAAACTTCCCTTTCTTGGGGGTCAGGCCCTTCCAGTGTCCGAGGCTGCAGGGAGAGGCCCGGCCCCGCTGCAGGGTCTCAGGAGCACGGACGCCGAAGAGAGGGCGCGGGAGGCAGATTTCATGACTTTTATCAAGTGTCCTATGACCTCATTAGAAGAAACATTTCAAAGGGAACATTTGCTGACATGGCTTTTTGCAGATTCATTTATTCCACAAACATTCAGCTGGAGCCTCCCTTGTACCCTGAGGTTCAGATGTAGGGGGGTGTGGAGGAGTCTGGCCTGCTCCCTGCCTCGAGCAGTTTATATAAGGGAGAAGTTTGTCCTGCTGAATTTCAAGGCTCCCTAAAATGCAAGCAGCTTCTTTCTCTTTTTATACTCCCCAAAAAGAAAGCCAAGAGTGCTTTTATTACACTGGTATTCTCAGATATATATATTTCCAGTAGATGTAAATTACATTTCACATAGCCTATATATTTCTAGAAGTAAAACTGGCATAATATCTGTGGGTTTCTTTCCCCCTTGGGGAAAAATATCATTTTTAAAAATAACACTTAGCATGATAGAAAATACAAGGTTGGCATTGTGCCTCTTTGGACAGTAAATTCCTTCCTTTACTTGAGCACAAATACATGGTTACCATGATTTTTATTATTAAAGAGTAATTTTCGTATCTATCAAAGTGAAGCACGTGCTCACACCATCATCCTGCAGTTCCACTCTTAGATACATTCCTAGGGGAAATATGTACATTGCCAGAAGACATGCAGTGGAATGTTCAGGGCGGCAGTATTTTTCATAGCCCCAAGCTAGAAACAACCCAAATGTCCACCAATAGTAAAATGGAAACATAAATTACGGGGCATCTATTACATTGGAATATCACACGGCAGTGAAAACAGTAAGGAAAACCGAAACATACCTTGAGTGAAGGAAGCTAGACGCCAAGTATAGATACTGTTGTCTGATTCCTGATCAGTAAAGTATAAAGCAGGCCAAACTAGTCTATGGTGGTGACGGCATAGAGGTTGCTCTTTTTTGGGGCAGACTCTAGTTCCTGGAAGAGAGCAGAAGGGGGTTTGGGGGGCTGCTAGTTACATGAAGTTTTTTCACCTGTGTGCTGATTACACAGGTGTGTTCAGTTTGTGAAAATTCACTGATCTTGATACTTATTTTTTTGTATGATGTTATATACTTCAATACAAAATTTAAAAATTAACAGCATCAGTTAGCTAGCTGGAAAAATGTGACAGGAAATGGAGCTGTACTCCTAACATTCACGTTCCTTATCTATTATACTGTTTGTGGAAATAAATGAAGATCATACCACCCGCAACAAAAACAGAAGCTGTTTATTCAGGGCTTCCTATAGCAGCCACCATTACTTGGACTTGGCAGAGACTCAAAGGTACGGCAGGGAGTGGGCAAGCATCGTGGAAAAAATCGAAGCTTCGGTTATGCTTGGTTGGAGGATGTTGGCATGGGAAGCCGGAGGTGGGCTGGGAAGAAGGCAGAGATTGGTTTGGGGAGCATAATTAGCTTTCTGTGGTTTGGCCTGAGTTAGAAGCAAGGTAGGGGGCGGGGGAGAGAAGCTTTTAAACAAGTTCTGTTATTTCTGAGGAAGTTGCTGCAGAGTTGTGGTTTGGCCTCCAAGTTGGTTGTTTCAGAAGTTGTGGGTCAGAGTCCTGTTGTCACATACAATCCGAGCAGTCTGTTTGGATATGCAGAAAGAACCATGTGGAAGTGGAATCAGCACGCAGGACACAAGGAAAAGGATACACTCCGTCACAGCCTCACATTTGGTATACTTTGGATCTGACTCTTGATGGCTTATATTTTGGGGGATTAGACCTGTCATCTTTTAGTTCTCCTCAAAGTAATAAGGTATGAGAAAATACCTACTACACTAACCTAAGCCCATACCTACTGAACTAATGTAAGAGGTGGAAAGACAGTTTTTTTATATGAAGGGTGGTCATATCATGTCCAACAGTTGGGACATTCCTTTTCTTGATGGTGAGTTTGTTCAGAAATAGCCATTAAATGCTAACAACCACCCCTCCCCCGCCAAAAAAAAAGTCTGGATTCTATATGACTATATATTTGGGGTAGTGGTTCTTAATCAGGTTGAACATTGAACATGGTACTGTCCCTACCAGCAGACATAGAATCCAATGCAATTGATGGGGTGTGGGGCCCAAGTATTGCTATTTTTCTTTTAAAGACCCTCTAGTAATTTTAATGTGTGGTTAGTGTTAAGATCCACCAGTTTAGAGCGAAGGTTGTAAAATGAATATCTATATCTACATATCTATCTATCTATAAAGTTTGTGTGATTGTTCATGGTATTGTATGAAATGTTTTACATATCTTAAAATTGTCACCAGCATCCTATGAGGTAGTTGCTATGGTTATCTTTCTTTTAAAGATTAAGAAACTGGAACTCCTGGTAGTTAAATAACTTTGCCTATAGCAATTTAATAATTTATCTAAAGTTACACAAGGTACATGAGTCCTTATTTACAGAGAAAGAATCTGACTTAAACTGGAGTCAGGCTATATGTAGCCTTTATCTTACTTAGTATGAGTTTTCAGACAGTTAACGATGTTTGATTACTTACTGGATGCTGGAAATGTTAATATGATATACAGGATATACATCATAGTTCCTTTCTAAAGTTAAAAAAAACGGAAATTCTAAACCATCTGGCCTCAAGATTTTAGGTGAAGGATTATGGACCTGGAATAAGTAGCAAAACAGAAGTAGGTCTAATGAAATCCAGAGGAATCATTCTTAACCACCAGCTCTCATTTTTATTAAGCTGTGCTAATCTAAAGAATTTCCCTTCTTCATTCTAAGAACATGTTTATCAAAAAAACCCCAAACCAGTCCCTATTATGGATACATCTGTAATTTCAGGCTTGAAAGAGGTATTAACAGCTTGATTGTTAAGCCATTCACTAACCTGATGTTTGACTCTGCTCCGTCTTCTCAGAGCTCCAAGGCCATCCTAGAGCCTTGTCCAGAATCACAAGCAAACTGTCAGCTTTGTTGCTTATACAGTGTATTTTCTTTTCCTTTCAGGTCAGTTGCACTTGTATATCTCAGCTCTTTAAGCCCTTTTATTCTTTTCCATGAGTCATTTAAGACCATGACAATAGTTTCAGCTGACTAATCTTTACAATTTTTCCTAGCCTGTGCCACGTTCTTTTAGGCTGAAGGTCTTTAGTTCATTTAGAATTAATAAATTTGTTCTCCCTTTTGATCTGTTTTATTATTTTTTTCAGCTGTTTATATCTTAAGGCTATATTGACATCTATAGCAACATCTTTTAATTTATTGCTCTATATCTAAGGTTTTAAAATAATTATACTTTTAATTATTAACATGGATTTTGAAAAGGTAAAAAGTAACAAGGTAGTATAAATTTGTTCATTTTTGCACAAATAAAATTTTTATGTATTTTATGTATATGTATGTTTACATATGTTTATGTAATATTTTATGTATTTTATGAAATGCAAAATGAGGGCCTTTTAAGACAGGTTTTATATTACAGGTTAAACTCCACACTGTGTCTGGCTTAAATGATCCTTCGTTTAGAAGGAATGTTGAATATATTCAGTACATAATAAAGTATATAAAAACACACTATTTGGGGTTTAGTTGAGGAGTACAAAATACTGAGATACTTTCCAGGTCTATGGTAACAGAATTAAGCCTCTGAATCCTATATTTCTTCTTCCTTTAAGATATTAAGTGCTTTTTTTTTTGGTCAATGGATCTGTTGTAATTTGTAATATAACTGATGATTGAGTGCACTCCTTCCTCGTCTGTACTCAGGAAGCCTACTCTGTTGGTCCTGTAGCTCAATTGCTTTTTAATCGATCCCTCTGAAGAACCAATATGCTAGCAGGATGACAGAGTGTCTCAAAGCCTGCACACCTGCCTGAGAAGTTAAATCAGTTCTTCCTTTCAATGAAAAGAATGGACAATAGGAAAAACAGTCATCTCAGAAAGGAGGCCAAGGCAATACTCGCTTACATCATCATGCAGCTCAATCTCTCTCTTGAAGGGTTTTGTGAGGACAAATGAGAAAATGAAATGCCTAGCAGAGTGAGTCAGCCCTCAATAAATGACGCGGCTGTGGTCATGTTGGTGATAGTATTTTGAGCTATTAGCACCTCTGTGAGTCAACGAGAATCAATGCATCTTTGACTTAAGAAAGTTATTTGGCCATAAGTGAGACTGTTATTCACCTTTGCTTTTGCAGAAGATGTTGGAGAAGAACTGAATGCCTAGTAAATGAACTCAATCACCTGTGACACATTAAAGAAATAATAAGTTCGTATTTGGTATGAAAACAACATTAAAGTAGAATTATGTTGGGTTTTCTAACATATATTTTACGTTTTGTAATTGGTTTTATTTTGATCGATATGTGAATGATAATTTGCATAGCATTTAGTTTCTTTATAGACGTGAGTCCTAATCCAGTTCTACATTTGCATGGAAGGCCTTAATTAATATGCGTACATGCTCAATTAAACAGCCATTTTAAAGGACCCTCAATGTAAAAGAAAATAAGAATCAGAAAGAGCACATCTGTTTACTAAACAGTGGTAAAGCCAACAGTTTAAAAGCTGTCCTCTGATAGGGGAAGGGTTGACATTCCTTTTTGTAGGATGACTGTTTTCCCAAAGGAAAGGCTTGATTGCATGTCTTCTGTGCTCTTCCATATATAAGTCCATATGTGTATGCGTGCCTGCGTACAAGATATACAGATATAAAATATCAACTCTTGTGTAACAATCATAGTGAATAGTCTTTTCCAAAACCTCTTTTAAGTCATGGATTGCCTTGAAAGATTGGTGTGGGATAGGGAACCTTTCAGAGGAAAATGGATATATAAATACATACACAAAATTTTATGAATGGTTTTTAGAAATTGATGGAAGCCCTGAATCTAATTCTGGTATGTGGCTCATGAATCTCTGAGTCAGCACTGTTCTTCAGTCACCTTGAGTTAAGGGAAATCTAAGCAATTTGTTTAATTTTATAATGAGTTTATTAAAGTTCAGAGTAGGTAAGTCAATCCAGCTACTTTATTTCAGGGGTGGAAAAGGCTTACTTGGTAATTCTTTGGCATTTTCTTCCCTTATTTCCCAGCCATGTCCACAGTGATTTAATTCCATAACCAGCGGAGTCTGTAGCATGTGTTCAGTGTTACATAAACACTTCTGTTCATAATTCTTACTGTTCCTTCCATTATTTCTGTCTGCTTATTTTCTACATTTAACTCACTTTCTCTGCAAAGTAACAAGGGCACTTAGACAATGTAAAATGTAGACATGAGAAAATAGGAAAAGCTAAGTGAGAAAGGGAACAATTTTTGTGTAATTCTCAGTATTAACTTTTTGTCATGATTATCAGTAGTTGATGTGTTTTTACATTGGACTGTTGTATCAAACGTAAATTTTGCATCCCCTTAGTGATCAAGTTTATTTTCCAACAGTGGGACATTCCGACTTAGGTCTTGAATTTCATATCCAAATCGAAGCAGAAACTTCATCTGTCATGACATTGCACATTTTAGCTTTGCCGAGGGGAAGACCTAGATGCCACACGGAGAGAAATGTGGCCTGGGGACGAGTAAACAGCCACTACATGATTGATGAACAGGAGCAGTTCACACAGTTTCTGTTAAGACAGGGAGCTACATCTCCTCAGCCCTATGTGAACTCTCAAGTGTGGGCTGACTGAGAAATAGGTCCTGTCTTATTTCTTACCCTCCCTAACATGACAGGAAAAAATGCTCTTTGAATTGTAACAAATCATTGGACACCTAGTAACAGTAGATCAAAATGATTTTATGAACCCTACAAGAGAATGAATGTTGTGAGGAGACCAGAGTATTTTTGTTGTGAAGTTCGTTTTGGAAATTAGTGTGTGACTGAGATCGTCTCTGGAGCTGGCATGCCGGGATTCAAAACTAGACTCTGTTGCTTACTGCTGCCTTGGGTTGGTTACGTAACTGGCTGAACCCTGGCTTTTTCATCTGCCAGATGGGGACGAGGAGTATACCTATATTTTATGTTTTGTGTGAAGACCAAATGAGTTAATGCCTGTGGATAGTAAATAAGCGCCCAATTAATACAAGCAGTTCTTATTTTTAAATTTAAGGTAATGAAAAATGTTTCTCCATGATTTTATAATTCTGCTGCAATGCTACCTAGAAGCTTTAGAAATTATTACCAGTAATGTATTCACTTAGTGAATATTTTCGAGGGCTCACTATGTGCCAGGCACTGCTCTAGGTCCTGGGCAAATAGCAATGAAGGAAACATGGGTGGGATGGGGCTGAGGGAGGCTGCTAACAGGGCTGATAAGGGCACTTGGGAGCAGACAGTTGAAGTCAAGTATGAGAAGGGAACAGATGAGAGCTCCAGGCGGTGGGTTTTCAGGTAGAGCAAGGCTCCAAAGCCAGAGTGTGCTTGACATGTTCAGGGAACTGCTTGGAGACCAGTGGTAGGAATGTCAGACAGAGATGAGATTGGTGGTGGTGGTGGGGGGTGCATGTCATGTCGCCTTCACGGGTGGGGGGAAGTGAAACCACCGGTGGAGCAACAGAGTGACGAATCTGATTTACGTTGTGAGAGGCCTCACTGTGGTTACTGCGTGGAGCATGGGGGGCATGCATGGAATCAGGAAGGTTATTTTGGAATTATTGCAGTGATTTAAGCTAGAAAGGGTGGCATTTGGGGCTAGCCTGAGGGTGGGTGAAGGTGTAGAAAAAGGCCCAATAATATATTAAATACCTACTGTAGCCAGAAGCTTTACATATATATTGTTGAGTCCACCCAACAGCCCTGAAAGGGAACTATTATTGCCACTTAGAGGGATGTTTTGCCCAAGGTCGTTGCAGGTGAAATGGAAAAAGAGCATGATGCTCTTCTCCTCTTCTGTTGCTGAAAGTAAAAGACGAACAGAAAAAAGGACAGGTACAGCACATCAGTCATTATCCGGTTAAGTTTAAACTTTCTTTTTGCACACCTACTATAAATTCCTGCCCGGTGGGTACCTTGGGGGCAGGAGGCGGGGGTGGGTTGTAGGGGTGAGAGATTGAGGAGAATCTCCAAGAGGTCCTGGAGTAGGTTTAGGGGTTTTTGTTTTTGCTTTTTCCTCCTCCTCTGTGCTTCCTTCTGTCCCTCTGCTGAGGCTTTGGAGTTTTTAATGTTTTGAGATCCAAGTCATTGAAAATAAAAGAACCCGCCCCCCCCCCAAAAAAAAGGAAAATACAAAACTTATTTTGGAACAAGATGAACAGTAATTTAGCATTTTAAGATAAAGCACTAGAAGGGAAAGTACAAAACCAAAAAGTAACAAAAGCAAAAAACCCTGAAACAACTTTTAACTTTTAATTGGGTAGGTATTTATTGAATAAATAATCACTACAATTATGTAATACCTAGTATGTGGCAGGAACTATATTGGATACTTGGGATAAACAATGACTAAGATGTACCTACCCTCAAGAGTTTAGCTGTATAATACATAATAATAGCCTAGATCCAAGCAAAAGATAAAGTTTCTATCCTAAGTTAGAAGGTGGGAAATAAAGCGGTTATGTGACTTGAGGGTGACAGGAAAATCTTCAAGCAGGAGAGAGCGTTGGTGATAGGTCATTGTCTGTCGGACACAACTGAACAGTGCACTTGACCGTGGAGTGTAGAATGTCTTCTTCTTCATTATGGAGAGCCGTACAAATGCAGTCGCGGGGCCATCCAGGTGCAGGCAGAAGTGTGTATGAACCCGTGCGCGGTGTCGGACCCCTGCCTCTGGCCCCCAGATCTCTCCCGACCGTGGATCACATTAGCTTCTGGTCAGCCTTCTCCGGGGGGGCCGTGAAGAGGGCCCCTCCCTGGCCCAGCGCTGCCTGCCTCCCTGTGCAGCACTAACTCCTCGGCCGATCCACTTCCTATGGTCTTGAATTTGAGCTGCATCTTTGGGCTGCTGCTTTTCATTTCGCAAGCACATGGTCTGATCTCTTCCCATCCCCCGTCAGAGTCCTCATTTTGCTCACTTTTTAATGATATTCTTCTAGCACCTAAAGAAGTGGTCTTAACTTTGCAGTGGAGGTTGGGACTCCTCACATCCTGGTCAAACAAACCCATGCATTATAGTCGATTAAAAGGAATCTCTTATTTTCATTTCATTGCATCTGGCAGGTGTTCATCATCCCAAACTGCTCAGCTTTCAGACTACAGGAGGTTTTTTTTTTTTTTTTTTTTAATCAAAATCATGGCTATTTACTTTAAAAGTACCATTCTATAAAATATTCTGTAACTTGTGTTGAAGCCACTTTGACATACCACTAGAAGTCGTAGTAAATTAATCTTGTAACAGTGAACTGATTTAACAACAGTTAGTTGCTTCACTCTGCGGTTGGAAATCTTAGGCCATGTGGTAGCTAAAATAGAATTCTTGAGAACCTCTTGTAGAAAAACTATTAGGAGTGAGTCATCTGTAATATTCAATACTAGAGGATAATATTTATTTGATATGTCTATAATGCAGCAGTGTTTTAGAAATTGTCTGTTATTAAAATTCTTAAATGCATTGGTTCTCAGAGTATGTTCCAAAGACATCTGGAAGTCTCAGAACCCTTTCTGAGGGTCTGCAAGGTACAAATCGTACATAGATAAAGGATACATTCCATGTGCAAGACAGACCAAAAGGATTTAATTTAACAGAGAATGAAAACTTCATTGGTAGGATTTCGGATTCCACTGATGGTACTAATCTTTAAGAAACTAAGAAACAGTTGTTCAATTTGGGTGCAGTTATCACAAAATATTAACCACCATTATCAGTAAAGACTTTAAAATATTCCTTTGTTTTCAAAATACATACTTCTTCCATTCTTCTCACTGTTTTAAAAAGTAGTCATTTTTCATTAAAAATATATCCTTAAATTAATAGAATTATTATTATTATTATTAAATGAAGGAATAGATAATGATTTAAAAATTTTTCACTTTAATTTCAATTATGGTAAATATTAATGGATATAACCCAAATGTACAAAACCTTTTTGGGGTTCTCGATAATTTTTAAGAGTGTAAAGAGGTCATGAGACCAAAACATTTGAGAAATAACTGATACAAAAAAATTGTTGTCCATGACATAAAGATGTGCACTGCCTTCAACAAAATACAATAAAGATTCTTTTAAATCTAGTAGGCTGCTCATTTTTTAAAGTAGTTTCACATTGATATTCGAATACAAAATCTGCATCTTACGGATTTTTACAGCAATTAGTGTCACTCTCTTGATTTTTCTCAGACCTGTAATATGAAGTTCTCAAAAGAATTTTCTTTCCATACTCCTCTGTGTATTGATAAGACAACACAAGCCAGGAACTCAGTGTAGGTTTTTAACAGATGCTGACAAGACTAAAGGCGTGCTCAGTGATCTCTGTTGTGGAGTGGAAACAAAGTTTTGTCACTCCTAATTTTATTGTTATGGACTAGGTTTTTGTTTCCCCTCAAATTCATCTATTGAAACTCTGACCCTCAATGTGTTGGTATTTGCGGGTGGGGCTTTCAGGAGGTAGTTTGGGTTAGAGGAGGTCATGAGGATAGAGCCTTCTTGATAGTATTAATGCCCTTAGAGAAAGAGTAGGATCCATGGAATCTAGAAAAGGCCATGTGATGACATAACCAGACAGGGCCTTCACTAAGAACCCAACCAGGATGGCACCCTGATCTCAAACTGCTAGACTTCCAGACTTTAAATTTGTTGTTTCAACCACCCAGTCTGTGATGATTTATAGTAAGTAGTAGTCCAAGATGACCCATATACTTATGCAGACCTTTCACTTAAGATTGACTTCTGCCATTCTCAAAGCCATGCTTTGTATTTTTTTTTGAGATTTCATTTATTGATTGATTTAGAGAGAAAGAGAGAGAGAGAGAGTGAGAGTGCGAGCACGTGGGCAGGAAGAAGAGAAGGAGGGAGAGGGAGAAGGAGAGAATCTCAAGCAGACTCCCTGCTGAGCATGGAGCCAGATGTGGGGGCTTCGTCTCACAACCCTGAGACCATGACCTGAGTTGAAACCAAGAGTCAGACGCTTAACTGACTGAGCCACCCAGGAATCCCCCATGCTTTCTATTTTTAAAGAAGAAGCCAGTTAACAAACCTACAATAATCTTTATGTCATGACAAGGAAAAATTGTAATCATTTCATAAAGATTCTATATATGAAAATAAAAGATTCAACATTGTGCATTTTCTTCAATGTCTAAAGTATTTTTGCATGGATATTCTGTTCTTTGGTAGGTACCTTTAATATTGATTTTTTAAATCTTTATATCAGAATGAGATAAAATTAAATCATAAGTCATAGATGAGAAAGTTGCTCAGTATTTTTGTAACTAAAATGCAGTTGGAATATAAGGATCAGGTTTGTAATTTTTGTTTAAGTGTAAATAGATTTAAAGTTACTCTTAACTTTTATGACAGTTTTTTCGTTTATAAAATTTTACAGTGGGAAAAACTATGAAAGCACATGTTTTTTTAATCCAAAGAAAATGACTTTCCTTGAAAATATTTCTAAAATATAAAATGTAACATCACCTAGTATTACATCACTTTTAGCTACTTTTCTTTGTTTAAAAATAAATACAATAGGTAGTGGGAAATCTTTTAATTGTTATACATTAAAAGTCACATATTAATAGCAAAAATATTGAATAGCTCAAAATGTATGACTGTCGGTTGCTATTGGAAACATAATTGCAGACATGGAAGGGATCATGATGCCTTCATTTAAGTCATAGAAATTGAAAAACATCAGTACATATTCTCATAAATACATTTACTCTTCTCTAAGTTAAAAATATTTATAAAATAATCTTGTGAAGTATGCTATATTATATTATGATGGTCAGTGATAAAGCTGTCAGTTACTTTTTTCAAAATCATAAACATTTGACCTATATTACTTTTATCCATATGATTATACATTCTGTAGATCTTTGTCTTACAAGACTTTGCCTTCAAAAACACTTCTCACATTTTTTTTAGATACTTATTAGGCAGCTACCTCAAACAATTGTCAAGTTCCTTATGTTATACCATTGTGATTTTACAAGTGAATACATTTCAAAAACATCTTTGATAAATGTTTAAAATTTACAATTAATTATCCACACCAGGATAGGAAGGAAAAGGAGCTGACCTGAAATGGAGGGTTCCATGGAGACCATTTAGGCAAAACTTGGCTACCCATGCTCCTTTCTTCTATTTATAAGCTGATTTCTTTACTTTGATGATACAGAAATGTTTTTAAAAAAGCAATTCAAAATATGTAACTGTTCCAGATTCCAGTTGGCTCATGGCATTACTTAAACCGGCTGAACTGCTTGACATTTCTTGAGAAAAATAGATTACTTTCTACCAAAAGCAAGTATACATATGAGACCAAGCTAGACGTGTGTTGTGACTATTTCTCAGCCACTGTGGAGAAAATGAAATAAATAGGTGTTGTCCATATTGACACTGATGATGATGATGATGATGATGATGATGACGACGACACTAGTGGTGAAGAAAGAGCTAGAAAAGTTTTCAGAAGGAAAGATTAGCTGGTGGTATTTTTGCCCCTGAAACTTCTGAATTTTAGTAGCTTTGAAATTTATTTTTGCTTTTCCTCTATTAGAAATTAATGAGATGGACATCTGGTCACTCTCATGATAAAAATATTATTTTTCTGTGTGTATGTGTGTGAAACCTCACCATAACTTGGCAGATCTTGCTTGTGGCAATAATATAATAGCTGCAGTAGAACTACTGCAATTGCATCTGTATCTGAAATGTGATTTCCTGCCTCTGTTTTATTTTTTTGAATAGTTTCTTAGTTGAATTTGGAAATGTATCTAATTTATTTAAATCTGGCAATGCAAGTTCTTTGTCAAAGACATAGTCTTTTTCCTGATATTTAAAAAACAAAACAAGAAAATAGATGTAACAGATGTAAATGTAATGTGGAGTACAAATCTTGGTTTCTACTTGCTCTGATTAGCTTCCTAGTTTAGATGTTATAGCTTCAGAATGCTGTCACCTTGTGAGTGTGACTTGCGATTAATTCAAAGTATATTGTTTAAAGGGGTCAGAGAAGAGGTGGTTGAGAGGAGTAAATTAAAAATCACTCACAAGCTAGGCCAGTCAGATGGGTGTTATGAATAAAAGAATGTGAGCTTCTGTCGTTAATGGAGAAAGTCAGACATCATGAAGAGAAGGGAAATCACACTTTATATAGGAAGTGACTATGAGCTTTCTCTTGTCTCTCTGTCCCCCATCGCTTCTTCTTTTCCCCACCACTCTTTCTTCCTTCCTTAAGTTTCAGCTGTGTAAACTTTCAGTGATAATCATTTAGGTTTATAGCCAGTTTGAAGATGAAGAGGTTTTAAGTCCATTGCTGGTTTTTTCTGTTTTGTTTTTGTTTTTGTTTTTTTTTTAGAAAAGAGTGCAGTGAGCCAGCAGTGTTGGGGAAAAAGGGAGAGAGAGTGCAAGAGAATCTTAAGCAGGCTCTGTGCTGAGCATGAAGCCTAATGCAGAGCTGGATCTCAAGACTCTGAGATCATGACCTGAGTCAAAATCAAGAGTTGGATGCTTAACCAGCCAAGCTACCCAGGCACCCCATTTAGTTGCCTTTTTACGGACATTTTTTGCTATTTGGGACATTATCTCCTTTTGTTTACTTTTGGATTCATTGTACTCTCCTTACTTGATTTTGCCAGGATCTAGTCTTTGCATAGCTAAAATATTTGAGAAAATTCAAACCATTCTTAGGAGTAAATTGTCTTATTGTGATGCTTTAAGTTCCAGGATGTTTCATAGAAGGAAGAATAAATCAGTAGCTTAATTTTCTGAAAGCAAAGTTTAGAATATTTACTATGAAATATCTCATGAATATGTAGCAAACCAAATTGATTTTGATAAACTGCTTCATATTCTAGTGTTATTAGTCTGTCTAAAATATTTGCTTTGTGTGCTGAGAAATTTAAACAATATAAGGAATATTTGGAAACAAAAAGAGGCGTGAATGTCAGGAGGATAAAAGGAAAAAAAAGAAGCTATTACTTTTAAAATATGCTGGGGAAAAAATCAATACAGAAGTGCTTTGCAGTGACTTGCCTATGTTCAAGACAAGAAATAGTTTGCTGACCTCCATTTTGGTGGATTCTCACTGTGGTTTCCTTCTGACTTTTCTATTAGATTATTCTAGACCTGAGAACCTCTCCTCAAATTGGTCCGGAGCTGACCTACTGTTTATGAAAAATTATTTCAACCACAGCGCTCATTTGAGATGCTTTAAAAAATGCCCTTGCCTATCTCCAAGCCTCTATATGTGGTATGAATAAGTATATTTGAAGCTCTGTAACTCGATAGCATAGAAAGGTCTACTTTAAACATTTAAAAAAAAATTTTTTTAAAGATTTTATTTGAGAGAGAGAGAGAGAAAGAGAGAGCACACAAGCAGGGGGTGAGGTAGAGGGAGAGGGACAACCAGACTCCCCACTGAGCAGAGAGTCCTATGTGGGGCTTGATTGCAGGACCCTGATTCATGACCTGAGCCAAAGGCAGACAGCCTACTGAGCCACCCAGGTGCCCCAAAAGGTCTGCTTTTGAAGACCACAATATAACATCTCTTCATCTTGAGGACAGTACGTACTGAAGAATGAAGAGCCATAGTTTTGTAATTGGACAGCATGGCCAAGTAACCTACAATTTATGTGAAAAAGTGCTTTATTAAGCTGAAAAATCTCAGTTTGAAGCAAAATGGCTTTTGACTAATTTCTATTAAAGGCACAATTAAGATTTATTGTTTGCTATTTTTATGTTAGATTAAATTGGACACAGGACATGTTTATCTTGTACAGAATTTTTCATGATGTACCAGAGAAAATGTAACTGATTCTAAGGAAAAAATGCAAAAATTTTAGTGATATTGATGAGAAAAACATTTTTTAAAAATATTTATTTATTTATTTATTTTAGAGAGTGAGAGCGTGAGAAGGAGGGATAGAGGGAGAGGGTGAGAGAATCTCAAGCAGACTCTCTTCTGAGCATGGAACCTGACATGGGGCTTGAAATCATGACCCTAGATCATTACCTGAGTTGAAATCAGGTGGGATACTTAATTGACTGCACCGCTCAGGTGCCCCCCAGAAAAACATTTTTAGGAAAAGGAAATTCTGGATTTTAGTGTTTTAAGAAAATGGTTGCTGTCAGATTTTGGCATAAAAGAACAACTCATGGTGAAGAAGAAATATAATGTTAATTAAAAGATTGTGGCATTGGATTTTAAAGGAGTATTAATCAATTAATCAAAATTATTTTAAATGCCTACTACCTAGGACACACTGAATAAATTAAAAAGTTTACCAGTGATTTTTAAAACAGTTATAAGAGATTGTACATGAATTATAGTACACATTAATTATATTTTATGTTGAATTAATATGTATCATTTATTGCTAAAACATTCTGAGAAACTTGTATTTCTTTTCACAGAAAATAAAATGTAAGTACTGGGGCTCAGATTCTTGATGTATTTGGAACAAAATTGTGAGAAATTTTGCTTGCTACTATGATTCTAATACACATGTAACTACTTTTTTTTTTTCCATGTACTTTTTATAAAAGCTTCCTTTAAATTCATTGTTCTTTGGAATGCTGACTTAAGTGATCTTTCTTTCTGATATTTCCCTGAAAGGAAGAAGAGACTGTTGAATAAAGCTGGAATTACACATTCTATTGTTTAAATTACTTCATAGTGGTTAAATCCTTTGGAAGTTTATGGATGCTTTTTAGCTTATTAAGTTATTATTATTATTTTAAAGATTTTCTTTTTAAGTGATCTCTACACTCACTGTGGGGCTCAAACCCATGACCCTGAGATCAAGAAGCACATGCTTTACTGACCGAGCCAGAGCCAGCCAGGTGCCCCTCGCTTACTAGATTATTAAGACCCTAAGAGTTAATTGGTTTTTTGATATTAACTTGTTATAAGGAATAATTTTGATGCATTGTGACCAGAAACCACTGTGAGTACCCTGTATTTGCTGCAATCATTTATGCTGTTTTTCATTTTAGTGGGTGTGTCAACTGTACTTGTTAGAGATTTTTTTTTTCTTGTAATCTCTACCTCCAGTATGAGGCTTGAACTCATAAGATTAAGAGTCACGTGCTCTACTGACTGAGCCAACCAGGTGCCCCTCATTTTTATAGATTATAGATTATTTTCTGACTTCTGATGATCTAGTTTCGTTCCAGACTCCTTTAACTTGCAGACTGGGCACCATGTGCTTTTTTGCCCCACTTACATCCTCACTTAGGGGGAAAAGAAATCCTCACTTAGAACCTCTCCTTGAGGACTGAGGATCTTATTCTCTGAGCTGCTGAGAGATTTGACAGTGGTGGCACACAGCCCAAGAAAGCCACCTTGCCAAGTCTAGACCTCTCTAGGGAGACAGTTTGCGTAAGTGGGTGACGAGAGGGTAAATACAGCATGCAAGAGGCATGCTGCCCATTGAGTTCTGTCGTGAACAGAAGGACGTTACCTTACCGATGATCTGGTGGTAGCAGGCTTTCTCGGAGGAGATCCGTTAGTTTCCTTTCCAAACGTGAGAAAGAGGAGAAGAGGCCAGCAGGTACATACACACAACAGCGCAGGCCAGTTGGAAGTCAAACAAACAAACAAAAACAAAAACAAAAAACATGGGTCATGTACAGAACTTCCAGCAGCTCAGCATGATGAGTCAGCAGGAGCAAGTAGAGGATGACAAGAGATAAGGACAGAAGAGCAGGGCATGGCAGGGTAATTAAAATTCATATATGTCAACACAGTGAAAGTGCACTTCGCCTGTAAGCAGGAAGGTGACATGATCAAATTTTAGATGTGTAAGTTTTAGAGGCATATTCTTCTATAATTTTAATTGTGAACAGGTTTTGTTTTGTGTTTGGTTTTTAATGAGCTTAGATTTCAAATCTGCCAAGTGGTTTAAAGTGAAAGTATAGAGTTTTCTAGAAGTACAACCAGCTGAGGAGGGAGAGACGTTTCTTCTGTGTTATTTGGAGATACAAAATGGCCCCTCGATATGTAGCCATATGCATTATACCCAAGGGATTTTGCAGTCTGTCAACCTAAAAGGGACTGGCTCCTCAAGAGTTTCTGTATGAGTTTGTGTGTGTAGATACATGTTTTGAAGAGCTCTACAGTTTTCTAAAGCATTATTTGTTTTTTAGTAAGACAGTCTAGAATGTTGTTTAAGAAGCTGAACCTTGGGGCATCTGGCTTGCTCAGTCAGTAGAACACGTGAATCTCGATCTCAAGGTCGTATGTTCGAGCCCCACATTGGTCATGGAGCATACTTCAAAAAGTTAAAAAAAAAGAACTACTAGGTGGCCCAATTAGTTAAGCATCTGCCTTCGGCTCAGTCATAAACCTGGGGTCCTGGATTGAGCCCCACATCAGGCTCCCTGCTCAGCAGGGTGTCTGCTTCTCCCTCTCCCTCTGACCCTCCCCTCCCCTTGTGCTCTCTTTTGCTCACTCTCTCAAATAAACAAACACAATCTTAAAATTGTGTTTTGTACCCAGACCTACATGTCTTAAATCCCGGATCTACCACATACTTGCTCTGAGACCTTAAATCTACCAAAATAATTCCTGTGTCTTTATGGGAATAATAATGACATATTAGGTGAGAATGTTTCAATTCTATGTGATATAAACCAAAACAGGTTTCAAAAATAGAAAGGAAGGAAAGAAGAAAGACAGAAGAAAGAAAGAAGGAAGGAAGGAAGGAAGGAAGGAAGGAAGGAAGGAAGGAAGGAAGGAAAGAAAAGAAAAGAAAGAAGAAAGAAAGGAAGGAAGGAAGGAAGGAAGGAAGGAAGAAAGAAAGAAAGAAAGAAAGAAAGAAAGAAAGAAAGAAAGAAAGAAAGAAAGAAAGAAAGAAAGATGATAGATAGATATTGGCACACTAACTTTGAATTGTGCCAATCCAAAATCCAGAGGCCCTAATGGATGCAAGAGTTCCAGTGATGTCATCAGAACCTTGGCTCTGCTTGAATTTGTGAAGGCTTCATTCCCAGGCAGACCCCCCCTACTTTGAACAGAAGATGGCACCCAGCAACTCTAGGCATATGTTCCACAAATTTAGCAATTGTGGAAAAAATATGAAGTGTCTCTCATCCAATGGTTCAGTGTAAGTGCTGGCCTGAGTCTTATCATCATCTCTCCTTGTAGCATTTTCATATAAAATTTGAATATATTAGAATTTCAAATAAGCAAAGAATCATTTTATTTTTAATTGTGACTTAAACATTGCATAGAATGTGCTTACACCAAGAAATGATTTGTTGTGTATGTGAAATTAAAATTGAACTGGTTTTCCTGTATTTTTATTTGGTAGTGATAGACACTCTTCTTGGGACCCTTGTCTTTTCCTGTGCCCCTCAGTCTGATCAGTATGATGGTGAGTCCACTAGGCCTGGTCACAGCCCTTATTAGCTAACACCTCCCCCTGCAACAAAGCAAATGGATTGAGAAAGGGGGAGAAGTAGTCCCACAACAAAAATTGAGATGCTGTTATCAAAGAAGAGATGCTGTGCAGAGAGCAAACAAAAACATATAACCCAATAAAAATGGTTTCTAATAGAACTTCAGTGAAGATCATGTCACATGGATAATTCTTTGAAAGCTCTTAGCACAACACCTGGCGCATAGAAATCTTAGTAAATGTTTTCTGCTGTATGTATTATTACTATTCTACTGATTCTAAGACATAAGTAATTCCTCCATTCTTTATGTGAACAGGTACTGGGTAATTCTATATTATTTCATAATTTTCATGTAGGAATAAAGGAAAGAATAGGAGAATGGTGAGAGAATTCTGTTGAAAATCTTCATGTGTTGGACTTTTCCCTCTCCCTAAATGTAATTTTTCCTAGGAATGGAAGAAATTGCTAGCTCAAAGGGAAAGGACATTTTACGTCCCCAGATAATTTATGCTGAGCTGGCTCTTAATGATAGTTCTGCAGAAATCCATGTTTCCAACCACAAATGCTGGTTGTCTCCTTTCTACTCGGAGACTCAGCTATATTTCTTGTAACCTCTGCACTTACCCATGTAGGAATCCAAACTCTGTCTCCAATGTGCAGCTTGTATGATCTCTTTACTACCAAAGTCATAAGTGAAGGTTAAAAACTACTACTTCTGTAGGTCTGTAGCCCAGGAGAGACATTCTCAATACCACCCAACAGCAAAAGAGGTCTCATCTTCCAGATTGTTCAGGAGACGAGACAATTCAATGTTATTACTATTTACCCAGAGCTCTTTATTTCTTTTATGGTAACTTCCACCAGTATGTCTATGGTCTTCTGATGTCAACCAGTCCTCGTAGGCAATCCACACAATAACATGGAGAGTACATTAGAGGTCTTTCTTTGGAAAGAGGATCCAACTATCCAACTAAACCTAATATTAGAGAAAAACCAGGGTTGTGAAGTTGCTCAAATGACCTTTTGAGGAGGAAAAATGAAGACTCTAATCATTCTAACTGATCAAATTGATTTACTTTTCATGAAGGGAGTGGTTCAAAGAACTGTTCTCCCCACTTATTGCTTACTCCAGTTGTTCTTTTTGTTCAGAAAACCAAAGATAAAATTTAACTACGATTTCACTTATTGTATTTATGTATTTATTTATTACGGACAGGTCAAGGAAGAATAGTTCTACTGATGCTTAGCTTTGTCTGTTAAAGATAAAACTGGAAGTAAAAAGTCCCCCTAACAAGACCTAACTGGAACCACACTTGGGAGGTGTATTTACACCTTAACTCTGCATTCTGGGTACATGCAGGGGGCCAGCCAAGAAGATCTCCTGACTTGCTTTGCACGTCCCTCTAAAAAGGAATAGAAATTTATCTCTTTAAAGTAAATTGTTAAATATCTAAAGTTCAGACAACAGTTACTGTCTTAATCTAATGTTCTTTTTTTTAAATTATTTAATCTAATGTTCTTTTAACTAAAAAATCTCAGTCCTACCAAGATCATCTTTTTCTCAATCTCTACTTAATTACACAAGTTCTTTGAACTCAGCTTCTTTGAAAATTAACGATAAACAGATACATACATATATACATTAATTTATTTAGAAAATTAATTCCATCATCCCCGAATATTTAGGCTCTTCTTATCCCATACTGTGGTAAAATAACTGCATTTATGTGGAAGAGGAAACCTATGTGCAGCATTGTTATTACTCTGTATTGCATTTCTTTAATCATCATTCTCTGCAAGAATAGGTATGTGCTGTGTGATGAGGTGCCTCACATTATGTGGCTAATGTATGAGAAGCGCATTATTAGTACCTATAATAGTGATAATGTCCATTTATACAGCACTTTGGGTGTGATAGACATCGAACTTAGCATCTGACAAACATTAACTCATTTAAATCTTGTATGCATCTTAGCTAGCCATTGCTAGAGAGGGAAAAGTGCACTGCATTTTTTTTTTAAGTTAGGGAAGCCTGGAGGATACTGATATGCTAAGGGGAAAAGGTCTGTGGATAGGTAGACAGAGAGAAAACAAACAATAACAATCCCAAGGAGGCTGCTGGGCACAGGTGAAGAGAGACAGATTCATCTCAGAGGAAACTTCCTCTGAGATAAAGGGAGAGGAAAGGATGGAAGCAAATGCGGATAAATTTAAAGGCAAACAGTACTGTGAGTTTGGTTGATTATGATTATGTATCATCTTAGTTTGGACAGCTGTACCAAAATACCGCACCGCGTGGCTAATGAACAACAGAAATTTATTTTTCACAGTTCTGAAGTCTGGAAGTCTGAGATCAGGATGCCAGCATGGTTGGGTTCTGGTAAGAGCTCTTTTCCAGGTTCCCTGCAGCCAACTTCTTTTTTCCTTACAAAGTGGAAAATAAGCAGGACAGCTCTCTGGGGGTTTCTTTTATAAGAGCAGTAATCCCATTCATGGTGACTCCCACCTTCCTGAGCTAATTACCTCCCAAAGGCCCCAAGTCAAATACCATATAATCCGAAGGATTTCAGTATGAATTTTTGGGGGGACACAAACATTCAGTCCCCATCATGTACCAGTTTATAAAATGGTATAGATGCAGACAAGATAAGAGGTTGTGGTGATCCAAGACTGAGAAATTTCTGGAAAGCTGGAGCAGAAAGGCAAGGGAAGTTTCCACGCTGAACACTAATCTCATTACTGTTTGGTTGATACATACATATAGAACAATTATATGTGCCAGCTTCGTGTAAGGCATTAAAAGGGTCACAAAAGAATATAAGAATTAATCTCTGCTCTGAGAAGCTCACAGTCTCATTGAGGAGATAAAAGCATATAGACAAGGACAACACAAGGAAATTAGTAGTTAATATTACAATGGATGCTACAGATAATTTACATGTTTGGAGATCAGAGTAATGATGGGGAAAAACTAGTTTCACTAATGTTCTTTAAATCTGACATGCCATTGATTGTAGGATGGGATAATATTGCATTTAAAAAAAAAAAAAGGTCTATAAGCTAGGACTTGTCATCCATTATAAGACCCACCCAGGTTGGGATCCCTGGGTGGCGCAGCGGTTTGGCGCCTGCCTTTGGCCCAGGGCACGATCCTGGAGACCCAGAATCGAATCCCACATTGGGCTCCTGGTGCATGGAGCCTGCATCTCCCTCTGCCTGTGTCTCTGCCTGTCTCTCTCTGTGTGACTATCATAAATAAATAAAAATTAAAAAAAAAAGACCCACCCAGGTTATATAGATGTTAACATGGGCAAAAAATGTATCTGTCCTAGACAATAGATATAATGAATGAGGAACACTTCAAACTAAATTGGAGTTAAAGCTTCAAACCATTGCATATCTAGTGTAATTTTAAAGAGAGCTATTTTAATGTCAACAAACAAAACAATGAACTTATTACTAATTATCTTTTTGATTCATTTATATGGCAATATTTATATAGTGTATGCTATTTTCTAGGCAGTGTTCTTGTTGACTAATTTTGTATTACCATCTGTGAAAATTGATTTTATATTTAAGTTGAGAAATTTTGGCTAAGTTAATGACTGCTGATCTTAAAAGAATTCTGGTGCATAAGGCCATTTGCTTGATAGTTGGAAGCTCTTTCTTATTTTTTTGAAATCCAAAGATTAACATGGTGATTTAAGATTCACGCTTACACTGAGGATGTTTTTAGATTGTGTTGTAAATGTTGGTCTGAAAGTGCCAAAAATATACTTCAGTTTGTTAATTTATAGAAACAAAGAGGCTAGATTCTTTTGGTTCACACAGTGCAAAAATGTGGCACCGGTTATATAGGGAGCAATTTGGCAACAGTAAAACATTTCACGACTTCCATTATTTCAGAAACAATGCCTGTTTTTGTTTCTATGATTGTAAGAAAGAATTAGAGATAGAACTTTACCTGGCGTATAGACAGAAATGAGCTCATTAGTGTTGGAATATCTTCTTATAACTGTTGGGAACGAGGAAAGAAAAACCAATCTGTTTGTTCTCTATTTCATATTCATGAGGCTGCTCAGGAGGCAGTTTGATTGACACCATTGGTATATGTTGTCTGCTTTCTTTAGATCAAGCTGGGGGTTTTGATTCACCTATCACTCACTTCCACTTTGTTACCAAGGTCTATTGTGGCTCTCTAAATTGTGTTGTGATGAATTGCCCACTCGGGAATTTTTAGGATATCTTAATCCCAGTATGACAGAAATCCTTTCAATAAATAATCTACCAAGCCCTATGCCAAATGCAAGTGGATCAGTGGACAGAGATTTATGACAGCTTTCACGAATGAAAAGTAGTGGCAGGGAGAGTTTGCTAGTGCACTTGAAAATCTATGAATGGTCTCTATTTCCCAGTTTAATTTTCCCTAGATAAATTCGGTTGAAATGTGCTCTGCAGGATTTCCTTTTAAGCTCTGTGTGTGTGTGTGTGTGTGTGTGTGACCTGTGTGTGTTTGAATTTTCAGTGACTTCATTGGTAAGAATTTACAAAGCAACTGTTGAAAATCATTCTTTTTTTTTGTTTTAAGTTTGGCTTTTTTGGATAAATACAAGCTAATAAAATTGCATAATAGTAAGTCAGGAAAATTTTGATTAAATGCTTGACAGTGATTTCGAAATCACTTTCAGTCATCTTTTGAAATTAACATTTGAAGAAAGCAATTTGAGATGAGTGAATGACTAATGGCTTTAAAATCTGAATGATAAGAATAGGTCACTCATTTTAAGAGATTCTTTTATCAAAAAAGTATTTTTGAGTGTCTGAGAAGTTACCTGTACTAGTCTCACTGTAATTATATATTTGAATATGATCTATTTGCATAAAACTGGTACAATACAAAAATAGCAAAAAAAAATAAGTTTGATAGCCTTAAACAATTAGCCTGTAATATTTTTAATGTAAATTTTGTTGGCTTCTGATTAATGACTTGATATGATAAATAATTTATGTTTGAAATGAAAGCTTATGTCAAAGAATAGAATCTAAGTAGTGTCTTTCATGTATATTATATACATACATACATACATATATAATGCATTTTTATTATTTAACATTTAAAAAGTAAGAAGCAATTTTAGGAAGCAAATCTGAAATTGAGTTTTTTTTTTTTTAAGTAATTCATGCATTATCACATTTAGATTGTGAATTCTGTTGCTATTATAGAAGCAGCATTCTTTCTATAAAGTGACAGCCACCTTTTCTCAGCCTTAAGGTATATGGCACAAGTTCACAACAAGTCAATGTGACATGTTGCTATTTGCCATTAATAATTTGTCAGCCTTATAAGTTTTTTATGAGGCCAGAAGTTTTCTTTAGTAATGAAGAGAGGGTTTTGTACTTAGGTATACACTTGTTCCTTAGTGATATACTGTGTGTGTTTTTTTGTATATATTTGTAAAAACACTAGGGAAAAAATAAACATGGACTGGAAAAGTTTGTGGTTTCCTAAATCCATAAAGTAAATTAAAACAGGCTTATTGTTGCTGTTGTCAGTTAAAAAAGACTGGATTTTTCAGAACATCCCCTAACGAGGTTATTAAATCCCTGCTAAGTACCAGCTTCTTTTCCTTGGACACTGGAGCTACCAGCAGGTGACTGGAGCCTCATTAAGGCTGCAACACAGGGTCAAGGATTAGAATTGCTTCTGGCTGGGATATCTGAAAAAATCAGAGCCTTTAAATCACTACACTTGCGTTCAAATTAGACAGTATTACATACTTTTTACAAAAATCTCAAAGCGTCCCTAATTAACCATGAAAAGTACAATGTTGGATAATTGTTAAATGGAACAAAGTGTTACAGTTTGGGGAGGCACTAGACATTGTACAAATCTTTTTTATTGCCCCTGTCTCATTTGATCCGTACAGTGATTTTGTGAGCCTCCAGGGCAGCTCTTATTAAACTCACATCATAAAAAAGTAAACTGAGGCACAGAGAGAACAGTAATTTGCCTAAGATCACATAGCTACTAGGATAGGATCATAGTTTTTGATAATTTGTCTCTTAAATTCACCATTACTGAATTATATCTGTCCTGTAGAGCACTTGGATCATTTTCTCAACCAGGAGCCGATATAACAGCCCCTCATCACCCTCCCTCATGCCCTCCCACCAAAGGAGTTTTTGAAATTGTGTAAGGGTGTTTTGGTTGTCACATAACAGTTGCTGGCATTTATTTACTTACTTTTAAAGATTTTATTTCTTTACTTATTTTAGAGAGAGAGAGGGCAGGAGAGAACATTGCGGGGAGATGTCGAGGGGGCCTCAGAGAGAATCTGAAGCAGGTTCTGTGCTTAGCACAGAGCACCAGGCAGGACTTGATCTCAGGTCCATGAGATCGTGACCTGAGCCGAAACCAGGAGTCAATTGCTTAACTGACTGGGCCACCCAGGCGCCCCAACAGTTGGTGACATTTCCTGGGTGGAGGGTTGGGGGTAGTTTCACAGTAAACTTTTTCTGCTCTCAAATCTTGTAATAGGTCTTTGGAGAAATATTTACAATCCCTATGCATACGAGGAAAGGAGATTCTTAGAATTTTATATGCGTGTTTAAATTCCACTTAGGACATTTATTCCTGTTTTCATTTGCTTTTATAAAAGATGTAAGATTATATGATTAAAAATGCTTATTTTCTGAAGAATTTATACGTAGAATTGGTAAAATAATGATAGCTGTAATTCCTCATTCCCGGTTTGGCTTTCAGCTAGAACGTGTGCACATAAAAACATACCTATATTTCCTGTATATCTAGTGTATTTGTTTAGCTGTTATCCTTCCATGTTAGTAATGTCCCTATTGGAACAATAATTTTTAAAACTCTTTTAAATTTGGTATCCTCCTACTATGCCGGATCACCAAAGCTCTGGTTAGCTCCTGCTATTCTGAGACCAAGGGGAAGGGTAATTAGCCTCAGGCTTTGCCTGAAGAAACAGCAGCAAGTGTTCTTTTTGCAAGTAAATTTGCATCTTTTTGCATATATTTAATATTTGATTTGAAAGGGCTAACTATTTTATTTCCTGAATATCTAATTTGACTTTTGGAATGTTAAGGGTAGTAGTATTGTTGCCATTTGACAAGTTAAGTAATAAAAATAAAATACCATATTGTGTTGCTACTTAACTACAATTAGGTAAAATAAGTATTTGGTTTCATGGATGCAGTAGACTTCCATCTTCTGCCCTTCTCATTCGTGAAAGGGGATGAGAAAATGGGTAAGTTTTAAAGTCTTTTCCTATTAAAAGCATAGTCTTTGAATACAATATATGTGTATAGAGAGATATATACTTACTGCCATAAATAAGACATACGGCCTGTGTGCAGTTGATTAACATTGAGCTTATAAATATGCTTCCAAAAGTAATAGATCAAGAGTTAGTTAATAAGTTGGAAAAAGAACACATAAAAATCACATTCATGTCATATTTTATTAAATACATATTTCAAAGTTAGAATTAATAGACATACCATATACCTCAGAAACAAATGACCCTTTAGACATTAATGGGAGACCTCCATTTTATGTGCTTATAATTTTCTTTAATTTTTATTTAGCTGAGTTTTTTTTTACAAAGTATTTTTAAAGTTGCATATTTATCAACATAAAAAGGATTATATATGATTACATCATATATAGTAGGGTTGAAATTGCTGGAGGGAATCAACTGAACTTGATTTAGTCTATTTTATGGGAACTCTTTCAAAGTATATCATAGCTCTCTGGTTTCCGTGGTTAAGCTTTTCAATACTTCAGAGTATTAACAATTACAAATGATATGGGTTGGATTTATATTTGTGTAGACCTGTTTTTATTTTTTAAAATTTTCATAGGGAAATCTATTATTTGAAATTACTTAGTTGTGACTGTATCCATTCTTCTAGTAACTAAGGACATTTGGCTGTAATTCTTTTTTTTATCTGAAAGATTAGTTGACATTTCTTAAAAAGTATATTCATACAATTATTCCCTTATTTTATCTCTGTCCTCTTCTAATGGTGGAAAGTTATGCAAAGCAAACCTAAGCAAACCACCTAGGAGCGGGGCTTGCGCTTGCGGCCCATGTACTGGGTATCAGGTCTGACCTCCTTGCCCTGCCACCTACACTATCCTCGTTATTGTTGAAACCTGAATGTATTGTGTCCTAATTATTGCTGCAGTGGTATATAGAGAACAAACTGCCCAGAAATTAATATCAGAATCTCACTGAGGGATTTTATAGTGACCAGCTTAAAAGGATAAATCACTTATTTGGGACCCTTAAAATAGCAGGGATTGGGGCACTTGGGGTGGCTCAGTCTGTTGAGCATCCAGCTCTTGGTTCTGGCTCAGGTCCTGATCTCATGGGTCCTGGGATTGAGCCCCACGTTGGGCCCTGTGCTCAGTGGGGAGTCTGCTTGAAGATCTTCCTCTGCTCCTCCCCCCTCCACGCTTTTTCTCTCTCTGTCAAATAAATACATCTTTAAAAAATAGCAGAGACTGCTGTAAATGAACATATGAGTGAAAAAAATATATACAGTGTGCAGGAGCAAGAGGTTAGAAGACCGAATACCATGGAAGAGATTTATTAGTCCGTATCCGTACAGGTTGGTTCTGATGGCCCGTCAGCCCCCCGCTGTCAGGCCTGCCATTGCAGCGGGCTGGTCCACACAGGCCCGGGATCACTCGGCTGGGCCAGGCCCCGCCGTTGGGCCACCCGCACGTCCACGGAGACTGATCCACTGGTGAAGTCATGCTGGGAAGTCTGGAAATACTTGGAATAGTCTCCCGGAGGCTGCAGGCCCGGTGAAGTCACTGATGCACGTGATGCATCCTTGGAAGCACCTTTGTGCTCCACAGTGTGTGTGGGTCACAGCACAGTAGGGTTAGGACCCGGAGACCCCGAAGGACGAACCAGATAGGGCGTGAGTTCTCGGCGGTTCTCTCTGAGGTTGTAGTGTCAGCTAGCGGGCCCTTGCATTTCTTAAAGTTTTTTAAAGATTTTATTTATTCATTCATGAGAGACCCAGAGAGAGGCGGAGACCCAGGCCAAGAGAGAGGCAGGCCCCATGCCCAGAGCCCGACGGGGACTCGATCCTGGGACCCGGAGTCACGCCCTGGGCCAAAGGCAGGCACCCAACCGCTGAGCCCCCTGCCCCCCCGTCTTTCTCTGTACCCCTTAGCCTTCCCCCCACGCCTTCTCCTGTCCCCTGTCATTCTCAGCACGCGGGCTTGGACGGCCCACAGCACCCCCCCGCCCGGGGGCGGGGAGCCTGGCACTGCTCTGCCACCAGCACCTGTGCCAGGCCTGGTGTTTCAGGGTCCCTCCTGCGAACTTGCTGACACTGGACGTGAATGGAGCCACCTAGTATTAGAGATCCTGGAATAATGAATAAACATACGCTCTTTGTGATTCTTTGTCAACTATGTCCATTGAGAACCCCTCGTAAAGGGCACACCTCTGTTCTGTGCATAACTCACAAGTGCGTGAGAGCACAGGCCGCACCATCACTCTCCTGCAGCACGTTTGCTAGTCCTAAAGCTGCATAACTCCCTGTCTTCCTTACTGGGTGATTGCCTTCGCTTAGAGAAGCCAAACAGCTTATCTCAACACCTTCACATTCCTGAATACGCAAGCTTTACACAAATCATTCCTCCAGCAATGTTCTTTTGCATGATCAGTGTTCAGATTCTTTTTTAGGGTCATTATGTTAAAAAGTATGGAAGAGAGCCTGTGATTAGGGTGTGTTCACAAACAGGCAGCATTTTATGATGGAAAAGGTAAGGTGCTGAAAGATCAAAATAAAGGCATTAAAGAAAAAAGTTTATCAAGAAATAAAGAGGAAAAAAATTGTATAGTACCATGGTTCTAATTCAGAGGCATGCAAATAATGTATAAGAAATCATGGTCTTGGAATCCCTGGCTGGCTCAGTGGTTGAGCGTCTGCCTTTGGCTCAGGCTGTGACCCTGAGGTCCTGGGATCGAGTCCCACATTGGGCTCCCTGCAGGGAGCCTACTTCTCCCTCCGCCTGTGTCTCTGTCTCTGTCTGTGTGTCTCTCATGAATGAATAAATAAAATCTTAAAAAAAAAGAAAATAAATTATGTTTTTTGCTCATCAAGAAGATAGAAATAAGGTTAGACTCAACTATTGTGTTTATTCTTTTTCAAAATATTCTTTCAAAATAAAAATATATGCATACAATTTAAAGGAAAATAGGACAGTATGGAAGATTTTAGGACAAAAATAAAAAGATGGAATTATTTAACATCCAAAGGTATATCCTTGTTAATGTTGTGATTCATCAATATATGAATATTTCATAAATATCTGTATGGATATATATGTGGTAGATAAAAGGATTTGTACTTTTCTTTTTGATAAACAATACATAATATACATTCTAGTTGGGTTTATAAGAAAAGAATTTTGAAAAGACACTAATTTTTGAAACTTTTTATTTTTTAAAAAATATTTATTTATTTATTCATGAGAGACACAGAGAGAGAGGCAGAGACACAGGCAGAGGGAGAAGCAGGCTCCTCGCAGGGAGCCTGATGCAGGACTTGATCCTAGGACCCCGGGATCACGACCTGAACCAAAGGCTGGTGCTCAACCCTTGAGCCACCCAGATGCCCCATTTTTGAACCTTATTTTTATGTATTGTCTTTGTAATATATATGTGCGTGTTGTATGTGTGTACGTACACACTCAAACATGTTTTAGGTATGTTTCTCTTTTTAATGATGCTCATAGTTTAGGCAAACACCATTCTGACTTCTGTCTATAGATAAGTTTTGCTTATTTTTTTTTCAGTTTTGCATTTTTCTGTGCTTCATAAAATGAAATAATGTGGTATGCATTCTTTTTTTTTGTGGTATGCATTCTTTTTGCATCTGTCTTCTTTCATGGAGCGTACTACTTTATAGATTCATTTATGTGTCATTTGTATAGTGGTAATTTCTTATAAATACACCACAATTTGTTTATCCGTTCTCCTATTGATGTACATTTATGTTTCTGATTTTCTGTTTTGCTGTTATGAATAAAACTCCAGTGAAAAGTTTTCTATAAGTCTTTTTGTGGACATATGTTTTTAACTTGTGTGTGTTTGGTGTCGGAGTTGAGTGGGGTTGTATATTTAGGAGTGAAATTGTTGGGTTATAAGATGGGACTATATGTGATTTCATAAGAAACTGCCAAAGAGGAAAACTCAGTATGAAGGTGATTTCTGGTTAAAAGAATGTTAATTATGTCTAATACATCTCTCATGATATAAATAGGGTTAAAGATGAAGTGTTCAGAAGCAATTAGAATCTTTGTCCCTGTATATAGATGTATTAGTCATATAAAACTGCCTCTCATAAGGCCAGTATAATTCATTAGTGAATGTAAGCTTTTAGGGTGAATTATTTTAAGACATTTCTACATGTTCCAGAGCCCCCAAACTCATGCTTTTTTATGCTAAAACAAATGTAATTACATAAATAGTTATCATAGTATAACTTAAGACATTTTGTTTTCATTATTTTTTCTAGAATACCTGATTCCTGCTCTTGCTATTGTCCTTTGTAGCGTGCTGTATATCAAGGCTGTATTCAGAGACAAAACACATATGATAATCGATATTTATGTAATTGACTCATTGATGCAAATAATTGGTACTTGGTGCAAGTAAGTAAATACAGGCCAGTAAAAGCTAAATAAATCAATGAAAATCATACAAATATGTAAATGATATCTTACTCTTTGAACAAGTTGACATCAGTGGGGGAACAATGCCTGCGACTATCACAGCTCTAAACTAAAATCATGAATGTCTGGGAGGGAAGATGTCCGCACATTGATTCTTCTGTTAAGACAGAGGCAAAGGAAATCCAGGCTCTTCCTTGTGAATGTCAAAAAATAAGAAGAAATGATCATAGCCCCAATTCAAGGTATTAAGTAAAGTTCTTCACAAAGCCTATGAGTAATTTGAAGGTACAAAAATTGTGAGTCAAAAAAAAAAATTGTGAGTCATTAGTTTTGAATAAAAGGGAAGGTCAAAAATCTCCGGAGCCGCATAGTATTAAAGGAGCAAAGGATTAAGGTTTTGTTAGATTTCCTTTTTAAAATCCCTTTCCTTGATGGCAGTCTAGAGGGCAAGAGCATGCTTCTTCTTTTTTCTTTTTTTTAAATCTCAAATATCCCTTTGATTGGTTTGAATGTAAATAGAAGGAATCAACTTGTTTTCTCACTTTCATACCAGACTAGATAGTAACACAGACTTGGGCAAAGTTCTGCATAAACATCACTGCCTGGTTCCCACTCCAGACATTCTGACTTCCCTGGCCTGGGATCCAAATATGGTCTCAAGATATTTGGAAGCTCCTTGGTATTTCTCATGTGCAGCAGCCTTTGGGAACCGCCTTGTTAGAGCCTTGTAGCTCGTAATGCTCCATGCGCTTGTTTTGCAGGTGGAAATGCTGAGTCCCAGAAGAAGGAAAGGACTAGCCCAGGTTCACACAATATCTGTGGCAGAGCCAAGATTGGCTATAGTATTTGTGTACCCCACTGATATACCCCTCCCATCCTATTGCTTCTCTAGGTAATCAACCTCCCTGTGCTTTGATTTTCTCATTTGTAAGATGAGGGTCCAGTGGTACCTACTGGTAGGGTGGTTGTGCTGGTCAAAAAAGATGATGTTTCCGGAGTGCTTAGCATGGTGCTTGATTTACAGCACACAACATCCATTTATAGTGGCCGTTGCTGTTTTGTTCTGGGGGCACAGAAACGAATGAGCTGCCCAAAGGACAGTGAGGACCAGGACTGAGAGTCTGCTCTCTGTACCTGGCATTCAGTATAGACTCTGACGTTTAATAAAAGTTTTTCAATGTGGAGGCACCTGGGTGGCTCAATCTGTTAAGCATCTGTCTTTGACTCAGGTTATGATCCTAGGGTGTCTGGATGAGTCCCGCATCCAGTCCCAGCTGAGCTGGGAGCCCACTTCTCCCTCTCCTGCTCCCCTACTCTCTCTCTCACTCTCTCTCTCTCTCTCTCTCACTCACTTTCTCTTTCTCTCACAATTAAATAAAATATTTTTTAAAAAAGTTTTTTCAATGTGAGGAAAAAAGTCCCCTCCCTTTATTCAAAATATATGTATTTGCATATTTCTTTTTATTTATTATGTATTTACATATATATTTCTACAATATATTATATAATTTTATATTTTATAATTTATATTATATAATTTTATATTTTATAATTACAATATATTATATAATTTTATAATTATATATAATTTTATTATATATATAAAATTGCCTATTGACATCACTGAAATTAATAAGCTAAGTTAAAGTGTAATTGGAATCATGTGGTAGCAGATAGATTTTTAAAGAGATATGAAAAGGATAAAATACGTAACTTAATTTTCTTCTTTTTTTTTTATTTTATTTTTTATTTTTATTTTTTTTTAAATTTTCTTCTTGAATCTTAGTTTAGTCCATAATGTGTTAAAGGTAATTATAATTGAATGCTTAAGTCTTCTGAAAAATGCTTTCTACCTTGTCAGCGTCATGCCTATGGCACATCCATGTAATCTGTGAAGAATCGCCACGTTTAACAAAGTCATTAGGTTTCCTAAGTGCTTGTAACATATTACAGTGCATTAAAAGTAATTTTTATCACACAATAAAAGGAACGTTTGTAGTTCATTATTCTGCTTCATATATTAGGAAGTTATGTGCCTTTAAATTCTAGTCTTTTCAGTGGAGTGCCCTACATTTGTATTGTGATTTATGGTTTACAGAGTTAGAGCACATACGTGATTTTAAACAGTTCTAATATTCTTGAATTATAAAAAATCAACCCACTTTAGAAATGTGTTCTGAACCCCCTAAGACATCAGATATGTTATTCAAAGAGCCATAGATAGGTGAAATTTAAAATACCCCTTTCTATTCATCTTACAAATTACCTTTATATTTTAGGTACTCTCTTTGAATATCACCAATAATTGTATCCTGACACATGAATGGTATTTTTCATTAAATGATCGTTATTAAAGATTAATCTTTATATACATTTAAATCTCTAATGAAGTAACTTTTTTCTTTTCTGTATTATAATCAAATCGTATATATGATAGTTAAATACTTAAAGTAGCCACAATTTTTCATCAACTTGGTTTTACTCAATACTTTGTTTTTTTTTTAATTCACATACAAAAAGGATATTTTTTCTCTAAAAAATCATCAAAAATTATATAATCTATGTTTTTTATCCCTGGAAAATGCCCTCATTTCATTATCCCAAAAAAGTATTATTTCAACATTGTACTACTTTCTTCCCACTCCACCTGTCTTCATTTTAAAACAACTGACCTCTGTAAATTTAGAGAGAAAATAGAGGATGTCAGGTGGGAACCTCCTCATTTCTTTGCTCCCTGTTCTCATTGGCAACCATCTCTGTCCTTCTCTTTATTTCTGACTCAGGTTAATTGGAGTCTTCTTGGTGCGAGTCCACCAATCTCTTGTCATTTGGACATCTTTCCCCACTCTTTAATGACTTTGTTCCCCTCCATCAGTTGTTGTTTTGTCTTGTTATTTCTTTAAACAAATCTACGAACAGACCAGCTAATGAAGCATAAAAAAAACAAAAACAAAAAACGTTATCTCTAGGTCACGTGGGGCCAATTCCCCTCAATATGAATCTTTTTCTACTCCTTGAACCTCCTTCACATCACCATTCCTAATGGCCCTAGTTGAATGTGGGATCTCCCTGTTTTCTTCCTATTCTATTAGTGCTGTAACGATCCAACAGGAATCCCTACCTCAGGAATATCTGGCCTGTCTTTCCAGCACCCATCATAGAAGGCTTCAGGGGCATTTATGATAAAACCCAAACCTCCTAGCATATTAAATTGGTTGGGAACATGAGATTCTAACTGTCTGGAAATTTTTGCTGGGCCTCAAGGCAAAGAATCGTGAATGCCAAGTATCCCTGTTCTGTTCTACAGCGAGATACGAGACTGCAGGTAGATTTGCAGAATAGTTCCCTGATCTAGCTCTAACTTTTGCTAATGTCTCACCTTTAGGTTAGTTAATAAAAAGCAAAGAGGATCCCTGGTGGCAGTCAAGCTGTCCCCAGCTAAAGCACCAGGCTGTGGGATTACCTGAATTTCAGTGGGATGGGGAGGTTCACAGGTTCACTGCCGAAGGAATGAACCCCCACTCACAGGTGGTCCCATTTAGCAATCTCCAGCAGGGGAATTTCTGTGGAACTGCGAGGGCTTCCCAGGAAGCAGAGTTAGCACTAGGATTCCTTCACAGCCACGCACAGTGGATTGTAGCTACCTCGCCCGGGAAGACCCTTTGTGCAGTCACTTCTCCTTCTCCTGGGCCAACTAATGATGGTCGCAGCAAGTGGCAGAGGAAAGGTATAGAGCCTGGTTAAGAAATAGTGTGACTTATTCTTCAAGTCCTTTACTTGAGTCAGGACAACCTATAAGAAAGAGAGTTGAAAGTATGATTGAGATTTCATTAGGTCAGAGGGTTCTGGTATGTTTTGTTTTGTTGTTTTTAAATACCGGAGAGTTGATTAGAAAGTTAGAGAATCTGGAGGAGGTAACATTCCAGGGTCAGGGGAAGGAGATTTGATGTTGCAAGGAAGAGAGGCAGCTACTTGTGCCTATAGTGTCCTATAGACTTTTTAAAAAAGAAAATCACTCCAGTTCTAGTAGGAAACAAGATCTTTAAATATTTGTTCTCTATTATCTATCTTCATCTTTCATCACTAGCCCTCCAATCCTAAACTCTTATTTTCCCTTTTTAAAAATTTTATTTAAATTCAATTTGCAACATGTAGTGTAACACCCAGTGCTCATCCCATCAAATGCCCTCCTTAGTGCCCGTCAACCAGTCACCCCATCTCCACAATCGCCTCCCTTCAGCAACCCTTAGTTTCCCAGAGTTAGGAGTCTCTCATGGTTTGTCTTCCTCTCTCATTTTTTCCCCACTCAGTTTCTCCCCTACTCTTAAGGTCCTTTCGCTATTTTTTATTTTTTTTAAATTAAAAAAAAGATTTTATATATTTATGACACACACACACACACACACACACACACACACGGAGGCAGAGACACAAGCAGAGGGAGAAGCAGGCTCCATGCAGGGAGCCCAAAGTGGGACTCGATTCCGGGACTCCAGGATCACGCCCTGGGCTGAAGGCGGCGCTAAACCGCTGAGCCACCCAGGGATCCCACTTTCACTATTTTTTATATTCACTATATGAGTGAAACCATATTGTCCTTCTCCGATTGACTTACTTCACTCAGCAGCATACCCTCCAGGTCCATCCACATTGAAGCAAATGGTGAGGATCAGTCCTTTCTGAGGGCCGAGGAATATCCCAATGTATACATAGACCACAGCCTCTCTATCCATTCATCCGTCGATGGACACGGAGGCTCCTTCCACAGTGTGGCTACTGTGGATATTGCTGCTGTAAACATCGGGGTGCAGGTGTCCCGGGGTTTCGCTGCATCTGTATCTTTGGGGTAAATCCCCAGCAGTGCAATTGCTGGGTCTTAGGGCAGATCTATTTTTACCTCTTTGAGGAACCTCCACACAGTTTTCCAGAGTGGCTGCACCAGTTCACATTCCCACCAACAGTGCAGAGGGTTCCCCTTTCTCCACATCCTCTCCAACATTTGTGGTTTCCTGCCTTGTTAATTTTCCCCATTCTCACTGGTGTGAGGTGGGATCTCATGGTGGTCTGGATTTGTATTTCCCTGATGGCCAGTGATGCGGAGCATTTTCTCATGTGCTTGTTGGCCACGTGTAGGTCTTTTTTGGAGAAATTTGTTCATGTATGACTGGATTGTTTGTTTCTTGGGTGTTGAGTTTGATAAGTTCTTTATAGATCTTGGATCCTAGCCCTTTATCTGATAGGTCATTTGCAACTATCTTCTTCCATTCTGTAGGTTGTCTCTTAGCTAAACTCTATGTCTTATCAAAATACTCTGAACACCATTCATCACCTTCTTGACTCAACTGACTCCTATTTGATCTTAAGACTCAGTTCAGGAATGATCTTCTTAATGGAGCCTCCCATAATGTCTTACCCAACTGTATGTAACGTTAGGTGCTCCCTTACATGTTCTTACGGCACCCCACTCGCTTCCATCCCATCACCCATCAACCTGGTGGCCTTATTTGTCTTTCCTTTGAGACCATGTAATTCTCTTTTGTAGCTGCATCCCTGACCCAGGTTGCTGTGTCTTTAATAGACTCAAAGAATTTTATAAATGCAAATTAATTGATAATGTTAGCCTTAAATTGAGATATAATATAAATTAAAAAAATACTTCAAATGTAGTACACTAATAGGAATTTTTAAAGAGATTGCAGATAAAGTAGTTTCCATAAAAGATGAAATTCAAAATGTTGCTGGTGCCTATTATTAATACCGTTGTGTAACCACTTGGAAGCTCTCTCTTGTGCATGCATGTCTGTGTCTCTGTGTCTGTCTGTCTGTCACTCTGTCCTTGGGCTGGGAAGATGCATAAGTACAATACCGCTCACCCTTCAGCCGTCAAGTATTTTCGGTCTCTTATCTCATTACAAAATACACTTGAGAGGTCCTTTTCATTCTAGGTGTTTCAGTCCTTCCCTGCTGATACTTTTACTCTTTCTTCTCCCTGCTCCCTGATCTGACCCTTGCCAGACATAGTTATTGGCCGTTTCCCCACCTCTCAAAGTGTTTTCAGAATTAAGTTTTCTTTAAAACATTAATCTATATGAATAAAAATACGATGTGGCTTTGTTTGCTCGCTTTTCTCATTCGGATTTCTAAGGCTTCTGCTAGGACTTTAGCTGACTAGCCATAATTCACTAACAAAAAACAAAGAAACCCAAAAGGGATTTAAGGAGAAACGGGGGTGAGGGCCACCTTGCCAACCCTCAGCCCTCGCATGGACCCACTCCCATGAGGGACAACCATAAGGGGAAGAAAAATGTTCAATTTTTGTTCTTCCAACACTTTCCTGACCCTGCGTGAACTTGCAGAGGCTTATTCTTGTGATTTTGGCACAAAGCATAATGAAGTCTGTCAGCTTGAAGGCCGAGTGGAGACCATCAGGGAGCTCCTGTGCCTGACAGGACCCCGAGAACCCCGTCATCAGGCCGCCTCCGCTGGTGCTTGTGGACAGGGACCAGTCCCAGCTCTGCCGAGCCCCTCACGGAGAACGGTGTGGACTCTCCCCAGGGCCTGGTGCCAGCTCATGTGGAGCCATGGAGGGCTTTTAGCAGCTACTTTGAAATCTTACTCTAATAAGGTTGATTAGTTTAGGAAATTTAACACAGGCTTCCTCATTTAGGGGGGATTTGCTAAACAACAACATAGTCTTATAATTTTGATGCCAGAATTATTTTACTGAGATTGCGGTCTGCTCTGAAAGCAGTTATGCAGATGTGATACTTTATATATATATATAAAGTTCACAGAATACACATGATAGATAAAGGGAATATTTTGGAAGCATTTATAAATATGTAATTAGATTTCATTCAGGACCACCAAATGAATTTTCAGGTTGTAGAGCAGCTGATCAAAGACAAAGGTGAAGCATACCAAGTGTTATCCCTAGCTGGCATGTCAAATACATCTGTTTTTAACAATGCACCCTCTTCCAGTACTGAATTTTATTTTTTTATTTTTTATTCATGAGAGATACAGACTTAGAGAGAGAGAGGCAGAGACACAGGCAGAGGGAGAAGCAGGCTCCTCACAGGGAGCCTGATATGGGACTCGATCCTGGATCCCAGGATCATGACCTGAGCTGAAGGCAGGCATCCAACCACTGAGCCACCCAGGCGTCCCCTGAATTTTGAGTGGAGTTGAGGGAAGGATTAAAACCTCAAGCATTCTACAAGTTTTCCAAAACGTTGCCACAATGATTTAGAGAACTCTATGAAGTTTAGTGCATATTACTTTGTTATACTCCCTTTAATGTTATTTGCATTTGTAAAAATTAAGGCTCAGGTGTAGTGCATATTTTGCTTAGATTCTTTTTTTAATATACTATATAAATGAGACATTGCAGTTTGTTCACACTAAATCTTTTTAGACTTAAAAATACCCCCACGTACCCACACATCTCAAAAGATTTGGCAAACTTCAATGAAAGCAATTATTGTTAATTTCAAAGACTGCAAAAATATCCTAGATATTTGTCAGTTTGCCTGGGACTATTTTGGACACAAATGGTAGAAGAGATTAATTTTCTATTGTCATATGGCCATTAGTCATCAAAAAAAAAAAAAAAACCCAAAAACCCAGATAATGTGTTAAGGGGTATTGTTTGAAGTTACTTCAGAAATATTTCCAGCTGTGTCTAACATTAATAGTATTGAAGCATTTCTCCCAAATATTTGGCCTTGTTAACCGTTTTGGATTGTGAAGAGGTGGAGTTCAGGTAAAATGTAGTTCTCTCTGTATGTCTACCTGTGAAGCCTGTGTCACACCTGTGTACCCCCTTTGAGATCAGCATATGACTCACCAGATTAGTTCGGCAGAAAAAAGCATCAGACAAATGGAGCACATGGAATTTACTTACACTTTAACTGATGATTTGAAGGTGACTTTGATAAAATTATTTTTGTTGTTGTTTTAAGTAAATTATGACTAAAATGTTAGTATTTTCTCTGCAGGTCAGGGTAGTTTCCATTGTACAAGAGAATAATATTTCCTGGGCCCATTTCAAACATAGAGAAAGGATGGTTTGTGTTGTGTGCATATAGTATTTAAGGTAGGTGTTGCAATACATTAAAATAGAAAAGAGATCACTGCTCCAGTTATTAGCATTTGAAAACCTATGTAGAAAATATAGAAACAATGGAGAGTATTGAATAGAAGGCATAGAAAAATCTAGGCAGTTTGCCCTCAGCCAAAGGGTGTCGATTTAATACTTACACCCCATATTTTTATTATTTGATTATTTGATTATTTTTTGTTATTATTACCTCCATTATTATTATCTTAAATATAATCACATGTCCATAATGGAACTGACTCTGAAACATCTTGAATGCTTACTCTCTGTTTTCTTAACTGGTTGATCATTCTCCCTAACAAACATGTTTCTTAAGAACTGGCTCCCGACTCTTTTTGCTATTCTCTTTATATTTTCTTTCATATATAAGAAGATGACTATTAAATAGGTAATTTAGGGTTTTTTTAACCTGTACTTCCCTTTCCCCAAACACTGAAATCTCTACCTAGATTCCCAGTTTCCATATGCATCTCAAAATTCCAAACTGAACATTTAATATTTGTCTTAGAAAGTCCTTTCTCAGTATTTTTGTACTTTTGACAAAATAGCAATGTCATTTTTGTATTGAACTGTGCTTGCACAATTGTGGTCTCTTTCTTACACTCCTATTGGCCTCAAATAAACAAAACACATTTATTTGATTTCCCAAAATGGTCATGAGTGTCCTACTAAAGATTCAGGGGAAAACTTAGAAAAGGGATTTAAGTCTCTGTCACAAAAATAACACTAAATTTAGAACTAAGCTTCCCAGTTAATTAAAAAGTTTTTTTGACTATCCAAAAATAAGTTGTCACTGGTCTCATTCCATCTATTCTCCATTCAGAGCCCATACTGAAGTGTCTTGTTTCCTTCCTTTCCTCATACCTTCTGGAACTACCTCCCTGGTGTTTTCATTTTCCCTTATGCAGAGTAATTCCACTTGCCTAAGCTTGACTCCCAAACTTGTATGTGTAAAGCCAGCTAGAGGCACCCCTGAATACAGTAGGCTTCTATTTCACAGGATTTAGCCTCTGGCGAAGAATTCATGATTTGTAGGAATAGTTTTCTATAATATCAGCTCTCCTTGCTTCTTCCCTAAGCAGTCCCCGTATTCCATTTACTTTTATTAATCGAAATCACCTCTCTTTTGGCCTCTCTTTTCTGTGAGCCACATACCACCTGGACTTTCATTTCTTAATTTTTTCTCCATCTTCAGAGATTCATTCACTTCATTTATTATTGAATAAAATACTTCTGGATTTCTTGTTTTAATTAGCTCGGTGACCTTGGGCCTGTTCTGAGAAAAGATTCTGTACCTTTACTACAGTCATAGTAATTCTTTTTGATAGGGTTTTTGTGAAGTTACCTTGCACCATGCTGGGCACTCAGTCCTAAGTGATTAAATATAATAATTCCTTATTTTCTTCTTTGGAGTCCCATTGAGTATTAAGTGACTTTAGGGCATTACGATGATCATCCCCTCTCTCTCTCTTTTTAATTTTCTTCTGTTTCTCTACACTAAATTGTAAAGTTCTTAAGAGCAGAAACTTGGTGCTTAAAGAGCATTGTGGACAGTGATAAGAGTCAAACATTTTTCAAATACGTGAATTTTTAAGAATATTACTTTAGGAAGTTACCTGAAGCAGTAAGTCTTTATAGTCAATAAGATTATAATGATGTTTGGTGATAGATGGTGACTACGCTTATCATGGTGAGCACTAAAGTATAGAATTGTTGAATCATTATGTTGGACATCTGAAACAGATGAAACACTGCATGTTAATTATACTTCAATTAAAAAAAAAATACTAGTACCTAAAAAACATGTTTACAAAAAGGAAGTTACCCTATAGTATGTGGTGAGGTTTTTGAGGAGGGGTGTGGGGCCTAAACTCTCATTATGTTGTAAGTATCTTTCTTTGGGTTTCTAGGATGAATGTGAGTCCTAATTGAGAGAGTATTTCTAACTAAGCTGGTATATTGCAGCTTGTTCCTTTGAAATATATCCATTAATACTGTAATTCACTTTTCCCATTTTTCTTTACTTTTCTTTGTTCCTTTCTTTTGACTTGCTGCTTTTAAATACCCATTTGTGCTTGAAGTTGATCACACACACACACACACACACACACACGTTTCCTTAATAAGAGAAGAAGGAAATTATTTGGGTATGCTCATGTTTTGACTATGACTTTTTTAAAATATATATAACTTTTTCTTTGATTTAAAAAAATACAAAAAAAAATTTATAGCCAAAGTTTTCCCAGATAAAAGGTGGAATCGAGTGGAAGGAAAAAAACCAAAGGTTTTATACAGGATAATATTCAAAGCAACTTGCCTATGTTCTTTGAGTTTGAAGGTGGTGATTAGGTTTTCAGATTTAGAGAAGTGTGAGACAACCTAATTAAACACCTTTTTGCTGAAAAGCAGCTCGATAAATCCAGATTGCTTTGGGAACCTCTCAAAGCTTTTATCAGAAAGCTAATACTGCAAAAGTCTTTTAAACTAATAGCTTTTGAAAAATTATTTCCCAGACTGAAAATAATTTATAAAAATATTTAAATAAAATGCATGCTAGAATCCTACATTGGACAGATGCAAAAATGTATCTTCAAAAGTATTAGATTTTATAGTCCATAAGTGCGCCAGTACATATTTTCTAATAATAGTTAAGACAAATTAATTTAATTACTTTATGACCCCTTAGATCTCAGACTTCTCTTTACAAATTCTTAGTAATTATATATTAAGGGGATTGTATAGAGATGCGGATGAAGAAAGAAAAGCAAATCATTATAGCTTGTTGTTGTACAGAAAGCTTTTCTCTGTGAGCATAGTGTCTTATTATTGCTGTCATTGGAAGTATACTTATTAGATGTGAGTGGTTTACCTGTAAATGCAATGAAATACATTTTGTTATTCTGTAGCATCATTCAATAGCATGCCTGCCTTTCCAACAAAAATATTTCTGGGTGGTTCTGACTGACTTTCAGTGCCCCAAATACTTTATATTACCCATTTTGTCATTCTGTAAAGTGAGATGGATGGACTCAGTGAACCCAAAGATCGCTTCTAATCTCTGACAACGTATGATTTTATGACTTGATGTTTTTTGTTTGGTAAGAGAAAATGGTGATGGATTTAAGGAGATTGCGAGGATTCCTTTATTTAGCTGAACATAAGCAACAGCAGTATCAGAGAATATTTAATAAGATGGTATTACAGTTTGAAGGGAGCATGAAATTGCAGTTAGATGGTGAGTAAGGGTGGTGTAAACAAATCCACACACTATTGGGTTGATTAAATTTATCTTTCTGAAAACTGAATCTATGGTGATCTATTATATTACAAATGAAATTTGATGAAAATTAATGAAGCTGAATCCTTATTAGGTGGCCCTGCTTTTCTTCATGTTTGATTGATAGCAAAGGATTGCTACTGTCTTTTAGTAATTAATCTCCTTTGTGCCATAGAACAATTTTTTTTATTTAAAACAATTTATTCACAGTTAATACAATTATGGATATGAAGCAATTAAACATTGGCTTATATTCAGAATAAAGAAAAACTAATTGATAAACTGAATTCTTCATGCATAGAGCAACAGCAGTACAGTCTTGCTGTGGGGTGATTCTGTGGATGTGAATATCAACATCATTTTGGCTTCTAAAGTGAAATCTTTAAAAAAATAAAATAAAATGGTTACTTTCAGTTACAGAATTTTGTTTCTTTAACTCTTTAAAAGCTTTCACTAATGTGTCCAAAAATGGCAATTTCCCAGACAGTATGCTGTTTGATTGCAAACTCTTCATTTGGGGATTTTTTTTTTTTTTCAAGGCAAGGTAGGGTCTAGCTAATTATTTCAAATGATCCATTCATTTAAAATTACTTGTCTTTGAAGTATATCTATAATAATGTTTGTGGCTACTATTGTTTTCATCTATTTAATGTAAAGTTTTAATATACCCACAATTTTCAAATTTTAGAAGAATTAGTTTAAATTCCTCCTAAACCAAAATTCTATCCATCCCTTGCAGTATCCCTAACGAAGCCACGGCTCTTCATTCCTCTCTTTGTTTTCCCAGCAGCTAGCCTAGTAGAAGCTCAGTTAAACCCCAAGAATGAAAGTCAGGCTTTTCCCACGGAAAGATTTCGTGGTGGGACTTCTTCTCTTTCCCGTTTTCTCCTCTGTAAGAAACCGGTTCTGCTCGCTTCTGTTAGTCTCCAGGGTCTGTTGCTTGGCACCTCTAAGCACGTGCCGTAATCAAGTTGTGCCTCTTATTCTAAAATAACCCTTTTGTTCTTCTTTGCTTTTAAATCCTTGTGAAATTGCCCATTTTCCGCTATTCTGTCTTCCATCTAAAACCAATAGAACTTAATTTGTAGTAATTGCATGTTAAGAAAAACCTCTGATTATTCCCATGGATATTTCGATTTAAAAGCACTTTTGAAAATAAAATAAAGAATAAATGAAAGCACTTTTGGAACTGCTAGTGTATGTTTGGGCCAAGGGAGTGAATCTTGGATGGAGCAACTTTTGAGCTCTCTTGGTCAAACCAGGAAAATTGAGTGAAAATACGTGAGCTCCTTGTTTCTGGAGCCAGACCCTGAGTCTCTGTTACTTTGCTTGACCATCAATCTCGTGCCTCGTCTGCCCAAGTGGGGGTAAGGCCCGAGCACCGGTGCCCTGTGCTCCTCTCATAGTGTTGGAAGTAGTGGATTCCTGAAAACCCTAATTTACTGGCTATTTGGAAAGTAGACCTTGTACTAAGTGCCACCAGGGAGAACTTTTCAGCAGCATATTATCTTATCTTCTGACACAAAACCGTGCTACATCTATTTATTTGACACTCAGTGAACCAGATGAGTACAGTATACCTTAAATATGAACACGACGTTATTTTGTTTTCACTGTCTCACCCACCAGATATCATTTTCTCCCTGTTTGCTAAAATCCTGTTTTGCTTCCTTCTTTCTTTACAAATCCATCTAATCAAGACTGCTCTTCTCTTAGTATACTTCTATTCTGTTTTATATTTTTTTTCCTCTTTGGTATTCTCTCCTGTTAGATAATGTTGTTCCATGTTTGTTTGGCTTTTTTTTTTTTTTTTTTTTGAGCATGAAGTTTAGCTTATAGGTATCACAGCTTTCTACCAAGCTTCTAAAATCAAGTTCTATGTATACAAAGTAGGTGCTCATAAATATGTACTAATTGAGTTCATTAACTAAATCAGTTTTGATTTGTTGATGGCTCTCAACTATTTCCTCGGAAATCTTGACTATCTTTTTTTCTTTCTTATGTTTACCCATCTTTTGATCTTCTCTGATGTTGCAATGGAAATGATTCTCATCTACACAAATTGCTGACACAATGTAATAAATACTATTGGACATTTTTTGTATTTCTGAGGTTAACTTTCTATCACATAAATTTAAATTAGTCTATGTTTTCCCATTCCTGGCTCTATAGGTTAGATCATTTCTGGGTTTGCTGTTCTATGATGCTTGAAAGAATTCCAGTTTAATGAGTTTTTTGGTGTAATTTTGAATCAGTAATCCTTTTGGAAATGTATTCGTTCTGTGCATTATTATGCTACTTACATTCAGCCTTTGAGATTGATGGAGGGTAGAGACATCGATTTTATTTGCATTCAGTTGAAAATAGGCTTTTTTTTTTTTTAAGTTTCACCACATCTTTTTTTTTTTCCTATTGTGCCAGATTTTTTATTACTGGTATGTATTTAAAGCCAGATATATGTAAGGGTTAAATACATGGGTTTTATAAAATCATTTGTTATTGTTTGTGATCTTGAAAGATCAGGTGTTATACAAGGAAAAGACAACTTTAGAGATCTAGTATTTACTGAATTCATTAAATTTTAGATGAGTTATGTTTGTTGCGACATTACATCTCTACCATAAACTTGTGAGGGTGATCATTATCTTTTTTTTGACAGGAGAAGAAACTATAGGACTTAGTAATCTAAATTTAAAGTTAGAATTAAGATCTGTGTCTGAATGCATCATGCATCTTTCTCAGATATCTCATCATCATAGATAGATATACACTCTTTAGCTATTGTGGTTCATTAGGTCACTTTTCTAGAAATTTTCCATTCTATTCATTCCATTCCCGTTGTCGTGGTGGGACTTCTTCTAATGTGTTCCCCTACCTGTTCCCCATCCTAGAAATAAAAATAAGATATAATAAACTTTAAAAGTATGTTTACCCAAACATTTCTTTGTGACAGTTTCTGGATATGATAATCTTTGTTTCTTCTTTTAAGATTTTATTTTTAAGTAATCTCTACACCCAAGGGTGGGACTTGAACTCATGACCCCGAGGTCACTAGTCACATGAGCCAGCCAGGTGCCCCACGGATATGATAATAACCTTCTGTCTCCGGCAGATCTGGTGAACTTCCGAACCTACTGTGGATTGTGCATGTCTCAGATTGACGATGAGAGGAAATGGAAATACCCTGCACTTGCCACTTTGCTTTGCTCTATGACATACACATCAAAGTTACACTGACTTGTGCTTTTAGTCTCTTACATAGATTTTGGTCAAGTAATTTTTACTATTTTTTTCCAAGAGTCCTTGGGGTGGATAAGGACAATTAGAGGCCTGTTATTCAAGAGGCTTCATTCAGAATTAACCTTTACCACCTTTCCCAAATACAGCCTCTGCACCCTCTTTTTATAGCAAATGTGTTTGCATCTATTTTCCCCTTTCTTTAGGATAAATTATTTTCTTGGAAACTCCTAAATACTTTGGGTAATAAATCTCTGCAAGAAACGTTGCCAGGGTGAATACAGTATATGTGTCCAAACTTAGGTAACAATCCTTCTCCTTTTTTGCCTTTTTAATCATAGATATCATAGATCTCTCTGGAAGGATGAGGGCCAGTAGTTTTAGAGGAGAAAACCCTACCTCTACCATGCATTTTTTATTTGTTATGGTCTGTTTCTTTGTCCCATTGTTGATAGTCATTCTAATTGACAGCTACTTTTGAATTATCAGGATGGGTAATGCTTTTCTAATTTCTAGCAACACAGCTTTATCTCATTTGACCTGTTATGTCTTAGCATGTGAATGCTGCAGCAAGGCAGTGGAGTGTGGTGGGATGGGGAGAGAAAAATAATCAGACATAAAAGGATTCTACTAACTTAGAAAATGAACAAAAAATTCAAATAAATGCTATGAGAGATTTTTTTCAAGTGCTTAATTGTTTAATACAGATCTTATTACTCTACTGTGTATGGAATCAATAGAAATTAATTGCTCATTCTTTGTAATTGTCTTCTACTTATGTGAACTTACTTCAGTAAGTTGTATAACTTCTTTCATCAGGTGGGATAGGAACAAGGGTTCTGGAAAAGGTAGCCATATTCATTTCTTTTTTTAAAGATTTTATTTATTTATTCCTGAGAGACAGAGAGAAAGGCAGAGACACAGGCAGAGGGAGAAGCAGGCTCCATGATGCGGGACTCTATCCCAGGACCCCAGCGTCATGCGCTGAGCTGAAGGCAGACGCTCAACTGATGAGCCATCTAGGCGTCCCAGGTAGCCGTATTCAAATGCCTACTCCTCCACCACTTTCTCTTTGCCAAGCACTTTTTTTTTTTTTAATTATGCCATATATCTTTCCTCGGAAGATATTATCATTAGCTTCATTTACAAATGGGTGAACGGATTTTAGGGAATTTAAGTTGACCTTCATTTCTGGCTCTTGGAAGTTTGTTTACTCTTCTGTAAAAGCAGCATTTACTAAGTTTGAGAAAGAGATGGAATAATTCCTCTAAGGTGGTTGACAAAGAATAAGCACTGAAAAGATATTATCCCTTACTGTTATTTAGATCTCAGTATGATATTCAATGGAGATAGTCTTTAAAAGGAATTTTATGAATTGTACAAGTAACATACATCTTAACCATCATTATTCTTGATGACATATGGGCATTGTATAATGAATATCCAATTTTAATTTTTCCCAGAAAGAAAAAAGAAAGAAACCTTGAGCTTTCCACTTGACAGCCAAGGGTTTAAAATTTTGTCATTTCTTGGAAGTTCATGTCTAAGAAATATGAGCAGAAAATTATAGAATAATTGTGCAAATTATTAAGAGAATTTTGATAATGTAAGTTACTGGAAGCTTTTTACTAAGATCATTAAAAACTCACTTGAGAACATGGAGAAATAATAACAATAGAACTCAAATAAAAGTGAAAACCTAAAGAACTACTGAATATTTTAAAGCACATTCTCTAGAAAAGGAGGAATCAGGAATGGCATTTTTTTTTTTAAGATTTGTCATGGATGATATTTCTGATATTTAAAAATCTAGTAAATTGAGTATTTACCAATGTTATTGACTGATTTACACATCATAGTGATTTTCCAAGTCCTAGGAGGAAAAATTATACAAGTGAGGAAGGAGCACATGGTACACACTTTTATCCACGACAGAATGTGATATATTCACTTCCAGTGTATTAACAAAAATGAAAGAAAGGGGAGAGTTTCCATAGCAACATTAGCAAAACAAAATTTGCCTACTGTCTAAGATCACATTTTTAAAAGCCCACCCACTCACCAATTTGGAAGCCTGTGAGAATTAATTAAACTCAAAGATAAATTATTTAAAAGTGAAAAAAAATTAAGATAACATGGCCAGAATGGTAAATTGTTTACAACCGGTCAAAGCATAGCTTGAGGTAAAGGCAACAGGTCTCCTTCGATATAATATGAATGAAAGGGAGGGTTAACAGAAGAGGAGAGCTGGAGATAGCAAATTATTATGGTAAAATTAAAAGGATGGAAGGTGGCTGAGGGAGATCTAATCTGACAGGATCTGGGGTGCGCTGCAGTATACTTAGGCCATAGTGATGCACACCTGTTTGATTATAACCTTCAGTAAAATAAAGGAACTCCTCCTTTTTCCCCTTCCTGATGATTCATAATAGCTAATGTTGACAAAGATGTCACCGCTGTATTTGCCTTTGCAAAATCGTGAAATCCTTAAAACAATTCTGTGAAATGGGTATTATTATTTCTGTTTTACAGATGAAAGACAGAAATGCAGAGAAATTAAGTCACTTGTCCCATATTTTCAAAATCAGTACATGTTTTATGGCTTCCTGAATTCTTTTTGAACAAGCCTTGCAGAAGATTTTAATTGGAAATGAAAACTAATTTCAGCATGATATCCAGACTAGCTGAAGGGGCACTTGTGTCATATTTTTTGTTACTACCTAATACTAAGATGTTATTGCATTCACTGGTAATTAAAATGTATGTGTGATAGCTGCCCTGGTCGTTACCTGTTCTAAGAGTAGTTCGGGGGCAGTCGAAGGTAGTGGGTGTCTATCTGTGAGTTGATTTGGGAAGTTAATAAATTAAACTGTTTCAAAACTCCTAAACTATGACAAGGGAAATATAGTGGTAAACACTTGAGGGATTATGTTGAAAACTAAATTATATATGCAAAAAGAAATGATCCTTTACTAAGAGGATAAACCTTTTTAAGTTAGTTTCCACTATAAGATAGCAAAATAAATTTTGTAATTTTTGTTTTTTTGAAGAGAGAGAGAGCGTGCATGCCCATGCACAAGCAGGGGGACAGGAGGAGTTGAAGGGAGGGGGAGAGAAAATCTTCAGCAGGCTCCATGTGCGGTGCGGCATCCACCCTGAGGATCTATTTTATGACCCTGAGATTATGATTTGGGCCCAAAGCAAAAGTCAGATGCTTAACCAACTGAGCCACCCAGGTGCTCTAATTTGGTAAACTTTTTTATCTGCCCTTCCTGTTAATCTTTTTTCCTACTTTATTACATATATAAACTTATATGTATGAGTATATGAAACTAATGTTAAATCATAAATATATGGGGTTTTGATGTATGTATTTATTTATATTCTTGCCTCTAGTTATGGTCTTTGAAGGACTAAAGTCTTTAGATTCACTTTCTGTTTTTTTCCTTAAAAACAAACAAAAAAAGGTAGAAATAAAGTACCAAAAAATAATTTTCAAGGACACTTTTCATCTGGTATACACTTTTTATTACATCAATTTGAATCATTTTCAATTAAGTTGTATTTTTGGTATTTTCATAAACTAATGTCATCAACATGAACTTTGATAAATTTGTAGATTTAAAGGAAGGTGGAGCCTCCCTCGCACAAACCATCTGACCGTGAAAAGTGGCCTTTCCATATCTTTTCCTATCTATTTATTTATTTATTTATTTGATTTTTTTTTAAGTAATCTCTACCCCTGTCATAGGACTTGAAACCACGAGATCAATTGTTGCATGCTCCACCGATTGAACCAACCAGGCACCCCTTCTTCCTTCTTTTAAAGTGGTTGCTCTTTTATATCAGTTCTTTGGTATTACCTGGTTCCTACAAAGATTTGAGTATTTTCTTATTATGGTAATTTTCCCCTTTCTACCTTGTATAAAATTTTGTGCCTTATGCTTTATTTGACAATTAACCTATTGAAAACAAAATGAAACCCTGCAACCTACACAAGTGCTTGTAGATTTAAGTGGTGGGCTCCCAAGAACTAAGCAAGTTTGAGCTCTCATAGTGTCCTGTATTCAAGAGTGGAAGGAAGGAAGGAGGGAAGAAAGGAATTATAAAGGCTATAATTTAGAGTAGTATGTTTCAATAATGTATTTCAAAGAAGAAATATAAAAAGATAAAATTTTAAAAAGTTATAAAATGCAATATTATCAATGCCAGTTATTTTTAGGATGTTTTCTTGAGGATTCGATAACATTTCTATGGTTTCAATATACATTTAATATTGCATTTGTAACATTTTGCGTTTGTTTTGTCAAAAAGGCAAATACGATTTTCCTTTTTTTAAAAACTTATTCGTTCATGAAAGACAGAGAGGGGCAGGCAGAGACAGACACTCCCCCGACGTGGGACTCGATCCCCAGTCTCCAGCATCACGCCTTGGGCCAAAGGCAGGCGCCAAACCACTGAGCCACTCTGGGATTCCCGGTTTTGCTTATTATTTTAACTGTTTTGAAGTTAATGTTAATTGTCTCAAAGTTCATAAGTTTTGGTCAGACTCTAAATCATGATTAACCTTCTGAATAGAAACCAATCCACTCAGGGACTTCTGCTTCACCTGGTCATCTCCACTAAGTCTGATTCACCAGGTTTATTTGTCAAAAAAGGGAGTTAAGAGCAAATCGTTGTTTTCTGTCTCACAGCTGTAAGAGCTTGATGTTAAGATCACAGAAACTTGTGCTTGAACAAGGCTGTGGATTTTTATTTTAGGGCAGTGCTTCTCAAACTTGAGTCTCCAGTGGAATCCCCAGGAGATCTTGTCGTACCCTTGATTGCCGGGACCGCCCCACAAGCTTCTAATTCCATAGGCCTAGGGTGGGATCCAAGACTTTGCTCATCCAATCAGTTCCCAGGTGATGTTGCCCCGTCGGTCTGGGGTCACTTTGAGGAGCACAGTTTTAGAGACACCAAGACTCTGAGGCAGGGCGAAGATGCATGCTCAGCTTAAGCCCGGAGGATAAAATAAATATGCCATCGTTTAAATGCCAGCGCATTGAGTGCAAGGTATGCAGGTGGATCAGTGACCGTTCCTGTGGAAGCGGCTCAACCAGAGGTGGCGGGGCGAGAAACGCAGAAGCTCGGAGATTTTCACTCTTCTGCAAGCTCCCGCCAGCTGGCCACAAATTCAGGAATTCAGACTCCTCGGGGCCGACCCCGTGGCTCGGATGGCTCCCAGCACAGCGGACTGCGTGAGCTGCTGGTTGACACGAGTTACGCCAGGTCCTCTGGGGGGGGGTTGCTGCTCACTAGCCCGGGTGCACTGGGCTGTTCTACAGCTGAGAAGCCCTGGCTTGGGACCCTCATCTCCCAAAGGGAGCCCACCAGCAAACCTGAGCAACAAGCAGATCTGTTTCCCACCCTGCAGACTCCTCTGTCTTCCTTGTTGATGACCTTCTTTATTACAGAGTTTAAGATGGATTTTTCACCCTGAAGTAGTCAAATGTGTATAATGTTTCTCACTGATAACAGCTTCAAGATTTTCAGCTTATTAACTTTATAATTTTAGTCACTTCTTTGTACCTCACTTTTTTTTTTTTTAAGATTTTATTTATTTATTCACGACAGACACACACAGAGAGAGAGAGAGGCAGAGATACAGGCAGAGGGAGCAGCAGGCTCCATGCAGGGAGCCCGACGTGGGACTCGATCCCGGGACTCCAGGGTCAGGCCCTGGGCCGAAGAGAGGCACTCAACTGCTGAGCCACCCAGGGATCCCATGTACCTCACTTTTTAATATGTTGTAGCTTCCATTTGTTGAGGACCTTACAGTTACCCTTACAATACAATCGTCATTTTATAGTTTAGAAAATTGAGGTAAAAGGTATTTAAGTTAGAACTGGTCACATGCGTAGCAAGAGCTAGGGCTAATTTCACTATACTGTGCTCTTCTGTTGTCAGTAGTAAAAAACAAATGCAGATGTGTGTGCAATTATGAGGTCACATAGGGAAGTAAAATAAGCAAATTAGGACAATTTTGATTTGGTATTTGATAGATTTGTAGGCAATTTGTTGGTAGGTAAAGTGTTAACATGAGGTATTCCAAAGAATTCAGTTCTCACCTGAGGAGATGTATTACCTGAGTATGTGATTTCCTCATGGCAGTAGTTTGTTATTGTAACTGTGTGGGACCCTGGAACAGATTATCAGCAGGAATAGGGCTAGACTAGTTTTAGAAACTGTCTTGCTGCTGTTTTCTTTCCCTCTGGAACACTGATTCTCTTCCTTCTCCACACTGATTCTTTCCTGGGTTTCTGAAGCTATATTGGTGTTCAACATTTAGAGAATAAGGCAACTGATCCTAGATTAATTCTAGGATCCCATGGATTGCCCTGGATCCCTGCCACATCCACAGCCGAATTCTAATATTTTTAAGGACTAGGTGATGATGAATTAATTCAGCAATTTTTGAGAATTAATTTTTTTTTTTTTTAGATTTTATTTACCTATTCATGAGAGACACACACACACACACAGAGAGAGAGAGAGAGGCAGAGACACAGGCAGAGAGAGAAGCAGGCTCCATGCAGGGAGCCTGACATGGGACTCGATCCCAGGTCTCCAGGATCACGCCCTGGGCCAAAGGCAGGTGCTAAACTGCTGGGCCACCGGGGCTGCCCAATTTTTGAGAATTAGGTAGTGATGAATTTGTCCAGCAAGATGCTTGTCAAATAGGAAGACAATTTTTTGTAGCCTCTCAAAGTATCGTGATAATGAATGATAATAATTTAGTGAACCTAGTTATAAGTCTTGTTGCAACTGAGATAAAATCTCAAAAATACTGGAAATGATTATTTCCATATTTTCATACACATTCAAATGAATGTCTCCTCCTACTACACATTGTGTGAGATGTTGGAGGTGTACAGATGTGAAAGAGCTGTATCTGACACCTAATGAACTCACATTTCCGGGCTGTTGAGGCGAGGGAGGACGAGTACAGCATTGTGTGGGACTAATCAAGGGCAGTGGGTTATTTTTGTTGATTTCATTAAAATACTCCTCTATTTAGAACAGGATTTCTCCAAGAGTAATTAAATCCACATGTCTAATGTAGCTAAAAATGTTACCTGCTAGAGAAGGGTTTGCAAGGTTTATTTAGTCCCAGGAAAAGGTGGACGGACTATATTAAACATGGAGATTTCTGGTAATGACACCAGGTATAGAAATCAGAATCTTTGGATGGCAGTGGGATTGAGTGGGTTTGTATGGGGTGTGTTGAACAAGCTCATCTGTTGATTCTTTGCAGGTATCAGTGTGTAGAGCTGATATAGAAAATTAATTCATTTGGGACGCCTGGGTGGCTCAGCGATTGATTGCCTCCCTTTGGCCCAGGGCGTGATCCTGGGGTCCCGGGTTCGAGTCCCACATCAGGCTCCCTGCGTGGAGCCTGCTTCTCCCTCTGCCTGTGTCGCCACCTCTCGCTCTGTGTCTCTCATGAATAAATAAATAAAATCTTTTAAAAAAGAAATTAATTCAATTGAACAACCTTTTTTTTTTTTATTGTTTTGTGCTATAGAGCCAAAGAAAAGAAAGGTAATGACAATTACCAGTTGTATATTATTTACTTTCACGACAACTAAAAGGAGTTTTGCTGTTCTTACCAGATGACATCTCCTTTACCCTGGCTTCTGTATTCCAAGAGTCTGCCAATTTATTTGGAGCTAATTACATCTCCAAAGATTAGACTTGAAGCTTTGTGGTTAATTTCAAAGGCATTTTCTGAATATGGCACATCCAGACTGAAATCTATACAACATGATCCAGAAGGCATGCTCCAAAAGATTTATTTTTCACTGGACCCACTAATAGAAGAATAAACGATGACTGGCTTGATTTCAACAGCTTTTATTTATATGTTTTGCATACATTATATTCCCTTGAAGCTTGGGCCTGGAAGAGAAATAGTGTTTGTATTATGAAACTTTTATTTTACATAACCTGAAATCAAATCAATTGTAAGAAAATGATAGGCTATCAAAAAAGAATTAATCTGTAGCCTTACTTGCATCTTAGGCAGTATAAGATTTGTATGGGATTTGGCTTAATATAATTACAAAGGAACGTTTTACTATTAATTTTCATAATTTCTTTATGTCATAATTCCAGTATTTACGGAAGTCTTAAATTATTTGAATAGGTATAAATAATAAGAGTATATACTTTATGAATAATTTTAATCAAAGTATGTATTAAAAGTCACATATTATGTAACCTGTTCTGTTTCTCTTAATAAACAATACTCGAGCTGATAAACTCCTTTTTTTCCTCCTTCATAATCTCAAATGGATGGGCTTGTGCTAAGATATTTTACCAGGGTCTGTTGGAATTTTTTAAGTCATTGGATATATTTTTCTAAATTAAAATAGAGTTTTATTAAAAATAATTTTTTTTGTGTCTTGGGATCAATTTGAGATTGCTCTGCTAGAAAAACAAAAGTGAGGTTGAGAAAAAGAAAGATAATGATTATAATTATGTGCTCATGTTTCATGTCATTAAACAAAAGCAGAAAGTCTGCAAAAGCGTATTTTAAGCAAGCACAAGTAAAACATAAAAACAGCGTTTAGTTATCTTTGTAAACGTGGGCTTAGTAACCCATAGCTCCATAGTGACAGGGAGTCGACATCTCTGGATAAGTAGTTTTGCTTGAGTGTTCATTTGGGTTCTTTCAAAATGCATACATAATTCTTGTGTAGAAGGAATGATGGTCCCTTGGTGGAGAGAAGGAATAAATGTGTTCTGATCATGAAGATTCATTAAATGCACAGAGTTTTGGTTCTAAAACGTGGTCTTAGAAATAGTTCCAGCTTTGTTTCCCTGAACATTGTTCTCTCCTCTAGACATTATCTTTACTTTCTAAAACTCTTAGCAAATCATTTCTCAAAACTCATTGGCATTAATTGGTTCTCATTTTCAGTGTAAAGCATCCCTTGCAAGGATAATGGGTTTCTCGTTAGACAAATCATCCCCCACCCTACCCCCTTGAAGCAGGTGGAGTTTCTCTTTGGCATTCAATCTGCACACATGTATTAATTAGAAAGAAGAATCAACAGTGTCAACATCAGATAACATTTACATTATTAAAAAAATACATGCCGAACAATGCCAGGGATACAGACCAATTCATTATAGAGATTGCTCTGAGTAGGGCACTTGGTCACGGGAGGTGAGTGAGGAGAACTTCAAGGTTACTTGTAATTTTCAGTTTGTATATGAAAAATTTCAAAGCAAACACACAAAAAAGATAAAGATGAATTTTGACTAATGGATTTCAGACTATTTTTTTCTATGCTTTTCAATATTTTTAGTCTCCCCCCAGATCAAACAAATAAAAAGACCTGTCGCTAAAAGTGTCATTGGCCAGCAATACACACTTTTTAGAATCTTTCCCATTACTTAATTTTGAGGTATTTCCATTTTTGATAAAACCAGTACTTTAAAAAATTTGTTCTTCATGTGGCAAATTCCACTGAAATAAAGTAAAATAAACAAACCATGTGTATTTTAACCATTAGGAAAGCATCTGCCAAACACTGATCATATGATGTGTTTGTGTGTGTTTGTGGGTATGTGTGTGTATGTGCTAGTTTTATAGTATATGATATGTGGGTGTATATAAATACCTTTAAAAAGCAGGGACTGTGTGCTATACTTTTACTCCCTGACACTTCCATATAGCAAGTATTTAGTAAATATTTATTGAATGCAAGTAAACACACTCTATATTTACGTAGTGATCGCAGTTACCAAGTGTTGAAAGGTGCCATATTTAACTCGTCCTGGTTAGCCTATTCAGATTTAATAACCTTTTAATATCAAATCCCACTTTCCAGCCTGACTTCATTAGCTAATAGATCTTTTTCAAAATACCAATGTTTCTTTATAGAAATGTTTTTAAGTAATATGTAAGATAGATGTGATTTAAAAAACACATATAAAGCAGTTTCTCCATGTTAAGATTTTCATAGTGGTATCGTGGTTGCCTGAAAGTTTTTGATAGAATTCTGCTGGGCATATATATTTATGTAAATTTAAATAACATTTATGCATTGTTTTATGTGAATCAAAGAAACACCACATTGTTTCTCATTTGGTTAAGGATATTGGAAAGGGAAGAGTACTTTTTTTTTTAACCTTTTAGATGCAACACTATATTAGATACGGAAGTCAGGTGTTGTCTACTTGAAGTCTTCACAATTTCTCACTAGAATGAAGAATGCTAAAGAAATGTTACACCTCACTGTCCTTTTTTAATATTTCAGGAAATAAGGCGAGAAAGCAGAACATTAACGATCTCTCTTTTCTCATTGTGTTTATGGTAATAATAAAATACAATAAAATTGAGCTAATTTTATTGTCTGCTATATTAAACCATTATATTCCCTGAATTGTTTTTGGACTATTGTGCGGTCCTATAGGCAAGAGCTTTTATGTAGGGCAAAATCAGTGAAATGTAGGGACTATTAAGATGCTTACAGTCATCTCACTCATATATATGCATGTTGAAGTGGTCATCAGTGATTATAGTTCTAACAGGCTATTCTATGAAGTTCCATTTACAAGATTCAAAAAGAAGCAAACCACTGAGTTTATAATGTGCTAGATATTTAGCATACAAATAGAAAATGTAAAGATAGATATTATTCTTAGATGCTGAAAAATGTTAAGCCCATTGCCTAAAATCCCATTAATTAGTGAATAGCATCACTAGGAGTGAAAACCAGATCTGTTTAAGTGAAAAGTGGGTTGCCCATTATAATTTTACACCTCCAAAGTAATTGCTTGTACCTGTACACTTTTCTTCAAAACGTACTTCTCTGTTCATTCACCCAAGTCTGCTATTTTCAGAAGGTATTGTTAGACCATTCAAAAGATTATCCTGATTCTTTTGATATGTTAAGAACATTCGGTGAAAAAAAGCAAAACTCATTAGAGTAATTAAAAAATTGTCAACGTGGGCATTACACAATAAATGGTTAATCCTTCTTGGGTGTTAACTATTTGTACATTAATTACATTAACGTGCATATTTTACTTAGGCTATTGTGTATATCTGTTGCCTCTTTATTAGAAAGAAAAATCTTGACATACGCTAGCCAAAGAAATTGTTTTGGATTAGAGATGTTTCTTTGACTGATGTTTCTAAGCCATTCTTGGTATTAACATGAATAGCGACATTATTGGAGTCTAACTGAACGGTCAGATGATCCCTGAAGGTTTCCTTTGAAAGCTATTATTAAAAGAAAATTCTTTATAATTAAAAGTTTCAGGAAACTTTTATTTTTGATCTGCAATTAGCATGCAATCTAAGAAGCATATAGGATATGGGTTGGGAAAGTAGTCTATTTCCAAGAGAAAATATATTTAGGTGTTATTGTTAAGGAGAATGATAGAATTATTTCAGTATACACTGTATAATTATATTGCTTTTATTAGACTTTCATATCACCTGACAGAAATCGGTGCTAGTGGAAGAGATAAGGATATGACAGTAAGTGAGGGTGGGGAATGAATAGGCCTTCAAGGAAGCTGATCTTTCTCTGCTCTGATAAACCTCTCCCATTCTTATTTCTGTTTCTTCTTCCTCTTCCTCTTCTTCTTACAGATCACTGCATATCAAAAGCTTTTTCTCTGATTAGCAGTATTCTCTCAGGATCTGAAGGCAAGACCTGTGTAAAAACAGTTCCTCAGTGGACATAGGATTTTTTTGTGCTGTTTTTGTTTTCAGCGATTTCTAAAAATTTTCTGGGAATTTTCCATTAGCCTGAGTTTTCCACCAGTGTTTCTGGCTTTGATACTGTTATATCTTTCTATATTATCTGAATATCTGGTGATGTTAATATTTGTAATGGGTCTAAGGGAGACTAAATATTGGTCTTGTAGTATGAACACAGGCTTTAGAGTTAGAAGACTTAAGTTCAAGTCCATTTTGTTAAACTTGGGAGTCTTCAAATTGGTCTTTTTTTTTTTTTTAAGATTTAATTTATTTATTTATGAGAGGCACAGACAGAGAGAGAGGCAGAGACACAGGCAGAGGGAGAAGCAGATTCCTCCCAGGGAGCCCGATGCAGGACTCGATCCTGGGACTCCAGGATTATGCCCTGAGCCGAAGGCAAGCGCTAAACCTCTGAGCCCCCCAGGGCTCCCCTCAAATTGGTCTTGAGTTGGTTTTCTGTTTTAAATGATCAAACCAATAGGTAGGTAGGGATGTATACATTATTTATACATCTGTGACATTGTATGTATGTATACTTATCATTCTATGCCCAGAGAATTTTCATATACACGTATGCTGTTTCATTTATGATAAAGCCATTTAATGAATCTATCTGGCTTATCTTAAGAACAGAATTAAGTTTCCATTTTCTCTCATAGGTATTTATGCTGAGTTGGGTCTTTTGTATCTTTACTTGGTTTGGTTTTAAGGTTTGATAATAGATTAAACTGTATCATAAATTAAGAAAAAACATATTTTCCTTATTCTGAATTAAGTTATTGTTACAGGATATACTTATGTAGCCAGTTATGGCTACTCTAGCCATAACTATAGTTCTATCCTGAGCAAATGTTCACATTTTATTAGGTAGGAATGTTATCAGTCTTAACACAATTTGCCCATGGCATTTAACAGTAGATCATTGGCTTTAAAAATAAAATGTCACTTGACCAGAATAGAAGTTAATTAAGGACTTGAAGTGTCCAAAAGACATGTCAGCTTTCTATAAGATGTGGCTAGCTGGTCTTATGCCACAAGGAAGAGCACCATCAGCAACTATTTCTTTTTTTTTTTTTTTTTTTTTTTTTTTTTTTTTTATTTTTTTTTTTTATTGGTGTTCAATTTACTAACATACAGAATAACACCCAGTGCCCGTCACCCATTCACTCCCACCCCCTGCCCTCCTCCCCTTCTACCACCCCTAGTTCGTTTCCCAGAGTTAGCAGTCTTTACGTTCTGTCTCCCTTTCTGATATTTCCCACACATTTCTTCTCCCTTCCCTTATTTTCCCTTTCACTATTATTTATATTCCCCAAATGAATGAGAACATATAATGTTTGTCCTTCTCCGACTGACTTACTTCACTCAGCATAATACCCTCCAGTTCCATCCACGTTGAAGCAAATGGTGGGTATTTGTCATTTCTAATAGCTGAGTAATATTCCATTGTATACATAAACCACATCTTCTTTATCCATTCATCTTTCGTTGGACACCGAGGCTCCTTCCACAGTTTGGCTATAGTGGCCATTGCTGCTAGAAACATCGGGGTGCAGGTGTCCCGGCGTTTCATTGCATTTGTATCTTTGGGGTAAATCCCCAACAGTGCAATTGCTGGGTCGTAGGGCAGGTATATTTTTAACTGTTTGAGGAACCTCCACACAGTTTTCCAGAGTGGCTGCACCAGTTCACATTCCCACCAACAGTGTAAGAGGGTTCCCTTTTCTCCGCATCCCCTCCAACATTTGTTGTTTCCTGCCTTGTTAATTTTCCCCATTCTCACTGGTGTGAGGTGGTATCTCATTGTAGTTTTGATTTGTATTTCCCTGATGGCAAGTGATGCAGAGCATTTTCTCATATGCATGTTGGCCATGTCTATGTCTTCCTCTGTGAGATTTCTGTTCATGTCTTTTGCCCATTTCATGATTGGATTGTTTGTTTCTTTGGTGTTGAGTTTAATAAGTTCTTTATAGATCTTGGAAACTAGCCCTTTATCTGATATGTCATTTGCAAATATCTTCTCCCATTCTGTAGGTTGTCTTTGAGTTTTGTTGACTGTATCCTTTGCTGTGCAAAAGCTTCTTATCTTGATGAAGTCCCAATAGTTCATTTTCAGCAACTATTTCTATTCATCCCCAAGATAGCCTCGTTAAGTGTAAAGTTCAGTCTTATGCTTTATTATGAATTCACTGCATAAAAAATATTTCATTAATTTTTGCATGAACAAAGAAGTCAATAGTAGAGCATTTTCTTTTTTTTTTAATTTTTTTATTTATTTATGATAGGCACACAATGAGAGAGAGAGAGAGGCAGAGACACAAGCAGGCTCCATGCACTGGGAGCCCGACGTGGGATTTGATCCCAGATCTCCAGGATCGCGCCCTGGGCCAAAGGCAGGCGCCAAACTGCTGCACCACCCAGGGATCCCAGTAGAGCATTTTCATGATTCTGTATTTATAGATTTCTAAGCTGGGGCTATAAAATTTAGCAACTTTTAAGCTTCATACCAAGCTTTTAAAGTATACATTTCTTTCTCATATATAACTACGTCTTTCAGAATCTTGCAGTGACATTGCTTCATAAAATTAGGGTTTAAAAAATTGCATATAGATAGATATGGGTATCAATATAGACAATAAGGAAATAAAGCTGATTTGGATCTCTTCCTAGGAGAATTTTCTTCTGGAAGTTTGTTACCATTGTTCATCCCTTCTTAACCTTTCTTTTTTTTCTAGAAATAATTAACTGTGATAATTACTGTCATTATGGTTTGTTAAACATGGATTATGTTCATATCATAAGCCAGTGATTCTGGGTCAGATCAATGACGTTGTACTTTCTCATGCTCTCCAGAGTAGAGAACAACGTGGTAGTTAGAACTGGAGCTTTGAAAAGCATGTATGCCTCTGTGGGTGAGAATGTCCCCCAGTGTGTTTTGTTTGTGGGGATGGCATCTTCCTTGTGTGTGTTGTGCAAGGGAAAACCTTAATATTAGTTTTCTAAGACATAAAGACATTTTAGAGTTCTAATATTTCTTAGTCAAAAACGTTATTTAATTGATGTATGTTTTACCCAGTATTTTGTTTAAATTCTCAAAAAGCTTAAGTTTATTATTTTTCGTATACATATGAACCTTTAGCTGGTCTTGTATTGACTGTTAAAAATGAAGAGTTGGATTCTGAATTTTGTCTAGAATATGCCTTCTTGTTGATTTTCTCATTTTGTCTTTTCTTTCCTTATCTTCTCATCCTAAAGGTTTCCTACAAAGACATTACTTCCATTTCTACTTAATTTGTCACTTTATGCACCTTTTATTACATCTTCACACTGAATTTGAATTTTCAGAATTGTTGTGTTGCAATATTACTGAAAGGCATATGCTTTTCCCTTGGTTTAACTATAGTTAGCTTTTTGTTTTTGTTAGGAATAGAGAGCATCTTTTGGTTACTCTCCCTGGTCCAGTTTCTAACATTTACGAGCTCGCTTTATTTATTTATTTATTTATTTATTTATTTATTTATTTATTCATTTATTTATTTATTTATTTATTTATCTTTTTGTGATAGCGAAGGAGAGAAAGAGAGGAGGGAGAGGGAGAGAGAGAATCTTAACCAGGCTCCACAGTCAGTGGGGAGCCTGACATGGGGCTTGAGATTGTGACCGGAGTTGAAAGCAAGAATTGGATATTTAACTGACTGAGCTACTCAGGTGCCCCTACTGCTCTCCTTTTAATCTATGTTTGCCTAGTGGCTGAGAAACTGAAACCATTGTCATGTCGAACACACTGGAGAATTTTTCTTTTAAATTCAGTTCAGGAATTCTTAACTTTACATCTCCTATTAGACAGTATTTTATAGTGATCAGTAATACCTACTTAATAGTTTAGTAAGTGAACAGATTATGGTATTAAATAACAGGGGATTGAACTCAGTAACTAATGTAAAAACTGACATGAAGATATGTTTCTGTTATCTAGTGCAGTCTGGATTTACTTTGGAAGAGCACTCACTGGAGTATAGTTCATAGTGAGAGATCAAAACATGAACTAGTAATCCACTACAAGGTTTATACTTTCCTGAAACCTAACCTGATTATTCCCGTCTCTTAAAAATTAGTTTAATATTTATATTTATTCTATTTACTGTTACATCCTTTGTGTTTCTGCCACTAACTTATAGCTGTGTTGGGAGCAGGCCACAGCTGCTCAATATTGAGCCATCTTCTTCTCCAAGATACATAAAGTGCAAATAGAATCATAATTATCTAAGTTAAATTAGATAACTAACATCTATTATTCTGTCTACCAGGCACTGTTCTAAGCACTTCACAGTTTATACCTTGTTTAATCCTCTCTATAATCCATGAGGCCTACTTTGACATTATTCACCTGAGAAAACAGAAGAGTTTCAACTTTCCCCAGGTTTGCACAGCTAGGGTTCATATTTAAACCCAGGCAGTCTGGTTTCAGATCTGTGTTCTTCATCACTAAATGTAAAAGCTTATCACATAGACAACATGATAGTAATACCGAGACATTCAAAGAGAAAAATCTGAAAGCTATTAGAGAAAGAAAAAAATAGAATTTATTTACCAAATGTGATTAGCAGACTGACAACAGACATTTTATCTCCAACTGTACTTAACAGAATAACGTTTTCAAAATGCTAAAGGAAAAATCAGTGTAGAAGTCTGTAACTACATTAACATAGAAGAGTGAATATGACATAAGGCCATTTTCAGATGTGCAGATTTTAACAGTTTAGTATCATAGATTATCTCTGAAAGAACCAATGTACTTCAGCAAGAAGGAAATTACTACATTTGTATGGCTTTTGGTGAAAAACAAACAACCCTCATTATGCTATTAAGAAGGTGCCTAGGATAGTGCTTAGCAAATATTGATTGACATTTCAATATCATTTCCTTTCTACGTATATAGAAATACATACTATAAAGGTATTCACTAAAGACATGTTCCTACCAAGATGAATATACTCTGCTTATTAAAGCTTTCTCTGAAACTGAAATGTTAGTCATTAAAAGAAAGCACTCAAGGTGTCCACATCCTCTGATGACAACAGAGGTAGTTAAACCAGGGTATTCAAGAATAGTAGGTTATTCATATGACTTAAGAGTAAATACACATATATCTACGTTGTAGGTTAGATTACTAAATGATTGGGAATTTATGAATCATAAATAAGGAGTTTCTTTCCCTTTTATGTCCTTATAATTGATTTGAAAACCCCAGCTCTTTATGTATTCGCAAGTATAGATTCACGTGGTCATTTGAATTCTAAGATATAATGTTTCCTTTCCAGCGCTTGGCTTTGGAAGCAGAGAAGGTTCAAGCAGCCCACCAGTGGAGAGAGGATTTTGCGGTAAGGACCCCTTTATAACCATTTGAATTAGTGACATTTTGTGCTTGATAGTTATGATCGCATTAACATTTTTTAATGATACAATCTTAAGATTTTATAAGACCAAAATTCTATATTTTGGCTATATTTTGTTTCTTTAAAAAATGTGCTTTTGGGTAATCAGGCCAGCAAGTTAGTCAAAATGTTCCTGCTTACGTTCCATATTAAAATAAGTCTTCAAAAAAAAAAAAAAGTCTTTTGAAATGTTATCCTATAATCGGTTATTTGTAAAATTAATTACATTTAAATAGAATTGCATTATATTATCTGAACCATCATTGTAAATGTTATGAATACACTAGTTGAAAAACACATTGCATTTAACAATTTTGATTTTTTAAGAAGTGATACGCGTATTACAGTCACCTTGGTGGTAGGAAATGTGATCGAAGTAAGAATGAATGTATTACACTTTCTGAATTTTAATTTGCTCCACTTTAGCTAGAAACAATCTCTCTTTTACTGTGGCCTACTTTTAGAAGTTCCAGCTAATATTAGCTTTTCCATATATATTTTTGATAAACTTGTACCCTAAGAGTTGTTAAGCTAATTATACAAAGAGCAGAAATTCTCCTTATACTGAATTTTGTCTATTTCTCTATCATCTATCCATCCTTCAATTATCTGTCCATCATTCCATCCATCTATCCATCAATCTGTCCATCCATTTTCTTTTCTCTATCCCTGTATCTGTGTTTCCATCCATACATCTCTTCATACATAAATCAGTGTATCCAGTCTTTCAGTCTGTTGTATCAATCAATCAGTCAGTCTTACAGTGAGGGGCACAGTGAAAAAGTTTGTTCTATTTTAGTAGTTAAAATATTTATCTTACATATTTTTTATTTATAGTAAAAATCTCTAGTTTCTGATCATAGAAAAATTCCATATAACTAATTTTGGGAATGTTTAAAATAGATCTAGAGTATAAGTGACAGCTTGATTGTACTACTAAATTGGTTTTGAATGTTTTGTAAAATAAAAGTCTCAAATTCTAAGGTAAGAGAGTTGTGTTTCAAAGAACACAAAACTGAGGCTTAGGAATTAGCACTTTTACTTTGTGTAAGCATGATTATATTGTATATCAAAGGAAAATACATTCCATCATATGTCATTCACTTATGATATATGATAATGGTTAGTCCTCCCTGCTTCATGTTTCTGATATTATTTATTTTTACTATCTTTTCCACAAATTTATATTTCTTAAACCAGTAGTCAGTCTGCCAGCTGGAGCCTGTATTTGACTATTACCTATTTGATTCTTTTACTAAAGTGGCATATTGCCTGAGTTGTTGGTGTCATGTAGATACTGGCTTAGTCCATAATTGTTTATCATAGCTAGGTTAGGAAAGATCAGTTTGTCATTCATAATGTATAAAGAAAAAAATTGGTGATTAACTTAGAAACATAAGTTTGGGTAAAGAGGGCAGACTGTAAGCTCATGCAGTGAACCGGGTTTACAATGTTGTTAGTTTCTTTTAGACGAAAGGAAAACAAACTTGAATTTTTTTGTTGTTGTTTTCAAATAGACAAAAAGGAGCCCAACTAATATGCCCAAATAAATATCCTTCTGATTAATTAATATTAAATGGAAATTCCTATTTGCTTCTCATCTCAGAGGTGGCATAGTAAAAGCAATGTAAAGATATAGCGGGTATACAGCTAGACCAACTATTCTACTTAGTGTTGGGATAGTACCAGATGGTGGTGTTTTAGTTTAAATTTTGAGTAATTCTTGGAACTCAAAAAATCCTTAACTTCACACGAATCAGCTTTCATAATATATAGATTCCATTGCTGTTTGTAAACTTTTCTTTGCATTTAAGGAATCTGGCAAAATTTCTCATAGTCATTTATTAGTTATATGTCTTTTTCAGTTTCCTAAGGAGAAATAATGTGGTAAAGAATAAAGTAGCAAGCAAGGATGAGTAATGCCATTTATATCATTGGTGCTGTTTTATTTGATTATCATATGATCGCTTTCTGGTTGTAGGAGTTCCTTTTCCAGACATACTGTAAACTCCTTGATATTGTAAAGTCATTAACACTAAATTAGCATTTTGGCCATGATTTATTTCTCCTTGCAGAAGTAATGGGCAACCATTCTACATGACACAATAACTCTCAATGTGTTATGGCTGTTACCATATTTTACTGTATCTGAGCCATTATCATTTGTAAGGCACCCTATCATATATGGATTGCCAAGAAAGAAAAAAAAAGAAGCCAATTAAATTATGATGCATTAGCAATTTTAAGATGTATTCTTATTTGTCAGATGTCAAAGTGTGAAAAATATTTACCCTGAATTGTGACCCCTGTTATTTACTACTCTCTCAGTGCCTGTACCAAACAGTAGCCCCGCTAGGATAAGTCAGGCAAGAGGACAAACGGGCTCCACAATGACACAGAAGCCATTACTAAATTGTAGGTGGTTAAATAGAAAGTAAATGGTTTTCTCAGTAAGTGTTAGGAGTTCTGAGCAAACAGTGACCAGCGTGTGAGAGAATTCTTGAACAAATTCTGTTCTTAATTTCCCCCTAGATTACCTCACAATTTATTTAGGACCTATGAAAATATTGATTGACATCAAAAGAGATTGTTAAAGGGAAAACAAGTTAGTCCACTTTAAAGCTCTGTCAACTCATTTCCTGAGTACCCTTCTGGAAGGACTGTAAGCGGTGTTCACAGAACACGCATCTGTCCCAGCTGGCACACTGAGAATTGATATTTTCCCTATCTTACCATGCCAGCCATCCCTAGTCTTGACAATAGTCCTTCCTATTTCAAGAGCCCTTTGAAATACCATAAGTTATTTTCTGTTTGAAGAATAGAATGTGAATGCAGATTGCCTACACTCAAATATTGCAAAAATAAGGTGCACTTTTTCCTTTTTCCTTCTCCCCCCAATAAAACAGATGACGCTTCGATTCATAGTATGCAGCAAAGATAAACAAATCTTTTGAAGCCATAAAGCAAATCAAATTTAAATCTGTGGTTCGAAACAAGAAATCATCAACATTGAATCTCCTTTTATTTTAGGAGACCACACAAAATAATTGCAAATTACATCAGTACTTTAACCAGTACTTAAAAATGTTTAATTTGTAAGTAAATGCTACCATATTCCAAAAGGTCGTCTTTTTAAATATTATAATCCTTTTATCTTTTAAGATATTTAACTACTTGCATCAGTCGGATAGTTCTTTAGGGGAACCTTTACTAATTTAACACTAGGATGATTTAGAAGAAAGAAAAAATTTCCTAAAAGGTACGTTAGCATTTCCCAAAGATAAAATATTCTGATTCTTCCCTCAAGTATAAGTAGGCAAATTTCATTAATATTACTTAGGTAAAATGCTGATTAACATTTCCTATTCTTTAGTGTAGAGAAATCTCAGGAAAGGCAAGAACAAAAGACAGCACTAAAATGCTAAAAATGTTGGCAGCCAGGAAAGGCCCAAGTAATTCACACTCTCCCTCAGCGCCCTCAGTTCCCAACGGAATCTACAATTGAGGTAACACAGGGTGAACACTCTAAATGGATTAAGATTTATGCGGTCATGCATTTACAAGTTCAAACCAATATTTGTAAATAAACTGGATCTACCAGCTGCCTTTCAGGTCTCCACGCAACTTACCAGTGTTAAAGGTGACATTTCCTGTCACTTATGATGGACAAATTATTAAGAGCAGGTGGGAAAAGCAAAAGGAGAGCTTAGAAAACTAATTGTTCTGCATGCAATAATTGCTGTTATTTCTACCGAACAGATCTTTTCCAATTGCGTTTGAAATCTCATTTGATTACATTGCAATGGTTGGTTAACTTAAGCAATTTTGTTTCCAACTAAGCCTGAGATATTAATTGTACTTACACATGTATAAACATAAGGGATGCCTAATTTGTATTTTAATAAGTAGGATCTTTATGGATGGCTTATTAGCATCAGCTTGTTACTGTGCAGACTGAGTACAGACGTCTAGAAATTGGCCAGTAAATAAAACATTTGAGGAGCCTTTTTTAGCTTCAGCTTTACAGAGAAACTAAATTAGAAGGTGAAATTTTTTCTAGTGAAGTTGAATGTTACTGAGTGTCAATCATGCTAACTTGGTTCTCCTAATTTAGTGTTATTTTTATATATTTTTTAAAAATCACTTTTTCAAATTGTATTTTGCAATGTTGCTTTACAAGTTTTATGTTTATAGGAGTCAAATTAATAGGTACTGGTGTTATGTATTTAATTATTTCATCTATCTTATTCATTCCATGAAAATGCATCACTTCTATTGATTGAGGCACAAACAATTGTGAATATGTGAACTGTAAAAAAATACTATATTTATTTCGGTTACACTGTATAAAGATAAACACTGTTCTGAAATATGCCTTGGTAGAAGTTCTGGATGTGAAAGAGCTGACATTTTAGGGATAAAAATTGGGGGAGTGGCATGCTATATTAGTGAATAAATGAATTAACTTAGTAGATTACCAAAATGATTTTAGGGTCTGAATGGATTTGTTTGTTTGTTTATTTATTTATTTATATTCTATCTTTGGTTGAATTGCCCTTTTGGAAAAAAAAAAAAAACACCGTATCTTAATGTTTTTGCTACATGTCTTTCAATTTTTCAGTCCTACTTTCTTTTAAGTCTTATCAATCTATTCTCATTGTGAAGCTAGATGAAAAGGAGCTACAGGGCAAAACTGATTTCCCCCCAAATTCTGGGAAACTAGTTCCGTAGCAAAGAAGCATCTTTCTGATGCTTTACTCTGTTTGTTTATGCATATATATGAATGTCCATAGGTAGAGCACTATAATGGAGCAGAGTTGAAAGTAATAACTACGGGCTTTAACTTGTTAGTTATTCAAGGTGGTAGCTCTTATCTTTTGTTTCTTTTATTGAAAATGGAAGCTAATATTTATACATTAAGTACCTATAAATTAACACTGGTTTAAGTTTTCATACTTTTAAAAAATATTTTTTATTCATTCATTTGAGAGAGACAGAGCGAGTGAGAGCATGAGCAGGAGGGCGGGGCGGTAGGAGAGGGGGAAGCCGACTCTGCACTGAGCAAGGAGCCTATATCCAGGTGTCCAGACATGAACTGAAGTCAGACCCTAAACCGGCTGAGCCATCCAGGCACCCTCATTTTTCATAATTTTAATATTTACTAATAATCTTTCTAACTTCACTTTCTATTATTTCTGTTAAAGCCAAGGTCACATGGTCTATAGTACAGTAGAACCCCTAAAGTAAGACATCATGACAATATGTTTGGGATAATGCAAACTTAGATCTAAATATGGCTGTATAAAGTTTTTTCTTTCTTTTTCATCCCTCTCTCAGGAAGGGAGAGAGAAGTTGGGAAGGACAGCTATTGCTTACTTAGGAAATGGGGAGGCACATCGTGGGTCTCTGCATTTTTCCAGACCAGTCTGCTGCCACAGTGTCCTAACTTTGAGCTGATGGAAACATTGCTAAATTATAGGGAGATTCCTGCAATTGGTGCCATCGTTCTGATACTTGCAGCCATCTATGGCTGCAATGGAATCATCCTCATTGATGTTTAAGCTAGAGTTGATTCCTGCCACAGCTGGTGCCAACTTGTAGCTGTCACAAGAGAGTTTTCCAACTTGGTAATGTCATTAACCTCTCTATAGCTTAAGTGGCATTTTATTAAAATTTTTGGACACCACTTATTTGTCTTAAGGTGGGGCTTACTATATTAATTTTTGACCCATGAAAGAAATAAAAAGGTGAAGAAAATGTATAAGCATTATGAATCATCACCCCAATTTACACATAACCCATAGTCTGCAAAGATTTGCTCTCTAACCTTCTGTCCATTTTATTTCCTTATTTAAAAAGTTTCGGTGACTCTCTATTTGGCATCAGTGGCATTCCATTGTCTGCCCAGTCTTACTGTTCCTAAATGTTCTGTTGCAACATCTCCCCAGTAGCTATTATCATTCTAAACTTCTGAGCCTGTGAAACAGAGTGAACTATTTGCCATTTCTCTAAGACATTATTCTTTACTTCATCTTCAGACATTTTGATGGTATCTGCCTAGAAGTGTCCCCCTCCGTCTCCAATTTCTTCTTGCTTTTGTTCCCCTAATCTTAGATTTGTGGTCTGTTTTATATAATTCCCCCATTCCCAGTATTTATTCCAAATATGTACTCAGTACATTATTTTCCTTTATCTACTTTCAGCACTAAAATATAAACTTCTGGGGATAAGAACTGTGATTGATGCATTGCTAAGAAAATTGTAGTCTAGTATGCAACACATAACGCACAGTAGCCTATATATACAAATTAAAACTATAAATTAAAAATTAATTACTTGTAGTTTTGAGATACCTCTTTTTACTCTAAACATTATGGTCAGTTATACTGGAGACATAATGAAAAATGTATTTGAGCAGCACTTTTTATGTCTGATTATATTTGCCCACAGCCATGGCATAGTTGCGGAACACTGGGCTTGGAATTATGCAAATCTGTTTCAAATTTTGTCTTTGCCACTACCTTGCAATACAATTTTCAGAAAATAATAGCCTTTTGAATATCATTTCTTTTTCTAAAAACCCTTAGTTTTGTAGTCTCTACCACTATAATTATTTCTGTTAGTTGCTCAGTAATTGTCTCTCTGTGCTCCTGTCAGCCCTATCTCTCTACCAAGGAAAATATTTTCTAGAAATCTCATGATTTGTCCACATGTTCACAAGCAGGTTGACAGAGGTCCCTGGGTGGCTGTTCACCTCGTCTAGAGAGCATCTGCTAGCTCCATGGCTGTTGTTTTCTATTTGCCATCATTGCTCAAATGGAAAAATATGGTTCTGCGCAGGTGGTTGTCACGCGGCGCGTTCCAAGCTCTGTTCAGAGTGTGCCTTTTCAGAAATAGGGTGAATGACTCCCTTCCTAACTGTGGAGGGGTTTTTAAAAACCTAGATAAATTATATTTGCACCATTTAAAAAGAAAAGCTAATGCAAAAATCCATTAAACCAAATATCGAGTTTTTAGTGTGTTGTGGGAAGAACAGAACATGATATCTACTCTCTTAACAAAATGTAATACCATACGGTATTGCTGACTGTAGGTACGGGGTATAGCAAGTCTTCAGGGTTTATTTATCTTGCTTAACTGAAATTTAATGACTGTTGATTATTCACTTGCCATTTCTCTCTCTTCCTGAACCCCTGTTAACCACCGTAAGATTTAGTATACTGGTTTAGCTGGAGGGATATTATGCGTCCAGAATGTAGGAAAGCTACTCAAGCAGGGGTTTGGATAATGTTGAGAGTAAAAAAAAATGTAAGTAGAAGAAAGTTTTGAGATTTCTCAGACTTAAACCTGAGAGGTTAAATACAAAATGGAAAAAAACCTGGATAATATTTATCTACAAATTTCAAAAATTATGTAATTAGACATTAGTATTGGATTCAAATACCTATGAGAAAAATGTTATGGGAATTTTGGGAATGAAAAGCTATCCCCATCCATGCAAAACTGCCAACTTTTTTTTAAAGCTTATGCCTTTTGTCATCTTCTAACTTTCCAAAACAGCATGTTAATGGATTTATTCATCATACTGTCATCTAATTAATCAGCATTTTTCCCTTTTACATTTTCATTAACATCCAAACTTGCTCCAGTATCTTCTACCACTAAAAAATATCTATGTATCGGTATCTGTGTATCTATGTATCTATCATCTATATCTTGCCTCTTTTAGCAGCACCTTATTTGTTTGCTCACTTATACTGCAAACTCAGAAGAAATGTAGACCTTCATGATATTTCCATTCCCCTTTGCTCCCATCTCGCTCCAGTCTGAGTGCACATTCCATCCATGGTTCTTTGTAGTTCACGTGTACCTCCTTGTCATCCAGTCTTAGAGCCATCTTCCGTTACCTTCATATTTGTTTGGTCTGTTTATATCATTTTAATGGACCGCTTACTAGCTCCTTCTTGTTAAAACACTTTCTTTACTTAGGTTTCAGGAAACCCCACTTACTCCCATTCTCCTGTTTTCTCGCTATCTGTTCCTTCTCACTCTCTTGTTGAGTACCTGTTTCTTTACATTGGCTCTAATCTTGTCTGCATTTTGGGTTTTCAGAGACCTCCTGTCTTTAATGTCATACTTTGTCCCAGAACACCTCATCCATTTCATTGGATTTAAACATAATTCTACGTAAGTCTTTTTACTGTGCTCTGTGCTCATTTATCTAACTGAACACTTGGAGTCTGTAGTTAGATGTCTTGCCTGCATGTTACTAACATGCTCAGATGAACTGCTGTTTCCATGACTTTCTCCTCTAGTATCCTGATCATCTGCTAATTATCCCATCTCAAATGATATCCCGCTTCTCCCCAGTTAATTTAGCCAAAATTTAAGAGTGATCTTTGATTTTTTTCTCTGCCATAACCTCTCATATATTCCATGTGTAAATTCTATCAATTTCAAATACATCATGCGCCAATTTCCCTTCATCTCCTTTATACCCGTCTTTGTCCACGCCCCCCTTCTACAGAATAATCTTGAAATTGTTAATCAAATTCTGAATCAGAGTCTGCTCTACTGCACTTTGGTATCCACAAATTTATTTCAGATGCATAGTTAAATAAGATTTTAGACTTTCAATTAAATGGAATGATAGGGCCTTTATCAATAGAGAGTTTTATAAGATAGGGAAGATATTGCTTTGCATACCCTTCTGGCACAGACATTTTGAGGATTAAGTAAGACTAACAAATTTTAAATTTTTTAAACTATAAAGCAACTAAATATTGGAACACAGTAGTGTGGGTGCCTCAAACCTGAATTTTGAAAGCAGTGTGCTGCCTGTCTATGATAGTAGCAACAATAAAATTAAGGCAGCACAAGTAACAGTAAGTTAAAAAAGACCAAATATTATTTTTAGTTAGAATTAATGGCACAGGGATGCCTGGTTGGCTCAGTAGTAGAGCATCTGCCTTTGGCTCAGAGTTTGATCCTGGGATCTGGGGATCGAGTCCTGCATTGGGCTCCTTGTGAGGAGTCTACTTCTCCCTCTGCTTATGTCTCTACCTCTTTCTCTGTATCTCATGAATAAATTTAAAAAATCTTAAAACAAATTAGTGGCACAAAAACGTGAAGTTTTCATATGTGAATTCAGGTTTAACATAACAGTTACAAATACCTTTTTCTGCTTCATCAAAAAACTTACTGATCTGAGAAATAGAGCTTGTAAGTGCTGAATATTATAGAAAGTTATCATGGAATTGTAGGATTCGTGTGCTATGGGACATATTAAATGCTAATTTAATTCTTATATTCCCCAAATTATGAAATTGCTACATTCCAAAAACTGTTTGACTTTGTTATGTTTCACCACCATATGGACAGTTCTCCTGGAGATCTTATAAGAATCACTGGGGAGCTTTTTTTGTTTTTCAAAGTCTTGACCCTTATGTCCTCCCCACAGAATTCTCAGTGCCTTCCTTATAGGGGTGAGAGCCAAGACACTGAGAATCCTTCTCTAAAACAAAACAAAACAATCCTTCCAAATTGGATCATGTATTTGGATTCTAAATCCAAAAGAATCCTTCTCTAGTGAGCATTTTAACTGACACAGTGTGACCCATCTGTCATGTGTGTTAAGACTGAAGAAAGGTTGACAGCCACTAACTGGTACTTATTTGTTATAAAAATATAAATGAAGAGTCTGAATGCAATTCTAAAGCTTAGAAAGAAGGGATTGAGTGGTAAATAAATTTGAACATAGAAAAGAAAATTGTAATAAGAAATTGAATGCTCTAAAAAAATCTAGTTAAGTTTAGTTAGCACCCAGAGAGCAATAGCGACAGTAATCAGACTTGTTCAATCACTTGCCTTCTGAAAGAATAATACCTTAATTGTTTTCATAAGGTTATTTCAGGATCGTTACTTAAAAAATCCAAATGATATAGATAACTGCAAAAGGAAAATTAAAATCTGTCTTAATTGCCACAACTAGATATATTCCTTGTTTACATTAGTGAGCATCATGATCGGTCTACCTGTTACCTCTTTTTTTCATGTATTGTTTCATGACATCCACCAGGAAAACAAAAACAAAAACATGGTTATATGATTTGAATAGAACATATAGACTTGTCATAGGAGAATACATTCTACTGTGAATAAATCAACATGTTCATGGTTCTCTCACCTTCCTTATTCGTCCCCCAATCTTACAAAATTATTTTTACATTAAGGTGTAGGCTCAAAAACCATAATTCCCACAGTGTTTAATCCTGGTTCTATATTTTGATGGTTTAAATGCTATTATCAGGACTGTGTGATAACTGACCTTAAATGCTATCATCAGAACTTCTTCCATACTGACTTATTTCTTTGTGTGTGTGTTTGTGTGTGTGTGTGTGTTTTAAATTCATAATTTAAGTGAATGGATTTTTGTTGTCATGTAGTTTGACCAAGAAGATCCCTGGGATACTCTATTCCCTGAGTTCTTGCATGATTGAGAATATCGGATTTCATTTTGAACTTAAAAGAAACTTTGGTTAAGTATGCTTTTTCTTTTTTTCTTTTATTTCTTTTTTTTTTCTTTTTTTTTTTTTTTTTTTTTGGTTACTTCAAAATTTGGGGCATTATTTCATTGTCCTCTGTGGCTCTAAAGAAGTCTTAAGCCAGTCTATTTCTAACCCCTGGAGCCCATCCTGAATTGACTTTTTTTTTTTTTTTTTTTTTTTTTTGCTGCTTCCCTAAAACATTCTTCAGTCTTGAGGTTGAACTAAGAATGCTACATCCTGTTGTTGATTGTTTGGTGTCTTTGTATTCAAGTTTTAATTTTATTTCAGAGGTGAGTACTTTAAGCATCTTTTTGAATATTTTTATATAGTTTTTAATGCTCTTTTCATCAGGAATATGACTTTGTGTAAATTGGACCACCTTTTCTGTTTTCCATAACTATATGTGCTCTATTATAGTCTTTTTTAAGGATTCTTATATTTTTCATTTCGTTGGCGCGATTTCCCAAAGCCTGTCTGGAATGATGGTCTTTTCATATGCATCTGTGCTTTCCTTGTTTTCATGTAGCTTTATTCTCTAAATAATCTGTTTTGCATCTCCTCCTCCTTTTCTGTCTCTTCTGGCAGCTCCTTTGGCAGTTTATAAATAATCTCATCTTTAGATCTCCTTTATCTTTTATTTTCTCTCATTATTTTCCTGACCCTCCTTCTCAACCTCTTATTTTAAACACCAAGCTTATAATTTCTCTGAGACTTTGACGAACCGTGGTCTTAATTCTTAATTTTATTTTAGTATCACATGTCTTTAGTTTTCCTTTCTTCCTTCCCCTTTCCAAAATATGGCTATGCATGGATTCCCAAATCTCTGAGTAAACTAACGATGTGATGGAAGAGGATGAAGGAGAATCAAAAGGAGAATTCCCAAGGCAATCTAGGGCTTCTCGTAAGGTGAATAGTCTGAACTGCCTCCAAAATATGTTCTGTATTTTGCATGATTCCAGGCTATTTTTAATGTTCAAGAAGTCTGTGAGACTTATGGTAAAAACAATTAAATCATGGCTTTTCTTGTAGCAATATGCTTATTGCATTTCTCTTTCCTGCTCGGGTTTATTTCCTTTTCTTTTCTACAGCTATCATTTATTAGGTAAAGAATAGAAAACATTAGCTGGTATTAGAATTAATTGCATTTTCAAAACCAAAATAGGGAATGTCTAACACCAGCTCCTGCAAACATATATCTGACTATCCCCTAGATCCCAGCTGGATATTATAAATTCTACTTTTAAACAAATTATTAGAAAATATAGAGAAGGAAATAAAATGTAATGTAAATCAGTGCAAAAATCTACAAAGCAGAAAATAAGTAATATCTGATAAACAGACACCTTTTGCACATGAGAAGTATTGATTCCGAATATGCTTCTGATTCTATGGAATATTTTGTTGTCTAATATAATATTAAGTCTAAATTTATATTTGAACCATTAAATAAGTTGGAAAGTATTATATTTAAAAGGGAAGTGCTCTAATTAATAGAGTATTTCTGCCAACGAGATGCCATAAAGCATCTGATTATTTTAAATAGTGTGATTTTTGGTTATTCATTTAATTCCTAAATCACAGTTTCTTCATCAGTAAAATGGGAATGATATTGGTACCAATAGCACAGAGTTATTTTGAAACTTAATTGAAATAGTGCAAGGAAGCTGTCACAGAGGTCTTTGAGAAGTAAGCTCCAGCTTAAATAAAGGAAATATAAATGATGTCACATTATTGAGAAATTGATGTCATTCAATGTTGGCTAAACAGATAAAACTGAAATTTAATTAACAATCAAATGTCTGTTTTTTTCTTTCTTATATTCCTTCTGCTTGTTTCTAGGGAATCTGCAAAGAGAACGACAATATGCCATCATCAAACACACATACATATGCATAATCAATAGTTTCATCGAGATTGATTTTGCTTGCAGATGTGCTGCTTTTCCCCTTTGAAATATATATATTTTTAAAAGATTTTCTTTATTTATTCATGAGAGACCGAGAGAGAGAGAGAGAGAGGCGCAGAGACACAGGCGGAGGGAGAAGCAGGCTCCCCGCAGGGAGCCCGATGCGGGACTTGATCCCAGGACTCTGGGATCACGCCCTGAGCCAAAGGCAGATGCTCAACCACTGAGCCATCCAGGCGTCCCTTGAAACATATTTTTAAAGACTTCCAACACAAGTAACTGTGAAATATTAAAAAAAAAACAGAACAGCAGTACAGAATCAAAATATCGATTTTGATAAATTATATTCATGCTTCGAGAGAAACACACACATACATATATTTTAGCACAGCCATTTTAAGCTGTTAACGCCCTGACAGCATTTCTGCACTCCTACTAGTGTTTGTGTCAGTGTTGGAATCCCATTACCTTATAGCTCACAATCAGTAAAATCTAATAAATTTTACATTTCCACACTTCTATTTGAAAATCTTAAGCATTTTTATGTTTTTATGTTCTGAGGGTTTTCGGTTTTGAAATAAGAGCGTTAGATATACTCAAGAGAGAACAGATTACAGAACCCAAGTTGAAATAAATCTAAAATGTATGTTTGATGGTTCAACTGCTAAATTCTTTTCTCATAATCCTTGCACTGAGTAAGAATGACCAAATGATATACTAGAAATGACTATAGCCTGTTTCTTTGGCTAAAAGGGAAATGAAGCCACCTGGCAGAGAATATCAAGGTTTCTGTTATTTTAATAACATATATGTTAATCCTGAGGCTTCCCAGAAATTTCTCTAGTTTTTTAGGGTTTTCTTGGAAATTCTTGTTTTTCCCAGTTTCATTGAGAAATAATTGTCAGCATCACTGTCTAAGTCTCACACATACAGCATGATGCTTTACATGTCTTGTGAAACGAGTACTACGGTAGGTTCAGCTGACATCTATCTTCTCGTATAATTACAACAAAATTCTCCTTGTGATGAGAACTCTTAAGGTTTACTCTTAGCAATTTTTCCTCTGTGTCAGTCAGCAGTAGTAGCTATTGTCATCATGTTGTACGTTCCATCCCTTGTCCTTATTTGCCATATAGCTGGAGGTTGGTACCTTTGACCTTCTTCCTCCAATGAAAGGAAGGTGGCAACATGGCACTTCTGATGTCTTTTTCTATGAGTTTTTTGAGGGTTGCTGTTTTGTTTTTTTCTAAGATTCCACATATAAATGAGTCCTACGGTATTTGTCTTTGACTGACTTCACTCAGCTCATGCCTTCCAGGTCCATCCATGTTGTCACAAATGGCAGAATTTCTTTATTTTGTTATGAGAGACTATATTCCACTGAATATTTATAACATTCCATCGAACATATATACCACAACGTCTTTATCCATTCATCCATGGACAAGCACTTTGTTTCCGTGTCTTGGCTATTGTGTGTAATTTTGATATGAGAATAGGGGTACAGATACCTTTTCGAATTAGTGTTTTCATTCCCCTTGGATATATCTCCAGGAGTGTGCTGGGTCATACGGTAGCTCTATTTTTAATTTTTTGAGGATCCTTCGTACGATTTTCCCCACCGGCTATACCAACTTGCAATTCTGCCAAAAGTGCACAGTGTTCTGTTTCCTCCACATCCAGGCCAGCATTTATTATCTCTTATCTTTTTGATGATGGCAGTTCCAACAGGGATGAGGTGATACCTTATTGTGGTTTTAATTTGCATTTCCCTAATAATTAGTGGTGTTGAGCATCTTTTCATGTACCTGTTGGCCTTTCATATATCATCTTTGGATATCAGGGCCTTTGCCCATTTATTAATTTTGGGTATTCTTTTGTTTCTGTTTTTTGTTGCTGTTGTTTTGCTTTTGAGTTGTATGAATTCTTGATATATTTTGGATATAAACCCCTTATCAGATATATGGTTTGCAAATATTTTTGTTCTCATCCCTTAGGTTGTCTTTACTTTGTTGATGGTTTTTTTGTTGTTGTTGTTGTTTTGGCTGTGCAAGGACTTTTTAGTTTGCTATAGTGTCCCTTATTCATTTTTGGTTTTGTTGCTTGTGCTTTAAGCTGTTGTATCTGAAAAATTACCAAGACATGTGTCAAGGAAGTTTGTACCTATGTTTTCTTCTAGGAGTGTCATGGTTTGGGGTCTTACATTTAAGTTTTCTTTAAAGATTTTTATTTATTTATTTATTTATCCATGAGAGACACACAGAGAGAGGCAGAGACACAGGCAGAGGGAGAAGCAGACTCCCTTTGGGAAGCCCGATGCAGGACTCGATCCCAGGACCTCCGGGATTGCAACCTGAGCCAAAGACAGACGCTTAACCACTGAGCCACCCAGGTGTATGACATTTAAGTTTTTAATACATTTGGAGTTACTTTTCTGAGTGGTTGGGTACAGAGACTATCTTTTCTCCATTGAGTATCTTGCCTCCCTTATCAAATATTAGTTTGATTTGAAATGTTAGGGTTTGGGAGCGGACAGCTAAGAAAGAATTCTTGAGATGTCTTTGGTGCAAAAAGGTGGTTTTATTAAAGCTTAGGAAATGTTCAATTACTACCATCTAGTAAGCTCTTTAGTCATAAGATCCTTCAGATGTCTATCAATGGGCCATATGTTTGGAGGATGATTGCTAACATGTATCCTGGGGCATGTGGCAGACTGGTAGAGGGAATTTCCGACGGGATTTTCATATGTTTATGAAGACTTACAGGATCCTGGAGGTCAGGCTAATGTCAAGCTAAGGCTGCCCTTTGCCTTTACAAAAGTCATTAACATTGAGGCAGTTGAGTTCCTGGAGGAAGGTCACTCTGCCTGTCCCAAGTACTTGTCAGTGGGCTGTAAGTTGTAAGGAAGTTTAATTTTGTTTTTCTGTATTTCTTTTGCCTTTGTTCTCCACATCAAATTGACAACATATGCTTCTGAATTTTTGATTCTCTTCTTTTGGTCTATTTGTTTTGACGCCAGTATATGCTGTTTTGACGACTGTAGGTTTATAGTTAAGCTTGAAGTCAGGAGTTGTGATGCTGTTTCTTTGTCCTCCTTTCTCAGAATTTCTTTGGCTCTCTGGGGTCTTTTACAGTTCCATGCCACTTTTAAGAGTGTTTGTTCGACTTCCATAAAAAAATGCAGTCGGGTGGCATCTGGATGGTGCAGTTGGTGCAGTTGTTTAGGCATCCAACTCCTGGTTTCTACTGGGGTTGTGATCTCAGGGTCATTAGATCGAGCCCTGCATGGTGCTCTGTGCTCAGGGAGGAGTCTGCTTAACTCCCTCCCTCTACCCCTCTCCTCCCTCACTCCCACTGTCTCTTTTTCTCTCTCTCAAATAAACAAATTTTAAAAATCTTTAAGGAAATACAGTTGGAATCCTGATAGTGATTATATCAAAACTCTAGATAGCTTTCAGTAGTTTTGATATTTTAGCAATAGTAATTTTCCAATCTGTGAACACAGGATATCTTTCCATTACTTGTGTCTTTGATTTCTTTCATCATCTTGTGGTTTTCAGCATAGAGATCTTTCACCGCCATGGTTCAATCTATTTCTAAGTATTTTATTGTTTTGATGCTGTATTTGTTTCTCAGAAATTTTTTTGTGAGTGTATGGAAATGGTACTGGTTTTTGCATGCTAATTCTGTATCCTGCGATTTTACTGAATCTATTTGGGTAGATCTAGCCGTGTTTTTGTTGAGTTATTAGAATTTTCTCTATATAATACTATACTGCTTACCATTAGAGACAGTTTTTCTTTTTCCTTTCTAATTCTGATACCTTTTATTTCGTTTTCTTGCCTGATTGCTCTAGTTAGGAATTCTGGTACTGTGTTACACAGGAGTGGTGAGAATCAGCAGCTTTGTCTGGTTCCAGAACTTTCTCTGAAATTCTGACTCATGAAATTATCTATTTGACTTGATAACCTAGATATTAATCTCAATACATTTCTTTTATCTTGCAGGGGCTTATTATTTTTTAAAAATTTTTATTTATTTTTAGGGAGACAGAGAAAGGGAGAGAGAGAGTAAGCAGGAGCCAGAGGGACAGAGAGAAAGGGAGAGAGAATCCCAAGCTGACTGGCGCCCAGTGCAGAGTCCAACAAGGGGCTCCATGCAGGGCTTTATCTCACAACCCTGAGACCACAACCCCAGCAGAAACCAAGAGTTGGATGCCCAAATGACTGTGCCACTCAGGCACCCCATCTTGCGGGCTTTTAATTCTATATTCTGATTCATAATTAGTTGTTAGTTTGTGGTTATAAGTCAGAATGGTGGAAAACTGAATGGTTCCAATCCAAAAATGAATATTCCCATCATGTGCCATTTTCATCAAACTATTTTCTTATATAATGCACATGGAATAAACACCAACAGAATGTTATGCAACTTTAGAACATTAGATTCTCTGGCATGGGGGCTTTGTATGACCTACTTGCTGTTGTTTCTTTTCTTAGTACTCTCAAATGTCAAGGGTAGTTCATTGAAGAATATAAATTGTCTTGATTCATGCTTTGTGACTCTCAGGAAAAAGACAGCAATGACAAGAAAAACCAAGGTCTATCTACAAAAGCACCGCTTGGCTATGTTGAAAGCTTTGTGAATTTGGAATGAAGACAGGCAATTGTAGTATAATTCCTAGCTCTGCCTGAGAGTGCCAAGAAGCTCTATCTTTCAACAGCTTTAAAGTTCTTCAGGAGATGTAAAATTCAAGGTTACTGTTGAGCAAATTAAATTCATCAAACTACTTTGATTTCTAAGGGTATCAAACATCTATTGCGTGGTTTCAGAGGAAGTCTATGTCATCACTGTAATGCTAGTCAACTTGGTAATATGGAGACTATAAATTTTAAGCAATTTACACAATAAATTATAAAGTGTTTACAAAAGTCTTTGAGCATAAAAAGTCCAAGCACATTTTTGTGCAAAAGAGAAATCTACTTGACTTTCCATTTCAACTCCCCCTCTATCCTACTTCAAAAACAAGAAAAAAAAATATAAGTGATTAATCGTGGTTAATAGTATGGTTAGTGAGATTTTTGTCTATGAATCGGTTACTTGAGATTGTATATATGACCATCTCCTTTTATGAGGAGAAAGGTGAGGGTTTATTTACTATCATACTACAATTATAGTTTCTTTTCCATTTATTTATATACTTTTTAAGAGGTGCAGTTAATGTAAGTGGAGCGATATGTAATTCATTTAAAAACAGGGTAGTAATATATTATGTGGGATTATAGAATGCAAGTTGATTACATAGAAAAATCAGAACTGATTTCTGAGTTGCTTGATATTGATTTCCCACCTTGGAAGAAACAGATGATGGCAGGAGTTTTAATTGCTTAGAAGCTTACCTGCAGGTTTATTTGCGCAAGGCAGTTTGGTTACAAAGGGTTTCCTGCTGGGATATCTGATGATACCAAAAGTACATAGAAAGCAAAAATAGAAGAGAAGTCAACAAAACAGGTAATTAAATAAGCATTGTACGTGCTAATTGTCGCTAAATTTAAAAGCAGAGTTTATTGAGTTAAAGCAAAAGTGTGGGCATAAAGTTGACTGCACAGCATGCCAACATATTTTGTGTAAATTTATTTTTTTAGACCATGCTATTAGATATTTTGCAATTACATTTTGGTGTATGTTTAATTTCTAAAATCTTACATCTTTAATGAGATAAAAATTCATTTTTAGTTTTAAGCGTTTTTTTTTAAAGCATCTGCACCTGTTTTATTCATATTCCTTTTTTTTTTGTAAATTGAATGTTCAAGAATTAGATGCAATGGTAAATAAAATATTGTTAACACGTGAATATTGACATTATCTAAACAAATATGACATGCTCAATATATTGTTCTCCAAAGATAATAATGTTTTGCTGATGTTCTTTACTAAAATACAGTCATTTTAGCTTTTTCAATTTTCCCCTAGTGAAATACATAGTAACAAAGACAGTGATTTGTCACACCCTTCTACCTGGTGATGAAAACTTATCCTGTCTACTCCTTCACCCTTTGATTGTCATTCTTCTTAGGTCAGCTGCCTTACTCTTGGGCTTCTTGGCAGTAAGCAGTCAGGGAGATTTGAATAAGCATAGAGACCAGTTTAGAGAAAATTTTTAGCTTTGCAGAACTGATTTTCTTTCACTAATGGCAGAAAATAACCATTTTAGAAGCTCATCAGTAGGGAATATTGTTTTTTAGAAATGATGAACTTTAAGACATCTTATTCCCACACTAAGGATGTTTGTACTGTTCATGTATGTATTATATTTACAAATACATAGTGTATACCAGTGTGACATTAGTAAATGAAAAGAGGACATTCATTTGCTCTAGAGGAAGTTACATGACCTTTCCTGTCAGAGAGATCCAGATTCAAATTCCATTTTGCTACTCATGAGAGACTCTGAGAGGTTGGCTTACCTTCCTAAACCTCAGTTTCCTAATCTGTACATTATAATAATCTACATCTCATGGATAATTGAGAATATAGTATGAGATTGTATAGTTTTCCATATTAAATTATCAATAAATGGACACAGCATTGTCATTACTATTGTTGATACCTTGTTTTACAAATCTGGGTTTACAAAGATCAACCGACGTTCATTTTTTTGAATCCTATCTTATACTCCATTTTAAGTGTAGTGTGAGTCCTTGTCAGCATTTATACGAGCATGTGTATATGTTCCATGTGCTGTATTCTTTCTGGAAGAAAGATGAGGGCTGGCCATCTCAGGTTCTTTTTTTCCTCTGTATATTCGGACCTTGCACATTTCTTAAAATGTTTTACTCAAAGTTTTGTGCTGGCAAATCTTTAAAAAAAATATTCAAAGAAAGAATAGTTTTAGATCATTGTCTATTGTCTGTGCATATAAGCATGTAATACTTCTTCTGTATGGAGGTGTATGGAGACTGAGGTGTGGGGAGATGGACGATTTGAAGAATTTTTTTGTGTTTGTTACAAAAACACTTTTGAAGACCTATGGCCATTGTATTTTTCAATGTCCTTCAGTCTTTGATTACAAGAAGCTATGGCTCAAGGGAAAAAATCTCATTTATCCCTTTTTCAAAATTTATTTTTATTTTATTTATTTTATTTTTTAATTTTGTTTTCATTTATCCTTTTCATCAGACTAGACTGATAGTACTGATCACAATTTCCTTTCTACTGTTCTGTCAGTTGGTTCATGGCTAAATTCAACGCTTAATTGCAGGATTGTAGGGTTTATAGCAGTTAACCTTTTCCTACCTCTAAGTCTTAAAAAATTATTGTTGCTGAAATGTTTAACTGAGCTGTTCAATAGGTGTTTTGTGATTTGCTCTAAGAACATAATCATATGGGCGCACCTGGCTGCCTCAGTCGATGGAACATGTGACTTTTGATCTCGGGGTTGTGAGTTCGAGCTCTGCCTTAGGGGTAGAGATTACTTAGAAATAAAATTTCAAAAAATGAATGGAATCATATACCTTAGAATAATAATGTTTAAAGAGTATTAGTGGTTGGAGAAATAAATTTAGAAAAATCTCCATTAGAGCATTTCAAATATAACTTTGTCGATGTCTTTACACAAAACCGAGTTATAAATCAATGACTGGTCAATTAAATATCAATAAGTGGTCATACAAACATCAATGAGACCGTGGTTAAAAGTTTTAAAGCATTGGAATTGGTAAAAGTGGTATTGTATCACAAATTAATTTACAATTATACACGTAAAGAGATCTAGTGATCTATTATATCCTTTTACATAATTTGTCATTTTTAGATACTATAGATCTGAGAGTTATTTAAATGAAGATTGGAGAAAAATAGAAAATGAACAACTTTCAATTGTGTGATTGAGCTATTACCTCATACTTAGGAAATTGGAAATAATTCTGCAGTGATTAAACTAACTTTTAGGGAAATAAAATCTTAAAAAATCCATATGTATATTTAATTATATATAATTTATCATCTTGTATTTTCAGCGTACTTTGTTTATACAAACTAGTTTGCTTTTAGTTTAGAAATTGTAACTGTCTAGAATTTTTATTGCAGATAGTCCTGTGTCCTTTTTATGAATTCTCGAGGAAGCTAAACTTACGATCATCTCAACAAAATAATTGGTGGCACATTACTTAAGTGTCACTTAAAATTCTGTGTTAGTGGGTTTTACCGAGTTGTCAGCATTTTTGTGTATCTTTGACAAAGGAATGACCTTTGACCTGGTACGTGAAGTAGAAGAATTACATAAGGTAAGGTTTGAATTTAGGTGTAGATCTACCTGGCTGGTCAGGTCATGGCTACTAACCTAGGTGATCTGTGGGGTGTGAAACCATCTTTCTCTTGTGACTTTTCTCAAATGATCAATAAATAACAAACTGCTTATTATCGATGCAGTCATTTTGACGATGTCTTAGTGTATTTCAAAATGAGAATTAAATTAAATAAATAATGCCAGATAATTCTATATGTAAAATTGGAAATATCACTGAAGCATACAACACATTTGGCTAAAGATTTATTCCAATTTAGCAAAACAAATAATCCCTGGACTTACTAGGTAGTTAAGTCTTCTAAAGGCTAGAAGAGTTTGTAATTTTGTTGTCACTTCTCTGAGATCATTGTTCTCCTGTTCTAGTGTTCAATGATACAGGCTCTCCGTCTCTTCCGAAACAGACTGCAACAATATTTAATTTTAAAATTGTTGGAAATATAATAAAATGAAATAAAATGTATTCAAGTGATGTAATAGTATCTTAACAAATTAGGTTGCTAGATTTGGTACATAATATACAGGATGCCCAATTATATTTGAATTTCAGATATACAACAAATATATTTTTTGTGTAGATTCAAAACATACTTTTTACTAAAAGAAAATAGCCATTATTCAAAATTCATCTTTAATTGGGTGTCCTCTGACCTCTGTTTTATCTTGCAGCACTAAAGTACTAAGATTTTCTAAAGCTCATACCTAAAAATACCTAGCCCAAGCTTTTCTCAACTTTCTATATTTATTGAGATATGATTTCTTTTTCTGAGGTATATTAAGCAGTTTGTAAACAATACTAGGTCAGTTATATAACTGTGATTTTTGTATCATTTACTTAATGGGGAATGGAAAGAACATTATGTATATTAAATTCATCAGCTTTGATTAATCATTTGTAGGTTCCTCTCATACTCTGTTGTATATAGTTTGAAAATTTTACCTTTAATCTGTAAAATAGAAAAGATAATTTCACTTGCTCTGCTTTCAGTCTTCATCTTCTTCTTGGATGTGTCTAGAGCTGCTATATTTTTACCAAACAAATAATCCATGAAAGTGGCCAAAATATAAAACAGATTGGAGAAAAAAAACACAGCCTTCTAATTCTGTACGGAGGAAATTGTGTTTGTAAAGGTTAATTGGCTGCTAATACCTTTTCTTCCCACTTCTCACCTGGATATTGACTTTGAAATTTCTTGATTCTTTAAATGTAAAATATTTTTCATACTGATTTTCTTATGCATTAGGAAAGAAGCCAGTATGATCAAAAGAGGAGTATGTTGATGTGTTCCTTTGTTCAGTAGTACATCTGGAAGCATATTTTAAAATGTAGACAACTCTGTAATTGGCTTGGCTTCTCTGCAGGATTTTTGCTCTCCACTGAAGTGACACCAGCCTCTTATGATTGAAATATCTTCATTTAGGCAAGTTCTTTAGCCGATCAGTCTTACTTTGTCCTCAGTTTCTTGTTTGAAACTATCTAAATTTCACTATTTAATCTAAGATAAATCCCCCCTTTTTTAGTTTTAGGAAAATTTTATTTGATATTTCTACTTTATTCTCTTTTTTTTGTAGAATTATATTACTGAAACAAATGTTTTCTGGGTACTTAAATAATGACCTTGGTTATAATTGTATAAAACATTCTAAATATAATTTGAATACTAGATAATAAGATTAATTATACATATATCTGTCTGTCTATATATCTATGTCAATGTTCAAAATTCGCAAAGTTCTATCGGTTAGGTTCTAACATTACATACATTATCGCTGCCACCCTTTGAAGTTAGAGTTCTTTGTCCAGTTGATAAATTAGAAGACAAACAACTTTGGATGGATTAATTTGTTTGTCACAACAAACTACTAATAATTGAACTGAATTCAGATTTTTAAGATTATCATGTGTATTACATCATGTTGCCTCTGCTTGGAACAACGCTGTAATATTTTGAAAAATATCTTTAATTAATACTCTAGAAAAAAGATTACACATTATGAAAATGAAATTGAATAACTTATAAAAGTATGTCTGAGAGAAGAAGCCTGGTCCACAGAATTTCCTTTCTCTGTCCCTCTTTTTAAAAATTTTGGACAACAGACGAAATGCAACTAGGAGTATGTTGAGTCTCTTGGATTCCTTGAGAATCTTTTGGATTGTGGCTTTCATAAATTAACACTTTAACAATTATGCATGTTTTAATTAGAGACAAGTTATATCTGAGTGAACAGTTTGAATTGAAAAAAAGCTGTTTGAAATACAACTTAATTAAATACAGTTACTAAGCTAGGCTAATGAAGTATAGGCTAGTAGGAATCTGTTTCCAAAGCAATTCTATATTATGCAGATAGAATGGAGGGCTTCTAAAAGGTCAGATATTATTTCTATTCATTTCTTTTGCAACAGCATTCCTTTCTTTGTACTGTTAGCAAAACTATTTTCACAGAGAGGTAATACAGATTTAAACTGTAATCTATCCCCTAGGGAAAAAAAAATATGATTTCTACTTCAGTTAAACACACATGAATGACATTTCATTATATTAATGAAAGGTAGCAGTGGTTGATATAGAACAGTTAATTTTATGCTATAATGGAGAGATTGCTGGTTTGCTATTTGGTAGGAGTAAAGGGGTTGGTTTTCTTCATATTACAGCTTAAAGTGGTTCATTCAAGCTTTTTGGTGAATGTGTCTATCTCAAAATGTCCATCCTCAGAGAAAGTTATTATTTTTCAGGAATGCGTGAATATATTTTGACTTGATCTTTCTAGATATAAAGAAAAATAAGGACATTGAGCTTTTTTTACACTTGTGCATGTTTCTAAAGAAATATGTCAGAAAAATTTCAGAGTAAGCTTTGCCTTTGTTTTTTCAGAACTGAAAGATATCTCTTTAAATTCTGTTGAATGTTCACAGGATAAGAGAAGGTAATCAAAGGCTCACTGAAAAACAGATGAACAAAGCCACTGAATCTTCTTGTGTGATCTAAAACAAAACACTCAGTGGAAATATCAAAATATATAGGTGTAAGGAATCTAGAGACCATTTTTGTCAACTGATTAATCATTCTGTACCTGAGGAGGCCAATCTGAGGAGAGTCATACTGCTAACTAGTCGGTGCTTAAAGCCATTTGTTGATTTAGCCATGTGCTCAGTAAATATTTCTACAACACTCTTTATGTGCCTGTGGTAGATGTTGACTTCCTGCCCACATCTTCTCAGTGCGCGTGTGCGCGCACACACACACACACATACACACTCCAGCTTCCTAAAGCATCTGTAAGTTTTTGAGTGCCCTCAGTGGGGACAGAAATTTGCAGTAATGAACACTGTCAAACAATGATGACCAGTATTGGTGAATACCACCCCTGAGACACAGTGGTTCCCAGAAGAACTGAGCCCTGATTGCCCACCTGCTCGTTAATGTACCTCACATGAAATCCTTTGTCTCCACCTCTCACTTCTTCACTTCCCTATTATTAGTATGTCCTGGGGTCACCTCTCACATTGATCATTTGTGCTTAAATCCTAAGTGAGTGTCTGCTTCTAGGGAACCAAATTGAAGGCAGTGGTGGAAACCTCTTCTCAAAAACCTTGTCTGTAGAGGATAAAGATAATAGGCAGGTCCTTCAACAACTCCGTGAGGAAGGCAGGCTTGTTCAATAGTCATTGGCATCTAACTTCTGATGGACCTCTGGCCAGGCATCGAGCACAAAGATGACCAATATATTGTCTCTCCCCTTACAGAGTTCAGACAAGTGAACACAGTATAGAACAGTAAGTACAAGGATTGAGGAAGGGGGTTTAGCCAATCTCTGGATCTGACTTTCAGTCATTAATTCCACTCAGTAAACCAGTGAGATGCCTGCCCACTGTTGTTCTCCCTGCTGTACGGAGGAGGAAGAGGTCAGAAGGTGCTACAAGAGGCGTTAACGGGGGGACCTAACCTTGATTTGAAGTGGGAGAGGGGGAAATTTTTTTTCCACTACAAGAAAAGCTTCGTGGCCATACACAAGGTGTGAAAAGGCTTAATTCCAGAATCCCAAATAGGAAAGGTGACATTTTCCCCTCTGTTCTAGGATTTCTCCCAAACGCCTCTTTTCCTTTCTTACTCTTTTCTACCTGTGAGAGGAGCCAGGATATGTATATTTCACTCTTTACTCTCTCTTTGCTCTTCAAAACCAAGTCAGCAAAGTCCCAGCAGTCGTTTCCTCATGGGTAGGAACTTCCCTTAGTCCATATGCTGAGTTCTAACTCTTGATTATTGTTGGGGTATCTAGTTTTGTCTCTCTACATAAAGTTGCCCTTTTTCTAAATTTAGAAATATCTTCTAAATCTTACTTTAATAAGACTGGCTTTTAAGACTATTGCCTCCTGATAGGAACGTAAACCTGATAAAATACCACAGCTGAATGATGATGTATTTATATTAGCCCAAATATTCACCTTAGAGTGCCAGACTGATTGTTTCAATAGTGGGGAGTTGGGATGGAGAAGAGGAAGTGATCCAACAAGCAAAGTGATACCATGATATAAGGCTAATAAAGTTTTTATCAATATATTATTTTCAAGATTATATCTATTATATATATTCAGGGGTTTTATTATTATTATTTTATTTTAGAGAGAGCACATGTGTGCGCCCACAAGCAAGGGAAGGGGGTACAGGAGAGGAGAGGGAGAGAATCTTAAGCAGACTCCAAGGCCCGTGTAGACCTGGACACAAGCTTGATCCCACAACCCTGAGGTCATGACCTGGGCTGAAATCAAGAGTCAGATGCTTAAGTGACTGAGCCAACCAGGTGCCCCTATTCAGGGAAATTTATAACATTTAATGATATAACATAGGTACATGCCTTTCATGTAATGGGCATATAATCAAAACTTTTTCTCCTTCATTCTTTCTCGTTTAAACACAATGAAAGATACATTTATATAATGGTTACCAGTTTAATGTTCTTCAGAGCTCTGATTTTGACCAGATTATTTTATGCTCAGTAATTCATTAGCCATAGTGTAAGTCTTTATATACTTTGTGTTAGCAGGATAATTTTCTGAGGTTGATAATGATTAATTGGAAAAAGCAGTGCTAATATTACAATTGGACAAATTAACATGACTCTAATCCTAGGCCATCATATATTGTTATGATCAAGTGCTGTTAACTTTGATCTTGAGTCAAGAAAATCTGTGAGTTATCAAAGTCAGTAGGAAGAAGCCTAGAAAATAGGATATGTTGATGGATTAAATTTTAATGTTTTAGATGATTATACCTAAAGCTTCATTAGAATTATAGATTAAAGGAGATTAAAGCAAGTTCTCCTCAATATTATAGATGTGTTTGTCCAATCCTGTGCTGAGTTTCCTAGGGGATTTGGTAGCTGAAGAAAATAATATATTTATCTTCTCATATTGTGCTTTTGCTTTTCTCCTGCAGTTTAAATCATATATTTATCAATTTTATTTGGAGCACTAAAAGAACCTTACAGGCAGATTCTTATTAAAGTTTATCAGATGAAGAAATAAATTGCTATAGCTTTTCTGTTTAATAGGAATTGATCTTTGAAGTTCAACAAGCAAAGAACTCTGGAATCACAGTCCAGTTGGAATTCCTCTTTGATTTCTTTCAGAGTGAAAGTGGTGTATGCTTTGGCTTATTTGGAACTGTTTTTTAAAAACTATATACTTTTTGTTTACTCTGATGCATTGTGTGTGTACATATGCACGTTTGTGTGTATTTTGTTGATATTTTTAGTTCAGAATTTCTAACACTTCCTTCATGGCTTCATGTTACTACTCATTTATTCATTTATCTGTCCAGTCGATAGTAGTTCATACAACGTTGCAGACACTGCACAAGCATTGAATAGACACATAATAGAATGCTGTCTCTGCTCAAATCAAAACAATTTAATCTCTCTTCTTTTTGCAATCCTCTTTTTTCAATTTATTTTAAGATTTCTTTAATGCAGAAATGATGAACATTTCCTTTGCTGAATATTATATATATTTTTTTCCTGCGTAGGGTGTCCAGTCGTGTCACTAGCCCCATAGTATTGCTCAGTGATTGAGTTGTGAGCCTCTTTGTAATCAGGTGATGAAATATAGTAAAGACACCTGGGTCTATCATCTTTTGCTGTGATGACTTTTCTTAGAGGACTTTGGCTCGTTGATTGGTTTAATGTGCTGGCACAGTTATTAAGGAATTCTTCAATTTACTAGCAACATAATGGCTGCTTAAAAATCACAACAGGTGTGCCTGCGTGGCTCAGTTGATTAAGCACCTGCCTTCAGTTCAGGTCATGATCCTGGGGTCTGTGGATTGAGCCCCACTTTGAGCTCCCTGCTCAGTGGAGAGTCTGCTGCTTCCCTCTGTGTACTCACTCTCTCTCTCTCAAATAAATGCATACATTAAAAATAAACACAACAGTTAGAGTATTACAAATATATAATAGCAATCACCTGATGAATCAATGTAAAATATTATCTGCTAAAAGTAACAGAAGTAAACTTTAAAAAGGCCGAAGTTATTTTCCAGTTCTTTTTTCTTCTGGTAAGCTAAAGAAATTAGTATTAAATTAAATTCACATGTTAAAATAGATTATGAGGCAACATTTTTTTATAATAAATTTATTTTTTATTGGTGTTCAATTTACCAAAATACAGAATAACACCCAGTGCTCATCCCATCAAGTGCCCCCCTCAGTGCCCGTCACCCATTCACCCCCACCCCCCACCCTCCTCCCTTTCCACCACCCCTAGTTTGTTTCCCAGAGTTAGGAGTCTTTATGTTCTGTCTCCCTTTCTGATATTTCCCACACATTTCTTCTCCCTTCCCTTATATTCCCTTTCACTATTATTTATATTCGATTATAAGGCAACATTAAACGAACAGATAAGACAAATCTATCTCAAATATTATTAGACACTATTATTAGGTGAATTTCATAGAGTATCTGCGGAGTTCACTGTCTCTAAGAGGTAGATTATCTGCATTTAGGATAGCAGTACATGGGAGGGATTAGTACTTGACCAGATATTAACACTTTTGGATTCAGTTTACTGTAGGTCTTAGCTTTCAAATATGCAAAATTGAGATTAGTAATATGTCATTATTTTATTTTATTTTTTTAAAGATTTTATTTATTTATTCATGAGAGACAGAGAGAGGCAGAGACACAGGCAGAGGGAGAAGCAGGCTCCTTACCAGGAGCGCGATGTGGGACTCGATCCCAGGACCCTGGGATCACGACTTGAGCCAAAGGCAGACACTCAACTGCTGAGCCACCCAGGCAACCATCATTATTTTATTTTTAATAATCAGCCTAGGGCAGCCTGGGTGGCTCAGTGGTTTAGTGCCGCCCTCGGCCCAGGGCCTGATCCTGGAGACCTGGGATCGAGTCCCACGTCGGGCTCCCTGCGTGGAGCCTGTGTATCAGAAAACACATTCCAACTAGCTTAAGAAAAAAATAATAAATTATTGGTTCTGTGATTGAAAGCAAGCGGTTGGAAGTAGCCTCTGTCTCATCAGGATTCAAACTTTAAGCATTTCAGTTGTTGAAACCGTAACTACACCTGGAAAAATGGAATCTTTCTAAGAAAGGAATAGAGAAATGAGATACTATTAATGGATAGATTTAGGCACCTATTAGTTTCTATGGTCAGAGAAGTCAGGTAGTATGGTATTTAGAGTATTTAAAATCACAGAGAAATTTGAAGGATGTAACATATTTAATGGACAGGATGCCTACAGAACTGTCAAACATTACATCTGTACTAGGATTATTTTCAATTTTTTAAAGCAATCTCTATACCCAATGTGGGGCTCAAACTCACGACCCTGACTTGCATGCTCTTCTGAGACAGCCAGGTGCCCCTTATTGGGCTTTTTAAAATAAATCAACCTTATTTAATATATCAGATTAAAAACAATAACAGCAAGTAGTAATCCCATTTCTTTTGCAGTCTGCCATGTGAAATGCTTGAAGAAAGGACTTTAAATGAATTAAATAGACTCACAGCATACTAACTGGTCTAAGAAAAATAAATGATCAATTCATATATAACTACGAGCTAATGCTAATAGATAACTTCTATGGATATTCCTGATGGTTGATAACATACAGGACATGTATTGTGTGCCAGGCACTGTGCTAGACCCCTTACATCATTTTTTTTTTCTTTTAATTGCCTCTTGTCATATATGTGAATGTAGGTTTTCCTCATGCTTTTGTTCCTTGAATCTGCTGACACTGATCTCACGATGGAATGTGCCCATCTTTAGTTTTCCTTTTTTATTTTCATCAGCAGCGTGCTCATGTGTCCAAACCTCAAGCAAATATAATGACATAGGAAAATACTGTTTTTCCAGAACCCCTGTCTTCAGTTTACTGCATCAACCACTCTCAGCTGTCTTTGGGAATTTTTGCTCGTAGTCACCATTCTCGCCCCCCTACGCACATGCATGCACACACAGACACAATAGGTTCCTAAGTTCTTTTATTCACAAAGAGCTACAGAGCTGCTGATTATCATGTCCTATGGACCTGGTTGACTGGAGCTCATGTCAAGGGCATTGGGGGGTGGGTTTACCAGGTCAGATTGTGACAAAAATATATTAATCAGAATTTATGAATTGTAACGGATTTGTGCTAAACAGTATGGATCTTGGTGGGCAGGAACCATTGACACAACTCATTTTTAACAAGAGTAGCCTTAATATTCACCTGATTGACTTCATTTTTGGAACTGAAAAGTAATGAATATTAAGAATGTGATTTTTTAAAAAGCAACTTTAGCAGACAATACAGTTGCTCAAAATTTGTCAGGCTGTGGATCATGTGCAGAGTCAAGCATACAGCCAAGAAAAGAGAATTAGTAATTTGGACAGGAAGTTGATCTCCATTTGAATTTTGAATGTGTCATATATTTCAGATGTTGGCTATAAAATCCTGATTTTCAGTTCCAATATTTAAATCTTTTCTTTGGCACCATCTTACTTCCATGTGGAAGCTTTGTACTTCTGCTTCCGATTTTTAACATAAATTCATTCTATTCATCAGAGGCCAAGTTTTATAGGAGAGTGGCATGCAAGGGACTGTCACTCACAATATACATTTTTAAGATGGAATGGTCTATTTTGCCCAGATTTAATTTTGACTCCTTGGAAACAATGGGAAACTAAAGTAATTCATCTCTCAACTTGCTAGGAGATGCTTTAAATTTCGGTAAGCAGCAGTATTATGTTAGCGTGGAACATTTGGGTAAATTTGTTTCAAGGAGATAATAAATAACTAAACTACTTGGTTAAAAATCAGAAACAAAACAGTTTGTTCTTGTCATCTGGTGTTGCTCAAATGATGAAAAATAGCTCTCTAAAGGTTTAACTAATCTGCGAATCTAGTTTGATGCTGTTGCTGGCTTTGTCCAATCACACTGTATGTAATACACTAAAACCCACTAAAAACCTTTGTATTTGAGTGTAAATACCTTCCAAGGTGATGTTGTCCAATAATTTGCATGAAAACATCTAGCCAGAAGCATGGTAGAGAAACAGGATGACTCAATTTTGTATTCTGTGCCTGTAATAATTAGCTTATGTGGCATCGTCCTAAAATATTAAAAGATAACTGATATAACTGTGTTTTCCTGGAGGAGGGGCTGAGGGAATTTTGAGTGATAGGATAAGTGAATGAATCACAAACACATGCATACACACGCATGCACGCACACGCGCTTGAATTGATTGTAAATGCAGGAGGAATATTTAAACTATCTGAAGTTTTTAACTCTCACCTATTTTGAAACCGGGGGAAATTTTGGCCGGTGTGGTCATGCCATCCAAGGGTAACTAACGAGAGATACTCTTCAGTTATAGCAGGTCAGAGCAACTGGCTCTGATATTCTTGGCACATGTGTACGAGGAGGATGAGAAACTTGCTTCTTATGGGCACAGTGTGGATAGTCTTCATTTTTATTTTTCCAAAGCTGTACAGAATAAGATCGCCAGACTATCGTTGAATGAGTGAGCTTGGCTCCCTCTGTTTGTTGGGAGACCCCAAATCTCCCTGGGTACAGTCTGAGTGGGATGGAGACAGGGGGCCCAGTAAAGGAAGAAAGGACTCAGCTGATACTTCCTCTTTTTCATTTCTGCCCCCCTAAGGCCATGTGTCTGTTTTTACAGTTTGGTCTCCTAATTTTCATCCCTATAAGACAGACAGCAGAACATAAAAATAGGCTGATTCAGTGTGAATTGTACTTGATTCCTGAGAATTGTCTTTTAACCCAATCCCTTTGAGATGGTTTTGGATATATTTTGAGCGATTTGATTTCAGACTCAGTTAGTTTAACATAGCCGCACATGTCATATATTTTAAATAGTAGAGGAGATAGCTAAAAATGAATGCGATGGGGAAGAGAATTACTATGACTTCACCAAATTAGAATTTTCCTCAAGCTTATATTTAAAATAATATCTAAGCCACTTTTCAACTCTAAACAAAAACCATGGTTAAGTAAACAATTCTAATTTTATGTAAGAAAGCATGAGGAACTGAGACTGGAAATATTATTTATAGATGATTATACAAATTAAACGTTCTGTGAATGTTTGCCATTTATTTTAATGTCCTATTGCCATGATAGTGAGCTGGTTGATGAATTAAATGCAGTTACACTTTCGCCAAATCCTGATGCCCTATGTAGATTTATGCTTACTGAAATGGATCAATTGAGCTTTTCTGTTAGGTAAGATCAGGGAGTAAATGAAATGTGCATCCTGTCACTGCGAAGTTTAGGGTTTGAGAAAGTCTGTTTATAAAAAATGAGGTAAAAAATGCCTCTAAGCCAAAAGCAACATCACATGCATTGGTGAAGAAGACATTTTGTTGTTAAGGCAATGGATGTAGCAACCAGTTGCGCAGTCCATTATGATCTTTGTTCTCTTATTAAATCATGATGAACTAAGAACACATTTAATTAATTACTTTAGAGTTTTATTAGAAAGCCATACTTCTGTTTTCCTTTGTATTTATATTTTGACCATATAAGAAATGAACGTTGTATAAAGAAAGCATTTTCTTTTTTTTTGAAAGAGAGAGAGAGGGAATGAGGGAGAGCAGGGGAGGAGGAGCAGAGGGAGAGGGAGAGAATCTCAAGCAGACTTCCTGCTGAGTGTAGAGCCTCACAGGGGCTTGGTCTAGGAGGGTGAGATCACGACCTGAGCTGAAATCAAGAGACAGTCACTTAACTGATTAGCACCCCTAAAGAAAGCTTTTTAAAAGTAGAGAAATAAAATACCTCAGTTAAAATAAGTATGGTTGTTGTGTATGCAGTATAATTTTATTGAATAAGGTGGTTTGGGGTTTTTTTCCAGTTTACTTAATAGAAGAAAAAAATCAATTTTGGGGACCTTATGTCTTCCAGAGTCTAGAAAGCCTGTTGCAGATGCATAAAATTTAAATAAAATTTGCAGTACACATTTTCATTAAGTTTTAGAAGCAATATAGAGTTTCTGGAAGAAAAGTAATAGGATTTTGTATAAAATATAGTACAATAACAAAAGGAAAAAATGTCTGAAAACTCTCCAATAAACTTATATTTTCTTCATTTTTATTTTTATTTCAGGCACACTTTAATGTAATAGAATCAAAATACTTAGTTTGAGTTAAACTAGTGTTTCTTTATCATGCTTTATCCTCTTTTGACTCTGTATGTGATATTCTTAATTGTAGGTTTAATTAAATTCTCTTTATTTGTTATATGTGACCCTGTGTATAAGAAAGAAAATTAAAAAAAAAATGTAGTCTGTTAGCTCTATTACCATGGGCCAAATGTAAGTCTAAATATATTAGTTGTTTTATGTAATTGGTCAGTGTCTGTTATTTTATTTAAAAGCTAGGGATAGCTATGTTTAACCTATCTTTTTGTCTCTCTTGGCACAGCGATGTGTGTATATAGATATTTAATGAATGTTTGTTGAAAATAATGATGTTGAATCACTTGAAATTTAATGCAGTTTCATCTTATTTTCTACATTTAAATTCTGTAAATGTAAAGAAGTTAGCAGGAATAAAGTCTAAAATGAAGATAAACTTATTCGAATTTTATCTTTTGATGGAATCCACATTCCAATTTGAAAATTGTCTCCTAAATATAAATTACAGTGTTGCAAGAGGAATCAATAAACTGTTAATTAGATTTGAGACTCTGGTGGATTCAGAAGATTCTCTTACTTTGTGTATATGATGAATTCTGATTTTGTATTTTAGCTTTGTTACAAAATTAATACTGTAAGAAATGCTTCAGGAATTAGAATTTTTATGCATGTTAAAATTCCTTAGCTACTTAATTCTTTTTAAAGGAATTAATTAAATGGTAATTTTTAGAGTTGTTGATTCTAAATGAAATAAATTCAAAGTCATGGTTTCCTTTAGTATTATGAGTTATGCATTCTGTTATTTATTAATATAGTTTCTAGTTTGGTCTTCAGAGAGATCTATCATCTATAGAACTTTGGGATCATGGTATATTTCTCAGATCAAAAAAAGAGAGGCAGATTCCGTAGCAAATAAATTTGAGAGACAAAACAAGATCTGTTTTATTCCTGGAGATGTATAATGTACATTCATATACTGAAACTCAAAAGCTGAAAAGAGATGATTTTAACTTCACTGTTTATTTTAAAGTCATAGGGCCATAGAATATCTTAAGAACTAGTTATTTCTAACTAGTGGAGGTGGAATATATTTTAAGAAGCACTAATTTCTTGAATTTCTTAGAGTAATATTCTTTTTACAAAAATGTATACTGTATTTTCCTTTAATACAATTTCAGAGTATCCATGTTTTAGGTATTAAATGAGGCACAGAAAAATGCATTTTTACCTAATGCTCCAGTTTCTCCTGAAGACATAGGGAAGATGGATCATATCTCCAATCAAGAGAAGAAAGGAAAAGGAAATCAGTATAAGTGGGTTATTTTAACATTGCAGAGAACTAAACTAGTCTTGGAGCCTCAAAGAATAAAACCTTTAAATTCCTTGACAGTCATTTGTTCATTCTTTCCTTTCCATTTTCATTCTGTAACACAATTTATATCCATAATTTATAGTTATGGCATAGCTGAGCAACATCAATGGCTGATGGAAATGTCTGGATACATTTATTCTTGAAGAGCCAGTGCTCATTCACCACTTTGGTAGAATATGATAATATTAGTGTGTTAGATAATCTGATCTTTTTTGCTGTCTAGATTCAATTATTCTTGATCTCTTGTCTGAATCTCATGAAGAAATTTATGCCAATATTGTCTAGATACACCTTTCTTCACTAATTTCAACATGTGATATATATATATTTTTTTTTAAGTCACATTGTCAGTGAAGTATTAGCAAGCCACATTTGTACATTTTTCTTGAATTATTCTGTTTATGATTTTATGATTTAGGGGTGTGTGTGTATGTGTGTTCTGAGTGTGTACATATATAACTTCTATGCATTATGCATTCTTTATTTTTTCTTGACAAATGATTCTCAGACCTATACTGAGATACATTTTCCTCAGTGCAAGATGTATCACTGATACAGTGTTTTAATATGGTTTTAGAAAATATTGGCTTATCTTTATGGATCTTCATGGAGTATTTTATGAAAGGAATATTATGAGGGGTTTATTATTTAAAATATACATAAAATATATGCAGTGCTTGATCCAGTATATTTTTACATTTTTACTCAAATAAATAAAGCACTCTTCTTTTCTTTTTTTTATAGAGCAATGAAGTTGTCTACTACAATGCCAAGGATGATCTTGATGTGAGTATTAAAAGTTTTACATTAAACTTTGAGATAAACTGAATTATGCTAGGATGACTGGCTTTATAGAAGAAGCTGACATAGCAGGTTCAGTTTTTCAGAAAACGTTCTCTAGCATAAACAGAATACTGGTTTGACCTAACAAGGTAGTGATGGATTTTAGGGCTTATGTGATCTTTAATAAATTGTCTTTGGCATCTTTCTGGGTGGAAAAGCCATGTGTTTCTCTGGATCTGAACTTTCGCTGTGCCCTGTGCAGACCTCAGCCCTCCACGCTGACTGTGGTATCTCACACTCCATTAGCAACATGGGCAACAGAGTTTGGATCCCATCCATCTCTGGAGCCTGACTCTTTTCACCAGGGTTACTAGGCAGGTCTTCTCTGGCCTGAACTGCACATTCCAGGGGGCCCACTTATTTCCCCTACAATGTGAACCACACCTGGGAAGCTGTGCCTTGCCCAACCGATCTTTGAATCATAGTAGGTGTTCAATATGCCTTTTTCAATAAATGACTGTAATGTACATATTCAGGTGATTTTCAAACATGGATTATTTTAGCACAAATAAGTTACTTCTAATATTGCCACATTTGAGCAGACTTGAGGGAGACATTTTAATGACTCAGTTATAGTGGAAGCATTTGCAAAATTATAAAAAATAAGTTTACACTTAAGTTCATTTAAATTCTAATATATTTGACTTTTTTATCATGAAAAAAATATTTATTTACACCTATTTATCCAAAAGTGTTTGTTGAAGGCTTCTTGTATTTTTGGTATCCTTCCAAGAACTTGGGATAGATTTGTGAACAAATCAAACAAATATAAAAAAAATTACCATTTATTATTCACACTTTTTAATCTGACTCAGAAAATATATTCATGTACTATTTTCTCCTAGCTACTTCACGGGAAAGTGAAAAACATATATAAATCAATTGTAGCGGGCCTTTAGAAAAAAAAATTAAAAAACAACACAAGGTAGTTTGCTTGAGATGCCACACCTTTTCAAACTGCACCACTACTACTACTCCTGAACATCATAGTTTATTGAGCACTGATCTTGCCTGCACACTCCTGACCAGTCTACACACATTCTTTTATTTAATTCCTTCTATGACACTATGAAGGAAGGAGCTTGTGTTTTCTTCATTTAATAAATGAAGAACTAGGATTCTTTTAAAAAGTGCTTTCTTTTTACTAGCCATGGGTGTTTTGTTAGTGCTTTTATGATAATTATTATCCTTTTATGATAATTTTATATGTCATTTTAATGATGTAGGAAGTTTGTTAGGGACAAACCAACAGTTAACACAAGGTGTTTTAATAGTTTATTGATTGATGGGGCACCTGGGTGGCTCAGTGGGTTAAGAGTCTGTCTCTTGATTTTGAATCATGTCATGATCTTGATGGTCAGGTCCTGAGAGCAAGCTCAGCATCGGGCTCTGTGCTCACTGGGGCGTCTGCTTGAGATTCTCCTCTCCGTCTTCCTCTGCACCGCACCCCCCCCACCCCCCGCTTGCACTGGCTTTCTCTCTCTCTCTTTCTCTCTCTCTCTCTCTTTCCCTCTCCCTCTCAGAATAAATAAATCTTCTTTTTAAGATTTTTTAAAATTTATTTATTCATAAGAGACACAGAGAGGCAGAGACACAGGCAGAGGGAGAAGCAGGCTCCACCTAGGGAGCCCAACGTGGGACTCGATCCTGGGTCTCCAGGATCATGCCCTGGGCTGAAGGTGGTGCTAAACCGCTGAGCCACCCAGGAATCCCCCAAATGAATAAATTTTTAAAAAGTAGTTTATTGATTGGTATTAGAATGAATATTATCTTGGGGCAGACATTTTGTTTCACTGTTAAATGGATTAGTATTTGATATTTAAAAATTATGTGGTCATTTAAAATATACATGATAAATCTTTTTCACCCTTCCTTGTATTATACTAATTATAGCTATTTACAAATAGTTTGTAAAACTATGACAAAGATTTCATATTAAATAAAGTAGTTGGATGAACATGCTTGGTCCAATCCCCCAATTGAGTGTTGCCTAAAGATGATGATACCAAATAATCATCAAATATGTTTGCAAATATGTTTTTCTTTTCCTTAAAGCAAATAAAGAAGTCCTATTTTTGGTGTCAAATAAAATAGTTTTGTTTACTTACGTCAAGTTTGCTTCTGAATTAGAAAGTTTTTTTATTTTGCATAGAAATAGTGGGTTTTCTTTGTTCAGGATTTTAACAACCATATGCATAGATGTAGATGCAGCCTTTTAGTGAGCGCCTCCCCAGTTAGTATTCAGTGGTATAATAGAATAGTACAAAGGTAAAATTCATAGTAGTCAGTCACTATGCTGCAAAGTTAGTATATGTCCATTAAAATGGAAAAGTGTGCAGGGATTGTATATTTCTACTACTTGAGCTGTGCTCAGTGCTTAGGGCTACATCATTTGCCGATACAGATGTTTATTCATTTATCCAAATAAAATTGTGTAGGAGAAAAAAGGATTAATACAAGTGAACCTGTTGAACTCATCATGTTTTATTGCCTTCTTCCATCCCCAAAAGTCTATAATATTATAATAAGTTATAAACGTACCTATAAGAAAGATGCATTCTCTTTCTTAGGCCAAGAGATAAGCTTTAGCAAGTGAAATCAAGACTCTGTAAAGCAAAATATCAACTTTAAAATGTAAAACTTAAAAATTATTCACAGAAAAAATAAAATGATGCTCAGGATTTAGAGAAAGTATTTTCAATTCTTTATATATAAATAATAACTGTGAGAATAATTCACAAAGAATATCGTATAGTAGGAAGAGGGTTAGGATAGAAATGAGACTTTGCTTCACGCTTCATTCCAACCTCCAAATCATACTCACTTATAAGGCAGTAAAGCTCATTAAAATTGTTTGCCCTTCACGTAAGACATGCTCTAGGTAATTAGGTGATCCACAGATTTCATTGCAGTTCAGAATATTCTCGGAATACTAGTAGCGGGATCAAGTTTGTTGGAAAATTGTACTATTTCGTGTAAATTTTTTGAGAGCTTATTAAGAACTATAAGGTAATTTATATTTCAATGAAACTTTTTTCTTTTTTTCTTTTTTTATTTTTATTTTTATTTTTTTTCAATGAAACTTTTCATTGGGGAAGATTATAGTGCTTTAGAAATGATAGTTCTATTGCTCTTGTAAACTCTTAGACACTGAATAAAAATGAACCATGGGCAGTGATTGGTGTATTGGTTTGACTCTTATAGAGAGAACTAAAGTAAATAAAAGTAACTGAAGGACAAAAGTTTATTTCCCTCATGTAAACATTCTAGATATGAGACCTAATGTGGCGAGTCTCAATCTTCTAGGCTCCAGGGTCCTTCTCTCAGTTTTTCCGCCCTCTTCAGTACAGCTTTTCCATGTTGTGATCCAAGATTGCTGCTCCAACATACACACTGAGTTTTGCATCCTAGATAACAGGAAGGAGGCGCGTGGCAGTAGAAGGCAAGCCGTGGGCCTTTAAGTGTATGTTTGCAGATTGTACACATCGCTCACATCTGCATCCCTTGTCCGCAGCTTGGTGACCAGCCTTGCTGATTTGCATCAGGATGTGGGAATTTAATCCTCCTCAACGTAGGCATGCAGTCAAACAAAATAGAGGATTCTGTTACTAAAGAGAGAATACTAATTGCAAAATAATTAGCAGCTTATGAACAGATCCTCAGTTCCCTCTTCTTGACTTATTGAAGTTAATTCCGAAATGCTACTCACTTATCTGAGTGACTTCTATTCAAGTTCTTCAACTTGGAACTGAGGGAAAAATTCTTTTTTTTTTCAAAAGATTTTATTTATTTATTAATGAGAGAGAGAGAGAGAGAGAGGCAGAGACACAGGCAGAGGGAGAAGCAGGCTTCTTGCAGGGAGCCCAACGTGGGACTCAATCCTGGGTCCCCAGGATCACACCCTGAGCTGAAGGCAGATGCTTAACCACTCAGCCACCCAGGCATCCCAAAAAAAAACTCTTTTTTATAGTACAATGTACATAAAATTATGTGCTTTATTGAATATCTCTTAGTCTCCCCTTAATGCATGTGTTTTGATCAGTATAATTAAATTATTTTCTGCAATGGAAATATTTATTATCTTACAATGAAAGAAAGTTCAGACATGTAAGTAAATGTTACACTTTGATATTCTAATTTTGGTTTACAGTAGTTACACATTTTTTTTGAAGATTGTTTCTTACCTGATGAAGTTGGACTTCCATGGCGAAATTTACAAACTTTACCAGAAGTCTTGCAATAGAGGTGGATTTAATTGGCTCCAATACTCACAACTTGTAGTGCTTAATATTTTGTATATCAAATGTTAACAAATCATAATGTCATCTCATTGTTTTGGTTCACATTGGCTTGTCATCACTGTTCTTTGCCCTTTGGACTTTTTATATACTGATTTAATTATTTACAGTAGTTTTATTACTCAAATCCATAAAGCCACATCCAGTAATAAAAATAGGTAACTGGAAATTATAGAATGGTAGTTTTATCATCTCACACATCAGCAGCTAATATCTAGTGAATAAACGAACTAATTGGATTGGTAATATTGAGACAATATTATTGATTAATAAATTTGTCCTCATTTGTTTAAGTGGTAGTATAAATGGTTGAGAGCTAATGTTTCTGTTTTAAATGTTATGCCTCCTGAAGGAGACCAAAGGATTGTAAATCCTGAGCCTGTGATTATGATTTTTAACTTTTTCTCCATTTCTGTTTTAGCAGGAAAGGATTTTTTTTTTAAGGAAAGGATTTATTTTTCCATTATCATGCCTAGTGGTATAGTGATCATTTTCTCGATGTCCTACCTCTCTTACATCAGTCATTTTGTTTCCATGTCCATGATGAATGTATGATTTTAGACATTATTCTTAAATATTTATTTAAGAGCTTCTTGAAATGGAGCTTAAGAGCTTCACATTTTATTTTATGCTTCTACATTATCCATGTACCTTTAATGATCTATATTATTAACATGTAAATATGTGTAAAATACTATATCCCTAATTCTTTTTCAATTGTCAAGATGTTCATATCAGTTATTATTGCCTTTGTTTGGCATTTGAGACACTGATGAAACTTAACTAGTTCTTTCCTAAGTCATCGTGAATTTTATAAAGAAATGGCAGCTTCTTCTTGGAGGTACAACCAGTCTTTTTAAATTATTCCCTTGGGATCCTTCCCTAGAGTGTTACTTCCTGGAGGGCAGCTGTTGGTACTCACAGCAGGTGACTTAGTTCTTACAGCAACCAGCACATTGTAATCACTTAGTGAGGTTTTTTCCCCCCCAATAAGTCAGTGAATCAAAGTTTCAAGAGAAGCTTTTCTTGACACAAATACGAACTGGCTGATGATTAGCAAAGTCATAATTATATATCTTCCATCTCTGTGCTCCATACTTGGTCTCATTTTTAAGGATGCCCTTTTACCACCATGCTCAATTTCAGCCCAGGCCTGTGTGTTTCTGTTATCTGAAGAATTAGAATCAAAAGACCCTGACGAAAATGTTCCCCCTTCTCAAATGCCTACTCTTTACCAGAAACCATACTATACATTCAATTCCATTCTTTGCCTTCAAATTACAAATATGACAGAAGCAAGAACAAATGCTTGGAAAGAAATCTGTACCATTTTGCTGTTTCCTAATCTTGAGACGGGAAAAGTCTTCCTTCAGTTAAAACTAATCAGATAGAGGGCAGCCCTGGTGGCTCAGTGGTTTAGCACCACCTTCAGCCCATGGTGTGATCCTGGAGACCCGGGGTCGAGTCCCACATCGGGCTCCCTGCATGGAGCCTGCTTCTCCCTCTGCCTGTCTCTCTCTCTCTGTCATGAATAAATAGATAAAATCTTAAAAAAAAAAAAAAAACCTAATCAGATAGAAACCAGTCAGTGGAGGGAGTACATGAAGAGATCAATAATAGTACAGTAAAAATACTGTAGTATTAAACATGTTTCCTTTGAGATATTCTTTCAGTTACTTCGCAGAAAACATTAAATGTATGCTTATTCTCTAAAGAAAGAACCAGTGATCTGTATGTAAAGTAGACTAAAATAAAATCATCAAAATCAATACTACTAAAATAACAATTTCACTGGATGAACTAACAAACTTAAGAGTGCAGATTATCCATCAGAAGAAAGAGGAAATACTCCCAGAATGTCAAAAATGTTTTAAAAAATTGTGTGAGAAACGATAACATATGGATGGGGACAATATGCAGTGAGGTGAACCATACATCATGTGTTCCCAAAGATCAAGTCAAAGCGTATGGATTAGAGATTAAAAAAAAAAAAAAAAAAAAAGCTTAATGGAAGAAAGCATTCAGGTTTGCAAAGAAATCTGTATATAATTGTAGATTTGAAAGGCTACAGTGTTTCTTTCATTAGAGGAGACAATACATTTATGTTGGTTAGGATAATGGACATAGGAATATTTTTTAGCAAAGATTTTTAAAGGATTTAGCCAAGATTTTCAAAACTCAAGAACATTTATACCAAAAAACTTGCTCAAGGAAATCCAAGAAGAGATTTCTAGGAGGCAGCTATTTATTTAATTTGGCCTTGAATACTGTTATGCTTAGCTTATGAGTGGACTTTGAAAACAGGTGGCTGAAATTTCCCCAGCAAGTGTGAAGCTTCCCATATAGCAGAGCCAGATTCAATTACGGATACGTGTTGATGTGCTGGCACAGTGTTAAGATCAGAATCTGAATGATTTTGAATGTGGTACATTCTCCAGTTTGCCACAATCCCGTTACTCCCTTGTTTTACTCTCAGCCTGTATCACCTATGCACACAACAGATAAAATAAAAAAAAAATGTACAGGAGAGAATCTGTAGCATCCCAGCATTTAAGGGAAGGTGAGGGGAAGGGGGTGGGCATGTGGGATATGAATAACTGGAAATGAAGAAGGAGTAGCTTTCATAGTAGAAATAAATCATACAAAGAAGGACGTAAATTTAGTATATTTTGGATTCCAGATTAAATTTGGAATCTCCGGTTTCCTGTTATTCTTGCATGCTGGTCTATCAGCACTTAAGATTTGAATATACAGAATGATATATTCAAGTGCAATCTATTGATTTTGTTCATTATAATGATGATACATGGCCTCACTTAAAGGTAGAACAAACGTTCAGAGGTAATCAATTATTCCTTTGGAATATAACCTTTCAGTTGGCTGTATCTGAGTTAGTTTGTGGGGAGCTGTCGAGTTATAAGCTTTTCAATGGCTGTGATATAAGACCATTCCTCAGGGGCGTTTTATGATTTCTGTACTCCCATACTTAGATCAGTGGTATTTATATTCACCACTGGGTATAAAAATACTTCGTGACAGCCAGATTTAGCTGAAGCAGTTGCTGGAATAAAGGGTAAAATTAATGTCCCTTTGGATTGCAATGGATGATGAAAAGTTATGACTATGATTATGTAAACAAATTTTCCAATCGAGACTTAAAGGTGCAGGTGTAACTGGGCTAAGTTATTTGCTGATCCACAGTTCCATGCTGAGCACATACCTTACTGGAAACTTAAGACACTTATTCCTATGGCCAGTGTGCTAATTAATGTTAATATATTCTCTCCTCCAATTATGTGATCATTATGCCCTACAATTTTTTTAAATTTTATTTATTTATTCATGAGAGACACAGAGAGAGAGGCAGAGACACAGGCAGAGGGAGAAGCAGGCTCCATGCAGGGATGCCGATGCGGGACTCAATCCCAGGACCCCGGAGATCACGCCCTGAGCCAAAGGCAGACGCTCAACTGCTGAGCCACCCAGGCGTCCCACCTACTATTTTTCTAATAAAATACTAAGTATTCTTGATAAGCCAATTCAAGTACTACTTTCTCTGGAAGGTTTGTTGAGTTTTTTAGGTAGCGAATGGTATTTCCTTCCTCTGAGTGTCATAAACTAGTTGTCACACCTATCTGGTCTTGTGGTATAATACACCATTTGTATACAGGGATTAACTTTTCTCTTAAATTTTTAGCACCTTGAGATAAGGATCTTAGTCACTTTTTCTCTAGTATTAGTAATAGTTAGTAGGAGTAATTTTTGAGGTGATACCTATTAAATTGGGTAGGTTTCATATGTTTCAATACCCATAGTACTTACATAGCATTTGTAAAAATGTGTTTACTTTTTAAAGTGGCGCTCTATTTGCAAAGTAACTAGGAAACCTCTGGCAAGGATGGTGGAAGTGAAAATGTTTGGTTTCGAGGTTGGGTGGAAACAAGTTAAGACGGGAGTGGCAAAGCTGTCCTTGACCATGGACACAGTTTTCTCATCTTTTCTCACCTAAGCCTCCCTCTCTTGGCCCTTGAAACAGTCATGAGGACCAGCAGTAATGTCAAAAAAGGCAATGTGGTTCCTCCACATCCAAAACTGATTCGAGTTGGGAATAAGCAGGTTTAGAATATTTATATCCAATTCCTTCAAGTGCCATGAGAATCAGGATTTGGGGTTCCAAGTCAGGGCAGATCTGATAAGCTAAATTATTATGAATCTCTGTGATGATATCAGACTTATTGTATTTACTCCATCAAACTAAAGATGTGAATCTGCACATAATTAGAATAAGTAATAGTTGCTCAATTTCATTTCTGAAGAGGTGATAGCATTAAAATGGGTGCCTCTCTATGTAACATTTTTTTAAACTTTTTTTTCACCAGGAAAAGATATCTTAAATGTATAGAAGACAGGAAAGTATAATATCTCCATAATTGCTTCCTCTATTATTTGCTTAAATATTTTATCATAAATTAGTGATATGCCATTTCATTTCTGTATACTTCTGTATGCAATTTGTTTTTCTCCTTTAAATAAATGACAAGACATACATGTATGATCATTATACACCGTGTTATACAGTGGAGGGAGCAGAGTGTGATGGTTAAGAGATTGTATTCTGGAGTGCCACTGCCTGGATTTGAATCCCAGCTCGGCTATTTTCCTAGCTAAGTGATATTGGCAGTCATATAATCTCTCTGTGTTTTACTCTCTTGATCTGTAAAATAAAGGTAACAGTAATAACTACCTCACACAGTTACTGTGAAAACTAGTTAACACATATAAAGCATGTAGAACTTTCCCATCTTGTAATAGGTAATCAGGAATGTTAATGAGCATAATTTAAAAAATAATTATTAATTTATTATAATAAATTTAAGATTTATTTGAAACGATTTTAGCTCCAAGTGGAACCTGTTTGTATGTGTGTATTTGCTGACAATACTGAAGGGGTATTAGATTGAGCTATTTTCCATTTATTGTTATGAATATATATAATCCTTGCATTTGTATAAAAAACTTAAGACAATGCCTAACAAAATAAATACCTGAGTAGAATCTTCAAAAAACTATTTAAAAATATAAACACAATGCAGTGATTTGTCTTCATATCTTTGTAGATTTTGTCTAACCAGATTTGAAAGGAAAATTAAATGTCAAAAAATGAAAGAAAATGCTCCTAATGCAACATTTTTTTTTAAATTTTTTTTTAATTTTTATTTATTTATGATAGTCACAGAGAGAGAGAGAGAGGCAGAGGGAGAAGCAGGCTCCATGCACCGGGAGCCTGACGTGGGATTCGATCCCGGGTCTCCAGGATCGCGCCCTGGGCCAAAGGCAGGCGCTAAACCGCTGCGCCACCCAGGGATCCCCTAATGCAACATTTTTAAATGAAATTCCACATTCAAGTTCTCCTGAAATTTGAAATTCATTGAGGTTCTTAGTTTAGGTTTTAGAGACATCTGTCCCAACAAATCCTTAAATTCCCTGAAGGTTAGTGAAGCAGATTCCCCAGAAGGCTTGAGTTGTACCAGCAAGCTGCACTATTTTCTTAATTCCCAGAACAAGCAGAAAGAAAGCAGATCATTACAAACCCTTATTAACCTAATTCCAAGATCTATGTTTCTGACTAAATTTCAGATGAAATGATTTCAACCCCACAATTCCCATGTCGATAAGTTGAGTTGATTTATTTGGTACATTTTATTGTATTGATCGTGTTAAAAATTTGACCTGTCTGCGACATTTGGCTGGTCCCCTGAATTCCCTTGCATATTTATGTTGCTATTTATTTTCTTAGCAGAATCTTGTCTACATTAAAATTAATTCCAACATAATGCCCTATCTAAATGTCTTTTTGAAAGCCCAATCTTTCATGATTTTATTTTATTTTAGAGAAACAAATGTGATTGTAGAATGAGCTAGTAGAGGTATGCATCAAACAGCAACGCAGTCTATTCTAATTATTAATGAAAGAATTAAGCGAAAGTTTCTTTTCTTTTTTTTACACTATCTTATAATATGCGACCTTTATTTCAGACTCTGTTGATGACTGACATTGATTCCTCAAATAGGTGATGGCAGAGAAATCAAATAATAAATTGCTTCTGTATAATAATTGGTTTAATCAGAATTGTTTTGTGTATTAGTTTAAAATAAATGGTTTAAATATTTTGGATGCTATATGTTTGGATTGTAACAATACTCAACATATATATGCTTATTCTATACTAGGCAGTAAGTGTTTTATATACAGTGCACCTTTTAAAGTCCACACTAATCCATTCGGACATATACTATTATTTTAATGATTTTCAGATAAGACAAATGCAATTTAATGAGCTCAAGAGACCTGCCCAGTGTCACACACATGGTATTTGGCTATGCAGGGAATTGAATGTCATGCTGATGGTATGATCCATAGCGAGAGTCATGTGTCACTATTCTTGCCACCCTGCCTCTACCTGGGGCACCTTTGGGAGATGAGAAAGGGCCCTGATGTGGCTGTTATAAGACGGAAGGTTACAATCTTTTGAGAGTTTTGATTTAAAATTTTAATTTAGTATGCCTACTCATTATTCTGTCCATGTTTAATTATTTGGTTTGTATTTTATCTAATCAGCTTCCTCATTGACAGTTATTTGTTTAAGGTGATTTGCAGTGGGTAAAATATGAGCTGTAGGATTGAAAAGATTGTTAGACTTGGCATCATAAATCCTCACTGATCTGATCCACTATCTGCAGTGGTATTTACTATTGATACTTAAAAGTCTGCAGGCACCACTGTGTGAAATATAGCCACATTAAGGTTCGCTGGGGAGAAAACAAACAAACATGAAAGTAGTAAAAAGATAGCTTAGATTAGGTTCTGTTTCTTCTAGGATTTCTGCCTTTTGGTTTTTGAAGCTTTTAAAATTTTTTGAGTCTCTTTTGGCAGTTTTCTAACGCTTTGTGCTCTTGGGCATATACTCCCTTTGCAAGGATAGTTTAAACATTGATTCTCAGTTGTTGGGAGAAGTGGCATATATAATTCTCTTTTATATTCCATATCCACTTCTTTCTTTTCAAAGACTTTTTATTTAAAAAAAATGTTTTTAGAGAGAGAATGAGCTGGGGAAGGGGTCAGGGGAGAGCGGGGGAGAGAGAACCTTGAGCAGACTCCATGCCCAGTGCAGAGCCTGATGTGGGACTCCATCCCAGGGCCCTGAGATCATGGCCTGAGTTGAAACCAAGAGTTGGACGCTTAACCGACGGAGTCACCCCAGCACCCCCAGTTCTTTCTTTTCAGAAGTAGTGTATGGTACCTTTATTTAGAACTCTGTAAACATTTGTTAAGTTTGGAAAATTCACTGGCATCATATGGGCATTTTATACTTAACCTGTGTAAAAGTTAGTAGGCTGCACAAAGATAGGGACTGAATTGTTTTGAATGGTATCTTCATCCTTTTTTTGGTTTGCACATATTAAGTGCACCTCCTGATATAAGAATATTTAGTTATAAATTCTGTATATGTACTACTGAACTAGTATGTTTGTTAGTTCAGCTAATAGTTAATACTGTCAACTGATATATTGACAAGCCTCAAGAGAGGCTTTAAAAGTTTAGTGAGACTTTACAAAGTATAAGTTTAAGGGCATATGGCATTAAAAATCACTATAAGAAAAAGCATAAGCATTTTTCCGGGATGGTTAGTTATTAAATGCCTTTGGAAATTATGATGACCTCATATTACCATGGGAAATACCTCAATAAGTCACATGACCATGGGGCACTATTATTCAATAATAAATATAAATCCAAATTGATAATAGTAACTTTTTTGACTGACTCGTCTAATTGAACTAATGGGACCACAGTTCCTATGCTGTAATGAGACTAAAGAAGAGTCAGTGCTGGAAATAGAAGCATCGTCTCTGTCCTTAACTTTTTGTTTGGTGCAGCTTCCATTACGAGCATTTGATCTTTGATAATTATGAATTTGCAAAGATCTTCTAGAATTACTCGCCCATGTGAAATAGGTTAAACCAGAGAAGGTAACACGTAAATTTACATACCAAGGATAGAGTACTACCGTGAAAGTGACCATCCAGTGAGAAGACAGCCCTTAAGATGCCAGTGTAAGGGGTTTCCTCTCTCTTCTTGTGGGACCTGCAGTGTGACAGGTGACCTGAGACCAGCGCACAGCAGTCAGTAAGGCAGGTGGAGGGGAGTGGTAAGTCAATCCATATAGTCCATATTAGAAGACTTTATTTTTTTTTTCATATTTCATTTGCTAGAAATAGGAGTAAGTTCTAGTGTCTTCTTCCAACCCTCCAATGATTCTCTTGGAGACCACGGACACATGGGACATTCATTTTCATTTAAATTCTTATCAAAACGGTGGCCTTGATTAACAGTGAAGGAAAGTAAAAAGTAAAGTCTGAAATTGAGGCGTTAATGCCCAACTGATGTTTTAATTCATGTTCGGCTACAAATTGTCTGACTGATGTCTGTAGCTCTACACTACAAATGTATTGCCCTAAATTAAGGTGCAAATCATCAGGGGCAATGGCTTCGGTTAAGGAGAGACTCCCTTGGTAAATGCTTCTCTATACCAGCATTCCACCATTTACATGCTCTTGCAGTTACTTGGCATTTAAAAAAACATTTGTAATAATTCTCTTTAAGTTAAAATTCATTGATTGCAGAATTAGAAATTTCAGAGCTAGAATGATTTTTACAGATCTTGTTCTCTTCCCTTTTGTTAAAAGAAAGAGAAAGAGAGAAAGAAAAGGAAGGAAGGAAGGAAGGAAGGAAGGAAGGAAGGAAGGAAGGAAGGAAGGAAGGAAGGAAGGAAGGAAGGAAGGAAGGAAAAAGTGAGCAAGGTTTGAGAATTGAAATGAAAATGAGAACCTAGATTCCTGACTGAGGCACTGTTTGTCCATTTACCAGATTGCTTCCAACTTTTGTGCTTGCTTCATACTGAAATAGAAAAAGCAGAAGTTTGGTGGCCAGGAAACATAGGTTCAGGTTTATTTATTCACTCAGAAAACCTAAAAATGTGGCAGGCTAATACAGTTCTAAGCAATAGTCTAGATGCCAGGGAAGCAACTAAACAATGCTAATGAGGCCTCTTGCTCTCGGGGAGATTGTATTTTAGTGTAATGAGATTGCAAATGTAGGGCAAAGAAAAGGTTAAATAATTGCAGTTAGATTAGTGCTCTGAAGGTGATAAATGGAGTAATATATTCAGGATTCTATGGGGGTAATTTAGATGGAGGATCTCCAAGAAAGGATTTTTCAACTGTGATCTGAAAAATGCACTAGTGCTGTGAAAGGGAGTCAGGAAGACATGAGGCAAAAGAAACAGCAAGCACAAGGATATTTGGACCAGGAAGAGCATGGTAGTGGAGAGACCAGAAAACAGGCCAGGTATGGTAGGAACATCATGGGCAAGGATATGAAAAGTGGAAGAGTTGTCAGGCGGGAAATACATCATATGGAGTCTTGCAGGCCATAGGTAGGTTTTCATTTCATGTGAGTATGGTGGGGATATTGCAGACCTGGAGTCTAGGCTCTATGATTATACCTTAATTATATGGCATTAGGCACTCTTTGCCTTGGATATCAAGGGAAAATGATTGATCTTTCTCCTCTGTAGTTTTTTTTTTTAAATCTTTTGCTCTGACAATATTTAATAAAGTATATTTGTCTATTCTAATATTTAGAATATAAAATTGTGCTTTTAATTTTTTAGAAGTAGAATGGCTTCATTTAAATGTTTTCTTTTTGTAATATAAATAAGACGGTATGGTTTCCATGGAGAAGTGCTGTATTGAACTTCTAGACTCTCTAAAATCACATAGTTCTTTTCATATGTAAAATACCATTTCATAATTCCTTAGTGGAGAAAAATATCCTATCAGACTTTCCCCAAAATTTAGTTTACATATTTATATATAAAAATATATACATTTAAATAACTATTTAAAATAAAATAAAACTATTTAAATAGATATACATAGGATAGTATGACATGCTTTTCTTATGCAGGTGGTTTGAAAATCTCATATGCCATGTAGCATGTTTTAAACCAGGCCACAACCCTTCCTGTGAACACACTTACCTGTATTGGGATTCCTCAATGAGAAGGCTCTCATTCTCCTTGTGTGCTAGGTCCTGGGATAGGTGGTTTACAAACCTTCATCCATCATGCAAACTAAAATTACATCAATCTATTTTGAGGATGTTCTCAGATTCTGTATTTTAGCTTGTTTGAATGTTATCATGGTAATCTTTATCAGCAAGCCACCTTAATACACTTCATTTAAGCAACGTCTATTTTGTTTTTTTAATATAATTTAATAAACAAATTATTGCAGTGACTAGTATCCCTTTTTCAGTTAATTTAGTTTGGTTTTATTTCACATCCATACTTGCTTTTCACTCCCTGTCCTATTTGGAAACAGTATATATACAGTGTGTGTGTGTGTGTGTGTGTGTGTGTGTGTGTATAATATATTGCTTTAATACCCTCTACAATACTTCTTAACTTGCTCTGTTTGTTATCGTGGAGTTTCAGCTGCTTACTCTTCCCTTTTCCCCTCAAAGTCTGATTATTTCAGCCTGTTTCTTCTCTTTTCTATGTCATAATTAGTAATAGAAGATTACGTGAAGGTTTAACAATGAATATAATCTTTAAGAACTAGAATTGTTTCGGGCACCTGGGTAGCTCAGTGGTTGAGCTTCTGCCTTCTGCTCAAGGCATGATCTCGGAGGTCCAGGATCCAGTCCCCCATGGGGCTCCCGCAGAGAGCCTGCTTCTCCCTCTGCCTGTGTCTCTGCCTCTCTCTGTGTGTCTGTCATGAATAAATAAATAAAATCTTAAAAAAAAAGAACTAGAATTGTTTCTTTGATTTTTCTTTTGACTACTAATGTTATAAATTTGCTTTTCATGTTAACTTTAAAACTTTTTTATTAATGCTTTGAGTAAATTGCTTCTGAAGAATTAATGTCATACTTTTTCTGCAAGGTAAACCTGAGGAATTATAACTTTTTAATTACCTGAAGAACTAGAGAAATCCTCTGAATTCATTTTTAAAAACCTCTTGTTTCTTCATCGAACATATTATGATTCGCTAAACTCATACATTTCTGCAAAGGCAATATGGGCATTTATTAAATTTATAATTTAAAAATGCTCTTCTTATGATTTAGTAAAACAAAGTTCAAATGTTATATTGAATCTTTACTATGTAATTTAGACTGTCCTTCAATTTGTGTTTCTTTTCTAATACTAGTCATCCAGGGGATACTTCCCTGAATCATACCATATTCAAGGTGAAAATAGCGACGTAAACCAATTAAGTCAAGAGACACAACAATGTTCTTACTGCCACTGTAACTGGATTCATTATTTAATATTCGGCTTGGCCTTACAACCTGACCAGAATGATTAGGCTGGTTGATGCTCAGCACCTTTTTCTCTCTATTCATTATTCATTAATTTTGCATGGTCAGCTGGCAGCTATTTTGATGAATTTCCATTTCTAATTGATGCAAATAATTTACTACTAAAAAGAAGACTTTCAGGGCACCTGATTGGCTCAGTCAGATAAGCATCTGACTCTTAGTTTCAGTTTAGGTCACGATATCCGGGTTGGGGGATTGAGCACTGAGTCAGGCTCTGCACTCCATACAGAGTCTGTTTGAGATTCTCTCTCCCCCCCTTTACCTCTCTCTCTCTCTTTCTCTCTCTCTGTCAAATAAATAAATCTTAAAAAGAAGGAGGCTTTCCTCTGTAGGGTCAGAACAGGTACCCAGCTTTAACTAATGGAACATCACAGAATGGTTAAGATACCAAGGGTAAACTAGTGGTTACATACGCAACATTGCTTTTTAATCCATGGAGTTGATGCCAACATCCTGGTATACCAGACTTTTTAGATTTAGTGACTAAGAAAGTCTATTTTAAATATAATATATGCATGGTAATTATTTATATTGGATGATATAACATGCCTAAAGGGCATATATCCAAATTTTTATTTGATATTGGGAATACTAGTAAAACTAACTAACTAACTAAATAAATAAATAAATATCTAAAATCAGTTATGGCTACATTGTGTTAAAGTTGCAGATCTCTGTTATAAAAATATCTTTGAAATAGTTATGAAAAAGAAAAAGATGTGTTTAGAGGCAGAAATTTTAAAACACATACTGGAGAAGTGTACACCAGGCTATAGTCTCTAGTTATGTAAGTATTTGGATCATTACACAAGAACTAATTTATTTAACTCGTTTCACTAGGGAGATTGAAATACCAATTGTGTTACTTATATAGAGAGTCTCAGTGAACCATTCTTACTCAGTATCAACTAATACTTGCACAGTGTTATGGAACACAGAAAAATAAGAGAGCAAGGGAGCTAAACTTAACCATGGTATGATTGTGAACAGAGTTTCTAGTTGAGCATGTGCAATGTGAATTGTGACAGTGATTAAGATACTTTCTATTGCAATTTAGGTAAAATATATATAAGCTTTTATTTTCTAAACATTTTGCTATCAGTTAAAAAAATAAATAAACATTTTGCTATCAGTAGAATATTTTTTACATTTTAAGTTCATGTGAAAAAGGTAACAAGACATTAAAAACAAATGTATTAGTATAGATACCAATTTTACAAACGTTTCATTTGAGATCAATATATTAAATATGCAAGAGCCTTTTGCGTCTGTCACAGACTTATTATTTTGCCTTTCCAAATTAAATTTGCTAATATGTACTGCTTGTGAAATTGAATGGCCTAACCATTCAAAACTGGCTTGTACTTGGGTCTCTGAGTGATCTAATCTATTATTTAATGATTGGAATTATATTGAGATGAATAGTATGAGAAACATACTTATCATGTTTCACTTATGTGTTCTAATAAATGCATTCAATTATATTTTAGAGTAGGCCCATTCAGTTTCTCTGTATACATTTATATATGGTAGTCTGTAGAATTCAAGAGACAAATTTATGGGGGAAAATGTTGGAAAGAGATATGCTTATTTTTTCTTCTTGTATGTTCTGGTAAATAGGAAATTTCAACTGCAGGAGAATTTATTTGAAACTTTTAATTAACATATTAAACAACATATGTTAAGCTTTTCTTCAAATTCCTTTTCTCACTTTTTTGTATCTAATATTTGCTATATTTTCATTATATCATATAATGCCACAATATATCAAGATGGGCAGAGACATAGCTAGTGATGGTATCATCATAAGTCACAGTAATTTCATAGGTTTAAGGAAATAAATGAGGTACATTTAGAAAGTCTAATATCTTCATGAAAATAATTCATGGAGACTATAACAGGGAGAACCACAGAGAGAAGCTGTATTATTTTTTTTCTTTATATACTTACCAACTATGCATTAAAACTAGTCCCGATACATGATTATACAAATTGAGAAGTACATTATTAATTTTTAAAAATTATTTTGAAAACTACCTTTGTTTTAGTTATTCCTAAAAGCTCTTTATATGGTGATTTAAAAGTGTCAGAATCTCTATAAAGTGTATTTAAAACTTGGTGTTTAAAAAAATAAAAATAAAAAACTTGCTATTTTTAAGTGTGAGAGGATTCAGAGGAAACAACTTTAACTTTAGTAAGATAATCATATAATGCTTAATAGCACTCTACAAAGGACGTAAAACAAAAATTAATATTTTTTCATTACAATCACATGTTCATTGTATTATTGGAAAAAGCAAGAGAACACAAACATGAAACATAGTTATATTTCATAACTACAAAACCAACAATAGTTGGTTAATAACACACGATTGTATCTGTGATAATTGTGACACGTGCTATTGTTGAACATTTAACTTGTTTCCAGATTTAGATAGTGAACTTGTTTCCAGATTTAGATTTCTATTTCTCTAAATATCTCAGGCTACTAATGTGTTCTTTAGTCATTTAAGTTTTCAGAGCTGTATGGACAGTTGTGCATTTAGTTCTTCGTAAACCTGCTGACTTTATGTTGTTGGCACTTTCTTCCAGCCTTCTTAGGAAATTTTCTGGTTGTCCAATTATGTCTTTTCTCTTCTTTATCACTTGCATCATCACTGTAGTGTGCTGCCAAAAAGAGTCCAATTTGATTTGTTTTTTCAGTTTGGTTTTGAGGAGATTACCTTTGGAAGATGGAAAACAGTGTCTAACATTGAGTTGAAAATAAAAGTATGAACTTAAATTTTAAAAAGGACAGAGTTTAAAATAACTGTATTTGAACTGAAAAAAATATTTAACATAATTAGCAAAAACAACAAAAATGTTACAGAGATACATTTTGGATAAATGAATGTGATTCTCTTTTCCTGCCAGGGGAGGGCCATAAGCTAATTCATTATCAAAAGCCTAGTTTGAATAGGTAGAAAATTAATCTTCAACCTTAAACTCCTACGGGCTTTTCTTGAATCATTATTGATTGGAGCTTACCTGCTACCTCAGGAGACAGAAATGGTTGCAGTTAGGATGTACTTGTGCTTAGTTACAGAAGATCCTTTCTGGTATACTTTATTTTTAAAACAAAACAGAACAAAAATTTACAAATGGAAAGCTTGCAAAAATCAAGGGAACATGATACAAAATAATCCTTCATTGCTAGCTTTTGGCAGTCATGTTTACCAAAAGTGGTCAAGCCAAGAATTGTCTGCAACTGCATATAAAAATTTAGTAACATAGATAGTGAAATTTATATTGAGGGGTAATTTTAATTCAATTGTATTTAAAGGAATAAATTCCATTCTGTAAATGCATATTTTAATAAGTACTATGTATGAAAAAGCTCTGGTGTCCTTAGGATGATCCTGAGTGACTCCAACATTGAAGAAATGAGAGAAGTTAGATTTTAATGTGATTAATATAAAGATAATGCTAATTCTGATACCCGAATGTAATTTGTGTACCTGATGTCATCATGGTACTATATTCTATTTATTTTTTTATTTTTACAATATTTCTTCTATGGGGTTTCTTTTTTTTTTTTACTGTGATATACTTAATATATAGCATAATAGTTTCAAGTATATGACACAATTACTGATATTGGTATATATTGCAAAATGAGTAGCACAGTAAGTCTAGTTAGATGTCATCATGGTACTATATATATACATATATATTAAGATTTTACTTATTTGAGAGAGCAGAGGCACATGAGCAGGGGAGGGGCAGAGGGAGAAGCCGATTCCCCTCTAAGCAGGGAGCCAGACATAGGACTCTATTCTGGGACTCAGGATTGTGACCTGAGCCGAAGGCAGATGCTTAACCAAGTGAGCCACCCAGGCACCCCGGTACTGTATTTTTAAATATTCTTATACATCTATTTTTTTGAAGACTGTGCATTTGTCAAATGAAGAATGAATGTGGAGTATCTGTTATCTTAAGTTGTAACATTCTTTTTATTGTCTGTCTTCTCTAATACAGCCTGAAAAAAATGAGAGTGAGCCAGGCAGCCAGAGGATAAAACCTGTTTTTATTGATGATGCTAATTTTGGACGACAGATATCCTATCAACATGCAGCAGTCCATATCCCCACTGACATCTATGAGGGCTGTAAGTAAACGGATTTGAACTGCTGTTGGAATACCACAGTCTTGTCTGTTTTTGTTCTCCGATTTGATACCGTTTTGTTTAAGTGTTCTGTAAGATTCTGTGCTCAACTCCCTATAAAAGAAATTGGATTTTCATGAGCAGTTTATGTTCGTGTAACCGCACCCTGAATATTTGTAGGAGAGTCCACATCCTTTGGAGATGTCCTTGTTGAGGAAGTCATTCTGCCTTCCCAGTGGCCATCAGAACTGAAAATTAGTAAGATTGGGTTTTTAAAAAATCCAAATTACGTAGCACAAGTGTTTATAATGCAAGTATACTTATAAAAAGTGTAAAGGGAGAGAGCGGTACATTTCAAACTTAAAACCCACATCTTAAGGTTTTCTGTATGTGTCTGGCTGCCTCACCGCAGCTTATAAATAAAGCACGTGCCTCCCAATACGCTGTGGGCTCAAGATGAATGTGGGAGAAAGACTGAAGTAGAAAAAAAAAAAAAAAGACTGAAGTAGAGAACCACTGAGTGGAAGACTTGCTGAGAAGGCTCCACTGAGAGAAAGGGAGGGGAAGGAGCTCCTTAGGCAGACAGGACAGGGCCTGGGCCAGGGGCCCAAGATGCCCTCTGTTAGTAAGGGCAGAGCCTGGAAGCTGGCGAAGAATTGCCCCGAGGACAGTTTGCATGGATGAGGACCACCCGAGACCCAGAGAGCAGGGTCCTTGTTCAGTCACGCCCCTGTGTTCCGGGTCCACCATTCTCTAGGCAGTTCCTACTCTGCCTTCTTGCCTAAGTAACAGGTAAGAAGAAAGGACCACCTGAGATCTTTAAGAGTGTGTGTCTTCTGTTCCCCTTAAGTGGAGAAGCTGTGCGGTGATTGGATACCCAGAACCGCGTGGGGTCTGGAGCCAGGTGGCCTGAGTTCAAAACTAGATTTTGTACTTTTTAAAAGATGTTATTTACTTGAGAGACAGAGAAAGAGAGAGAGAGAGAGAGAGAGAGAGAGAGATTGAGCGCAAGCAGGGAAGGGGGGTGGTGTGCAGAGGGAGGAAGAGGAGCAGACTCCTCGCTGAGCAGGGAGCCTGAAGCGGGGCTCCAACCCCCGACCCGAGGATCGAGGATCGTGACCTGGGCTGGCAGTAGACACCTGATCGCCTGAGCCACCCAGGCGCCCCATCACATGCTGTATTTTTTCTCTGACAAATCCTTTAAATTTCTGGGCAAGGGTTTTCTCACCTATAGAATGGGGTTAAGATTACTAACCTAAAAGATGACTGAGGTTAAAGTATATTAATCTACTTGTTTTCCAGCCTAGGAGTAGGTGCTATTTAACTGTTTATTGTTACTGTTCATTACAATTGAAGTTTATTTAAGCACAGGGGACTGAGTACAGGACTAAGAAAATAAATGATGATTTGTATTTTGGATTCACTCTGAGATTGATTAAGAGAATTTGAAGTGCATGTGTCATTCTTTTCATAACAAATCTCATCTTGATCAAATTATTGCATTCTGTTTTTTAATTTTTAAAAAATATATAATGTTTTTTTTCCTATCAGTTCTTTTAAGATATTAAATGTATGGTCTTTCACTATTGACAATAGAAACAAAATGATGTGTATAGGTAGTTTCTATTGTTACATGAGAATTAAACATAATTCGACTTACAGCACTATTGCGAATTCCAAGTTCTTTTAGGAATTACCTGGGATTTAAGTTCATATTTTTTCTTTTAACTTGGCTTATTGTGTACTTTTTAAAAGAATTCTCTTGATACTTGCAATTACATTTTGTAACTGTTAAAACTATTCAGATCATACTGAGCTATACGATACTCATTCTTCAAAAAATATTTCATCTGTATTCATTTCAGATTTTTTATCACCAGTTGTTTTTTTTGGGTATGCCAACAAAATAATCTTTTAACTTAAAGATTGTATCTTTCTATTGAATTCACATTAGAAGAACAAACATACTGGCTGGATATAGAAGTTTTGAGTCAAAATATTTTTTTGTCCATACTCTTGCGGATATCCTTGGCACTGTTTTTTTGACCTGTATTACTATGTTGAAGAAACTGTAGGCCAGGGTCCGTGTTTTCAGTTTGTTACAAAGCTGTCATTATTGTGTTTCTGTTTTGTTGCCTCATCTTTGGGGATTTTTTTTTCTTCTAAAAATCAGTATTATTAAGAAGATACTCAAAGTCACTGATTTTACATAGCATAAGTGCACACAATTTATGTAATACTTTGTTAAAATATTTATTTAGGGGATGCTTGGGTGGCTCAGCGGTTGAGCATCTGCCTTCGGCTCAGAGCGTGATTCTGGGGTCTGGGATCAAGTCCCACGTTGGGTTCCCTGCATGGAGCCTGCTTCTCCCTCTGCCTGTGTCTCTGCCTCTCTCTCTATGTCTCATGAATACATAAATAAAATATTTTAAAAAATAGAATATATATTTACATGGAGAACTTGTATGTAAAGAAACTAAAGCAAGAACCACTATGACTGAAATAAATATGGCATGAACGGAACCCTGGCTCCTTCACCGCCTACGTTCTTAGAGAGGAAGTCTGTCCAGTATTAGCAGGCAAGATGGATTCTCTGAGCGAGTCCATAGATTGCTGTTTATCATTCCCAAAGAAAAGAAAAATAACAAGGTTAACTGTATTATGGTTTGAATCTGCTTGCTTGTGGATCCAGCAGTTTGGGGAGGTAGGGATGGGTGCTTTGGAGAGCTTTGCCTGAGTGCTGGTTCTCCCTAATTCTCCCCCAGGTTGATAGGGCAGCAAGAGCCAGTGGGCCACAGCACTGTTCTTTGCTGGGCATGAACACCTTTCACTGGTGAGGCTTGGAAAGAGGGCTTGCGCATAGTTCCTGGTGTGTATGGCACATGAGGTGCCCCTCTATGGCCTGGAGCTTACTTCCTGGTCGTGAGACAGCACTTCAGACCAGTATGGTATACAGACTCAGTTACCCCACTGGCCTATTCAGCCAGTTCCCTACCTTCAGAGGCACAAAATAATGAGGCTCTTCATACTTTCTCTCACTCCCATTCCTATAGAGCAGTAAATCTTTTTTTTCTTTTTTCCTCTCTCTGTAGAAAAATTTCCCTGCGGTTCAGGAAATCTAATAGGGAGTGTCAAGAAATCCTCAAATTTTTCATTGCATTCTCAAGGAAGGCTATGGGTACTTGACACATTTTTAAAAATCTCCCCTTTCTAAAAAGCATTTACCATGGTGGCAAATTTTAATATAACATAAATATTTAATATAGAAAATGAAGGTCTCCAGAAATAGGACCTCTTGAAGCTAATCATGATTAACAGTTTGGGGCCATAGTCCTATAGAATAACTTTAAATGCAGGAACTAATCGTCCAAATGAGATTTTTCACACTGCTCTTCAACTTGCTTTATTCCTCAACTTAGAGATTCTTGTTAAAGTATTAGAAGAAGACTGCAAATAGGAGAAAGGTTTCCCTTCCAGAGTAGGTTACCCAGACAAAATAAAGATAAAGTGACCTTGCTTAGTTTCTCAATGAAAGGTTCGAGAAATAAATGCAAAAATACATCTCATTTTTCCCCTAGATCGTTACTGCCTAATTTACCAGCCTACTAAGTTTCCTCGTGCATACCTATTGTGAACAACAGAGGCTGAAAGACTCCACAGTTCAGTTGGCCCGGTTCATTTAATAACACCACTTTTTTTGAGTTGAGTAGTTGCTTGACTCCATGCTAACCGTTTTTAATGTAATATTTCCCTTATTTACTATAACATAGTTCGGGTAATTTTGAAGAAGGGGAAAACTGAAGCAGTCTTTGAGGAAAGGCCATATTATTAGTAAGGGATGGGATAAACTTCAGATAAAGTCTAATTCCCATCTTTATATTTTTAGTCACTATAATTGAAATTCCTGATATTGTACATTTGAGTTAATTTTAACTCTTCTGTTATACTGAATTGTCCACAATAATGTACTCTGCCTGAGAATCTTTATTTTCTTACTCTTTTTCCCCTCTTTATTTGATTTTTTTCTTTTTAATTTAAGTTGCATTCATATTAAAGTCTTCATCTAAACATAATTTTTAAAATAATATTAAGTGTGACATGGCATACATAAGCCAAGCCTTTTTTTTTTTTTTTTTTTTTTAGTGTATTGCAAAAGAGTTTTGAATTTTAGAAGTATTTTTCTTTCCGGTTTAGAGTAAACTGTACATATCTACAGAAGATGATTTTAATAATCTTAGGGAATACAAAATACTTTGATTTTGAAACAAAGATAAAATATTTAAATACGTGTTTCCAGAAGTCCTAAGACATGCTTGGGAATGTGTCTTGATTAAAAAATAAATAAATAAAATTAAAATAAATAAAAGAAGAAGGTAAAAAACTCTGTCTTGGATTATTTATTTAGTCTCATTTATCTTAATATTGGTTTCTCCCCTTTGCTGAAATCTCATCAGTAAGACTCTGACCTTGCCTGGCCTCTACTCTTTTAAAATTCATATTCCATGAGATGGGCTGTGTGAGTAAATGACACAGGAGTAAAATAAAAAATGTCAACAAGATCTTGAAATTTAATAATTACTGGTATTCTTGCAGTTTATTGGAACATGTCAGATTTACAGGATTGTTCTAGGTTTCTGAATTTAATAAATGTGAAAGCTGACTTTAATTGAAGGCTTAACTGAAGGGAAACGGCCTCTTCTTTCACTGAGACAATGTGTGACTATATTCTCATAAGGAATTTCATGTTCTAATTTCTCAAAGGCAATTACTTTTTAAAGTCCCAAGAATTGAAATGTGATTATCTTTGCTCATTGATATATTTAAAGTTTTAGAATAGTACATTTAATTAGAACCCTGTTGGAAAGTGTTCATTTTTGAGAATTTCACTCTTTGGTACTTTTAATTTAGAGAGCTTTGAAACCATACTTAATTTTCAGATCTAATTTATCTGTTGGACAGTTAACAACAACAACATAGAAACTAGTAATAGAAGGATTGAATATTATGACAATTTGGTTTTAATCACAGAACTTATTTTTTAAATCATTTTATTTATTTCTTGAAAAGGTTTTATTTATTTATTCATAAGAGACACAGAGAGAGAGGCAGAGACACAGGCAGAGGGAGAAGCAGGCTCCCTGCAGGGAGCCCGACGTGGGACTCGATCCTAGGACCCCAGGATCATGTCCTGAGCCAAAGGCAGATACTCAACCACTGAGCCACTCAGGTGCCGCTTAAATCACTTTAGATTCAGGTATAGGAACTCTCTTCATAGAATGCTCTTTAGTCATTTATCAATAGATATTTATATTTATAAAATTATTATAGTTCCAAAAGAATTTACAGTAATAAGAGAAAATAGTAACTTCAAATTGCATAACATATTCAGGTACTCAATATTTTTGTCCTTATATTGTAATGTAAGCAAGGCAATTATTTCCATTTTAAAAATTGAAAGAAACTTTTATCACAAGGGAGTATTCATTTTGATAAGAAAGAATTTTCAGGAATTATCTTTTAAAGTCTCATCTGTTTTACTAACAATATTTTTTTATAAATTGAACTACTTAAAATTACTAATACTGCCATTGCAGTCTGTCTTGATGTTGATTTTGTCCTTATAGCCACAGTGTCTCAAATGTCAGTTTAAAAATTAGAGGAAAGATTTGCCCTGCCTTTGCTGACAATTAAATAGATAGCTTTCAATCTTCATAAATTTTAACAACTAATCTGTTCAAAAAAAAAAAAAAAAAAAACTAATCTGTTCCAAGAGATGGACATTATTTAGTTATAGAGTGCCAATTAATAATTTACATTTGTTTTAAACAACTTATTTTGTTATTCCAACAAATAATGGAGTGGGCAATATCTCTTCCATAGATTTAGAGACTTAATATTTTAGTTGATTGGCATCCTCAAAATAAGGTTGTATGACTTTACAAGTCCAACAGTTGTAAAGATAGATGAAAACTATCTTTTAAAAAAATATTTGGTGCTTTTGGGCAAAAGGCTGGATTCATGAGGAGTGTATGTACTCACGAGTCTATCTTTTTTTTTCCCCAAATTATAGTCCCTTTGAAGAGATTTCACTAGACTGATGTTACTTTATAGTATTGCTTCACCAGATACATTTTGTAGGAGAAGAAACTTTACATGGTATTTGTATAATATTCACTTTCAGTGTATAGTATTATTTTTTAAATTGCAGTTAACTTTAGAAATGAAGTTTGTCCCATATGTCCTTTTTTTTTTTTTTTAAATAAACTGAAAATAAATGGGCAACCTGGGTGGCTCAGTGGTTTAGTGCCGCCTTTGGCCCAGGGTATGATCCTGGAGACCCGGGATCGAGTCCCACGTCGGCTCCCTGCATGGAGCCTGCTTCTCCCTCTGCCTGTGTCTCTGCCTCTCTCTCTCTCTGTTTCTCATGAATAAATAAAATCTTTAAAAGAATTAAAAAAGAAAAAAACACCTGAAATTAAAGAGTAAAATTGTGAATTCTTGGATAATAAGTGATCTGAAAGAAATGCAGCCTTGGGGAATAGGATTACTTGTTGTAACTTGAAATGATTAATAGGAATAAGGTAGATTACTTTGAATGTAGCTGGTTTGAATATAACCAAGATGGATTTTAAAAGTTAACTAAAAAGGACGAGAGCTATCAACTATAGAGCTAAATTGTTTTTTTCACATAGTGTTTGGTTTTAAAAAATGCATTCTCTTCTTTTAAATTATATTGACCATAATGATTGTTGATAGATTTCAATTTCAGTTATCTCACGAGTGTATAATATCTTCAATCTGTATTTGGCATATTATTTAACAAATATTTTATTTATAGGATAGCTCAGAAAAAAAATAACCTATAGGCAAAAGTCAAAATAGTGCTCTGTTCTCAAAATACCAAATAATATAGATTATATTTATATGTACTAAGCAAAATACACTTCTATGATAAAGCAGTATTAAAAGTTTGAGGTAAAAAAAAAAGTTTGAGGTAAAATATTATAAACTGTCTTATATATGTATAGAAATCTAGGAACATTCAAGATGAGATAACTTGGAGCTCTTTAGTTTTATTAAACATGGTATTATTGAATTACCTCAGAAGAAACTAATAAGTGAAATTTTACTATTTTTAGTTTCATATATGTTCAATACATATCATGAGTAGAAAAATTATAGAATGTTTTCTTTAATTTGCCTGTAATGGATGGAAGTGGAGCATAAAATGAGCAAATAAACAATAGAATGGGCAATATGATAGAATAATAAATATTTTGTATAAAAATAGGGAAGGGTGTTAGGTAGTTCCTGGGTTAGGAGTGGGGAGTTGGTATTTTAAAATAGGTAAAAGGAAGGCCTTGTGATTAAGACAGCAGAGGCCTTGTCACGTGTAGCCTAATGGATAACTGCAAAGACTGATTTTTTTACTGTTACTGTTGTAGTCCAGTATGTTTTAACAAAATACCTTAGACTGAGTGGCTTATACAGTAGATATTTTATTTCTTACAGTTCTAGAGGCTCTGCAGTCCGAGATCAAAGTGCTAGCCGATTTAGTTCCTAGAGAAGGTTCTCTTTCTGGCTTGCCACCATCTTGCTCTATGCTCAAATGACCGTTTCTTTGCACACATGGGGAGAGAATACAAGCTCTGATCTCTCTTCCTCTTCATATGAAGTTCTGTCGTCATGAACTCATCTATCTCTGAAGACTTCTCAAAGGCCCCCCTACTAATGCTGTCACATGGAGGGTTAGGGCTTCCACATGGGAATTTTGGGAGGACACAGACATATAGGAGCTGTTTGGAAGTAATGAAGGTCAAATGAGTTGATGAAGTTGGGGCCCTAAGTCTTGCAGGATGGGTGGCCTTAAAAGAAGAGGTTCTGACATCTGCGCGAACGCACACACAAAGAGGTTATGATATATGCACGTGCACACACATGCATACACATGCGTGTGCACACGCACACACACAAAAGGTCATGTGAAGACATAACAAGAAGGAAACTGTCTACAAGCCCAGTGCGAATGCCATTACAAGAAGTCAAAAAGGCGGTCACGTTGATCTACGCCCCCAGAACTATGAGGAAATAAATTTCTCATTTAAGCCACCCAGTCAATGGTGTTTAGTTATAGCACTCAGGGCTGCCTAAAACCCAAATTTATTTCCTGAGAAAAAAAATACTATAGTCTTAAATTCAGAGTTTAAAAGAATAAGGAAAAAAAAACTATGAAAAAGTTAAATTGGATATTTTATACTTTGTACTGAAATACAATAGTTGAGAAATACTTGCCTCCTATATTTAGATTTACAACCCCCACCTTTTTTTTTTCATTTTTAATTCAGAATTGTGGTTTCTGTACTTCCCTTTGAAGCACTTGTGCCCTGGAAAGCAATTAATTTCCACTAAACTCAACAGATGTGACTTGATTAGAACAACAATGAATTTTCAATTCTAACCCTCCATAGCAATGATTAAATTGATGATTTTCCTAGAGAATTCCCTAAGTTATTTGTGGATATGTAGGCTTTGCAGATGTAGAGATTGAAATTTATAGTTAGTGAAGTGTGGTTTTTGTTTCATTTTTGTTTTATCACATTTAAAGGATGGTGGAAGACTTCTTATTACAACCTGATTGTCTAGTCATTCAATCATGGTGCCCAGTGTCCAAGATGGTGCTGACAAATGATTTACCATTCTGTGCAGATAATATTGTTTTGTGCACACTACAGTCTGATTACATTTTGAAACACTGTTTCTGGTTCAATTTGCAAAGGATCTCTGTCCCTTAATTGAAACTATTAACTATATAACTATATCTGGAATTACAAAAATCCATAGATCTCATTAAAACTATTAACTATATTACTATATCTGGAATTACAAAAATCCATAGATCTCATTAAAAATAAGGTAGAAATAGTAGTTATCTCAAGAACTGATTTACAAGGTTCACTCCCCTCCTTTATGTGAACACGTATGACGGTGGTTGCTTCTGTCTTTTTCATCACCTGCCATGTTATTTGACAACTACTCATTATTTCTAGCAGAATTTTTCTGGCATGTTCTAAACAAAATTTGTTTTACCCAGTATTTTTCATTTTAAATGACCATGTCACATTAACATCTCACAAGTGTATATTTCATTTAATTCACATCACCTCTTGTTGAGAAAATTTTTTTTTAATTTTTATTTATTTATGATAGTCACACAGAGAGAGAGATAGAGGGAGAGGCAGAGACACAGGCAGAGGGAGAAGCAGGCTCCATGCACTGGGAGCCCGACGTGGGATTCGATCCCGGGTCTCCAGGATCGCGCCCTGGGCCAAAGGCAGGCGCTAAACCGCTGCACCACCCAGGGATCCCTTGTTGAGAAAATTTTATACTAATGACAAGTGGGCACAATACTTCTGATAAAATTTATAACTCACTTTGTGTTCTATAGGAATCACTTTGTTGTACAAGTGTGACACATGGTTTGTTGTGAAAATCTAATTTTATTTTGTTAGCCTCCTAAACATTTTCAGTGAATGACTATGGATGATGGTGACTTTCCTGGGGACTTTATAATAATGAAGTAACTATGGTCCCTGAAGTCCTAAAAATAGTTTTAAAAGTTTCAATTCAGAAATTAAAGTGTGTATTGCCACGTGATAGCCCAAATTCCCAATTTGACTTAGTATTAAGTCTTCTCCCCTACCCTAGATGAGAGCTAATGAAAGCCCATAGTAGAGAAGGGGCCAAGAGGGTGGGCATTTCTCAGCCACTCTGAATTTTACCCCCCACCTCCCCAGGGAGAAGCAAGGAGGGGGTGGGGGAAGGAAAGGAAGATCTTTGTTGCTCCGCTGGATGGCTTTAAGGCCCGGCTAGGTAGATGATGGGTCTTAGACATAATTTAAACTTTTTCTTTGAGGAGAGGTTTTATGGGTTTTTGAGACCTTTCTTGCTGGGTTCTCCTCTTCTGCAGTTCCTTGGACTTAGTAAACATCTTTATATGGTGAGAACCTAATACTAGTTGGTTCCATAGCCCTGGATGGCATTCCAGATTTGCCTCCTCAGAACCACCTAGGGTGCTACAGGACAATAGTAACATCTACATACTTCAACCAGTCTTAGCAGATCCTACCATGTCAGCCAAAATTGGGGCATAAAACGTCGTATAGCTTATAATGATGTATTGTATGTCTCTTGTACTATATTTCATTACAAAATTCTCCTATATTGTGTATTTGGCCAAATGGAAATTCTTCCGTACTTAGGAGCTTCATGAAGAATGTTCTCTAAGTGAAGAGTACCTGGAAAGGTGTTTAAAAAATTTAACATACGTGGTTATTTTTTTTTTAAGATTTGATTTATTTATTAGAGAGAGAGAGAAAGCATGAACAGGCAGTGGCAGTGGAAGCAGACGCAGAGACAGAGGAAGAGGGAGACGCAGACTCCCCAAGGAGCAGGGACCCCAGCTTGGGTCTTGATCCCCAAGACTCCGAGATCATAACCTGATCTGAAGGCAGACACAACCAATTGTGCCACCCAGATGCCCTATAATTTTGGTACTGAATTAAATATAAAACCTCATCTAATAAGGCTACACCCATGTTTAGGTCACATAAATCGCAGCACTTGGTCTAGCGTACTATAACTCATGAAGGAACATCCTAGATCTTCACTTGTTTTCAGAACTGATATTTCTCAGTGTCCTTTCTTAAGGGAGAGATAAAATATTGTGCAACATGGTTGTTAAATGTTCTAAATTCCTTTTTGTTTTTCATATTTTGTTGGGAGCAGAGTTAAAAAGAAAATACTCTGAATTTTTTTTAGTTTATTAATGAACAATTATTATTGTTATAATAACTATATTATTGTTATAATAAGTATAACAGTTATTGCTACCCTTTTGCTTACTGTTTAGTGGGAACAACAAGTAAAAATTACTGTTTTTTTTTTCTTCTAAAAAGAAATTTGATAGGGAACATAGAGGGTATGGTATGAAAGGATATGTGTACAATTCAATTCCTCTGTAAATCTGATGGCTAGAAATCAGAAGTGTACTTGGCTAGCTTTCTATGATGCGTATAACAAGTGACAGGCCATTCAAAGGTTGAAGAACAGAGATAATGAAATCTTAAATTAGAATAGCTTTCCAAACAGACTGACAGTACTGTTCAGAACAAATTAAAAAGGGATTGACAATTGGAGAGAAAATGGAGGTCTGGAATTTGAGATGAGAATTTTTTAATCATCTGGCATTTTGCTCATGTATAAAATCTTAGCAGATTTCTCCCTGGAGATAAAATACATTTAAAAGATCTTTCTAAAATCCTATTAAAAAAGAAAGATTTTGAATGGACCAGATTCTAACACTATTTTGTCTCAAGATAGATCATATTTTAAAAGTTGAGGGGCTGTGAGTAACACAAGAATTGAAATTGGACTTAGGCAATATTTACTATCAGTAGAGCAAATGAAGTTATATTTTAACTTAATGAATAATATACAACCCTTTACAAAAAATAGTGCTTAAGGTGTATAGCATTGGAAGGATAGTACCATAGGCCTTGTTGGTTGTTTCAATTCTATGTAAAGATTGTTTTTGTTTCTTGTCATTGGTGGTGAGTGGAAGTGGCGAGAAGTTCCTTATTAACCCCATGAGCACTGGGGCCCTTGTCTCATATCTCCCAGTCTGAAACATAATGAAGAAATGTTCCATTACTACCTTGCCAGGTCTATGAAGAACAGTTGTTCTTTCTGTACTTTCTTGGTAATCACTGCCAATGATTTGGCAATGATTAGCAATCACTAGGCCACTTGGGATATAGAACATATGACCCCAGGAGAGTTACATAAGTAGTGGGAGGCGTTACTTTTAGAAGAAACTCATCTTGTATTCAGCGGTATTTTTATTTTGTTTTTTATGTTTCATTTTAAAGATTTATTTACTTGAGAGACAGGGTGTGCTCTCTCCTGGGAGGAGAAGCAGAGTTAGAAGGAGAGAGTGAATCCTCAAGCGGACACCCTGCTGAATGTGGAGCCTGACCCGGGGCTTAATCTCAAATCCCTGAGATCATGACCTGAGCCAAAATCAAGAATAGGCTTCTTAACCGACTAAGCCTCCCAAGCACTCCTCAGTGGTATCTTTAATACTTAAAATCACTTCTTTATTTAATTTTGATCTTTTGTAAATCAGAGGGTGTCCTTAATTAATAGACAAACATCCTCCTTCCAGGATAATACAATCTTTGGACCGTCTTTCCTGATCAGCTCCATCCCAAAGCTAAGAAACACCTGACAAGAAAAACTAGTGTTTGAATAATTTTTCAGGACACGTATGCACCTTTCCCTGTTTCTAATGGGAAGACTAATGGAAACAATCTTTTATCCCCTGTATTTTTGTCATTTATCATTTGGAGTTTTTGTGTTATCAAATTTAAAATAACATTTTCTTACAAAATTGCTTTCTTGAGGTATCTGAGTGGCTCATTCAGTTGAGCATCTGCCTCTGGCTCCGGCTGTGATCCTAAGACCCTAGGATGGAGCCCCACATCCTCCGGCTCCCAGCTCAGCAGGAGCTTGCTTCTCTCTCTCCCTCTGCCTCTCCCTTCTGCTTGTGGTCTCTCTCTCTCTCTCGCTCTCTTGCCCTCTCTCTCTCATTCTCTCTCAAATAAATAAATAAAATCTTAAACACACACACACACACAAATGTTTTCATTCTTTCTAAATGTGAACAACTTTTATGCAGTAACTTTGCATATATATTATTTCTGGTATTTTGACCTAAAATTTCCTTTTTTGTAACTACCTTAATACCAGTTTTCTAGCCTAGGGAATAAAATTACCATGTTAAAAAACAGAAAAAAAAAAAAACAGATTTTTTTCATCACACTTAATTCTAGAAGATTGATAGCTATTTGAAAAATAAAGTAATTCCTGAAAGGGCCAAACTGTTTATCATCAATTTAAAATATAATTCAAAATAATCTATAAAAATGTTAGAGAATTAGAAACTTATCTCAACTATCCAACTGATACAATTGAGTGATAGCCATCTATAATTTTAAGACCAAGCAGAGTATTAGGTATATAATCATCTTAATGCAGACAGCTCTTTATTTTAGTTGTAGTAAAGTCAGGGTCACTCATCATATTTATTTGTATTTCACTTCTATTACAGGTTGCTTTTAAACCAAGTCCTGTTAAAATCTTGAGTCTAAATTTATTCAACTTACTGTCTGATATTTGTTATTTTCAGAAAGAGGCTGTAGATTGTTTTTGAAGATTTTTGAAAGATTATTCTAAAGTAGAAAAATTGAGAAGTCCTAGAATGGTAAAATTTGGAGTATAAATTAGATAGAAAAGCAGAATGGCACCAAAAATAAAAAATCACGGAGTAGAGAAATTTTAAAATTATGAAAAGAAAATAAGAGTCCAGTGAATATTTAAACAGTGATTTAGCAAAAATATAGTTAGCATTTTTGAGAATATTTTAATACATATCATAGTACATCTGTCAAGAGGATTAAAAGAAAGGACACAAAAGAAGCAGACCATTGTTAGATGAGTGTTAAACAAAATCTATCCTGTATCAGCAGCTCTCATTTTCCTAAGAAAATTTAGCTATATGGACACCTTGGTGGCCCGGTTGCATAAGCATCTGACTTGTGATTTTGGCTCAGGCTGTGATCTCAGAGTCATGTGATGACCCAGCCCCAAATAGGGATCCACATTCCGCATGGATCAAGTCTGCTTGAGGTTCCCTCTCTTTTACTCTCTGTCTGCCTTTCCCCCTTAATGCACGCTCACTCTCTCCCAAATAAGTAAATAAATTGTAGGGCATCTGGGTGACTCAGTGGTTGAGCGTCTGTCTTTGGCTCAGGATGTGATCCTAGGGTCCTGGGATCGAGTCCCACATCAGGATCCTCACAGGGAGCTTGTTCCTCTCTGCCTCTCTCTGTGTGTCTTTCTTGAATAAATAAATAAAATCATCAATCAATCAATCTTAATTTATACCTAAATTTTCTATTTAAAAATTTTTAATCCTGGTCTAATAAAAAATAATGTCATCTACTAAAAGTTCTTAATGTGGAATTGAGCCCGTGTGCGTGCACACACACACACACACACACACATATATCCTCTTTTTCATTCAGTCATTCATCAAGTTAAAAGAAATCAATGTTTTGGGATGCCCAGGTGGCTCAGCGGTTGAGTGCCTGCCTTCAGCCCAGGGCAAGATCCTGGAGTCCCGGGATTGAGTCCCACATCACGCTCCTTGCAGGAAGTCTGCTTCTCCCTCTGCCTGTGTCTCTGCCTCTCTCTCTCTCTGTGTCTCTCATGAATAAATAAATAAAATATTTAGAAAAAAATCAATGTTTTAATAAGTATTCAATAAAAGAGGATGAATTATAGAATTAAGTTTATTCTAATATCAGTGAACTACGTTAGAATTCTTTGATATTAGTTTCTTTTTATAGCTCTTCTGTCAAGGTTATTACATATCCTGCATAGCTTGTGAACATGAACTTCAGCAGATTTTGACATTTTAGTACTTTAATGATGAGACTGTGAGTCTGAAACTCTGAATTTGAAAGTATGTTTACTTTGAAGAACATGAAATTTTTAATGTGAGGTTATCTTTTGTGTAATAAGTTGTATATTTCTGAATTGATAAGTTTTCAATTGATAAGTTTTGAAGTTCAGTTAGTCTACTAAACATAAATGATAAAACATTTTGCTACCGTAAAGCCAATTCTTATGGATGAGTAGCATTAGCAGTACCTATCTGGGTATTTAGGTATATTTTATTCAGAGCATTACATAGATTGTTTCTATCTTTCTCTAAAAGATTGAAAGTGATCTGTATTTTTATGTACAAAGTCTGAATAAATGTATACTAGTTTACAAGGATCTAATTATATAAGAATGAGAATAAGGCTGTTAAATAACCATGACTCATGCATTTTAGTTTATTACAGTATTGCAGTGAACTACATAGAGTATAAATTATATGTGGCAACCATTAGGAATCAGGTACAAAGATGGGTTATTTGGACTATGTGTCACATAAAAGCACAATCACGGTATTTTAATATTTTCTCCCTACCTTTCAAGAATTGCAATATGTGGCCAACTTTTTCTCCTCTCTGTATCAGAACAAAGTTTTCCATGGAACCATGTTCCACAGATGATTCTAAAGACAGTCCTGGCTCAGCCTTTTATTAGGTTGCTCCTTTTGTGTTCTTCTATGTAAATCATAATTAAAAGAGAAGCCATGATTGTCTATTTTATAGGTTATGTTTTTAATGAAATTAAAAAAATAATTCTGTGAATGCATTTTTTATATGAATGCATTTTTTAATGACTGTTCTGTGCTATATGCCAAAGTAGAGACTGCATTGCTCATCTGTATCTGAGTCTCTCTTTTGCACCAATTGGAGCATCACACCTCTTCCTACGTGTAACAGGTACTTGGCTGGTGCTGCCCAGTGGGTTATGGTGGAAGTGCTTTGTGTGACTTTTCAGCTGGCAAATTGAAATGTTTGCATTAGATTTTCTGGAAGTCTCTTCCCTCCCCATAACCATAGGGGTAGAAATGAATGAAATTTCTAGAAGTCTAGGTCCCTGAGTTGAAGGAGGACATACTGCAGAAAGTAACACCTCTTCTATACCTGAATCCCAGCAACAATAAGCTGTCTGTAGGATAAAGTGAGAAGAACACAGAAACTACTTTGGTATTTAGCCTACTGAAATTGTATACATATTGTATACATGCATGTAAATACACTTATATATACAAGCACATATCAAATATATTCTGATAGTTCTAGCTACCTAAGCTCCGAAATCTCACTCTTCATCTACTTGGCTTAGTGTCATCATTCTTTTTATAAAATGACTAACCCCCTATCTTCCTCTGTTTCTCAGGACTTTTTCCAAAATATTTGAAAATTAGAATTTTAATCTCAAGGTGTATCTCCAAAATAAATTTTAAAACTTGAAATTTACCAAATTTTAAATCCCTTATCCAACAGATTTATCTACAGCTATAAAATAAAGGACACTTATTCTCTTATTCTCAATCTTTTATTTTGCTTTTCTTTAGATTTTCAAATATGACTGCTAAGGGAAAACAAAAGCTCACAGCTTCTTCTTTTGGGATATTGAATAATAGATTAATTTCAGATAGTTTTAAATCTACACTTTTGTTTATGTCCAAGTCAACAGTCAAATTGAGGTACTTGTAAAAATACATAAATCTTACATATTGAAATGATAGTCTCTAATTTATTAATTTGTTTTATAAAACTCAAAATTAAACTGTTAAAGTATGTGATGACACATACTGGCACAATTAGACTGTTTATAATTTATGGCAAAATGTAATTAAGCTAACATGTACATTGTAATCACTAGGCTAGGAGACATTCTCAAAAAGATTTAAGTTTTACCTGGGTTAGCAGTCTATAAGGAATATGTATTCTTTATATATTTATGTATTTAAATATTTTATTGAAATATTTCCATCAATTCTTATAATGAAGTACAAAATGTTGATGAAAATTGAAAATGTTAAGGGTTTTAAGTGGGTCAAATCGGAATAGTATATGCCTTCATGATTTTCATTGTAATGATGAAGTATATTATTTAAAAGTTCCTAAATAAATAAATGCTCCATTTTGGAGCTTTTAGGTTTTCATTTGTTTTATGAATTCTATTTCTAATTTGGCATTTTACTGGTGTTCATTTGTTGAATTTCTGAGTAAATAATGAAGACATAGTGTGTGAGCCATCATGTCCTGTCCACATCCCCAAGATTTTTGCCCTGCTGAGTTCAGACCTTTTGTAGTAGTAAAGTACAGAAGTTGAAAATTGTGTTGTGACCAAGACATTCTTAATTTCAAATTCTTTTTGTACGTATGGTAGCACATATACATAGACTTTCATTTTTGTTAGTGTATAGTTACTACAAAATTAATCTATTCCTATAATCCTATAAATACACAGAAGAATCCCTGAAGATAGGAGTCTCTAAAGGAATGTTATATTTACATATGTGTTATATCTGCATTTACATTTGTTTTTAGTATAAATAGTAATATATAGGTTTCAATGTAAAAGAGTGCCAAATATTTAAATTCCATTTTATTTTAAATATATAACCACAAACTCCTGGTCTTAACTATGACTTATACTTTTTTTTTTATGACTTATACTTTTAAAAAATTATGTTTGAAAAATTTCTAAGCTCTATTTATAAAATTACAATAAAGCATTTGCCAGAAAAATAAAAACTGAAATATTCTGAAAATTGAAATATTTAGAATACCATTTTAAATCTTCTACTTGATCCCAGGTTTACTTTGTATAAGTACACATATGTTTTTCATATCTGTATATCATTCAAGTGTAGAACTTTTTCAAGCAACTTGTATTGATTCAAATTTCAGTTAAAAATACCTTAAGCTAGGTGTCCCTGGAAGGCCCTGTCAGTTAAGCATCTGCCTTTGGCTCAGATCATGATCTCGGGGTCCTGGGATTGAGCCCCAAGTTGGGTTCCCTGTTCTGCTATTTGCTCTCCCTCTGCCCCTCTCTCCCGCTCATGCACACATTCTCTCTCTCTCTCTCTCTCTCTCTCTCTCTCCTCTCCTCCCCACCAAAAATAAATAAATAAATAACCTTAAGCTAGGAAAAAAGTATACTCCCAAAGTCTACATTTTGATGTTGATAGCATAAATGTCAACTTTTTCTGAGCTAAAGGAAAGAATTGTTTAGAAGTGAATACAACAATGTGAATTTTAGCCAAGTTTTTGTTTTAATGAACACATTTTTATGTTCAAACAACTAATAATGCCTTTGAAAGATTTATTAAATAAAAGATGTTAAGTTCTAGACAATACAGGAGATTTTAAAATTTGGTATAAAAATAGTAAACTTCCTATAAAATGAGAAGATGGGTTCCAATTGATGGAACGGCCACTGGGCACATCTTTGGAAAGCAAGTGAATATATTTGTATTAAGCAGAAGCTTCTTTGAGGATTATAAAGAAATAGTAAGTTGAACTGCAGTGTCATATTTGGAATTTCCCAAGGCATAAAAAATATTTTTTCTGTCCTCATTCAAAAAAAAATTGTTTGAAGTTTCGACAGTGTCTAGAAAGGCTATTATAATTAAATGCTTTTAAAATGAATTAAATGGTATTGATTATGTGTATATACAGTTTAAATAGATGATAGAATAATATCTGGTGCCCATAGTGATTCACACACACACCCCACTACCTTCTTGTAAAAGGTATTGCTATCTTTTTTAAAGGATATGTGATATTGAAAAGTAGAAAAAAGTGTTAAATGTTAATAAAATACAGGAGCATTTTTAAAAAATGAAATTACAATTGTTATATAGCATTCTGTTAGTTTCAGGTATGCAGCATAATGATTTGGTACTTGTATACATTGCAGAATGATCACATGAAGTCTAGTTATCGACCACTAAGCAGTTTTAAAACAATTTTTTTTCATGCAGTGGGACCCTTTAAGATTTACTCTTAGCCACTCTCTATATGTAATATAATATTATTGACTATAGTTAGCATGGTGTACTTTATGCCTTCATAATTTATATCTCAAACTTTGATTCTCCTATCTTCCTTCACCCACCCATCCCCCAACCCTCCTCTCTTTGACAACCACCAATCTGTTTTCTATTTCTATGAGTTCTGTTTCGTTTGTCCATTTGTTTTTTTAGATTCTACATGTAAGTGAAATTATATGGTATATGTCTTTGGCTAAGTTCACTTAGCATAATATACTCTAGGTCCATCCATTTTGTTGCAAATGGCAAAATGTCATTCATTCTTTTTTATAGCAATGTAGTATTTCATTATGAAATAGTCCATGTACACACACACACACACACACACCACATCTTTTTCATTACTTGTCTATAGGCACTTGGGTTGCTTCCATATCTTGGTTATTGTAAATAAAGCTGCAATAAACACAGATCTTTTCAAATTTGTATTTTTGTGTTTTGTGTTTATTTTTTGTTTGTTTTGTTTTTTGTTTGTTTGTTTGTTTGTTTTCGGATAAATACTCCAAAGTGGAATTCCTAGATCATAAGGTAGTTAATTTTTTTGATGAACCTTTATATTGTTTTCCATAGTAGCTGCATCAGTTTACATTCCCACCAGTAGCACACAACTGTTGCCTTTTCTCCACATCCTCACTAATACTCATTTCTTGTCTTTTTGATACTTGCCTTTCTGACTCTAGTAGGATGATATCTCATTGTGGCTTTTATTTGCATTTCCCTGATGATGAGTGATGTGAGCATCTTTTCATGTATCTGTTGGCCATCTGCATATCTTCTTTGGAACAATGTCTATTTAGGTCCTCTGTGTTTTAATTGAATTGTTTCTTGTTTTTGTGGTTGCTGCGTAGTTGCATTCATTAAGTATTGTGGATATTACCCTTTCCATGATACATGATTTTCAAATAGGTTCTTGCTTTTGGTGGGTTGCCTTTTGATTTTGTTGATGATTTATTTCACTGTTCAGGAGCTTTTTAGTTTGATGTAGTCCACTTTATTTTTGTTTTTGTTGCTCTTGCCTTTGGAGTCAGATTCAAAATATTATTGCGAAGACTAATATCAAGGAGCTCACTGCCTGTGTTTTCTTTTAAGAATTACATAAATTTAATTGAACACCAATAAAAAATAAATTTATTAAAAAATAAACAAAAGAATTATATAAATTTTGATTTTACATTCAAGTCTTTAACCTGTATTTTGAATTAGTATTTGCCTACGTTGTAAGATACTGGATCAGTTACAATCTTTTTGCATATAGTTGTCCAGTATTTTCAACAGTATTTACTGAAGAGACTATCCTTCCCTTCTGTATAATCTCACCTCCTTTATCATAAATTAATTGATCAGATATGCTTGAGTTTATTTCTGGGCTCTCCTGTTCCGTTGATCTTTGTGTATGTTTTTACGCACAGGCTTGGTTTTAGACACAAAATGTTGGCAATGTCATATTTAGGAATAGCAGATAAAAGGCAAAAAATTGGGAGATTGATACTTTAGTAGAATAAATATAAGAGAATTCTAGTTGAATCAAAGAAATGAAAGGCTTTGCCTCAGATTGATTTGGAAGGCCAGAGAAACTGACAAATACTATAAAAGATCCTGGCTTCCATCAGTTTGATATGGAACACAAAGTGACAAGAACTTACAGGCTTCTTTTAAAAACATGAATAAGATTAATATCAAAGAAAATACATTTTGGGAAGAATGGGAAAATCCATTTTAGTAAGCCATCAATGTTTGTATTAGGACATTAACTGTGTGTTTAAGATGAAATGAAGTTTATTACTCCTTAACAATTGCCAAATTTTGTTTTATGAAATATAATATTTAAAACATCTTGATCTGTTTGTTAACCTCCCGATCTTACATTTTATTGAAAGGTTGATTGAAGTTTTCTTTTCCGGAATAAAAATGTATGTTTCTCCATAATTAAATCTTGTCACTCCTGCCTCTGATGAATAAGGGTGGTTGGCATTTGTGCATTCAGAGCCGATGCTGATTTAAATCATTTCTGAAAGTCAAAGGTTGTAAGTGAATTGGGGAAGAGAGCCACACAGTGATGGTGAGAAGAGCATGTTCAGCAATTTGAAGTGTCTTTATAATCCATCTACGACTCCTGTGGTAGAACTTTATGGTCTTAGAAGCTCATGTAATCATCGAGCCTCGGCCTCCTGAGGCTCTGTAAGTGTAAAGGCACAATAGATTACCTCATCATTCTAAGGGAGGCAGAAGGGAAATTGCTTCTTCTCCAAGTGCACAGAAACATTAAAGTGTTCTACATACAGGAGGTGCAGGCATTGTGTCCCTGGTTACTCGGTTTAATTCAATAACTATTTTAAAAAGCAAAATTAAAAAAATACATTAGAAGATGATGGGTTTTTATTGACTTCAGTATCTTTATACTCTGTCTCGATGGACTGTGAGGCATACAGAGAGACACGGAATTGGTATTCAGTGCATTGATTTTAATGCAGATGTGAAAATCAGATTTGAAAGGCACATTAGGTTTTTTCTGTTAAATGAAAACTTTAGATACATGAAGCATCCTGCCCACTGATTACTTTTATAGGGAAAGATGTTTTGTTTATGAGAGGTCCGCATTGTTTCCTTTTGGCAATCTCTCTTTGGTAAGTAAAGCTTCTTTGGTAGGTAAGGGTCTGTAGAGCTTATTGGTGGCAATAATTAACTTCATTCAAAGCAATACTTTCAACTGTTACTGAAACAGTGACTCCTCGACCTGATTTTCCATGTACCTTTCATAGCTAAGCCACAGATTCAGTTTTCTAATTGTCTCTTGAATAACCCTTTTTAATGGATATTTCACAAGCACAGTCATTATGCTTAAAATTGAATTCACCGTTTTTGTCCCAAATATCCCCCATGCTCCAATGCTCATGTCTTTGTTAATAGTGCTATTCAGGCCCAAGCCAGAAAGCCAGTTCTTTTTTTGCCCTTTTTCTATTTTCTGTCACTACAATCTGCAGATTGTTTCTCCTCCTCTTCTTCTTTAAAGATGTATTTATTTCATAGAGAGAGCAGTGGGGAGGGGCAGAGGCAGAGTAAGAAGGAGAAGGAGAGAATCTCAAGCAGACTCCCCAATGAGTGTGGAGCCTGACATGGGGCTCAATCTCACTACCCTGAGATCATGACCAGAACCGAAATCAAGTCTGACTCTCAACCAACTAAGCTCCGTGGAGTCCCTTCTCTTCATCTTTTCAGTCTCATGGCACTTCCCATGTGTACCACCTTTTTTTTTTTTTTTTTTTTTTAAGTTCAGACCATTGCTATTCCTCACTCATCTAACCGTACTAGTTTTCTATCTTGTGTTCCCCATTCACATCTGTCTTGCTTTTAATCTACATTCACTCTTATTTCATAATGACTTCTGAGGAAAGTCTCAAGGGCAAGTATGTTTATTTTGCACATTCCCTTCTATGTCTCTGTAATGCCTAAAATAAAGGTATTTTGTGTTTAGCACTTTGGATCATCATAGCACTTGTGTGTCTCTATTTCTAATAGGCCACTGTTATCCCACATCCTCCTTTCACTCAACCATTTTGAATAACATCCAGCTTCTGGAATGTGTCTTTAAAAACACAACAAAACAAAGCATCATGCAAACAAAGGAAAAAAAAAAAAAAAGCAAAGCACTGTGCCATGTACAGGGTGAGAGTGATCACTGAATCAGCCACCTAGCCCTCCCATGACGTCTCCCCTCATCTTTAAAACTGTTTTGTCACCTCCTCCAGGAACTCGAGAGTGACCACCACACCTTTCTCTGACTCTAAAAACATTTGCTTAGCTTCATAGGCAGGTTTACTGTTACTAGAGTCTGTGATAGAAAAGCAGAATTTGATGTAAGCTGCTTTGATTTATCTCTCTGTCTTCTCTATTAGATTTAGAGCAACTTGAGAAGAATTTTCACAATTTATTTGATTTTAATTCCAAGAGCCTAGTCAAGGATTATTAAGAAATATTTTTGAATGATTGAATACAGTGCCAAAATTTAGACCTTCACCTCTCTAGGATTTCATTTATTACTGTAAAAGTGCCCAAACCAGTTCTAATCTGTCATATATTCCTTTGTGCCACATGTATCTGTTTGGATATTTCGGTGTTGCAGGAAAACTGTGTGACTTTTTATCTTTGAAAAATCATTCTATATCATAAAGCCATTCTTTTGCTCTCTGTGAATTTCCTATTTGTCAGTATCATTGGTGTCTCTTATCCTCATGGAGTGCTTTAGACCCATCTTTCCATGGTGAGTGCCTTTGCCTTCACATCTCAGCTTTAAGTATTTCTTCAGAGAGAATATTCCGGACAGCCCAGTCTAAAGTAGCCACCTCGTCAATCTCTATGACGTACCAGTTTTAATTATTTAAGGAGCACCAACCGACTCTGATAGGTTATTATTTAGGTGTTCATTGTGTGTCACTTCCACTAGAATGTTAGAAGGCCTGACTGTTGGAGTGACCCTGTGACCCTGCTAACTCTGGCCCACAGACCCACCATTTACTTTTGTAAATAAAGTTTTATTTATTTATCTAGTTTTGAGTATAGTTGACACATAGTGTTACATTAGTTTCAGGTGTACAACACAGTGATTGGACAGGTTTGTACATTGTAATGTTCACCACAAGTGTAGCTACGCTCCATCCCTGTACATCACTACACTGTTATAATATCATAGACTGTATTTATTATGCTGTGGGTTTTCTCTTTTTTCTTTCTTTTCTTTTTTATTTCTGTGACTTATTCATTCCATAACTGGAAGTCCACATCTTCCACTCTCCTTCACCCATTTTTCCTAATCCCCTCTGGCAACTATATATATATAAAGTCTGATTCTGCTTTTTGCTTGTTTATTCATTTGTTTTATTTTTAGATACCATTTATGAATGAAATAATAAGATACTTGTGTTTCTCAGTCTGACTTATTTAGCATAATACTCTCTAGGTCCATTGATGTTGTCTCCAATGATAAGATCTCATCCTTTTTATGGCTGTGTAATACTCCATTATATACATTACTATATGTGTGTGTACATACATAAATATGCACACATGCATATAAAAATATATGTACATATATAATACATGGGTGTGTGTGCGTGTGTGTACCACGTCTTCCTTATCCATTTCTCTGTTGATGGACACTTAGGTTCTATCCTTATATTGGCTATTGTAAATAATGCTGCAGTAAACATAGAGGTGCATATATCTTTTTGAATTAGTGTTACTTTTTTTTAGGTAAATATCCAAAAGTGGAATTATTGGATCATAGGGTTATTTAAAAGTTTTTGAAGAATCTCCAACTGTTTTCTATAATGGCTGTACCAATTTACATTCTTATCAGTAGTGTACAACTGTTCCTTTTCGTCCCTGTCTCCGCCAAGACTTATTTGTCTTTGTAAAAAATTTTAGTCATGTAAATAAAGTTTTATTGAGACACAGTCACATCCATTTGTTAATGTGTTGCCTCTGGCAGCTTTTTTCTACCATTCCAATGTGAGTCATTGTGACAGAGACCATGTAGGTCATAGACCTACAAATATTTCCTATCTGGTCCTTCAAGAAAAAGAAAATTGCCAGCTCCTGCTCAAGAACTTAGATCAGTGCTTCATACAGAGGAGGAACTCAGTAAATATTTGTTAGATGAGTGCGGGATAGAAATTAGGTGATTATAAAATGAAGCACACAAATTGGGAAATACATAATAGGAAGCTTCTTAGATAAAATTGGTTGACTTAAAGGGCTTCCTAAAAACTAGGCTATGGGGCATATACCAGACTCTTCAAAACTTGTGTGTTAAAAGGGGTTGATCTATTACAGAACTTGAAGTCAAGCCAAAGCAATGAGCAGAATTATTTGATTCCTCCAGTTCAGTTGATGATAGCCATCACCTATCACTTTGGATTGAAGGGAGAAGGAATTCTTGGATCATCTGTACCTGCTTAGAATGTAGCACAATGAAGGTTAAACTAAAAATGTTTTGGTATTTACTGAAAATTACTTCTAACTTAAAAAGGTGACCTAACACATGAGAATAAAATTAATATATTCATTTAATCTTCCATTTACTTACAACTCTTTTTGAGTACTTCACTATGTTAGTCACTACTGTTTCTTGAATGCCTATTATGCATTAAATATAGCATTATTTTCATTTTGCTGACAGCCCTATCTATCCTAGGTACTGTTTTCTTCATATTCCACCTGAAAAACTAGAACCCTATACATATATATAGTTTGCCAAGTGATATATAACTGTGTATTAAATACAGAACGGTCTCATCCCGTTACTTCTTCCACTATATCCGAGGTATTGGAGGAAACATAAATAACATAATGTCTACCCTAGTAACTGATAGGAAACATGCAAATAAACAAAGATAGTGAAATATGGGAAGCATGTGATGGAGGTCTACAGGAAAAGCTGTAAGAGAGTGGAAATATTTATAGTCTGCTAAATAAGGAGCAGATGGGGTAGGAAAAATCACAGAAGACCCTACAGAGAAGGTGATGCCAACTGTGCTAGAAAAAAAGGGAGAAGGTTGACAAACGAGCATGGTAGACCCAAGTCCAGAGAGACAGGACAGTATGTGAAGTGCCATGGGAGGTGTTTCCTCTGAGTAAGACACAAGTCTCATCACAGATTGGGTTTATGGCACACGAAACGCAACGGAAGACCAAATTGGGAGATTGGTGGGACCAACGTTTATGGAGAATAACTGAAGACTTTTGATTAGGGAGGGTACTTGCAGAGAAGAATACTGTGACATCAGTAGGAAGAATGGGTGACAGTGAGCTGAAATTGGAAACAGGGAGACTATTTGAAGGTTATTGCTAAAAACCTAAATATGGCCCTAGAGTAAGAGAAGATAAATATGTAGGGACTAGCACCCACATGTCCTGCTCTTTTACCATCTTCGGTTACATTTAACAGATCAGAAATCTTTAAGCCATTTCTAATAGTTTGTGCAAATGATTTGTTTTGATCAGGTTTTGAATCGTTTATATTTTGAAACTATGCCAAAATAACCTGAGTTTCTTGCCTAGTTTTACTTGAAAAATTTAAGCTTTTGTGAGATATTAAGCTATGATTTATTAATTTATTATTAAACACGTGATTTATGAAGATAGATAAATAATTAATTACTTTTTATTAAATTATTTGCTGAGGAACACGTATAAATATAAATTTATAAATAATAAATATAAATTTCATGTGTCAATAACTGTAACAAGTATATGAAATATACTTGTTAATATAATAAATATAAATTAATTAATAAATTAATAATAAATAATACATTTAAATAATAATAAATATAAATTAATAAATATAAATTTCATGTGTCAATAACTGTCACAAGTATATGAAAATCTGAACAAATCATGCTCAGTGTGTTGTAAGCATTATGAAAGCTGACAGTTGATGTATTTTTACAGATGTCTATTTGTATAAATAACAAAGTATGTACTAAGTGTTCTGCAGGTATGTATGCTCTATGCACAGGGACGATCTCTATTCATGTGCAACCAGAGATGTAAGGACGTTAACCTCATGTCTTAGAAATGATGTTAGAGTTTCTTCACAAGTCTGTAACAAGCTAGTTCAATTTCTTAGATTTGTTTGTTTTCACTGTGAAGCAGTGCGTGGTGTTAAAACCTAGTGATTGGTCTTCTTGATTATAGCCAGCTACTACATACTGTGTTTCAGGGCATCTAATCCTTCCACCTTAAAATCACCATGCAACTCTGTTCTAAGACTGGCTGATACAACCCTCCGTACTGGGCAGTGTGTGCCTCACTGACAGCATCACCCTATTCCCCAGGAGCCTTGTTATCCTTCTTCTTCAACCATATCTTGTTAGTCTGCTCCAATACTTTTTGATCCTTCCTAGTGAATTCAGCAGCCCAGTTTGACACATAGACACTAAATTCCCTATGCAGTTAGGCAGTCTCAGAGCAAAGGCAAGGGATTTCCCATGTCTAATTTGCTCTGTAATTCTCATCCGAGTTTCCTCTCAGGTCTACCAGAACTGGGTGTTCATTACTCCATGTGTATGTGTGCATGTGTTGCTTCTGGTACATATATTAGATCTTATGTCATTTCCTCTGCCAGAATTTTATTGTTGTCCGTGCTACATTCAGGGCTGCATTCACCCAAGTGGTTTGATTTCAGGAGCATGGGAAGTATCCCATTGTAAAAATTATCTCCTCCCTCAAATTACATGGAACACTGAGTGATATCATTAGTCTTTTTTTCTTTCAATTTGCATTCTCTTAGATGTCAATGGTTTTAGAAGAGTTAACACACTGTTTTCTTCATGTAATGTCAAGTGAAGTAGTGCCATTGGCCATTAATTTGGGGCCAAGGTGAGAGAAAATGTTCCTGAGGCAAGAGGAGGATACAAGGTCTTAATTCCTCATCCTAGCATTTAGGGAGCTCGATCAGAATTGTTCCATCAAGATATTTTTAGTTTTAGTGTTGTATTTTTTTTTAAGATTTGTCTATTTGAGAGAAAGAGCAAGAAAGGAGAGAGCATAAGTTGGAGAGAGGGGAGGGGGTGAGAGAGAGAATCTCAAACTCCCTGCAGAGAGTGAGCCTGACGTGGGGCTCGATCTCATGACCTGAGCCAAAATTAAGACTGAGCCACCTAGGCACCCCTTTCAAGATACGTTTCTAGAAAATCGTTTGTATGCTGGATATTAAAAGGTAAATAAGATGATAATGATAAGGGCTGGTGGAATGTATTGTGCAGTTACTGAGTGACAGTTTTCTAAGTCCATGTAATCTTCAGCACGGCTCTGTGAGGCAGATGCCCTTATAAGACCCATTGTTCAGGGGAGGAAAATGAGCTGTGAGGGAGATTGAAACATTTTTCCCAAGGTCAGGTCTTTTCTTCTGGCATCAAGCCATGAGGTCTATGAGTGGGAAGGCAGTCAGTGAGAGTAGTCTTTGCTTGCACTATATACATCCGCATACTCAATTCATAAATGCCAAGTATTCAGAGGAAAGGGTACCACCAGGAAAATATTATATATGTTTAAAAAAACACCCTCGATTTAAGGTTTTTTAAATTTGGTCTTAATTGAATATTCATTCTCATATGGCTCCCAACTCCATTTGAATGGTCTCAGAGTTTATTTCTCTGTAAAATTCCCCTATTTCATATTTCATTTTTAAAAGTTTAAATAAAAGATGTTTAGAGCATTTTTAGGTATTTTCATTTGTTCAAAATTTAGCATGCTCTGTGTTTGCTGAAATATATTACTAATATATAGAAAGGAGATATTTAACTTTTTAAAACAATTTTCATTACAAACCGTCAAATTGATGGTAAAAATAACTTGGTTGAAGTAGTATCAATGGGAGCAATTGGATCATCTTTGTCAGGTAATGACACTAAAGTTCCTGGTTTATATTTACAAATTAATACAGTGTTTTCAAATTTAAAATTGTATTTCAACCGCATGATTCCAGTGAAGAGCACCTCATCATGTGAGAGCTTCTAAGTAAAGCAGACAGAAAGAATGTAGCTCATTACAAAATAAATAGAATTACAGTCTAATTGCTGCATGTAAAAGGAATGTTCCTGTTAAAGTGAAATAACTGACAAGACTAAAATAATATGCTGAGCTGTAGAAAGAAGCTTGCTTCTGTGTAAAACAGCCAAAAGAGATACACACCATACAAGATTGTAAACAGCTAAGGAAAGGATTGCCATCATAGCTCTTGTTTACAGATTGCCTTTTATTCATAAACTTTTTGGACATTTATACTAATCCTGCAGATCATCTAGGATTCTTACTGTATTTGTGTTTATTTATTTTATTTAGATGAAAACAGCAGAAGCACAAGGGGTTGAATGATTAAAGTAGCAAGAGCCAGTGATACAGGCTCTTGGCTACCAAAGTTACTAATCATTTATTTGGTCTTAACTCTATTAGAAACAGAAAAGCTTAGAATGCTTGAAAGATAAAACAAAGGTTTTACCTTGCTTCCCATACTTAGGATCTTAAGCAGAATCCCTACATGCCTCCAAGAAAAATCTTACAAGTAATTACCATTTTATTGAAAGTGACATTCAAATCCTTCAATTAATAAACATGACATTAGATCCTCATGTTTTCCATTTCCCTGGCATTATTCTTATTTTCTGTAATGACAAAGTGGATTTCTTCTGGGCTTTTTTGTGCACGCCACAATTTGCAGATTTCATTAAAGCAGAACAGCTGGGTTCTGGGCATTAGCCAGGTGCTCAATCTATGGGAAGCTAAAGAAAGGGAGCAAGGCCAGAAAGCTCAGTAATACGGGGGTCAGGGAACTCACAAGGACAAGGGCCTTTTAATATTAGTACCAAATTCACTATAGGAATAAGGCTTATCTCCTCATCAGGGCCCACGTGTGCCTTGGAGCCTTCTGTTCACCAGTCCGCAGTGGGAGGTGGTAGATTCTGGTGCCTGAGATGTGATTAGAGAGATGAGATTTGGTTTTCCAGTCTGTCTGTACCTTATTAATCTTTCATTTACACTGGGATTAGATGAGATTCCATTAGCCAAATCCACTGAAAAGATTCATTCATTTTAATATTTATGCACACTGTCTAGTCCTTAAAGTGGATTCTTTTTGTGTGTGTACTTAATTGGATCAGTGGGCTTCTTCTTATTAACATTTTTCCTTTATAGAGATGAAGTTGATGAATAAAATTAGTGACATCTGGTGCAGCTCATCTGTCAAATATAACTTTTAATAACTACCTTATGTACTATAGGATAAAATGAACATTGCGGTAAAGGTAAAATCAGTTTAGTTTAGAATCACATAGTAAGTGTTGACTCATTAAAAGAAAAATAAAGCAAAACTGTAATATTCTGTGAATGTCCAAAAACAGGGGGTAAGAAAGGATGAAATTTAATGGCACTAAGAAATAGCTTTGAAGTCCTTACTTAGGTATGAGAAGAGTGCGTTAGAATTTCTGACACTAACATGAAAATCTGCCCCACCCAAAGGATATGAAAATGTTGCTCAAAGCATTAGTATCATGAAATACTATTTTTAAATTATATTGACTTTCACTGTGAAGAAGAAATTTTGTTTTGACTTTTTGTTGACACTGTTCATTGTACATATGGCTTTTTAAAAAGTATATTGGATGTCCTGTGTTTATAGTTTTTCTTGAGCAAGATTTCTAAAGCTGGCATTGTTGACATTTTGAGCTGGGTAATTCTTTGTGGTGGGGGTCATCTCGTGCATCCTAGGATGCTCAGGGCATCCCTGGCCTCTCTCCACTAGGTGCTAGCAATCTCTCATGCATCATGACAATCAAAATGTCTCGAGGCTTTGGTGCATATTCCTCTGGGAGAAATATCACTGTCAAATGAGAAACAGTGTGCTACAAAGGCATAGTTATTTTTTTTTTCACTTTTAAAATTCTAGGTAACCAGAGCTACACATATAATGAAAGCTTAGAAATCAGTTGCTCATGAACAGCACAAATTTTAGAATCTGACATAATTATTTGAGTGCTATATTGCTAACATTTCCCACTGTTTTTTCTGTCAATTTGAATACCTTTTCTATGTTTTATTTTTGCCATTTAAAAAAGGAGATAATATTAGTATCTCACTCAAAGTGTCATTCTAAAAGTTAAATGACATAATGCATAGAAAGTGGTTACCACAACTACTGTCACACAGTGTGTGCTTATGAGGTATTACGGACTTTATCAGTGGCAGTAGTTTAAGTACTACATGCCAGTGTTATCTAAATGCAAGGCTATAATAGAGCAGTATTATTAGTTAAATGGAAAGAGCGTAGTAAACATTTTGTTCAGTTCTCTTATTTTACTTATTTAACTGTAGCGTGTTAAGCATTGTGAAACAAAAATAATTTTAGTATCTATTTTGTTTCATAGCTTTAACATTTACAGGCCTTATCAAAGACGTGTCAAATACCTTGTGTTTTGTAAAAGACATTTTTGATACAGACTTATCAAAGTTATTTTATATTTTGAATAAATCCTACTATGTTTTTTTCTTTGTCTTGCTAGCTTCTATCTGCTTTGTTTGAAAGATGTAGTTGACGTTTATGGGTGTTGTAATTAATCTTAAGGTTTTTCAAATAGTCATATGGTGCTTTCAAGGTACAGTGAGGCCCTGAACCATGACTAAGTCAAGAAAATATATTCAAATTTCAAAGGGAGCGACAGTGTGATACTTTATGGGTTGAAATTTGTGGAGGAAAATAGGATTCAGAACTTGTCAATGATTCTGTAATCCATGTCATAAATAAGATGTAGATTTAAGTCATGTATCTTAGAAGAATTAGCAGGAATTGTAAGGTACTCCTTTTGTGCTGTTTCAAATTAGATTTTTCTTTGTTCCCTTGAGAAGCTAGATTGAACAATAGAATATTCTGAAAGAGAATTGCTGAATACCAAGGCCACGTTTTTGAAAGTATAAGAAGTATAAGAAGAATAGAGACGTATGCTTGGCATTTTGAATCAATTAACAGTGAAATCCTTCCATACTATTCAGAATAGAGGCCCCCAAGTCAAGGCTGACTTCTCCAGCATTCACTGCTTCTAACAGGCTTAGCCTTGCACATTTATAAAAGACTTTTTGTTTTGTTTTGTTTTGTTTTGCAAATCACAACAATTTAACAAAGCTAAAAATCTCCATTTCTTAAAAGTGGACATAAAATGAGGACTAACTTTACTCTTTGTGTAGCCATAAGACACTTAATTCTAAGTTCAGTAGTAATTGGCACTAGGTTCAAGGCTAGATCATCATAGGTTCAAGGCTAGATCATCATTGACCAGTTAGTCTTCACAGGGAAAAAAAAAGTAAGCCACTCATGTACTTCTAAGATCTGTTCAAGCAAGAAATTAAAGAGTTGTGTGAATGCAAAACAGTATTAGCTGGGGGGGAGCAGTGAGTAAAAGGCCATGAGTGAATATAATATAGGTTAAATAACATAATACAGTGTATAATTGAAAATAAGAAATGCGGGGGCATCCTGCGTGGCTCAATGGTTTAGTGCTGCCTTCCAGGGCATGATCCTGGAGACCCAGGATCGAGTCCCACGTTGGGCTCCCTGCATGGAGCCTGCTTCTCCCTCTGCCTCTGTCTCTGCCTCTCTCTCTCTCTCTTCTCTGTCTCTCATGAATAAATAAATAAAATCTTAAAAAAAAAGAAAATAAGAAATGCAATATAATTTTAAATATTGCTAAAGAATCTATAGAAGAGTTATTATCTGTGTTCCTAAGTTTATCTGTCTAAATAAAAGGATGAAGTTATGTGGCCAAAAAATATTCCAAGATTCCAAGTTTTTTTAAATAATTTATTCTGAAGTTCCTATATGAAACATCTTTTGGCTACCAATTTATATCATTATTCTGCAATTAAATAAAAGTCTTTGAATTTTGATTTCTTTCTGTAGACATTCAAGTAAAGATTGTGACTTCCATAAAACTAATTGCTTTCAGCATTCTTTGTAATATACAATGACAAATGGAAACAAAGTCTGTTTAATTTTAGTGAGTCGGAATGCCACAATTACTTTTTGAGTGTCAAGTCTTTATAAGAACAAACAGAACAATGCATTTTCATATTCATATTAAACAGTGATGTTTGTTGAAGGTAATTTTCGGAGGTATTTGGGCTCCTTTTATTTTTCTCATCATAGAAGGATTATGTTTTATATCTTTTCAGTACCATAGTATTAGGGAAATAGAAGAGACTAAAAATACTGGTTGAGGACAGGAAGGCACTAGCATAACCACATAAACACTTGGTAATACGAAACACCGCCCCCCCCACAAAAAAAAAAAAAACTATTGGTAACTTACCTTTTCTAATATACCAGGCTTTCTACCTAGTTGTAGCCAGAAGAATTACTTAAAAACATCTTCCTAATGAAGCCTACTTAGTAATTTAAATAAGAGAGAGAGAAAGAGAAAAAAAAAAGTGTAGGTAATTATAATGGAAGTCGCAGGGGAAGCAAATAGATTCAGGAAATGACATAAACTTTTTAGCATGGCCAATATTCTGCATTAGTTTCACTCTTCTAGCATCTGCCGATTACCCAGTTATTTCAGTATTGTTTATCTTGAGTTATGCTAATAGCATAGAAATGGAGAGATATGAGGCACCGTAGTGATTTTGGAGAAGCCATTTAATTTTACAAGGATAAGCAGATAAAAGTCTGTTCATTTTAGGAAACCAAAATAAGGTATGTTTATTAGTCAAATGGAATACATAGAGTGGATCAGAAAAATATAACCAAATAGCCAAGAAGGATTTAAAATAGCATTCACACTTTTTGATTTGCTTTGATGCTTTACATATTTTCCTTTACATTTTTCACTTGTTCAGTGTAGTTGGAGAAAAGAAATCATACTTGAGCAATTATTTTTCCTTATAGTTTTTTGGTGTTTTAAGGAATTTGAACAGTATAGTTGAATGAATGTCTCTGTGAAGTTTTCTGACTACAGACTTTACTAACTTTGCACTCCCATGACAGATTCTTTGATTTTGATTTCTTTAGACATTTAAGTTAAGATAATGACCAATAGAATAACGATTGCACTAAGAAAATCTGTATAAATATACGAGGGTAAATGGAAGCATCTGTATCCTTAATCTAAGATTAAGCCTTACACATGTGGTAGGTATACGGTACCATTTCTTTCATTTGAATGAAACTTATCAGTTCAAACACCTATTATACAGAATCTTCATGTACTTGGCTCATTTGCAGGTGAACAAATTTTGAGAAAAACATTTTGAAATCTCCTTCAGTAATGTCTTATCTGAAAAGGTATTTTCAGATACATAAACTGCAAACTTTAAGACCTATAACAATAATAAGAATATTTCAAAGCTTGACATTTTCCCCCAAGTACCTAAAAGTATATTCCACAGGGTATCAAAGCGTGATACTTAGTAGTTGTTACCAAACAAAACTGAGAAAACAGCAGCCTTGAAAACAAATAAAACTTTATTAAAAATAATTAGATATCAATTGTTGCTTAATGTGAATTAAAGAGTGACAGAAATTGAAGAGATAGCCGGAATAGATTGGCAATTAATGAAGTATATCTAGATCATAAGTAAACATGATTATTTGTTCAGTAGAATAATAGTGTAAAATTCATGAATGTTTAAAGAAAAGTACAATGTTCCTCTTTTCTGTGATGTTTTGTATATAACTATAAATATTCATGAATAGTGAGTATTAGTTCAGGTTATCTTTGTGAATATAAATTTTTATATAACGGGCCACTTAATGTTCATTGGATCATGCTTTTGAATATAAATTCACTAGTATCTCAGATGCACTATGGATCTGACCCAGCTCATGAATATTCACACCCACAACTCATCTTTCTGCAAGTAATCACATCCATAAAGATGGAAATCTTGTTAGTTCTCAATAATGAGAGATGCATTAGGATGCCCGTCCCAGAACAATTCCACAATACCCTTGCTTTCATTTTTTTGGTAAACGATCAACTTTAAAATATAAACACATATGCTGGGCATCTTTCTTGATAGAAGCTCTTGTTTCTTTTACCTTTATAAAATATTAGGCGCATTTTAACTGTGACTGCATGTGCTTCCTATACTTGCTGTAGTCCCTGAAAAGAGTAGGAATTAAGCTGTATCTCCAAGTCCTTATCCCAAACTCATTTCCACTGTTTAGGCTTGACCATACATTCTCAAGAGCACAGTGGTCCAATCTCCTCATCTGCTCAGGGCATGGTACATACTTTACATATAAAGGGGGCGTGGAGATGTGAGATGATGTATGACAGCTTTTTGTGTAAAGGGAAAATAATATTCTAAGCTGATTAAATGTTTAATATGTTAGAAATAAGATGCTATGATCATGGAGGCCCATAATTATAAATCATATGCTAAATCCCACATTATAATTGCTTCTCTTTCATTATAATGAATGGCATATGTTTTTATTTATTTATTTAAAGATTTTATTTATTTATTCATGAGACACACACACACACACACACACACACAGAGGCAGAGGAGAAGCAGGCTCTATGCAGGGAGCTCGATGTGGGACTCGATCCTGGGACCCCAGAATCACTCCCTGGGCCGAAGGCAGGTGCTAAACTGCTGAGCCACCCACCCAGGCATCCTCAGCATATGTTTTTAATACCTTTCCAAATTCAGTCAGTAGTTACAAGTAAGAATCAAAATCAATGACCTGGCCCTTAATAGCATCATTCTCTAATATTTAATTGAACTAACCAGAGTAAAAGAACTATTGCTGGTAAAGATAGTAGTAAAGCAACAGCTCCTTCTAATTTCTAACACTGGTATTGTCAAGCCTCTGAATAAATTTTTTCTCTGTCAAAATGTATGCATTTATTGTTGTGTAAACACAGTTAATGAACTATGTAAAATGACAAATACATACTTTTTTCCCCCAATTCTATTAACAGACCAAATTATGTTAGTAGTTTACAGAGATTCGTCAATAGAGAAGTGTGGCCATCCAACTGTGTCCTCAGATGTTCTGTAGATTTCTTTGGAGCTGCTTCAAGGGGAAGTACGCCTCCTGCCCCTTCTCCACTGGGAGAGCTGCTATTGCCTGTTTTATGTATCACAGTGGTTCTCAAAGGAAGCAGTTTTGTTTGTATTCTGACAATGTTTGGAAAAATATTGCTTATCACAGCTGGGGGGGTTGGTACTGGCATCTAGTGGGTAGAGGCCATAGATGCTGCTAAACATTCTACAATGCACAGAATAGTTCCCACAACAAAGACTTACCTAGCCCAAAATGTCAATATGGCCTCCATCATATAAAAATTTGTTTGGAGAAATAATTCCATGTCTAAACTTACTGACAACCACCAGATTAGAGTACTTTTAGAGCTAAAGTGATGAAAAAGTATAATATTCTACAAATAAATGAAGACAGATTCAATTAGTAATTATAAATTTGAATTTTTCTTTTTTTCTATAGCAACAATTGTGTTAAATGAACTCAACTGGACAAGTGCCTTAGATGAAGTTTTCAAAAAAAATCGAGAGGAAGATCCTTCATTGTTGTGGCAGGTGTTTGGCAGTGCCACAGGCCTAGCCCGATATTATCCAGGTAAGTGCTCGCTGACTCAGTGGGTATCAAATAAAATTGTAAGTACTAGGCTTAATATTTCTTGATATTTTTTAATAATTAGCTAATATCTGTTAGCTTCTCCTGTATTGTGAGAAAAAGCTATCACACTACTTTTATAAGGAAAGAGTATCCTTTCTTACGTGGGTTTCTATCTACCCAAGTCACTTTAAACTAAAAGACCTCGGGAGCAGCCGGCACTGTTGGCATCTGGAATCAGGCCAGGCTATAGTGATGCTATGAGCAGGTGTCTTTGTTACCTGGAACAGGGGATTTCATGAATCCTAAAACAATTCTGAGATTAGGGTCCATCTGCTCAACAAGGACAGAGTGTTGAATCACAGTGGAGAATGGAATAGAATCTTTTAGAAGCTAATTGAAATATTTCTCCAGATATCAAGTCTGTGTTCTTCTAAGTGTTGATGCTTTGCTTTAGTCAGTGAATGTGGATTTGTTAAAATGAGTATGACAGAAAATAAAATAAAATTTCAGAGAAAATAAAGCTTCCATAATTATCAGGTTGGATTAATTTTGAGGGCATTTTAGTGATGATATATATTCAGTGAAGAGCAATATATTTTACACATTAAAATGAATAAACCCTTATCTAATATCCTTCATTCTTATAAAGGAGGTTAAGGAGAAATAAATCAATAACAAAACTTTATGACTGGTATAGATCCTGAGAACTTGTTGAAAAAACTAAAAGAAACGTCTGCCGATATTTTTAACCTCATCTTTTAGAGTGAACTGTGGCAAATGCTTGTGCTTGAGTATTGTGAGATACATGCTAGGTAATTTGGCTTTGAACAATTGCAATATATAGAAGAATTCTTCTTATGACTTGAGTTTTCTCTTTTTTTTTTAAATTTTTATTTATTTATGATAGTCACACAGAGAGAGAGAGAGGCAGAGACACAGGCAGAGGGAGAAGCAGGCTCCATGCGCCGGGAGCCCGACGTGGGATTCGATCCAGGGTCTCCCGGATCGCGCCCTGGGCCAAAGGCTGACTTGAGTTTTCTAAATATCTTTTACAAATAGAATTATTCATAATAAAAAGTAAAAACAGTGAAAATGGGGTGAAATAGAAATAAGCTAATATCTAGCTTTGTATGACAAAATGAATAATAGTATGTAGGCATCATCAGCCTGATTGGTCCTTAGATTAGGAAGTCATTCCGCATGGATGCAAATCCACATGGTGAGATCAGTGACAGTTATTTCTTTTTGTAGAAACTTAATGGGCTAGTCAAGACCTACTTCATTTTTCTTTGTTGAAAACAATCATGAGTTAATAAAATAATGTTAGTTAGTATCTGGGATCCCTGGGTGGTGTAGCGGTTTGGCGCCTGCCTTTGGCCCAGGGCGCAATCCTGGGACCTGGGATCGAATCCCACGTCAGGCTCCTGGTGCATGGAGCCTGCTTCTCCCTCTGCCTATGTCTCTGCCTTTGTGTGTGTGTGTGTGTGTGTGACTATCATAAATAAATAAAAAAATTTAAAAAAATGATGTTAGTATCTATGTAATATTATCATATAGGTTGCTACAGGAGTAGAATTTTCTACTTACAGAAATACGGTTCAGTATAGTACAACCCTTCCAAATATTCTTGAGTTATTTACTAATATATTAAAAGTCCTGTATGAGGAGGTTGAAAATTTTAATATATAAGTCCTATTAAAAAATGCACCACTACTCATGAACATAATAAACCTCATATAATAATCCTTAAAGTTATGTCAGGTGTTACAAAACATTTTTAAGTATCATTTTGAAACATAGTAATTAGATACATGATGACTCATTCAGTAAATCACATGTTATAAGAATACATTTATCAATAACTTATAGCATTATATAATTGTAAAGTTTGTTAAAATGTATTGCCTCTTTACAAATTCCACATATGAGTAATTGATGGAAAGGTGGAAAAGATGAGAGAAAATTAGTGTAATAATGAAAAACCAAGAGCCAGTACCAGAGGGAAATTGATGATGCTGAGGGGGAAAAAATTGTTCTAAGAGAAATAGGGGAATGGAGGGAAGACTGCATAAGAAAGAAGAGCGAGAACATGAGGTCAAGAGAGGAAGGAAAGATGGGTTGAGTTATGAGCAGTTTTCAAAGATGGCTCTTTTTACAAGCAGCGCTCACTTTTAACCTTACTGATTATTTTCTATATTCTTTCATTTTGGATGCTAATCAAGGATAATGGCTTTGATTTAATGACTTTAATTTTTTTTTCTTAACTTTCTTCATATATTTTTAAGTGTGCTGACATTTGTCCACTTTATCTTGGAAAAGATGTTTATTTTTTTAATCTGTTTTAATTGAAGTTCGATTTGCCAACATACAGTATAACACCCAGTGCTCATCCTGTCAAGTGCCCCCCCCAGTGCCCGTCACCCAGTCACCCCATCCCACCACCCACCTCCCCTTCCACTACCCCTTGTTCATTTCCCAGAGTTAGGAGTCTCTCATGGTTTGTCTCCCTCTCTGATATTTCCCACTCAGTTCCCCTCCTTTCCCCTATAATCCCTTTCACTATATCTTATATTCCCCGTATGAGTGAAACCATATGATGATTGTCCTTCTCCAACTGACTTACTTCACTGAGCATAATACCCTCCAGTTCATCCACGTCGAAACAAATGGTGGGGGATTCGTCCTTTCTGAGGGCTGAGAAATATTCCACTGTTTATATAGACCACATTTTCTTTAATTTGAAAAGATATTTGAATGTTTAATTTAGCTGAATCCTTGTGATTCCCCCCGCCCCCAATATTAGCTATGGAAGCAACCCTTGGCTTTCTTGTAGTACTTAGTTTTTGAGCAAAGGTGTGCCAGACAAGTTGGTTCATTGAATGACTGATGGCTGGAATTCATTTACCTATTAGAGGAGGTTATTTAAAATGGGTGTCTTGTATGCTACAAACCACACTTGACATAACTGAGACTTTGGTGATCTCTTCCTAAGTTCTTTTTATTTCATTTTGGTTTTTACTAACCTTTTGGTATACAAGAGCCATACATGATAGGTACAACTTGAGTTTGGAGATAATCTACCTTCTGATACCATCACTATATAATCAGTACTATAAACCTATCCATCTTTAGAAGTTTCTTGCCACCATCTTATCTATTATTATATTTCTTTGTGATAGGAGGGTTAGCAAATTTCTAAGCATATAATACAGTATTTGTAACTATAGGCATTATGTTGTTCAGAAGATCTCTAGGATTTATTCTTCTTCGATAACTGGAACTGTGACCCTCTAATACCTCCCCATTTCTCACCACTACTCTACTTCTATGACTTTACTCTTTTAGATTCTTCATGTAAGTGGTGTCCTGAATTATTTATCTTTCTGTATCTGGCTTATTTCACTTAGTGTGAAGTTCTCCATGTTCATACATGTTGTCACAAATGGCCGAAGATTCTCCTTTTTTCTTTTTTTTAGGACTGTTCTTTTTATATTAATAATAAAATAGAACCAAGTCTATTTATCAAAGATTTTAAGACAATATTATAATTTAAAAGTAAGTCACCATATTTCTGTTGATGCTGACATGTTTTTAACACATTTAACACTTTTTTCAAGCTTAAAGCCTTTTTTTTTTTCAAGTAAAGTGATTTTTAAAAATGTCTCAGTAAGCCATACTTTTTTCTCTTACCATTTTCATACAGGCCAGGATAATGTAGGGTGGCTCATGTCTAATAAGCCTCTGTTAAAGTAAAGGTCAAAAATAGTCTTTAATATTGTTAATTACCTTGCTATGAATGGAAATAAAACATGTTACTTTTACTTAATTGAATTTTTATATAATAAGATTTGTACCTCAGGCTTAGATCTTTCTAGTAGCTATGAGAAACTGGTTGGATTTTTGAAATTGTCTCAATCTTAATCATCAAATCTGGAAAAAAAATACAATAACTCTTCAGTTTATTCCCTAAAGGTTGTTAACGATGAGATAACAAACTGTAAAGTACTTTGGAAATAGAAAACAGTAGGCATTTTTACCAGAGTGACTATCAGAATAATTTTGCCTAAATTCATCTTTCTCTTCATGTGAGAAATTGAAGAACATAATTGAGATTACAGTCAGTTGACAAGGAAACTGAAATAGCCATCTGTTTACAACTCTGTCCACATTTTTAATAAATAATATCCACCAGTTAACACCACGTGGTTGAGGTGGTCGGAAGAGGAGGGTTTAGCCTCTGACCTTGGTTAATGCACTTCTCAAGAGGGTTTCTGAGTAAAATAAAAGATGCCCAGATAAGTAAGAATGTCACACAAACAACAATGAATTTTTTAATGTAGGTATACAATATTCAGGAAATACGCTAAAAACATATCTGACCTTTATCAAAATTCAAATTTAAGTGAATGTCCTATTTTTTTTAAAGAGTTTATTTATTTATTCTTGAGAGCCAGAGAGAGGCAGAGACACAGGCAGAGGGAGAAGCAGGCTCCCTGCAGGGAGCCCGATGTGGGACTCGATCCCGAGACTCCGGGATCACGCCCTGAGCCGAAGGCAGACGCTCAACCACCAAGCCACCCAGGGATCCCCATTTATCCCGTTATTTAAATGACATGGAGGAACTACTAGAAGTTTCTAGAGCTGATATAGTATAAAGACACCTCTGCAGAGCTGGTTCTGAAAAGCAGTTTGGTCAGTAGTCAGTGGCTTTTTGACCTCTGACATCTGTCCTTGGACCCGACTTCAGTGAACTGCCTGCTTTTGGTTGGTGTGGATAGATATAAACTGGAAAAAGGATTCTGTAGGTCTTTTTTCTTCTCTTCCTTCTGCTTTGGCTCTTCCACCCCCTCCCTTCCTCCTTTTTCAGCTTCCAACTTAGATGGGGGGCATAGGCTGTGTGATAAGGGAAGGGACCAATATATTGGGCGGAGGGTGGTTTTGATGCTTGTGACAACTGCCCTCTGCGTAGTGTGTACCTCGGCTAAGTGGGGCTACATCTGTGAGCCCATTTCTTCCCCAGTAACTTAGGATGAGAGAAGATGATTTCCAGTGCGGACACTAATACTATCTACTTCAGTGTTTAGGGTTTAGCCTTTGCTGGGCCCACAGTCCTTGTTTCATGGGACACGAAGTCCCCCAGGCAGCGTGCTGGCCGGCAAGGCAGTGTAATGTAGGAGTGCTTGCTTTTGAAGCTCTTAATGGATTTGGATAAATGAACTTTAAAGCTATTAAACTGCACTCCAAAGCTATCCGCTTTGTGAAATCTTACCCATCATATGAACAGAGGTTCACATTATTCCTTTACCTGTTAGCATCTCCTGCAATTGTTTTAATTCCTACTGTAATTGGGATCGTAATTAGGAATTAGTGGCTCATGGAAATGCCAGTGGAGGCAGTACTTACTCTTTTTTAGATCATTAATTGTATTTGAAAAAGAAAGAAAAGGGCAGCCCTGGTGGCTCAATGGGTTAGCGCCGCTTCAGCCCAGGGCCTGATCCTGGGGCCCCAGGATCGAGTCCCACGTCAGCTCCCTGCATGGAGCCTGCTTCTCCCTCTGCCTGGGTCACTGCCTCTGTGTGTGTGTGTGTGTGTGTGTGTGTGTGTCTCGTGAATAAATAAAATCTTTAAAGAAAAAGAAGGAAAAGCGTAATATCTACTTCATTTTCTTTTTTTTTTTCTACTTCATTTTCATATGACATTTTCCTTTTTTTTTTTTAGATTATATATATTTATTTATTTGAGAGAGGGGGGTGGGGGGGTAGCGTCCGAGATAGCGAGCGAGCACAAGCAGGGAGGAGGGGAGAAGCAGGCCTCCCGCTGAGCTGAGCTCCCTCCCAGGACCCCGGGGTCAGGACCTGAGCCGAAGGCAGACCCTTAACTGGCCCAGCCACCCAGGTGCCCCCATTTGACATTTTCTTAATGTCTCCATTAAGCATTTGTTCTTTCTCTGCCCTTCTTCATTTGTTCATTTCAAAACCACTGGATCACAATAAAGTGACCTATTACTTGTTGAGTTGGTATGAAGTACACCTCTGGGAGACAATGCTGTGTTGTTGTATCTGCTAAGATTTTGCTGTAATAAAATGCAAAAGAACCTGTGTACGAAGTATATGGAGCATATTATTTCTGTATGTTCTTGAGTTGTTTAGTACTTTTTAAAAAATAGCTCAAAAATGCTTTAAACGTCAAATAGCACATGACCGGGTGTAGTCCAAAGAATACTTTTTTTTCTTCTTGATTATTTAGGAAGGCAGCACTTGCGATAGATTTCTAGCCAATTTGAAGAAAATAGAATAGTGTTTGAGCCTCAGCATTAATGGTATTTCTACAGGTAACTGTTTTCAGTGATGAATTATCTTTTTAAAAATTCCTAAATTCTTTTTTTTACTTAGATATTTGTGAATGGATGCAAGGTTTAACTATAAATGTATATTTACAGATCTCTGTATGAACAGACTTGAAATGGAAATGATGACATCATCACTTTTTTGTGCTAATAATTATTAAAATCCAGTGTACCAGTTATGGATACTACCAATTACAAAAACGATTTGATTTCAACACTATGGAAGTTTGTTTCTGACCTAAGTCAGAGTATCACGCGGGGGTGCAGACGAGCTGATAGGGACGCTTCCCCCAGACGGGGTCCACACGCCTGCTTTCTCTTGTCATCTGAGCGTGGCCTCCGCCTCAGGCCCACCGCTGCTGCTTGTGCTCCTTCTTAAGGCACCAAGAACGGTTTTCTCCCCCTTGCTCAGAATACTTGCTGGAAGTCACATAAAACCTTCCCTCTTGTGGGACATTGGCCAGTATTCAGTGTTGTCATCAGCACAGTTATGTTCAGGAGGGCCATGTGCGTAGCTAAAGAGCAGACACTGTACAAGGAAGGGGAGAAGAGATTCCAGGGGACAGAAACATCTTGGACTTGGTTACTCTGTGCACATGTGTGTTTTATTTTTTATTTTTAAAAATCTTTTTAAAATATTTTATTTATTTGTTAGAGAGAGAGAGAGAGAGAGAGAGAGGGAAAGAGAGAGTGAGCAGCAGACTCCCTGCTGAGCAGGGAGCCCGAGCGGGGCTCAATCCCAGGATCCTGGGGTCACAGGCTGAGCCGAAGGCAGATGCTCAAAGACTGAGACAGCCACCCCGGGCATGAGTGTTTCATATTTTTTTTTTAAGATTTTATTTACTTATTCATGAGACAGAGAGAGGCAGGCTCCCCACAGGGAGCCCAATGCAGGACTCGATCCCAGGACCCCGGGACCATGACCTGAGCCGATGACGGATGCGTCACTGGCGCCACTACATGTGTGTTTCAAAAGACCAAATTGTGGTACATCTGGGTGGCTCAGCAGTTGAGTGTCTGCCTTTGGCTCAGGTTGTGGAGGGTCCCAGGATGGAGTCCTGAATCAGACTCCAAGCAGGGAGCCTGCTTCTCCCTCTGCCTATGTCTCTGCCTCTCCTCTCTCCCTCTCTCTCTCCCTCTCTCTCTCTCTCTCTCTGTCTCTCATGAATAAATAAAATCTTTTTTAAAAAAATAAAAGACCAGATTGTCCGATCTGCTGGAAATTTTAATCTACTTAGGGAGTCAAAATTTAATAGATCCTGAAATGTAGATTCCAATACAGATCATTGAATGGTCAAGTGTCAGATAAATTAGACCATACATTTGCTATAGGAGTTTTGAAAAAGACAAGGTGATCATAGACCGGAGTTATGGACTAGGGTACGAACTATGGACTGACAAATCAAGTTGAAGGAGAAAAAGCCAAAGCCTAATCAGAAGGAAGAAAGGCAGGAAGTGAGGAGCAGGGAGATGAGCAAGTAGCGTGAGAGGCTAGTAAGTCCCGTTAATCTCGTAGTTTGTTACAGGGGAGGAGTGCTGTCAAATCAAAAGGTTCATTAACAGCGAGTTAGGCAGCCTCAAATGTCAGAATTGTTTGGGATTTAATGTGTTGGAAAACACCAGGACATTCTGATCAGTGGAACGCTATAGCTTAAAGTAGCTAGAAGAGTGTTTATTCTGATGGGAAGGAGAAACCGAGAACCTTGAAACCAGAGGGAAACCTATTGTAGTGATCAGATGCAGGATTTTAAAGATGTGAACAAGGAACTTAAAAAGGAGAATCTTTGTATAGGAAAAAAAGATGAAGACATTAGAGACCTTACAAAAAAAGAAACATTGATAAACTTCCATATTACATACAAAATGATTAGCAGTGTAGCATTAGCCAACACCTCCATCAGCTCGCATAACTGCCATTTCTTTTTTGTGTTGAGAACATTTACAATGTAGTTTCTTAGCGACTTACAAGTAGATATTATAATATTATTAACCATAATCACCTTGCTGTTCCCCACAAATTCTTCATCTTGTAACTGGAAGTTTGTGCTTCTCCCGCCCACACCTCCCCCGGCCAACCCCTAGCAACCATCCCTCTCCTCTCTGTGTCCAAGAGACTTTGGCTTCTTTAGATTCTACATGTAAGAGAAATCAGATAGTATTTATCTTTCTCTCTCTGACTTTTTTCATCTAGCATAATGCCCTCACATAAGTGTATCAAGTTAGCACATTTTTATATCTGAATTATATCTTAATAAAAAAGATTAAATAAATGAATTTAGTGACAGACATAGATGTAAGGGTGACTTAACTTTTAGTTTGAGTGGAGTGAGAATGTTGGCTCTGTTTGCTGAAAATACCAGAAGTACTTTTATTTGGGGAATAAAGTGGTGAGTTTGATTTAGAACAGTGATTATATATATATATATACACACACACACACACACACACACACATGCATATACACACACATGTAGGGACAAAATATTATCTTGAAATTCTCAATTGATCCTAATTTATGGAGATGACTCATTTTTGTTGTCTTTTGTATAACTCCTCTTACCAGAAGCTGTCTTATTTTTCACACATAAGGGTGGTTGTCATTGTTACTCCCTTTGCAATCAACTCTGGATCCAGTTATGCTTAAATTGATTAAGTGATTTATTTATTTATTTTTTACAGGAAAGAGTAGTTAAAAAGGATGTTAATATGAAGCTGGAAGCTGCTTGTAATGGATGGTGGATAACACTATGTATAAAGCATGAGAATAAGTATTGCTAAAAAAGCTTCAGTTCCTTTTAACTTCAAAAAGATATCCCCCAGAATTCTGTTCTTTCTTTTATACATTGCTAAATTTCTATACCATATGCCATCCATTTTAAAAAAATATTTTATTTATTCATGAGAGACAGAGAGAGGCAGAGACACAGGCAGACGGAGAAGCAGGCTCCCCTCAGAGAGCCCAATGTGGGACTCGATCCCAGGACCCTGGGATCATGCCCTGGGCCGAAGGCAGACGCTCAACCACTGAGCCACCCAGGCGTCCTTCCATCCATTTTTATATACATAGAAACATCTTTGCTATGTAATTAATTTTCATGTTCACTATATGCTAAGAAAAATTAGACTCTTTGTAAAAAATCAGGTGTCTTTCTAAGCACTTCTGTTAAGTACACCAAATAAAAAAAGTAAGAAACAGGTTATTGTCAACATTATTTAAGACTTATTGACTTAGATAGAACAAGAGGCAACTTGTTCTTGTAGAATCATAATTTTTTGTTTTTATAAATATATCAATATTATCTCATTGGATTTGTTTACTTACAAACATGGGCAATTTTTTGTCAGAGTTCACATTTTTCTCTATGTAGCATATATCTGAAATTATTCTCCAGTAGATATTCGTCTTTATAGAACTTGGGTTTTCGAGCTTATTTCTGAGCCACAGCTAGTAACTACTTAGGGGCCATCTAAGTGATTAAGGTGTTGTGTACTGTTTACTTTATTGAATATTCCAGTTAACGCACAACTTGTGTGATATCTGCTGCTCCTGCTGACAAATAGCCCTCTTTGTTAAATGAAAACGTTTTACGTAGGTTATCTGGCATCGGTAGAATTACCAGCGAATCACTTTGTAATAAGTGCTTTTATTCTGAAAACTAGTGATTTGTCCTGGGCTCTGATATGTTGTATCTGCATGTGAGTTAGTGCTGCTTATTTATCTGTAAGTTAGAGAAATGTCTGGACATACTGCATGGTGGCAGCAAAGGCACTCTCAAGCCAAAACAGTGATATCATCTGAACATCAAGTCTCATCGCTCAGTCACTAAGTTAAAATCCCAAAACAATTTCATTAATTGAATCAATATTATCAAGTGTGGGTTGGAAGGGGGGAAAATGGTAAGAAAAGCAAACATCCTGTTTCTAAGGAATGCAAGATATCCTAAGAATTCAAATATTAGAAGGAGTGAATTCTGCTCTGGAGGAGCTGACAGGTGGGAGAAAAAATTATAAACACCTTAAATTAAAATGCAATGTAAAGAGATAGCTGATCAGTATATTAACAAGTTATCTGAAATACAATTTATTTTTTTATTTTTTTAAAAGATTTTGTTTATTCATGAGAGACAGAGAGAGAAAGGCAGAGGCACAGAGAGAGGGAGAAGCAGGCTCCATGCAGGGAGCCCGATGTGGAACTTGATCCTAGGACCCCAGGATCACGCCCTGAGCCGAAGGCAGATGCTCAACCATTGAACCACCCAGGCATCCCTGAAACACAATTTAAGTTATGAGTTCTCAAGTAAAATTATACAGTCTGGCATTGTTTACTTAGTGACATCTGGGTCTCTGACTGTGGGCTTTAGATCATTCCAAGACTCTGACCCAATGTTCATCTCCAGTTTTATTTACTATTTATTTCAGCCTTGATCACGTGCTCTTACATTGCCCTTTTCTCTCCTTTATTTGTTTTATTCTCTACAACCTACCTTTGCTTTTCATATGTCTTAATGCTTTGATGCTAGAGCTCCATCTCTGGTCATAGGCATCTTATCAATCATTTAAGATAGATTATAAATAAGTACCACCTTTCATGTGAAAGCTTTCCCAAAAGCAATCCTTTGTTTTGTCAAAGAACTTGTTTTTTGTCTCGGTTATAATAGCTATCAATTTTATCTTTCTTCTGAATTTATTTTGTATGTATTCTTTTTAAGAAACATTGCAGTGTAACTGCTGGTAGCAATGGCTATGCGTGCGCGCGCGCGCGTGTGTGTGTGTGTAGTGAATAATAAGTATTTATTATTTATTATTAATAAGTATTTATTATTCTATTATTTATTCTAGGTACTAGAACTGAAAACAAGTATCAGAATATAAAGAGAAGTTTCTAAATAAAATGAAACAAGGACAAAACACAGATGGAAAGCACCAAGAACATAGTGTTCCAATTATCTAGGTCCCTGCCTGTACACCTTTCTCATCTACACCCTTGATCTATGCCAGTGTTCTCCACGGAGTTTCTGGAGTGACCTCATATAGTCCTTTTTTTTTAGATTCCAGGAGATTTTATTGACTATTACAGCAGTCTGCATCATTAGGGGATGGAGTAGGATGGGGAAATGGTATGATGTTCCAAGCCCTAGTCATAGGAATGTGCTTTTAAGCAGCTAAAATCCAAGTACATCTTATAATAATCTATTTTGAAAATCTCTCTATAATCAGTTCCAGTGACCCAGTGATACCGTTTTTTAATATTCACATGATTGTCCATTAGGTGCCAACTTAATTCAAAGTATTGTGTGTATAAGTCATTGAACCTTAACTATAAACCCTTGGAAGTAAGAAATAGGAATCATTACTCTCATTTTACTGAATAACATTAAGTAATGTGTCCAGTGAAAACTCAAGGCGGGCTAGCTCCAAACTCATTTCTGAAGTTCTACACTCGGCTGTTTCCAATCAGACAAGACCATTTTAAAGGACAGCTAAGAGGATAGACTCTTCCTATGATGGTGCCTCCCGTGCCTCCCAGTCTTACCTGCTGCCTGTGCATCTCATCGGTGGCTGTGTGTGATAAAGCTTCAGTCATTGAGCTTTTGAAAAACTTGATTGGGAAATGACAATTGTTTGGGGACCAGAATGTGTGCCCCCAAATTCAATATTGATAGATGAAAGATGAAGACATGAAAATTAACTAGATTTTAGTAGTAGAAATATACAAGCAATAAGCAGTTTCCTCACGGCCAAAATAATACTCTAAGAAGATAGAGGAGTGTAAGAAAAAACAGTGAAGTGGATTTCAAAGACTTTGTGAAGCTTTTGCTTCCTTTATGTTCAGGTCTGTGTAATGGGGTAGAGTTCTGACTTCTCTCAGATTATTGATTCAGTTACTTAAACAATGGCTAATGTGACAGAAACTGTATATTTCTCTCAGGTTAAACTCTTACCTAATAGGTAGATGAGTTGTAGACAGTGTGGTCCATCCACCTGCCATTCCTTAGGTCCTGGGCCTCATCTGTATGACCAAAACTGGATTGGTACCACTACATTTATAGTTTAGATGGAAAAAAAGGGAAAACTCTGTGGAAGGCAAGCAGCATGACCATAAAAGTTGTAAATGTATCATATCTCAAATGCTCTTAACTAGAATTTCATCACATGGCCGCAACGTGGTGAGAGACACTGATAAATATAGTTTCTTGTAGGTAATCACCTAAAACTTGAGGCTGTACTGTTACTAGGAGAATGGAGAAAAAGAGTATTGTAAAGCCCTGTCACAGGCTGTCCCTCTGTCATCCCAGTACCTGTGTGTTTTTCGCCCCAACACATAGAACACACCCACCATCTTTCCATAGAAAATAATCCAGAGCCCCAGCAAGTTAGTACATCCAGGTAAGAACCGGGATCTCTGGGTGGCATGAAATTCTCCCATGAAATATCATGTGGATATTACTTTTCCTAATTGGACTGTTTATACAGCAGAGTACCAGTCATTCCTTCCACCCTGTTGCCATTATTGCCCAGGTATCTTACACATGAGGATACTGACTTCTGGATGGCCACTGTAAAAATCCCATTTGAAAAAAGAGAGTAGGAAATACAGAGCAGTCACACGTTTGTAGTATATATTACAACTCCTCAGATAAGAAACCCAAAGACCCCCTACTCTTAGATAAAGAAAATTCCTGGGCTAGCCCATGTGCCTGCTCCTGGTAGTGTTCTCTGGGGGTGTCCTTCTGTCTGTCCTTCTGTCTGTATCCTCTGACACATCCAAAGAGGGTCGTGCTTGAGGATCGACAGCTCTCATATCCTGCTCTTTCTGCAGCAGGTCTAGAGCCCCAAACTTGCTTTTGGGTTACAACCGTGACAAGATTTCTGCAGTCTAGCTTTGGTAACACAAATAGCATAAAAAAATAGTGGGGTGGCTTCTCCTTATTTTCTTCTATGAGTTTCCTGTGCTAGCAGTCTCAGTCCTAAGATTTAGTACAGCAGTCATTCTTTAAAAAAAAAAAAATTATTTGAGAGAGAGAGAGAGAAAAAAAATATGGGGTAGGAGAGTGGCAGAGGGAGAGCGAATGTCCAGCAGACTCCCCACTGAGCACAAAGCATGAGTCAGGGCTCTATCCCATGACCATGAGATCATGACTTGAGCAGAAATCACAAGTTGATTATGTAACTAACTGACTGAGCTATTTAGGTGCCCCAGTCTAGAAATCATTCTTAAATCCAACATCTTTTTTTATATTTACTGGGTTCTGACCTTAGCCCATCTTCATCTCTCTCATTTTAAATATGGCTTACTCAAAACACTGCTGAAAACAGAAAGTTCATTGGTAGAGTAGTGGACATTATTCATATTTCAGTGGTCCATCTGTACTTGTGGCCAAGGCTCCTAGCTGCCTTCCACAGTTGTGTCTTCTCATTCTATTGTGAAATTTTGCCTTTGGAAATAAATGATGCCTGGCCAGGAAATAATAGTTGTCAGACCTCCTCTGTGTCTCTGCAGCACCAGTAGTATATCAGTGATAGTAACAGGTGTCAACTCAAGCCTCAGATTGTTGTGACTTGGGTATGCCTTCTCCATACTTCCTAAGTGACTTTAGAAACCAAGTACTGAAGAAGGCAGAAGTGCCACCAGCTGTAGGCCATTGACTACTGGCTTGAAGCAGAATCTATGCCTCTGTGGCTAGGAATTAACTTAGGCTCTCGTCATGTGAGATGAACTTTGTGCTTTGTGCAAGATTTGAGATGTTCATTAGGTTATTTTGTGTTACCATAAGGGATAGACTTCTTTTTCCATGTTTTGGGTATTTCCCAGGTTAAAAGTTTTACTGGATAACAGAGCCCATTTTGTAACACAGAATCTGAAGAGGCCAGCTATTTGCCTTTCTAGATTCTCTGGCATTTCCGTGTGGGTACATAACCCTCAGCCTGTTAATGAGACTCATCCTGGACCCTCATATGGGAGCTGTGATATAAATTAGAGAATGTGGAGAATTCATTTTGGGACAGTAGTATTTGGGCAGCAACATTCAGATTCCTGGAAATGTTATGAGCCGTACACTACACATTTATTTAATTGATTGGGGCTTAAAAACAGTTCAAACTCATTATCATGGCTTACAATTCAGAACCATCACTAATAATCCGTAAGAGATAACTGAGGCAAGCTCAAAGTAATGATCCACATAACACCAATTAGATCCAGGCCTTAGGACCAGGGTTGGGTTCTAAGGCATTTTTGAATATGTGAAGTTTACTTTTTTTCTTTTCATGTGACCAAAAATGCACAATCTATTAGAATTAGAAAAGTGCTGTTGCACTCATTAATGGGAAATGCGATTAGCTGTCATTTGAAGTGGTGTTTCTATCAAGAGAATCAGCCCTCAATTCATTATGTGCTTTATTATTTCCTAGCAGCTGAAATGAAAAACTGTACCCATATTATTTTTAGAGCATATTAACCAGAAAATGGCTCTACAATCTGCATATTTTCTCAAGAATATTTTTCTAACTCACATTTCAATATTCTGAGTAATTATGCATTAAATACCTTTTGAAGTCCATGATTCAATAGCTAGCATAGCACACCCCGAATATCATGTGAGGTAGAATTGTAGTCCCGCAGATTTGACCAAAGACACGCCCAAAGCTCATTTTTGTATAGAGAAAACATTCTCATAAACATCCTCACCGTTAAGCATGGCATTCAAAAGTAAGGTGCCCACATTTTGGACTCTACGTCTTACTCCTGTCATCCCAAAATCTTAGTGGAAAGCTAAAGTCAGTTAAAATGAATACCATTTTGCCTTTTTACAGGAATTTTAGCAGCTCCAGTTTCCTCTCAAAACACATATCTTTCATTATGAATCATTAAGAATCTGATTATATCAGGCAATTTCAGTATATGGGTATTATCTTTTTTACTCTTTGACCATCTGCAATTCTAAGGCTCTATAAATAATGTACCACTTAAATGCCACAATGGGATTTTACAACAGATTAATTGGTAATATCACAGAAGAAAGTACATTGTTTAATTTTATCATAATGTAAATATCTTAATTTAGTATAATCAAGGGATATTTCCTAATAGTAAATATCTCAGAAGACTTCTAAGAGAATATTCTTAATATTTTTAATATGTAAATGATCTAATTTTATAAACCATATTAAAATTTAATAGTCTGGCTCATATTATAAATTGCAAACCTTTTTGCTGTCTTTAAAGATACCAATTTTATGGAGCATAGAACCACATATCACAGTTAATTTCACTTAGCAATTATACCAAAAACAAATTTTAGATGAATGTTGTCTGCAGATTTCAGAAATCTAATTTAAACATGACTTTCAAATTTCAGTTTCAAGTCACTTCACAGATTCATTGCTTAACCATTTCCAGCTCATGGTGGTTGTGGGGTTAGCAGTGCTGCCTAATGCCACTTCCGTCATCTATCTCTCTCAATCATTTCTAACAGTCTGAATCCAATCAGGAGAGAAAACATAGTATTTTAAACATGGAAAAAAAAAATTTTGAAACTTGGAAAAAAATTTTTTTGAAACTTAAATTTTAAGAAAAATTATTTATTCATGAGAGACACAGAGAAACAGAGACACAGGCAGGCAGAGGGAATAGCAGGCTTTCTGCGGGGAACCCGATGCAGGACTTGATCCCAGGACCCCAGGATCCCATGGATATCTCCATAAGCCAAAGGCAGATGCTCAACTGCTGAGCCACCCAGGTGCCCCAAAAGTTAATATTTTTAAATAACGAATTGTTATAACAGGGATTGGAAGATTGACTAGAAGTAAAGATCACTCTGAATAAAATAGGAATACCAGGTATGGTATTATATAATGTAATATGTAATAACAACAAACCCTGGAATTGAGGTAGAGAGCCTGAGGAAGCAACCTCAATCCCCCTGTGCTTCTGGACTGAAATCCAGATTTTATTTATTTATTTGGGAGAGAGCACGTTGATCACACAGAGCCAGAGGAGGGGCAGAGGGAGAAGAAGAAGCAGAAGCACACTCCTTGCTGAGCAGGGAACCAGACACAGGGCTTGATCCCTGGGATCATGACCTGAGCCAAAGGCAGACCCTTAACTGACTGAGCCACCGACCCCCCCAAGATCCAGATCTTCGTATACAGACTGGTCATGGCCCACCAAATGACTGAAAGGTTGCTGTGGCGTCATGTGAGAATGGTTTGCTGGTAATTCATCTTTTCGGGTTCAAAATGTCTCATCAGAGGCACTCCACAACAAAAGTAGTCAGGGTGTACTGCTGGCCAGTTTTTGCTGGAGAATCTGAGAGCCCTACAAAAGTTACCCAAGCTGCAGGAGTTGAGCTCTGGAGAATACAATGCCCTGCAGGAGCCAGCCACCAGGAAAGCTTCACATGCTCCAAGGGCCTTTCAGCAAACAAATCTGAAGCAGGAAGCAAAAACACCTTTCTCTTTGAGTGTCTCTCTTTCATCATCTGCTGACAAAGCTTAAAATTGTGCTCCTTGGTAAAAGAAAAATATTTAAAGACCCCAGATCCATTTTCATAGAGCAAGATAAATGGGTGAATTTGGAGCTGGGAGGCAATAAATGTATAAATGGCAAAACATTGTACTGAAAGGATATCATTCACTTCAATTTGTAGTTATCACCCAGACCCTAGCGTGGGGAGTCAGGTATTATAGAGGACTAGTTGAAAGTGAACTGGCATGTCTACCAGCGTGCTCATTGCTTTATTCCAGTGCTACCACAAAAACAAAAGCAAAGTGAAATGTTATTTCACTGGCTATAAGTTTTCTTGCAAGTGCAGATTGTAGGAATAAAAGTAAATTTATCCTTTTGTTTGCATTGACTATATTGTAAGTGGTTGTTGGAGGAGTGCTGTATTTAAACTGCTTTATATAAATTGGTTAGTCTTTTAAAATGATGTTATTTTATAATGTAGTCACTAATGAGAAAGATATTTTATAATTAAGGAGAGGCTCAGAAGTTATTTTTTGATGTATACTAATTGGCCAAATTATCGTAGGTGGCTAATAAATCTGGTTCACGGTAAAGATTTCCATAGTTTTGAATAAAGAAAAACGCAAAATAGATTGGAAGGTATAGGTCATGAGAATTATTATGGAAATCTTCCTAAGAGTCATATGTTCAAGGGGAGGATATTTTCAGCATAAAATTATCATCTGATTTATTAACATTTATTATTCTCCATTAGGTCTAAGTTGCGCGTGTATGTGTGTGCGTAAAGCATTTAATTTTAATTAAAATGTTAGATTTGGTTAAAATAAGTATAAATAATTGCATTTAAAAATCAATGGAGTTAGACAATTTTTTCCCTGATGATTGCAAAATGATAAAGGCTCTGAAACACAGGATTCCTGAATTTGTACTTGAATCATTTCAAATCACTCAAATAAATTTAAGGAAAAAATGTTTTCATGGATTTATTTTAATTTTACTTTAACCTTTTAATTATAATCTCAAATGTTGTGGCCGTTATCAAATATGTGAATAATAAGGTTAAAAAAGTCATCCTATTACATAACAATTCAAGAGAAATAAGTGTCTTTTTATAGATCAAGATAGTATGACATTGAATGAAAATATAAAAATTAAGTAATTGAAAGTACAGTTTCCATTAGTGGCAAATGATGTTCTTTTAAGGAAAATTTTTGTGTTAGTAGAGGGAAAGTAAAAGGTATAATCTCTGAACACCTAGGAAAACTTGTAAGTTAGCATCCAGAAAATCTCTGTGTTTACAAGTCATTTATGAAACAATGTGAAAAAAGAAAATTGACTTACATTAACTTTCTTTTATACTGTTGTGTTGTTTTCCATAAGTAACTTGTATTTTAACTATTGCTCTGGTAAGTGGAATGTGTCAGTAGAGTTTTGTAACTTTTGAAAATATCTTTCTAGATCATATGTAATATTTTGATTTATTTATTTATTTTTTTAAGTTTCATTTTCTCTCTCTTTTAGCTTCTCCATGGGTTGATAACAGTAGAACTCCAAACAAGATTGATCTTTATGATGTACGGAGAAGACCATGGTAAGAATTTTTAGGTAGTCATAAAAAGGTAAACTAGACAAAAGCAAGTTACTTTTTTTGTTAAAAAGTTGAAAAGGCATCTTTCTATTTCATAATAATATTGTCTAATTATTTTAAAGAGCTCTGGTGTTTGTTTTTTCTTTTGATAAATAAGTACTGTTAAATCTCAATGAAGATAATGAGTTTAAGTGAGCAAATAATAATGAAAATTGTTGAAATGATTTATCAAATGATTTCAAATGGACTAAGTTTTAAGTTTTATATTCAATGTCATCTCTAAATCTCTTTTAGCTGCTGGGGATTTCTATTGAAAAGCTCCCAGTTTGCTTGGTGTAGAGCTCTAATGAAGTGTCTAGATATAGTAGAAGACAGTTTGCCTCTGGCAGTGAACTAATGAGAACTGGCCCCAAGGTAAAAGCTGCCCCTAGTTATGGTCACATAGCTTAGGTTTCATTTTCCCAATAGGAAGCCTTTTTTATTCCTTACTACTAAAGCAACTCATTCTCCTAACATATAACTCAAAAAAATACCAGATAGCTCATGATTGCACTCACTAGGAAACAACTATTAAACTTGTTCATTTTATTTCCATTTTAAAAAAATGTATTGAGTCTGTGGCTGTGTCTTTTTTTTATGAATTCACATTTTATATAATTTACTGCTTTGTAACCAATTCTTTCATATCAACACCTTTGAATGCTTATGCCTAAGAGAGATCACTAGCGTCATTTTAGAGGCATGATTATATGGTAGCTTATTTTGAAAATCCCTTATTATTGGACATTTTCATTATTTCTAACTTTTTGCTAGGAGTTTAAACAAATTCCAAGATTCATGATGATTGGTTCAAAGAAATATACTTAAGATTTTTATAATGTCCTGTTAAGCATTCCAGTAGCAATTTACTGAACACTAGCCACATATAATAGTACTAGATATTATTAATCCACATAATATTCTAAAAAATATTTCTCTAGGTTTGGTGGCCCTCAAGCTTTGAGTTGCTGAATGAAGACTGAGACTATGATATCACATAGATTGGGTTTAGGAACTTGTTTTGGGGGAAACCTTAGAACCAAGGTGCCAACCTGTTATCCTGTCCTCTCATCTCCCATAGAGAAGCATGCCAGGAATACTTAAGATGCTGGACATAAACTACATTTGCCTTCCATTGGAATATCCTGGCGGACCTGCCCCTTTCACCTTCTGGCAGAGAAAGGGACTTGGTGCACATTATAAACCGTCTCATGAACACATAGTCCTGAGTAGATACTCACTGTGTTGGATGTCTGAAAACGAATTGGCAGGTTTTCCAGCAGGCTTTTGAAAAGATAGATTTAGTCGAGGGCAAAGAGGCCTCAGAAATAACTAAAAAGTCCAGTTCAGGTTCAGCTCTTCCTGGTAGGTAAGTCAACCCTCCCTCCCCCCAAACTCCATCAGATGGTGTCCAGGCAGCATAAACTTTGGGAATCATTTGCCTGCAATTGTTTCTGTCTTCTACAGTCACTAAACTGTCTGAACACAACTCTCCTAGATTTGCTTTACTAGGCAGGGCTTCTGAATCTGTAGGGCTGGGGTTCTGTGTGAGAATCAGCATTTTGGACTGGTTCTCCAGGTGATTCTTGGACACTCTAAAGTTCTGAGAGGCACAACTTGAAACTCATGGTAATGTTATATGTTAGTCTGTTTTAAGTTACTTCATTATCCCTTTGTATTATCCCTTAGTATCTCTTGTCTGTTGGTATTTGCTTTTTCACATTCCTAGACCACCTGGCTATTTCTGTGTTTATTTATTTATTTTTTTGCATTGAAAAATAGGACAAAATCTTATAATTCCCTAATGGGAATTTCAAATGTAAAAGGTATATATATATATATATATATATATATATATATATATATATATCCAAGGGTTAATTTCTTTTGCTTCTAATATTAGAACACATTTCTTGATCTTTTGTTATATCTGTGAAACATATTTTAAATATTCTGCCTCTGACATCTCTATTATGTTAAATATAGCTTTTTGAAAATCGGCGTTGTAGAATTGTGAATGAAAGCACATTGTCTACTGAGATAGAATGGAAGTAGGGTCTTGGTTGGAAAATATCTAATAAATCAATAAATAACAATTCAAAACATACCAGTGTTTAATATTTTTCAAGAGAAAAAAATATTCATATGGTATTTGTTTCAGGTATATCCAAGGAGCTGCATCACCTAAAGATATGCTTATCCTGGTTGATGTGTGAGTAGTTCAATATTCTATGTTTATATACTGAAAATATAGGGAGGATTTGAAGAGAACAGTAATGTGTTGGTACTAAGAAATAGGTTGAGAAAAAAAAGGTCAAAGAACAATTAAGATGATTTTTATATCCAGGCAATTATGAAAATATGAAGAATATATGTTGGAATTGAAAATTATGGCATAGTTCTAAAGTAATTTTTTGAACTTTTTTTGAAAAATTACTCATTTGTTTCTAATTTTTTTGCTTTATATTTTAAACAGGATTAAAGTATATGGTTACTAAAATTTAGCAGTTCCTACTACCCAAAAAAAAAAAAAAAGAAAAGAAAAGAAAAGAAAAGAAAAGAAAGAAAGAAAGAAAGAAAGAAAGAAAGAAAGAAAGAAAGAAAAAGAAGAAAAAGAAAAAGACTTTGGCACTTAGTCATTAATGATTCAAATAACTTGTAGGGATTGGTCACAAAAAGATAAATATCAAATACATTAAAGGCCAATTTAAGGAAAATGCTGATATATAGGAAGGAATTCCATGGGTTTTTCAATTGGTTATTTTGTTTATTTTTTACATTGCTACAGGTTAAGGGGTATTTGTGTGTAATCTTGTATTAAGATTTAAAATGAAATTGTAGAACATAGAAAAAAATTAGTTTTTAAGAGCAATACCAAGGAGTTCAAAACATGAGGTATAAAATGCTTATTTTCCCTGAGAAGAAAAGCTTTATCTTCTTATATTCTTTGCCACATTGGAAGAAAATCCAATGTTTTGTAGGCAGCTGAATCCATACCACAAGCTAGTATCAACATTTGAAAACATTTAAAAAATTATCTGAAGGAAACAAGTTATAAACCTATCACCTAGCCTGAGAAAGAGAGGATAAATGAATTCAGCACCTATAACTTAACATGTTGATTCCCATTTCATTTCTTAAGATGTATTTAAATCAGAACATATTTTAATTAAAGTATTGTGGCATTTCTATCATATGTTAGAAGAATCCTTGATATTCTTCTTAGGTATAAATCTAAAGGATGATTCAATATGTTAGAATCTCATTGAATGTATGGTAATTTCTAGAAATAATTTTTCATATTAAAATCATCAGAACCCATATGCATATCCCAGGATCAAAAATGCATATGAAGTTGAAATACCATTTTAAAAGATTATTTTGACAGACATGTCTGGAGGGTCTCCTATATACATTGGGATAATCTAGAGAGAAAGATGAGTAAGTTGTCTCTCAAAAGAAATTCAAGTATTAGTGAGGCTAAACCGTATTCCCAAGTAACTAAAATAATTGTAGAAGGTGATAGATGTGAAGTATGACGTAGCACTAAGAGTCTACAGGAAAGGGCACTTTGATTTAAAGTGTCGGGGAAGACTTCATTAAGGAGATAAAATTAGAATTGATTCCTTCAAGCTAAGATTTCCCAAGGTGGGTGTGGGAGAGGAGAGGAGAAAGAAGGGAATTTCCACTGGAAGAAATGACAGGAATGAAGTGGCTTAGGTGAGAACATCTGGGGCAACTGTGTTGAGCAGATGGAAGAAAAGAGAGAGAATGAAAGTTTCTGAATGCAGGGCTCCTGTGGTCACTGGCTAGTTAGTAGGTCACTGTGAGCTATTAACGGTATTAGGAGAAGGTGTGTTTCCAGAATTTTCACCTGTTTGCATGGGGAGGAGTAGAGACTAAGAGCTGGATAGAGGGGCTGTTACCCAAGCTCGGGGTCTTGAGGTAAGATGCACCTGATGCAGAGTGGAGAGAAGATGGAGAGGAGGCCTCCTCCATGGGAACTGTGAAATGGAGTAGAAAAGGGAAGCAAGTTGTCTGAGTGGGTAGGAAAGTTGAGATGGAGGAGGAAGTTGGATGACTGAAATATCCAGCCTGGTTGGTACCAAGACCAGTAATAGGAAAACTCCTTCTGACATGGCTAACAACTGGTATTCAGTATTTTCCGAATAAGCAAATATGCCACGAGTATCCACAGTTTCTTAAAATCAGCCCTGGACATGCAGTTTTCATCATTGTAGTTAGAAACATACAATTCTGATGCTAATAGGAAAGAGAAGAATCTTTTTAATTTACTTCTACTGTGTCTAAAATGTGATTTTCTCTACTAATTTTTAAAGTCAAAATTATATAAATATTATCTAAATGACCTAGGGTTAGTGCAAAAGTCTCCTTAGGCTGTCTGGAGTTCCTTAAATATGTACTTATGGCTCTGTTTTTTTTATTTATATATATAGGAGTGGAAGTGTTAGTGGACTGACACTTAAACTGATCCGAACATCTGTCTCCGAAATGTTGGAAACCCTCTCAGATGACGATTTTGTCAATGTTGCTTCAGTAAGTATAAGATGACTGCATTTTTGCTGAATTAATTCTGTAATTTATATCCCCCCCCCCGGATTTTAAATACTTCATAGTGTTTTATCATTGATAGGCTGAGATATATTGATCTATTATAAGACTATGTTACTGAGCTGCCCTATTCTCCAAAAACTTCCATGCTGAGATCCTTTTTGAATGTCTAAGGCTTTACCTAGGAGAGAAGCAATTAAAGTAATAATGAAGACAAAAACACTGCCGATAATCTCTCTTTACTCAAAGGAGCTTGAACAGATGACGTGAACCCCTCTACTCACTGACATTATTGTAACCCCTAATAAGTAACAACTTGGAAGGATAATGATATGGCAATTTTCTGTTTAATACTCATTGTTTTTTACACTGGACACATATCCATGATGCATTATGGTTTTTAAATTGAAGTATAATTAAGAAACAATGTTATATTAGTTTTGGGCATACAACGTACTGATTCAGCGATTCTCTCCATTACTCAGTGCTCACAGTGATAAGTGCAGTCACCATCTGTCACCATACAATGTTATGATAATATTGTTGACTATGTTCCCTGTGCTGTACTTTTCATCTCTGTGACCTATTTTTTTTTATAATTGAAAGTGTGTACCTCTTAATCCCCTTTATCTATTTTACCCATTTCCCCCCTACCCACTCTCTTCTGGCAACCACCAGTTTCTTCTTTGTATTTAAGAGTCTGTCTTTTGTTTGTTCATTTTTTTTGTTTTTTAGATTCTACATATATGTGAAATTATATGGTATTTGTTTCTCTCTACCTGGCATTTCACTTAGCATAATACCTTTTAGGTATATTCATGTTGTCCCGAATAGCAAAATGTCACACTGTTTGATGGCCGAGTCATATGCCATTGTGTGTGTTATGTGTGTGTGTATCTTGCATTGTCCTTATTCATTCGTCTTTTGGTTGATACTTGGGTTAATTCCATATGTAGGCTATTGAAGATAATGCTGCAACGAGCATAGGGGTGCATATATCTTTGAATTAGTGTTTTTATATTCTTTGAGTAAATACCTAGTAGTGGAATTACTGGATCCTATAGTTTTCTGCTCTTAATTATTTGAGGAACTTCCATGTTGTTTTCTGCAGTGGCCACACCAATTTACATCCCCACCGATAGTGCATGAAGGCTTCTTTTTCTCCATGTCCTTACCAACTTCTTGATACTTTTTTTGTCTTTTTCATGTTAGCCATTCTCACAGGTCTAAGGTGATAAAAAATTGCAGTTTGGATATACATTCCCTGATGATGAGTGATATTGAGCATCCTTCCATGTGTTTGTTGGTCATCTCTATGCCTTTCTTGAAAAATGTATTCAGGGCTTCTGCTCATTTTTAAATAGAATTGTTTGTTTTTTATGTGTGATTTTTTTTTTTTTTTTGAGGGAAGGGTTTTGGATTGTAGAAGCTATATGTTTTGGTGTTAATCTCTTAATTGGATATATCATTTTCAATATCTTCTCCCATTCAATAGGTGGCTTTTTTGTTTTGTTGTTGGTTTCCTTTGGTGTGCAGAAATTTTGTATTTTAGTTTAGTATCAGCAGTTTAATTTTGCTTTCCCTTACCTGAAGAGGCATATCTAGAAAAATATTGCTAAAGCCAATATCAAAGTGATTATACCTATATTTTCTTTTAGGAGTTTTATGGTTTCAGGTCTCACATTTAGGTCTTAAATCCATTTTGAGCTTATTTTTGTGTATGGCACAAGAAAATGGTCCAGGGATCCCTGGGTGGCGCAGCGGTTTGGCGCCTGCCTTTGGCCCAGGGCGTGATCCTGGAGACCCGGGATCGAATCCCACATCGGGCTCCCGGTGCATGGAGCCTGCTTCTCCCTCTGCCTGTGTCTCTGTGCCTCTCTCTCTCTCTGTGACTATCATAAATAAATAAAAATTAAAAAAAAAAAAAAAAGAAAATGGTCCAGTATCATTCTTTTATTCATTGTATATTCTTGCCTCTTTTGTCATTGATCAATTGCCCCTATAAGCAAAGATTTCTGGACTGTCTGTTTTGTTCCATTGATCTATGTGTCTGTTTTTGTGACAGTGCCATACTGTTCTGATTACTTTGTAGTATATCCTGAAATCTGGGATTGTGGTATCCCCAGATTTTTGTTCTTCCTCAAGATTGCTTTGGCTCTCCAGGGTCTTTTGTGATTCCATATAAATTTTAGTGTTATTTGTTCCAGGTATGTAGAAAATTCCATGGATAATATGTATCCTACTAATCTTTGTAATTATAATACTGTATTATGTATTCAAAGTGTTATTTATTAATGCAAGAACTAGTACATATGTCAGTGTGCTATTTTAAATGTCACATTTCCCAAGAACCGTATTAGACCTTCTATGCATAGCTAAAGAGTGTGAACTCTGAGGCAAATAAAACAGGACAAAATGAATTTTACCATTCCTCATTTCAATTCATAGAATGTAGGCAAGAAATCTCATGACCAGGGGCACCTGAGTGGCGCAGTTGGTCATATGACTGACTTTTGGTTTCAGCTCAGGTCATGATCTCAGGGTTGTGAGATTAAGCCCTGGAATGGGCTCTGTGCAGAGTCTGTTTAGGACTCTTTCTCACTCTCCCTCTGCCCCTTTCCCTCTTCCCACCCCACTCTGTCTCAAATAGATAACTAAATTTCATGACCATTTACTGGTGGATATAATTTCACATTTCAAGTGGTTATATTCGCAGAGATGAATGTGAACAATTTGCGGTGAAGTCATTTTGTATTGAATATAAAAGAACAGCTCTGTCCCTGAAATCACATGGGAGGGGGAGAAATTAAAACAACTTCCCTTCCCTGGAAGGGCACCTCTAGGAACAGAGTTGTCAGGGGAAGCACATACAATCTCTATGTTAACCAGGGCTCCATGTAACTAAATGTATGATGTTTATAAGAGGAAAAAGACTTATAACCAAAATGCTTTTAGCTGGATGTCACTGGTTGAAGATAGCGAAAGAACCCAGGATCGAGGTGACAAGACTTCCTAGATATGTCCCATGGGTAATATATGCAAGAAAGTCTTCAAATCTCTTTTTGAGACTTCTTTTCATGTGGGCCACATGTGTGTCTCCAGCATGGTAAGGTATGACTGAGTCTTTTAGTTTCTAAGGCTACCACAACAAAATACCATGGATTGCATAGTGGAAACTACAGAAGTTGATTTTCTCACTGTTCTGTAGGCTGGGTCAGTTTCTCCTGCTGCCTCCTTCCTTGGCTGGCAGATGGCAGCCCTATTGCTGCCTTAGGTGGTCATCTGTCTGTACATGCCCATTCCTGGTGTCTCTTCTACTTATATAGACACCGGTTCTATGAAATTATATCCTTATCCTAGTAGCCTAATTATGACTTAACAATCTCTTTGAAGACCTTATCTTTTTGTTTTGTTTTGTTTTGTTTTGTTTTGAAGACCTTATCTTTGAATACTGTTACATTCTGAGCTACAAGGAGTTTGGACTTTAACATATGAATTTGAGGGGATACAATTCAGCCCATAATTCCTGGGGAAACACTCTCCAGGTCTAGATCTTTCTCTGCTTTCCCTTAACCTTTAGCAATCCTTTACCTTGTCTGTATCTGTGGTATTATTTAGTAAAACTTGATACTGCATAAGATCTGATTCATGCCAGTCTCAGTTAACACTCTGCTCAGTGTGTGAACTCACCATGTACTCAACAAAATGTAAACAGGTCACATGTAATGCTTGGTGTCTCAAATGATCAGAAAAGTAGTTATTTGGTTTGATTTGTACATAAAATTATCATTCATTACAAAAGCATAACAAAAGATAAAGATGTCAAAAACATTAAATTTGGTATGGATTTGATCTATCTAATGAAATGTTTATAAAGCCAGCAGATATTAAATATAGTCAGTATCTTAAACTGGCTTCTTCTCTCATGGATTCCAAGGTGATAATTTATTTGGGACAGGATCCCAGGAAACACTATCAGCGAAGGACTGTGGAATTGTGTCAAGAGAAGGAAGGTGGAACCAGTTAAAGGATCTCAACTTCATTTAAAGGAACTTTATCATCCTAAAGAATCCTAGAAGCTTTTTAGAATATGAATTTGAAAGTTCTTCTGCCTAAAGACCAAGGAGCCAGGCTTTTAAGCACCAGCCTTTCCCATTGGAGGGCAGAATAGATTCTGGCCACAAGAAGGGAAACTGAGACCAAAAGTTGTCAGTAATGATAGATAGAAAACTGACCAGTGTCCACTATATCCAGAACTGATCCTTAAATATGGTGACTGGTTACAATTTGAAACAAAACAAAACAGACAAGAATATATCAAGAAGGTGGGCTGCTAATGTTAGACCAAGTTCATAATTTATATTTATCTGTTTTCTCCTCTAATACCCTTTCTAATTTCCCTGCACCCTTGCCCAACTCCAGTGCCAGTGGCTTGTCTAGTGGGATGGCCCGACCTTTAAACCCAGACGCCTGTGAATCCATGATCCCTGTATGTCTGTTGCACGGTGGCTCCCGCAATTGTCCACAGTCTTCACCCAGCTTGGAAGTGCTTGGATGAGTCCGCTGAGTTTTATGCTTGGTTCTCCTTTCCCACATTACGTAGCAACGGCCTTCAAGGCCATCTCCTTGTCAGCTGGAACTCTGCCAGGAGATGTATTTTTTTCTTGCATGTTGGTTTTACTGGCTTGAGAAATCCAAAGTATCCAGAGAGTAGCTATAGATTTAGGTTTAGTGAAATTCTTACTGTGACCCAGGTAGGAGCGCCACCTGACCTTTACACCCTACATGGCACGTAGGACATTTGTGTTGAGCCAAGCCTATTCAGAAGGTATAGGGGAATGTGGAAGTTCACTGTTCACAGTTGCATCTACCCAGATGTTCTGTACTTAGGTTCAGTCCCATATTTGCCTGTCATTGCCCTGACTTTTACAGAGAAACCAGAAAAGGCAATAAATGCAGCCTCCTTTTTAATTATGCGACTCTGAAAAGCACATACTATGCCCAAATTTGAAACGTGAAGCCATCTTGATTTCCCACTCTACGCCCAGAAAAATTTATTACTGGTCTCAGCTCCTGTATATTAGCTTCTTTATATTAGTTAATTTCCTTACATCATTTATGGTTCTTATTTACCATAAAGATATTTTTGTCAACTATACCCTGAATTTTTTATTAACTATATACTGTTGTTCAATTATTTCAGAAAAATCATGAGTAGATTTTCATGTTTGAAAAGTCACTGAATGATTTTAAGTGATCTTATTATTCCAGCCAGAGATTTACCCTTCAGAAATCAGTAGATCTACCAAGATCTAAGGTAGCTGTGTGTTCATTGTTTACCGTATTTATGTATTGACTTTCAATGAATCACAAGTCGTGGGGAATTTTTAGTATTATTTTTCTAAATGCTGCTTTTGTGACAGAAACTATTCTCTGTGTTTTCTGTGATGACTCATTTAGTCTTTACAACTACATTGTTTGGTTGACACTACTACCATTCTTAATTTTACAGATAAAGAAACAGAGTTCTAGTATCTTTTCTAAGGGAAACACAGGATGCGAGCACGGGCATCTTTGTGAGTCTATGTGTAACCACAAAGTTGTGTGGCTGAATGAATGCTAGGGAAAAATAACATATATTTACTAATTTCGTTGTGAAATCTGAATATTTAAATCAAACTCCAAAATACTAGAATTGTTAGAAATTCTAAGAATATGATTAGGTTATGAAAGCAAAGAAATTGTTTTTAAATCTACATTTCTTATTCATTTTTATTTTTATTTATTTTTTTTTAATTTTTATTGAAGTTCGATTTGCCAATATATAGTATAACACCTAGTGCTCATCCCATCTAGTGCCCGTCACCCAGTCACCCCAACCCTCCCCACCCACCTCCCCTTCCACCACCCCTTATTCGTTTCCCAGAGTTAGGAGTCTCTCATGGTTTGTCTTCCTCTCTGATATTTCCCACTCAGTTCCCCTCCTTTCCCCTATAATCCCTTTCACTATTTCTTATATTCCCCGAATGAGTGAAACCATATGATGATTGTCCTTCTCTGATTGACTTACTTCACTGAGCATCATACCCTCCAGTTCCATCCACGTCGAAGCATATGGTGGGGATTCGTCCTTTCTAATGGCTGAGGAATATTCCATTGTGTACATAGACCACAGCTTCTCTATCTGCTCATCTGTCGAAGGACACCAAGGCTCCTTCCACAGTTTGGCTGTTCTGGACATTGTTGCTATGAATATTGGGTGCAGGTGTCCTGGCGTTTCACTCCATATCTCTCTTTGGGGTCAATCTGAGCAGTGCAATTGCTGGGTTGTAGGTTAGCTCTATCTTTAACTATTTGAGGAACCTCCACACAGTCTTCCAGGGTGGCTGCACCAGTTCACATTCCCACCAACAGTGCAAGAGGGTTCCCCTCTCTCTACATCCTCCCCAACATTTGTTGTTTCCTGTCTTGTTAATTTTCACCATTCTCACTGTGTGAGGTGGGATCTCACTGTGGTTTTGATTTGTATTTCCCTGATGGCCAGTGATGCGGAGCATTTTCTCATGTGCTTGTTGGCCACGTGTAGGTCTTCTTTGGTGAAATTTATGTTCATGTCTTTTGCTCATTTCATGATTGGATTGCTTGTTTCTTGAGTTTAATAAGTTCTTTCTAGATCATGGATCTTAGTCCTTTATCTTATATGTCATTTGCAAATATCTTCTCCCATTCTGTAGGTTTTTTAGTTTTGTTGACTTGTTTCCTTCGCTGTGCAGAAGCTTTTAATCCTGATTATGTCACAGTAGTTCATTTTTGCTTGTTTCCCTTACCTTCATAGATGTATCTTGCAAGAAGTTGCTGTGGCCAAGTTCAAAAAGGATGTTGCCTGTGTTCTCCTCTAGGATTTTGATTGATTCTTGTCTCACATTTAGATCTTTCATCCATTTTGAGTTTATCTTTATGTCTGGTGTAAGAGAATGATATAGTTTCATTCTTCTGCATGTGGCTGTGAAATTTTCCCAGCACCATTTATTGAAGAGTCTGTCCTTTTTCCAGTGGATAGTCTTTCCTGCTCTGTCGAATATTAGTTGACCATAGGGATGAGGGCCCATTTCTGGCTCCTCTATTCTGTTCCATTGATCTCTGTGTCTGTGTTTGTGCCAGTACCACACTGTCTTGATGATCACAGCTTTTAGTACAGCTTGAAATCCAGCATTGTGATGCCCCTGGCTCTGGTTTTCTTTTTCAATATTCTCCTGGCTATTCAGGGTTGTTTCTGATTCCACACAAATTTTAAGATGATTTGTTCCAATTCTGAAGAAAGTCCACGGTATTTTGATAGGAATTGCATTGAGTGTGTAAATTACCCTGGGTATCGTAGACATTTTCACAATATTAATTCTTCCAATCCATGAGCACAGAATGTTTTTCCATCCCTTGTGTCTTCCTCAGTTTCTTTGAGAAAGTGTTCTGTAGTTTTTAGGGTATAGATCCTTTACCTCTTTGGTTAGGTTTTTCCTAGGTATCTTATGCTTTTGAGTGCAATTGTAAATGGGATTGACTCCTTAGTTTCTCTTTCTTCAGTCTCATTGTTAGCATATAGAAATGCCATTGATTTCTGGGCATTGATTTTGTATCTTCCCACACTGCCCAATTGCTGTATGAGTTCTAGCAATCTTGGGGTGGAGTCTTTTGAGTTTTCTATGTACAGTATCATGTCATCTGCAAAGAGGGAGAGTTTGACTTCTTCTTTGCCAATTTGAATGCCTTTTATTTCTTTTTGTGGTCTGACAGTTGAGGCTAGGACTTCTAGTACTATGTTGACTAGCAGTGGTCAGAGTGGACATCCATGTCATGTTCCTGATCTTAGGGGAAAGGCTCCCAGTGTTTCCCCATTAAGAATGATGTTTGCTGTGGGCTTTTTGTAGATGGCTTTTCAGATGTTGAGGAATGTTCCCTCTGTCCCTACACTCTGAAGAGTTTTGATCAGGAATGGATGCTGTATTTTGTCAAATGCTTTCTCTTCATCTAATGAAAGGGTCATATGATTCTTGTTTTTTCTCTTGTTGATATGATCTATCACATTGATTGCTTTATGAGTGTTGAACCAACCTTGAATCCTGAGGATAAATCCCACTTGGTCATGGTGGATAATCCACTTAATGTATTGTTAGATCCTATTGGCTAGTATCTTGGTGAGAATTTTTGCATCTGAGTTCATCAGGGATATTGGTCCATAATTCTCCTTTTTGGTGGGGTCTTTGTCTGGTTTTGGATTCAGGGTGATGCTGGCCTCATAAAATGAATTTGAAAGTATTCTGTCCCTTTCTATCCTGCGGAAGAGCTTATTAGAATAGGTATTGTTGCTTCTTTAAACATTTGATAGAATTCCCCTGGGAAGCCATCTGACCCTGGACTTTTGTGTCTTGGGAGGTTTTTGATCACTGCTTCAATTTCCTCCCTGATTATTGGCCCGTTCATGTTTTCTATTTCTTCCTGTTCTAGTTGTGGTAACGTGTGGTTTTCCAGAAATGCATCCATTTCTCCTAGATTGCCTAATTTATTGGCGTATAGCTGCTCATAATACATTTTTAAAATAGTTTGTATTTCCTTGGTATTGGTTGTGATCTCTCTTCTTTCATTGATGATTTTATTTATTTGAGTCTTTTCTTTCTTTCTAATAAGGCTGGCTAGGGGTTTATCTATCTTATTAATTCTTTCAAAACTCCTGGTTTTGTTGACCTGCTCTACAGTTCTTCTGGTCTCTATTTCATCGAGTTCTGCTCGAATCTTTATTATCTCTCTTCTGCTTGGTGTAGGTTTTATTTACTGTTCTTTCTCCAGTTCCTTTAGGTGCGAGGTTAGCTTGTATATTTGAGTTTTTTCCAATGTTTTGAGGGAGACTTGTATCGTGATGTATTTCCCTCTTAGGACTGCTTTTGCTGTATCCCAAAGATTTTGAACGGTTGTATCTTCATTTTCACTAGTTTCCAGGAATCATTTTAATTCTTTCCTAATTTCCTGGTTGACCCTTTCATCTTTTAGCAGGATGCTCTTTAACCCCCACATGTTTGAGTTTCTTCCAAATTTTTTCTAGTGACTGAGTTCTAGTTTCAAAGCATTGTGGTCTGAAAATATGCAGGGGGCAATCCCAAACATTTGGTATTGGTTGAGACCTGATTTGTCACCCACTATGTGGTCTATTCTGGAGAAAGTTCCATGTGCACTTGAGAAGAATGTGTATTCAGTTGCGTTCAGATTGCAAAGTTCTGTATATATCTGTGAAATCCATCTGGTCCAGTGTATTATTTAAGGCCCTTGTTTCTTTGGTGATGTTGTGCTTAGAAGATCTGTCATTTACAGAAAGCACCGTGTTGAAGTCTCCCAGTATTAGCATATTGTTATCTAAGTATGTCTTTGCTTTGGTTATTAATTGAGTAATATACTTGGCAGCTCCCACAATAGGGGCATAATATTCATGATTGTTAGGTCCTCTTGTTGGATAGACCCTTTAAGTATGATATAGTGTCCTTCTTCATCTCTTACTACAGTCTTTGGGATAAACTTTAATTTATCTGATATAAGAATTGCTACCCCTGCTTTCTTTTGAGGACCATTTGAATGGTAAATGTTTCTCCAACCTTTCATTTTTAGGCAGGAGGTGTCCTTAGGTCTAAAATGAGTCTCCTATAGGCAGCATATAGATGGGTGTTGTTTTTTTATCCAGTCCGATAACCTGTATCTTTTGATGGGATCATTTAGCCCATTCATGTTCAGAGTAACTGTTGAAAGATATGAATTTAGTGTCATCGTATTACCTATGCAGTCCCTATTTTTGTGGATTGTTCCTCTGGGTTTCCTCTTTCTTTTACAGAGTCCCCCTTAATATTTCCTGCAGAGTTGGTTTGGTGGTCACATATTCTTTCAGTTTCTGCCTATCCTGGAAGTTAAGAATCTCTTGTCTCTCACTGCTTTAAGAATTTCCTCTTTTATCTTTGGAGTTTGCAAGTTTCACTATTAAATGTCAAGGTGTTGAATGGTTTTTATTGATTTGGCGGGGGGGGGGTACCTCTCTAAATATTGGATCTGAATGCCTGTTTTCTTCCCCAGATTAGGGAAGTTCTCAGCTATGATTTGTTCAAATATACTTTTCGCCCTCTGTCCCTCCTGGCATTTTCTGGAACCCCAATTATACGTAGATTCTTCCTTCTAGGCTATTATTTATTTCCCTTAACTTTTCCTCATGGTTTCTTAATCATTTGTCTCTTTTTTCCTCTCTTTCCTTCCTAGTCATCAACTTGTCTTCTATGTTGCTCACTCTTTCTTCCACCTCATTAAACCTAGTCATCAGGACATCCAGTTTGGATTGCATGTCATTTAATTGAGTTTTAATTCTGGCCTGATTAGATCTAAATTATGCAGTAGCAAAGTCTCTAAATCCCCTTATGCTTTTTTTCCAGAGCCACCACTAGCTTTATAATTGTGCTTCTGAATTGGTTTTCTGACATTGTATTGAAATCCATATCCTGTAATGCTGTGCCAGAAAGTACTGTTTCTGCCTCTTTCTTTTGTGTCAATTCTTCCTTATACTTATTTTTCTCAGTGCAGAGTGGCTGTATGAGTGGGGTGAGTCAAGAATATCAACCACAACCTAGTAAAATACACCCTAGATGATTCTGATGAGGTCAGAGACCAGAAAATGAAAAGGAAGATTAGAACAAAATAAAACAAAAGGACCACTAAAGTGAAAAACAAATCCTAAAACAAAATAGTAAAAAATAAAAGGCCCAAAATCCCAAAGATGGAAAAAAGAAAAAGTAAAAAAGAATAGAAAACAAAAGTAAAGAGGAAAAAAAGAAAAAAAGGGGGGACACTGGGAGATGGTGGTGGTGAAGAAGTTGTAGTGGAGGGAGAATGTAGTCTACCTGAGATGTCCCAGCGGATGATCCTCTGAGTGTATTTTGTTCTGTATATTAGAAGTTGTTCAGTCCCAAATTTATATAAACCAGCAATACTTGTAGAGAGCCCCACAGTGACCACTACAACATAAAGGAGATAAAAGAGGGGGGCAGAATGGGAAGGGAGAGAGAAGATAATCTTGCAGAATGAACCAGCTCGGTGTTCCCCTGGGTTCTGGGTTAATGCTCGTCATGTTTTAGAAGGTACTAACTTCTGCCATTGTAGAACAAAATGAGACCAGAAAACAAAACCCAAAAGAGAAAACCGTATCTCGTATATCTCCAAAAATTAAATTGAGTATGTTGAAGGGAATCCAGAAGTGAAAAATATATCTAAGACCTGCAATTGAAGAAATATGGGGATCCCTGGGTGGCGCAGCTGTTTGGCGCCTGCCTTTGGCCCAGGGCGCGATCCTGGAGACCTGGGATCGAATCCTACATCGGGCTCCCGGTGCATGGAGCCTGCTTCTCCCTCTGCCTATGTCTCTGCCTCTCTCTCTCTCTCTCTCTCTCTGTGACTATCATAAAAAATTTAAAAAAAAAGAAACTTTAAAAAAAAAAAAGAAGAAGAAATATGAAAGCCCCTGGAGCTTTCCAGCGCTGCTGGGTCAAGAACTCGCTCTTGCCCCGTCCTTCCAGCTAGTCTCTGGGGCTGGGAGGGTGGGGGGGGGAGGGGGCGGGAGGTGGTGGCTGCTCTGTTGACTCTCAGGTGTGTGCACCTGGGGAGATGCCCCCCCCCAGGTGCCGGGCTCAGGGGGAGCTGTGGACCCGTGAGGCCTCTGTCCCCGCCCACGACTCCCGCCCTCTCCCCGTGGTGACCCCGGGACCTGGGAGTGCCCCTGCCCCTCCGCGTCCTGCCGGGCTCCCCGCGGTCTGGGCCTCCTGGCGGGGCTCTCCTGTCCCCCGCCTTGCCCTGTAGCCCGGCTCCTCCTGGGGTCCCCCCTCCTCGATTTTTTTTTTTATTCCCCCGCCTCCGACCTGGTTGGCAGCCGCAGCAGGTGCATGTGGCTCAGGCCATTGTCCCTCCGGTCGGCCCGGCAGGTGCGCAGGTGGCGTGGCGTGGCCTGAGGGTGGGGGGGTGGGGAGTGGGGGGCTGAGCTGAGGCCCCTGCTCTGCCACCATCTATTATTAATTTTATTTTTTTTATTTTTATTTTTATTTTTTTTTATTATTCATTTTAAAGAAGAATGTTTTGTTTTGGTGGAGGGATTCTTTTAGTAAATGTTTCCATATTTTGGCTTGAAAAAGCACATACGGATTAGATTATTCTGACAAAATTTATATGTTTATTTTCTTTCTTCATCCTTTATCTTTGCTTCTGTCAACTTCGCATGCTCTTATTTGCATTTATATAATATTTAATGTCAACCACATGAACTGTATAATTCAGAAGAGATTCTTGAGTTTTATTAGTTACCATACTATATTTGGGGGTGCAACATGCCTGAAATTGATACATTTAAGGAGAATTAATCATTATACATCGTTTTGGGAAGAGAAAAGCAAAAATATACTTTTGTCTTTAACAGCTAGGCCTTTCTTAATAAATAGAAATTGAGTAATGGGATGGAGATTCTAAGGCAAAACCTTCAAAATATACTTCTTTTTTTAAATTTTTTTAAAAATTTATTTATTTATGATAGTCACAGAGAGAGAGAGAGAGAGGCAGAGACATAGGCAGGGGGAGAAGCAGGCTCCATGCACTGGGAGCCCGATGTGGGATTCCATCCCAGGTCTCCAGGATCGCGCCCTGGGCCAAAGGCAGGCGCCAAACCGCTGCGCCACCCAGGGATCCCCAAAATATACTTCTAATGTCCTGGTGCGTGTGTGCATGCATGCTATAGGTGTGCACGTGCACACGGTTGCATGTATTTTTCTCTCTTTTTTTCTAATCTATTTATTTTTAAATCTTTTGCCCCTCTTTTTGTCCCCACTGAAGGTGTTGGCGAGTCTGGGAAAGAAACGACAGGCCGCCGGGCCCTGGGGAAAGCTGGGGGAGGCAGGGAGTGGCCCGGCAGCTGTGCCCTCCCCCCCGCCGGAGGGTTCGGGTGCTGCTGGCGGGAGCGCACCCAGGCTGCCGAGCCGCCCCCCCGAGCCCTGCAGCGGCCGCCCCCCCGCCCCGCCCCACTGGCGCGCTCGCCGCCCCCTGCCCCGCCCGGCCCGGTGGGATCCTGACATTGGCGCGGGGCGAGGAGGGGGAGCGGGCCAGGGTGCCCGGGGCGTGAGCCGTCGGCACCCGGATGTGGGCAGCTGCTCCAGGCTCCGCGCACCTCCTTGCCCAGGACCTGGGTGCAGGGGCAGGTGTGGGGGTGCCGGGAAGGGCTGTCGTTCCCGTCCTCTTGGAAGGCTTTCTGACTTGGGGTCCTTATACAGTGTGGCCCCTGACACGCAGAGGAAGAAGCAGTCGCAGTACCTCTGAGAGCATCCGCTGTCAGCTGTGGGACACAAGTGTCCATACCCACGGCCTGCTCGAGGCCCAGCGGCCAGTCGGTGAGCAGCAGCCGGAGGTGACAGGTGCACACGCAGGTGCCGGGAGCGGTGCGAGCCGCAGCCAGCGCAGCGCCGGGCCGACGTGGGCACCTGCTGGGCACCTGCTCCCGAGCTCACATCCGCTCGCGGCCGCTTCCCCCTCCCCGGCCGCCGCCGCCGGATGCCTGCAGAACAGTCTGGAGATGAAGCGCAATCTTTGAGGCTCACCGATCAGCTTTTAAGTTTAGTGTGAAATCTCACGCACTTCCCCGTTTGTGACTCGACGGTGTGACACCAGCTAATGTCAATGCGGGTTTGTTTAAATATGAAATTGCACTGTGTCTGCAAGAAGGACGTGCTAGAGACTCTTCCCTGCCTCGTGTGCTTGAAATGTTAGTTTTTCCTCCAAAATAGGTCTCGCGTATTCCCAGACCAGGGCACGGTTTTCTTAGCTCAGATCTTTTTTATTCTGCATATGGTAACAAGCACACTTGTTAAGTTGTTACACAGTTTACATTTAGAAGTGGGTTTTGTTTGTGTTTTTCATCCTTAGGAAACAGGCCCAGGGCACAAATAAACTCACAGACGCTGGCATGCCGCTGCACTCTGGTGACACATGAATTCCAGGAGAGTAATTTTACTTCATGTCTTACAAAATCATCATCATTTAGATTTCAAGCAATTTTTACGTGGATTCATATCTCATTTATGTCAACCAACAAGCATCCTGTAGTGGGGCCTGCGGCCCAGCAGCATGAGCAGCACCTGGCAGCTGGTTAGGAGCCCCCACCTAAGGAGTCAGGATCTTCACTTCGGGAGTCTCTCAAGGGATTCCTAAGCAGTGAGGAAATCAGAAAATCCCACCAAGGAGGTTCCTTCAGCAAAGTCCAGCAGGCATCTGTCTAGAGCTTGTTGTAACTTATGGTGCTTATTATTGATTTAGATTTTAAGATCTTGGTAATTCACAGCATTACTAGTAGTATGGACGTTTATGAATATTCTTATATTGTAGCCATTTGCATTTTGGAGGGGTTTACTAAAACAGGAAGGAGTAGAGTTAGGTTTCTTAAAAGAATGAAAAGTTCTCTTTCATATGTATTTGAGTTGTTAAAGGTAAAGATGGGTGCTTTTTAAAATTACCTTCATTTAAAAGACATAAAGAAAACTCCCAAAGGACAAATTGAAAGATTATAACAGGGCATGTAATCAAGGTTATTTAGTTTAAAAAAAAAAAAAAAAGATTGCCAGAGGATAACTTAATTGCTTTGCAAGTATAAGCAAAGTTTATAAGAAGGTGTTGACAACCATGATATTTTTTCCATTAATTACATGGTACACTAAAGATAGTTTGGTACTTAGAAATTAATTACATTTTCAGTTTTAGAAATAGCAAAGTAATAAGGTGATGCAGAAGGAATACTTCTCTTTTGAACTGATCTGTTGTTTTTATTTATTTTTAAAAATTTTTATTTATTCGTGAGAGACACAGAGAGGCAGAGAGAGAAGCAGGCTCCCCACGGGGAACCCCATGTGGGACTCGATCCCAGGACCCTAGAATCACGACCTGCGCCAAAGGCAGAGGCTCAACCACGGAGCCATCCAGGCGCCCCTGATCAGTTATTTATAAAGCATAGAAGTTAGAACTTAGCTGCTGGATCTTCAAGGACTTGGAAAAGAGTCCATGCCCAGTAAGCACAGTTGTGTGTCAGTATTTACTGGGTAAAATTAGAGTCCCTGTATTTATTTAATTATAAGAATAGGTGAAGAGAGTAGCTTGGACTAAACTAAGCTGTAGGTTTAGCCAAGTTGCTCACAGTTACTTGAACTATCATATCTACTCCTATTTACTTAGTAGGTTTAAATTCAGCAGAAATTAAAGTATAAGTTGATACTGCACTAAGGTACTTGGAGAATGTATAGACTTGAACCTAATTTGTGAATAGCCAAACCCCATTTCAGCACATTTCCTAAGGTTCTAGAAAGCATTTTGAGAATTTTGATCTCTATGTTAGAGCTTGGAAACATGTGCTTAGACACAAAATATTTTTTGTTTTATGCTCCATTGTAAGAGATTTTGTCATAAAGTGACTATTTGCATTTTAAATCCTCTTATAAATTTCAAATATTGGCATTTGCTTTTTCTCATAATGAATTCATCTTTCTAATGTTTTGTCCAATGTTTGCATGCTTTAAAAATATATTCCACAAATTTTTGCATTCCTCATGATATCTCCTGCTTAAATGCTCTGTTAATAGGTATCTTCTTTATTTAATTGTTTCTTTGTTTTTTCCCATAATCATACTGCAGATTTTTCAAATATTTGTATTCAAATATATTATCCAGTATACATATATGTTTATATATTTGACTTCAGTGGAATTGAGTTAGGTTGAATTTCTTCAGTTTGTGTTGGTAACTTTTTGTTGATCCCAAATGGTATCTTGCATTTAAAAGAACTCATTGGTGATGTTACTAACATTGCTTAAAAAACAGATCTGCTCTTTCTGTTAGGTGCAGATCTTAAAATTATGCACAGATTAGAAATCACTTCCATTTACCCAGAGTCTTGATACTTCTGAGTGTATATAGATGCATGCTTACTCCCCCTCTTTGCTCAGATCTTTGCTCAAGTTCTTCCCTACTAGGAAAGACCCCTCATCTCCAGTACCATTCCGTTTTACTTACACTAATGCTCTAATTAGTATCTATCACTTTACATCACTTTTTCTTTGTAGCATTTGTCTCCACCTGATACTTTATATATACACGTTTGTTGTTTAGTTTCTGTATCCCTGTACTCCCACCTCTCCAGCATTGGATGTTTTCTTGAGTATAGAGACACTGTTTCGCTGAAATGTACATAGAAAAATTCAAGACTCATAGTGCTGCTTCCTTAGTTGAGTCTATTTCTTTGTTAGTCATAACAGTATGGGGAGTGCTACATAGTTGTCAGTATTTTTTTAAAAGATTTTTAGTTTTTTTTATTTATTCATGAGAGACACACAGAGAGAGGCAGAGACACAGGCAAAGAAGCAGGCTCCATGTAGGGAGCCCGATGTGGGACTCAATCCCAGGACCCTGGGATCACAACCTGAGCCAAAGGCAGATGCTCAACCACTAAGCCACCTGGATGCCCCAATTGTCAGAATTTTATAATGAATTTCAATCAGTGATCAAATATTTTTGCATTCTTAAAGAGGCATCTTCACTTATCTGTGTTGTAGCATCTCTTTTCTGGAAGTACATTAGACATTTGTATCCTTCTCTTTGAATGCTACACAAATTTAGGCAAATCCAGCCAAACTCAAAACTGATTTTTTTTTTTTTCAACTAGAGAAGACATTCCAGATAATCAGCCTCAGGTAACCATAAAAACATTGAGCATATTTTCAGTTTTGCATCATAGTGTTGGTAAAGAGGAAAAAAAAATCAGAGTATATGATCTTTTAGGCATTTCATTAAAGTTTCACCCTTCGAAGCTGACAGTTAAATTTCCACAGGGCTATGAAAAACAACAACAACAACAGCAACAACAATTTGTAATAGAAATAATACTAATGCATTTATTATACCTTAAGAATGAGGGATTCCTGGGTGGTGCAATGGTTTAGCACCTGCCTTTGGCCCAGGGCGCGATCCTGGAGACCCGGGATCGAATCCCACGTCGGGCTCCCGGTGCATGGAGCCTGCTTCTCCCTCTGCCTATGTCTCTGCCTCTCTCTCTCTCTGTCTGTGTGACTATCATAAATAAATTAAAAAAAAAAAAGAATGATGTCGGGGTACCTGGGTGGCTAAGTCAATTAAACATCCCAGTCTTGATTTTGTCTGAGGTCATGACCTCAGGGTTATGAGATCAAGCACTGTGGCCTCTCCACTGGGTGTGGAGCCTGTTTAAGATTCTTTCTATCAGATCAAATGATAAGATTTTAGAATTTGAGGGTCTTTCCAGTTCATGTAGTAAAGCCTCTCCACACCCCTCCCCACCATTTTTTCCAGAAAGGAGAGAACTGAAGGCCAGAGGACATAGTTGAATCCGTTGTGGCCATTGATGCTTATTAGAAGCAGGGCTTGAGCTAGATTTGACTTTCCTAAATTGGGTTAAAAAATGGAAAATTCTTAATTTTTTTTTATATACTAGACCAAAGAAAACATAAACCAGCAGCCAGTGTTGAGGGCAGAGCAATATCCATTTCAGAACAAGAGTTTTCAACTCCCAGAGTACTAATAACAAATTGATTGCATCTCTAATTGTGCAATGGTAATGACCCCCTTCTGGTTTTCTCTGGACAGGGATTAATAATACAAATTAGAATCCTGTTCACAGTGTTTCAAAAACGTCATGAATTACCTAGCAATACTTTTAATGATATATTTGAAATCGCATTTGAGAAGAGAGAAAAGAATATTAGATACATGTAGAAGAGTTGAATGGAGATATAATAATAAATGTGGAATTAATAACTCTCCTTGAAATGAGAAGGTGGCTCATATGAAGATGTCAGTTTGACCAAAATTTATTGATAAATGGAACTTTAATGAGACCAACAGATAGTTACATAGTTGAACAGAAAGACGGTGTGGAAAAAGAAGCATGACCAGGTGTGGCAGCTTACTCTTTTGGTATAAATTGAAAATGATTCGACACCGTAGTGTGTTCAGCGTTTGGGTTTGCAGTGACTCTGGGCGCTTTGCTTAACATTCTAAGTAAGTCTCAATTCTTCAACTGCGTCATGGAAACTATTAAAACTAAACCCAGTGCTTGCTTCGGCAGCACATAGACTAACATTGGAACAATACAGAGAAGACTAGGATGGCCTCTATGCCAAGATGACTTGCAAATTCATGAAGTGTTCCATGTTTTCAAATCTTCAAACAAACAAACAGAAACTAAACCATAAACTTCACCATAAACTTGGTGAAGATTAAATGAATTCATTAAAGTGCTTAGCCTGGTACATTTGTGATTCTCCATATATGTTAGCTCATATTTGTATGATTAATATTAAAAGTTAAGAAGTTAGTGAAACAATGGAAATAGTGAAGGAATAGTTCTAGAAATGTATTCCACATCTTCACTTGTTATAGAGAATGGATCACAAACCACTAAGTATTCAGTAAAAGGGAAAATCGGCTACTCGGGGGAAAACCGCTTAATGTAATTGTCACCTCACATAATTGGGGGAAATCAATTTTACCATCAAACTACAGTGTAAAATAAGCAAACACTACATTGTAAAATAAGCAAACAAAACCATCAAATGTTAGTAGAGACTATAGATGACATTTATCTAATTAATAAATGGTTTTGTAAGCATATTATTTTAAGAAATCATAAGAATAAGTTTAAAGGTTAAAATTAGAAAGCAAGCCACAAACTAGAGAAAGAAGACTTACAATTCACAAGATTATATGAAAATTGATAAATGAGAAAGAGTTTTACGTCAAAAGCCATCAAAGAAATTCAAGTAATTAAAAGATTAAAATAATATTTTTACTTAGAATTTAGCAAATAAAACTTTTAAGTGTTCATGAAAATGGAGTGAGATTGTTAGAAATATAGTATAAATTGGCACAAAATTTCTAAGTTGGCAATAGCTTAACCTTAAAATCATTCTTAACTGGGAATATTATGTACATATGTGTATAGTTAAATGTTACCACTTATTTCTTGAGTTTTAGGATGACTATCTCATTTCCTTATATTTCTAGTTTCTAAGTTACCTATAAATAATAGGTTTTAAGGATTTCATGCTATTCACTTTGCCTTTATTTTCCTGTATCGCCATCTGGTGTCCAACATGTGGATAGCTTCTGATACCAAAATTGTAAGAGTCTGATACACAGAATTGTATCATTTATTTAATTTAAATAATTCATTTAAATTAAGTTTTGTATAGGATAAATTTGTTACATAAATTATTTATTATACTTATTAAATAAGCTCACTCCTATTTTATAATTAAAATATATATCCATGTTTAAAGCAGGCTAATCTGAATTTGAGTTGTTTTTGCTAGTTTTATACACAGCGTGAGCCCAGCATTTTGCTTTTACATGGAAACAAAGAGAAGACAGATCAGTAAGACAAGTTCTAAGAAATCATTTAGATAATGTTAAAATTTTCCAAAAACCAAGAAATTATAAGTTATGTCCATTTTACCCATTAAAGAATGTTTTATAATTAAACAGTGTACAAAGTACCCTACAGCAAGTCTGTCTTTGTAAGGATCTAGACTACATGGATTAGGGGAAGGGGTAAAAATGAAAGGTGAGCTGAGTGGTCAAAGATTAAATGTGCCATTTCTATTTCTCTGCAGTTCCAAGTGTAATAATATCACCTTTGGGGTTCTTTTATCTTTAATTCTTAATATTTCTAGAGGAAAACTATTTGAGCCCACTAAGGATTTCAAAGGTAGACTTGGTGCCCTGTGAAAATGTTAGGACACCCCATGAGGGTGCCATTCCTATACAAGGCTGCTTTCGATGAACTTGATGCTTCTTTGACTTAGATTGTGCATCAAGACAGTACCAACATTTCCTTTTTATCCAAGGTGGATTCAATGAACAGCAGAGTTCTCTGTCTCTGAAATATTTTATGAAATGATTTCTTACTTAGCAGGGCATCTGAGAACAAAAATACTGTCTTTATAAAACTAAGAGTTTAAATTACTTCACTTGAGAGGTTAACAATGTATTTTGGCACTAGAAGTATCTTTTAATATGATGTGTGTACTTGACGATATTTAATAGAAATGTTCTTTGGAAGTATTGAAATTTACTGTTCATGGTTATTTCAGAGGCTATTTCAAACATTAAATTAATGTTTGAAGGATACTTGTATCATCCTGTTAGTGACCTTCATTTGAAGGTCACTAAAACTGGTATCGTTTATCAGAATCTTTCTCACTAATCTAGGAGTCCTTTCTGGTTTCAGCATACTAATGGTTTTACAAAAATATTTTTTTAATGATAGAGTTGCACTTTTTAAACATTTTTTTAATTTAAATTCAGTTTACTAACATGTAGTATAAAACCCGGTGCTCATCTCATCACGTTCCCTCGTCAGTGCGGGTCACCCGTTACCCCAACCCCTGCCCATCTCCCCTTCCACTACCCTTTGTTTGTTTCCCAGAGTTAAGAGTCTCTCATGGCTTATCTCCCTCTCTAATTTGTCCCACTCAGTTCCCCTCCTTTCCCTTCTACTCCCTTTCACTATTTCTTATATTCCCCGTATGAGTGAAACCATATGATGATTGTCTTTCTGACAGAGTTGCACTTGAGTTAGCTTCTGCTATGTGCCAGATTCTTTAATAGGTGTTTTACATATATCTTCTTTTTGGCATTTTAATAGTGTTATATTTATATGTATGAATTTATAAGCTTAACATTATAAAGCTAAAATATAATTTCTATAGTTAGGAATCTATAGCTTGATTTTAATTAGTATTTCACACTGTCTTATGAAACTTCCTACATACATTTATTAAATATTTATAGCGTACTATTATATATCCAGTACTGAGGTTACAGTGGTGGGCTGGCTATTTTCTATGACTATGTGGGCTTCTGATCCAGGGGAAGAATCTATCAAGATACATACAAAAAGTAGGAAATTTTAACAGAGTTGTGTTCTGAAAAAAAAAAAAAAAAAAAGATACTCCAAGGATGAGGAGATCTTATAATGGGGTGGTTTGACCTAGTCACAAATGATCATGAAAGCCTTTTGTAAGGAAAAACTATTGAGGAAGAGAAGAAAAGTGTTGTAGGCAGAACAGGTTATATGGAAGGAGGAAATGAAAGAATTTTTGTTTGCTTGAGTAAGGATACTAAGTTCTGTATGATTTATACCCCAGATGCTCACTTTTTTTTTTTTTTAAGATTTTATTTATTTATTCATGAGAGACAAGGTAGAGGGAGAAGCAGGCTCCCTGTGGGGAGCCCAATGTAGGACTCAATCCCAGGACCCTGGGATCATGCCCTGAGCCAAAGGCAGATGCTCAACCCCGCTCAACCCAGCCCCGCCCCCCCGCCCCCCCAGCTGCTCACCTTAGCCCACACGTCTGTCTTTCTTCCTCAGCATTCTAGCAGAGATTTTTCTCAACAGCTCTTATAAAGGACCTACTCGGTTGAATTTTCTGGGATCAGGAAAGGAATCCGTGTGATATTGTTTTGGATTTCTAACTCTTGGGTTATTTAAATATACAATTTTTTCTTCAAATAAAAGCATGTTCTTAATAATTGACAAAAGCAGGGATCCTTAAATCTATTTTCACTCACAATATACTATTTCTAAGCTAATACTATATTTTTTAACTTTTGCCCTAAGATTTTTAATACATAAGTGATTTATGTATTAAATATGTGGTTTATAAATGAAAATTTAGGCACATGTTACCAAAGACTGCAGTTTAAGCTTGTGAAAATAAACCTGTTCTTTTTGTCTATTCTAAAAGCAGATGACTGTAAGGTGTCTGTGAAATACACACTTACCTAATTTGGAACTTTTGAAATTTCTCATCCCTTTCCTAAGAGAATAAGATTTGCTATGGGGACTTATACTTTGTAAGCTATTTCTTCCCCTGCATTATTTATGAGTTTTATTATGAGTATGATCATACTATTTCTGTTATACACCACTGAATTTGTATTTAATGAATTGAATTTACATTTAATCAGTTTGTGTTAAAGTGACTTAATGAGATGCTTCATTTTTCTGTGTTAAAAGCAGGTCAAGGCCAACCGAACTCAGGGCAATACATTATTTAGTGCTCATTTTCTGCATAACTTGTAATTTTATCATGGTTCGCAGTTTAACTAAATCAGTTAATAACATTTCCTGTAACCATTTCTAATAATTCTCTGAGGTCAGATATTTTACTCTTAATGCGTTGGCAAACTTCTTTTTTCCCCCAACTTTCTAACATGAGAGTTCTCACGCACTTTTGTTTTCAAAACGGAATGTGCAGAATCAGATAGTGTCAGATTATCAAAGAATGGAATAAAAGAGGCAGTGGAATTTAGAACTGGAGATACTGCGTTTCTAACATTAGAGTCTATGGAAAGAAAGAAATCTATCGGATCATCTTAGTCATATGTAAGATGTACCTGAAAGTAACGTTAAAGTAAAAAAGAGAAAGAACCCAAATTATTTACCTATGCAGGACATTTCCCTTCTTGTTTTATCTCCACTCTCTGCAAACCTTCCAGCTCCCCGGTTACTTTATCTTTATTGTGCCTTTTGTCCCCAGTGAACAGCAAGGCAGACAGTAACTGTCACCGGGCAACCCCCGTGGCCGTCTTCGCCCAGCCGCGTCTATACTGCGCTCTGCTCTTCCTGCTTCTTTGCAGAGCCGAGAGTCGATCCACACTCGGGGGTCACTCCTCCACGCGCAGGCCCTGTCTGTCCTTCCCTGATTTCACAAGACTTTGACATTGCACCTCTTTTCTCTTCCCTGCATCTTTTCCTTCCTTCACGCTTCAGTATCCGTCCCCTCCTGCCCTGGGCCCTTCCCTTGGCTCATCCCGACAGGCACCCCCCTTTCCACCCGGGTTTCCCAGCCAGGGTCTGAAGCCCCTCCACCTGCCACCGCTTCCACCGCACTTCACCGTGACCCTCCCCGACGATGACTGTGCAGCCCGATGAGTTCCCTGGACACTTGGAATTCTGCATCTTTGTATCTGAACTGCGGTTTCTTCCCTGAGACTTTCTTTTCTTCTCTTATCATCCCAAATGGCCTCGTCTCCTGATTTCCTTCCTGCCTCCAAGGGAACTTACTTATACTAAGTTTTCTTAAGGACTCCTTCGATGGCTTTCCTTTTATTTATACGGATGTACAGGAAATTTCTTTGCTGAAGCCTTCTATTTTTTTTTTTTTTTTAATCTTTAGCCAAGACTTTGGAGCCTCTTGCCTTGAATGTTACGATTTCCTGACTTCACCATCTGTGTGTCTTACTTACGTTGAAAACTCCCCCTCACTCAGACTTGGACTCTGCTTCCCTTGCCTCCTCCTCAAGTCCCCCCGAACCCATCACTCTTCCAGCCCTCGGGCCCTCCTGATGCCCAGGTCAGACCCCTGCATGGCATTCACGACACCACTCTCTTACTAAGCAACAGCCCCAGCCCACTGTCACATGCTGGGGATTCTTCCTCCAGAAAAGGTGTGCAACCCCTCCTCTTCTGACCATCTCCACCAGTAGCACAGCCACTTATTACATTGAGTTGGGTTACTGTAGAGCCTCCTAATTATTTTCTCTCCTTCGAATTTTGCTCGCCTTAAATCCATTTCCCAAACAGCAGCTTGCATGATCTCTTAAATTTTTACATTTGATTATTTTGTCTGTGGCTTAAAATCTTTCTGTGACTTTCCATTTGACAGGAAATCAAATCCCAGGTCTTGAGCATTTCTGTTAGACCCTGCAAGATCTAACCCTGCCTCCCTCCCCAAGCTCATTTTATGTCATTGTCCTCCTCACTCATGTGTGACTGAGCTAAACTCTCCTCCTTTATATATCCCTAAAAGGCTTCCCTTTTGTTGCTCTGTTGGCCTGAAATGTTCTTCTGCAGTAGTCTTCAATGAGACATTTCTCTGGAATCACAGGAAATGCTATTTCTCATGTGAATTTTCGCCCGACTACTCATAGTCCAAACTAGAACCCACTTGTGATATTGTCTCCTAGGCAATAATACTGTATTGCTTTACAGAACTAATCATGTGTCGTAATATGTTAAGAGGCCCTACAAGAGTAGTGAAAACCCGAGACACTTAGGTCGCACCACTAGTCTGGTCCTGACTCTGTGTCTTATTTGCCATGTGACTCTGGGCAAGTTCTTTAACTCCCTCAGTGCCTCCCTTTCTTTGTGAATAGTGATAATATGTATCTTTTCGGGCATTGGCAAAGAGGAAATGATTAATATTTGTAGAGTAAATAGAGTAAATGCAACAGAGTAGACACCGTATATGTGCTTATTACATCCATACATATGTTTATGTTTGTGCATAATTTACTTAATGTGTGAAGGCACAAAACTATCACCCGCCACAATTCTTGACCTATCACAAGCTGATAGTAAATATTTGCTTATTGAATTGATGAAATGTGCAGTGTACCTTATAATTAAGCGTCATTGATTTTCAGAGAAAAAAGGGATGTATTATAAGAATATGTGATCAGTTATAACATTTATATTTCAGTTTGTGATCCACCTAATAAAATTATTTAATTATATGTTTTTGAGAAAACCTCCAACATTTCGTCTTGCCAGGCCCCTACCTTCTAGCAAGTATGGCTTATCGTTATTCCCATTTTGCAGATGTGATACTCGGCCCCGAGAGTCTAAGGGCTCATACAAATCACAGAGTTAGTAAGTGATAGGATGATTCCACTGTCTCAGTGTCCTGGATCTCACTGCACGACTCACTGTTCTTATCTTTTTTGGAAATACCCAATGAACTTTGTGAATACTTTTAATAGGGTTGGTGCTATTACGTCTGTGAGGATTTTTGAATTTCACTTGGGGCAGGTATCAGGGTTGACATTCTCTGCTCCTCTGGCCTCCTTGTTTGTTCAGGGCTTCATCACTCACAGCAGTACCTGTCTGCCCTTTACCTTGTCTCCAACATTCCTCAGCCTTCTGTACGAAAGCCCTAGAGTGATCAGTTTTAAAAGGCCTCCCTTTGGGGGCACCTGGGTGGCTGAATCATTAAGTGGCTACCCTCGACTCAGGTCATGATCCCAAGGTCCTGGGATTGATCCCTGAGCCCTGTGTCAAGTTCTCTGCTCACTGGGGAGCCTGCTTCTCCCTCTCCCTCTGCTGCTCCCTCTCCTTGTGCTCTGTCTCTGTCAAGTCATAAATAAATAAAATCTTTTAAAAAATAAAATAAAAGGCCACCTGTTGTTCTTGATTCTTTCACATTACTTTCCTGGATTAGCCCTGGTATAAAAGGTTGTACCATCACATTTCAGAACAACTAGAAGTCTGTTCCTGTCCTTGACTTTGCCACTTTTCCACCTCGCTTTTCCTTAAGAGTGGCAAGCAGGTGGTTAGCTTGTCCTTGAACCTGCCCAGGTGTTACCATATCATTTCTGGATTCTGAATACATTTCATTGTTTGTTTTTTTTTTTTTTTTTCCTTCTCTAAAGGCTGAGAAAATCTGAGAACTGAAAGGGACTTTCCGTACGTAATTCAAGCCCCAAATTTATAATCAGAGAAACTGAGCTTCAGGAAGGGGAGTGACAGGCTCAGGGTTACAGTAGGAGTTAAGGGCTCAGAGGAAAATCGCTATTTGATCCTTAGTGCGCTTTTGTTACCAGTTTATGCATTTATGAAAGAGAAAGCAATGCAACTGGATTGGGACATACAAACCACAAATTCAAATAAAATGATGTGATTGATTTTCATGTTCACTTATATGTTTACTTTTTTATCTTTCACAGTTTAACAGCAATGCCCAGGATGTGAGCTGTTTTCAGCACCTTGTCCAAGCCAATGTGAGAAATAAGAAAGTGCTGAAAGATGCGGTGAATAATATCACAGCAAAAGGAATCACTGATTATAAGAAAGGCTTTAGTTTTGCTTTTGAACAGCTTCTTAATGTAAGTATCCATACCACCCTCTTTTCTCTTTTATTACTGAATCACAGCATATGAATTTCAATATGCTGGTCCTTACTACTATCAGGACTTCAATTACATAACAGTGCAGCTTTTCATTTAATTTAAAAGCAGACGTGTCCAGGCAGTAGAAATCTTTGAGCTACTTTTATGTTTGAAGCCAAGATTCAAAAGACCTACAAAATGTAGACATTCTTTTTCTTTTAGACCCCTTCTTCCATCATCTTTTAAAACTCTGTTTAAAAAGCACATTTGTAAGATAATTATTTTATTTTTATATGAGCACTTCCAACTTACTTGGCATATTTAGAATATCGTTTCCTTTTTGTTATCTCAATTGGGACTGTGTTTATCTGGATACTTGTGTTTCCAATCATCCAGTGGTCAGTGGGAATGCTTTAGTTTAAACATCTGTTTGGTTCTTAAAATTGTTTCTTAATGTACAGAAAGGTCCAAATGGCCCACATTAAGGTGAGGAGGACATACAATGCCAGAGTAGGAATTCCTTCCTCAGTGAAGTTCACCCTCCAAACAAATCACTCACCAGTGTCTCCATTTTAGACTCTCGATTCCAGCGTGCCTACTACCTGCCCCATACTATGTAGCACATATCTTACACTGCGGACTAGTGTTTGCAAGTGGCCGTGTCATCTGTTTCACTTTGAACTCTTCAAGTGCAAGGATTATCATTCAGTTTTTTAACTGTCATGAAGCAGTAGTATGGCAGTGGTTGAGCGTATGGACCCAACCTTTCTCTACGTTGGTTTCCTTCCTTAAACCATGGCACATACTCAGAAGGATTGTGGATAGAATTGTCCACAGAACCTGACACACAGCAAACATCATATGAGTGTGGGTTGTTGGCTTGGCATTGGAGTCATGATCATTGTGACTATCGTTAATGACTAGCACATGTCTGGTAGACTCAGCTCATAATTCATACCATATTTGCTGAGTCACTGAATAAGCCTTACATGTGCTCTTGTCTGCAAATCTGACTTGGTTGTTCCCTAAGTAAAGCTTCTAAAAACAGCTTTCAAGATGTCTGATTGGTGCTTCATCCGTTTGTTCATTCAGCCAATGTGTATGGCATGCCTCACAATTTCCTGCCACATTACTAGTGCTAGAATAGCAAAGGTAAATAATACTGGCTGATCTCAAGTATGTCTAGCATGATACGGTAAATTACCATTCCTAGTACAATGTGCCCTATTCGAGGGCATTCAGGGTGTGCTTACTTGAGTGGCACCAAAGGGGGTCAGGAAACTGTGGCATTTCCTTGAAAACAGGGTTTTGAAGAATGAGTAGAATCTCGGTAGGTAGATGAGAGATGGAAAATCATTTCAGATAAAAACAACAACATGGACAAAGGCATAGCCATATGAGATAGGATGGCACATTGGAAAAAAAAAAAAAACAACAGGTGCTTTGGCATGCCTGGGCTGTAGCAATGCAGGAGCTGTGAGAGGAATCAGAAGGCCACTAGATACCGGTTAATGAGGCATTTAGGAGCAAATGAAAAGTTTACAACGAGTGTTCAAAGTTAATTTGTTGTGTAAGTCCTGGTGTTGGAGTCAAAGCAAAGAAATGCTAAAAGGAGAGTGACATGGTAACTAATTGGATGGGGCTCTGGACTCACATCCTTGGTGGCTGGTGACACAGGAATCTAGACAGAGGGGCTGTGAGAGTGGAGATGTACAGATTGTTCATTTCGGGTATGCGGGGTTGGGGGTGGTGATGTTTATTAGGTAGCGTTAGAGAAGTAGTTGAGTGTTGCACTTTCCAGGGGCAGTATCTTTGGTAAAATGCATGTTTATTAAAATGATGTATGTTGAGTAGCAGAAGGATGAAAACTTGGAACTTGGGAATTCAGATGTAATTGACATGAGATTAAAATGTATTCTTTCTGTGGTAAAGAAATAGAAGTTGCTGGGTTTTTTCACAGTTTTTTTTTTCTTTTGAGTCAACTTAGATTTTGCTAAGTTGTGGCATTTTAGTTACATTCTCAATATTGTTAATGTGAGTGGTTCACTCTTATTCAGCTTTGAGTTGTGAAATGAGAAGGGGCCTCAAGCCTCTTGTAGAATTTCCGAGGCTGCCTCATCAGAGAGGCCACATTAACTCCCAGATTTACTACTAATTGCTGATTAAATATGATTTAACTCCTCTTGGCCTCTTGCACTGCCTCTACCACACTTATAAGTGATTTTTAATATGTTCTCACTTGTTCCCGAAATAAGTCTCAGATGTCCTGTTTTGCACATGTCCCTTATGTATTGCAGTTTTTCATTTTAAAATAATTTTCCCAGGGGCATTTGGGTGGATCAGGAGGTTAAGTAGCTGACTCTTGATTTCGGCTCAGATCATGATCCTTAGGGTCGTGGGATTGGGCCCTGCATCAGGCCCCGTGCTCAGCGAGGAGTCTGCTTGTCCCTCTCCCTCTGCTCCTTTCCCTGCTCTCTCTCTCTCTCTCTCTCTCTCTCTCTCAAGTAAATAAATAAATAAATTCTTAAAAAATAATAATAAAACGAGATTTTTTCCCAGATGTCATTACTTGCCTTATTCAAAGTTGAAGCATATCTTGTTACCTATTTCAAATCTTGTTACCTATTTCAAATACTTCTAGTCACTATCTTAATCACACAATGTCATTCTCTGGTTTTTGTTTGCCCTTGTAAAGTGTATCATTAAGATCCCTGAGCCAAGTATCAAATAGAATTAAATGTATCGCTTATCCCACAATACACCTTAAACTAAGATTTGAGTTAGTCCTCAGGGAGCATTTCATAAAATATTACAACTATACCGAGGTGCATTTTTCAGAAACAAAATTTATTCAGTGTGTATATGATAGATGCCGTGCTGTATACTGGCCACACGGTGACGCAAGGACACACAGGGATATACATAATATAATCTGTTGTGAAATAACATATAAAGTAATTTACCAACTCTGCAAATTGTCATTTTATTGAAATAGTCAAGTTCTTGCCTTTATTTAATTTGTTACAAATCCTTAAGGTTTAATTGTGGTGATGGTGTGAACCCTTGGAGAACTGCAAATCCTCTGACCAGGTGCTGACTTTGCTCTACCACACGTCTAGTAAGGAGGCTACTCTTGGGAAAAATCCTGGTGAAAACAAAACATTTCTTTATTCCCCCTTTTGTATATGTCCTAATACCTGTTTCTCTTGGGAAACATTATTATTTTAATTACACAAGCGATCAGTAAGACCCAGTGTGCCTACTTATACCGGTACTTGCATTCAGTAATAAAAATACCCCCACTACTTCCAAAAATGAAACCAAGTCCTTATGTAAAATCTTTACTTAATCACTTTTATGTAACAGTCCTTTAGATACATATTATTTTTCCTATCTTCCATAGCCAGATAAAAAGAAATCCTCAAAGAAATTAATTTTAGTTAAGGGATTTCAATGCCTTTCACAAAAGTATTTTGATGATAAAATATGTAACTTTTTATATAGCCAAGTTTTCAGATGGCTTTCTTCCAAGATAAGAACTATGCTTGAATGTGACAAATCGTATTAGTCAATACTTGCATTTTCACAATACTTGGTTAAAAGCTTTAACTGCCAATGTTCTAATGGCCTAATCAATGGGGTGAGATTATATGAAACAGGATCTTTTCATCAATAGAGTATAGTATTGTCTTGATTAACTTTTACAACGGGAAATGGGATTTTTCTTCTTTGAAAAAACAGAGTACAGACTTTCAGCAAGCCTAAACACTGCACGAGAGTTAATGATTTTTTTTTTATCAAAAATAATAGTCATTTAAAGGCCACAGCTAGTGCTGGCCAATCTGGTAACCACAATCCCATGTGGCTTTTGAGATTTAAAAAGTGCCTGGTCTGAATTGAAATGTGTTGTAAATATAAAATATACAGCAGATTTGAAGAGCTACTATGAAAGAAAAAAAATGTAGATTCCCTCAATAATTTTATAGATTTCATGTTGAATTGATAATATTTTGGATGACCGGGTAAAATAAAATACATTAGTAGAATTCACTTCAGAGATTTCTTCATACTTTTATTAATGTGGCTATTAGAAAGTCAAAATTACAAATTTGGCTTGCATTATATCTCCATTGAACAGCACTGACCTGGAGGCTTGGTGTATTCAAAGAAGCTGAGCATTCATAAATTAGTATAAATAATCTTTTATTCTTAACACATTTGAAAACACATTTTCACAACAGTAGAAGCTTGAGATTGTAATTTCAGACCTCAGGGAAGCCCATCTTTCTAAATTAGTTGTTCATTTTAGTGGCCCTTTGGCGCTAATCCATTGTTTTCCTACATCTGACTCTTGGGAGATCTTAAAGTTTAAGAGAGGATTTGCCATTGGAATCGAGTCTTTCAGAATTAGAATATGTGTGGTGAGGATATTTGGGGTTAGGTATTGGCATTTACAAAGAGCATCAGGTGTTAAGGATCACCCAGGAGTTTATAATTTTGGAGAGGTAAAGGGAATAAAGTAGGATGAAAAAGAAAGAAAGGGAACAAAAATATTCATAAATGGATTGAAAATATATGTAGAGGGACGTGCACATTTTTCATTCATACAAATTATTTGTTTCTGGTACAAATTATAGGGAAATAAAATTGATGCAATAACCATTAATTTAAATTCCATTTATTAATCAACCATGGAGAGGTTATTATATGCTGGGCTCTTGAAGATCAAAAAAAGATAAAACTTCGTACCCTTATGGCACTTAAATTCAATCAGGGGAAGCCAGCAATAAACAAATAAAATAGAAACTATGTACATAAAAGAATGTAAAATACTATGAAGAAAAATACAACCTGGGAGAGAGACAGCAATTTAAAACATAGTTTCCAGTAAAGTCCTCACTGATAGGAGACATTTGATCAAAGACCCAAAGGAAGTGAAACCTATGAGTATCTGGCGGATGGGAAGAGGCCCTTATAGGGACGGGCTGGGCCTGGTCTAGGAAGTGGTTCTTTGGCATATACTTACTGAACAAATCTTTCACCTACTACTTGCAACCTGTTCATGCTCTTTAAACATTGTCTTATATTCCTTACCTTTTATTGTGAAAGACAGACTTTTTTGTTTGTTTCCCTTACAGTATAATGTTTCCAGAGCCAACTGCAATAAGATTATCATGTTGTTCACGGATGGAGGAGAAGAGAGAGCCCAGGAGATATTTGCCAAGTACAACAAAGACAAAAAAGTGAGTGCAATTTTTTAGGATTTTAATCTTAATGTAGGTGGTTTTTAAGGAGACCATCAGGGAGGGGCAATAAGAGGAGATGTTAGTGTTGCTTATTATAAAATCATACAGATCATGGATTATAAACCATTGGCTAAATTACAGAATTACTGGGGCACCTGGGTGGCTCAGTGGATTAAGCATCTGCCTTTGGCTCAGGTCATGATCCCAGGGACCTGGGATCGAGCCCCACATCTGGCATCCAGCTCAGTGAGGAGCCTGCTTCTCCCTCTCCCTTTTCCTGCTGCTCTACTTACTTGTGCGCTTTCTCTCCTCCCTGCCAAATAAATAAATAAAATCCTTTAAAAAATAAATTACAGAATTATTAAGCGTGATATTTTATGTGATCCATACTTACCTTATGTCTAATTTATTAATAAAATAGTTTGGGCCTGTAGAATCCTATTTGATTCTTATATATAAATTCTGTATTAGAAAATGTTACAGGAAGAGAATAACCAGAAGAGAATGGAAAAATAGGAACAGTTTGAACTTTTCTAGGATAAATTTATGATCATTTAATTATTAAAGATTGTTGTAATAATAAAACTTACTACAGATGCCTAAAAATTATCTGCACAATGTTCTGTAGATTTACAGATAAAGCAGTTTATAATAGCAAAAACTGCATCCTCATTTGAAAACCTTTTGATTCTTGTTTATTTGTATCTAACTTAAAAGTAAAACACTTATTTTACCAGCAAAATGGTTTTATTCTGGAATAGCAGAAGAATTTGAACTCAAGATGTGCAAACCATGTACTCGTACCAAAGGAAAGGAACACTACTCTATAGGGAAAAAAACGTGGAAGTTGGCAAGGGGCTGCTTTGAGCAAAAGTCAGAGTTGAGGGTAGTAATGGTTTCTTGTTGGCTGAATTGAGGTGTTTTGTTACTGGCTGAACTCATTGCTGGACAAGGAGAAACTCTTTATCCTGCCGAAGTAGTAAAGTAAGCATCTTCTGTTGTAAATGCAAAGTGCCTCTCCTTTTTGGGGTCTGCCACTGATGAGGGTTAGTGGGGCATGACAGCTCCTCCTTCCCCGTCTGGCCTCCCAGCACCATTGAAAACGAGGTTCCCTTTATTCATTTGTACAGTTTCAAGAAAATAGTTCAGACAAATTCTTTTATATGTAACATTTTAAATGGTGTGCTATATCAATATGCAATGAGGAATGTGGAGACAAGTATTTTGAGGTTGGAATGTATTTGTTTCAATGATGGTTTAATTGCAGAGAAGAGTATTATTGTAGGGAGACCTGACTATTTTGAATGTTCATCCATGTAGCTAAACCTGCTGATATTGTGTAAAATATCAACTGTAACTATTTCTCTAGCAGTCCTACCATCAGCTTATTTCATCTTTCTTACTCTTTGCATTTGATAAGAGAGTGATCCTCAACTTGCTTTTTTAAAATGCTAAGGATTCATTTTTTTTTAAAAAATGATAGGTTTATAAGATTTTTTTTTTACGTTTCAGGAATTCCAACAGAAATTATATATTTGTCCAGAAGAAGTCTCTTCTGAGTAAAATGCCAGTTCACTTTGCTTTTAATTGGCGTTTTCACCATTTAGAGAGGTGAGCTCATCATGAGCTCTAGTGGACTGTTTTATATGCATTTCAGAAATTAAAAGGGGAATGGAGAAAGGTGAATTAATATATTTAGATAGTTTTGCAGACTCAACATTGTGAATAATTTTGTACAGTATTGGTGAAAATTTTTGGAACACTTTGAAATGTCCTTAGGTGTTTTTTAGCCTATATGTGATGGGAATATGATTGAAGAATTGAAAACATATCCACGCATATAACTTCAAATTAATTACAAACCTTTTTAACACATAACTCTTTCTCTTTGAATACTACATATGTTAGTATGTAGTTAGTATCTACATAATTATGTTATGACATAAGTTGAATACATTGGTTGAGGGGTTTTTTTTCCCTAAATACGTGGTGATTTTAATTTCTTTTGAAAAAGTTAATAAATTGAACTGTTGAGTGAATACTTACAAATGATAACTTAATGTTATGAATATTTCTTAGAAATTCCCAGAACTAAAAGTAATGGGAAGATGTGGGTGTATGGATCTAAGAGACAACGTATAGTAGTTACCTTATTTAGTAACTTACCATTTTTCAAAATTCAGAGCAATCATTGCCCCTTAGAGGATGTCCCTGACTCTCCTCTCCCCTTCAGGCTTGTTTGCATGCTTGTGCTCTGGCATCAGTCCTACATGTCCTTTACACTGTACTCTACCCATGGGATATCTCCTTTGTCTGCTCTCTGGATTACTAGGTCCTACAAGTCTAGGCCTGTGTTTTAACTCTGAACTCTAGGTGCCCAGCAGAGAGCTCAGATTGGAAATCATTCTTAGAGACTGTCAAACAAAAGTTGAAAGGAAGCATGATTTCTATTATAGGACAAATACATAATTATATAAATAACTTGGGGCAAGGAATATTCAGCTTATTTAACTATTCTAAATAAGTCTAACATTACCATATTTTGAAGAGCTCAAGTAAAATAAAATAAATTTAACCCAAAATTCTACTGTGTCTCAAAATCCTACTAGGTAATCTTACTCTTATAATTTGGAAGAGACTTTTTAACACCTTAAATTACTCATAATTTTAAGTATACTTTATTACTTTATGATAGAAGTATGTAAGTACAAGCCCCACTATTCATATCGTTTTTAAATGAATACATGTTTAGATAAACCATCTTTTACTTTATTATATCATCCAAACAAACCACCAGGAATCTCATTCAGTTCTGGGTATTTCTCTTTGTAAAGCAAGAATTTCTTAAAGGAATATAGCAATGAATTTCACATTTCATATCAGAATTTGTATCTAAGATGTATCTTGGTTTTAAGGCATTTATATTATATTCTAACAAGTTTAAATAAAAGAATACAAATGTATAAAAAGAGAAATGATTTTCATCTAAACTTGTAATTTTTCTTCTTCTTCTGAAATTGTATTTGCATCCAGGATTAACACAATAATATGTCTTAGAGGCATTTATCATAAGGGGTTATTTTTCCTTTTTTTTTTAAATACAAGAGGAATTATGTCATACGAAAAGCAGTTGTTTTCTACCTTGTCACAAATTGTTTACTTGAATAAATGAGGAATTTACTAGTTTAAAGCCACTTTTCTATGTATACATTCTAAAAATTTCCAGTCTAAATATTAATATCTTAAAACACTGCTTCTCATCCCCTTCACCTTTTATAGGAACTCAACTTTTTAAACAAAGCATTTTGTGACATGCTAAACCACATAATAAATGATTCATATCACATTCACTTTTGTAAAACTAATGAATCTAGTCTTTTTCAACAATCCTGCTGTTCACTGACATATTGACATATTGACTCCTATGCTTTATGGACACACTTTTCTTAGAGCCACACACCTTCCAAAATGCCAAAGCAATTTTGGAAATGAATTAGCACTTTGTTTTGGCAATTTAAATGCTATTTTTGCCTAACACAAAAAGTAAGGTGTTCTTGGAATCAGATACTGTATTGGTTCTGTGATTCTCATCTCAGTGGCTATAGTAAAGTTCTGTAATAAGTACACGTACACATTATGCTTACCTACATATCCAGATATATCCACACATATGTATATCTATTTTGAATGGGTGTCCCCTCTGTCCAGTGTATCTCCAGGAACAAGAGACCATGTGTGCTACATTGGCATGAGATTTCTTATGTAAAGTTGTATGAATCAAACCCAACAACGTGGTTGAGCAGTAAATGAGGAAATAGAAATCTTCAACTTCAGATCAGGTTGTTTAGATGTACACACAGGTATGGATGTACACACACACACACACACACACACACACACACACACACACATTTTAAGAATGAAAGAGCTAGGGATCCCTGGGTGGCGCAGCGGTTTGGCGCCTGCCTTTGGCCCAGGGCATGGATCCTGGAGACCCGGGATCAAGTCCCACGTCGGGCTCCCGGTGCATGGAGCCTGCTTCTCCCTCTGCCTGTGTCTCTGCCTCTCTCTCTCTCTCTCTCTCTCTCTCTCTCTCACTGTGTGCCTATCATAAATAAATTAAAATTTTTTAAAAAAAGAATGGAAGAGCTAATTTATTATTCTGTATTATAGATTAGTAAAGGGATACACACACAGGGAAAGCTGACAGATATAAAACAGGGAAATGATTATTGATGGAGATCCTTGAAAGAGGAGTCACAGAGAGATAACAGATCATAGATTTCTTATTTGACCAAGCAGGAATTGTATTTATGGAAACATTGCTCTCTCACATTTCTTATGCACTCTGCTTTGTTGCTCAATGGCTTACCACATTTCCTAATGTGGGAAAACTATATTAAACAAAAATTTTGTGTCTTGGTATTTGCATGTTCTGTAGCCACAATACTGAAAATGATTTTAAGTCAGATCTTTGAGTATATTTGTATTTTGTCAAGACAACATTTACATAGTTAGTTGTTTATGTGAAGGACGTATGTGTGTGTATAGTTTGTATATATACCTACTAAAAATGGCATGTATATATCTAAAATTTTTTTCACCATCTTCAATAGGACTTCAAATGGTTGTGGATGAATTTGAGGATCCCTTTCTAACTTGTCCTTCGTATTCAGAATTCCCCACCTTCCACCCTCCCACCCAATTTGCAATATTTGCAGCTCATAGATACTGATACAGAAGATAATTGCCTGTCTTTGTCATGTAAAGAAGTGTATGACACAAAATGTTCAGTATTTTTGCTGTAAGCATTTTTCTCATAGACATCTTTGCCACAAGCATTTTCACTGCAACCATTTTCACCTTATAACTAAATGGGCAGAAGGCAGTTTTGCCACTAAAGATTTAAAAAAAAAAAACTTGATTGACAGATCAGTTTGACAGTTTAGTTTCTCAAACTGGTTAATAGTTTGATTTCTTTTCACCATCAATGCAGCATGCATTAATGGATTGTATTCCCATTTCCGTGTTACATGCCTGTTAGTCCTCATAATGGTGTATATCCATTTCCTCTAGAACTTTGGAATGTCTTATCACTGGACATGTACCAGTATGCCAAGGAAAAACAACTGTGTAGAAGGCTTTCACAATACACACATAAAAAATACAAAGTGCAGTAACAAAATGCATCTTAGTGTTTGGAAACTGATTCCTCTTTTATAAGATGAAGTAAGAGATTTTAGCAAAAGAATAAAATTATGATGCCAAAGGAAGAGACAAATCAACAAGCAAAAAAATCCCAGAAAAGTATAACACTGAATGAAAGACTTCAAAGACCAGTGCTTAGGTTTAACCCACAGAATAAAAGCAGTGAGTTTTGTAGTATTGCTCAGAGAATGTATTCAGGTATACTCGTTTTCCATGTTTCATAATCTTTTTAAATGAATGATGCTCTATAATTTTCATTATTTTATCTTCTATAGTAAAATTGCCTTAAAGCCAATACGTATGCAGTGAAATGTTTGCAGTGAAATTGCTTGCAGGAAATATGTTTACAGTGAAACTATCCAGAACCATGTGTGACAGACCAGTTCCATACTTGCAAAATTAGAATTTGTTGCATAATAAATTTATTATCAACTCAGAATTTCCCTAGCCACTTTATCTTTCAGATGGCCAGTGGGTAAATATAAAATTTGATAGATTTAATAAAATAAAAACTTTACTCTTAAAAATTCTGTATTTGATTCTAACTTTATTTTAAAACATGTTCTTTAAAGAAGTTCAGTCGTGGCTTTATAAATAGGAAAATTACAAAGTCATAAAGTTCGATGAGCTTTAAAAGAAAGGTCTGAAAACTGCTCTTTGAATTCGGTCTTTTCCCCCAAGCCTCTTGCTTGGCATAAATGTGGCTGCTGAATGCTTCATTTCCATCCATTCTTCATCCAGATGACATTAGAAATCATTCAGAGCAACCCAGGTAGGTGTGATGAGGCACATCCGGAGAGCTGATGGATGAGGCTGCAGATATACAGCACAATTTAATGAGGCCAAAAGGTTCGAGAATTAGAACAAAATGTTTGGGTTCCTTCGAAATGTCTTACTCTTGGGAATCAATCTACCTGATTATAGATAGGTACAGCTTTAAAACTGAGTCCGAGTTAATCTCCTCACACAGCTGTTCCATATTAAAACACATTCACTTTATAATCTTTACCTGCAGCAATGCCATTCCTTAGGGTTCACCCGTGTGTATGACACTTCCTTAAAAATGGTGCCAAAACTGAAATGAACTCTATCATAAAGTCCAAACAAATGAATAAAGGAAAGTGAAACCAGACACAGAGTTGAAAGATAATTCCCAGGCCTTGCAAAATTAAAAATACTTGATTTTCTGTAGAATAGCAAAAGGATTGGTTAGCAATGCACACTTAAGATTTCTAGCCAGAGAATCATCTTCTGATTTTTAGCTTAATTCTCAGAATTAGTCGAGAAATGCAAAAGCATCAAGAATTTATAAAATGAAAATTTCAAAATAAATTGAATAAGAAGAACAAGTGGAAAATACAATAGATTAATTTCACACTAAAGAATGCGCACCTAAAATCGTAATAGGCTGGCAGTAGCTGCGTTGTTACTTTCATTATCTAGAAAACAATTAGCAGCGTGTTTCCTAATTTCTTGCAGATCCAGAGGAAAATAATCTGTAGCCTAAATCTAAAGCAAGTTAAAATAATAGCATCTGCCTGTGTGTTTTATATATAACAGTGAAAATTGTCAATTAATTTTTTCAGCAGATGGTAAGGAAAATATTTGTTGCCTTCCCTACTGTCTGCCGGCTTCTGCATCGGGGCAAGAGTGAAGCCTTTGGAAGCAACACATGAATATACGCAGCATTCAGATTTTCAAATAGGCAATCCTTCAACAAATGCACTGCTTCTAGAAGGTTTCCTTTTAGGTATTTTGCCACCTTCCACAGTTACCAAGGGTTTTTCTGCTTTAGAAGAGAAAATATCTTTGTTGATAACAATCAAATATGTTATTTATGCTGGGGTTACTAAGAGTTGAAAACAGTAATTACCAGTAACGCTGGCCCTGCCGGTAGAGAGATTATCCATTGAAAAGGCCTGTTGTGCGTGTGCGTCTGTGTCCTCCTGACAGATTTATTTACATTTGCTTCTCTTTGTATAAAATTAATGTTGACAGTTTCCTGAATTAAGGAAAAATATTATCAGATAGATAAATTCTCTTCAGGTTTGAGCGATACTATGACCACGCATTTTCCAGAATGTTTGATATTTAAGGTCTAATGAGGACGAAGGCAGGTGTTACACGAACACAGCGCGTGGGGAGGCCTAGAGGGCGGGTGCGGCGGATGCGCTTGAATTCCTGTCGGGATGGAATGCTGTCGCCTACCCGGCAGCCGCCCGGTGCCTCGGTGAGGGCTAGACCCGGAAAGGCACGCTCTTCTGCTTTGCCCAAGGCTGCGTGCTGCCCCCCTCCAGGGAGCACCCCCTTTCCCACAGACTCTGGAGCTTCGTGTCTCTGCGTGCTCTGTCCACTTGTTCTCCCAGATTCTGCTTTTGATTATCTTAATTATTTAACTGTTCACTTACCTTGCACTCCGCTCTATGAAGGAATTTGTCCGAATAACACTTTACTTTTTTTAAAGATTTTATTTATCTTTTCATGAGAGACACAGAGAGAGGCAGAGACACAGGCAGAGGGAGAAGCAGGCTCCATGCAGGGAGCCCGACGTGGGACTCGATCCCGGGAATCCGGGATCACGCCCTGAGCTGAAGGCAGGTGCTCAACCACTGAGGCTGCCCACAACACAACTTTAAAAAGAAAAGCAAAATGCGTAGTCACGTAGGTTTTGTATACATGATCTTAAGGAATCGAACGGATGTTTCTGTCCTGTCTTACATGTGGGTGTATAAACATAGATACGTGCCTTGGGGTTATGTTGCTATTTTACATTTATCGACAATTTTTTTAAACATTTTATTTATTCATGGGAGACACAGAGAGAGAGAGAGAAAGAGAGAGACAGAGACAGAGGCAGAGACACAGGCAGAGGGAGAAGCAGGTTCCATGCAGAGAGCCTGATGTGGGACTCGATCCCAGGCCTCCAGGATCAGGCCCTGGGCTGAAGGTGGCACTAAACCGCTGAGCCACCCGGGCTGCCTTATTTATCGACAATTGTAGTGACTTATTCTCACATTATCAGATGATGAGGTGGGCTTGAGGCTCTAGGAAGTAGGGCTCATGCTGGTTTGTAAAAGTACCAGTGAGTCCTTAGAGGCTGGCCCGGTGCTTGATGCACTGCAGTGGCTAAATATTTACTGATATGTTGGAAGTATCAGTAAATGTGCAATAAATAGGCTCCTAAGGTGGTAAACTATAAATAATTCAAAGATGGAAGAAAATCCAATAGGTTTGTTCTTTTTTTAAAAGATAATCCTTTAAAACAATATTTGTTTCCTTTTAATTGGAAGTGAAGCAGAATTGTGTTCCACTCTGGTACATATTATCTTATAAGGAAGGAGGGTTTAAGCGTATATAAAAAATGGTTGTATTGATGGCATCTTTCCATTTAATCAGTCTAACACATACTTCTTCATGAGTGTTCTCATTATTAGTGTCAGTGAAGTATTTGGCGTTACCCAAGAATATCTGAAATAAATCAGTATATTGCTTATTTTCTGACGTCTTAGCTGATGATAGTCTTGGCAGAGCTACAAATTGCTTGGAAATACAATGCACCCATACTTATTCCTCCTTTATCAGGAACTATAAACGTATGCAGAGGGAAGGAGAACTAGACATTACTTATTAGCTGATAATGTGAGGCTGATTCATTTTAATTGTTATTAATAAGTTTTAAATACTCACATAATCCCAAGGCATGTATCCCTGTTATTATGCACCAGCATGTAGGACATGGGAGGGAAGTATCTGCCCAGTTCCTTTGTAGGCTCATGTATGCAAAACCTATGTGACCACTGCATTTTGTTTCCCTTTATAAAGTGATTTGGTGTTATTTCCTTGAACACATTCAGTAGGCCTGGATTAAACTCTCGACCCTGTCTCAGCATAGGAAATTTCATAGAGATATATCTCCTATGCCCACAATGGAATTTAGACAATATTGACCTCTTTCCTTTAGTTCATTGCTAAATGTAATAAAGCCAGCCAAAGTCGTTTCTCTAGAAAGGTGTCATTCTGAATTAGAGTTCTTTTTGAGGTATGGAAGGCTAATGTCTCACTAGTGGAAAAATGTCATCCCGCAGAAATCTGATAATTTGACCAGAGAAGTTGTAGTACCCCTCCCCCGCCCATTACCATAGGTAATATTGACTGAACTTAAATTTTTCCATGTAACATAAAAGCTTTTTATATATCATTTCATTTACAATGGGGATAATCATATGATCAAAATATTTTTATGACCATCATCCTTATCCCCATTTTGGAAATAAGAAAACCAAAATGGGGGAAGTTAAATAACTTGTTGAAAGTCCTACAGCTACCAAGTGGCAGAGTCAAGAATTTAAATGATCTACGGTCCAGATTTCATAAGCTCACATGGAACGTGCCTCGCCAGTCATCGATCTCTGTCTTCCGGGCAGCCTGGTGGGCTGTGCCAATCATCATCTGCCCACCCAGGAGCCTGCCTTGTAGTCCGGCAGCAGGACTTTTGCTCTAAGTTGGGGGGGGGGGGGGGAGGCATGCTTCTCGCCGCATTAAGAGGTTAAGACGGATTAAACTAAGCCATCAAAACTTTGCAGACTGCGAGTACCTTTCAGATCATTGGGCTTTATAAAATAAATTAAGTGTGAAAGGTGAATGTGGACACTTTTATTTATTTCATAATGCCACGAAACTAGGCATGTGGGTTATTTGAATGCTCAGGATCCTGGTCCACTTGTGAATTATGGAAACCACTGTAGAATTTTCTCCTAAAATATCCACTCCAATCTAGTATTTGTATAGGCTTAAGGCCAAAAATTTTAGTACACACATAAATTAATAAAACCCATTTCTGACATCATTTTTCTAACATGTTTCGATAGCTGAAGTTTTTATTTTAGTTTTATTGGCCTCTTTTCTTCATAGTCTCATTTCCATTATTCCTTGGAGATTTGCCTATTGTAAATTAAACTTGAACTCTGGGTAACTGATAATTGTTGAGGTGACAGTTTCCAGTAACTGGGTTCTGCTGGGAAAAAAATTCCTATGGCTTTTTAAAATAGGTTGACCCCTGTGGCTTTGGAAAAATCTTAATTGAAGACAACTATTTTCATCTTCAACAAACAGAACAAAACAAAACAGATTAGCAGAAGTCCAGAATTGTAGGATAAAGTTATAAAACAGTGGTATATTGTAAGGAACAAATTAACAGTATATTTTAAATAACCAAATATGCTGTTAATTGAAAGTTTTCTCTGTTCAACTGGACCAGCCTTGACATACCAACATTAGACAGTTGGAAGCACAATATTCTGTTCAGAAAAAAAAAATTGGTTTTTGAAGCAACTGAAGGCAGAATTATGTAATTTGTAACTAATTATAATGACTGACCTTTAAGAATTTTAACTTTATTAACTACACCCTCAAATTACTGTTGCGTTTTTTAATATGCTTATGTAATTAAGCATAAATCAAGACTTGGGAGAAATTTTTCATTCTCTAGAAATAATAAAGTACAGAAAAGGTATAGACATAAAGTATACTTCATTTTGGGGCACCTGGGTGGTTCTCTCTGCCTTTGGCTCGGGTCATGAACCTGGGGTCCTGGAATCGAGTCCCACATCGGGTTCCCTGCATGGAGCCTGCTTCTCCCTCTGCCTTTGTCTCTGCCTCTCTGTGTCTCTCATGAATAAATAAAAATATTTTTTTTAAGTATACTTTATTTTGCTTCAAAAAGTTTGTTCGGCTTCATTGAAGGAGTCTGAATAACTTAAAATGAAAAGATACAGAATTTACCATAAGTATAATGAAACTGCCCAAATTTTCAAAATGCAAAATGACTATCAGCCTAGTTTTGGCTCTATGTTAAAATGAGCATATTTAATTTGAATGACACCAAAGCTTATCTTAGATCCATCTGGTAAGAAGTTGAAACCATTTGGGTACCTGGCTGGCTCAGTAAGTTAAAAATCTGCCTTTAGATCAGGTCATGATCCCAAGGTCCTGGGATCTAGTTCCTCATTATGCTCCCTGCTCAGCAGGGCATCTGCTTCTCCTTCCACTCCTCCCCTCTGCTTGTGCTCTCTCTCTCTCTAATAAATAAATAAAGTCTTAAAAAAAAATTGAAGCCACCCAACCAGCTATTGACTTTTTTTTTCATTTGATGTTTATTTTCATTTATATATGAGGCCTTATATAGATGCAATAGATAAATACTGTTTCAACTCAGTCAAATGTGTATTCAATACTACCTCCCCCTGTTATTTCTAGTAAAGACCTGATGTCCAGCATGATTATTTTTAAGTCCATCTGTGACTGTATATGTCTCATATACAACCTAAAGAGGCCAGCATTTTGGAACATGAGCTTAACTAAAATCCAGATTAGTGGAGAAACATTTAACAGATTTTCTAGAAACATTTCAGTTATGAAGTTTCTGGTATGAATATGTTACATGAATCCAGTATTGTGATTACAAATGTACTACTGGGCATGAGTAAAGAAATTTTTCCTCCACAAAAGTTGACTTTGCTCTGATGAAGGCATAGTTTACAGTTAAGTAATTTGCTTAATTTAGACTTTAGATGAAATAATTAACTTATGTGACTGCACATTAAGTATTTTTAGTTATTTTATGTCTTTTTATTTTTTTTTTAAAGATTTTATTTATTTATCCATGAGAGACACAGAGAGAGAGGCAGAGACACAGGCAGAGGGAGAAGCAGGCTCCATGCTGAGAGCCCAACGTGGGACTCGATCCCAGGACTGTGTGATCACGCCCTGAGTCAAAGGCAGATGCTCAACCGCTGAGCCACCCAAGTGGCTCTCTTTTTATTTGTTTTTATATTAGACTATGCAGGTATACTAAGAAGAAAAGAACTCTAAAAATATACATCCTTAAGAATGTAATTTACCTTAATTTTTTACACCGTGCATACTTCAAGGAATTACTTTTGATCTTTCCCCCAAATTATAGATAAATAAGAATAGTAAATTTCAAGTGGAAAACATCAGAGGAATGAGGATATAGCAATCAGCTCCTGTGGACTTGGCATTTGGAATTTTAGAGACAGTTCATTCACTGCTCCACAGGGTGGCAGTAACATAGCATAGAGGAGGAGAAAGAACCTACTTAAAATTCGAAGTGGAAAGTTAGAGTGCAAACAGAATCTTTTAAATTTCAGCATTTATTATGAACATGCCTTATAACGTGTATATTGCACATGTTTATGAAATCAAAGAAGTTAATATTCTTACTACATAATTAGGCAGAATATGTAAGGCAAAACTAAATGCCACATGAGTTATGGCAGTTGGGATTAGATAATTTTCCTGTTGGTTCCCTCATTGTTACATAAAGAATTGAAAAGCTAGGGTGCTTTATGTTAAAATTTTTCTCAACCAAGTGTATATTTATAAAATAATTTCAAAAAATTTTAAGTGGTCTATAAAATCATTAAAATATATATGGGATCCCTGGGTGGCGCAGCGGTTTGGCGCCTGCCTTTGGCCCAGGGTGTGATCCTGGAGATCCGGGATCGAATCCCACATCGGGCCCCCGGTGCATGGAGCCTGCTTCTCCCTCTGCCTGTGTCTCTGCCTCTCTCTCTCTCTCTCTGTGACTATCATGAATAAATAAATAAAAATCTTTAAAAAAATATATATATATATACAATACAAGTGTTTGGGGGGGGGGTAGTGCGTGCATGTGCATATATGTGTATCTACCAAGAGAAAAATAAGCATCTTAGGTATTTTAGAAAGATCTTGGAAATATTGTAATGGTAAAGCAGTTGCAGAAATTATAAAAAAGTTGAATTTATAATTCTTAAGACTTTAGTCACTGTGGAGAAGAAAATTTCAGAAATATAGTGTGAAACAACATCTACAATAAGGCAAATAAAAATTAAATGGTACAGATTATAAAGTTATAATATGGGAATAATTCAATCCGTTAATGCAGCTTTTATTCAATAGCCAAGGAGTTGTGTGGCAAATGAACACAGAGAGAGGCACACACACACAAACAATGTTAGGGTGCTTTAAAATTTTAAAACTCTACATCCAGCTCTGAGTCTAAATTTCTTAATTTGGACATCTTCAAGATCTTCATGTATGCAAATCTGGGGGTTAGGCAAAACTTTTGTAGTAAAACAAAGCAACAGTATTTTTGGTATTTGGGGAAGTTTTTGTTTGTTTTCTTACTAGTATGTGTTTTGGTTGAGTTATGTTTATTTGGACTATTTGGTGAATAGCATCAGTCAAAATCACATAGTGTATGTCTGAGTGTAGCCTCTGTGTTAGTAGAAGTGCTTGCCTTCCAGGGACATCGATATAATTCATTTAGTCTTACTTATTTCTTTATACTGAAAAGTATTTCATGGAAAATATTTTACCAGAACACTGTTGTGGTAAGAAAGACACTAAGAAAAAGCAGTGCTGTAAGTTGAAAACTTGAGACATGCTTTCAAATGTTCATTGTGAAGGAGATCTCCCATGTGCTTTCTGGAGCATCTGGGTTTTTTCCCCTGCCCTTAATTCATGTGACAATTGTTTAAGGTATAGCAGTGCAATTGAATTATCAGTAGGGTGACATACTTGTTTACAAAAATATTTCCATTTAGGAGTAAGTTCAACTCTGTTAAGAGGTAACACTACATTGAAATATGAGCTGTATAGACAGCCCCCAAAATAAATTTTTAGATTTTAAGAAAATGAAATTGGTATGTTTTACCGAATAGGAGGAGTTGATAGGTGTCACCGACTTCTGTTAACCTAGCAGGAGTCACTTGTCCTTAGAATTTGAGATGATTAAAATTCAGATGTGTCCACCAAATGGCTGAGGCAAGCATGGACAACTGAAGGGTGGCTCACATAAAATAAGTGAAACAGTAACATCTCCAATGTACATTTTGGGGCAAGGATTGTTATGAAGTGATCTCTGTGTGGCCAAGACCAGTAGAGGAACAGAAAACAGATGTGAAATCTCTTTTGAGATTTGCACTCTGTGGTAATGTGCAAAGATGAAACAGGCGAAACAATTAGAAAATGTCAGTTCAAACAGTCAATCGACATGAATTAGGGAAAAGCTGTTAACATAGTTCAAACCAGAACATGAATTCATGGAAAAGTGATTTTCTCCATGTTTATCTTTGGAAACGGCTAAAATGTTTCACTGAAAATATTGGTTTACTTAGATTACTAACTTGGTAAAAATCAATATATCCTAAGTATCCATTTTATTAAACATTTGTTGACTCTACATTTATTCTCTATATTCTTATATAATTATGAAATTATAGTATTTTCGAAATTAAACACAGTAGTTTCTGATAAACATTTATATTACTGTAATTTAAAAACTATCTCAACTGAATTTTTAAAATATTTGCATATTTTATACCACATTAGCGACAGTTGAAATTTTGATTCTCTTTAAAAATCTTAGGAGTTTAACATACTTATTTATATATGCTAATCATATTTTCTAGAAAGTGATATAACAACATCATAATCATATATGTGCATACTAAATATTTTCATGGTGCGAATGTAGTGAAACTATCACTAAGTATAATTGCCTTAAGCAAGTAAAAGCATAATGACCATCCTTATAAAGAGATACTTAAGAAATAGGAATTATTATTTTTACTTATGATTATTTTTGCAGTGACTAGGTATGTGGATGTTTTAACTAGGCAAAATTGGTTGGGCCTAAAAGATGCCATTTCTCTTAATGAAACCTCAGTCATGATTCTGACATTGGATCATGACACAGTGCAGGGCACCCAAGGGCTGTCTTAAATTTAGTAGCTGAAGTCCAAGCTGAGAGTAGGTTATGTGGTTTCTCCCCGGTGACTTCTTGAAAGATGTACTGGCCTCGACTTGTCATCTTAATCACCTGAAAAGCCTGCTTGTATTTGTCTTTTGCTTTAGCTCTTTTGTGTTGCCATTCAGTTAAATTTTTGTGTCCTAACAGATCCCTGTGTTTAAATTCACCAGGTACGTGTATTCACATTTTCAGTGGGTCAACATAATTATGACAGAGGACCTATTCAGTGGATGGCCTGTGAAAATAAAGGTAACAGATCTGTTTTCTTGACCATGTTTTAGTACTAAAACAAAATTGGAAGTTGTTGTTAGTTCTACATATTATCATTTAAGATTAAGTTGTAGCTAATGGGGACGCCTGGGTGGCTCAGCAGTTGGGCCTCTGCCTTCAGCCCAGGGTGTGATCCTGGGGTCCCGGGATCCAGTCCCACGTCGGGCTCCCTGCGTGGAGCCTGCCCCTCCCTCTACCCATGTCTCTGCCTCTCTCTGTCTCTCATGAATAAATAAATAAAATCTTAAAAAAAAAAAAAAGTGTAGCTAATGTTTACAGTAGTAGAGACAAGAATGAGATGTTGAATGTGTGTTTTTTTTTTAAAGATTTATTTATTTAAGAGAAAGTGGGGAAGGGGTGGTGGCAAATGGCAGAGGGAGAGAGAGTCTTTTAAGCAGACTCAGTGCTAAGCTCAGAGCCTGATACAGGTTCAATCTCATGACCCTGAGATCATGACCTGAGCCAAACCAAGAATCAGACCCTCACCCAACTGTGCCACCCAGGGGCCCCTCGATATTGAATGTGTTTTTTTGCAGAGAAAACCCACACAAAAAAAAAAACTTTGACATTACGTCACAATATATAAAAAGTCAGACATTTGATCATATGGTATATAATATCATATATTGATATCATTTGATCCTTTATTTAAAGATACATATCTAGTAGAATCTTGCATGAAAAATTGAGAATGAGAGAATATCTGAAGTACATAACACTTACTTATAAGGAAGTGTGACACATAGTTGCATTTTTTTCTGAGTGGTTGAATTTTCTTTTAAATGTTTTACACATTCCTAGGTAATTCAGATTTTGTGTACTGAGCCCATGTTCCCCTGTGTACACAGAAAAAAACCCACAAAGATATTGTTTGAAAAATAAACTGAAAACATAACAATTAAAGGAACCTCAATTTATTATGAAAGTCATATTTAGGCAAATATTTTATATAAGTATAATTTTCAGATTCCCATTATCATATATCTTTAATAATTTCTCCAGTGATAAAAATATTTTAGATTGCCACATTCCTTAGTATTCGGTAGAAAAATCACATGTATATGCTACAGTTTAAGAAATGTAGTGAAATTTCTCACAAAGCCTATGCATTTGTTAGGAATATACATTAATCAAACAGTTTCTGCATTTATCAATGGTATTGATATGTTACTCTTTCCTCAATTAGAAGTGAAAAAATTGCTCTTTTCTCCTCCAAAGATCTAAAATAATTTTGTGGCCATACATTATAAATAAATATGTATGTTTGTTTCAGGTTATTATTATGAAATTCCTTCCATTGGAGCAATAAGAATCAATACTCAGGTATGGTTATTTAAAACTTACTTAGATTATTTTTTCAAAGAACAAGATGTTTCTTTGCTGCTTTAAATATGCTCAACTAGAGAAAAGAGGTAAAAATGGAAAAAAAAATATCCATAATGCTGTATTTGTAACACAATGATGAGTATCATGATCATGTAGTGATTATTAATTCATGAAGGTTCCAAGCATTTTCAAATATTCAAAACTCAGGTAAAAAAATCTATGTATTGTTGTTCTTCTCAGATGTTAAAAACATCAGGAAATAAATAAAAAGAAAATTTACTAACAATCTTTCATTTTAAAATAAGCTTACAAGGAGATGATTTTTCTAGAACCATTTATTTTATTTTCTGCTTAATTGCATTATTATTTATTTTTTTCAAATTTGTGTATAAATTCTAGTAAGTTAACATATAGTGTAATATTGGTTTCAGGAGTAGAATTTAGTGATTCATCACTGACACATAACACTCGGTGCTCCTCCTAACATGTGCCCTCCTGAATGCCCATCACCTATTTAACTGTTCAGTTTACAATATGTTAAATAACCTGTAAATTGAAGCAATAAAGTTAATTCAAGTGCAAATTATTTTCAAGTATTCATAAATTACGATTTAAAATCATTACTCAATTTTAGACATGACTGAGGATCCACTAAATAGACTAAGTCAAAATTTAGCATAAAGAACATGGCATTTGTGGAACTAAATACTGACTGTGTTTTATGTTGAAATGAAACAGCAGCTGCACTTGAGTCTGATGTCTTACTTGGCACAGGATTGCATTTATTTTTTGATATGTTTAAATGTAGTTTTGAATTTCAGCCAAACAATCTGTGATATGAAAGCAAGGATGTGGCTGCTTTATTATTTCACATTTGTGTAATTCCATCCAGTAAATCACAGAGCCTTAAATAGTTTAGATTAACATAAAACAATTCACAAGGAACATATTTCACTTATCATTGGCTGTACCTCAGAAAAAGAATGTTTTGCTATTAGAAAAAAACCAGGGTAGATATATTGTATAAATAATATGAGTTCAATATTGTGGATTCAAAGTATGTAGACATACCATCCATGGTATACCCAAAATGGGAATTAAATGATCATATATTTACTCTCTTAATAATTTGATTCTGTATTTATTTTTAACTCTAGATAATTCTGTGGAGTTATTTTGTTTTTGTTTTTAATACAGAATTTCTATTTTTTCAACCATGTGACCTTTTCTTCTCTTTCTTTCTTTTTTTTTTTTTAAATAAATAGGAATATTTGGATGTTCTGGGAAGACCAATGGTGTTAGCAGGAGACAAAGCTAAGCAAGTCCAGTGGACGAATGTTTATCTGGACGCACTGGTAAGACATTGACTGTTCAGCCAGAGATTGTCCTAACAAAAGCATATAGCTGATTGCTGCTTCTTTCTAGGTAACATTTATTTTTCCAATTCATTAAGACTTTCTAAAAGTCCTTTTATCACAACGCTTTTGCTAGAATTTAGATAATATACATAAAAACAGACTTGTCTATTGACAAATGTTGTGTTATTTTTAGGTGATCTGTTGTGAATGTGGGATTTCAAAACCTCAAATCTTAAATTTATGAGCATTTCAAAAACATTTTGAATATTTATATTAAAAAATACTAAAGTTTGGGATACCTGGGTGGTTCAGCAGTTGAGCATCTGCCTTTGGCTCAGGGCATGATCCTGGGGTCCCGGGATCGAGTCCCACGTCGGGCTTCCTGCGTGGAGCCTGCTTCTCCCTCTGCCTGTGTCCCTGCCTCTCTCTGTGTGTCTCTCATGAATAAATAAATAAAATCTTAAAAAAAAATACTAAAGCCATGTGAATGAATACCTGCTACTGCAGACTTTGAACAAAAATTTTGAGGAAAGTATTTTTAAAGTAGACTGTGCAGCTAGCAGAAGGGTGGATAGCCTCCACAACTCAAGCCAGACCCAACAAAGCTTGGGAATATATGCAGTTAAATAGGCAAATAATCTCACCCTACTCTGAAATCACCACAAACCTAGTAACCTCTTTATGTATCTAATCTCTTCTTTCAGATTCAACCCTAGATTTTTTATGGAAATAAGCCTCTGAAATGATCAGAAGTGCTGTGATACAACAAAAACATATTAAGCTGTCCATTGCACAACTGAAATTTCAATATAGATATTCTGTGATATTTCAAACAAGTGGTTCTCAACTAAGGGTGATTTTGCCATGCACAGGTCATTTGGCAATATCTATGGATATTTTCAATAGTCATGACTGGGATGAGGAGGGGTTGCTACTGGCATCTCATGGATAGAGGCCAGGGATGCTATTAAACATCACACAGGACAGTCCCCTCACCCCATGCCCACACACAAAACAAAGAATTATCCAGCTCTCAATAGCATTAGAGCTTATGTTCAGAAAACATGTTTAATATAAGTTTTAGTGTCCTAGTGTGAATGTTGTAAATAGTAAATATCATACTTAAGATTTATTCGTATGCTTGATCTTGGTGAGATTACTTTATTAATATGAGAGAGAACCAAAATATTAAGCCCTGAAAAGTAAATGCTGATTCAAGAACCCTTTTTCCTACTTGGAGTACAATTATATGCTGATACTACTTTTCTGAATGCAATGATGACCCCAAAGGGCAAAATGCAATCCATTTAGAATTACTTATCGTTTGGTTCTTGTAAAATAAACATATACAGGAAGTTGGAAGAAAAATAGGCACTATTAACAGCAGCTTTGCATGCTAAGAAAGATAAAGTGAAGCTTGCTTACCTCAAGTCCTTGCTAAAATTACTATCCAGTGTTCCTTCTTGACATCACGTATTTATTTAAGGTCACATGGTCATCTAAAGCTGTGGTCAAAATGTTTCGTTTTTCCGAATCCATCACAGGACAGGGTATGATAGGAGGAGTCAATAATTATGCCCTCTAGGATTTCCTATGACCAGAAGTTCATTCACCAGCACGTCTGCCTTGTTGGTAGGGTTCTACTGATAGCACAAATGACATTAGGAAGAGATTTTGGTTCTAAACGTGCTGTTCAATAAGCTGAAGCTAAGTATAAAACAAGAAAAAAAAGAAAGGCACAGGAATTGGCTAGTCAGTGGATACAGAGAGCGTTCTTTTTACCAATTTGAGAATGAAAGGTGATGTCTTGTGTTTCTAATTACATGTCTCTAATCTCTGCACGTAGCAGATTCACAATATATGCCAGTCAGTACTTGCTGGTTACGTTAAGGAAAAAAGAGAAACATATTCCAAGACAGTGTAATAAATATAATGAGAATAAAGAAAAGAACTTTGGAAATTCAGAAGAAAGAAGCCATATATTTGGGGATGGTGTAGGGTGAGGTTAAAAAGATGGTGATGGGGCGCCTGGATGGCTCAGTTGGTTAAGCGTCTGACTCATGATTTCAGCTCAGGTCATGATCTTAGGGTCCTAGGATTGAGCCATGTGTCGGGCTCTAAGCTCACTGTGGAGTCCCTCTTTGCTCCCCTGCTTGCTCTTACACACACACTCTCTTTCAAATAATATGTAAAATCTTAAAAAAAATAAAAAGATGTTACTAGTTTAGCTGAACATGTGAGCACAGATAAAGTTTCTGTAATTGGTGGGGAGTAGTGAAACCACACAGTATGCAGTATGAGTCGGGCGAGTGCTGGGTATGTTGGAAAAATGCTACCTTAGTCACTTTTGGGGCTAACGGGAGATAAGAACAGAAACAAGATGGGGACAGTATTGCGGAGAGTTCATTTTATTTGAGAGATAAAGTGAGGCTCTTTGGATAAGAAGATAAAAAAGATGGAATCAAGAAAATATAAGTATCAGATAAATTACAGGAGAGCATAAATCTTGTCTTATTTCTGTATTTTGTTCTCTAGAGACTGGCACAGTGTCTAGAAATTGAGTACAAATTATTTGTCCTCTTAATAAATAGAAGACAAAATAGACATCAATGAGTTCATTGATGATCGTGAGTCCTATGTTAGAATTCTAGTATCTCATTCTAGGGCAAATAGTCCCATGTTTAGAAGCAAATTACCATACTCTATATAAATGCAAAAGTGATGAACAGACGTTGGTTGTATCCATATATATTTGTTCATATATCATACTAGTATTTTAACAACTATGCATATACATTATAACTCAAAAACTTCTCCAAAAGGAACATTTACTGGATTATGTTTTATAAATCATCTGTAATCTGACTTATTGCGGTGGAAAGTTTTCATTAGAGATATGAATTTGCATATTTAACTATAAATATTAACATTTTAAGCATTCTGTCTTAGAACTAAATAGAAAGCCAACGTGTGTATCATCACGCACCAATTATGTGTAGTTGTTTCCTTAATTGTGTTTGTCCTGAACAATTTGGTATCTTGTTCTGCTGAAAGCCTTTGCGTGATTGTCCTTCCTCATTAATTCAGTTCCCATTGTTTTTGGGCTTCCCACACGCACAATTATGAACTTACTGCCTAAGACATTTTCTCTGTGAAGCCAGGCTGTTTCTGGAATTAGAACAAGGGTCACAAGATTTGGATTTGGGGTCATTATTCACAAGAAGATTACTAACATTTTCTCAGCCTAGCAAATTTGAAGTTTTCAATGATAATTTTTAAATCATTTTAAAGTGTGACTTTTTGGAAAAGATAGTTTTGCCATGAAATAATGGTAAAAATATATATGATTGCTGCAGATAGCAAGTAATAAAAGAAAAAAACCTCTGGCTTGAGAATCAGTTTATTTCAACTAATCTCCATGGATTAATTTAATATATGAAATTATCTACATGCCGATTGACACTAGGTCATTATTTTTGTTATACTAAACTGCTTCATGACCAGACTGTTGGATTTGATGTTTGCAGTTGGCTACGTTATTTTACTTTGTCAAAAAGTACTATTTGTTTTGGAGGGTATTTAGGAGCATTATGGCTTCTTTAGAACAGCATAATATTTACCTAGACTATTGCAGAAATGCCGTATTGATAGCATGTTTCTTCTATTTATTCTGCTGTACATCTGTGCTGTAACATGAAACCTTTGGCTTAGGGCATGAAAAAATTTAAAATGAAGCTACAAAAAGGAACAAAAATAAATCCTATGAAACAGTATTTTATTATCATGGAATCCCATGATATTAGGCAAACTATCACAGTGAACAGAAGGGTAGAAGGGCAGGGTGACTGAAATATTTACTGTCATTTGATTTTTTAAATTTTCAAGTTACTTGCAATGCCTTCTTAGGGTATTACTTTAGGTGTTGCATGCTTCAATAGCTGCCTAATAGATTCTGATTATTTCCCAGAGTTTCTCATTGATTCTTTTAAAAAAATAAAAATAAAAGTTTTTAAAAAGCTTGAGATATCCTTTAATCATTTTTTTGTGTCTGTTGATAATGTAACCATAAAATGCAGTGTGGTATACCAGAGACTAATGCAGAATGACAGAGTTTTAAGTTGTAATTCTCATTTGCCTTTTCTTTCTGAATCTATTTTTAGGAACTAGGACTTGTCATTACTGGAACTCTTCCGGTCTTCAACATAACAGGCCAAGTTGAAAATAAGACAAACTTAAAGGTTAAAAGTTAATTGATAAAATTAATAATAATAAATGATAAATGGTGACGTTGAAGCTGAGTGTGGATAAGATATTTCTATAAGGAAATACATACAATGTAACTGTCTTGTGAGACCAGAAGTAAGAGGGAACAGCTGCCTTTGTGATAACCACCTGGGAAAAAGGAAATGCAGGTCAAGTTGTCAGCTTCCCCAGAGCCAGGATTCAACTTAACTCTGTAACTATGAACTGATGAGAACACAAGTTCAGACTCTGGGAGTAATTACATGATAAATGGGCAATACTATTTTGTGCACATTTTAAAAATGTATCTGAGATATCCGTGGAGCTCAGAAAGAAAAATCCAAAGAACAAAACCGTGGTGACGTTTGTAGTCAGTGAACATAGGTATCTTTATTGAATCATTCCGCCTCCTACTCCTATTCAAAGTGTTTTTTTAATCATCACATAAGTGAAGCCCCTGATTTTAAAATGAAAGCTATCTATTTTTTTTCTATTTTTTAAGATTCAAGAGAAATATTTCATGAGTTTCATAACAGTGTTGGTTTCTGTAGCAGTGGTAATATTGTCAATGCAATAAGATACTAGCAACTTCAAGTTCTGAAAAATCTGTATCTTGTACTTGTTAAATTCCATTATTTTTAAAATACTTTTGATTTTGCAGTAGCGTTGGGTTCCTGTTTCTTAGCTTGCATCATAAAGAATTCATAAAGAATTTAAAATGGCAGGAGAATTTAAGATTTTCTCTTTTTTTTTTTCTTTTTTGATACTAAATACTGATTTTATGCTTTGGTTGACATTCCAGATTGGAAGGAAATTTATTTCCAGTTTATGGCATAATGACATCTATTGCACTTATTATTATTTGTTCAGTTATAAATTTCAGTTGAACACTTTCTCAAAATAATGTAGCCATTAAAAACATTAGTTATTCCTCTTTGGAAACCCATTATCATTCTTAAATATCTGTGGGCTCTAAATAATTTAACCCATAGAGGAGTAATTGTCTAACTCCTCAGATGGACTAAGGAATTGCTTTAATTAGCAGTTTTTGCTCAGAGTAGGATTGGTCCATGGCAAAAGAAAATAGTTGTCATAACTTTCTCACTCCCCATGCACCTACACAAAATTCACAGTGGTCTCATAACTATTGAGTGGGTTTTATAATTTTCTTTGTAGCATTTTAATTTATTTTGTAACTTTCATAACTATTTAAAACAAAAATTCCTGATTCTAAATTTAACATCATTTTCATCTTTAATGTCCCAAAGAAGATTATGATGGCAGTTGACCACATAGCCTTTTTGACTTGTAACTAAAGTTTTGATGCCCATTGTTTGGTATTTAGAAGTTGCCAGCACTGAGAAACAGGGTTTGAGGATTTCTGCTATTTTATCACAATGAGGTCATATCCTTTTCAGAATAGTTACACATGTGCAGTCACTATCAATAGCAAAAAAAAAAAAAAATACATTGTTTTCTCATTTCATATTACCTGACATCTTCAGGCTAGACATTTTTGTGGGTTTTTTTTTAATAATAGTATACCACAAAGTCACAAAGTACTCTCTCTCATACACACAGCTACAACTAACTGTACAGAAGCAATTAAAATAAATAACAGGGATAATGAGTACAGGAGGCATCAAATAAAAATTTCCCATCTTTTATAGCGCCACTCATCAAGATCTCATTTTTTAAAGTTAAATAATAATGATGATAAAGTTGTGGGTAAATGAAGGTGAGAATCACTGTAAATTGATATCAAAGAGTGCCTCGCCCTTATATATGTTTTAGCTAGTGTGGAGTACAACTATTGTCAAGCAAAAAGTTGAGCATATATAATAATTGTGTAAAAATATATGCATTTTTGTGTAAAGTACACTACCTTTTTACTGTCTTGTTACAGAATCAGTTGATTCTTGGTGTGATGGGAGTTGATGTGTCTTTGGAAGATATTAAACGACTAACACCACGTTTTACAGTAAGATGAAATTTATTCTCTGGGCATCTTTCTTATTTTAGAGCTTTGTACTAATTTAGCTTTTCTATAAAGCATTTAAGCAATTCTCAAAAACCATGTGCAGTTAAGCTAGTGAAGGAACTAAATTTTAAAAAGAATCTTTAAAATAAAGATACCATGTTATCTTTCTTCATGTTTTAAAATATATTCAGATTTTTTTTAAGAATGTGATTTCGATTATGATTCAGAGATCTTGAAAGTTTTCTGTTTGTTTTTTTTTTTTTTTTTCAGCTGTGTCCCAATGGCTATTATTTTGCGATTGATCCTAATGGTTATGTTTTACTACATCCAAATCTTCAGCCAAAGGTATGTATATAATTTGTTTACAGTGACCAGCACAGTTCTGTAAAATTAATGGTTAATGTTCTTAATAGTTTTCTCATCTTTAAATTCACTAAATAGCACCAAATATAAAAGAATGTTATATCTATCATGTTAATAGATGACGATGTATGAAAGTGTGAAAAGTTTTCATTTTCTCTTACCAATTTAGCTCTCCCATATTCCTATCGAATATTTAACTAACCAGTATTCACACCTCAAAGACAGCCATTATCGCCCCGTGCCTGAGTTCACACATCCCACTCGGGATTTTGATTAAGGCTGTAAGGTAACGAGGAGAGTCCCCAGATGGGTGTGAACCTGATAAATATAAGTAATGTTCTTCTGTGCTCAGGCTACATTTTCCAACACCCTATTTTCTGGTAATTATCTCCCCTTTTCATCTCCCAGAGGATTTCTCTTTCTACTTTTGGGCAGGCTTATAAAACTGTGAATGAAATTGAATAAGTAGAACTCTGTGGGATGGGCTTCAGAAATGGAAAGTGTTTATTCATCAGGAAGGTGTGCAAAAGGTGATAAATTCCGTAGATTAACTATTTTATCCTCATTGTTATGCCAAGATGTAAGATATTTTCCTACATTTCTCATCCAACTTATTTCGCTTTCCATTAGTACTTCACAAATGGGGTGAATATATGTTTGTCTAGAAGCAAGAACTGGCAAAATATTATTATATAATTGTAATTTATAAGCATCTTCAGGTTATTGTTTAACTTTGAAGACAATACTGAAGATACTTTAACCCATGCTGAAGGGAATTATATCCAAATTTAGGTTATCTTCCTTTCCTCAGTCATGGGTATTTAATGTTAGTGATATCTTAGGACATCTACAAGTAGGTGCATAAACACACACATTTAATGTTGAGTTATTTAAACATTCAAATCAGTGATAATTAAGAACCGTTGATATTGAATACAAAACTATACTAAGTGGTTACAATAAATATGTCAATTTGAATTCTTCTCACTTTGGAACTTACTTCCATATAAAATCCATCTTGATCTAAACATTAGCTAATCAAGTGTAGCTGCTGATCACTCTGTATTATTTTTCAAGTTTTTCAAGTTTTATTATGAATGTGGTATAGGCATTTTTCCCATTATTTTGAGTCTAACACAGTTCTTTATAAACATGTATATTAAGTTCCTCTTAATAGAGTTATTTATGATTAGCTAAACAGTCTATGATTTTGTCACATTTGGAAATTTTTACCTTTTTAAATCTCTTTTAAGATTTTTTTTTAAATTTGTAATATTATTGTTTGGTCTTTGTATATACCATATATTTTAATTGCATTCCCATAACTGAAGTGATGTAAAAGCAATAACAATGTGATGTTATTACAATAGTAACGTGATGAAGAGTATGAAGGATCCCCATTTTTATGATTGTAGGTCTTAACCCCATCCCCAAAAGGAACTTTATTATTGAGACAAAATAATAAAAAAGAATAATGAGAGTAATGCACATATGATATATAGATATAAATCTGTCATTTAGAGTTAGTAATTTGAAAAAGGTTTTCCCTCTTTATAACCAGTATTTGTGGAGAAAAATTTTATACTCTTTGATGTTAACATACATTTGGCTCAGATTTGGAATCATTTACTAAAACTCATAAAATTACAAAGAAAATATAAATTCTGTAGAAACCCTTAATACAGCCCAAGTGATTTTTCTTCAGGATTATGTCAGCTTTTCATACTTTTATGTAGGAAATTATTATAAGCAAGTATATAACAAAGATATTTAGAGAATATTATTTTATAAAACCATTAAAGTATGTTTGAACAGTGTGATCTTTTTTTGAAATTCACGCTTGTGAAAAAAAAAAAAAAAAAAAAGAAATTCACGCTTGTGAATTAAAGATGCTTGTGAATTCTCATCAATAGGTTAAACGTTATAATTTCTGTTTTGTGGGGGATGGTGCATACTATTACGGGTAGATAAAAGAACCACGTACAAAGGATGATATAGTGTAAGGCAACTGGTTTAAAAATTGACAAGCACAAAGGACCAATGTGGTAATACCTGGTATACTAACAAAATTATTCAAATTCTTTCATCAGAAATTTACCAGTAAAAACAAAGGAAGATAATGCTATGTTTCCATAGTAGCCCTTATTATGTAACAAGGTCAAAGTCTAGTGTTATTGCAAGTGTTCTTTGCAAGTGTTATTGCAAGGCATTCTTTGCTGAATGCCTTACGCTTTCTTCCTAAAACTATAATCTTAAATTTATTTCAGTACAATTTTTTAGTTTGTAGAAGGCAGTATGAGAATCCTTTTAAAAGGGCTAGAATATCAGGAAATAAAGTAGCTGTAAACTTTGTCCTTATCTAATTTTCTAAGGAATCATTCTTATTTTCTCAAAGTGTACTGTCTCTACCATGATCACATTTGGACAAATACTGGATTATGTATCCTACTTTTTCCCCAAATGCATTTTAAATTTCCTCCATTTTGTTTCATAAAAATCACCAGATCAGTTAAATATATTAGATATCTAATTTTAGTCAATCTTAAGAAATATTTATTGTATAGGAAATTGTGCATGATCTACGGTTAGAAGTCAGTATTTAAAATCTATTTAAAATGTAAAAAATTAAATAAAATAAATTTATAGTATTAGGATTAAATTCTCTTTCAGTTCCAGAGATACAACATTGGGTAACACTTCAGAAAACAAAGGCACAAATTTTAAAGGTTTAATATTGACACTTTTCGGTACCCTATAATATTTATATTTTAACACATTTGAATTATATAAATACTAAAATTTGCTGGGTTTTTTTTAATCAATATAAAAGTTGTCTGAGGCAAACTACCTTTCTCACTTCCCAAATATGTACTTCTTTGGGGGGAAAAAGGGAAAATATGCAGTCATTTTGCTAACCATTTATTTACTAGCATAAGTTTTCTTAGTCACTGCAAATATTTTTAAACTTTCATTTTATTTGTTGATTCATCACGAACACTATGATACCTGATTAAAATTTATTGTAGGATAGGAGCCTTACCTCTATTGATACAGAGCATGATGAATTACCATCTTTCTGTTGCTTCAGCCTATTGGTGTAGGTATACCAACAATTAATTTAAGAAAAAGGAGACCCAATGTTCAGGTAACTGAATGAAATTGACAGTGCCTTCAAATTTGCTAAATCAGAGTTGAGATTAAGCTTTTCTTCCTAAAAGCATATGATTAATGCTTCCTTTCCTGACTTCAAGCTTCCAGAGCATGAGTTGGAGATGAGCATCATTTCTCAATAAACTACAGCAAAAATGTTATTAATGATGGCAGACGGTATGCATTTGCTAACTAAAGATTGCTAGTAAATTATGTAATGTCGTTAATCAGAACAATCATAATGAGATGGCTTCTAAAAATAAATTTGTTGTTAAATATTATGACGTTAATGTCAAATCCATGTAGCCCTAACAATTGCTTGTGAAATTAACTTCTAAGTGGAGATATACAATTCTGATGTGATAGTTTCTATAAACCATAAAATTTAAGCCAAAATTTCTTTGAATTTCTAAAGTGTTTTTTGGGATTAGAGGTTAGAGAAATTTCCCTAAAGCTAATTAAACGTGTCCAGAATTGCACATAAATGTGAATTTTTATTGCCTGACAAATTCATTTGCAAAATCTTTTCTGTCAACAAAATTTAAATGTTATTTTACATATGCATATTTCTGTATTCACACTAAAAGTAATCAGCAGAAAGGATACTTCCTTCAGTTTAGTACAGTACATTATGAGAATTTCAGAATTTCAAAGGAAGTTAAGTATGACTTAATGTTTTCTATGTAAGGCTATCTTTGCTTTAGAAAAAGTTAGTGGCATTATAATGCAGAGGTTATATGATACTAAGAAGAGACTATTGAACTATAAATTAGCAAAACAGGGTTCTAAGTTAGTTGTACTTATAGCTAATACTGTATCTTTGAGTAGTTCATTAAATCCCATTTTACTTTCTTAACTTGAAAAGCAGGAGAATTAAACTAAGAATTTTTTTTTTTACCCTATGCTGTATGTTCCCCCAGGAAAATAAATATGTATGTTGATCTCCGGCTCCATCTCCTGAAAACTCTGATTTAATATGACCAGGGATATGACCAAGTTAAGGAATAGTGTTTTAGGTTTTCCAGGTTGTTCTAAAGTGCAGGGCCACTGGATGCTGAAGCTTCAGTTTTCTTGTAGCTCTAGAATTCTCTGCAATCTGATCTCCATGTCTATCAGTCTTCATATCTTTTATGATTCCTATAGAGGTTAAAATTATGTTTATGTTATATCTTGACTTATTAAATTGTTTTACATTGCTCTCCATGCATGCTTCTTTTTGTGTATTATCTTCAGTATACTTTTTGCATTTTATATCTTTTAGTGAGTTTTCATTTTTATAGTACTTTCAAATATTGCATGTAAATATTATGATATAATTTGAAAACAAACAACCTGAAAAATGGTTTATTTTTGTTTTCCTTCTAAGGAATCCTCAAATGGCAAACTGGTGACTACACAAGACATTTGAATTTTGGGAAATATTTTTTCAAATAGGCAGTAGTTTTCATAATACTATTAAGTATTTCCATTTAAAATTTGTATAAAAGCATTATGCCTATTGTTTTAGTTTTACAAACGGTGTTATCTTTATATCAGCTGATATTAAAGTTTTACACATGAGAAATGTTAGATATTTAAAATTTCAAACAAAAGTGTTGGGATAGAATGGACTGGATTCCAGTTCTCAAGACTTGCTTGGTACTTTTTTTTTATTTAGAGGGTTCTGCTTTTGAATTTTCTAATCACTGTGCCTGTGATCGGTCTTTTAAAAAATGGTCAGCCAGATTGCCATTCACAAAGTACAAGTTATGCATTGACATTTTGCTTTTATGATTTCATTTTCTTCTCTATGTCTTTATATGTTGGATTGGGACATGATCTTCATATTGCCAATTCGTCCTGATAATGCCTCCTCCATGCATGCTGTTTGGGTCTGGTCATGCTATGCATTATCCATTGCATGTAAGATAATATTCTTATTTATGTTTATAGTTTATCATTTTGATTATCTTGACTTTGTTTTGCAGTGAGTGTGTTAAAATTTTAATGCTGTTATGGTGTTTGTGTGAAGATGATTTATTTCAGGGGACTTTAAAGAAGCAGTTCTGAATAATATTGTCCACTGTAGAGTATCCTTTTATTAGTGACTTCCTTGGTTTGGTTTTTTTAAATAAAGGATTACAATTATTTTCGATATTGATTTTTATTTTCTCCTTATGAAATATGCTACATTTCAAATGAATATTTGCTTCTGAGGCAATATGTTGCTGTCAAAACAATGGTCAGTATTAACAGCTATTAAGCAATCTAATACTCCTCTTCCATATTCTAGAGACTTCTGATTCTAGATATCAGGCTCATGAGCAGTGAATATTTTTCTAATAGAAGTGCCAGTTACAGTTGAGATTATTTTTTCATTTGCCTTTAAGAATATCCATTCATCAAAACCCATGGGAATCATAAACTTTCATTATTTAAATGGTTATTCCTTAAAGAAAGGCATTTTTGTCATAATTATAAAATAAGTACATGCCATTATAATCTCATTCAGTATTGGAAATAAGTATTTAGTTTACATATATTTTTAATTATTGTTATTATTATGGGTAGTCAGTCCTCCTTTAATTGTTATTATTATGAGTAGTCAGTCCTCCTAAAACAGTGTTTAAAATAGTGATATTCTGGTTCATTTTGTGGTTTAAGAAAATTAAAAAAAATAGTGATAATCTGAACATATTTTGGGAAAGCCTGTGAAGCTCAAATCATTAAAATTCTAGTGACCTTGCACCGATATAGCATAATTCATATTTATTACTTCTGTCCAATTAAATATCACATTTTGGTGGTATTTATTTTTAGTCAACTTTAAAAATCAATTTCTAAAATTACATAGTTGTAAAATTTTAGATGCATATTAAGATTTCATTATTATAATAAAGTTTAATATTCTATTATGGCATGTCACATTACTTAGCAGTGTAATAAGAGAATCAATGTATTTTTGTTTATCAAATAATTCAATAAGTTCATTTTATAATTGAAAAAAATTGTTAAATGTCATATGCGGTAAATTTGCCAGGTGGACAGTTTTATTTGATATATTTGTGTAAATAAAGAATCTACTTTATTTCACAGTTAATTTTACCTATTGCACACCAGCAAGAAGAAGCAATAGGAGATGTTAAAGCAAGAGACCATATGTAGTGAACCCAAGGGTTATTATTTTAGTTAGATTTTAATTATAGTAGTTTATTCAAGTGCTTGTGACTTGATCACAAATTTTCTTATAAAAATTTACTGAATTTAAAAAAAAAATTTACTGAATTTAACTTATGAAAATATAATGTCAAATTTTTGAGATTCAAATATATGAAGCAAACTTGGCTTTTTATGCATCTTAAAATATGCCTAGAAGAGTGTTTTACTTAGCAGATTCATAGTTTATAAAAGATTTTCCCTCATATAATTTATTTTTCTAAAATATAAAGAACATGTATTATTTATCTGTTGCGTTTGTTTAATTGCCAAATGTGTTATCCATATGGCTTTATTTTGCTCTTTCCCCATCCTAATTAAAGTTGAGTGGATCTTCAGTTGTCATATTCCCACAGAACTTGTAGTTATAAATGTAGTATCTAACATAGCACTCTGAGACTGTCTTCAGTTGGTGGTACATTCAAATTTTCCTGCTATACTTAAGGCTCAAATTCGTAGCCTATTTATTGTTACTTTAAAATATATGTATATGAAACCAGATACCTTTATATAGCTATTTAATATACCTTAGGTAAGTAACATTTATGGAATTGTTTACATATGAATATATGTTAAATTATTTGTATACAGCATCATTTCATAATGTCAGATATGCTTAATTATTATTATTTTCTGTGTAGAACCCCAAATCTCAGGAGCCAGTAACTTTGGATTTCCTTGATGCAGAATTAGAGAATGACATTAAGGTGGAGGTGAGTGTACCCCTGAGCATTATTCTCAGGTAGGTGCTGAGGCTCATCCATTCCACGGTATTCGTTGAGCAGCTTCACTGTGCTAGCTTCTCTCCTGGGTACTATAATACACAGTGATGATTGTTGTTAAAATTTCGGGAACCTGGGCCCTCTCATCCAAATGGTCATATGAAAAGGAATCAATATTAATATTTTAAGTTGTGTGTGACATGAGTTTGTTTCTTCCATTCCCTAGGTAGAGAAGTTTCAAGTATTTCAGTACAAATGTAACTTATAAGAGATTAACTTCTCTCAACTATGCAAAGGCCACTGTATTTCTTTTAAAATTTGTTACATTAATAAAATAAAATAAAATTTGTTACATTGTGTTTTTATATACACTTGTTTTATACATTTTATACATTGACTCTCTCATTATAGAACAATATAATTTAATTATCATTATTACCCAAGGCCAAGGCATAGAGCTGGGATGTCTTAGGTGTTTAATGAATGTTGGTTACAAGTTATTTTGAAATGATAGAGTGGAGTCATGTAATGTTGCACCAAGGTGATCCTTGGACCCTCACGCTGCTGAGTGACTGTAATAATATTACTTATCTATCCTGTTAAGGCTCAGTTTCCCTTCCATCGGTTCCATAAAGTAATTGACTATTCCTTCATTAATTATATTTCAAAAATTAATGACTAGGTGAAGACAATTAAGGGGACCTTTATTATTTTAAAATATGGAAATGACCATCATGTGGTAACTTTTAAAAGAATATTCCCAAAGGACAACCACAACTACTAGTACAACCACCCTATTTTTTTTTTTCAGTCTGTTCTAAAATAAGGTATAAACCTTGGAAACACCAGTACTTTCATAGTCATACTTAGTCAATTTAGTACTTGCAATAGAGTGATTCTTATATTTTCCCATAGATTCGAAATAAAATGATCGATGGAGAGAGTGGAGAAAAAACATTTCGAACTCTGGTTAAATCTCAAGATGAGGTAAGAATCAGGTCAGGCTTATTCTTATATAAAATGTAAAGATGAATAATGATATTGGTAGTTTGTCTTTCCTATTAAAGCAGTATTTAGAAAACAGCTATCTCAAACACATTTTTAAGACCTTCTTTGCTAGGAGGATATTGTTTTTATCTTAACTCTTTAATTTCTGTAAAATGTTTTGCTTCAGGTTTCTTGATGTTTTACATTATTAATAGTATGTTCTTGAAAATTGTATTTTATGTCTCCATTTTTATCATAGAAAATAGAGCACCTGGGCAGCCCAGGTGGCTCAGCAGTTTAGCGCTGCCTTTGGCCCAGGGCCTGATCCTGGAGACCCGGGATCGAGTCCCACATTGGGCTCCCTGCATGGAGCCTGCTTGTCCCTCTGCCTGTGTCTCTGCCTCTCTCTCTCTCTCTCTCTGTGTCTCTCATGAATAAATAAATAAAATCTTTAAAAAAAAAAAAAAACCTTCATTTAAAAAAAAAAAGAAAGAAAATAGAGCACACAATTTATTTTTTTTTAAAGATTTTGTTTATTCATTCATGAGAGAAACACACAGAGAGAGAGGCAGAGACACAGGCAGAGGGAGAAGCAGGCTCCCTGCAGGGAGCCCAATGTGGGACTCGATCCCAGGACCCCAGGATCACGACCTGAGCCAAAGGTAGACGCTCAACCACTGAGCCATCCAGGAGCCCCCAGAGCACCCAATTTAATGTTTTACCATGTTTTTTAAGGCCAGTTCAGTCATGCAAAATTGAAATATTTAATAGCTGTATGTGTTATGTGATTTGTGCATGCAGATGTTCTAATTGTTGAATTTCATGTATTGACTTGGGTTTTTAGTCAGTTACCTTTTTTTGACTTATGTTCCTTCACTATATATGCACTTTATGTCATAACTGCCCTGCATTTAAACCTGAAATAAAATCAAGGGGTAACACAACTATACCCATAAATCACTGGTATAAATATGTAGTAAACTTACATTGTTTTACATAGTTGCAGAAGAACTCTGCCTATGAGCAGTGTGTCTATCTATTGTCAGTCAAGTGTGGAGTAAATACACAGACATTCATATATTTGAGTATTTGAAAAATACATAGAATCCAGAAGCTTTGGAGCCTGGAAATTTATGTTCGTGGATAACTTATATCCTTTCCCTCAGTAACAGCCTCTTTAAATGTATACATTTCTTTTGAATTCCTCAGCAGGTCTTTCTCTAAGATGGACCTAGGATCCAAATAGGATCCATTCATTAGCACTTGGCATTTCTCACTTTGATATCATTAGGGGTCCCCATTACCAGAGGACAGGAAGAGGTATATAGCAATTGCAGACATTGTTGAAACTTCGATTCTCTTTACTTAGACTTTAGCCATGCTCTTTACCCACTCGCTCCTTGAGGAAAGATGTAAATCATTCAACAGCTCTGCCAACTTTTCCATGTCATTCTGCCAAAAACTCTTTGACCTACACATTCTTTCCTCAACTTACAAATTAATTTTGTTTGTATTTAGTCACATTGATGTTTTCTTCCTTCAATTTACTGTAAATTCCTCTAACCAATATCCACCTGTAGACTTTGCTTGTTAATAATATTGCAAGAAAACATTATCTTGCATGTTTATTTTCTTAATATGGTATGCTATTTTTTAACTTACTGAATGACACCGATTTGCCTTTTTTTTTATGGGTGGTATGAAATACATGAACATTGTTCCTTTTCGTTTTTAAGAATTTTTCTAGTCCAGAAACCTCCTCACCAATCCCTTTTCTCCCTCTCTCTGTCCTCCACACATGTTGAGCAAACCAGAGGAATATTTGTTGCATAAGGCAACATATATGGTTGTTATAAAATGAATTTGGCATCATACATTATCCTTCATCCTGTCAATTTTTTTAGAAGACTTAGGTATTTTTATTTCATCAGTAAATTGTAGAAAATAGTATTTAGTCCAGGGGTCGATTAAATTAGACAATGATTGTAAAGTGGTTATTGTGATGCCTAAGACCAAGTAACATTTCAGTGAAAGTTATTCTTCTGATGATGATAATAAAGCTGGAGACAACTTAAAAAATATAAAGATGCATATATGCCATCACTGTGCCTAATAGAAGAAAGATTATTTCTTTACTATCATTTGTAGTGATATATGAAAGATTCTTTATCCATCAAGGTATTGAGCTTTGGGCTTTCTTCCCCTGGTGGATTTAGTTGTTTTTCTGACCTTCGGTGGTACTAAGTAATTAGTCTCTTATGATAAATGCCATAACAATGACATAATAACAATAGTAATATGCTAACCATACATTTGGATCTAGAAATGATGTGTTAACTTCTTGGTATTACCAATTTCTCATAAACACATTCTAGTACGGAAATATCTGAGGCTTAGCTAATATATCCTTCTATTGTATTATTAAAATTTATTTCTTAGAAAATAGTTTCAAAGTTTTAAGGTTAATAATTCCACATAAATTACTAAGATTTTGTACTTGAAAGTCCTTAAAAGTTATGAGGCAGATACTTATTTATGTCCTAAAATTTTGCTTTACTTACACATACACACACACCCCCATAACAGAACAAGTAAATGTAGACTAGATCAGACATTTGTGAAGGAGGGTATTGAATGGCCACAGAATTTATAAATAGATTTTAGTGTTCTGCTTTTCATATGAATTCACATAGATTTTATAAGGTGGTAACAACCATATCAAACTTTTTCTCTAGAGATACATTGACAAAGGCAACAGGACATACACGTGGACTCCTGTGAATGGCACAGATTACAGGTAATTAATTAGATTTAAACGTGTATCGTATACAAAAGTATTCTGTTCAGTGTCTTTCACCTATTTCTAGTAGCAGTTTTTGCAGTAGATAAATATTAAGTTTTTGCATTTTCAGAAACTATTTTCACTGTAATTAAAACAAAAGTTATCTTTTCCAGTATAAAAATGTAATAAAATTATAGCTCTAATTTTCAAAATGGAAAAAAGCTAGGAATATAAATTTTAGAAATGAAGACATGTGATATAAATTATTTTACAGGGGATCCCTGGATGGCTCAGCGGTTTAATGCCTGCCTTCGGCCCAGGACGTGATCCTGGAGTACCAGGATTGAGTCCCATATCAGGCTCCCTGCATGGAGCCTGCTTCTCCCTCTGCCTGTGTCTCCACCTATCTCTCTCTCTATATATATATCTATCTCTCATGAAAAAATAAATAAAATCTTTTAAAAATAATATCATTTTACCTATTTATGTTAGTGATAATAAATGGTGACAAAACCGCCTAATAGTTTTTAGTTACCACTGATTTCCTCATTTAAATTGTTAGTTTATATTACTTATATTTAGGTGGAAAGTTAACTTAAAACTTGTTACATCGTACTATTATCTGACATAAATGCTCAGTTGATATAACTTTACCCCATGAATGGCAAGTCTGTAACATCCTGGTCATTCCAAAGGAGAGGGCCTTAGAAAGCTGGACAGACTAATAATACCCTATAGTGCCTTGAAAGTTCTCCATTCTTCACTTGCCAAGCATCTCCTTCACTTTCTTGGTCTAACTTTTCTTGGAGGTCATGGCTTGTCCAGTGGTCCTACTTCCTCATGCTCTTAATACTAAGGTTGATAGAAATATTTCCTTCCTTTTTTCTTTTTAAAGATTTTATTTATTTATACATGGGAGACACACACACACACACACAGAGAGAGAGAGAGAGAGAGGCAGAGACACAGGCAGAGGGAGAAGCAGGCTCTATGTAAGGAGCCCGATGTGGGACTTGATCCCGGGACTCCAAGATCACACCCTGGGCTGAAAGTAGTTGCTAAACTGCTGAGCCACCAGGGCTGCCCAGAATATTTCCTTCTTGTTACTCATTTTGTCTTCCTCTTCCCTAAAATCCCCATCTCTGAATCTTTTGTCATCTTCCTCTCATTCCTAAAAGATTTCAATTCCTGGCTCACTACCAATCACGCGTACATTCACATAGACCACTGCGTCTCATAATATTTTTGATGTACCCACATTTATATAAAACAGAACACAAATTATTTACTAAGTCAACTTAAAAAAAAGATTTTAAAAATTCAAGCTTAAATTTTTTTTTATTAGCTTTCAGAGACATGGACTTTGCCAAATTGCTGAAAATTTTTCTAAATGCTTACTCTCAAATTTCTCTACTTAACTGGTCCTGAGCTGATAATCGAGAGCTTGCAAATGTGGTTCTGAGTTTATCTCCTCTTCACTATGTGGGAATAGTGCTTCCTGCCTTTTTTCTTAGATGAACAAATTGTAAATTAGAAAAACTGGATCCTTTTAACCTTAACAATGAGTCAACAATAATGACAGTCATAACTTTTAAATTGTCATTATACCTTGCTTAAGTATGTTTGTAAAAGTCTCACAAATGTCCTCTACATTGGACTTACAACTTCGGGCCAGATTCAGTCTGTTTTCACTATAGCACTTCCCTGAATCACTGTATAAATAAATTCACAATTAACAAAAAAAATAGTTGAACTATGTCAAAGAAGGAGAAGAAAGAACTGGCATCTTTTGATTTAATGAACAAAGTATCCAATTTCATTTAGTGACTTCTGTCTTCTTAAGCCTTGATGTAAATTCAGGTATCACAGTTGAATTATAGTAATTAATTATATTAATAGACTGCTCTTTTTTCATAAAGAATTTAGTTTTATAGAATCATGATTGAGTTGAAAGTATGTTATATTCCATTTAAGTAAGTCAACCATGTTTATATGAGTCACAAAAACATCGCATGGGCTCTCGCATCCACCTGGTGGCCACTAGCTTTATTAGGCTTTAATCCCTGGGAGAAAATAAAGCAGCTTCGGTCTGTTGGTTTTATATGGAGAGAGACAGCAAACACTGCATATGACAACATCATCAACTCAGAATGTTGGTAAAGATTTTATCTGCTATAAGTTGAAGAAATAACCATTGCCTTGAGATGGAAGTAAATCAAGTGTGACTGTATTTTTCTATAAAATGAAGTGTAGCTCTTAATAACAACCTGAGACATGCAGGCCAATAAAATGTATATTTGATATGTCAATTTTAAAACTTCTCTTGTGTTCCTCATGAGTTCCAACACTATTTTTATGGTACGTGAGATGTAACCCAAGCTTGGAGAGTGACACTGTAGCAGCCACATGATATAACGTTATCGGTTTTAATTAGAAGTTTCTCTTAGCAATAAATGCTGATGGAGCAATAAAAAATGTCCTAATTTCCCTTGAGAGGAATTTGTGGGAGACAATCTTCAAATGCTCAGTAATTCTACTCTACATTTTATAAATGGCAAGCGAATCATGAAAGGTCATCTTGCTTTCAGACTAATTGCACTGCTTATTTTAATTTCCATCTCTGCCTCCACTTAAAGGAAGTTACCTATAAAATGAACGGAGAGATTTTCATTATATCTACATAACATTTTATTTCTCTGACCTTTTCTCATAAGGACAGTCTATGAATTACTTAATGAAGGAGAAAGATTTGGGAATTGGAGGTAACAAACATCCACCCATTTTGCTATCTTGACTGAATAATTAAGTTGTAGGAGATAAACCCTTGCTTTTTTTTCCCATTTTGTAGAGTGAATTTTTAACATATATGGTCATAAGAAGGAAAACCTGAAATTTTATATTTTGCCCTGTTCTGTATTAGCCATAAAAAAAAAATAGAGAATGAGAATCTAGCTTGGGCATTCTTCTCAAAGCCTGGGAAACAGGAAACAAGTAATTTAAAAGAAGATCTAGAAATATGCAGAAATACTCAGAAGCCTAGAAATGCACACCTTTTCCTGTGCATTGCTGGATTCTGGATTAAATATTAGAAATGAGTGTTAATGACTCAGTAGGTCACATTAATCGAATGTTGCTCTTTGAAAATACTCGGTTCGCTGGGCATCTTCTATCCCCATTTTTGGTACCCACTAGTTCATAAGTTTCCTTTAGTATTAAAGCAGAGCCAAGGTCATTCAAAGCTGTGAATGTGGCTACGGAATAGTTAAGTCCTACACGCGTGTATTAGCCATTTCCAGGGTGCAAGAATTACACATATGTGGTTGTGTTCTTTCAAACTGCCTAATAGTCAAATATTCTGACTGCTTTATGCTCTAAGAACCAAGAGGATGAGCAAGCAGTCTTTCTTCCTGCTATAAAGGCATCTGAATTTTCTTACCAACAGACATCAGGGAATTTTCCTCAAGAGTCTTAAAATAGGGGGTATTTAACCCCTTCAGGGAGTATATTTCAGATAATCTTACAAATTGTGTAGTAGAAAGGACAATACTTAACGTAATTTTTAAAGAGCGTACATTTGCTGCAGAGCACTTTAACGTGATGTATAATTCAGGAAGGAGGGGTATCCAATTAGTATATTATTTATTTTCTCTAAATGTAACCCTGATACTCTGTATCTTTTTCAACACTCAGAGTATTTTCAGTACACTTTTCTGGAAATACAGTATACACGGCACTTCTTTCTCCGCTAATTCATGGGCACATTCAGTAGCTTATTTTCCTTGTGTCTCTTCTGATTCCCGACAATGTAGAGAACGGAGGACTCTGGATGGCGAGACTCAATAAAGTACTCTATTTGCTAAATGCATTTTCCTGTCATAGTAATATGTCTCTTTTTTCCCATGAGGAAGATCTTTGGATTTTCCATTAACTGGATGTGTCTTTTTTTTTTTTTTTAAAGTTGTTTGTTTGTGTTTATGCTTCTCTTGTTTCTATTGCAGTTTGGCCTTGGTATTACCAACCTACAGTTTTTACTATATAAAAGCCAAAATAGAAGAGACAATAACTCAGGCCAGATGTAAGTACTATGAAAGCGACCCAAGAGTCTATTTATCTCTCAGTACCAGCTGTATAAATTTGTCTAGATATCAGAATGCCCAAGGCCTATACATTTTAGTAGGTGTTACTACCAAATCTACAGCAATGATTCTAACCCATTCCAAACATGCAAGGAACAAGAAATATTCTACGTGGATAGAATATGAGCAGGTACCCAGTCTCACTGGCATCCCCACCACCTTACCCTCCTGCCTTGCTTTGTGCTCATAGAATCATTGCAGTGCTGTGTCCTCTGTTGCTGTCATTTTAAGGGTCTGCTAGCTGGTGCAAAATGTTTCACATGGTCTCTACTCATGGCACTGTGCTAATAAGGCTTTAATTTTTCTTTTCTTTTCTTTTTTTTTTTTTTTTTTTTGCATTTCGCAAGAATAATATTGTGCTCCACATCTACTCTGTTTGAATAAATTAAATTGCATTGATTGGCGGCTTTGGTCTGGCAATTAACTTCCTTCTCATAATCCAAATTAATAATGTCTTCAGTAACTCAAATGGATTATTTTTTTAAAGCATCTTTTGGAATGTGGAGTAATTATTAACATAAGTGCATATTTTAAGTCATTATTAATCTTTGTTTTGGGTGACTGGATTTAGTAAAGTAAAATGACCATCATATCTTTTGTACATCAGTTACTACTAACAACCTAAATTATATGTTAGGAAGTAAAAAAAAAAAAAAATTGCGTGTCTGTATGTGTGTATATATACCTTTTACATCTGACTTTAACTGCAGTTTCCTTCAGTCCCCTGTCAGTTGTAATCCTCATTATGCTAAATTTATACTTTTATATTTACACTTTCACTTGATAGATATGATGGTCTTTTTAACAACCAGCAACTTTGCATGAGCTCGTTCTTCACATGATAAATGAGGGGATGATGACTAGTTGGTCTTTGATGGTTGGTAAATGCTTCTGAATATAGGCTAACATCGTCGCCATTGCACCTGCGTTAAACACTTTGCAAAATAGACCCTTGAAATCACCACAGTACAGAGAAGATGTTTTAGTAGTAAGTGATAGGACATACCTTCCAGTCTTCAAAAAGATGTCTTTTTTTTTTCCAGAGTACAGCTGTACATAAATAAACCTTTGATCTATGCACAATATTTTTATTCAAGAAAGTCATTGAATAAAATATTGTTTGTGACCCCCTTTGCTTTACCCTCTTTTTTTTTGTTTCCCTGCTTTCTCTTTCTGATGGATTTTCACAGCCAAAAAGGGCAAAATGAAGGGCAAGTATTTTCTTGTTGCTCAATTTCTTTGTTTAGTACACTTGACATTTCCACTGATATTTCCATTCCTATTGGATATTATCCTCTGTGCTTCTCATCTGCTAGATTTTCCTCCATCACTCAAACCTTAGCAGCAATAAGGGGGGAAGAATAAGCTTGTGTTTTCATGTGCAGTCTATTTCACATTTAGGTTTTCTCTGAGGCTTAAAAACTTGGGTGTTTTTATCCTTCCACTTACTAATTCATACCTAAAATGAAAAATGTTACTAATTTACTAAAGGCATCGATGGGTTTATTGAAATCATTTTTCTTTACTGTAATGATAAAAATTTTGTGTTGAGATGTTCAGTGAACTCTGATGTAACATTGATAGAGAGATACCTTGGTTATGGCAGGGTTAGTAAATGGGATATTTAGAACACAACATTTTTCTGATAGAACTGGTGTAATTTGTGTTATGAAATTAAAATGGATTTTATAATCTTAGTATGCAGTGTTAAGGACCTTTATATTCATTGATGTATTTCAATTTAGGATATAAACACTCTTTTTATTTTTTCTTACTAGGTTATCATTCTAATGCCTTCATATTGTCCTAGAAGCTGAGGATGCATACTCTGGATGGCTTATCTAATTCTGTAACATTATCTTTGCAGATTCGGAAACACTGAAACCAGATAATTTTGACGAATCTGGCTATACGTTCATAGCACCAAGGTTGGTTTTGTTTTATTTTACTTTTTTTTATTGCTTGTATGGATAGGTGAGCCTTCAGGAACAGTTCTGAGTTAATCACACTGCCAAATTATGGAACCAAAGGGAGCAATAATTTTAAAACCATAACTGTACTCTATTCATGCACTCAACTCAGTAAGGAACTACCGTATGCCAAGCAATGTTCTGACTCAGGGATGCAATAGTGAATAAGACAGATGTAGACTTTGCTCTTAGTGGAAATACCACTAATACCAGTGTATCCATCAATAGTGAAGAACTGGGTCTTCGCATATGTGAGTACACACGAACACTCTGTATGTAGGTGTGGATATATACACATACACACGGTTGGCTCTACTGAGATCCACAGATAGCTGTGTAGGTATACACATAAGGCTAGAATGTCTTAGGTTATGATTGATGTTAATGCTCTAACAACATTCTGGGAAAGCATTTTAATACAGTGACATTTTCTCACATAATTTTTTAAGATTAATGTTCTTTTTTCTCTTCCCTTATTGTATTTCTCATACAATTCCTCTTTTCTAACCCTAAGATACACCTTTATCCCTACCTCTGCTTTCATATGATTGATAATAATTTGAGTGTTCTTTTTTTCTTAGTTCTTTTAAAATTTTGTGAATTTTTATTTTAAATTCCAGTTAACATGCTGTGTAGTATTATGTTCAGGTGTACAATATAGTGATTCAGCACTTCCATACAACACCTGGTGCTCATCACAGCAAGTGCCCTCCTTAATCCCCATGCAATTTCACCCATCCCCCCCACCTCCCCTCTGGGGACCATCATTTTGTTTTCTTTTTTTTTTTTTTTTATTTTGTTTTCTGTAGTTCAGACTGTTTCTTGGTTTGCCTCTCTCTTTATTTTTCCCTTTGTTTTTTAAATTCCACGTGTGCATGAAATTGTACAGTATTTGTCTTTATCCAATAGACTCATTTTACCTAATACTCTGTACCTCCATCTACGTCGTTGCAAATGGCAAGATTTCATTCTGTTTTATGGCTGAGGAATATTCTATTGTGCATAGTATACACTGCATCTTCTTTATCCATTCATCAGTTGATGAACGCCGGGGCTGTTTTCGTCATTTGGCTATTGTGGATAATGCTGCGGTAAAGATCAGGGTGCATGTATCACCGTAGTATTAGTATTTTTGTGTACTTTGAGTAAATACCTAGTAGTGAGATTGCTGGATTGTAAGTAGCTCTATCTTTAACTAACTTCTTGAGGAACCTCCACACTGTTTTCCCGAGTGGCTGCACCAGTCTGCATGCCAACACCTGTTGTTTGTTGTTGATGATAGCACTTGCCCTGGTGTGAGGTGATGAATCATTGGAATTTTGACGTTCATTTCTCAGTTAAGTGAAGTTGAGCATCTTTCCAGATAGTTGGCCATCTGTATGTCTTTTTTTGGAAAAATGTCTACTCATGTCTTCTGCCCATTTTTTCATTGGACTATTCATTTTTAGGTATTAAGTTTTATCTTTATCTATTTTGGATACTAACCTTTTATCAGATATGCCATTTGTAAATATCTTCTCCCATTCTCTAGGTTGCCTCTTAGTTTTGTTGAGTGTTTCTTTCCCTCACTCCTGCAGAAGCTTTTTATTTTGATGAAATCCCAGTAGTTTATTTTTTGTTTCCCTTGCCTCAGGAGATATGGTTTCAAGTCTCACATTTAGGTCTTTTAATCATTTTGAATTTATTGTTGTATCTACTATAAGAAAGTGGTCCAATTTCATTCTTTTGCACATTGTTGTCCAGTTTTCCAACACCATTCATTGAAGAGACTTTCCCATTGGATATTCTTTCTTGCTCTGTCAAAGATTGTCTATATAGTCATGCATTCATTTCTGGGTTTTCTGTTCTGTTCTCTTGATCCTTGTGCCTCTTCTTGTGCCAGTACTGCACTGTTTTGATTATATCCTTTTTTTTTTAAAGATTTTATTTATTTATTCATGATAGTCACACAGAGAGAGAGAGAGGCAGAGACATAGGCAGAGGGAGAAGCAGGCTCCATGCAGGGAGCCCGATGTGGGATTCGATCCCGGGTCTCCAGGATCGCGCCCTGGGCCAAAGGCAGATGCCAAACCGCTGCGCCACCCAGGGATCCCTGATTATATCTTAATGTCTTCATATTGTGATAAAAACCCAGGATGCATACGCCAGCTTATCTAATCCTGTAACAGTCATATTTATGGAAAACTGACAGGAATATCTTTTAAACATGATTCAAATCAGTGTCTACTAAGCATTTGTCTTTCCTCTCTTTCGTTTATATCTTTCAACCAACCACCAAGTCTTGCCAGATACAATGTATTTTACGAGTATCAAGTTTATCTGCCAAACTCTGCTGTGTTTGCTCTCATCCAGGTCAGTGCTTTCTCTGACCTAAGCTATGATAGCTGCCTCCTACTTGATGTCCCTACCTCCCCAAATGCGCCTTTACTTCCCAGTCTAGTCTCATTTCTGTAACTGGAGAGAGTTTCTGGAATTCAATAAAATTGTGTTTCTCATCTGCTAAATATGAACCGATAGTTCCATAGTGTCTTGTGACAATCTGTATCTTATATCATCACTTTCAATCGCTCTGTTACTAGATCCCAGTTTACAGTGTGGTCCTTATACCCTAAATCCGGGGCCAGCAAATTACAGCCTGCAGACTGCCTGTTTTATACAAAGTTTTATTAGAACACAGCCATACTTGTTTGGTGATGTATTGTCTGTGGCTGCTTTTACTACAAAGGCAGAGTTGATTAGTTGTGGCCTAGACCTGTGGCCTGTAGAGTCTGAATCATTTATTATCTGGCCCTTCTACAAAAAGTTTGCCAACCTCTGCTCTGAATTCCAAACAACTAAATTTCTCTCAGTTTCTATGTGTGTTGGGGTTTTGTTTTTTTCTCCCCTTCTAGCTCTTTCGATCCACTGATTTTCTATTATGGACTGTACTCAGACACACCCCACCCTTCCCAAATCCCAACTTCAAAGCTCCTTGATCTAGGAATTTCCTTCTCATTTTCACTGGATTAGACATTCTTGCTGACTGCTTCATAGAATACTCTATTTCCTTTACTAGAGCACTGGCCCATTTTAGGTCATTTACTTTCCCCAGTAAAGCCACAACTCTATTTGATTTACATTCAATACAACATCCCATCCATTGCTTGGCACATAATAGGTGCCGAATAAATACATATGGTGTCTGTAGAATCTATAAATACGTAAAGAATATTTTAAAAACCGTTATTAAAAATACCTAAAATCTTACCACTTTTTCCAGCATAAGTAACTGAGCATCTTCAAACTGCTAAAAGCAGTTTTAGCTAGAAAAGAATATTAGAGACAGAACAATATCCCACAGAATATTAACTTACACATTCATTAACAGTATAAGAAGAGATTGAAATTAGATGTGCTATAATGATAAGACTCTCCTTTCATCTCAGATCCATGTTTTGTTTTGTTTTGTTTTTTTTCTCTAGGCAACTTCTTCACTCATCTCTCTCAATTATTGAATAGCAGACCACACAGACTGGCTTTCTGAGCTTTACTGTTAGTCAGTGTGGAAAATATGGTTGAAGGCCCAGTACTCACAGAGAGGATAAATGTAACTTCCAGGTCCCAATTTGTAAGCATGACTGTTCATTTCATCAAGGATTAACCTATGAACCATTTTCATGGTCTGACTGGAAGAGTAGAATTTCCTCTGTGTTTAGGGAAGGAGTAAATTCTAGAGAAGAGAAACGTGATAGCTTGTGGGACAAACCAATGAATGTCCATCTCAACTAACGTGTTAAAACTTTTACATGAATAATTATTTTTACTGCACAAGCAAACGCTATAGTAAATTAATAGTATTATCCCATTTCACAGATTGGGAAATTTCCTTGCTATTTCAAGATCGAAGTGTGTACATTGATTATCAAATGCTAATCAATCTCAGAAGAACACCCAGCACGTCTGAGTAAAATATAAATGCATAGAGCATTGTTTTTACCTGTTCATCAAAGGGATGAAAAGCTTAAAACATAGAATAATTTTTTTCTTGCTCATAAATCAGAAAGGCATTTCAAAGATGAGTTAGATTGAGAAAGGAAGAACATTAAGTGTGATAGCATCTAATTAAATGCTAATTATGGGAAGAAGTCCATTTGAGGTCTGTCAATAATGATTGAGTGAAAATCATGCCACCTTTCTAAACCCTGCCTCCAATCTAAAATTTTCCATGAACTGAGAAGTTTTACGTTGGTTTTTTTTGGGGGGGGGCGGGGCGGGGCAGTGTTTTGAAGTTCTGATATTCTCTTTACTCTCTGAGGCTGATTAGCTGATGGTCTGCATCTGAAAATGTTCACTACATAATTGCACTTCTGTCTTCAGTATTTGATTATCCTATCTTCTGTTGAATTAACCTAGTTAATGACAACCTTATATTTGTTTTTTTTTTTAATATTTTTTATTTCCAAAATACTTAGGATAGTATTTCTCAAAGTAGGGATCTCAAACCCCTATGGGTTCCAGAGGCTCTTTTCAGAGAAGCCACCAGGTCAAAGCTATTTTCCTAATAGTGGTAATTATTGGTCTTTTCTCCATGTCAACATTTGAAGACAGTAGAAAAGCTGTGAGGAGCTGATACCTTAGCAGGACTCCAGGCAGTGAAGCTTCTGGTCACTGTTGTAATCTTTCTGGCTGCGGGGGGGGGGGGGGGGGGGGGGGGGTGGGGAGCCGGTCTCACTTTAAAATATCCTTGATGGAAGCAGTAAAAATTACTAGTTTTATGGAAGCTTTACCCTTGAGTACATGTCTTTTAATATTCAGTGGGGAAAAAAATGGGAATGGTGCTGCATACCAGAGTAACTTGGCTGTCTCAAAGTAAAGCACTTGTGTGATTGAATTTCAAGTTGAAATAGGTGCTCTTCACCCTTTTTTCGTGAAATATAATTTTACTTGACAGAATGACTTAGGTATGTGATAAACATTTTCTCAATAATCAAGTGAGACTTTTACTTTGAAGAGAACAGTATAGAATGTATGTGTTGCTTGTGACAAAATTTGTCCTTTCAAAAAAAAAAAAAAGAAGAATTTGGGGGGAATTTGAATTTACTGCTTCCTAGTAGTTACCTGGCGAGACTGGTGATGTTATTAACGAATGTAATTTTTAAGTTTTAAAATGAAACGTGTCAGATCTGCAAATTTTCCAAATAACCAATTCATAATGTTACAAAATCAGATTCATTTAAGTGTAAGATAGTGCATTGAATTTTAATTTAATAGTATAAAAGGTGTTTCAGATTCCATATTGTAACTACCGACAAATTACTAGTAATCAAATTTTCATGTGTTACTTAAAAAAAAAAATCTGAGAAGTATATAAAATAAGTGCCTTTTCCAGCTATGTATCTTTAGGGAGAATACATTTTTCTCATGTGCCCAAATAGAATCTTGCAATTGATTAAATGCAGAGGTTTTCTAATGAGTCAGGAATTAAAGATATTTGCAAATAGGTAAATCAATGCCACATTTTTCACTAAGTTTTTTTTTTTAAACATAGTAATTTCTCATTAATAAATGTTAACATAGAATGGGTTTATTCTTGATATTTAATATTTCAAATTTTCTCTGTTCATTTTTATATGAAAACTCCAAATACATAACATACAGTGACAATAGTTATTAAGAACAACAAAAGCTAACATTTGTTAAGCACCAGTTGTCCAGAGGACAAGTGCTGAATGTATATTATCCACACCATTCACCCCTTATTGTCAAAGTATTATTCGATGATAGGAGGAAATAGAAATAACAAGAAAATCAAAGCTTGCAAAGTCCCAGAGGTGGTTAAGAGAAAATATTTTCAGTTCCTTTGAGGAAGTGAAAACATTTATTCTTTTAAATAATAAATGAAATAAAATGAAAATACAAATAAAATAATGAAAGCTCATTCTTTTAAAGGTGTGATTTTTATAGCTAATATCTTAAATATTTTTTTCAGAGATTACTGCAATGACCTTAAAATATCAGATAACAACACTGAATTTCTTTTAAATTTCAATGAGTTTATTGATAGAAAAACTCCAAACAACCCATCCTGTAAGTATATACCGATTTGCAGTAACTGTTGAGTGTCACTCTAATTGTATCCAAAGTAGTCAACTCTTGGTTAACATTAGTGCATTGGTATGCTGGTTATTTATTTACTTTGTGAGTTTTTAGTAGTGAAACTTAACAAGTTGGGCTTTTATATATGAAAGAATTTTTATTTCATCCTGAAAGCCAGGTAATAGATACCTATTAGTGTTTAAATGTAAATAGGGCATCCTTACCTTGGCTCCTTTCAAATTTAAGAAACTTAATTTTAATAATATGAAGGTTTTTCATTTTATTGTTCTTGCTATATAGAGGAAAACACTACAACACATTTTTTTTATTTATCTCTATCCAGTTTATATAAACAGTTTTAAGATGAAGAGAATAAAAACAAGGTATATATAAAAATATGTCACTTTGGGGTTTTTTTATCCTGACATTCTGTTTTGATAAGTTGACTTTATAGTTTATGCATCTGTAATTTTTCATTTTATGAAGTAAAACAAGTGGGAGCAAATAAAAATTTTAGTAATTAGGCTTTAACCAGTACATTTGTCTTTCGGAGAAATTTACACCATTCATATTATGAAACTTCATAGAGATTAACAGATTCTTGGCTTTTAAAATGTTTAAAAATCTTAACTGTGTTTTGTTCCTGAAAATATTCTATAACAGTACTACTAGGGGTGCCCAGGTGGCTCAGTTAGTTAAGCATCTACCTTCGCCTCAGGTCATGGTCCTGCATGGGGCTCTCTGCTCAGAGGGGAGTCTGCTTCTCCCTCTGCCCTTCTCTCTCTGCTCATGATCTCTCTCTCTCATAAATAAATAAAATCTTAAAAAAATAAAATAAAATAAAAGTACTACCAGGAAAACCTGCAGTGGAAATGAGAGGAAAACCAACTGCATGGCAAAAGTTTTCTTAGTGTATGTAACTTGGGAAAAAAGAAGTAATTGTAACTGACTTTTATGTCCATTTCTCTTCCTCCTCTCATCCTCACTCTTTCTTCTCCTGTGCTTTTCTTTTTATTGTTTTTAAAGATTTTATTTATGTATTTATTTGAGAGAAAAAGAGAGCATGAGCAGGGGAATGAGGCAAGCTGATTCTCCGCTGAGCAGGGAGCCCAACCCAGAGCTCTATTCCCAGACCCTAGGATCATGACCTGATCCTAAGGCAGATACTTACCTAAGCCAACCAGGTGCTCCTGTGCTTTTCTTTTTTGAAATCATTTGCCTTTCCATTAGGAAGGAAAGAACTTCCTCAGTTATAAAAAGTGAATTGAAGCCATCTCTCAAATTTAAATTTATCTCATAAAAAGAAGGAACTTCTAGCACTATTCACATTAGCTAAAAGAATTAGAATTAGCTACTCTGCAAACCAGTCAGGGGTAGATGAAAGCGATACTGATCACCACTGAATGAGAGTGATGCCAAACCTTTTACTTGGTGTGAACTCACTCTGACCCAACCAGAGCCTTTCATTGTTACTTGTGTTCTTGTTCATTTTCTTGACTAATAGGGGTCCCAAAACAGAACTGAAATAATGATAATGAATATTCATTTAATTGGATGCATCTAGGTCCTAGGAAAGTATAAATATGTTGAAACAAAAATACTTTGAGTATCATAGGGCAAATATCCATACCATTGTCTGTTCTGCAATGTCTTCATTTCCCTTCATCCTCAATCTCCCTCCCTGTGATCCAATAGGAAATGCTTGCAGTTCTTAGATAACCATGTGAAGTGTTAAGATTTTATTGGATTTTTAATTATAAAAAGGTAATAATAACTGGGGGCACCTGGGTGGTTCAGTTGGTTAAGCATCTGCCTTCAGCAGATGGGATCACATGTTCTCTCTCTCTCTCAAGTAAGTAAAATCTTTAAAAAAAAAAAAAAAAGCTGTAAAATTTATAAATAAAATTTACATTTTTCTCTGAAGTGTTATAAATTATAGTTTCATCAATCATCTTTTAGCTCATTTTATCAAATAATATGTACAACTAAAAGTATCAGTGATTAAAATCTAAATAGTTTCTTTTAAAACAGTTCAGGCTATTTTAATTTTGCTTTTATGGAAGCAATTAATCTAATCAAATTATAGTTCTCACTGTTAATTTATTAGCCTACCTAAATGTTTCTGCTATAGAGCTGTTGTCTTCTTCAGATCCCTCATTATTTCTGAACTAATATAAAAATAGATTGTAAGTATTGAGCTTTACCGCTTTACACACATATAATCTGTTTATGAATCGTATGCAGCAGAGGAAATATTTCAAGACACATTTTAAAATTATAGTGTAATTGAAATATGAATACAATTATGAAATTACTTGTAAAATTGATTTATATTAGAAATTAGAATAACAGTCTCATTTCTTTTACCTAAAAAGATTTACAGCAAGTAAATTATATCATTCACTTTTCAAATGGACTTTCAAAGGGATTCGTTTTCTGCTATAATAAAAATAGTTCCTAAAATGAAGTCTAAAATATGGATTAAACTGATCCTTTAAAATTGGGTGAAAGATATATTAAATTTTTTTTAAAATCAACTAAAATGTTTTCCAGTCTACTCCCTACCTCTTGTAGTAATAAGATTTTAGGCCCCGTATTCCTTACCTGAATAAAATGAAATTTTATCATAAATTTTAAGTTTCAGAGTATATTTGTAAGTTATTCAGAATTTCTTGGGCTTTAACAGAGAAGCCAAGAGAAATGAAAAAGGCGAAGTTTTTTGTTCAAGAATACATGTGAATTGACCCTTGGTCATTGCCATCTGACCCTCCACTACCTTTGAATTTGGGCTAAAATGTTCTTTGGTTATTCCAGAAAGGACAACCTGAAGCCTGTAGTCTTTCAGCATTACCCGTTGATTCCAAAAGCCAGTGTTGGAATAGTGCTGGTCTGTGTTAAGTTATTTAGTTCCTTGGCCAAAACACACAAGCAGAAAACTATACATATTATGTAGTTATATTTTTATGTATAAAATTGTCCATTAAATTATGATGGCTTGCAATCACCATACTAACCTATTAAAAAAAAAAGAGAGGGGTGGGAAAGGCTATTTCCTCAATGTTTCTTGAATGGCGCATTTTGACTATCTTTCTGATAGAGTATAAAATAATTTTCATTTATAATTGGCTTTTCTACTAATTTTGGCTACAGCCTGAAAAATAAGAGGGAAGATGAACAATATTTTTAAAATATGCAGAAAATTAATATTGGATTAATTTTTAATTTATTGAAATATTATACACTCTAAGTTGCTTTTACAAATAGAGACTAAATTTGTTTCATTATTATCTTAATGAAGAAACTATGTGGTTGTAATTGAGGCTATCCTTTTTGTGTGTCAGGTAACACGGATTTGATTAATAGAGTCTTGCTGGATGCAGGCTTTACAAATGAACTTGTCCAAAATTACTGGAGTAAGCAGAAAAACATGTGAGTGTTCTTAATAAAAATATATATATATATAATCTGCATTTCAGTTTAGCTTTTCTCTGAGAAATTTTTTTGGAAAACAGGCCTTGTACCTTTAGTTTATTATTTATCTTTAGGAACAATTTCTTGAGAAAAACGTCTTGCAGTACTTGACAACATGCATTTGCAGCAGTGGGCATTTGTCAGGACTAACCCATGCCATTAGTTAGCTTTCCCTCCAATACACTGCAGAGTGAACAAACTAAATTCAGTAGGCATGTTTGTGTTTCCATGTTTGTGACAGAACAGGACTTCCAGTGAATGTTCGATTGGCCTTTTCATAACACTGCCACACACCCAGTCAACAAATTGAGAGATCCGATTACAGTTCTCATGTACGGTCTCTTCTCTACCCCATTTCCAGTCACTCACCAAATGCTAAATATTTCTTCTAAAAATGTTGTCCTGTCATCTTCACACTTTCCCATTTTTAAGAAATTACAGCAGCTGATTTTCCTGCCTTGAGGGCTTTCAATTCGTCTACCTGTGGCACCTCGTCTAGTCTATTCGCCATAGAACTCACCCCTGCCGGCCTCATTCGTAAAATGCAGTTCCAGTTTCAGGATAAAGGTGAAGCTGTCCAGCACAGATTTCAAGATCATTCATGAGCTGACCATTTCCTAAGAAGCTTATCCTTGACACTTTACTCCCTATTGCTTCTTACTTTACGCATTATGTTTTTATGACACCAAATGGTATCACACTAGCTTTCCCTTAACATACGCTCTTGGCTCCACATGTAAGATCTTCTTGCCGTCTCTGTCTTCTCTGTTAATTCCTTCTTTAAAATGCAGCTGTGCTTTTCCTTACTACCATGTGTCTTCCTTGAGAATCCTCCCTATAACCCTTAGATATGTCCACTATTATATCATAGTTTGCATATTTACTTTGTCTTCCCTTATTTTAGGAACTCGTTTTATTTCTCTTTGTATCATCAACCTCTAAATTATTATCTTACCAAGAGTAATTGGAATAAAAAATTTCCTTCTTCTGTCTTCTGTTTTAGCAAGGGAGTGAAAGCACGGTTTGTTGTGACTGATGGTGGGATTACCAGAGTTTATCCCAAAGAGTAAGTTCAAATAACATCTGTAGAAATCAGTATGTGACAAAAAATTATGCTGAGGTTCTGTACGTTACTGTATAAGGAAGCCATTCTGTAGAGAAACTGATTAATAGATTAAAATGGAATCATTTAACATATCTACACTATTAAAATAACCTATTTCTTTGAAAATGCTATATGATTATTCATTTGTACTTTTGGATATTTGGGGTATTTATTCCAAAACTTGAGAGATTTTTTTTTTCCTCTTCGTAGACACAAGCCAACCTAAATGACATAGTGGTTACAGCCCGTTGGCAATATTTTCCTAGCACCTCATTGTTTTCACTGTTTTTAATGGGTCTTATCTCTTTTATCCTCAGAACAGTCTGTAAAGTGGGCTGGAGAGACTTATTACTATTAGTTGACCTGTTAACTACCTTGTACATCATTACCTGCAGAGTAAAACTAAGAGCTTTTTCTAACTCTTACTATCACCATTCTATGGTGATATGTAGCCTAAGGAGTATCGTTTACACCATCAATTACCACTGACTTTCTTAGACATACCTGAGATATAGACATATCTGTAAAGTTTCATGATGTTCACAGGCAAGTAGGTTATCAGGCAGATTAAAGAATAAAAATGAAGAGCCATTTCTTCCTTAGGGCTGGAGAAAACTGGCAAGAAAACCCAGAAACATATGAGGACAGCTTCTATAAAAGGAGTCTTGATAATGATAACTATGTTTTCACCGCTCCCTATTTTAACAGTAAGTATCATTTGGAATTCTGCATTCTCAATTTCCTTTTTTTAAAAAATAAATTATTGTTACTATCCACTTTCCCTGAAACCATATATCTTAATTGCTCAGAATAGTCTTTATTCATTATGTACTGTATGCATGACATTGGAAAAACAGAAGCACCTATTTAACTAAGGAGGTAAAATGTATACCCAGCAAACAGGCAGCCCAGAAATGTAGAGAGAGCATATCTGTGGGCATGTGTAATACCTAGAAACACAGGTAGGTAATCCCTTGTTTCACAAACTGCAATTATATTGAAGAATGTATAATGACTTTTAAAAATTAATCAGTTAATCAGTTTTAGTTCAATGAATAAAATGTTCTTGGGTTCTGTCCCCAAACTTTTCTAATTTAATCCCTGAGCCTTGGGGTTGGGGGCAAAGACTGAAGGATGGAGTGTATTCATCCTCATTTTCACAAATGAGGAAACTGAAATTAAGAGAATTTTGGAGTTTTGTCCAGGGACTTGTCTTCTAAAATGCAAAGGCCACCTTGAGTTCTAAGATCAGTCTTTCCACTTCACTTCAGCAGCCTCCTCACTCTTTTAGCAAGCCTGCATACATTATGTTGTGGAAATAAATGCAGCCCAGCTGAAGAAATCATATCCCAACATCAGTTCATTCACAGCAACTCATGGACACTCCAGTGAGCCTGATGTATAGAGAAAGATGAGGGAAGAGAAGACTGCACACCTCCCTATTACCTCTCTGTACTAGAATACTTAAGCAAAACACTATCCACACCTGTAGCTATTAAGAGAAATTCACTATTTGATTTATCTACACAGGCCTAATGTCCTTTTTTGTTTTTGTTTTTTTTCTTTTTCAGAAAGTGGACCTGGTGCTTATGAATCAGGCATTATGGTAAGCAAAGCTGTAGAAATATATATCCAAGGAAAACTTCTTAAACCTGCAGGTAAGCACATATATTTTATATATGTATGTATATACATATATATACATGACCAAAATTAAATGTGATCGACCTAATATTCATATTAAAATCTTCTAGTACTTATCTGGAAGGCTATCAGGGTGCTTCAACCAAAATAAAGGCAAAGACAGACATGGAAATTTTAAAAAATAAAATATAATTAGTTACCTATGAGACTGGGGAAAAATAAAATTGATACTGTATGGAGATGAGTTTTAAAGCTTATATGTTTATACAGCTTCTGACACAAATTTATGGAGTCAAATCAAAATTCTCAATGCTGGGTTGATCTAGCATTTCTGCTCCATAAGTATGTCCTATCAGATGAGTTCAAGTATACAAAAGGATATAAAGCCAAGGATATGGATTTTTGTAATAAGTTATACATGAAAAGTTTCCATCACTGGAGGAAAAGATAAATAAGTTATGGCATATCTATACTATGTGCCTGATGAAATGCATTAGGTAAGAATATTTTTAATAAAATTACAGTAAAGTCGAAAAATGACTTTTTTTTTGCTAAAATAAAACTGAGCATCGATGGGAACTGGCAGTAGGCTGGTGTCAGTGGATGCAATAAAGTAGAAATTATGTTTTTCATTATATGATTCAGTATTTGTTTCAGAGAGCATACACTAGTTCAGACTGAGAGCGTAGGTCAATGGCCTTCCTGCTCCTGCAGGCTGTTTTACCCCTTACTGGTGGAGCTACAGAGACTTCCCCCATCACTAACTCAAACTAAGAAAGAAACTAGAATCACAGCCATGTTTTTGAAACGTGTGTAAATTTTTCTTAATGTCATTTTGCAGTTGTTGGAATTAAAATTGATGTAAACTCTTGGATAGAGAATTTCACCAAAACATCAATCAGGGATCCGGTAAGATAATTTTTTTTCAACGTTTATGCTACACTCCCTGTCAAATGCAAGTAAGAAAAGTAAAAATAAAGTCTTACACATTGACAACATGAATTTTCATTGCTCCCAAATTGAAGCAGAACTATGAATTACTATTTCTGGAAAGTTTTTGTTTCAATTAGTTAATAAAAATAATTCATTGTTATAATTTGAAGTACAAGATAGCTATTAATTGAGATTTTATAAAGATAAAACTATTAGTTTTTATGGGATGGACTAGACTCATCTAATCTTACTTTTATACTTGACAAATTATTCTAAGATTTATAACATAGTAATAGTATATCATTTGATTACTTTTTTATTTAAAAATGTGGGGTGATAATTATGTTTTTGTCTTTCAGTGTGCTGGCCCAGTTTGTGACTGCAAAAGAAACAGTGATGTAAGACAACTTTTTAAAATAAAACTTTTAACTGTCATTTTTTTTGTGTTAACTATTACAAACACATCAGAGCTAAAATTGAAGGAATTTTTATTTGAACACTAAAAAAAGTTACTTTATGGATTTTGAAATCATTTATATGTAAGAATTTGAATTACATGATTGTAATTCCTCACCTTATTTTTTTAAATATTCACATAAAAAGCCTGTCTTGGTATGGACTCTCTTGTCCTCCATCTCAGCTGTGTTTGATCTCATGACCCAGAGATCAGGCAGGACATGAGCCAAAATCGAGTTGGGTACTGAACCAACTGAGCCACCAAGCCCCACCCCCGAATGAACAGAGGTATTTTTTGTTGTTGTTGTTGTTGCTGTTTTTTTTAAGATTTTATTTATTTGTTCATGAGAGACACACAGAGAGGCAGAGACAAAAGGCAGAGGGAGAAGCAGACTCCATGCAGGGAGCTCGATGCAGGACTCGATCCCCAGATCCTGGATCACGCCCTCAGCCAAAGGCAGACGCTCAACCACTGAGCCACACAGGCGCCCTCTGAATGGGCTATTTCTACCCCAGGTGTCCTTAAGTTTGATGAGGGCAGTCTTCCTTTGTCTTTGGCACTATCCCTTCATTTGTTCACTCTGTTTATAGTGAAGAGAAAACTTCTTGAGCTAAATTTTAGAATTACGTATTTTTTTAAATCAAATTCCACTTCCATGATTGGATTTTACATTTTCTTGTTACTTCTCTTGCTCTTTGAACTTCCTTTGTCCCAAAGTTAAATATGCTCTAAGAATGATACTATATAAATTATTCCAGAATAAAAAAAAAATTTCCACTCTTTTTTCCTAGTTTTGTGTGTCTGTTTATTTCCAAGACAAACAGTGGGTTCATACCATCTCTTTTCTAATCATGCACAATTATAAACCAATAATTTTATTTTTATAGTTTCTCCATTTTGTATAGACTTTATAGACAATGAAGACTGTTTTAGAGCCATGATTTTTAGCAAGCTGCTTCAACATTAGGAGAGTGGGATGCATATATCCCCAACCCTGAAAACAATGTTTTTGTTATCTTATACAATAACAATTAAACCAATTCATGCATTTAAACATGATATAAACCATACTGCCTTTTTTTTAAAAGCATGTAACCTGGTGATTACAATGCACTTTTAAAGATATGTCTTGTCAAAATATTAAGTATGTGTTTATACGTTATTAAATATTTTGTTTTATCCAATTTCCTGGATCATTCAAATGACCAAATGGGAAAAAGATTGACATTTGGAATGGCAAAAAGATTATTCCTGATTTGTTTTTAGGATTTGTTCAAAATGGGTTGACAGTTTTAGCTAAATGGGTGGTAGAGGATAGGAAGCCCTGAGAGTCTGATATGAATCTGTGTGTCTCATTTCATCAGAAGCTCTTGATTATATATGTTTAAATTTTCTCCAATTTTTTTGTTAAAGTCATCTACATACAATGACGTTATAATGCAGCCTTCTAACTAACCATCCTCAAAATGTGTTCTTTTTTTTTTTTTTTTTTTTTTTACTTTGGTAGGTCATGGATTGCGTGATTCTAGATGATGGTGGATTTCTTTTGATGGCAAATCATGATGATTATACAAACCAGGTAGGTTCCTGAAGTGGGACAAAGTACAGTTTCCAAAGTGTATTTTCTTGATTAGCATTACACAAGTCCTTCAAACCATTATAGAAATTCAGGAGTGGTTATAGTACTGTCAGAAAATAAATTTTAAAACGCTGATGTAAAATACACCATTAAATACATTCTGAATATAGTCTCCTGATACTTGTTAGTGGAATTTCCTTTCTGATACTAACAGTTACCTTTAAAACATATAGTTGAGAATGTTAACGTAATGGGAACTTTTTATTCTGGATTTCTCAGAAATTTAGAAAATGTTCCCATATTAAGTATTAATAGTGTCTCAGTACGCGGCTGCTGTGATCTCTTGACGTCTGTTCCAAATCTGCATGTTGGCAGCAGGTAGGCTTAATGGGCTCATGCAGGATTTTAAGCAGATTAGAATCATTTGCCAATTTACTGCATTTCCGAGTGTCTATTTCTGGTTTCTCCTGAGACAGGAAAGCTCTCTCAACCCTGAGCCTTTTGGTAACTGGCTGGAGTTGAGCTTCGTTCCAGTTGGCCCCTTGAGGCCTCTGATCTTGCTCCCACCCCAGCCGTTCTCCTCAATGATGCTACGCCCTGTTTCCCACAAGGAGGCCGAGGGGCTGCGGGGTCACCTGCGCCCGCCGCTGGGACCGGGATGGGGACCGAGATGGGGACGGAGATGGGGATGGGATGGGGACCGGGATGGGGACAGGGATGGAGACGGGGATGGGGACGCAGTACCGGCAGCATCTCCTCGGCTCTGCCCCCCCCCGCCCCCCCCCCAGGCTTTGCACCTCACGCCCCCACCCCCTCTTCGTCGCCGCGGCCTCAACACGGGCGTCCATCTGAAACTTAATTATTTTTCCTCCTGTAATAGATTGGAAGATTTTTTGGGGAGATCGATCCAAGCTTGATGAGACACCTGGTTAACATCTCGGTTTACGCCTTTAACAAATCTTACGATTACCAGTCGGTGTGCGAGCCCGGCGCTACGCCCAAGCAGGGGGCAGGGCACCGCTCGGCCTACGTGGTCAGTAACCCCGGCCCCGCCCCGCCCCGCCCCTCCCTTGAGGTCCCTCCCCCTCCCCGGAGCCCCTCCCCTCCGCTGTGGACCCTGCCCCGGAGGCCCCGCCCCGCCCTCGAGGTCCCTCCCCCCGCCCCAGGGGCCCCGCCCCTCCCCCGGAGGCCCCGTCCCTGCCCGGGGGCCCCGCCCCTCCCCCCGGGGGCCCCGCCCCTCCCCCGGGGGCCCCGCTGTAAGGTCCTCCCTTCTGGCCCGCAGCCGTCGGTCGCGGACATCCTGCACATCGGCTGGTGGGCCACGGCTGCTGCCTGGTGAGTGGCACCTGCGCTTCACTGGGGATGCCGAGCGGGTTGTACAAAAATAGTCATGAATGTGAGGACAATACAGATCTCGTGACCACACTGTAGTGTGGTTCATTAGTAGGGGGAACGACTTTCCTTTCATTTCCCTAATCACATACTGCTAATGTTTACAGATAGTTTCTCCTAAATGCTCAACTGAGACTTGTTGGGACGCCTGGGTGCTCAGCGGTTGAGCGTGATCCTGGGGCCCCGGGATCCAGGCCCACATCAGGCTCCCTGTCGGGACCCTGCTGCCCCCTCTGCCCCTGTCTCTGTCTCTCTCATAAATAATTTTTTTTTTAAAGCTGTTGCAGCTCTTGTTTTCATATGAAAACAGTGTTTGCTCATGCAAACTCCAGCGTCTTCAGAGATCTATTGAAACTCTTGTGTTTTTCTCTTTACACTCAATTCTTTAAATTGTAGGGGTATTAGCCTATAAGAAGTTTCTGCCTATTGCCTTCAGTACCCAAATTAGATGTCTTCATGGGTTAAATCCAAGACCCCATAACTCATCCTTTCACCTCCTTCCTACTCATCCAAAGGCTGGCACAGGTTCACCCTCCTTACCTCCTTGAACACCTCACTTGAACTGTACACCTACGAAAACAAGATATGTAAACTGTTTGAGGCACTGTGGAAAGTAGGCAAGATCAGATTTGTCATTGTTGGCCTCTGGTCAAGTTGCTAACCTGCTTGTTTGGGATCCTCTCTCCCCCTCACTCACTTACCTCCTCTGTATCCTGACCCTACAGTATTGTGCAAGCTTTACTGCATGTAGATTAAGCTTTAACATTTATTTAATGGTAAGGCTTTCCCAGGGAAAATGAATGATTATACCAGTTTGTGAAAGTAGCAAAGACTTTAGATTAAAAATCCTATTTTTTTTTTTTCTGGGGGAAAAACATGTAAAAAATGGGGCTTTCTGTTGTGACACTGGTATTTATGTGTTAATTGACTCAGGTTTTCTAAATCTCCTAGTAATCCTGAATATGTGATTGCCTTGATTCTATTTACTGGCCAGAATCTACCTCCTTCTCATCACTTTTTTTTTTTCTTTTAAACTAAGTTCAGTTCCAGATGATTCTATACTATTCTATAGTATTTGGCTCAATTGTCATTTACTATAAAGCAGAAATGTACCATATGCCCTATGTATATTATAGTTGATGAATGTCACATTATGTATTTACAAGTATATTCTATATTGTCAAGTAAATAGTTTAAAAACCCACAGCACAAAATTGTTTTTGTTTGATCTTTTGTTGTTTTCCACCTTGGAGTTTTAAAACTAAAACAAGGAGCAATCCTGAATGTGAAACTTATGCTGTGAAATACAATTACCACTCCTCCATGATCACATTTGTTATGAGGCCTCTTTACACCTAAGCACCTCTTTCTTGGTCCTGAACATTTCTGACTTCATCACTTCTTTCACAGAAACAAATCTACAGTGTTTTGAATTTAGAAGCATCATGTGCTGAAATGGACCTAATTATATAAAATAAAACTGCTCCTTAACTTTCTATTGTCAGATTATCAATTTTTTCCAAACAGATGAAAAAGAAATGTATGTGTACATACAAAATTATTCAGTTTTTTAATTGTACAGCTTATAAAGGAAATATTTATATTTTTATCAATAATTATTCATATTTACAACTTAGGTCTATTCTACAGCAGTTTCTCCTGAGTTTGACCTTTCCACGACTTCTTGAAGCAGGTATGTGAACACTCAGCTGTTTTTATAATTAAAATTTTGTTTTGGGATGTACTGAGTTCATCCAACTCAGAGAAAGTATATGTATTTGTGTATATGAGAGAGAGAGAGAGAGAGAGAGCGCCCATCCATTCAATAGTTTCAAAGATTGGAATCTTTTTGTCATGACTTTCCTAATGCTTTGACAATTTTTTCTTTTTTAATGTCATTGGCCTCTATTTTGTAACCTCCTATTTATTTTTTTCTCTTGATATTTATTGGGCACTATTAGGGGCTGCCCCTAGATTATCCAGCCATAAATAAGCCCCACAGGGTGCCTGCCCTTATACACTTGGTGTGCTGAGAAATGAAGGCTCTGGGCACTGACTATAGTGTCCCCTCCTGGTGACCTGCGTCCTTTTTTTTTTTTTTTTTCCCACAGTTGAGATGGAAGAAGAGGACTTTACAGCCTCTCTGTCAAAGCAGAGTTGCATTACCGAACAAACCCAGTATTTCTTCGATAATGATAGTAAATCATTCAGTGGTGTGTTAGACTGTGGAAACTGCTCCAGGTAATCTGTGTCTTCCTTTTAGGAAGAATCCTTTGTCACTAAGAAATTGGATTCGCTTTTATAATCATTACAGAGAGTAATGGAGATTGTTGTTCCAGATCTTTAGTTTCACTGTAGGCTTTAAAAATTTACATTTTTTAGACTTTATCCTGTCTGGATAAGTTGTAATCCTTTCAACTATCAATAATAGGATCAGGAAAATTGTACCTACTTTTAGCCAAAACATAAAGAAATCTGGTAATATAATACATTTTTGTCTAAAAGAATCCCTTAGGGGATCCCTGGGTGGCTCAGCGGTTTAGTGCCTCCCTTTGGCCCAGGATGTGATCCTGGAGACTGGGGATCAAGTCCCACGTCCGGGCTCCCTGCATGGAGCCTGCTTCTCCCTCTGCCTGCGTCTCTGCTTCTCCCCCCGCCCCCCCGGTCTATCATAAATAAATAAATCTTTAAAAAAATAAATAAAAAATAAAAGAATCCCTTAAAAATTTTTGCTAAGGTCATAGAATTTTATGAACTATAATAAACTTAGAATTAATTATAGTACTTCTATGTAATTCTAAGCCAAATATATGATTTCTATTTACATTTATTTACTAAATAGGTTTAAGAAAGATATTCTGGGGGTGAGGAGTTTTATTTCAACCTTTCACTGAAATTTACAATTGGATGTATCTGAATTGAAATCAAGAACTAGGGATCCCTGGGTGGTGCAGCGGTTTGGTGCCTGCCTTTGGCCCAGGGCGCGATGCTGGAGACCTGGGATCGAATCCCACATCGGGCTCCCAGTGCATGGAGCCTGCTTCTCCCTCTGCCTGTGTCTCTGCCTCTCTCTCTCTGTGACTATCATAAAAAAAATAAATAAATAAAAAATAAAAAAATAAAAAAAAAAGAAATCAAGAACTAAGAGAAAATATTACTTCCTAAAAATTATTAGTAGGCATAAAACATCTTGAACAGTTTTTTAAAGAGATTGAGAATTCAGTTTCATTGTGGGGGATAGAAGATAAAGGCAAGGTGGGATTTTTTTAAAGTTTTGAGAGAGATTGATCCTCCCTGTCACAGGATCCCTGATAATGGAGCAGAGAGGCACAGATTTGGGACAACTGTTTCTAGCAACCGAGGGCAGGTTATTCTAGAAGCAGTGTTAACTTAGAAAAGAGGAAATAGGAGGAGGTAAGGTCATCTGAGCATGTGAAAGGGCTGGAATAGTTGCTAAGCGATCTAGACATTTCTAACAGAGAAATGTTTTGCAGAAGCAGTTAGCTGAAACTAGCATGAATTTTTAACCAATATGGTCGGTCAGTAGGACTTTTCTGATTTACTTTAGCACACCTCTGTGTCCTAGGAGGTGGTTGGGGTAGGAAGAGAAGAGTCAGGCATCAACTCAGAAAAAGCATTGCATCTTGTGTAGAACTCAGACTATGAGGCTATCAACTTTAGGGAGCAGAATCGTAACACCTGTGATGGTATCTCAAAACTTCAGAATCCTTTGGCCTTTGACTAATAGGTGTCGGTAACAGCAATCTGTGCTTTAAAAACTAAATAACATTGCAGCGTACCGATTTGTAATCAGGATATGAAGCTCAGTCACGGTGGCTTTTGATTCACTTCATCCTTGTGCCCCAGGTTCAGTGGAGAAAAAGGAAATTCAATTTTTTGGGGAAAATGTATACTCATAAAGAAGTGACTCTCTAATGACAGACTAACATTTTTATTTTAAGAAGCCACTTAAGACATGGAAGAAGAAGAAAAAAAAACAAACACTCAATGGAATTGAAAGCCCTTCAAAGCCCTGTCTCTGTGTCGTCCAGGTTAGAAGTTACAGCCCCGAGAAGCTATTTCAATGATCAGTTATAATTAATATTACATTTTATGCCTGAGTCCCATTAGTCACCTTTCAGGAGCTTGGTAGCCTCAGGAGGCTGCTGTTAACCATGCTGGGCAAAACAGAAAACCTTTCCATCTCTACGACGTTGGTCAACAGCACTGATCTATATTTACTCTGCTCTTAGGCAGGATGCTTAGACTCTTCAGGCTTCTAATATTTTCATCTGTAGAATAAGATAATTTTTCAGTAATAAGTACCACACTTCCTTAAGCATATCAAATCAAACATTTATTCTAGGAGTTTCAGCAACTCAGTCATACTTATTTTGCATTGAGGACTAACACTTAAATTTTCTAGTATTTGGGAGAGGTAACGTGCATGCTGATGAGTCAAACATGGTCATGTTTCTCTTCTAAAATTCATTCTCATTTTGTTTTACTATTTATATTGGTGATGTTTTGTGTTTCAAGAGGTCAGATTTTTTTATTTTAATATGTAAAATTGGAGGATTTTTGTTTCTTTCCCCCCCAAAAGAGAATGTCCATTTTCTCTCATTTTTAAAAATATTTGTTTTGCAGAATCTTTCACGTAGAAAAACTTATGAACACCAATTTAATATTTATTATGGTTGAGAGCAAAGGGACTTGTCCCTGTGACACACGACTGCTTATACAAGCAGAGCAGACTTGTATCCTTTGACGTCAGCGATGCTTGGAATCGAACGCCATCTTACAGTAAGGCATCTTTAACCTTGTCACATTGTTTATGCTCAAAGAGCAAAACATACAGAGCGCCGTGATTACCTCCCACAGCAGAACAGACCCCTCGCACAAAATGTGGTTTGAATGTGCAGACCAATGATGCACCAGAGAATGATGGTATATTGAGGCTCTATGGAGGAGGCAGTGCGGGTTTCCAAGTAGATCTGGAAATGGCTTGCAAGACGAGGGAGGGGCAACTGGTTTGGGGATCCGTTAGCTGGGCCCTGTGTAGCTGGGATTGTTAAAAATGGAGTTGATTATGATGTCTGTCTACAGTGGATATAAATATGCTAAATTGACAATGCAATTAAAGCATTGTGACAGCAGGGATTGTACAGAATTCCTATACCCTTTGCATTTGCCCATGTTTCTTGAAAAAAAAAAAACATGATTTTTATTATTAGCAATTAGTTGTTTATAATAGGAGGCACCCAGGTCCTCCCTTGGGCTGCTTTATATGTATTACTCTGAGTCGTTTGTTCATTTCATCCCCTTAATATTTTACAGATATCTATTCAGTGCTTGCCCAAGGGCATGCTGTATAGAATAAAAATAAAAATAGCAGCCATTAGTTTGACAAAAGAAAATTGTGGCAGTTTACTTCTTTAAATTCCTTAAGCTCTTGAACTAGTTGTGCTGGACTAGACTAGTGGTGTAGGTGTCTGTTCCTTGCTTCGGGAAATGTATTTTTTTTGTGTGGGAAGAATGAATAACTTCATATTCCTTAACGAGTTTCTTTAGCTGATGGTCCGGATCCTTGTGATATGGTTAAACAACCCAGATACCGAAAAGGGCCTGACGTCTGCTTTGATAACAATGTCCTGGTAAGGCCAAACTTTCGTTGTATTAAAACATGAGAACTAGGTGGTCATTGTCTTCAAGAATTTAGAGAGACAAATTAAAAAACTCCAACATAGTGTCTTAATCATAGCTGATGTACTTCGCTGGTAGATTGATTTTTCATTTCAGTATTTTTCAGGGTTAGCCTAAGCTTCACAGTTGCTTCTTCTGTTCTTCCCACAGGAAGAATTGTACTTTCAAACACAATTCCAATCAATTCACTAATAATCCCAGGTTGCAAATGCGGTCGTTTCAAACGCTTTCTCTTCAGTAGTGATTGACAATAAATGCTATATGAGTTGCCTCCTTTCATTTATAGTCCAATCTTGAAGATAGAAAAGGTATTTTTATGTTTGCTTAGTCTTTGTCTTTATTCAGTGCATTAAAAACCTGTGAAACAGCTATTGTCCTGTGATTGTATCATTCTACTTTTTTTAACATGGTTTCTGACTCTGCCAGAGATTTGTATTTTTACCTTGCAGTGGTATTAGACCAGGTCAATTACAAAGGGCTAGCTAGGTTCATAAAATTTTTACAAAACATCTTTATTGTAGGTCATGTAAAGACGACTACTCCTTTTCCTGTAGGGTGGCAGTCTTCCTCCAAGAAATGCTATTCCAACATACCATGCATGCAATCAGCTGTATGCTTTTAAAATAATTTTAATTATTAAGAAACTTTATTCTCAAATGTGAAGGCCACACCATCATTCCTGTCTAGTTTTGAAAACTATTTTTTTTCAATTTAATATTCCTCAATTCTGATTCTTCGTGGTGGACTTTGCATGAAGTAGCTTGCATACACTAAGGAGCATGCAAAGAGAGATCATCATCTTATGAACTGTTTATTCTAAAAAATGTCAGATCACCTCTTGTTTAATGTGCATTTACAGAGGTGGTAATTGATTTAGAATAGACTTACCTCCTATGTACTTATTTACTCAAATATGCACATAGCTACATTTGTCCCAGAAAAAATAAAACACTTCCAGATACATAATATGCACTTAGATACAAATTACTCACTTAGATGAATTAAGGGGAGAACAAAAATAAATAAATAAAATCAATGATGAGAAATAAGGCTTAAAAAACAAGATGTGTTAGCCAGTAATTCCCAGTTATGTCTGCAAGAACTATTGATCATTTCTCTTTGATGGAGAAAGTGATTCAGAGTTGCAGCTAAGTTTATTTTTTTTCCATCATATCCTGTTAGACTTAAATAAAAACCCAGATCTGAAGACTTCTGTTGTTCTGTTATATTTTCAGGAGTTTTGCCCATGTCAAATCATTCCCCAAAGAATGTTGAATGTGGGCCTAAGGGGAGTGTTGCTCATTAGGGAAACTTCATTCATCAACTGTTTGTCACTAGAGACTGAGATTAAATTCACTCAGCTGAACTTTAAAGATCACATACAAACCCTATTACCCCAAATATTTTCATCCTAGGAAACTATCTTCATCAAGGCCCTGCAAAGCTTGGACTATGACAAAAATTTTCAATAATTCATGTTCTTGTGAATTACACATCGGAGTGTGTGTGAAAGTACAACCCTTGCTCTGTAGCTTAATGTGCTAATGATGTCTCGTGTTTCTTTCGCAGTGAAATATTTTGGTAATGCTTATTTTGCAATGGTCACTGTGAATCTGCTCTGGATGGAGGCTCGCATAAACTGCTAACTGCCAGCAAACTGCATGAAATCTCATCTTGTATGTCTTCTTTTCTGTGTTTTCTTTCCTTTTCCTGTACTTGCTACTTTGCCCATTATTAATAGGATCAACTAATGTGCACAAGTCATGCCTCTACCATGATGTCAGCTCCTGTCTTCATTGTACTGCAAGTTTTCATGTGGTGTGGATGGTCAGTCACTTTCTCTAATTTTTCTTTTTTTGTGCATTGCTTGAAATTTTAATAAATAATCCATATCCCTAAATCCACTATAATAAATGCTCTGAAACCAGGTTATTCAAATCCCAGCGCTTATACTGCTTTGTAAATAGTTGAATTCAAATATTGCTTAAGTTGCTAATCCTAAATCAAACATAGGAAAAGGATATGCTTATTTAAAAATCAATACCTTCTTTTAAGATTTTATATAAAGATTAAGTCAGTATGGGAAAAATTATATATGCTTCAAGATGTCTTGCATTTACTAAAGAGAAATACCCTAAGGACAATTATTTGAGTTGGTCATCTCTGTTTTCAAAAGATGCAAACATTTTTTCTAAGTCAACAATTCTGGTTTTTCTTTTCCTTTTTTAGCAAGTGGGACTTAATCAACTTTTTATATTTTTATTACCAAAATATTGATACTCTTATTGAAATATTTTAGAACAAGCGCTTCCAATTTCTAAGTTCATCTTACATAGAATTACAGTATCTAGGCTAAAGTGATCCTTTATTAACCTTTGACCAATTTCTGAATTCTATCATTCATATGACCGAATAACAGTTTCTTTTCCGATGCTCTGAAATCATCATGAGTAGTATTATTGGAGCAACTTTGTGTTCTTTCTTCACTGCTGTCCAGGTATTCATTGATTAGGGAACCACTAGATGGAGATATGGCCATTACTGTGAATGGAGTGAGCTCATCAGAGAGGGATAAAAGTGGAAGAGCAGAGGGAGTCTCAGAAAACAAGTACATTTTGGGGGGGGGGATCATAAAATCATGGTTTTCATGGCTCAAGATTCCACATGAAAGAAACCTAGCTGATTTGGATAATAAAGACCAAAATTAAATGATCCCCTCTCCATGGACCTATTTTTAAAATTGATAGAGAGGTAGCTACTTGAAGTCATGTTTTACTGATCCCTACCCAAGTGGTTATACCATTTACATATGAAAAATATAGTGAAATCATTTTTTCCATGTTATGTTTTTTATACTCCTCCCTATTTGTGATCATGATAGAAATAAGCAAACTAAAACCTAAGAAAATAGTGTCAATAGTATAAATATTCACTCTGTTTTCACCTTTGATTTAGAGGTTTGCTTCTCTCAATCATAGAATTCTTAGGTAAGATATACAAGCAACTAATTCACACAAAAATATAGGTCAATTCCCCTTTTTTATCTTTATGTTAAAAGTCTGTGAATGTTTCTAAGGTGTTTTTCTTTCTCACCATAAACTATAAACTTACCAAGAAAATAAATATTACTGTGGATTCAGCTGGATGGGATCAGTACATTTTAATGAAATAATTTTTGAAAGATGAAAAGAACACATCTGGGATTCCCTATTATTATTGTGTCCTTGAGCAATATATAATGAATAGTCTTGAGAAGATGATGTAGATGGCATATACTTTACATTAATAAGACTTGTTGAGTCTTTAAAAACACAGTTATCAGTATGGAACAGTGAATCTTATTTATGCAATTTGAGTGTTGATATGATGCCATCAAAAGAAGTATAATTTTCTCTGAAACAACACAAAGTTGAAAAAAATAATGTCAGTATCACCCAAAAAGACGGAGTCATTTGTTCCCGACACTGAAGACCAGTAAAGTCAAAGTCTAGGCTTCAGTGCTAGTCTAATTGTAACTTGGAATTTGTGGTGGGTGAGATTCTGCTCACAGATCTCTGACATCTTCTAAAGGATCATCTCTATATAAGAACTTCAAGAATGACTGCCTAAAGCCAAGACCCCTGTATCCTATGGAATCTAAAAAGAGTCTCAATTATCGATAACCCGTTACAAAGCCCTGTACTGTGAGGACTTCATTAAAACACAAGTGTTCAAATGAGAACTTTTGACAGGAACTTTTTGAAGATTAAAGAGGTAAAGAAGAACAAAAGAAAGTTTATTTATCAAAGAAGTAAAGCAAGCCAGTAATATGTGCCATTGAGAAAGTTCATTATTTTATGCAAACTGCAAACCCAATTTATGATAGCACATTACTGGGTACATGAAGAATGAATATACAGATGTGTGTATGTGGTATACACACATTTATATAGTTGAACAGATACATCACCTACTTCATGGGTTAATGTGGTAAGTGCGCTACAGTGCTGTGTAGGAGAACACGTTATTTGTTAGACATCTTATTCCTATGAAAAGACATACTGTAGAATATCCATCTGCCTAATTTTAAAAATACATTTTCTTTGAAGTTGGTATAGGTGGTTTAACTATAAACCTGTTTAAACTCCAAAGTTATCCATTATTTGAGGGCTGTCTTCACCAGTGATTTTGACTTTTGAGTATGATGACTGTAATTCAGAAAACAAATAAGTTACAAATTATTGAACTCTTACTATCTGTAATTAGCCACCCCTACTTATTCTAATTTGGGAAAGAAAGGCCGAATTAAGAGTTTAGCAATACTTGTTTAACAAGAGAAAACCGAAGATATTTTAGCCACTAGAATACATGGTCTTAAAAGAAAATTGGGACAAAATCATATGAATAAAAGAAAAAAATTCTCAGTTGACTTGTTTATTAAGAGTCTTTTGAGAGGAATCTCTAGATGAAAACTGAAGAAAAATATTAAAATAATGTATATAATATTAACACTGCATTCTTTTTCTCCTTTGAGGTACCAGTGCTAAAAATCAGCCTGATTTACCTACTCATATTGTTTGTGAGATTTTGATCTGTCTTTAAGACAGAAAATGCTAAGGTTTCTCCTACATCAATGCATTTGCGACTTAGAATGGTTTTAGCATCTATCTCTTAATTTCAAGTCTTAGTATATGTGGTTGCCATGCAAAACACATGAGAAAACATGACAGAAACTGAAGAGGCAGATTTTTTTAGTGTTAATCCACTTGCAGACTTGAGGGACTCCAGTTAACTTATCTAAACTGCCCCCTCCCAGACTTGACATCAGGACACACAGGAATTGCAACTGAGCAAATAATAAACAAAACAAAACAAAAACCTATAAATATAAAAGTACTATAATAGGAATTTATTTGACAAAATATATCTTTAACACTTACTGTACACTAGTAAATTAGATCATTCTTCTGGATGTGAGATATCTGAGACGTGTTTATACTAAAAAACATGTTTTTTTAATCTGGAATTCAAATGTAACTGAGCATTGTTTCTTTTATCTTGTTGTCCTACCTAGAGGGAAGAGTATTTGATTAAACAGGAGCAAGTATGAAATCTCTGAGATAGTACACACTTTGACCCACTGCAGAGCCAGACAGTGTTGCTAAGAAATTTAGATTTTGTTCTGAGGGATTAAAGAAAAAAACTTGATTTATGAGTTTTAAGGAGACTGCTTTTTGGTAAAAAGATTGTAAAAGAGCAAGAATTGGAAGCAATGAGACAAGGGAGGCAGCTTTTGAAGGACTGTAGACAAGTGATGGTGACTTAGACATGAGATAGTGAGAAGTGGTAAGTTTGGGGATGTATTTTAAAGCTAAAGTTAAGAATACATGCTGGTGAATTATGGTCAGAAAAATAAAAAGGAGGAGTAATCACCGATGCCCAGTTGACTTTGCCCTGATCTATTCAGGAAGATCATATCTTTGGGCAAGTTTGAGACCTTTCCAAGATGTCAAATAGGAGAGGCAGCAGAGATCAATCAGTGTGGAGGTTAGAGGAGCATTCAGGTCTGAAGATATGCAAGTGTGAGTTATTGTGGTTCTGGTCCAAGATGGTGACATAGAAGTTCCAAACTCACTTTATCCCACAGACACACTAAATCTACAACTATTAGCAAAGAAAGAATTTGAGATACTGAATGACGCATACACACTGGGTGAATGAGAGAGCAGCCACATCAAAACAGGTATGAAAGACTGAGACACACTATTTCCAGAATCCCTGTCTGTGCCATAGCAACTTAAAATCAGGAGGGAACTGGTAACTCTGAGCTTTTTCCTGCAGAATGAAGGGTTTGCTCTGAAAATCTAATACTCTCACTTTTTAAGACCTCATGCAAGGCACAGTTCCCCCAACCACTATCTCTGATAGTCTAAGAGGGCTTATGTCCGTGAGACCCATAGGACCAAAGGAACATAGAAACAGTTCTCATCAGGCTCAAGAGGACTTACTGCGGCTCTCCTCCCAGGGCTCAGAGAAGATGGACCAGACAGAAATGGCCTACTCTCACTCTTTCCCTGATGGTGGATATCTGCATCCTTAAACAGCTGTTGCCTGCGAATAAGGCTCATTGAGCACATGCCTCCACTTTCGCCCTATGACACTCTCCAAGAACTCACCTAAAGGAACTTGTAAACACATCTCACATTTGCCTTTTGAGGCTACCGCCCAAAGAACACCCCCTTTATCACTTGGCTCTGGTGGCTGGCAGGGCTGATGTCCTCAGGTACCACAGGACAGTGGCAAATAAACAGGCCTTAACTGCGTATTTCCCCAGGGTTCAGCACAGAGAAAGCAGACAAAAATGCCTTCTGTCAGCCATACCCTAAAACGGAAAGGTCCATTTGCATACCTAAGAAACCGCTGCCCTGGGTCTGTGCTCCAATCAGCCTGCATCCAGGTGCTGTATGATCTCACCTCCACTGGGCCACTGACAGGTATCGCCCACCCACAACTATTGGGAGCTGTTCAAGGCTGGGAAAGGTGGCTGTTTCATCTAATGCACAGAAACCAACACAGAGTCCAGGAAAACAAAGAAACAGAAAAATATGTTCTAAACAAAACAAGATACAACTCTGCTAAACAGACTTTAAGGAATTCAAAATAATGGTCATAAAGATGCTTACCAAAGTCAGGAAAAAAATGCATGAACTTGGTGAAAACTCAAATAAAGAGAAAATATGAAGTACAAAAAGGTCACAGAGCTGAATGTAATGTAACAGTAATAACATGAAAGACAAAAATAACATGAATAGATACCTTAAAAAGCATTTGACAAAATACAACATCATTTCATAAGAACCTTGGTCAGATTGGGTCTAGAGGAACATCTGTCAACATAATAAAGGCCGTGTATGTATGACAAACCCACAGCTAACATTCTCACTGGAGGAAAATGTCTCAGAGATGTGACAATGCGGCCCACTCTCACTGCTCTTTTTCAATATAGTAGTGGAAGTGCTTCCTAGAATTTTATGCAAGACAAAGAAGTAACAGGGATCCAAATAGGGAAGGAAGAAATAAAACTGCCAGTATTTACAGATGAGATGGTTCTGTATGTAGACAATCCCAAAGACTACCGAAAGACATCATCAAAAAGGAGAGGTGGCACAGATCAATCAGTGTGGAAGTGAGAGGAGAATTTAGCAAATTTTCAGGATATAAAATCAGAAGTCATTTGCCTTTCTATACCTTAATAATAAAACATCTGAAAAAGAAAACTGTCCCATTTGCCATAGCATCAAAAACAAAGTATTTAGGAATAACTTCAAGGAACTAAAAGAACTACGCAATGAAAACTATAAAACTTTACTGAAAGACGACAGACAGACCTCCTGTGTTTATGGATTTGGAGAATTAATATTGTTAGTATGTTCATACCACTGAGAACTATCTATGGATTGATTCAGTGTACTCCCCATTAAACTTCAAACAACATTCTTCACAGAAATCAAGAAAACAATTCTAAAATTTGTATGGCCCCACAAAAGACCCAAAATACCATGACAATCCCAAGGAAACAGAACAAAGCTACAGTAATCAAAACAGTATGGTACTAGCACAAAAAAAAAAAAAAAAAAAAAAAAAAAAAAACAAGGACTAATGGAACAGAAGGCAGCCCAGAAGGAAACCCCAAATATATACAGCCAACTAATATTCAGTAGGGTAGCCAAGAACACCCAGGGGGAAAGAATGGTCTCCAGCAGACAGTGCTGGGAAAATAAACACAGGCAGGGAAATGGAACTGAACCCTTCTCTTACAAAAATTAACTTTGAAAGGATCACAGGCTTTAATGTAAGATGTGATAGGATAAAAAAAAAAAAAATCCTAGAAGATAAAGCAGCAAGAAAGTCCTTGACGTTGGTCTTGGCAATCATTTCTAGATACAATACGGAAAACACAAAAGCAGAAACCAACAAATGGGACCATGACAGCTTTGAATGCTTCTCCGTAGCCAAAGAAACAACTAAATGAAAAGGCAACCTACAGAATGGGGGAGGGGGCATTGCAAACCATATAGAAGATAAGGAATTAATATCTAGAATATATGAAGAACTCAGAAAAGTTTTTTTTAATCAACTAAAAAATGGACAGAAAAATTTATAGACAAGTTTTTAAAGATGACATCAAAATGGCCATTGGCTACGTGAAAAGATGTTCAGCATGAACAGTCTTCAGGCAAATACAAATGAAAACCACACATTTCAGCTTTAAAGACACACCTTAAAGTATGTGAAAGTGAATGGATGGAAAAATATATTCCATGCAAATGGAAATCAAAAGAAAGCTGGGGTAGCTATACTTGGACACAATAGACTTCAAGACAAAAACTGTAATAAGAGACAATCATTATACACTGATAAAGGGTTCAATCAAAGTGGATCTATAACATTGATAAATATTTATGCATCTGACACAGAGGCACTTGAATATATACAGCAAATATTAACAGACCTAACAGAAGTAGGCAGCAATATAATAGTAGTAGAATACACTTAGCTACAACTATTAGGAAGCAGAAGGCAGTTCTAAGAGGGAAGTTTATTGTGACAAATACCTATATCAAGAATAGAGAAAGGTGGGACGCCTGGGTGGCTCAGTGGTTGAGCATCTGCCTTTGGCCCAGGGTGTGATCCTGGAGTCATGGGATCGAGTCCCATTTCGGGCTCCCTGCATAGAGCCTGCTTCTCCCTCTGCCTGTGTCTCTGCCTCTCTCTCTCTCCCTCTGTCTCTCATGAATAAATAAATAAAATCTCTTAAAAAACAAAAAAAAAAGAATAGAGAAAGGTCTCAAATAAATTTACATATTGAGGATTAAGAACAACCTAAGCCCAATGTTAGAAGGCAGGAAAGAACAAAGATCATAACAGAAAAAAAAGAAAAAAGAAATAGACCCTAAAAAGACGATAGAAAAGGTCAATGCAACTAAGAGCTGGTTTTTTGAGAAGATACAACAGACAAAACTTCAGCTAGACTTACTTAAAAAAAAAAAAAAGGATTAAAATAAAACTAGCAATGAAAGAAGAGACATCAAAATTGATACCACAGAAATATAAAGTATCCTAAGAGACTACCATAAACAATTACATAGCAAAAACTAGAAAATCAGATGAAATTAATAAATTCCTAAAACATTTAGCCTATCCAGAATGATTCATAAAGAAATAGAAAATCTGAATATATCAGTTACTAGTAAACCGACTGAATCAGCTCTCAAAAACCTCCCAACAATCAAAAACCCAGGAGCATACAGCTTCCCTGGTGAATTTTGCCAGACATCCAAAGAAGAATGAATACCAAGCTCTCTCAAAGTCTTTCAAGAAATAACAGGAGGGAACACTTTCAGACCCATTTTGCAAAGCCAGCCTTACCATTATCCCAAAGCCAGACAAGGACACTCCAAGAGTAGAAAATTACAGGCCAGTATCTTTGAGGAACCTAGATGCAAAAATCCTCAACAACATGCTAGCAACTTGAATTCAACAATGCAAAACTATATGCCATCATCAAGTGGGATTTATTCCAAGGATGCAAGGACAGTTCAGCATTGATAAATCGACCAGTGTGATACACCATATTAACAGGGTAAAAGGAAAATCATACCATCTCAATAAATGCAGAGAATGCACTTGCAAAAATGTAACATCATTTTGATAAAACCCTTAATAAAGTTGGTATATAAGGTAAATACCTCAACATAATCAAGGCCCACAGCTGACATGAACAAGACAAGGATGCCCGTTCTTTCCACTTTTCTTCAACATAGTGCTAGAAGTTCTAGGCAGAGCAAGTAGCAAAGAAAAAGAAATAAGCATCCAAATTGCAAAGTAAGAATTAAAACTATCTAATTTGCAGGCAATATATTATATTTAGAAAATGCTAATGACTCCACCTATTGTAATAAAAATAGTAAAATTGCAAGATAAAGAAGTACAAAAATTAGTTGAATTTTATACACTAATAAAATATCAGAGAAGTTGCAAAAATAATTTCATTTACAGTTGTATCCAAAAGAATAAAATACCTAGGAATAAATTTAACCAAGGAGGTAAAAGACCTTACACTAAAAAATTATGACAGAAAATTGAAGACAAAAATAAATGGGATGAGTGCTCATAAATTCGAATTATTGTTAAAATGTTCATACCATCCAAAGCAATCTACAGTTTCACTGCAATTCCTATCAAAATTCCCTGAAATAGAACTAATAATTCTAATATACTTATGAAACTACAAAATCCTAATACCCAAAGCAATCTTAGAAACAAGAACAAAAGCTGGATCCATCACACTTTCTTGATTCTAAACTATATTATAAAAAATACAGTAATCAAACAGTGTGGTACTGGCACATACACACGCACACACAAAACACACACAGATCACACAGATCAATATAACAAAATAGCCCAGAAGTACACCCATGTGTATATGTCCAATTAATTTATGACAAAGGAGCCAAGAATATACAATGAAGAGAGAGAATGGTCTCTTTGATACATAGTACCAGGAATGGCTACACCCAAGACAATCAAACTGGACCACTGTCTTACACAAAAACCAACCAAAAATGGATTAACTACTTGAACTTAAAGACCTGAAAGCATAAACCTCCCAGAAGAAAACCTCAGAAGTAAACTCGTTGATGTTTGTTTGGGCAACGATTTTTTTTTAATTTTACATCATAGGCAAAGGCAACAAAAACAAAAATAAAAATGGGACTACATCAAAATTAAAAGCTTCTGCACAGCGAAGGAGACCCACAAAATTAAAAGGCAGCCCATGAAATGGGTGGAATTAATTGCGAATCATGTTTTGATAAGGGGCCAATATCCCAAATATATAAAGAAATCATACAACTCAGTATCAAAAATCTGACTAAAGAATGGACACAAGATCTGAATAAAATTTTTCTGAAGACCTATAGGTGGCCAACAGGTATAGACATACATTATTTTACCACTCTGTGCTTTATTGCACCTTCACAGATATTGCAAGTTTTTACAAATTGAAGGTTTGTGTCAATTCCACATCAAGCAATTGTACTTGTGTTATTTTTTCAACAGCATTTGCTCACTTGTGTCTTTGTATCATGTTTTGTGATTTTCACAATATTTCAAACTTTTTCACTATAATTATTAAGGTGATCTGTGACCTTTGATATTACCATTATAATTGTTTGGGGGTACCACTAACTGCACTCATTTAGGACACAAGCTTAATAAATATGTCTGTTCTGAATGCTCTACAGACCAGCCATTTCCCCATCCCTTTTTCTCTCCTTGGGCCTTCCTATTCTCTGAGATGAAATGATATTCAAATTAGGTTAGTTAATAACCCTGCAGTCTAAGTGTTCAAGTTAAAAGAAGAGTCACCTTAAATCACAAAGTAGATATGATTGAGCTCACTGAGGATGGCATTTCAAAGGCCAACACAGGCTGAAATCAAGGCATCTTGGCACCAAACATTTGAACAAAATGTGAATGCAAAGGGAAAGTTCTTAAAGGAAATTTAAAGTGCTATCCCAGTGAATACCCAAATGATAAGAAAATCGAAACAGCATTATAACTGACATGGAGCAAGTTTTAGTGGTCTAGATAGGAGATTAAACCAGCCAGCATAGTGCCTAAGCCAAAGCCTAATCCACAACAAGTCCCCAATTCTCTTCATTCCTATGCAAGCTGAGAGAGGGGAGAAGCTGAGAGAGGTGAGAAAGCTGCAAAAGAAAAGTTTGAAGGTAGCAGAGGTTAGTTCATGAGATTAAAGCAAAGCCAGCTCTGTAATATAACAGTACAATGTGAAGCAGCAAATTATCCAGATTACTGAGGTAATCAATGAAAATGGCTAAGCACTAAGTGGCAGGGTTTTTTTTTTTATTTAAATTTTTTAAATTTTAATTCCATTAATTAACATGTATATTATTTCAGAGATGCAGTTAAGTGATTCATCAGTTGCATATAATACCCTGTGCTCATTACACCACATGCCCTCCTTAGTGTCCATCGCCCAGTTACCTCATCACCCCCCTCACTTCCCCTCCAGCAACCTCTTAACTATATAAGAAACGAACTGAGGGTAGTGACAAGTTTTCAGTGTAGATGAAACAGCCTTCTATTGGAAAAAGACCGCATCTGGTTCTTTCGTAGCTGGAGCCAAGGAGTCAATGCCCATCTTCAAAGGACAGACCGTCTCTCTTGTTAGGAGCTCATGAGCTGGTGGCTTTAAGTTGAAGTCAATGCTCATTGACCATTCTGAAAACCCCAGGGCCCCTAAATCAATCTACTCGGCCTGTGCTTTATCAGTGAAAAAACAAAGCTTGGATAACAGCATCTGTTCATGCATGACATGGTTACTGAACATTTGAAGCCCAGTGTTGAGACCTACAGGGGTGCGGGGGGAGTCCTTTCAAAATACACCTGCTTATAGAGAGCAAACTTAACCACCCAAGAGCTATGATAGAGATGTACGGTGAGATGCATGTTGTGTTCATGCCTGCTAACACATCAGCCATTTTGCAGTCCGTGAATCAAGGAGCAATTTCAACCTTTCCAGGTCTCGTTAGTTAAGAAATACATTTTGTGAGGCTATAGCTGTCATGGATAATGATTCCTCTGATGGATCTTTGCAAACTTTACTGAAAACCTTCTGGAAAGGATTTACCATTGTAGATGTCATGAAGAACTCTCACAATTCATGACAAATCAAAATATCAACATGAACGGGAATCTGGAATAAGTAGATCCCAACCCTCATCGATGACTTTGAGGGGCTCATGACTACAGTAGAGGAAGTAATTGCAGACGAGGTAGAAATAGCACAAGAACTAGAATTACAAGTGGCGCCTGAAGATGTGACTGAAATCGCTACAATCTCACGATAAAACTTGAGTGGATGAAACTCACTTATTATGGATGAGCAAAGAAAGTGGTTTCTGGTGACAGAACCTATTCTTGGTAAGGATGCTGTGGATATTGTTAAATGACAATAGGTGAGTTAAGATATTACATAAACTTAGTCAATCAAGCAGTGACAGGGTTTGAGAGGATTGACTTGAAATTTGAAAGAAGTTCTACTGTGGGTACAATACTATAAACAGCATCACGGACGACAGAGAAATTGTTCTTGAAAGGCAGAGGCAATCAGTGTAGCAAACTTCATTGTTGTCTTATTTTGAGGACTGGCCACAGCTACCCAACCTTCAGCAACCACCACCCCGATCAGTCTGCAGCCATCAATAATTGAGGCAAGACCCTCCACCAGCAGAGAAAAAAAAAAAAGACTCACTGAAAGCCCAGATTTTAGACATAATGCTATTGTACACTTAAGAGACAACAGTATAAACATAACTTTTATATGCACTAGGAAACCAAAACATTCATTTGACTTGCTTTATTGAGATACTTACTTTATTGAATATCTGAAACTGAACTTGCAGTATATCCAAGACATGTCTGTCCATGAAAGAGGTTCAGTGTCACTTAGTAGAGACATGCAAATCAAAACTTAAAGGAGGTATCACCTCACACCTGCTAGAATGGATATTATAAAAAAGACAAGAAGATAACCATTGCTGGCAGGATGTGGAGAAAGGGAATCCTCTGTTAATGGTGGGAATATTAATTGGTACAACCACTATGAAAACCAGTATGGGGCTGCCTCAGAAATTAAAAATATAACTACCATATGAATTGGCAATTCTGGATATTCATTTGAAGACAATGAAAACACGAGAAAAGATAGATGCACAGCTATGTTCATTGCAGCATTTTTTTTCAGTAGCTAAGATATATAAACAACCTAAGTGTCCATCAACAGAGGAATGGATAAAGAAGTGGTGTCTGGATAGATAGAAGGACATCTGGTCATTTGTGTTAACAGGATTGGACCCTGAGGGCATTATGCTGCATGAAACAAAGCCAGATAAAGACAAATAGTGTGTGATATCACTTATATGTGGATTCTATTTAAAAAGAAACAAAGGAAAGAGAAAAAAAATGATAGAAACAAAGAGTAGAAAACTACTTGCCAGTGGCTAGGGAGGGATAAGGAGAGGTTGGTAAAATGATACAAGCTTTTGGCTATAAGATGAAAACAGTCTAAGGATCTAATAAAACATGATGCCTGTAGTTGATAACACTGTAGAACTGAAATCTACCAAGAAAAGTAAAACATAAATATTCTCACCAAACAAGAAAAGTGATAAATATATGGACGATTGACATGTTAATTAACTTGGAGGTGGTAACCTTTCACAATATCTGAGTGTATCAAATCACCTAAATCTAGATTTTAAATATAATTTTATTTGTCCATTAAAACTGAAAGTCAAAATTTTAAAAGCAAAGTGGAAAAAAACATTTTTATACTAAAAAGGATAAAAGTATGAGCTATTAACAAATGAATAGAATTCATAGCTGTACGACTGGATTAGATTACCTAGGAAGAAAATATAAACAGCGAAATAACTCCTGGAAAAGTCTATCATGTGGAGAGCATGAAGAGAAGCAATTTGAGCCAAAGAGAGTAAGATGAACCCAAAACAAGTTTGGGGGGAACCAGAAGATATGTTGGGCAAATATACAGGAGAAAATATTGAAAGACGAGAATGCTGTACATTGCCCAATGCTCTTGAAAAGTCCACTAGAATGAGGACCAAGAATGGAACATCACCTTATGCTTCTCTGTAGATTTAGGAGATAGCTTTTGAAAAATCACGAACAGAAAAAGGTGTTCTGCCTCAAAATGCAGCTCAAGAAGGAAATTTTATTAATTTACTGGGTGGCAGGCACTGTATTAAACCCTAGTGGGGAAAACAAGCCGATATTCTCTTCTCTGCAAGCTCAAGAGTCATTGGATGATCATTCTGAACATTTGCTCCTTTATTTACTTACATTGCCTATTATTTTGACTATTGGATGATGATGAACCTTGGCGTTAGTGAATTCTCTTTGTAAAAAGCCTCATATCTACTTATTTTTCTAAACCAATTTTATGAACTCAGTAACTAAAAGGAATTAAAGGATGTAGAAAATGATACGAAATACAGAACCCAGGGATGAAAGATCCAGGATAATTCTGCATTAGTAGCGAACTTCATGAGCTACCACCAGACAATGGGGATTCTGAATAAGTATAGCAATTCCTTATATTTCATGATTCTGTAATTTAAACATCTGGTGCTAGCTTAGCTCTTTATTTTGAATATATTTTTACAGTGTCTTTTCATGTATGCTTCAAATACATTATTCTTTAATTTTAGTAAAGGTCCAGATGCTACATTTATAGCCTGGTATGTTCACCTTTGAAATTGGATATAAAAGATTTGGAAAATAGAGAAAATCATTTCTCAAATTGACTTTACCAGTCACAAACTTTACCTTATTGAGAATAGTTGTTAAAATCATTAATTCTTGGGAATTCTAAGCCGATAGAAAATTTTTACTCCTTCTTTTTATAAATATACAGGAATATCTGGTACTATGAAAGTTTTTTATTTATTTAGCATCTGGCATATTACTCAAGAGCATTTATTATTAAGGTATTTTCTTTCTTAATCATCAGAATCTGCAACTCAAAATTTAAAGCATTCTTGAAATGGTACTAGGGAAATCACTTTATTCAAAATTGTTGAGCTATAAAATCTAGGGTAATATTTTTTTGGATTCAAATTAAAGCCCTTTTATCAGGTGAGTTCAGAAGTGGCTTGAACACGTGTGCTCTGAAAGGTGGCTTACTAGATACTTCTTCAGGATTTTTCTTTTTCCTTTTTTTTTTTTTTTCCCCCAACAGGAGGATTATACCGACTGTGGTGGCGTTTCTGGATTGAATCCCTCCCTGTGGTCCATCATTGGAGTCCAGTTTGTACTACTTTGGCTTTTATCTGGCAGCAGACACTGCCAGTTATGACCTTCTAAAACTCAGTCTGCATAATTAAACTCCAGACCCTGCCAAAACATGAGCCCTCGGTTGCATTAAAATAGGGTCAACTGTGGAATGAGCAGAACATTAGAGCTGGGCCCATACCATGGCATAAATCTAAGGCGCAGACTCCTATGGCACCCACTGGCTGCATGTCAGGGTCTCAGATCCTTAAACTTGTGTGAATGCTGCATCATCTATGTATAACATCAAAGCAAAATTCTATACATGCTCTATTGGAAAATTGGAGAGCTTGTTGTTTGCGTTGTTGGTGATTATATGTAAAAGGGCTCCCCACACTGTTTATGAATCATACAAATTGTCTTGACCTGGAATTTTGACTTGCTGCAATTCTTGTTCTTTTACTAAGAAAATCTCTAGATGGGGAAAAAGGAGTGATTTTTGCCTTCACGTATTCTTCTGTTAAAAATTATTTCCTGCTCTGAGTAGTTATAATTGAAAAACAAAATTGAAAAAGCGAGATTGATGGGATCTGTTGAAATAATAATAATAACAATGGCTAATTTTCTACCAAAAATAAAAATTTGCCATGAATAAAATGCCTTATGAAGAATGGCTTCCCCGCCAAAAGTATAACACAAATGATGACCAATTAAGTTTTGCCGGGGGTAATGGATTGGTGTTTGAAAATCATAACTAAGATAAACTATTAAACTAAAAGGTGCTTGAAGATGTAATTTGAACACGTGACCTATTTCCTCATAAATGTAAGCCCTTAATCAATGCTTTGATGTAATGTTTCTTTTGTTCACAGTAAAGTTATGTAGTGCTAGCCAGATATTTCAAAATGCTCTAAGAGAAGCTTGTTGGGGGGAGGGGCAACGTTTTCTCTTGTGATAAATGAACTTTGGTTACCAAGGGTATTTTGCATGATGCTGCTGCTATTTTAACTTTCGGTTTGTTTTCCTCTTACTGTAGAGTATAGTCCTTTGAAAAGTTAACCGAGTGACATTATTGTTATGTAAGACTCTGAACCTTGCGGTGTAATGCACTTAAGTCATCTTTAAAAATGTCGTTAAATTACTCTGAATATACTGTGCAATGTCAATGCCGAATGACTGGGGTAGGTAAATGGTGAAATGGGAATTCATGGATTTTATACAGACTCGTGCTTTTGCCTGAAAACCTATGTACAGATATTTTAAGTACATAAATCAGATTTGACACATTTATTTTTTGAAGAGTACATATATGTTCTCAATGAAGATTTACACTAGGTTTCCTCTTTGTTCGTTTGAATAGTAGCACGTACACTGCAGACGTTTCTGCTGCTGCTGCTTCTCGCCCTCCGTTTTAAAGGGTACGATCACTTGACCAAAATTTCCATGCAGTTTGATGAGGGTTTTATAATTAACCTGAACAAATAGGAAACCTTGAATCTGTATGTATGCACATGAATACTTGATTGTGAATAATCAAAGTTGTTTTTATACAGCCTCATTGGTGAAAATGATTAGTGTAGTAAATCGGATATTTCATTATAGAGTAAATATGGTAGATTATTATTTATGCTTTTAAAAATAATTTTCAGGGGTAAACAGTGTTTGAAGAAAGGGTAAAAACAAAGAATGTGTAATTCTAGTTCACGTGAGTAATTCTGCCGAAGGCTGGAAGTATACAGATATTTTTTATGGTGAAATGCATCTGTTCTTATTTTGAACATGCCAAATATTGGTGTGTGTATATGCTGGAAATTTTCTTATACATCCTTTTTAAGTCCATATCTTACTGACATCATCCAGCATGCTCTAATATGCTCCGCGTGTCAAAGACAGAACCCGAGTCGTTAGCCTAGTTTAAAAGATACCTGTTTTGTTTTCAGCTTTGCATCCATTTGTAATTCCCTCCCACCACCAATATACCCTAGGAACCATTTGTGTATATTTCCTTATTTAACTATTTTTTATTTAAAAACAGGGGTGGGGTGGGAATGGAATCACGTTGCCAGCTATTGTTCTAAGAATTGACATCAGTTACCATTTCTACCGCATTGTTGTGATTTTGTAGTCTCATTTGTAACTGGTATTGACATTTTAGAAAACACCAAAGTGATTTAAAAAAAATAGAGAACTTCTCACTCTAGTAACACTATGTTGAGATCATGTTGTTTGTTGATTACATATTTAAAACGTATTGTTAACTTTTGCTAGACTATTTTAAATCAAGAAAGTGTTGGGAAGGGGATAACAATATAAAATCATGTTAGTTCGTGTGTATATATGACGCACATTCAAACAACTGAATTGCTTCCAGCATACAACAAACTACCTTAAAATTATCTTTAAAATCTATTAAGTATATTTTCATGGCTAATGTCACTGAAATAGTGTGTTTTCATCAACTACATTGTTGTTGCATTAATCACAGTTAAACTTGGCATCTCTTGGCAGGGTCCTATTGATTACATTTGCCATCAAAATATATTTACATGCACGAGTCTTGCTACGATCCTTTATTTTCTGTTATAAAATAAGCCTATATTTATGGGAACCACATAGCTAGTAATAAATTGGGTAAAAATGTGCTTTCTGACTCAAAATTGGTCTCATGCCTAATTCTAGTCTTCAAAACTTTTTGCATTTTTTCAAAGACAGTAACACTCATCCCATCAAATTGTTATATTTAATTTAGGATTTTTCTGTGAGCTCTAATTCTTGACAGGAACTTAAATTATAACCTGTTATAAATATTGATTTTCAAAAACAAAATGATACAAGGGATGGAGAAGAAAGCTTTTAAACTCTTTGGCTTCTTTCATTCTCTACTCATCCAGTTTTATGTAGTTTGTCATTAAAACGAAATCAAAACAAGTCTCATATTGGTGTTGAGTAACAGGAATGACTTTTGCATTAATGGTTTCTTTATATTTTCTTCATTTGAACAACCAGCATTACTGCCAAACACCAATCGTGGTCCATATTTGTAACAGGTTTTTAACATGACATAGTTAGTTAGCAAGTTTGATTGAAGAGATTTTTAGGTCCTGGGCCTCTAAGACTTTAGTATGATCTTTTTTCATGTTTCTAATGCTTGAGGAGTTATTGCTTTACTTGGAAAAACAACGACAACAAAACAGTGTTGCTGCCATTTGTAAGTTTTCCTAGAATATTCCTTTTATTAACTTTAAAACTGGCCTTACTGGGTTCAAATAGGCAGTATCCCTTTTAAGTGACCTTTGCAACCCAAGTGTTACTTGCTTATTTGATGCTCTCTTCTATTTTACTTCTCATTCAAATCTTTCTCTCCACCAAAGCTTAAATTCTATGTCTTAATTTAAAACTCTGAACTATTCCATTAATGGTTAGTTGACATTAAAATATCTAGAGGTAGACAGTTTGACCTTGTGAAACACAATGAATGCTGTGACTTTTTCAAGTGTAGAATAGAATGATGATTTCACTTGCCCCCAACTTGAAATACTTTCTTACTATTTAGAACTTGTATTGTTTTCCCATTAGCAGAATGTTAATATTGCTAATATTTCGTGTACATTTCTGTACAGAACACATCAATACAACAGAAGTATCAAGTGTTGAATAAATTCCAGAATTTCAAAGACTCAGAAAACCCTTACCAAGAGTTTCCTCTACCTAATTTCTAGTTCACATAGTTAACTCAAAGAAATTCCACTGAGACTAATGGGATACTGTCTTGTGTAGATGCCAGTTGAGTTTACAGTGTGACCTAACAAAGCTGTCTTTTTTGTTGTGCTGTATGATTGTTGGATCATGCTTTTTAGGGATACTTTTATTGAAATGCTCAGTGTGCATCCATGCAAAAGGCCAATTGGCTTTGTGAACAAAAGATCTTTTCTCCCCTTTATTATGTTCTCTTGACACTTTTGTGGAAATTAACTAGCCTGATAAAAAACATTTTGTAAAAATTTGTATAATACTGTTATAAAAATATTTATAATCCCAGAAAATGTTGTGTTAAATCTTGTGCAAAAACAGTATATTCAGAATAAAAGTTTATCATTTAAAGTCACCAGTTTGGATTATTTAATTGCACAAAATCCCGTTGAAAGAGACAGAAGTTATTGCAAATATATTTTAATCAAGCCTTCTTGAGGAGAGAATTCAAAATAATGAAGTAAAACTTGGGATTAGGCAAGTGCTTTTGCTATTACAACCTCAGCTCACAAACAAACAGATGTGCTTCTGACTCCTTTTCTAGCTCTGACCCTCCGCATATGGCTCTTGCCATCAAGGCATTTAGGAAGTTATTAATTCAGACTTTGGACTTCTGTTGAAAAAAAAAAAAATCCTCGGCAGAAATAAAAATAATGTTTCCATGTTCCTAAAACCTTAGGAAAGTAGTTTGAAAGAGATCATTAGAATATCTAAAACGTGTGTATCTTTTACACATCTGATTTTTTAAATGCTTCTCCTAGCTACGTTAGAGCAATCAGCAGCTGAAGAAGTGAGGTCTAGTGTGAAGAATTAAACAAACAAAAACCTATTAGGTTTCTTTTACATTTACTCTAGCTTGTAACCTGCCGTCATATGCTCAACTAATAAATAAATTAATGAGCCTGATACCGTGTGAAATCTAGTGTAACGGAGACCTGCTTTTCCTTCTGGGAGCCCTCATATGAGAACAAAAATTACCACACGTGGGAGGAATGCAGTACGTGAATACCAACGATGGTGATTACTGGAAAAGCTGACCTCCAGTTTCTGATCAAGGCATTTTAACAGGAAAAAGCCTACATAAAAGTGTAAGGTGGATAACATTTGTGTTTTGAACATCTGGCTTCGTTTTTTTACCAATTTATCTTCTCAATCAATCCTCTTACTCCCCAGACACCCTCATTTCCTCTATCAATCATCTTGAACCCATCTCCACCTCTTCCCTTGGGACCTTGCTGCATCCATTCTCCTTCCTCAAGCATATTCAGTCTCCCCTTCCCACAGGCTTACATCTTTCTGCCTGTGAACACATTCGGAACACCTATTTAAAACTGAAAAATTAAGCATTTACTGTTGTTGCCTCTTATCCCTGTTACTCCCCAGAGTTGTAAACCTAGGATTAAAATATTCCTTTGCATATCAACACACACATACTGGCAGTCTCTTCTGAATCTCAGCTCGGCAGGGACTCAATACACAACCAGGCCTTGGAATTTTAGATCTGAAAAGGCTCATTATTTCTGACCTTTAGCATGGGGCTACTACCACTGGAAAATTTTAGGTACCAGTATGAGGTCCGAAGAAATTCAAGTATTAGGCATCTTTTTTAAAATTTATCATTTAACATATAGTGTGCTAGAAGTTTCAGAGGTAGAGTTCAGTGATTCATCATATAACAGTGCTCATTACCTCAAGTGCCCTCCTAAAAGCCCATCACCCAGTTACCCCATCTCCCTACCCACCTCTTCAAAGGTATTGGGCATTTCTTAATGCTCAAAGGCTTTCTATATTAAAGTGGAGCTATTCACAGAGACCCTACCTCATTTTCTATAAATTGGTATACAATCAACAATGCTATTTATTTAATATCGTTTTTTAGAGTAGGTTCTACTTTTTTAAAATGAATATATATATAAGGAGATTTAATATTACTGCCATAATTGGGCAACTAATATAATTTGCCACAATTAGTAGGAAAGGCCACAGTTTCATCTCTATTATCATGAAAAGAAATACATAAAATCCCTCAGCATATACCGCTGTCAAACATGCTAGAGTCAACACTTCTTCACCGTTATTGTAATGATAGGTTAGGCCGTTTATATTTCTGTCACTAACGTTTTAAGGTGTAAACCTAGACTCCAACATCTCAATGTAAATTGTAGTTATTAACACATTTAAAAACATATTTCCAAATGCATGCTCTTAAATTTCAAAGTTTGAGATTTTTAGGTTCGTGGGTTGTTTTCCAAACTGCTTTATCCCATAATAGTTTTTTAGTGTCTCGGGATCATAATGTAATTTTAAATGTTTAACATTTTCACTGATAGAAGGACAATTTCTCTTTCTTCTGTCTCATTGTTAGTGTATAGAAATGCAACTGATTTCCGTGCATGATTGTGTAACCTGCCACATGTCGGGTTGCTGAGGCTAGGACTTCTAGTAGTATGTTGAACAACAGTGGTGAGAGGGGGCATCTCTGTCCTGTTCCTGACCTTAGGGGAAAAAGCTCTCAGTTTTTCCTCATTGAGGATGATATTTGCTGTGGGCTTTGTGTAGATGGCTTTTATAATATTGAAGTGTGTTTCCTCTATCCATACACCGTGGAGAGTTTAATCAAGAAAGGATGCTGCATTTTGTCACGCACTTTCTCTGCGTCAATTGAGAGGATCATACGGTTCCTGTCCTTTCTTTTAAGGTGACATAACATGCTGATTGATTTGCAAATGTTGAACCACTACAATTTGATGCTTAGATTTGGATTCTGACTTTACCACTTATTAGCTTTGGAACCAGGTGCAAATTACACAATGTTTCCAAAACTCAGTCTCCTCCTCCATAAACTAGAATAAGTAACTACATCATAGGGTTGCCATGAGGACTAAATGATATAAAAACACCCATAAAGCACTGAGCAAGCACATGCCATCCAATAGCATTACAGGTGTTCTCACAATCCTCTTCTGGTCATCATAATCATCATTTTAGGCTGGAGCTTTTAAGACCCTAATTATCTTCAGGGTTAGCCATTTAAAGCTTACCTCAATTTGATTCAACTGCAGTGTTAGAAATGGAACCTTACACAGATTAAAATAGCAAAACGCAAACAGTCCCTTCCATTATAGAAGTACCGGCTGGAAATACTGAAAATCTAGTAAGCATTTACAATAGTATGAAAAAGTGCTATGATCTAAGAAATAAATGGCACTATGGGAGCTGACGGTAAGATAACCTGGCCAGAAGGAGCTGGACAGAGAAGTGCCAAGATTTCAAGCTGAGGCAAGGAGGTAGCAGTTCTGTAGCAAATAAGAGGTACATTCAAGGCACTGAAAGTAGCTGAATATGAGCCGAGGATGGCTTAAGAGGTGGGTGGATGAGGAGTCTGCAGAGGCAAAGGGCACGAAATTGGAGTCCTCTCTAGAATACACGGCGGCAGGAGGTGGGTGGTGGGTCAGGCGATTGGAAGCTGTGGAAAAATTTTAAGCAGAGAACAGTATGATCAGATTTGCATGGATGGATGCACTGTGGATGAAATGGGAGTTCCTGGTAGAAGAACGTCTATAGTAGGGAGGCCAGTTGAGCCTCTCATCAAGATGACCAACATGTTGACTGGCACAGGAAGCTTGACGGGTAAAAAGTGGACTGATTTTATTTAGAAAGGAAAAAGGAGAGAACTCATGATTCACTTGTTGCACTGCAAGGACAAAATTCAGAATTACTTCCAGGGTTTTGAAATTTAATTGTGGGGAAGTTATACAGTCTCCCAAGGTAGGGAACATTGAAGGGTACTAGGGCAGGGATGAGACAGGCAAGACAAGTCCAAGGGAAATAATGAAGGAGAACTTCAGAAATACCGTAAGTGAGCTTCTGTACATGCTGAGGATACGAAGAGAAGAGAGGGTCTCTGCCGCCCACCAGCATATAGGCCAGGATGAGGATTCTCAACACTAAATCATTTAAAAACTCTTAGTGGAATTTCCCTTGATTTCTTTTGGTTTGCTGTAAACACTGATACCCAGAACCTACTCTATTTCAGAATCTCAGGTGTTTTCACTGTGTAGCCAGAATTACATCGCTGGGCATTTTAGACTACAGGTACACCACTGGGCATGTTAGACTACAGGTACAATTCTGATGTAGGTAATTTCTGAATTATACTTTAGGAAACCCTATTCAGATGCAAGTTATTTGTTCCATTTTAAATAAACCCCTTTTTTGAACATGTATTTTGAAACACACTCTATAATCAATTCCAATATTTTTGAAGACTGTATTTTTTAAAGATTTTATTTATCTATTTGAGAGAGAGAGAGTCAGCACAAATGCCCCCAAGAGCAGGAGGGGCAGAGGGGCAGAGCAGGGAGCCTGATGCTGGGCTCCATCCCAGGACCCTGGGATCATGACCTGAGCCAAAGGCAGATGCTTAACCAACTCAGCCACCCAAGTGCCCTGAAGACAGTACTTCTTAATGTTAGATTTTTCTCTTTGGATCCAGATTATGTAGCTGTGCCTAGGATAATCAGGACCCACTATTAGAACGATTCCTACTATAGGAGATTCTATTCCCTTTTAAGTCTTATTAATGATATCAAATGTTTTATAGAGTTGAAGAACAGATTTTCCATAAATTGTATTATAGAACTTTGCCAAATCACACTCATCCTTATGGCAAATGATACTGCTAGTTAGGAAAATAAAACAAAAGGAAATTGTATTACTTGACAATCCAGTTTCTGCACATATTTTATTTAATAACTGGTATTCCTTAACAAAAAGCTAATTAGGTTTTTAAAAAACTCAGTTAATTGATGACTATTTCTTATTGGTTTCAGACTATCCATCCTAAAGCACAGAATCTCAAAAAAATCTGACTGACACAAGGGGCCATGTGATACATAGTAGAGACTCTAGGCTGCAGACTGCCTGAGTCCACATCCCAGTTCCCCAACTTGGGCGTGTATTATCATCTTTTTCTCTTCCTCGTCAGTCTAATTTACACTACTGACCCAACAAATATTTGTATATGAACATAATGTCATAGTTACTATCTCATAGTTGCTCATAATTCAGAATTTCAGTAATTCTGAGAAATTCAGTAATTCTGATGCTGATGATTTCAGCTTTCTCTAAAGTGCTCTCACTTGGCATCAACTGAGAGTTACTGAGTGGAAGGAGGTGGGTGAAGGATGGGCTAAATGGGTGATGGGCATTGAGGAGGGCCTAGGATGAGCCCTGGGTGTTATATATAAGTGATGAATCACTAAATTCTCCTGCAACTAATATTACACTAAATATTAAATATTAACTAACTAGAATATAAATAAAACTTGAAACATCAAAAAATAAAGTCAAATTTAAAAAGAAATACTTGGTATCAAGAAGATTCCTAAGTTGTGAGGAATATTGCCAGAACTTCAAATTATTCTTCTGGGCATGAGGGATACAATGACAACGAAGAGAAATACAAACACAACACAAGCTGTAGGAGAAATAATTCATTTTTTAAAAATCATGTAAATAAACATACTGCTAACTCTAAAAAACACTTTGCGATAAAAGTTCTTGGTAATAAAGTGATGGCTAAGGGGAGAACAGGGCCTGATAGAAACTGCAGTAGGTTTAAATGGAAGATCCAAACTGTCCTTAGTGTCTTCATCCAAATATTAGAAACAATTAGACAAACCAATATCCCTGATACAGATGCAAAAACTCCTAAAATAATATTAGCAAACTGAATGTAAGACATTAAGGAGACTATACACCATGACCAAGTGAGATTTATCCTTGGGATGCAAGGATACTTCAACGTACACAAGTCAATAAAAGTAACACATTACATTAATAGATTGAAAGACAAAACCCATAACCATCTCAATAGATGCTGAAAAGCATTTGACAAAATGTAATATATTCCATGATAAAACCTCTGATGTATTGGGTACAGAAGGAATATACCTCAACGTTATAAAGGACATACATTACAAACACCCAGCTAACATTACAATGGATGGAGAAAAAAAATGAAAGTTTTTGTTGTAAGATCAGGAACAAAAATGCCAACTCACACCACAGTACTGGAAATCCCAGCTAGAGCAATTAGGCAAGATAAAGAAATAAAAGTTATCAGAATTGGAAAGGAAGAGGTAAAAGTACCTCCGTTTGCAGATGATATGATTTTATACATGGACAATCCCCAAGACTCCACAAAAACTCTTGCAAATAATCCATGATTTTAGTAAAGTTACAGGATATAAAATTAACATACAGAATTGGCTACATGTGTCTACACTGATCATTAAACATCTGAAAATGAAATAAACTCTTCCATTCATAAAAGCATCAAAAACAATACCTAGGAAAAGTTTTCACCAAGTGACAGAACTTTACAATAAAAACCAAGACTTTGCTGAAAGAAATCAAAATAGACACAGACAAAAGGAAACACATACTGTGTGTTTTGAAAAAAACACATGAAAACATGTTAAAAATGTTTAAATGTTTGTTAAAAATGTCCATAGTACCCAAAGCCATCTACAGATTCAACACAATCCCCATCAAAATAATATGGCATTCTTCACATAAATAGGAGAACACAATGCTAAACTTTGTATTAAACTATCAAAGACCCCACATAGTCAAAACAATCCTGAGGAAAGAGTATGGCTAGAGATACTACACTTCCTAATTTCAGACTCAATTATAAATCTAAAATAAAAAATAGTATGGGGGAGTGCCTGGGTAGTTCAGTCAGTTAAGCAGTCAGCTCTTGATTTTGTCTCAGGCCACAATCTCAGGGTCCTGGGATCAAGCCCCAGTAAGGCTCCATGCTTAGTGGGGACTTTGTTGAAGATTCTCTCTCCTTCTGCAACTCTGTGCCTCCACCCTCCTACCCCTGCTCATGCGTGCGTACTCTAAAATAAATAAATAAATCTTGAAAAGAAAATAGTACTGGCACAAAAATAGACACATAGGCCAACAGAACAGAGAACCCCAAACTAAACCTACACATGTACAGTCAATAATATTCAACTGGAGAGCCAAGAACACCTAATGGGGAAAAAAATGGTCTCTTCACAAAATGTTCTAGGAAAACTGGACAAATACATGCAGAACAACAAAATGAGGCACCTAACTTTCACCACCCACAAAAATTGCCTTGAAATTGATCAAAGACTTAAACGTAATACCTGGTATCACAAAACCTTCTGAAGAAAACGTAGGAAAGAATCTCCTCACCATTGATCTCAGCAATGATTTGTTGGATAGATCAATAAGAGTACAAACAAAAGCAAAAGAAAAGAACAAATGAAACTATATCAAATTTACAACCTTTGGCATGGCGGAAGAAACAATAAAATTAAATCAATCTACTGAATGGGAGAAAATGTATGGAAATCCTCTGTCAGATAAGGGCTTAATATCCAAAATCTATAAAGAATTTATACAACTCAGTATCAGGCAAACAAACAAACAATAGTTTTTAAAATCTGATTTTACAATAGGCAGAAAAACTAAATAGACACTTTTCTAAAGACAACATCCAAATGGACAACAGGTACATGAAAAGATGCACAACATCACTTATCATTAAAGAGATGCATATCAAAACCACAATGAGATAACTCTCATCTTTTAGGACAGCTATCATAAAGAAGCAGGAGCTAAGTGTTAGCAAAGATGTGGAGAAGAGGGAACCCTCAGGCACTGTTAGTGGGAATGTAAATTGGTGCAGCCACTATGGAAAACAAGATGGAGGTTCCTCAAAATAATAAAAATAGATGTCCCATATGATTCAGCAATTCCATTTCTGGGTATATATCTGAAGGGAACAAAGACAGGATATTTAAGAGATATATGCACCTCCATGTTTCCTGCAACATTATTCATAATATCTAAGATATGGGAAAAAAAAACCCTAAGTGTCCATCAACAGGTAAATAAAGAGTAAAAACCTCTAACAAGGAAAAGTAACTCCTAAGATGAATGTACAATATAGATAATATTGTTTTATAATCATGAAAATTCCTAAGAGACTAGAACTTTTTTCTAACCACTGAAAAGATAATTATGTGATAGAGGTTTCAAATATTGATACAATAGCAATCATATTACAATATATAAATGTCCCAAATTAACATGTTGTACACCTTAAATTTACACAATGCTGTATGTCAAATGCATTTCAAATGAAAAAAAGAGAGAAAAAACTAGACATCTGGCGCATTGCAGCCGTAGATGTAATGGTGAAGCAGATGGTGACATTATTAGCTCTAGGAGAAACTGACTTCAGATAACAGCTTGGGCTGTGCAAGAAGGAACTCTGTTGCACTGATGGGCATATATTCAAGTTCCTCTCAAGAAAAAAATGCATCTTCTATGCTTTTTTTTATTGTAAATCTTCTCGAATTTTGTCTGTGCTTAATTACCACTTGATACACTACCATTTTCAGTTCCAGGTTCATTTCAGTTTCAATCTCCTGAAATATCATCTCCACCTCTCCTCTAAAACTGCTTTTGATGATATTCCAATTTCCATGTATTCTTTCTGTCATCTTCTGCCTTCTGAAAACCCAAGACTTGTCTGGGTTCCAGTGTTCCACTGTGTTTCTGCTCACTTTTTTCCTCTTTCTACTCTTTCTCAAGACCTTTCAACTCACCTGTCCCTGAAATATTGAAGTTTGTAGAGTTTCATACTGAGTTCTATATTTATCTCATTTTAAAACTTTTACTTATCTGATTTCATTAAAAATGGGTCTTTGTATATTCTATGTGGTCCAAATTTCCAATTGCCACTAGATACTCATTCCTAGATGTTTTAAATACATGCCAAGAAAATAACTTTTATTTCTCAATATATGCTCCTCATTTTTGATTCTGCATTTTTAAAGTTCTGGTCAGAAAGCCCTAGTGAACTAAACTAGAATAGTGTCATTAAATCATCCAATCCAGACAACTCTACCTACTTCTTAATTATCTTTTGATTTTCTACAATTCCTCATGCCCAGTGCAAATTTTTTGCTTCAGACTTGCATCAAATCTTCCCCACTTTAAATGGTCCCCAAATGGTTTCCCTATTTTGAGTATTTTTTCACCTTAACCAATATTCCATGCTATTTCACTTTTATTAAATTTGCCTCTTCTGACATCTTTTCTATTTATTAACATTAAGTGGCTCTCCATTGTTCATTAAATAAAATATAACTGCCTAAGGAGCACATATGATACCAATTACCAACTGACCTCTGCCAAAATCTAACCTTTTATTCTCCTTCCTTTCCCATCTCAACACCAAAAGCTGCAATTTTACCTCAAGCTTCACCAAAAAACCTATATAGTGCCTTCAAATGTAACACATTAATTTGTTTCAGTGCCCAAACCTAGGATTCCCACTTTTCCTAAACTTCCCACAACTTCTCCTAAACTTCCCTATTAGCTGTGTACACTTCAACACAAATTCAAACTGCCATCTCTGTGGAGCATTCTATGATGCTCTAAAGCACAATTATTTTTCCATCTACAAATTGCCATAATATGTGGAATATATTTCTTTTTTTTAAAGATTTTATTTATTTATTAATGAGAAATAGGGAGGGAGGGAGACAGAGACAGAAGCAGGCTCCATGCAGGAAACCCAGTGTGGGATTTGATCTTGGGACTCCAGGATCACACCCTGACCCAAAGGCAGATGCTCAACCACTGAGCCACCCAGGCATCCCAATATATTTCTATTAACATCTATAAAAATGTGTTATAATTGCACCAAAAAGAATTAAAACCTAGAAATAAATGTAACCAAGTAGGTCAAACACCTTACTCCAAAAACTACAAGATATTGATGAAAGAAATAAAAGATGACACAAACAAATGGAAAGATATACCATGTACATGGATTGGAAGAATCGATGTCATTAAAATGTCCATACCGCCTGAAGCAATCTACAGATTCAATGTGACCCCCCTCACAAAACCAACAGTACTTTTTGAAGAACTATAACAAAGCATTTTAAAATTTGTATGCAACCACAAAAGATTTCAAATAACCAAAGCAATCTTGAAAGAGAAGAACAAAGTTGGAGAATTCACACTCCCATATTTTAAGATATTCTGTAAGGTTACAGTAATCAAAACAGAATGGTACTGGTGAAAAAAAAAAACATATATACATAGAACAGTGGAACGGAACAGAGAGCCTAGAATTAAACTCATGCTTATATGGTCAACTAATCTACGACAGAGGAGGCAAGAACATGCAATGGGGAAAACATGGTCTTTTCAGTTAATGGTTCTGGGAAAACTGGACAGCTATATGCAAAAGAGTGAAATCATACTACTTTCTTACACTATACACAACAGTAAAGTCAAAATGGATTAAAGACATAAATTTGAGACCTGAAATCATAAAATTCCTAAATGAAAACATAGTCTATAATCTCTTGAACATCAGTCTTAGCAACGTATTATGAATATGTCTTCTCAGGCAAGGGACACAAAAGCAAAATGAAACTATCAGGACTACAGCAAAATAAAAACCTGTTGCACAGCAAAGGAAACTATCAATAAAACAAAAGGGTAATCTAGTGAATGGGAGAAGATATTTGTAAATGACACCCAATGAGGGGTTAATATCTAAAATATATGAAGAATTTGTACAATTTAACAAAAAATTCAATTAAAAATGGGCAGAGAACCTGACTATATCTTTTTCCAAAGAAAATGTACAGGTGGCTAATAGACACATGAAAACATGTTCAAAACCACTAATTAGGAGAATACAAATCAAAACCTCAATGAGCTATCACCTCACGCCTGTGAGAATGTCTAATATCAAAGACAGGAAATCACCAGTGTTGGCAAGGGCGTGGAGGAAAGACAACCCTGATGCACGGCTGGTGGGAATGTACATTGGTGGAACCACTGAGGAAAATAGTATGGAGATTCTTCAAAAAAATTAAATATAGACCTACCACAGGATCAAGTCATTCCATTACTGGGTATTTACTCAAAGAAAGCAAAAGACACTGATTTGAAAAGATATATGCATCCCTATATTTATTACAGCATCATCTACAACAGCCAAGATATGAAAGCAACCCATTGATCAATGAATGGATAAGGAAGATGTGGTATTTGTGCATGCACATGTGTACACACATATGCACACAAATGGATTATTCAGCCATAAAAATGAGATCTTGCAGCATAGATGTATATACATAATATACCATGTATTATGCTAAGTGAAATAAGTCAGAAAAGTACAAATACTGTATGATTTCACTTTTATGTGGAATCCAAAAAATAAAACAAATAACAACAACAAAACCAGACTCTACAATACAGGGAACAAACTGGTGGTTGTCAGAGGAGAGGTGGGTGGGGATCTGTGTGGGTGCAATAGGTGAAGGGGATTAAAAGATACAAACTTCTAGTTATAAGAGACAAAAAATACAGCAAGGGAATACAACCAATAAGGTAATAGTTTTGTATGGTGACAAATGGTGACTATACTTCCCTTGATGAGCCCTGAGTAATGTGTAGAATTGCTGAATCAATAACCTGAAAGTAATACATCTGAAACTTATGTAATATGTCAACTGTACTTCAATAATATATATGTTAGGTATTATTTTTTCCTTATTCTTATATTTTTCCATTTTTTATTAGTTTCAAAGGTAGAATTTAGTGATTCATCAGTTGCACAAAACATCTAGTGCTTATCAGATCAAGCGCCCTCTTTGATACCCAACATCTTCCCTCCATCTCTCCCTCCTTCCACAAATAGAGGGTATGTTTCCAATGGTTAAGAGTCTCTTATGATTTATCTTTGTCTCTGATTTCATCTTGTTTCATTTTTCCCTCCCTTCCCTTACACTCTTCTATTTTCTTTCTTAAATTTCCCATGTGAGTTAAATCAAATGGTTTTGGTCTTTCTCTGACTAATTTCACTTAGAACAATACTCCCTAGTTCCATCCACATCACTGCAAATGGCAAGGTTTCATTCTTTTTGGTGGCTGAGTAATATTCCATTGCAATAATATCATCATCATCATCATTATATAAGAATTAGGTTCACCGGAGATTCTGGATGGCTCAGCGGTTTAGTGCCTGCCTTTGGCCCAGGGGGTGATCCTGGAGTCCTGGGATCAAGTCCCACATCAGGCTCCCTGAATGGAGCCTGCTTCTCTCTCTGCCTGTGTCTCTGCCTCTCTTTCTCTGTGTGTCTCTCATGAATGAATGAATAAAATCTTAAAAAAAAAAAAAAGAATTAGGTTGACCAACATAGGCAGGGGGAGGAAATCTTCAATCCTATTGTTATTTCATCTGTCTCTAAAACAGTATAGTCTGTAGTCTGGAAAAACTAAAATGGGAAATGTTTCTTTAAAAAAACCAAAGCCAAAAGCAACTTATATTGATTGTTTATATTGTCTTGATATTTCAACCTTTTTCTATGAAATGTTATTACCCTCAAATGGCATAAAATGGAAAAAACAGCATAAATGAAAAATAATCTTAACAAATTTACATTATTAGTTATAGATAAGTATATATTAGATGCTGTATGTGTATATGTGTGTGTGTATGTGCATATGTAAAGGAAGTGACAGCAAAAATGTCTAAATTATAGTTCTAAAAGTGACAATAGCATGCCACAAGTGGGGTCTGCCTATTATTTTATTGCATTCCTTGTCAATTAAAAGAATTAACCATGTCGTAAAACAAGAATGGAAAATGAGGGGAATTATCAATCAAAAACCCAGGAAAGTATTAAGCTAAACCTGGAAATTTTTTTTCAAGCTGATAAAAAAATTAAAATTCTATTATCAAAACTATAATAGGTGTTTCTCAACACCCAGTGCACGTCTTAAAAATTTCCATATAAAAGTCATGTTTCAGGGCTACTCCACTATAACACATAGCATTGGGGAGGTGATACTAAATTGTTAAATTAGAACGTGGCCTCATGACATAGTTTGCTGCTGATTTGAGCATGTTTGAGTCACTCCCTTTAATACAGAAAGAGTGTAGCCCTACAATGTGTCACAACCCTGCTGTATTTGTTTCATGGGATATTGAGAGTTTGAGTTCATACTGAACTATTTCATGAATCTGGAGCTCTTCAAACACTGACATTGAAGACAAATTTCATAAACTCTCTGAACCTTGTTCTTTTTCTTGTTGCCCCAATAATTATTCTGTTTCAAAAGCAGATTCAATTTCTCACTTACTTTGTACATTTCTCTTTCGGGCTATTATTAAATATGCATTACAAAAATTTATTAGTGTATCTTTCGTGTATATAAAAATAATTTATTGTTAAGTCTTCACTAGTGCTTTGATCCATATTTTTAATTAAAGAAAAATATAGGAGCACCTCCATACTCAGTTGGTTGAGCATCTGCCTTTGGCTCAGGTCATGATCCCATTGGGCTCCCTGCTCAGTGGGGAGTCTGCTTCTTCCTCTCCCCCTCTCCCCTGTTTGTTTTCTCTCTCACACTCAAATAAATAAAATCTTTAAAAATATATGAAATATTATTGAACTCAATCTAAGTAACTCACAAATAACCACAAAATTTCTTCTAATTCTTTCCTTACCTTTGTTACTACTCTCAGAAGACATTAGCTTCTTATTATTTTATCTCGTAGGCATAGAGAGTTGATTACATATCATTTAATTGCTCAGGTTTGCCAAAATTACTACCAAGTGGGAGACTTACAGTGAGAGACACTTACTCTTTCAAAGCTGTAGAAGTCTGAAATCAGTGCCAGAGGGCAACTTTCCAATAGCTCTAGGGGAGAATCCTTGCTTGCCTTACCCAGCTTCTGGTGGCTCCAGGCATTCCTTGGCTTGTGGCAGCCTCTTATTTCTTGTCTTCTCTGTCTTTACGTGACCTTCTCCCCTGTCTGTCTTTCCCCTCTCTAGCCCCTATGAAGGGTGAATAAATTCTTAGGCTACCAATTTGACTGCTCTTCTGAGTATTTAAAGATGTAGGAGAAGATACGGTGCAATAGCCAGATCCTATGTTCCTGACCAAGGTATTCATTTTCCCATTGTTCAGAAGAGTTGACTGTGGCTCACAACTAAACCCCTTCCCAGAAATTACCTTTGAATGAAGAAGGCTCTTTTGCCCTAAGTTATGCACATCTCAAAGTGGCAGATGAGGAGGTTTTGGAGGCCTGCAGCCCTTGTCTTACTTCAGTCCATCTGTAAGGGGCCATCATCCCAGCTGCCGAGCATCCCACAACATTGATGGGAAGCTCTGTCAGAACTGTACGACACAATTTTCTCTCTGCCTAATTTCTTTCCTTCCCCCTTCCTTCCTTCCTCCTTTTCTTCCTTCTTTTGTATTGTTACTAAAAGCACTTTCTAATAAATCATTTTTATACAAATGTCTCTTTCAGAGCCTGTCTCCCTGGGAACCCAGCCTAAGAAAATAGGCACCTTTAAGAGTCACACAGGAAAACAACTCTTATTGTAATGTATCCTCTATCACCCGGACTTTCCTCCTTCCATCAGAACTGTCCCACCACCCTTTTCAATTTAGTAAATGGAAGTATCATATAGAGAATTCTCAAACCAAAAAACATAGGATTATAATAATCCATGCCCTTTTCTATAACCAATATCCCACTTTGAGCAACCCCTAGCACTTTTTTTCTAAGTTATACTGGCTGTCTACTTTTCTCTAGTTCATCATCACCCTACTTAGTGTGACCAGTAACTCTCCCTGAACTATTCTGGTTACTCATATTGTGATCTTGAGCAACTTATTTGACTCTTGTAGGCCCCCATAAAATGAAAAAAAAATAATAGTACTAACATAATAGTATTGACATTATAGCTGTGATTAAATGGGTTAATGAAAGTAAGAGTTAAAGAAAACTTGGTATATAATGAGTACTACAGTGTCAGTCATTATCAAGGTTCTGAAATTTTTAAAAGATTTATTTATGTATTTATTTGAGAGAGAGGGAGAGAGAGAGCAGAGCAAGCAAGAGAGCACACAAGCAGGGAGGAGGGGCGGAGAGAGAAGAAAGAAGACTCCCTGCTGAGCAGGGAGCCTGATGTGGGGCTCAATCCCAAGACCTTGGGATCATGACCTGAGCAGAAAGCAGACACTTAACTGACTGGGCCACCCAGGTGCCCCAAGATCCTAAAATTTAATTAGGCCACATTTTATGGTGAGGAATGGAAAGTACATACAAGTGAATGAAGAGAACTAACCGTGGACTTTTCCAAAGGTGGTCTTTGTCCTATCAAACAATATACATCTTCATTGCATGTAACTGCCCAATATTATTACATATAGATGAATTTTAGGACATTTGTATTTTCAAGTGTTCAATATGTACATATAATAGTAAAACATCTTTTATAAAATAGTTTTTTCTAAATATCAGTTATATTAACTTGTCTAAATGGTTCTAATTCAAGAATAAGTAGTCCAGATGCTCCCAGAAGTACATTCCAGAAGCACATTGTGGCCTGTTTCCATTTTGTGGCATTACCCCCGCTGTGAATTTGCTTACTGGTTGATTTCTTTAAAAACTCCCACATATGTACAAAAATACATACTTGACTCTTAGTTTCTTGTCCATCCCTTCCCGTTCCCAGCAGTGACTAAATGGGAAAATAATTCTCAGATTTCTCTAATACTGTGGTTAAAATGTGGTGCTTAAGACTGAGACATGGGCTTGAATGTATGATCTACTACCATGAATTTCTCTACATAAAATATGTATTAAAAGTATCAATTAGGTAACATCATTTTACATGACAGAGTTTGATAAGAATTATAAGATAGGAACTCATTAAATCCCAAATCATGGATATGTAGAGCTTTTTATTAAGCCACTTCCACTACTCTTAACAACAGTAGGGTAAGGAGACAGGTCAGCAAATACGATTACAGTTTGTTTTAACATATAGCCAGAAGAAAGCTTGTGTTTAAGTTTAATAGAACTGAGCTGAGTCTGTTTCAAAAGCTTATACTTACATTGCTCCTACTATATTTATTCCCATTGTCTTATTCTTGTTCATGCATCCAATCAATAAGCTTTTAATTGTTTTTTTTAATTTATTTTTTATTGGTGTTCAATTTACCAACATACAGAATAACCCCCAGTGCCCGTCACCCATTCACTCTCACCCCCTGCCCTCCTCCCCTTCTACCACCCCTAGTTCATTTCCTAGAGTTAGCAGTCTTTACGCTCTGTCTCCCTTTCTGATATTTCCCACACATTTCTTCTCCCTTCCCTTATATTCCCTTTCACTATTATTTATATTCTCCAAATGAATGAGAACATATCAATAAGCTTTTAATTGTATGTATTTCATTTAGAAACTCTGCTGAGCACTTGAAAAATAATTAATAAAATATACTCTCTTCTCCTAATCCAGTTCCCATCATGACCTACTCTGTATCTGCAGTACAGACAAATGTAAGCACGGTGGAAATAAGTATGACAATAGTGGCAAAATGCTTCACAAAAATGCACAGAACTTATACTTTAGGAAGATCTTGTTGGTATTTAGTTCTGACAGAGGTCAGGACATCCAACATCAAAAGAGAAGGTACTACCCCAAAATAAAAACACAGCAAGCTTGAATAGCCTCTTTGTCTACTGGGGGCTAACGTCTTGGATATGCTGTTCTAAAATATTTGTGGAGAAGCCTCAATAATTGCCATGCTGGTGTCTTTCAGCAAAAGAAAGTTCCATGTGTTCTAGGTTACAACCAGTACAAGTACCCCTGCTTTTCAGTCTTATAAACCTCAAGATTCATTGAAGCTCAAAATGCCTGTATCCAATTTAGTTTCTTATTAGGCACTGTGAGTTGCTCCAGCAGGTTGGTTAAGTAGGGGTGTTTAACTTACAGAACGCAAATTCTCTTACTGAGGAGTGGAGGGACAAACTTAGAAGCAAACATTAACAGATTTGGGGAGGAAAAATCTTTGGAGGAAATGAAATATATCAGCGCACAGACCAAGTGTGTGTGTTTTGGGACATGAATTGATCATGTGTCCCAAATTTTGCATCTATTTCAACCACTAGGGGGTCAAGCAAACCTTGTAACACCCCATCATTAAGGGATGTGTTATGTTGGACTGGACCAGTGAACACTCTGAAGCCACAAACATGTTGCATGACCAGGGTACTCAGATTCACAGTGTTCCTAATCAACACCTACCCTCCTCCACTTATCCCAACTAGCCTTCATGGACTGTTCTTAGGACGATTTGAAAGAGAAATAAATAAAAACCACTATAGATAGTTCTGTGCAATTCATTGGCACCAGCTTACTGAAGACATCTATAATATTAAGTCCCACTCAAGATTGGTTATGAAATAATAAAGAAATACTCTTTGTATACAGGACAATTAGCACTACGTCTTAATTTCCACTTTATCTAGAAAGTCATGGGTTGAGGTTAACATCTACAGTAAGATAATAGCTAATAATTTACCCTGATGGTCAAGGCCTCGGGAAGGATAGTATTGGAAGACTGGTAGCATTAAAATTTGGAGAACACTAATGTGAATGGAGCTCTATGAATGTGGCTAAAGCCTATGAATATGGCAAATAGAACTCCAATAAAAAATATACAAAAAATAAAAAAATAAAAGCTTTAAAAACTAAATAAAAAAATAAAGCCTATAAATATTCTTACCCTTAGGAAGGACCACAAGAGATTTTCTCTAGAAAAATATTTTTTTTTCAGTTTTGAGGTACAGTTGACAAAACTGTAAAATATTCAAAGTATACAACATAAGGATTTGAAATATAATGTGAAAGGACTTCTCCCATAGACTGAATTAACATATCCATCACCTCATGTATTTAGCTTTTAGAAAACAACTTTTAATAATTGTAGTGTGAGGCCTAAGTAAAATTAAGTCCAAATAGTAAGTGCTACCTTGATGTCTCAATCTGTGGTGGCATAACTACAAGTTTCCCTCCCCACTCTCCTTCTGTGGATAAGATCTGTCTTTATAAAACATAACACACAAAGTTTCTGCCTATACCTAAGTGACAAGTTTCCATTCCCTACTAGCAAATGGAATCACTCAAGTAAGCTAATCACATCCTTCCACTGGAACATCAGGGCATTTCACTGTTTTGAGGCCCCAAACCTCCCAGTATGCTGGGCTGTCCACACTATTCTCAAGAATAACCCTCATGTGCACTCTGATTGTGCAAGGTGTCCTGCTACCCCAGGCTGTTGCTCTAGGTGACTGACAAACTGCTACCAGGATCATTTGTTCATTGTTGGATGTTCTGCATTCAACTATCCCTATAATCCTAGAGGGGGGAATCCCTCACTTACCGATGGAGTGAATAGGAAGTAATTAAAACAATAACCAAGTAGGTAGGATAATAAATTATTCATATTTTAGTCTGCCTTTCTGTTTGTTGGAGTCAAAAAACTTGAACTGAATCAAACTAAACTAAAAGTTAACCATGATCTCAAATATGTGATGGAACCATTCACTATGTAAGGGGAGCCAGGACAGAGACTGGTTGGGAAAGGGTAACAATGAGTTCACTTGGCAAGGCTGAGTTTTATGTGCCTTTGGACACAGGTATAGAGTAGCTGTAGGATAGGAGTCTCTTTCTCAGCAGGGAACTTCAGAGGGAACTATACAGATTTTGGAGTCAATATATGAATAGTACTTGAGGTCATAGGTTTAGATGTGGTAGGTCAGGGAGAGGGGAAAAAGTATTTAGCCTAATGAATCTTTTGACTCCCAGACTTTCTCTTATGCCAATCTAATTTAAATTTCTTATAAACATACATTTTTAAAAGAATATAACAGATGTTTTTAAGGTAGATATTAATTTGCATGAGCATGCCCCAATAATTGCCTGCTTCTAAGTTAAGTTCTGAATTATGTGTGAGGTTTTAGGTCATGTTTGAAATATACCCTAAATATTGAGTAGGAAGGGATGCCTGGGTGGCTCAGCAGTTGAGTGTCTGCCTTCTGCTTAGCTTGATCCTGGGGTCTCAGGATCAAGTTCTGCATCGGGCTCCCTGTGGGGAGCCTGCTTCTCCCTCTGCCTATGTCTCTGCCTTGCTTTCTGAGTCTCTCATGAATAAATAAATAAATAGTCTTAAAAATATTAAATAGGCATGTTCTCAAAATCCTATGCAGGAATTGAATGTGTCCCACACATAGTACAGATGAGCCTATTTCAGAGTAAGAAAATTAGAATATGAAAAGGAAAGTAAGAGAAGAGAAGGGTGGAGAAGGAGAAGAATGTTCATTTCAAATATTACGTCTATGTATTTTTATTTATTTAAATAATTAACACTATATATGCATATATAGTCCCTCCCTGATAAATCCTGAGCTTCTTCAAGACAAAGACCAGTTATTTCTACAATCCCACTGTAACATCAAAAGCTTAACATTTTGATACTGTATTTGTTTTGTGAATCTAGTAAGAATAGACCTATAATATACTCTTGATTTGTCACAAAATTGGTGATTTCAAACCCTTGAAGTGTTTTTTTCTCATATTTAGGTGGGTCTCAAAGTTAGAATAAAACAAATTTCAAAAAAAGTACTCTAACTTCAGATTATAGATGTCAGATAACAGGCAATTTGCCCCTGTTTTGTGAAATGCTACGGGAATAAAGGGAATAAATTGAAGAATTAAATGAAATTAAGAAAGTAACATCAAGAACAGGAGTGGGAGGGATCCCTGGGTGGCGCAGCGGTTTGGCGCCTGCCTTTGGCCCAGGGCGCGATCCTGGAGACCCGGGATCGAATCCCACATCGGGCTCCCGGTGCATGGAGCCTGCTTCTCCCTCTGCCTATGTCTCTGCCTCTCTCTCTCTCTGTGACTATCATAAATAAATAAAAATTAAAAAAAAAAAAAAAAAAAAAAAAAGAACAGGAGTGGGAGTGCATATCACTGACAAATGAGAAAAAAATAACATTTCTGTTGAAGATATTGGAGAGGTCCCGACCTAGAAAAGTCCATAAAGATGGTAGAAGCAAATCTTTCCAAAGATGCTCTAAGAAGCTCTCATTTCATTTGGGATATGTAAAGTGTAGAAATGAAAAATAAGGCTAACATTTAGAGAAAGTTTAGATATGGAAGAGCTGTCATTAGATTCCCATTTATCCTAATCCTGAACACAAATCACAAGCCATCCATATTTATTCCTAAGGAAATTCATTGATGGTTTGTACAGGAACATAGATAGTTATGACCTCTAAGTATCAGATAAATATGTGACATTTTTTGAAGAAGGATCATTTGTTACCCTTCCAGAACCCTCTTTCCATCACTTGCAGGCCAGCAACAGTGTCTTCACTGTTGTTGAAGTCACTAAGTTTTTGGTTTGCTACTTAGAAAAATCTAATCTCATCCTATTTTGCCTATACTCTTATCCCAATTTTTTTTTGCAAACAATGGGAAAACCAAGCCTTTTTACTGAGAACGTTTGTACCACAGAGTTAAGCCCCTATCATTCCAATATTTGGAAGGTCCCACAAAATAAAGAAAAAAGACAAAGGAGAAGAGAAAACAGACTTGACCTAACAGACACTTAGAATGAAAAGTTCACCAAATTCCTATCACTTTAAATTTGAAAAAGCTCACACTTCAACATATTTTCATTAAACTTCAGAACAATAAAGGAGAAGATATTAAAGCTTCCAAAGATTTTTTTTAAGTCATTCAAAAGCAATGAGAAAATGACCACCATGAAAAGCTGCCAGATGTAGTTAAGCACCTGAGTTCTAGAGTCAGGCAATGCAATTTACTAACCACTGGTTTGGGCAACTTGTTTCATTTCTACTTCAGTTACTTCAACTATAAAATGAAAATAGTCATAGCTTTTTATCTTTTATACTTGTTTAGACCTTAAAGTTCTTCAAACAGCACCTATACCTGTTAGCTCTTATAAATGTTGGCTAAAATCATTTTCAGACTTATAAAGATCCATCCTGAAAGTGAGAAGACAGCAGGGCAATGTACTCAGAATTTACAATACACTTTAAATGGTTGTTGTTACAAAATGAACATTACAGTGTCCATTGTCTATATTGGTTCCTAATTGAAATTTGTTTTTAGCTCATGGATACCAATTTCTGTTTGGTAGTAGAGATAATTACCTAACCATTCAAGGTAACTCAGCTAAGTGGGATTTTAAAGCTTGAGCCCTTGGAACTCTCTCTTCCCTTGTTGCTTCTTTTGTTGATAGAAGGAATGAGTTGAAACTGGAGGTACCTAGGAGTGCAATGTCTGCTCCAAATGCTGTCTGTCCTTGATAAGATTCCATGTTTGATCTAGGAGATTGGCCACTGCCTCCATTTTATTTATTTATTTTTTAGAAATTTTAAGCTTTGATGTTGCAATGGAATTACAAGGATCACTGGTTCTTATCTTGAAGTGCTCAGGATTTATCAGGTGGGGAAGATACATGATTATGGATATACAGTTTAAAACTTTTTAATAACAACTATGGGGTTACCAAAGATTATTTTTACCAAGCAGATGTCTTCCCATTGCAGTAATTTTTGTTCCCAGATGTAATAATTTATGTCTCTACTTTTATAGGAAATGCATATATCTTTTTTTTTTTTTTTATGTGGAGCTTGGTGGTTCTTCTGTCAATTTAGTTCCCACCTTGGTTTTTGTTGCATGTATGTGATACTCTGAACTCTACTATCTCCCAATACACCTTGGACCATTGTTCTATAGGCTCAGTTACAGGGTCCTTCGCCCAATTCGATTGTGAATCCTCAGCAAGCATGCCAACTTCACCATCTCAATCACATTTTGCATCGCAGTCAGAAATTTTCTGATCTTCTTCATGTTGGTAACAGCCAAAGATCTCGGAACTAACTTGCAACTATGCATTTCCATGTCAGATATATACTAAAAGAGTATGTAAATAAGTAGTGTGACTGTAGTGTGAAGATGCTAACTAGATTTAGAAATTTAAAAAAAGTTAGTCTATCACACAGTTACTGGAATACAGAGAGAAAAAATGAGTTTCATTTATAAAAATAAACCATAAAGACTAACCTATCCCTACAGTGTTTCTGTTGAGAAAAAACTTTTATTTTAGCCTTATACTTTCCCATAGATCTCTATCTCATTGCTCAATTATATGTGGTAGGTAAACTTTCTCTTTCCACTATTTAGACAACTGCCTTAATCCATGAATAAGAATGAGAGTTTAGTCCTGAATGTGATTTGATATATAGAGAATGTGGTCTAAGGCTCTGTTTTCAGCTTAAAGTCTATGAATGTCTCTGAAATTCACTTACAATGTCATTTGAGTGTGGTTTCCTATGGTTAAGAGAAATATCTTAATATTTTATGATTTTTTCATTTTGATCCAGCTGTATTTGATAAACTATTACTGAACAATTATTATTTGTTATTGTTTGTTATAGGCCAAATACATATCTCTTTAAGATTTTAGTGATCAAAGTATTAAGCAATATGATGTAATGTTCAAGTTTGATATAGTTTAATTTACAGATTTTTTAAAATCCCCATATTTGGATTGATTAACTTTAAAATAGAAAATCCCAGTTATCAATGACAATTTAAAAAGCAAAAAGGCGAGATATCTGGGTGGCTCAGTGGTTGAGCATCTGCCTTTGGCTCAGGGCATGATTCCGGGGTTCTGGGATCGAGTCCTGCATCAGGCTCCCTGCAGGGAACCTGCTTCTCCTTCTGCCTGTGTCTCTGCTTCTCTGTCTGTATCTCTCATGAATAAATAAATAAAAGCTCTAAAAATTTTTTTGTATATTTTTAATTGGAGTTTGATTTGCCAACATAGCATAACACCCAGTGCTCATCCCTTCAAGTGCCCCCCTCAGTGCCCATTACCCAGTCACCCCAACCCCCCACCCACCTCCCCTTCTACTACCCCTTTGTTCCATTCCCAGAATTAGGAGTCTCTCATGTTTTGTCTCCCTCTGTGATGTTTAAAAAAAATTAAAAATAAAAAGCAAAAAGACTTCTTGCCTGTTCCTTTAAAAGAAATATATATACATATATAAAAGAATGTTCCTTACAAGAAATATCAGTTATCAAATGCCTTAGGTCACATTTTTAAAATTTCAAGACTGTCTTAATCTTAGTGTGAAAAATAATTTGTATTTCTAAGTTATTTTAAAGCATAGTTGTGGGGATGTAGATAGAAGAAACAATTATTTTAAAAATGAAGAGCTCATAATTTCTCATCATCTGCTCATGCCCTTCTTATAGCACCTAGGTTCAAGGACATGTGGAGTGAAATGTGATAAAGAGTCTGTATACATTATATATTACATTACCAATGTCTAGCTTCAATAAAAACTTCATCCAGCTTCTGTACCATGTGGTATATGAGTTAGGCTCACTTTAATTGACTCCAGCTGTTAGTTACTATGTGGAATAATGAATCATATTCTTTTCAGCATTGTCTAAAATGAGATATGTGTACAAAGGGAGAAAATGTGTAAAAAATAAAAAAATAATCACCAATTTATATTTATTGAGTGTACTAGGACCAAATGAGGGGGAAAAGGGAGAATCTAGAACATGGCAAAGTAAATAATGAACTAAGTTAAAGGCATTCAGGCATAATGCAAAAAGCAGATGTCTAGAAGTCAGTACACCTGGTTTTGGGCCTTGGCTTTGCCACTAACTACCCGTATGAGTGACTGAAGTGTGAATTGCGCATGGTCCTTAGAGCCCAGACAAGGTAAGAGAGGGAACAGTTTACTCTATTTGAATAGCCTAATAGGTGAACCAAGGTGACAATAGAGTATCTACCACAGGACAATACAGAAAAGCACGGCCAAAAGAAATTGATAAGCCCAGACTATTTTAGGCCCTAGTCACCCACGGTTGTCCATATAGTGACAGAATATCAGCCAAAAGGAGAGAAGAGGGACAGGAGGTATTTTAGACCCAAGTAAGATCAGTAGTTTTCAAACTGCATGCTAGTGGAGGCCACCTTTGACTAATGAAATCAGATATCTAGAATTGAAACCCAGACATGTAGAGTTGAAACAGACATGCATAAAGTTTTTATAGCTCCCCACATAATTATTACATGTTGTCAAGGTTGGGAATGCATGAGTTACATGGTCATTTGAAAGGTCTGCCCTTGAAGAAATAGGTCACACTCAAGATACTGGACTGGGCTCAGCACTGAAGCCAAGTTCTAGTGCTGGGAATAAGGTACAGTGACGAGAACTATCCTTCCAGGATTAATGTAAGTGACCAGTGGAACCAAGTGGAAAGTAGATCCCCACCAGAAGATGACTGCACTTAGCACTTGGCGCTAAAGACAGACCACTGAGTGGTGGAGGTGACAACCAGTGTAGCTTAGGATCCCCAATCAGCATCAGTAATCAGGAGAAACACAGCAAACCCAGCTGTGTTAGATAAAGCAAGAGGACACCCAAAGGCAAATGCTACTTCTGCCTTGATTACTTTCTCTGCAAAATGAGGTTGACAAACTATTCCTTAGAATACTCAGGACCTACATCAGTCTTCAGGAATTTTTCACAAGGTATTGCTCTCATGGTTACATCTTCATTCATTCTAATCATCAATACTTCAAAACATTCTAAACTATTCTTTTTTCACAAAAAATTACACATTACTGTAACAAAGTTATTACGAAAACTTTAGCTTAGTCATTTTGAACAGTACCATGTAAATAGTGCAATGAGAAAGAAAAAAGTTGTTAAAATTTGGAAATGAAAAGGTAAAATATCATTATTTGTTGATTAAATAGTACTACCTAAACCCTAGAGGGTATTGCAAACACGAAGTTATATAGAAAAGTGGTGTGTGCAAATTTAATATACATTATCAAGAGTCTTATTTTATACAAACAGGAAATTAGAAAATAAGAATAAAAATGATATTTAGAAAAAATTAATAGGAAATGTGGAAAACTAAAAAATGCTTATGAACTTAAAATAGAACGTTCCTTTAAAAAAATATTTTATTTATTTATTCACGAGAGACAGAGAGAGAGAAAGGCAGAGACACAGGCAGAGGGAGAAGCAGGCTCCCTGTGGGGAGTCCAATGCAGGACTCAATCCCAGGACCTGGGATCACAACCTGAGCCAAAGGCAGATGCTCAACCCCTGAGCCACCCAGGTGTCCCTAAAATAGAAAATTCTTTGAGCTTAATGAGCAAATCTATAATAAAGTGCCTATTGTCACAAAATTGACTTTTAAAATTAACAGAAAGCAAAATTTGTATTTTTAAAACTAAACATGTTAATTTCAAAGTTCATAAAGGAAGGAATATAATGAAAAAAAAATAAGATCAGTTGGGAAGATGATTGTAGAGTTGAAGGATTCTAGGTTTGCCTCATCCCATAGTTACAACTAGGTAACATTCCTTTTTTTTATGGTGCACTTTTTTTAAATAATAAATTTATTTTTTATTGGTGTTCAATTTGCCAACATACAGAATAACACCCAGTGCTCATCCCGTCAAGCACCCCCCTCAGTGCCCATCACCCATTCACCCCCACCCCCCACCCTCCTCCCCTTCCACCACCCTAGATAGCATTCCTATCAGCATAAATAACCCAGAAAACAACAAAGGCTGGCAAGACAACCACAAGTCAAGTCAGGATGAGGCTGCATCAAAGAAGGTAGGAAGGACAAAGACAAGATCTGGGAGCAGCACTGATGTTGGCTGTCTACAGTGGAGAGGGAACGGGTGCCATGGGCAAGAGCGGGGGAGGGGACTTTCATACTGGGGAGCTAACAGGGAGAATGAATCTCCATATTATTTGCTGGATTTTGTCAGTTCTTAAAAGCAATGAGGCTAAAAGCCTGGAATTTTAAAAGCCAATGGGTTCCACTCTGGGAGTAGGGTCCCCACTCTTATGGAGACAGCATGATGAATGGCCCTTGCAGATACAGCATTGAACAAGCATTTTGAAAAACGCTGGGGACAGATGAGAGGGAGAATAATTTGCTCATATCAGAGCATGGCCAGGACAGACAGGGATCATATAAGGACAACTCCAGGAAAAAAGGAGCTGGCTGGCACCATTTCCTTGCCTTGCCCCCAGCATAAACCAATGCTACCTATACTCCTCACCTCACTTGTTTTCACAAAGCCCCACTCTCCAACCCCTCTGGCTTCTGCAGATCCTCCCTTCCCAGTCATGCTCCCCTTAGTCCCAATGCTGCTGTTCCTCTCCCCTAGAGGACCAGAAGAAAACCTTGCCGACAGTCCATCTCCCAGCCAGGGCGTCCCTCAGCAGCAGTAGGGTGGGGCTTGTTTCTCAAGCTGAACACTGTGCCCCTTGTTAAAACATGTCCCACCCCTTGCTGGGTACCAGACACTGCCCATGATAGGAAAAGAGTGCCTCTGCAGACAACTGGACTGAAGGAAACAGAGGCCAAAACGCAACAGCAGAGCACACACAACACAGACATTCTTTGAAGTGACAGGCCTTGGGGAACAGGGGACATGGCACCTCAGGACCTCATCTTCATAAGGCCATTATCATTTAAGAGTAAGAGAAGTAGCTGGCTTTCCTAACACACAGAAACAGACACAGAAAGTCAGGAAAAATGAAAAAAAAAAAAAAAAAAAAACAGTGAAAAATTTCCCAAATGAAAGAACAGGACCAAACCACAAGAAGAGACCAAAAAGAAATGGATGCAAGTAGTATGCCTAATAGTGAATTTAAAGTAATGATCATAAAGATACTCACTAGACTGGAGAATAAATTAGGGGACATCACTGATACCCTTAACCCAGAGATATAAGAACTTATCAAAGATCAAGAACACAACAAATGAAATTAAAAGGATACTTAATGGAATAAATAACAGACTAAGCAAAGCATACATATTAATTATCTAGAAGACAGAGTACTGGAAAATAACCAAGCTAAGCAAAGGAGAGGAGAGAAAATTATGCAAATTGAGAACAGTCTTAGGGAACTCAGTGACTTCATCAAGTGTTAAAACATTTGCATTCTAGGGATCTCAGAGAATAAGAGAGATAAGGGGGCAGAAAATTTATTTGAAGAAATAATAGCTAAAGACTTCCCTAATCTGGAGAAGGAAACAGATATCCAGATCTAGAAGACATAGAGATCCCCCCCCCCCAATTCAACTCAAGGAAGTCCACACCAAGCCACATAGTAATTAAAATGGCAAAAAGTAATAATGCACAAAACCATTTTAAAGTAGCAAGAAAAAAGACAGTAGTTACATACAAGAGAAACCCCATAAGGCTATCAGAGGATTTTTCAGCAGGACATTTGGAGGCCAGAAAGTAGTGGTATGATATACTCAAAGTACTGAAAGGGATAAATCTGCAGCCAAGAATACTTTATATGGCAAAATTACCATTCAGAAGAGAAGGAAAGATGAAGAGTTTCTCAGACAAGCAAAATTAGAGGAAATCATGAATAAACAAGTCCTACAAGAAATACTAAAGGGGGCTCTTTGAATGGAAAGGGAGACAATAGTGAGAGTATGAAAAGTAAAAATCTGGGAGCATCTCAGTGGTTCAGTCAGTTAAGTGTCCGATTCTTGATTTCGGCTCAGGTCATGATCACAGGATCATGCCTCACTGGGCATGGAGCCTGCTTAAGATTCTCTCCCTCCTTCTCCCTCTGCCCACTGCCCTCCTCCCCCGCTCTTGTGCATGCTCACTCTCTCACTCTTTCTCGCGCATAGTCTTTCTCTCTCAAATAAATAAAATCTTTTTAAAAAATAAATAGGATAGTCCAACCAGAGGCTATAATAATTGTAAATAGTGCACTTAGTCTTTCTTTCTCTCTCTCAAACAAATAAATAAAATCTTAAAAAAATAAAGAGGACAATCCAACTAGTGGCTATAACAATTGTAAATATTTATGCACCCAATATGGGAGCACCCTAATTCATAAAAGAGTTAATAGCAAACATAAAAGATATAATCAATAGTTAAATGATAATAGCAGTAGACTTTAAGATCCCACTTACATTGATGGAAAAATCATCCAAACAAAACACCGACAAGGAAACAGCGGCTTTGAATGACACACAAGATCAGATGGACTTAACAGACATTCAGAACATTCCCTCCTAAAACAGCAGGATACTCTTTTAAGTGCACAAGGAACATTCTCCAGAATATATCACATATCACATATTAGATCACAAAACAAGTCTCAACAAATTAAAAAAAAAAAGAAAATCATACTATGTATCTCTTCTGACTACAACATAAACTAGAAATCAACCACAAGAAAAAATCTGGCAAGAGCATGAATACATGGAGGTTAAATAACATTCTATTAAACAATAAATGGGTCAGTGAAGAAATCAAAGAAGAAATACAAAATTATATGCGAACAAATGAAAGTGAAAACCTGACAGTCCAAAATATTTGGGATATAAAAAAGTGGCTCTGAGAGAATACAGTAATACAGACCTACCTCAAGAAGCAAGGAAAATGTCAAACAACCTAACTTTACACTGAAAGGAGCTAGAAAAAAGAACAAAACCCAAACCCAGCAAAAGGAAAAATAATAAAGATTAGATAAATATATAGAAATAAAGAAATGATATAGAAATAAATGATATAGATAGTGAAAAACAGTAGAAGAGATCAGTGAAACCAGGAGCTGGTTATTTGAAGAAAAAAAAAATATATAAGAAATTGATAAAACTCTAGCAAGACTCATTAAAAGAGAGAGAGGATGGATCCAAAAAAACAAAATTACTAATGAAAGAGAAATAACAAAACCACAGAAACACAAACAATTGTAACAATATTATGATGAAACGTTATATGCCAACAAATTCGACAATTAAAGGAAATGGATTAATTCCTAGAAACATATAACCTACCAAACTAAAGCAGAAATAAATTGAGAATTTGAACAGACTAATTACCTGCAATGAAATTAAATCATTAATGATAAAACTCCCCGCAAAACTAATGTCCAGGATTGGATGGCCTCACAGGTGAATTCTACCAAATATTTAAAGAAGAGCTAATATCTATTCTTCTCAAAACATTCCAAAAAAAATAGAAAAGAAGGAAAATTTCCAGATTCGATCTATGAGGCCAGGATTAGCCTGATACCCAAACCAGATAAAGACACACACACACACACACACACACACAAAGACACACAAATAAAGAAAACTGCAATTCAGTATCTCTCATGAATATAGATGCAAAAATCCTCAACAAAATATTAGCAAACTGAATCCAAAGTACATTAAAAAAATCATACACCACAATCAAATTGCATTTATTCCCAGGATGCAAGGGTGGTTCATCATTTGCAAAATAATCAGTGTGATATACTACATCAATAAGAAAAAGGATAAATGCCATATAATCATTTTAATAGATACAGAAAAGGATCTGAAAGTACAGTATCCATTCATGATAAAAAAAAAAAAACCTGTGCAAAGTAGGTCTAGAGGGAACATACCTCAACATAATAAAGGCCTTATATGAAAAACCCACAGCCAACATTATACTTAATGGTGAAAAACTGAGAGCTTTTCCCGTCAGGCACAAGACAAGGATGTCTACTCTCACCACTGTTGTTCCATATAGTGCTGGCAGTCCTACCCTTCACAGGTAGACAACATACGGAAATGGCATCCAAGTTGACAAGGAAGAGTAAAATTCTCACTATTTACAGATGATAATATATACAGAAAACCCTAAAGACTCTACCAAAAAACTTCTAGAACTGATAAATGAATTCAGTAAGATTCCAGGATGCAAAAATCAAAGTATAGAAAACTGTTGCTTTCCTCTACAACAGTAAGGAAGCAGAAGAATTGAAAGTAAAAGAAAAATCTCACTTCCAATTGCATCAAAAACAACAAAATATTTAGGAATAGACTTAACCAACGTGGTTAAAGACCTGTACTCTGAAAACTATAAAACACTGATAAAAGAAACTGGAGAAAATGAAAAGAAATGGAAAGACATTCCTTGCTCATGGGTTGGAAGCACAAATATTGTTAAAATGTATACATTACCCAAAGCAATTTACAGATTTAACACAGTCCTTACCAAAATACCAACATTTTTCACAGAACTAGAGCAAACAATTCTAAAATTTGTATAACCACAAAGGACCTCAAATAGTCAAAAGCAATCTTGAAAGAGAAAAACAAAACTGGGGGTGTCACAATTCTAGATTTTAAGTTATATTACAAAGCAGTAGTGATTAAAAACAGTATGGTACTGGCATAAAAATGGACACCTAGGTCAGTAGAACAGAAAACTCAAAAATAAAAATATACAGTATATGGTCAATTCATCTTTGAACAAAGGAGGAAAGAAGATGCGACGGGGAAAAGTGTTTTAAAAAAAATCATGTTGGGAAAATTGGGCAGCCACATACAAAAGAATGAATCTGAACCACTTTCTTTCATCACACACAAAAATAAACTTAAAATGGATGAAAGATCTAAATGTTAGAACTGAAACCATAAAAATCCTTGAAGAGAGCACAGGCAGTAATCTCTCTGACATTAACTGTAGCAACTTCTTTCTAGATAAATCTCCTAAGACAAGAGAAACAAAAGCAAAAATAAACTATTGGGACTACATCACAGTAAAAAGTTTCTGCACAACAAAGCAAACAATCAACAAAACCAAAAGGCATGGGAGAAGATATTTGCAAATGACACATCTGATAAAAGGTTAGTATCCAAAATATATAAAGAATTGATACAACCTAATATCCAAAAAACCCCCAAATAATCCAATTAAAAATTGGCAGAAGACACGAACAGACATTTCTTCAAGGAAAATATCCACATGTCCAACAGACACAAGAAAAGATATTCAGCATCATACATCATCAGGGAAGTGCAGATCAAAATGAGATTCCACCTTGCAAATGTCAGAATGGCTAAAGTCAAAAATTCAAGAAACAAGTGTTGGAGAGGATGTAGAGAAAAGGGAACCCTCATATACTATCGGTTGGAATGTACATTGGTGCAGCCACCATGGAAAACAGTGTGGGAGGTTCTCAAAAAATTAAAAGTAGAACTACTGTATGACCCAGGAACTGCACTACTGGGTATTTACTGGAAAAAAACAAAAACAAAAACAAAAACAAAAACCAAGAACACTAATTTAAAGAGCAACATGCACCTTTATGTTTATTGTGCCATTATTTACAATAGCCAAGCAGCCCATGGGTCTGCTAACGGATGAATGGACATGTATGTGGCATATGTGTGTGCATGTGTACATACCCCCACGATGGATCAGTACTCAGCCAGAAGAACGAAATCTCACCGTTGGCAACAACATGGATAGAGCTGGAGAGTACAACACTAAGTGAAGTAAAAGAAAGACAAGTATCATATGATCTTACTCACATGTGAAATTTAAGAAAGAAAACAAGCAAGGAAAAAAAAAAAAAGAGAAACCAAGAAACAGATCCTTAACCATAGAGAACTAATGGTTACACGAGGAGAGGTGGGTGGAGGGAAAGATGATTAAGGCATGAGGATTAGAGTACACTTAGGATGAAAAAATGAAATAATAAAAAAGAATATATATAACAATGTTGTTGTTAAGGAAAAAATTAAAACAACTTGAACAATAATAGTTTAGTTCTATAGTGGAGACCACATCAAGGAATTTGGGAGCCTATAAAAAAACATGGAACTTTTGTCCAGGTAGGAATTATTTTCTAGCTGAAGGTATTGACTACTAGTGATTCAGTCACAGATCGAAGGCAGATACAAGTCTGGGCTATGCTGTTTGGTTCTTGGTTTATCCAGTGCCTTTGTGAAATCCACATAAAATGTAAGTTACAAAGCTCATCTGAAATGGGGAGGATTAACGTCATTCACCAGCTTCTTTCAGCTTACTAACCCTGATACAGTATTACACTTCTTTAAATTTAATGTAGCCATTGCTCTGTTCTCCTCATCTGACCAACATTTTTCATTTTTGAGTGTCTTTTTTGAGGTCTCCCTTTCACAGCCCCTAACTTGGCTTCATTTCTTCTAACCACGATTTTTCCTTTATTTTTTTAAGGTTTTATTTATTTATTCATGAAAGTCACACACACACACACACACACACACACACACACACACACACAGAGGCAGAGACACAGGCAGAGGGAGAAGCAGGCTCCCTGCAGGGAGCCCAATGTGGGACTTGATCCCTGGACCCCAGGATCACACCCTGGGCAGAAGGCAGATGCTAAACCGCTGAGCCACCCAGGGATTCCCTCCTTTCTTTTTTTAAATTGAAGTATAGGGATCCCTGGGTGGCGCAGCGGTTTGGCGCCTGCCTTTGGCCCAGGGCGCGATCCTGGAGACCCTGGATCGAATCCCACGTCGGGTTCCAGGTGCATGGAGCCTGCTTCTCCCTCTGCCTATGTCTCTGCCTCTCTCTCTCTCTCTCTGTGACTATCATAAATAAAAAAAAAAAAAAAAAAAATTAAATTGAAGTATAAGTGGGATACAATCTTTTATGAGTTTCAGGTGTATACAATATTGATTTGGCAAGTTTCTACATTGCTTGATGCTCAACATGGTAGATATAGTTACTGTCTGTCACCATACTACATTTCCTGCGCTGTAGTTCATCTTTGTGACTTATTTATAACTGGAGGTTTATATTTCTTAATCCTCTTTAACTATTTTTCCCACTCCCCTTCCTACCTCATATGTCCACCACAAGAGTGTTTTCTGTATAAAACGGTCTGTGTGTTAGTTTATTTTTTTATGATCAATCATTATCCTTAACATATATATGAATATGTCTCTTCAGACAAGAGAAACAAAAGCAAAACTAAACTATTGCAACTACACCAAAATAAAAAGCTTTTGCACATCAAGGAAACCATCAACAAAACAAAACAAAAAAGCAACCTGGTAAATGAGAGAAGATATTTGCAAATGTCATATCTGATGAGGGGATGAATAAAGAACATATACAACTCAACAACAAAATCCCCAAATAATCCAATTAAAACATGAAAAGGGACCTGAATAGATCTTTTTCCAAAGAAGACATACAGATGGCCAACACATAGATGAAAAGATGCTCAATCTCACTATTTATCAGGGAAATGCAAGTCAAAATCACAATGAAATATCATCTCATATTAGTTGGAATGGTTAGCATCAAAAAGATTAAAAAAAAAAGGCATTAGTAAGGATGTGGAGAAAAGGAAACCCTTGTGCACAATTGGTGGGAATATAAATTGATGCAACCACTGTGGAAGACAGTATGTATGGAGGTTTCCTAAAAGTAAAAAATAGAACTACCAAAGAATCCAGTAATTCCACCACTGGGACTTTTCCCAAATAAAAGGAAAACACTAATTTAGAAAAAAAAAATATATATATACATCCTTATGTTTATTGCAGCATTATTTGCATAGCCAAGACATGGAGGCAACCAATGTCCATAGATCAATGAATAAAGAAGGTGTCTCCCTTCACCTCTCACTCTCTTCTCAGACACATGTACACACACAGAAATATTACTCAGCGATTAAAGATATTGAGATCTTGCCATTTGCAAGAACATGGGTGGATCTTAGAGGTTATTATTCTAAGTAAAATAAATCAGAGAAAAAAAATTACAGTTTTTCAAATAATACATTTCCTTCTTGTAGATTCCAAGACAAACAAATGCTGTTTTAAGCAACTCTAACTACAATGGGAAGCTACTAAGCATTCTTATGTTTACTGCTATAAAGATATAATCATGTCCCTTGTCCTCACATATTGAGTCAATAAACCTTGACATCACTCGCTTTTTATATTTTACTTTCTTAATCACAATCATAAAGTAAATTATTATGACATGTTTTATTAGAAAATAGTCTGATTTCAGAGCTTTAAAAATTATTAGTCTGTGAAGAGGTAATTGTGTGCTAGATGCTATGTGGATTTATCCCATAATTTCATATCCATTATTAATTTATTGAAACACTGGAGGGTTTATAGTTTCATAACTCACTGGTATTATTTTAGATGAATGGTATACTCATGTGCTTTGGAGGGGAAAAACATTTAGAACAGCAATATTTTAAGTCAGAAAATGAAAACACATATATATTTTTTTTCTTTTGCTAAAAACATATATCTAGTTGACATTTTTTTTCCTGATGTTCATCCATTTGGTTGAGACATAAGTAAGCCTTTTAAGACTGATGTGACATGGCACTACATTTTAAATTTTTGTTTTTCTCTGAGTACAAATTGCATTTATCTTAACACAGAAATGTAGCCAATGCTTATTCTACACAGAGGTTCTTTTTATATTTTATAGTTTATATCTTTTTATTGATAGTTTTAGCAAAGAAAATACATTAAATGTTTCTGTCCTCTAAGTAAACTGCTAGTCCATACTGTTCATTTAGAAAGGATAGATTTTTGTTCACCTGAAGCATAGAATTTGGCTCTAGGCCACTAAAACAGTTTGAAAAATGACCTCTAAAATGCTTAAATTAACAAAGCAACTGTATTGTATGTATTCATTTTTGTTTCAGGAGAAGTCATTCATTTTACACCCTTTGAGCAATATGGTTAATTTATCACTAATGTTCATTTTATGATATATTTTAGGAGAGGCATATTGTTTCAACTAAAACACAGAAATGACATTCAAGTCATCTGAAAAGTTTATTTTTTACATACTCTGTAATGTTTTTTGCCAAAGTGCACACACAGTTTACCTGAAGATGGAATAATTATTCTTACTTTTTCACTGCAGATTTCATGCCCTGTATCAGGAAGGTACAAGAAAAGGAGAGAGACTCATGAAATAGGGAAGAGGAGAAAAAGAGGAAAAAGGGGGAGGGAGACAAACAGTGACCCATTAGGTGAATGGTGTTGATGAGATTAAACAAAGTAGATATTAGACAGCAAACCACTGACCTTAATGACTGTGATTGCAATGAAGTGTTAAGGACAGAAACCACCCTTTAATGACTTAAGCAGGAATTGAGATAAAGGCATTACAAATATGTTATGTTGCTAGTGAGCCAGTCGGTTTTTCAGGGGATAATTATAGAAACAAAGTTAGACGAGAAATAGGATTCAAGTTTTGTTCCTTGAAACAAATATGCATTTTGACACTCAACAAATTTACATTTCAACTGAACAAATGTGTAGGATTAAAATAGTCCTCAAGGAAGTCTGAGAACAAGTAAATGAGGGGACTGTTGTCACTCATCTCTGTATGAAATTGATATAAATCCTTTAATTTCCTACTTTACAATAAAAATGTTTTGTTCAACCTTAATAGTCTCCTAAAGACAACAGTGTCTGATTATTTGTCATAACTATACATCATTAGATCACCTATCTCAAACAAATTCTTAGTAGGACTATAGATCTATTGTTGATACTCTTTGTAGCCTTTTAAGATAACCACCTCCATTTAATTACCATGGAAATCCACTAGAAATGTGTTAAACATGAAATTAATCTATCACCATCAATTCTGTTTAGACATAAAGTTCTAGTAAGCTTGAGAGATTTATTTTCCTTTCAGTAGCACATACTATGTAACATGAAGTTTTAATGTGTGGAAAAGTGACTTTTTGATTGCAAGTGTTAGTAAAGAAGAACTTAATATATTTAAAAGCCCACATTTTCCAATGTATGGAATTAAATGAACTTACTGCATCTTTTTTTTTTTAAGATTTTCTTTATTCATGAGAGAGAGAGAGAGAGAGAGAGAGAGAGAGACAGAGGGAGAAGCAGGCTCCATGCAGGAAGCCTGATGTGGAACTCGATCCCAGAACTCTGAGATCATGCCCTGAGTCAAAGGCAGAAGCTCAACCATTGAGCCACCCAGGCATTCTGAATTTACTGCATCTTAAAGTATTTTGATCTTCATTTAGTACAAAGCTCCACCATCTAAAGTCATAAACATCATTAAAAATAACTAAGTTAAAAATTCTCCTAATATTAAGAAAATAGAAATGTAAAAATAAACCATGGAATACAAAGCATAAAATTATCTCTCCTAATGTTTCCAGAATTATCTCAGAACACTATATAAATTATGTAGTAAAATAGAAATATTCTCAGAAATAATGTATAATTTGATAAAAAATTTTATAAAAAGTTTAAATGAGGTATTATATATTTATGCTACTAACCAAAGATGTTCAAGTAACTTTCTATTTTAACAATGAAATAGAAGTAATAATGTTGAACTATGCTACATACTACTAGCACACAGCAATTTTTACATGGTTAATTCCATGCAGTATTCAATTTGATTAAATTGGTGATTTTCAAAGAGGAATTATAAGTCTTAATTAGTTTGGTTTGCTCTCATTTTGTCTTGTGTTACACTTCAGAAACTCCTAGTTCCTGTTATTGCTTAATATCCAATAGAGCTATTATCACTAGGGTTTACTACCATAATTATTTATGGTATTTGTCATTGATTAATATTTACTTTTTGTTTAGTGTTATCAGAGACTGTCATTTATGCAGTGCTACTAGTTTGTATTTTTAGGATGTTCCCTTTGTGAAGTAATATATGGTCAATTTTTGTGATTATTTCAGAAATCATGGAAAAGATAATGTCTTTGATGTATGTCAGATCTATCTCCTTAAATATGTTATTTTGGCTTACTATATTTATCCTCTTGCTTTATTAGAAATATACATTAAAATTCCTTAACAAGCTGTTTCCATTTTTCCTTGTATTTCTTGTAAGTTGTGTTGCTTTATGAGCTGATGTCTCTGATCTACCCAGGCTAACTAAGAGTCAAAAGAGGGGACATAATTTGCCTATATCAAGAATCAAATATAGATGTCACTGCTGATAAAGCCCATATATTCAATAAATTAGGTGAAATGGAGCACTTCTTTGAAAAACACAAACTATTAAAACTCACTGAAGAAGAAATAGTTAAACTAAATAGTCCTATGTCTATTAAATTAAATTGTGGTTAAAAGATTGAAGAAATTAATTTTTTTAAAATTATGCTTCTCTTCTTCCTTCCATCCTTCCTTTATTTCAGAGAGAGTGAGCAAGTGAGGTGGAGGAGGGAAGGGAGAGGGAGAGAATCCTAAGCAGGCTCCACATCCGGAGCAGAGCCCTATATGGGGCCCAATCTCATGATCCTGAGATCATGACCTGAGCTGAAATTGAGTCAGATGCTTAACTGACTGAAGCATTCAGGCACCCCTAAAATCTTTCAAGTCTGTTTTAACTGACTCAAAGACCAAATGTTTTCAACAGTGAATTCTACTCACATTTAAAAATGAATAATGCCAGCTATTTATAAAGGCAGAACTACATACTGGTAGAACTACATACTGGATACATACTGGTAGAACTACATGGTCAATTCCAGAAAACAGAATCAAAAGGAATATTTCCTATATTTTTTGACTCCAGCATATTATCAAAACTAGACAAAGACATTATACGTACAGACCATTATTGTTCATGAATATAGGCACAAAAATCCCTTAAAAATGAGAAAATCTAGTCCAGCAATAAATAAAAAAAGATAACACTTCATATCCAAGTAGAGTTTATCCCAAGAATGCAAGGTTGGCTCAATCCTGAAACCTTAATCAATGAATTTGAGTGTATTAACAAGCTAAATTGAATAAGCCATATGACCATCTCAACAGATGTAGAAAAAGCATTTGGCAAAAAGCAATATCCATTCATGATAAAAACTCTCAGCAAAATGGTATAGAAAACAAAATCTTTAACCTAATGCTGAATGCAGAGTATCTATGATGCTATAGCTGCATATTATCTAATCATGAAAGACTGAATTATTTCATTCTAATACCTGAAGACAAGAATGTCCTCTACCACCAATATTATTCACTATTACACTGAAAGTTCTAACTAATGAATACAGAAAGAAAAATAAAAACCATACAAATTGGAACTGTCTTTATTCAGGTGACATAGCTTTCTATGTAGTAAATCCCAATGAATTTATTTTTTTTTTCTGGAAATAATAAATGAGTTTAAGTAAGTTTCCAAAATATTAGATCAATTACTAAAATCAATTATATTCGGACATGCTGGGAATTAATTACTGGAATGTAAAGTTAAAAATACCGTTTACAGTAACAGCTGAAAAATGAAATACATAGATATAAACCTATCAAATTTTCCCATGATATATATATGTGGAAAGCTTTAACTCACTGATTAAACAAAATAAAGAAATCCAAGTAACTTGAGGAAAAAAATGGCATATCTATGAATTAGAAATCTGAATAGTGTCATAATGTTCTTTCTAATTTGGTTAATAGATCTGATACAATTCCAATGAAAAATTCAACAAGCACTTACTAGATACCGACTAGCTGATTCTAAAATTCATATGCAAAGGTAAAGGAACTAGATTAAACAATTCTATAAAAGAACAAAATTGAAAATTCACATTTTGGGGATCCCTGGGTGGTGCAGCGGTTTGGCGCCTGCCTTTGGCCCAGGGCGCAATCCTGGAGACACGGGATTGAATCCCATGTTGGGCTCCCGGTGCATGGAGCCTGCTTCTCCCTCTGCCTGTGTCTCTGCCTCTCTCTTTCTCGCTCTCTCTGTGACTATCATAAATAAATAAAAATTTTTTTAAAAAAAGAAAATTCACATTTTTCAATTTCAAGATTTACTCTAACACTTCATTATCAATACAATGTAGTATTGCAGGAAAGATAAGACACAGAAATCAAGGAATCCAATAGAAATCCCAATAATTACATGCAAATATTGTCAACTGTTTTTAACAAAAACTCAAAGATAATTCAATATACAAAAGATAGTGTTTTCAACAAATAAGGCTGGAAAAATTGGACATCAATATGCCAAAGAGAGAAAAAATTATTAAGCTCCAGCATCTAGCTCACATTCTATGTAAAAAAAATGATCATAAACCAAAATCTAAGATCTACAAGTCTAAAATGTTTAAGAATATGTAGGAGATCATCTATATTGCCATGTCTTTAACAAAAAAATTTTTAGAGACAACATCAAAAGCAAAATCCATGAAAGAAGTTGCCAATAAGTTCATTGTTTTTTTTAAATGCTCTGCAATGAACACTAAAAGAATAAAAAGACAAATCACAGACCTTGAGAAGTATTTGAACATCACTTATTTCATAAAGGGCTTATTCCAGAACATATAAAAAACCCCTCAGAATTCAATATTTATAAAACAAACAACTCAATAATATACAAACAAAAGATGTGAACATAACTTCACCGAAGATAAACAGTTGGAAAATACATGAAATGATGCTCAACATCATTTGTAATTAGGGAAATATAAATCAAAACAATGAGATTCCACTATACATGTATTAAGTAAAATTTTAAAAAAGTTGTCACATAAATGTAGGCTTGGATGTGGGACATTACTTGCTTAGAGCATTCAAAATGGTTCAGGCACTTTGGAGGACATTTTGGCAGTTTTTTTATAAAATTATAGACTTATCATATGATCTAGCAATTACAATTCTAAGTATTTACCCAGGTTATTTGAAAACTTATGGTCACACACAAAATCTGTTTATAGCAGTTTTATTCAAAATAGCTAAAACTAGAAGCAATGTGTGTTGTCTTCCAATGGGATTGGAGAAACAAATAATCTAAGATGGTCTAGAAATAAAAAGAAATGGAGGTATTGTTTTATGTTACATGGATATTTTTAAATGCATTTTGCTAAGTAGAAAAGCCAGACAGAAAAGACTACCTATTAACTGATTCCATTTATATAACCTTCTGGTAAAGGCAATATAATCAAGATGAAAAACAGATCAGTAATTGCTGGTGGTTGCTCAAGTGGAGTGGGAAGTTGACTACAAACAGACACACAAGGGAGCTCTTCTATTATATTACAATAGTGGATATATGAATCTGCATTTGTTAAAACTTATAGAACTATACACCACAGTTAAATTTAATGTATGTAATATTAGAAAAAGAGGAAAGATTATCAACCAAGATGCTGGAGGATGCCCACAATGGAATACAGACTCTAACAAATAAAATAAATTGCATACCAATATATGACATAAATACGCTGAAGGGAAAGTGGGGAAAAAATAGACTTAATTAACCTAGGGAAATGTCTGACTAGAAATTATAGGGCTAAAGACAAAAAGGAATAAATATATATATTATATATTTATATATATACATACATACACACACATAGATAAACTGGATTATGGGAACCAGGTTTCTTATTATTGGAGAGATATGGTACAGATAATAAAGAAGGAAAAGCTAACAGGTGAAGTTGGAAAGATAGCATACTAGGAGATCCCAGTGCTTGCTCTGCCCTCCCCTCGTCCCCCAGAAACAGCAAAACAAGGAATCAACAACTATGTAACAACAAAAATAGCTCTGGGAGAGCTCTAGAATGCAATAAAGGAGATGCAGAAGCACTGTAGAGCATAGAAAGTGAGCATGACTGACAGAAAAGCAGAGAAAACATTTTGTTTGTGCCACTCTATCTCCTGGTCTGCCATAGCTAGGCACTAAGAATAACCCCCTTGATGTTACACTTCGAGGGGGAAGAGAAACTACAAAAAACAAACAAATACTGGAGCTGAAGAATACGATGAATGAAATGAAAATGCAATGGAAAGCTTTAAGAGTACTTTAAAGAGCTTCAACAGATTAATCAAGCAGAAGAAAGACTCTACAAACTTATGCACAGGCTATTTGAAGTTATCCAGTCAGAAGAAAAACAGGAAAAAAATGGAAAAGAATAAAAATAGTGAAGAAATCTATGGGAAACTAAGGAGAGAAGCAACATGTACATCATAGGAGTCCCAGAAGAAGAGAAAGAGAAAAGGGCAGAACACTTATTTAAATAAATAATGGATAAAAACTCCCCTACTTTGGGAGGGAAGTGGGCATCAAGATTCAAAAAGCTACAGGCTCTCAAAGAGGAACAACACAAAGAAGGCTAACCAAGACATATTATAATCAAATTGTAAAAGTCAAGGGAAATTTTAAAAGAATCAAGAGAAAAGCAAATCCTCATAAAGAAGTCTATTAAGAATATATACAGTTTTCTCAGGAGAAACTTTGCAATCTAGGAAAGAGTGGGATGTAGTATTTAATGTACTCCAAGAAGAAAAAAAAAAAACTGCCAACCAAGAATACTATACTCAGCAAAATTATCCTTTAAAAATAGAGAAGAAATAAAATCATTCCTAGACAAACAAAAACTGAGGAAATCCATCACCACTAGACCTGATTTATAAGAAATTATTAGGGATGTTCTCCAAATTGCAGTGAAAAACTACTAAGCAGTATAAAAGCATATGAAAGCATAAACCTCAGAGGTAAAGCTAAGTATGTAGACATATACAGATTAACAAAGTACTATAAAGGTCTTTAAAATTCTAATATAATCCTAACATAAAAGTTAATAGGTAAAAACTTTTTAATGGATACGTAACATGAGAAGAATCGACTTCTGACTACTAGAACACAAAGTATGTATAGAATGGAGTAAAAGTGTAATGTTTTGTATGTGATTGAAGTTATATATTTGTCAACCTGTAGTTGTAGTTACAACATATTTTATTCAAACCTCAGGGTAATCCCCCCCCCAAAAAAAATGCATGAAAGATACACACAAAAAGAAAATAAAATTCCTAAAAAATAACAAAATAAAAGGAAGTGATTTGAGGAAGATGAATGGGACCAAAAAAAAAAAAAAAAAAAAAAAAACAATAACAAAAAAGCAAAAGCTCAATCCTGCAAAACAAATAGAAAATAATTGACAAAATAGTAATAGAAACTTGTCACTTATCAATAATTATCTTAAATGTAAATGGATTAAGCTCATCAATCAATCACATACAGTGGCTGAATGGATTCAAAAAAGAAAAACAAAAATAAGATTCACTGATATGCTGTCTACAAGAGACTTCTTTTAGAAGACATATATAGGCTGAAGATAAGGAGATGAAAAATGAAAAAAATATCTTACAAATGGCAACCCAAAGAAAGCAGGAGTAGCTATAATGATCTCAGATAAAGTAGACTTTAAAGTCTTGTTTCTAGGGGATCTCTGGGTGGCTCAGTGGTTTAGCACCTGCCTTTGGCTCAGGGCGTGATCCCGGGTCCGGGGATTGAGTCCCACACCAGGCTCCCTGTGAGGAGCCTGGTTCTCCCTCTGCCTGTGTCTCTGCCTCTCTCATGAATAAATAAATAAAATCTTTAAAAAATAAAAGAAAATCATAAGGAATAGAAAATACATTTACTGTACTGCACTGTATTTATTGAAAAAAAATGTGTATAAGGGGACCTACAAAGTTCAAACCAGTTATTGTTCAAGGTTCACCTATAATTTCAAGTATTTTTTCCAACCAAAATGGAATGAAACTAGAAATCAATGATAGTAAGAATGTAGGAAAATTCATAGATATATAGAAACTCAACAGCACATTCTTAAACAATAATTTGGAATCAAATTTTTAAATTTGAGACAAAAATGAAAACAAAATATATAAAAACCTATGGAATACAGCAAATACAAAAGTAAGAAGGAAATTTATAGCAATACATGCTTTTATTGGAAAAGAAGAAAAATCTCTAGTAAACAACTGAACATTGCAATTCAGGGAAATAAAATAAAAAGAACAAACTAGGTCCAAAGTTAGCAGAAACAAGGAAATAAAGATTACAGCAGAAATAAATATGGGACAAAAACATGAACCAAAAAAAAAAAAATCAATGAAAAGTAGTTTTCTGAAAAACTTAATTGACAGCTCCTTAGCCATAATAATTAAGGAAAAGCAAGAAGACTCAAATAAAATCAGAAATGAAAGAGGGGACATTATAATAAATACCTCAGAAACAAAACATAAGGGATAGTTATGAACAATAACTGAATGACCTACAAGAAATTTCTAGAATTATACAAGTTACAAAAGTTGAATTTGTAAGAAATAGAAACAGATCATAAAAATACAACGATTGAATCAGTAATCAAAAATCTCCTAAAGAAAAGCACAGAACCTAATGGTTTCATAAGTGAGTTATAACAAATTGTCAAAGAAGTGTTAATGCCAAAGGTTACTGAACTTTTCAATAAAACTAATAAAATAAAAAAATAAAATAGAAGAGAGAGTACTTCCACAATTGTTTTATGAGGATAGCTTCACCCTTATATTACAAAACCAAGCAAAGATAATACAAGAAAAATAATTATAGGCCAATATCTGTGATAGATACAGGTGCAAACATTTTTCATAAAATACTAACAAACTGGATTCAATAGCATATTAAAGGAATCATATACTACAATCAAGAAGGATTTATTCCAAGGATACAAGGATGGTTTAACAACCACAATCAATGTGGTGGTATACATTAACAAGATGAAAGGTAAAAATCATAGGATCATCATAGTTGCAGAGGAAGCATTTGATGAGATTCAATATCCATTTGTGATAAAAACTCAATAGAGTGACTTTACAGGGAACGTAACTCAGCATAATAAAAGACCTACAAGACAAGTCCACAGCCAACATCAAACTCAAAACTAAAAACCAGAAAGCTTTGCCCCTAAGATCGTGAACAAGACAAAGATGCTCATTCTCACCAGTTTTATTCAACATAACTAATGGAAATTCTGGCTAGGGAAATTAGGCAAGAAAAAGAAATAAAAGGCATACAAGTCAGAATAGAAGAAATAAAAATGTCTCTATTTGCAAAGGATATATACAGAAAACTCTCAAGATTCCACAGAAAAACTGTTAGAAGAATACAGTAAAGTTACAGTATACAAAAATCAGTATGCCTTTTGCAATATGCAATTATTAATGCAAATGAATGCATATTGCAAAATAAATTATCACAATATGCAATGCAAAAATCAGTTGCATTTCTATACAATAAATAATAAAAGGGAATTAAGAAAATAATCTTGATACAACTGCAACAAAATAAAAATACCTAAAAATAATGTAACTAAGGAATTGAAAGACCTATACACTGAAAAGTATAAAGACTTGTTGAAAGAAATCAAAGAACATACAAATAAATGGAAACACTTTCCGTGCTCATGAATATTAAAATGTTCATATTACCTGAAGCAATCTACAGATTCAATGCAATCCCGATAAAAATTCCAAAGACATTTTTCACAGAAATAGAAATAACTTGTATAATTTATGAAAACCACAAAAGATCATGATAAACCAAAGCAATTTTGAAGAAGAAAGCCAGAGGCATCACACTTCCTGATTTCAAACTATACTACAAAGCTACAGCAATCAAAACGGTATGATATTGACATAAAAGCAGACACATAGATCATGGAACAGAATACAGAGCCCAGAAGTAAACTCACACATATATGGCCAATTACTTTACAATAAAGGATCCAAGAATATAAAAAAAGGGAAAAAAAAAGATATATATTATCTTCAATAAGTAGTGCTTAGAAAACTGGATAGCTATATACAAAAGAATGAAACTGGGCCATTATCTTACATCTTACATAAAAATCGACTCAAAACAAATGAAAGATGTGAACGTAATACCTGAAACAACAAAACTCCTAGATGAAAATACAGCAAGTTAGCTCATTGAGATCAGTCTTGGCAATGATTTTTTTGGATTTGACACCAAAAGCAAAGGCAACAAAAAGCAAAAATAAAAAAGAGGAAATTCATCAAAATAAAAATGTTTCTTTAAAAAAATTGTGTTTAGTTATTCATGAAAGACACAGAGAGGCAGAGATATAGGCAGAGGGAGAAGCAGGCTCCCCACAGGGAGCCTGATGTGGGACTTGATCCCTGGATCCCACTCAGGATCGTAACCCGAAAAAAGGCAGATGCTCAACCACTGAGCCACCCAGGTGCCCCAAACTAAAATGCTCCTGTGTAGTAAATGGAACTATTAAAACCTGAGGTTACTTTGTGGCATGAGAGTATTTTCAAACAACTTTCGGATAAAGGATTAATATTCAAAGTATATAAAGAACTCCTACAACAGCAAAAAAAAAAAAAAAAAAAAAAAAAAAAAAGTCTAATTTTAAAAAATGGACAAAAGACTAGAATAGGCATTTTTTTCCAAAGAAGACATCCAAATGGCTTAAGTACAAGGAAGTGTCCTCAGTATTACTAGTTGTCAGGGAAATACAAATCAAAACCACAATTAGATGTCCTCTCACACTTACTGGAATAGATATTTTCAAAAGGATAAGACATAATACATGTTCGGAAGGATATAGAGAAGAGTGATCCCCTTTGTACTGTTGGTAACAATGTAAATTGTGCAGCCACTATATAAAACAGTATGGAGACTCCTCAAAAAATTAAAAATACAAATACCACGTGATTCACCAATCCTACTTCTGGATATTTATCCAAAGAAAACAAAATCACTCTCAAAAAGATAGCTGCAGCATCATGTTCAATGCATTATTTATAATAGGACATGAAGATAAATATCTATCAGTGGGTGAATAAAGAAAATGTGATACACACAGACACACACACATGTGCATGCACAATGGGATATTATTCAACCACAAAGAAAAAGAAAACCTTGGCGTTTGTGAAACATGGGTTGACTTTGAGAGCTTAATGCTAAGCAAAATAAGTTAGAGGACAAATATTGTAACATATCGTTTATATGGGAACCTAATAACTGAATTCATAGATACAGAGAACGGGTTTGTAGTTGCCAGAAGTGAGGGTTTAATAAAATGCCAGAGGTTAAAGTGGTTCAAACTTATAAAATTAAAAAAAAAAAAAGACAATATACAACAGCCATTTGAAATAGCAACTTTCCAGAAGCTAGCAATAAGATGGAAACTTGCACAGAATGGTGAAGGGCACCTCTGAAAAACCTAAAGCTAATGTGCTTATTGATAAAACTCTAATACATCCCCCTCTATGATTAGGGGCATCATAAGGATGTCTTCTCTCACCACTTTCATTCAATATTGGGCTGCAGGTTCTAGCCAGTGCAATAAGGCAATAATTAAAAGTGCCTTTTACAGATATAAATGTATATAGAGATGTATATATGTAATAAAAGGCATATATGTACATACCTTTTACAGATACAGATGTATATATGTATATGTGTCTTATATAGGTCTTACATATTTAAGAAAGATGTAAAACAGTCACTCATCGATAAGATTTTTTAAATGATTTTAACTAAAATACTGGTAGCATAGTAAAAAATTATATTTTAGGTAACTGAATAGATACTATAAAAATCAGTCAATTCAGTAGATGACACATCTAAGAAATTAGTTCAGTATAGTATTATAATGATGTGTAAATAGACAAGTAGGTTAGACTTAGAAAAACAAAGAAAATATACATTGTGGACAGATAAAAGGATTCAATGTTTGAAAATTAGTAATTCTTGATAAGGTATCAAAATTACACAAAAGTCATAAAGAATGCACTACTAAAACCAAACACATAATCAGTCTCTATATTATAAAAAAAAAAAAAAACCATCACCACCAACAACCCAACTATTCCTTTCCTTATACTTTTTCTCATATCATGGGAAGATAGTGAGCTTAGCAAATACATTTTACATAAATCAATAGAATAAAAATATGATTTTATCATTGTACAATGTAATTTTAAAATATAAGTTATTTAAAATTGAGCAAAGATCAGACTGGAACTGAAAATGGTGATCTAGACCACTACATCACATCACTGCTGCTTTAAAGTGAAAGTTTATAAAATAAGAAATTCCTTTGCAGTTAGGATGATATTTTGAAAGCTGTAGTAGGGATCCCTGGGTGGCGCAGTGGTTTGGCGCCCGCCTTTGGCCCAGGGCGCGATCCTGGAGACCCGGGATCGAATCCCACATCCGGCTCCCGGTGCATGGAGCCTGCTTCTCCCTCTGCCTATGTCTCTGCCTCTCTCTCTCTCTCTTTCACTGTGTGCCTATCATAAATAAATAAAATTAAATTAAAAAAAAATGAAAGCTGTAGTAAGTTTTGTTGAAACTATAGTATTATCAGGTATGAATATGACTCAGAAATATTAAACATGTTTTCTCGATATATACAATATTTAAGAAAATGAAAATAGAAAGAACTAGAACTTGGATGTTGAAATATTTAAACAGAGTCTTCTGAATACTTTTAGTAAATATGGCCAATGGGGGCTAACTACAAAAGTATCTTTCAAAGGTCATATGGATATTTAAAGATATAGCCCTTATTAAACAGGGTCTAAAAATAAAAAGTATATTCAATAGAAATATGAGGCTCCAATTTTAAGAGTTCATAAAATGTTAAATTATTTTTATATTATGAAAATCAGAAGACTTGTTACTGATTGTTCAAAAATATTACAAAGAAATTTTTTTAAAAAAAGTGCAGGCAAGGGGTCACCTTGGTGGCTCAGTTGGTTAAGTGTCTGCCCTCGGCTCAGGTCATGATCCCAGGTCCTGGGATCCAGTCCCACATCGGGCTCTCCACAGGGAGCCTGCTTCTCCCTCTGCCTATGTCTGTCTCTCATGAATAAATAAATAACATCTTTTTTAAAAATGCAGGAAAGGGTATGTATATATTGCTAATCTTTGAAAAATCTTACAAAAAAAGTATACTACATAAAAGTGGCTCCTTGTTTTATACCTATGGATTGTTTCTACTATGTTATTTCAGTATTATTGACTATATTTCCTATACTGTACTTTTCATCTCCATGACTTGTAACTGGAAGTTTGTACCCTCCTCCCATTTTGTTTTGAGAGAAAGAGAAGGAGAAAGAGAGAGAGAGAGAGAGGGAGGGAGGGAGAGAGAGAGAGAGAGAGAGAGAGAGATGAAAAAGAAGAAGAGAATCTTAAGCAGACTCTACTTCCAGATTGGATGCTGATGTGAAACTTGGTCTCAGGACCCGGATATCACGACCTTGAGCCAAAACCAAGAGTCAGATGTTTAACCAACTGAGCCACCCAGATGTCCCTGGAAGTTTGTACCTCTTAATCCTCTTCTTTTTCATCCACCCCCTAACCCTTTCCCCTCTGGCAATCATTATTTTACTCTATCAGGGATTTTTGTTTGGTTTGTGTTTTAATTTCTTAGATTCCACCTACGTGAAATCATAAGATACCTCGCTTTGACTTATGTCACTTAACAGGATATCCTCTAGGTCCACCCATGTTGCAAATGGCAAGATCTTATTCCCTTTTATGGCTGAGTAATATCCTAGTATTCATCAACCTCTGTGGGGGTGCACAGAATCTTCCTCATCCATGCACCTATCATGGAACACCTCTGGTGCTTCCATATCTTGGCTGCTGTAAATAATGCTGCAATAAACACAAGGGTGAATAGATCTTTTCAGATTAATGTTTTCATTTTCTTTGGGTAAATACCCACTAGTGGAATAACTGGATCCTAATGGTAGTTCTGTTTTTAATTTTTTAAGAAAACTCCATACTGTTTTCCACTGTGATTTCACCAATTAACCTTGCCATCAACAGCACACGAGGGTTCCTTTGCGCATACCCTCACCCACAATTATTTCTTACTTTTTTGATACTAGTCATTCTGACAGGCATGAGGTGATATCTCATTGTGTGTGTGTGTGTGTGTGTGTGTGTGTGTGTGTGTGTGTGTGTTTTAATTTCCCTGATGATTACTGACATTAAGCATCTTTTCATGGGTCTGTTTGCCATCTCCAGGTCTTCTTTGGAAACCTATCTATTCATGTACTCTGCCCATTTTTACTTGGATTATTTTGGGTTCCTTGGTATTGAGTTATATAAGTTCTTTATATGTTTTAGATATTAATTCCTTATCAGAGATGTTACTTGAAAATATTTTCTCCCATTCACCAGGGTTTTTGTTGTTAATGGTTTCTTCTACTATGCAAAAGCTTTTTATTTTGGTGTAGTCCTAATGGTTTATTTTTGCTTTTGTTGCTCTTTCCTGAAAAGACATATCTGTAAATGTGTTGTTAAACAGATGTCTAATAGATTACTGCCTACACATTCTTATACAAATTCTATGGTTTCAGGTCTCACACTTAGGTCTGTAGCTGATTTTGAGTTTATTTCTGTATATGATGTAAGAAAGTGATCCAGTTTTCCCAACACCATTTATTGAAGAGATTGTATTTTTCCCGTTGTATATTCTCGCTTCCTTTGCTGTAGATTAATTGACCAGATAAGCATGGGTTTATGTATGGGTACTCTACCCTATTCCACTGATCTATGTGTCTATTTTTGTGCCAGCACCGTACTGTTACCACAGGCCTTTTTAAGACTACAAACTTTTTCCATTTCTGTTTATTCTACTATATTAACACTTGCATTCAAAAAGTTTATCTAAAATTCACTGTATTGCATTCAAGTTTTCCTTCATACAGTGAAACTTAAAAAATTGTATTTCAAAAATTAAACATCTTTAGGAATTTTGCTACAAAACCTAATGTCATTTCCCTTAAAAAAAAAATAGAGCTAAATTCAACTTGTGCAAATTAGTTTAATTCTGCTTGAAGTAATTTTCAACATAAAGGCTGCTGTTGTGGGTATGAATAATAATTTGAATTGGCAAGTGGTCTTTCACATGGTAATACACATTCTATTATTAACAAACAATTTTGACCCTTTTCTATCTAACAGCAGGATACAGAAAATCCCAATTCATGAAAGTAAGCATTAGCAAACAGAAGTGGAGTAAATTTTCACATCCACTTCTCCAGATAAGGGCAGCTTATGTCAAGGAAATTCAGAATTCTCTAAGACATTTCTTTGAAATCATATCAAATCTTTTCTGTCCTCGAGGCTGACATCATCTTTGGCAAGGTATACCTTATTGATGTTGCCTTTGTCAGACAAAAAATAAGAAATCCACATTTCAATTCTGAGGTTGTCTGAATAGAAGTCATCTTCAAAAGAAGGCTGCAAGTTCCCAGGTGTCTTCAGATTCTTTCCTGAAACTGATACATAAACTCTTGACTTCATTCTGCAGAAATCTTTCCAGCACTGGAAAGTTCACGTTTTGTGAATTCCCTTTCTCCCATCTTCTCTAGAGTGGCAGCTTACAAAAATAAGCTTCTAAATGTTTCAGAAGGCTTTCTAATATTGCCTATAAGGCCAAAGCAAGAATACTCACTCAAAAATCCATGTTGATCTGTATCTGTCCAGAAAATGGCCTTTTATTTGCAATTTTTTTTTTTAACAATTACAATTCTTTAGAGGAAGAAGAAACTGACTTCAAATTAATGATGAGGGAGAAGCACCACCCCATTTTTCTGGAAAGTATACCATGATAGCTTATAGAACAGATAGATTAAAAGAACCAGTGATTCAAAATAAATAAATAAATAAATAACCAGGGATTCAGAGTCTTACTGCTTCTAAAATGTTCTATAAGGAATCACAGATCTGTGTTTACAAGTCTTGGTGTGTTCTTACAAAGCTAACTCTCAGTAACAGCATTGCTGTTCAACTCCTGGGATAAAAGATCTTTTTCCTGGGCAGCCCAGGTGGCTCAGTGGTTTAGCGTTTGCCTTCGGCCCAGGGCCTGATCCTGGAGACCCATGATCGAGTCCCACCTCAGGCTCCCTGTATGGAACCTACTTCTATCTCTCTCCGTGTCTGTCATGAATAAACAAAATCTTTTAAAAAAAAAGATCGTTTTCCCAGATTAAAGCTACAGTCTCAGCTCTTACCTCCCCTATTCAAATGTGAGGCAGATCTCATATGCCCATTACCTCTACTCTGCATTCAGGGAACCCCACTTCATGTTGTGGGGAAGGAAGAGAGAATGTTACTACGTACTTGGGGGTAAATAGTACACAGGACTTAATTTAGGGGTACCTGAAGATTCAAGCTTTCCCATTTCTCTTCTTTATTCATCACAAGCCAATTTTATTTCCAATTTCATGCCTTAACCCTGTGAATTTTAGCATGTGGCAGAGAGCTAGTGACTACTGCTCTACAGGATTCGGTTTTACAATTGGTCATTTTAGAACCTTGTTGTGAGATTTAGTTTTTTTAAACTAAGTTCCATTTCTGCCCTCATACCAAGAGTCTCTGAGGTCTACTCTTTTAAGAACTTCCATGAAATAGATTAAACTATTCCACTATTTTCAACAAAGTCCCCCAAACCTCCTGCCACAGTTGATCTCACTCTGGGTTTCAAATTACAACATGAAACATTTTACCCAGGTGCTTCAATAATATATAACAAGGATTTGAATTTGCCAGTCTATCTTAGAACACTACTAAAAAAAAATGTTATTTTTTTTCTCACAAAAGAAATCGCTTTCAAATTGATTCTAAAACGTAAGAAACCACCACTTAATCAACTGAAAATCGACACCGAGATTTTGTCAAAGGCGGTCCATCTCAAGTGAACTCAGAGTGGCAGGTGGTAGAAGGAAAGAGAAGAGGTTAGCATTCAGGTGGTGGAGGAGTGAAATTGCTTTATTATCAAATCTCCTTTTGCATTTTTTTAAATTTTTTATTTATTTATGATAGTCACAGAGAGAGAGAGAGGTAGAGACACAGGCAGAGGGAGAAGCAGGCTCCATGCACCGGGAGCCCGATGTGGGATTCGATCCCGGGTCTCCAGGATCGCACCCTGGGCCAAAGGCAGGCGCCAAACCGCTGTGCCACCCAGGGATCCCTCCTTTTGCATTTTTAAAGTAGAAAGTAGAATAACCCAAAACACTTCCCCCCCAAACACCTTCCTAAAACCTTTCAGGGAGGTAATAATAAGCTAACTATTTCTGTGTCTTCATAGTCATCTTTACTTGGACAATTCAGGAGCAGAAAAATCTCACAAAATCTCTGCCCAGAAGATATGGCCCAGGCTGTTCAGAGTGTAACTGGATACAAATCAAAATTTTTATTTTTACTTCATCTGAATTGTCCTATTAAATATCTTGCCTTCCTCCTTGTCTTCTTCCCTTCCTAAACTTAAGATTTGATATGTAAGGGGGGCAAAAAATAATCCAAGTGCTTGACTTGACAGGGATATTTTACTGGTTAAGAAACAAACTGTGGCTGTAAAGAGAGGACTTCAAAACCACAAATCACAAAGAAGCTGGTTTCAGGAAGGTTGCAATAAGGTTTATGAAGCACAGAAGAGGAGGTTGATAGAGCATGAGTCTCAGTGATTAGAATGAGGTTAGTTACATTTTTGCTGATTGGCTACAATGTGCTGAGTCACACTGACAAAAACAAAACAAAATAAAATAAAGTCTCAAAATTTGGCCAGAGTTGAAGTGGGTATCTTAGGAAATATGTCTCTGAGCTTTGCTCAACTTGCATGTGGGCCACTCCCTCAAAGGCAAAGGTAGGTCGCTACCTTTTCATTTTCATTTAACTGGTAAGGTATTGTCTTCCTCATTTTTTTAAATCTCCAAATTAGAATCCTCATCCATGGGATAATTTAAGAACACATCTCAATTATGAAATATCTCCATGTAGGGATTGGTAAATTATTGCTGTAAGGAAAAAGCCTGTTCATATTCTGAGCTATCTTTGTTTTCTTGGTAAGGATAGGATTCCCAAAGTGTAAAGCATTTTTTAATACTATGCAATAAATTGAGAACTGGCAGAGAATTCCCTGGGTTTAGACAGACATGTTCATTGAGGGAGACAGATTCCTGAGAAATGTTGACATATGGTGGACTTTTTTTTTTTTTTTTATAGATTTTACATATTTTTTTTAGAGAGAGGGGACAAGGATCTGCAGAAGTGGGAGGAGGGGCAGAAGGAGAGGGAGAGAATCCAAAGCAGGATTCTCACTCTGTGCTGAGCTTGGAGCCTGATTGGGGGTGGAGGGTACACAGGCCTCTATCTCACAACCTTGAGATCATGACCTGAGCCGAAATCAAGAGGCAGACACAATTGCCTGAACCACCCAGGCACCACTGGTTGCCCATTTCTACCATGTATAGACACCTTGATCCCCAGAGAACTCATGCCAGGTAATATTTTTTTTGGAGGGGGGAAGGGAGACACAGGGTAGATGATTCCTTCCCACTTCATTTCCCTCCCCCACCTTATGGATCAACCTCATTATTGAAATAGTTCACTGTCCACAAACTTCTCTAGATCCTGGAGGTAGGGGTCGTGGCATGGGGCTGGGCTATACTGCAAAGTGAGCGCATCTGCCAACATTTCTAATTTCATCTGCTTAAACATTGGTCTTACGGTTTACCTGGTTGCCCGACTGCTCAATCTAGGCTTCATCAGCTCATTCTTTACTGGTATACAAGGCAGGTTGATGGAGTAGCGAGCGTTTACAGGTAGGCCAAATTATAGTTTATGCATAAAATTGATTTCTTTCATCGAAGATACATGGTGTTATATTGAGGTCTGTCAAATTGACTTTTTAAAACTAAGCTGGTTGTAAAACAGGAGATCCAGCCAACTGTGATTTAAGGGGTAAGTACATAGTGTCCTGATAACTCAGAGCTGGAGCCACTGGGGTTTAGTTGGGATATCAAATAGTTTGTCTGGTGATAGTTGGAAAAGGGGTGAAATCAGGGGTGAAAACAGCCCTGTCAAGCAACCCAGGAGTCGTACAGGATGACAGACTAACACAGTAATTGTTGATTGGTGTTTTTAAGTCCATATTTGCCTCTTAACTCTTCTATGTTGGGGGCGGGGCGAGCCTTGTCTTTTTATCCCAATCTCCTTTTAGAAAGGAGCATGCTCACTCCAGAGGGAATGGTAAAGCAATTGCCCAAACTCATTGTTTTTTTTTTGGTTACTCTAGGCAGATTGCCAATTATGAAACCATGGCAATGTTTAAAAAAAAAAAAAAAAAAAAGGCCTAGATATTCATTCCCAAAGCTGACATTTTTAGCATATCTGAAGCATCTGTATTGGTGGTAACTGTCAAACTTTGCTTTGCAAAATTCAAAGCCAGAACCTGAGTGGGATATTAAATATGAGGATTCTGTTTTCGAGCACTGTAAAAAGAAAGAAACTAAAAGCCGTAAGGCAAATATATTGCACTGACATTCGAGACTCTAACAATGGATTTATTTATTATGCTTTTTAAAAACAAAGAACTAGAAATACACATTCCATTTTGCAAGGTGAGATATATTCTCTCTCTGACAATAAAAATGTAAAAATAAGGTATTTTATGTATTGAAATCCCAATGAATTTGAAATTTGCAAATGATCTCTTTCAGAGGACCTCAAGACAATAGTTTAAAAACCTCGAGTGACTATATAATGATTCATATCCAGAAAGTGCTTGAAAATTGTTAAACACTGATGGTTTGTAATACAAGTTGAAATAGTCCATATTGAAATGACCTCTCGTGAATTGGACTGGCCTGAAAAAACTGTTTTGCCAGGGATCATGTTAAGTGAGTGCTAGCAAGCAGGGAGACAGGTGTTTCCTGTCCCAACCACATGGCATAACCATATAGATTAGCTGCAGGGAATGTAGCCAAAAGATTAAAAAAAAAACAAAAAAAAACCCTAATTCAATTTACCACCACTCGTATAGAAATTGGTTTAGGTTTAAATTGTATTCTAAATAGTTTAAAACTCATAATTAAGATTTATATTTTTCCTTATTCCTAGTACAACAATACTGCACAATCTCCCACAGTCATAACTGCTTATACCAGGATGGGCTCTTGAACCTTCCCATTCAAACTTTCTAGTAGCATAGGTACTATTTCTGTTACTGCCCTGGAAGATGGGCCACCATCCTCTGCTTGAACACTTCCAGTGTCGGGAAGGAAGGAGGAGGAACGCCAAAGATGCTGGAGACAGGCAAATTCATTTTTAGATACCTCTGAGGCTACTGTTTACTGGTGAGGGGTCAGATATTTAAACTGAAGTTAAAATATTAGGTGCTGCAAAATGGGAAAACATTTACACATCCTGCCTCTGTAAGTAGATCGTGTATTAATGCCCACGTGGATTACCACACAAGACTGCTTTCACAGGCCTCCGAATTTTTGTTATGTCCAAAAGAATACTAAATTGGAGGCGATGTTTTCTGGGGTTAACACTGATAATGACGTGATGATTAATTGGCATCTTTAGGTCTCATTTCCCTAGAACATAGTCATCCATCCAATGCTCTGGACAGTGGGACGCAGGTAGGGCCACTAGGACAGACCATCTCCAGATTCTCTACCCCTGTCCTGTCACATGCTGTAGAGTGAATTACCTGATGACTTAGTCATGTGACACCCTAATAGGCTGTATTAGGGGTTGTCTTGGGGTGTTGCAGAGCAGAGAAGGATACAGGCACTTCCTAAAATAGCACTGCTTACAGGCTAAAAGCTGTGCAGAACTGATGAGCCTTCAAAACAGGTTTTTCCATAGTTCTTTCCTATTAAGAATTACTGAGGAATTATCACACATTTTCTGCGGTGCTATAAAAGCTCTGAGAAAGATGCATAGGTCATGCAGAAGTCTGTCCTAGCAATGCGATAGCACGATTCAGGGGCTGGGTTTGGGGGTCAGCGGCCCAGGAGTCAAATGCCAGAATCACTACTTAAGCCCCACCCAGAACTTTGGACAATTTTTAAAAATAACTCCTTGCTTCAATTTCTTCACCTATAATGTGAAGATAATAATCTGTAGTAAATAGCCTTGGGGCGGGGCGGGGTGGGGGGGCGGTTGTGAGTAACATGGTAAGCTCTGGCACAGAGTTTTCACTTGGTGAGTATCTTCTCTTTGTAGTAAACATGTTCTTAAATGTCACTAAGGCTATTTTATGTATTTTGCTTTGTTTCCATTTATAAGGGAACACACATCCCCATCTTTCTACTCTGCCTTGTAAACCTTGCTATGAAACTCTCAAAAATGAGTATTCCGGTGGAAGAGGCGGACGTTTCTTTCTTTCTCTCCCACTCCCCTTTCCCTTTTCTCTCCCATTCCTTCCCTCTTGCTGAGTCCTGCGTTTTGTGTGATCTAGCAGTTAGGCACTAAGGATCTGCCCACACAGGTAGTAATTTCCTGGGCTGCAGGCTGAAAGCACAAAGACTGCACATGGTGGCTGGGACTTCATCCGCTCGGGGGAGATGGGAGCATAATTATGGCCAAAAGGCAGGGGGAGGTGGGAAAGAGATTTCTCGGAGCAGTGCTTTGCTGGTGTCTTTCAAAAGGGAAAAAAGATTATACCTCTAGGTTAAAAAGCAAGACTAAACCACAGTTATGTAATTTCAAAAGATTCCTCAATCTGTGTTGGCATTATTTTTACAACACTAAACTTCAAAGAAGTAACTAAAGAATTTCTCCTGACCTCATACTACATATATTCCATTAAAAATTCAATTTGTAAAACATATTTCAAATGGTTATTCTCAGGAGAATATGCCTCAGCAAAGACCAGACACATGGAATATTTCAACTGTGTGTGGCTCTTCTTCATTTTTTTTTTCTTTTTCTTCACATACAGGATAAGCCGTCTAGATGAATAAAGATATGGTGTGTGCATTTTCCAGGACCAAATTATCTCTGGGCTGTGATCAAGCATGAGAAATTTCCACCCTGAGGAAACAATGTTTGAAGGGAAGCAAAATGAATGTGAGTTCATAGGTAATACTACTTTTATACTGTAAACATATTTGAATTCAAATATATTTTCTTTTATGGAGAATACCTAGGAATTCCTTAATTACGTATTTCCTGGGAATATATAGATTGCCACACTAATTTTGTTTAAAGATGATCAAAGACTAGAAATTTTCTCATCCAATACTCCCATTCTGCAGATACATCAACAAAGAGCCAAATTTCAGAGAGAGAGAGAGAGAGAGCGCGCATTCTAACTTTGGGACAGAAAACAGCTTGCTGTTTGACGGTCAACTCTTGCCAATCACTAGTGCTTGTGTGCACATTTCTCTTAAGACTAGGGTTAAGTTCAGAGTTGGCTGGAAAGGGTGGTGTGATCAATTAGCATCTGCTCCAGACTTGGGATCAGGTTCAAGGAAGCAAGAAGGTCCCGTGGTTGCTGATGGTAGTTCCTGACGGTCAAGAGAAGAGCCTTTATAGTCCATGCGATCCGACAATGGATCAGAGCGCTACGCTTGCTTTTTGAACACATGTAGATGCACTTCTTAACATTTCCATACCTCAGTTTTCTCAACAAATGGGAATAAGTTATTTATTGAAAAAATACTGATTCAACCAGAGCTTCCCCTACAGCCCTAGATTTACTATTCAGAAGCAATGATGCTTTGTTTCCTAGGCTGACTTCTTCAGGCTGGCATTTACTGCCCAAGACTATGGTAGTGAAAAAGATACTCAAAGGAAGCTGTGAAAAGTTTGTTATGACCAAGAAATGTATGTACCAGTCAAGGATACACACCAAATGTTGAACAAAAGTCACGTGGAAGGAAAAGCTGAGGAACATCACTATACATGAACATAAACTGTTATGAGAAATTTAGAGACTTATCCTAAAAGCCACCTGGGTCAAGATTCCTGCAGGAATAGGTTGGAGGAAGCATGGCCATACCAACTCTATCACAGACCAGGGAGACCAGGTATTTTGTCCTGGAACAAACAGTACTTCCAGCAAATTGGAAGTCTGAGTGAGCAAAACTTGGAAGAATTCTTCTATTCTTCTATTCTAAGCCATGGGACTGGGCCAACACGTATTACAGCAAGAGCTTCCCTGTCACCAGCTTGGACCATGTGGAGCAGAATGGTGGCCTTGAAATGGAAACTTCTTTCTGTATAGAACTACAGTTATGTCATTTTGAATAGATTCCAATCTATAGGTTTATAGATCTGTAAGTTCAAGTTTTACCTCTAGGTTTATAAATAAAACATGGAGTTCTCTGCTTCTATGAGCCCTACATGAGAAAATCTGCACAAGTGGAGTCTTTTAAAATGCTGTGGTTAGTCTGAGTATCATCTTTATGGCTATCTTGGTAACTTCCAAACATCGATGACTTCTAATCTATTTTGGGTTTTCAATAATGAAAATTGTTTCAATGGTCAACTTGTATTTGATCTGTTTCTACACTGTGGTGTAAGGACTAGATACTCAAAACCAGCTGTTGGGAGAGTTGTGAAGATGGAGTCATAAAATGACCAAAGGCCAAAGAAATACCTGTGGTTGAGGGAGAGGAGTCATCATTTCCTCTCCACCTGCGGACAAAGTGAAATGAGGACAGGCCATAATAATGTTACTACAACTGTCCAAGGCCAAGAAATTCTATGAGAAAGACACTTTTTTAGAGCTGGAGAGAACGTTTAAAATTGTAACTGCCTAGTTTAAACACACTTGTTTAAAACACATTTGTTCATGTTTGACTTGGCAGGTGAAATTGATATCATTAGGTGTCATGTGAGTCTTTCTATTCTAACCTACATAAATATTTAAAAGTAGTAAAAATAATAAATACTTATTAAGTACTTAGTATATGCCGGGCACTGATAATTTCTTTCAACTGTTTTTGATGATTAGGAAAAATATTTATGGCACCTGAGAAGGTAACTCATCACTGAGGAGTAGCTAGGCTTTTCCCCTACATCCACTATTAAGAAAGAGAGCTGATGACCTGGAGCCAAGCTTGTGCTTTTTTTCATCTACTCTGCTGCGTGCATTTCTGAAAGTCAGTTGTATTGTCTTTTTAATCTGATAAATCAATTTTACCTCATTTTATTGCCATCCCTGATTCTCATTTATCTTCTCCCTTTTCTAGATGATTGCAGCCCCTCAAATAATGCATTATTTTCATAGTAAAACCCTCATTTATTTATTTTCAAAGATTTTATTTGAGAGAGAGAGAGAGAGAGAGAGAGAGAGACAAAGAGGTAGCGACAGAGAACATAAGTGAGGAGGAGAGGGAGAAGTTGGTTCCCTGCTAAGCAGAGAGCCCCACACAGGGCTTGATCCCAGGACCCTGGGATCCTGACCTGAGCTGAAGGCAGATGCTTAATGGACTAAGCCACCCGGCTGCTCCTAAAGCCCACATTTAGAGAGATTATTTTTTTCATTGGCTCATAGAAGATGAAGTCAGATACTAATGTCAGAAACTCCTATATGTTCTACGAGTAGAAACCATACACACACACACACACACACACACACACACACACAAACACACACAACACACCTGGAAATAACCTATTGTCTTATTTTTAAAGTAGGCCATTAACTGCTATAACTTATCACTTTTTTTAACTTGTCACTTCTGATGTATCATATTATGGAGTGTATTAAACTATCAAAAGATGGCATTAGTCTTGAGGTTCCCTTAAATATGGCTCAAATATACTAGTAGTACGAAGTGTTTGTAAATGTATAAACAGCCATCAGTTATAATACTGTGACTGGAAGGTCTGGTTAATGTGAATACAATTGGACAAAATGGACTTTCCAAGCATGGGGAGCCATTTGTAACAGAAGAGATTTTAAATTTTGTACTATATTCTTAGTTTTATGTTGTCAACTATTATGCTAACTTTCCTCAAACTAGAACAACAAATACCATTTTAGCCATGGTGGCAGCTAGACATTCTTGAGGAAGATGGCATCCAAATTCCTCTGTGCTCTTTCCATCAAAGGGGGGTACTGTCCTGCCTGAGATTCTGATAGGTCCTTTTAAATATTTGAAAACTATCCCACATACACCACAATGAACGTGTTAGGTATCCAGCTCTCCTCAGGAAAAAACAAAACAAAACATGTGAGAACAGAAAAATGTGTTGTATGTTCCAGATACTTCTATGAAATCTGTCATGGCTAAATACCATTGATCTGATTAATATTGTTCTTTAATGGACATTTATAGAAAGTGCTCAGTTGTTTTTCATTTGTTTTACTATGAATAAGCTCTTCGCTGATAGATTAGAAAAGCTAGCATGACCTGAAAGACAGAGATGCCTAGGGTCTCCCTTACGTATAAAGCTAGACAAAGTCATATTTGTACATATGCCATTGTTTTTGTTTGATAACATGTATTTTGACTTAAGCATGAAATGACTGACTTTATAAAAACTGAAAACACAGAATATAGAGAAGAGAATAATCATCCTGATTCTCTCACCACTAACATTTCCTTTTGTTATTTTCATCGCTGGAACTCCACTGTTCTGTTTTCACTTAGTGCATCATTAGCATTATCCCATCTCCTCAAAGTTCTTTAAAAATGTATTAGCCCTTTTAGGTCTATAAAAATCGAGTCATTCTGTTGTTAGACATGCAGTTGAGCATGAAGTTTTGTTATTTTAATTTCTTGCTAAAACCAATATACTCACAACAAACATCTCTGTACATAAGCGTACACACACATACTGTTGGTAACATTCCTAGAACCAAAATTGCAGGAACCAAAGTTATAATTTCTGATACAGACAGTTGTGTGGTCACTGCTATGATGTAGTCTTGCTTTAATTGTTATTTCCTTCTAGCTTGTTTTCCTAATTTCTTTTATATCTAAATCTTGAACAAATTTAGATTTTTAAAATTGTTTTGTTGTTGTTTTTAGGAGACTTCACTTTTATACTTTTATTTTCCTAAATTATCCCATAGTGCAATGCATTTTAAAAAAAAATATGCCCTGGGGCACTAGGGTGGTTCAGTGGTTGAGCATCTGCCTTTGGCTCAAATCGTGATCCTAGGGTCCTGGGATTGAGTCCCATATTGGGCTCCCCGCAGGGGAGCCTGCTTCTCCCTCTGCCTATGTCTCTGCCTCTCTCTCTGTGTCTCTCATGGGTCATAAAAAAAAAATCTTAAAATAAAAAGTAAAATATGCTCTAGAATTAAGATATTAATGTTGCATAGCCGTAAAATTTGGGATTCTGAATAGTGATTAGTCTCCATATTTTTTCTGTTATCTAGTATCCAAATAAAAACCTCTGGTACAAATAGTTCTCAATTTGTTAGAGGAAGCAAAAGGCCAAGTTCATTTCTGGAAAATCTGTTCAGGGATGCCAGGACCTAGTACAGAAGGGAAGCAGTATTTGTTGAAGTCTATAAATAAATATTCATTGAATTATTGAATGCTATATAAATCTTATGAATCCTACGCTCTTAAGAGGTTTTATGGATCACTATTTTTCTTATTAAGACATAAAAAATGTGACAGTATTTACTGAAATATTTGAATATTTAAAGGATCAGGAGTTGGTTTCTAATGGAGGCATAAAACCTCTTTGCTCCCTCTTGTTTTCCCCCATTATTGGCCTGTCATCTAGTTTCAGTGGTCACTCGTGTGACTGACCCTATACTCTCATCTGGGCTTCCAAGGAAATCGTACTTGGTGGTCTTGTTTGTACAAGTGCGAAAGTTGTTGAAAAATCCTGTAACGCAAGTAATTAGGATTACATTATAGCAAACAAGCAAGAGAGATCTGGGTTTCAATATCCTCCTTCTCCCAGAAACCATCTATTTCATTCCCTTGTATTTTAACCAATTAAATCATCTTATTCTTAAAAGCTCTAGTCTCAAAAGACTACTTAAGGCCTGTAAATTCTTTAAGGCCAACATAGCCTTTGAGGAAATTATACATTGAAATGAACTTTTAGTAAATTCTTACAGCAAACTTTGGGCAGTTCATTTCAGATCCATTCCAGAAAGCGTGGTTATTTTTAGATGTGCAATTCTAGATAATTCTTCCATAGACCTCATCTCTGAGAGTTTAGGATGCATGCTCCTGTTTACTGTAACCATAATGACTATCCTATTTCTACCAGATTTAACACGGCAATAATAGTCTAAGTAAACTAAAATTTAATTATTTTTAAATTTTAAAGGGAGAGAGAGAGAGCGCACAAGAAAGCACACCAGTGGGAGGGACAGTGGGAGAGGGGAGAGGATATCTAGCAGGCTCCCTGCTGAGGTCAGAGGCTGACCCCAGGCTTGATCTCACAATCCAGAGATTGCAACCTGAGCCAAAACCAAGGGCCAGATGCTTAACAGATGATTCTATTCAGCCACCCTTAAGCGAATTATATTATTTTAATAACTAAATTTAATGCTAATTAATTATAATTATAAAACAATGATACATTAGTGTATTTGGTGAAGGTTAAACTATTTGCCCATAGAAAAATATTAAAAGATTTTGTCACTACTCATTAAAAGGCTTTTATTCAATACCCTTCCAGTGTGACTGAGCTGGATAGTGGATGGAGCAGTACCAACAAGGGCTGTAAGTAATGAAGGGACTACTAGGTGAGAAGCCCTTAACGCAGTTTTCGTTCACTGTATGTTCCATATTAGCAACCCATTTCTCATAATAGGAAAACATGCATGAAACAATCATTTTGTCTAACTCCCAAAGCTTTCCAGTAAAGTCAGGATTTCTAATGCAGACTGGAACGACTCAAAAGTCCTGCTCTTTTCCACTTTGATACATTATCTTTACCTGATGAAAAGGATCCTGCATTGTGGGATCATAAGCTAATTCTAGTAATACTCACGTGGCATCAGGGCTGGATAGAAGTATCCTATTTTCTATACGAAGTTAATTCATTGCAACAGCTGCAAAGTCACATCAAATTTCTGTGAGACTCCAGACCCAAAGTGCCAACCAATACTTGATTGTGTGCCAGTTGGTAACCACAGAGCAGGTGAGTCCCAAGGCTAATAGCTTCACTCTCTGCCTTATAATACAGTTGAAAGGATACGGGTCCAAAATTTGTCTCTACACAAAATGATCTGTATGTAACTCTAGCTCTGGGTTTCCTTTCTCAACTGTTTATAGGAAGAAATGTTCTTTTTCTTTTGGCCATATACACCTCTTCTACATGGTTAAATTCCTGCAGTAGAGTAATATATAAAACAACTTGAGTAAAGATCCTGACTTGATCTCAGAACCATACCTTGGGTCTACAGAGTTGCCTTATTATGGGGGGAAGTTTGTAGCAATGGAAAATGTTCAAAATGTAATTGTCATCGTACTCTTTTTAAGAACTACACTACTACACTGTAGCTAACAAACACACATATGTGGTTTAGTACAGGCTTTATATTCTCAGTCTAGCTTAACTTCCTTAGATTAGTAAACAGATTGTTCATCGTCTACTTCCTTTTTAAGTAGTTCTACATTTTTTACTAAAAAGTCTAAAAATAATGAATATTTTAAACACAGTATATGATGTGTTAAGTTCTCTTTCCATGGTATCTCATGATGTATGCTATTTTTAACTTGTTCATAGAGTTTCATGAGGCCAATTCTAAGCGCTGATTTCTCCCTTTAAAAAAAAATGATTTACTTGAAAGAGGGAGTATGAGTGGAGGGAGCAGCAGAGGGAGAGGGAGAGAGAGAATCTCGAGCAGACTCTGCGCTGAGCACGGAGCCTGACGTAGGACTTGATCTCTGGACCCTGAAATCACGACCTGAGCCGAAATCAAGAGTCAGATGCGCAACCAACTGAGCCAACCAGGCATCCCTCCATGTTCTTTAAAAGCATCAAATTTCACAGAGTACAAGTATACTACTTTTTCTTTTTAGTATAGTATTTTCTTTATAAATATTCTGTTCTGAATAATCTTTATGTTAATCAGAACTCTTGGTTACAAAGACAGAAATCCATTTATAATAGTTTCATCAACAACAAGCTATGTAGTAGACATGTGGAAGCATTAAGAACTGAAGGAAAGCTGCATACCCAAATATCAGAAGACAACTATACAGTCAGACCAGTTCAAACCACCCCACAAGTGCCTGCAAAATTTTGCCCATCACTGGTTTCTAGTTCTGTGATTTATCTTTATGTAACTGTAGATGGGCTTCTCCTCAAAGCAGGAGAAATAGCCACCTGCAGCTCTAGACTCAAAAACTCACTTCTGAAGATAAGAAGAGGTTACTTCTGCTAAACAATCCTTTCAAAGATTCTGCTTTTCAGAAGGGCCAGATTGGTTCACTTGCCATCACTTGAACCATTATAGGTAGCGGAAGAAAACATCATTATTGACCCAGCTGGAGGCCCTCCTATGTCCCCCAGTGTTTTGCAATGGTCAACCCTCAAATATTTATGGAATTAATACGCCAGAGACAACTTTGTTAAAATATAAACATTAAAAAAAGTCCAAGTACTTAGGAAACATCTTCTCTCTACAATGTCCTTAATTATTGAATTTTTATATAAATCTTCACTGTATTCACAATATATTAAAACATAGTTCTGATAGGGTTACTTATACACAATCACCAAATCTGCCACTTAATCCATCTGTTATTTGAAATTAATCAGAAGATTGATGACTATACACCCTTTTTGAGCATATGACAAAGGCAACTTTTCTGTTGGTTTAAAACCTTGAATAAACTCCTTAAAATTTAACAGTTAAAATGTTTAATACATCGTTCTTTCCAGAAATACTCATTGAACATGCCAGCAATACAGCTGTTTATAAAACAAAGCTCTTGTTATGATTGAGTTTATATGCTTATGAGGGGAGTCAATAAATGGGTAAGTACACAAATCCCTATCAGGTATTGAATAAAGCTGTTTAGGAAACACAGAAATTAGAACAAGGCAAGCAGTGGCATCCAAGGAATGGATATTTTAGATGGAGCGCCCAGGGCAGCTATTCTGAGTGTTGTTGTTTGAGCAAGATTTAGATCAGGGATGGAGTCATGCAAGTAACTCAGGGCAGAGACAGCTACAGGTCTAAGGAGCCTAAAGGAATGATCTAGCATGAGGGAAAAACTGCAAGATATCCACAGAGGAGGACAGAGTGGTAAGAGTTGAAACCAGATCATGTGAGGCTTTATCAAATGTCCAAAATGAAAACACTGATTTTTGTTTCAAATCCGCTTGATGGCCACTAGGTGTCTATTGTGTTGGGAGAGCAGGCCTGCAGAGAAGTGGAGGGCCTCCAACAATTATGATTAGTAATACATTAATTTTTGCTTATTTTCCACTGTTTTGGCCACCTTTAAGTGGTGATTTCAAATAAATGACCTGCAAAAAATTTCAAGGTCGTTGCATCAAATCAATTTTATGTTTTAAATGAGAGGACCACCAATGCTGGGAATAAAATGATAGACACTTAAACTTCCAATTAGATGAGGAAATCAACAAAGTGATTAATACATTGGGATGGTATTGTAGGGCAGCATGAACACCTAAACCTATCTTTAAAAAGGTGGGGGAATTTGCCAGAGCTCATGGAAAGATAGAACTTTTGAGTTAAAGAACATGTGCAAAGACTGGAAGAGTGTGTGTGGAAAATTCAGGACATGCTTAAGGAAGTCAGCACAGCTGAGGCAAAAGGCAGAGAGCTGTAGAGTTTGGGATGTTGGAGAAGATAAGAAGGAAAGCTAAGTGTAGGTCAGTGGGAGAGTCATGAAGAGCAATTATAGCTAAAGCCCAATCAATTTTGTCATTTGGGCAATACCATCAGACAGGTTACTAGGGGAAAAAAAATTTCAAAAGCAAAAGATGGCAAAGGTACTGAGCACTCAAAAGCCCTCTGCGCCTACCAACAATGAAACATTCAGTCCACTTGGGAGGAGAGGGAACACATAGAAGAAATGGTGAGAACTAGAAGGATATCTGCACTCATGGCAACTCATGGCACCTCAAGGAACAGATTTACAACTCAACGCTTCAACTCCTATTGCAATACAAATAAGTAACATTATCTAACATATAAAGAAGCATTTGAAGTGAACTTTAGTGTGGTTGTTCGTTTTATCCTTTACTTGTTTTATAATTACTGAAAAATGCTTCTATTAAAAAAATATTAGCTTAGTAAGGATTTTAGGTTTGGTATGATGTTTGGAACAATTAAATCCCTGTGGGCCTTTAAACACATGAATCAATCAGATTTGGATTATAGATGTTTTTGCTATCTTTGTCATTGCAGTATTGGCAATCACTCAGAGCAATAGGAGATTGAATGTAAAAAAAAAAGATATAGGCTTCTTAGGGAATCATGTAACACGAATGATAATACAGAAAGCAATGCATATACTGAAGAAATATTTAAAAGCAGTTGCTGAACAGGACTGGATGGTGAGGAATGAAGAAGAATTAAGGACAAAACTCAGTTTCCAGCATTAATTTAGATTCCAACATTTTAGACTATGAAAATTTGTTTAGTAGTTGGACTTAAATTGACTTTTGATAGGCTTTAAAAAATATTTCTTAGTGCACATTCATAGTGCCAACAAAATAAGGCAGAGAGATTAAAAAAAAAAAAAACAGGAGTGCTATTTATATGCAAAAAACCCCTCTTAAATGTTTAATAATAAACCTAATCAATTTATTAAAGTTTTTGAATGCTACTCATCCAAGTTAATACAATTACATTAAAATGGTAATTTAAATTGTTTATGCATGCACATCTGCCTTCTATATTTTTCTGGGTTAGCAAGATCTCATTGCATGTTGTATTCTATTAACATTCATGAGAGTATACACAGATACTACTTGAGTATTGATAACTGCATGTTGGGAAGATTTAACATTTCATTTTTAAGTAAGTATTGATTAATGAGCAATAGATAATTATCATTAGATATTCAGTTCAGGTGAGAATTATTTAGAAGACCCATCCCAAACTGGTCTATTTGCTTTGTATCTAGAGAGATGTGAATGTATAGTAAAAAGACTAATAGTTTCAATAGATAAATTTTCATAATCTGAATCATGGTATACCATATGTACAAGTTAACTAGATGGAACTTCATATGGTCATTTTAAAATGGATTATGTAATATATTTTCAATGAAAAGGCACTAAAATTCTCAAGGCCCAGTAAAATAGTACATTACTGTGATTGTTGGAATGGTGATTTTTACTCTTAGTATTATCATCTCAGACCTTCAGATAATTGCTATGTCCTTTTCCCTTGTTAGACTTACTGTTGAAATTTTACAGATTTCCAATATTACTTTCAGTTGTCCATCATTACCTAGTTTCCTAAAGGACTACTATCCAAAGGAGAATGGGTGCAAAAAAGCTTGCATTAAAGGGAATTAAAGGCAACATTCTCTTCCTGATTTTTTGCCTTGATGAGCCCATGTGTGGACAATAAGTGTTTAATCGCACCTTACTTAAATTATGTCTGAATATTTAACAAATTGCTTTAAGTTTCAATAAACTTATTTAAAGAAAATACGGAGCCTAATGTCTTAACTATTTATTGATATAGCTCATTTTTATCTCATGCCAATTGTAGGACCATTTACAGCAATTACTTCAAATTTTTTAAATAGACATCAGATTCCAATTATTGGAAACTGAAACACTTCTAAGAAAACAATGTGTTTAATTTATGAAATTTTTGAAAACCTACATCTGTTCTTGAGAGACATCATTGCTTTGACGTCAGTGAGTTAACCACATGTAATAAATTCTTCTTTTTTTTAAAAGTACCCTTGACGGTATGTTTTATGATCTTTGCAATCTTAGCCATTCCCAGGAAACACTTCTATCATTTTCCTTAGTGATACAAGTGTATTATTTATATGAAAAAAAAAAAGATGATTCTAAAGACAGAAGCCATTAATGAACGATACTTTGGCTTATGCAGTCTCACACTGTTATGAAAATAGAGTATAAAAAAACTATGTACTTTTAAAATGAGTAAATTAAGTTGTGAGAATTTCAACTGGTTTGTTATTTAGAACATCTGCATAAACACAACATAACAATAAAATAGGTTATCTATTCTTGTATCTTGAGAAATAAGGCCAATAGACAAAATATTGAGTTTCTTCAAGAGTTAAGATGTGTATTGATAATCAAAAGTGTATTCTGTTTTCCTTTGAAACTATTCAAGGGTCCTCTCAGTTCATAGTGGATCTAGTCTTTCCATTGCTCAGAAGAGTTGGAGTTATTCTTGCCTCTTAACTGCTTTCACATTCCTCTAATCCACAAATACCGTTGGTTTAACTTTCAAACTGAGTTCAGACTGAGTCCTTGTCATCAACCTCCACGGCCATCACTTTGATCTAAGCCCTCCATGTTTCTAACCTGAACCACTGCAAGGATATTTCCGAGTATCTCTGCCACCCTTGCCCCTATGTTCAATTCACAGCACAGCAGTTAGAGCGATCCTGTTAAACAATCTAATATTTGCATTTCACCCTCCTGATGGTTTCCCATTTTACAGCGAAAAACCCAGTCTCCACAACTTTCAGTTCCGACGGGATCTCATACTCTTTCCAACATCTATCCTTTCCAACCTCACCCGGCACAATTTCTCCCCTTGCTTTTTCTACTTCAACAAAATCTGCTTCTTTTCTGTCTCTTAAGAAAGGTTGTTGGCCTTAGCGTCTGCTCCTCAGTCAAGAGAGAACACTCTTTCCCTGTATGTCCCTATTGTTTGTTCCTTCATAAAACATTTTTGCAAACCTTACCTTCTCACATTTGGGTCAGATCTTCCACTCCCACTGAAGTTCCGGCAGAAGAGTCAGAGGCTCAAGAGTGTAGTGTAAGGGATAATTAGGGACTATTTATAAAGACTGGGAGGGCTCTAGAAACAGTGCCCACAGATTAGCAACATGGAAGCCATGACCACCCCTAGAGCGAAAGCATGAGGAGAGATGCAATTACCTGAAAGAATGAGGGCTGTGATATTGAGAGGAAAGTCACCTGTTTACAGGAGCTCATGACTCTACGTAAAGAAACAGATACTAATAAGCTATAGTTCAAGGAGGAGTGAGTAGAGGGAATAAATACTGATATTTCTCTCTCTTCTCATCCTGTGATTGACTGCTGAGGCCACACATCACCTGAATACAAGCCAAAGAATCAGGGAGTCTGGGAGATACACCCTGTGGAGCTAAGCCTTTGAGAGCACAGAGTGGTGGCAGAGAAAGGCAGGGAGCCGATCTGGTAGGTAAAATAAAAAAGAATCACAATTGCCCATCCCTTTTACGCTCCCAGAATCCATGCTTTTTTAAATTACGGCTCTACCAAGGTCATATTTTACATGCTATACAATTGACCATTTTAAAGTTCATTCCCATTGACAAAGATAAGTAGGGGTAGTTGGATGGCAGCAGGACAAGTCAGGGGTGTATGTTCACTGCCTCTTCTCAGGACTGTGTCAACTCTTCCTCCTGTTGTCGTCCAAAGGAACTATGATCATTTGGCTGGTCCATCAGAAGAACATTTTTTGAGACTGTTACAATGTATGTAATATGCTCTTATATAATTTTCTTTTCTTATTTCTCTGTGCCACAACCTGGAAACCTTTCCAGGAGCAAGTCAATTACTTCTATTTATCTTTGTTGATGGGAATCGAAAAGAAGGTGATTTCTTGTTCAATAGCTGTGTATCAAACACCAAGGACTATTTGCAGCAATCGTATCAAGCGCCTCTGGGATTAGCTCCAGCTACTGATCATCCTTAAGAAGATTCAGTCATTATTTAAGACTCATTTGGTTTGGTAGTGGCGAAAGACACCAGTTAAACAGTGATGGAAGAGAAATTGCAAACCTGCATTTGTCAAGATGCTAATGATAGTGCTAACCTCTGTAATTCTCCTATAGATGCAGTTTTGCCTGGAAAGTTCTATTTTGGATGGAAAGTAGCATTTATAGGGGCTTCTACTAAAGATAAAATGTTTCTCTCATAGTAGCTCCTACTTCACAGTTAATTATTAGTCAGCTATTTACTAGAGTTTTGCCAGTTATTAATTATACGTATTCTTACTGTGCATGCCTTGAGTAAATAATCACAGGATGGGTTGCTGGTTTCACCATGAGACAGACTCAAATCAAGACTCCTTCTATCATTGTACTTCAATTAACCTCCAGTCTCATCTGTGGGTGAGTGGTGGTTTGATTTCTAGGGACTTGCCTCAGTGAAGAGCCTCTGTGTAGCTCTAATAACCTTCCCAAAAGTCTGTGTATTTTCATCTCTGGTATAGGGTTGTACACCACCTTCCTCCATTTGGGGAAGACGTAGAGAAAGATTCATGGGATAGCCTGTGGCCACATTGTATCTTATGGTTTAGGCCTGCTTCTGGCATGGAAGACCAGGAATTCATCATTAAAATTAAATTCAAGGATCTTTTTTTCAATCAACCCCCCGCCCCCATCATTGCCTCAGGCCTACAGAAGACAGTCATCCCAGAGCTTTCACTAAATCTTTGGAGAATACAGTGTCTTCTGGCCAGAAAGATAGTAGGAGGTGGCTGAGAAGCTTGCAAAAAATTGATCCCCCCAATATTGCCGAGGCCTTAACGCCCCTTCCTTGAGCGTGCCAAGAAGTGTCATTTCAACTTCATTGGTCGTATTTCACCACTGAGTTCGGTTTTCATTTGGTTAATGAACCGAGCCGCTGTTAACTATACTCACAAGTCCTTGAGCTAACCTTAGATTCATCCCAGGTGGGTTTCCCTAAAGTCAGTTAAAATCAATCTTGTATTTTGTCCTCTGTGGTCTCACATTCGTGTCAATGATTTCCACTTAGGTTGTCTAACGTACTGGCTATGCAAATAGGCAAGATCCTTTGTTTGAGCAGGTTTTCCAGTTGTACAACCCTGCTGTGCTGCGATCTAAGCCTCACTAGAGGCCTAGAGGTAGGGTGATGGGTGGGAGTGGCAACCAAGAGCATCTGTAACTCCTTGTTATGGGTGAAGTTATTTAAACTTTTTCTAGAAGGGGAACCTTGTTCTCTGGGGGCACAGAGGCAGGAAGAAGCAGTTTTCTTTTCCAGGGATTATTGAGAAGGATTCAAGTGATCAGTGCTTTCCACCTTGTCTGCGTCTGCCCACATGCCTCCGTGCTCCATCATAGGGTACTAGCCATGCTAAAGCTGTGCCTGTCTCTCAGAGAGGCCCAAGGTGTTGCATGCTTAATTGGAACTGAAATTCTGTAACTCTAGCAACCAAGTCCTTGGCTGGAGCCTCAGCTGTGTCTTTCCTGTTCTTTTATAATTGCCTGAAATTCAGTTAATTTTCCACCCATGTTTTGAGCTTGTAATTCAAGTGTCTCTCACTTCTCGTGCTTATGTGATTTAGAAAAAGCTAACTCACCCAACAGTTTTTATGATCCCCATACTGACTAAAGATTCACTAGCACTAGATTGGCCAATGCTTTACCCTCCAGCAGCATTCCATGCCATGCCACCGCCAGTGGTAATGTGAGTAACCTTAATACCAATGCAAGCCACAAATTAGCAGTGTCCCATTTATTCAAACAAGGAGATTCCTTTTTTGCATTCTTCAAATATGTATGCAACAGTTCCAAAAACAGCGTAGAAGGTCTATTTTGGGGAAGCAAAGTTTGTAAAAAACTAAATATCAGAAATTGTACAGGCAGGAAACAAACAGCACAGTTGAAAGAGTATTTCACCAGCTTAATATAAGAACTAGTTACACAGGTGTAAACAGAATAAAGAGAAGCAAAAGGGGATGGCCACACACCCAGGAAGAATCACTGATGGGAAGCCTTTAAACCCTCCAGGCTTGAAAGACAAGGGAAGGGAAAGAAATATTAAGATACTTTACAAGAGTTTTGTCCCTAATGTAGAAGTTGCCCAATAGTCACTGTGGCTACAGCAGTGAGCCATAGCCGCTACCAAACCATGTCCCACGGGGGGCGGTTGGGAGAAAGAAATAATCAGGCCTCTCTCACTTGTGACCTCCTGCTAGCAATTTCCATCATCTAACTCAATTAGAAGCTAGGGAACAAGAGAGTATCGATGAGGCGGTACATAGAGATCATTTTCCCAGGACACAGGACAGAGAGATGTGGAGAAAGGTCTGAATAGGCAAATGGGGGAATAGCAGCACCTTTCTTGACTCTGATCCCTCTATGAAAAGCTGCAACACTCAAGGGGTGCCTGGGTGGCTCAGTCAGTTGGGCATCCACCTCTTGATTTCAGCTCCGGTCATGATCTCAGGTGGTGAGATGGACCCCATATTGGGCTCTGGGTTTAATGGAGTCTACTTCTCTACCTCTTGCTCTGTCCCTCCCCATGTACTCTCTCTCAAGTCAATAAATAAATCTTTTTAAAAAAAAATAGAAAAATAAAAACTACGATACTCCTTTCACCTGACACTGCCAATTTAGGATTTTCTACTTTATTTTTTTCCATATCACATATCATCTTCCCCATATAGTTATTTATTTACTATTGTTTACTATCTATCTTTTTTACTAGAGGGAGAGCTTCATGAAGGTGCAAAGCACAATGTGGAGCTTGACCTAAGACCTGAGATCGTGACCTGAGCCAAACTCCCTGAATTTTTCTAAAGGAATTATCACCTATTCGGCATATTCATATATAAAACTATCTGCATATCCTATAAATCACTAAATGGAAGCAGCTTACTTTTCTCAAGTTTTCCTGTTTTGCTCCCGGCTCTATTCTCAGTGCCTGAAGTAGTGCCTGGCACATAATAGGTACTCCATAAACATTTGTGGAATGAAACTCTATTTTAGGCATAACTAAAACTTCAAGTTTAAATGCTTGAAAATTGTCCAAGGTCTTAAGTCCTGTGCTGTAATTATAATGACCATTTTGCAACCTAACATTAAAAGACAAATGTTTTCACAATACATCCAAACAATTTGTAACAATCCGGCCTATTGTTTCAATTCTGGTGTTTCAAGACTTATTAGAAAGCTAGCTCTTTAAGATTTTTAAAAGACTGATGACCATACAGGACAATTCAAATTAGCAGTTCAGACAGTTGAAAGAATTGACTATACTGCTTCCTCCCTTTTATTTTGATACTAGTCAGTATTACATGGCTATCATATAATCTTAGATATTGTAAGGAAGCAAAAGGTAAATAAATACACATACATTTGATCCTTCACATGTAACAACTCTTTGGCATATATCACATCACATACTATATATCAAAACAGGGCCATCTTGGGGCGCCTGGGTGGCTCAGTTGGTTGAGCATCCAACTCTTGGCTTCAGTTCAGGTCATGATCTCAGGGTTGTGGGATTGAGTCCCTTGTGGAGTTCCCTGCTTAGTGGAGAGTCTGCTCGAGATTCTTTTTCTCCTTCTCCCACTTCTGCTTCCCACCCCACCTGTGTGCATGCGTGCACGGACTCTCTCTCTCTCTCTCTCTAAAGATAAATAAATAAATCTTTAAAAAAAAAAACACAGGGCCATACCATACATTTCTTAATAATCTTAATAATTAAATTCTTTAAAATTTTATTTTGATAAATCATGTAGCAGAGATACTTCTCCATATTAGTAAATATGCAACTAAATATTTTTCTATTAATTCCTACAAGGTATCCTGTTTAGTTTTTTTTTAAGTCCTTAGTTTTTAATTGTTACTTGGATATTAGGCTATTTTGCTGTTTCAGAAATCTCCCTTTACTGACCAACCATCAGCAAAGTCATTTTTGTAAAGTTTACAGTCTCATATAAGAAAACAGCATGACATTGTTTTAAATAAATTTTTTACTGATAGTTTCTGTGGTTAAAAAAGTCTCATGTTAGAATAGGTATGTGATAGATTTAGAAGTAGTAGCATCTGGGTATCCCTGGGTGGCTCAGCGGTTTAGTGCCTGCCTTTGGCCGAGGGCACGATCCTGGACTCCCAGGATCGAGTCCCACGTCAGGCTCCCTGCATGGAGCCTGCTTCTCCCTCTGCCTGTGTCTCTGCCTCTCTCTCTCTCTGTCTATCACAAACAAACAAATAAATCTTTAAAAAAAATGGTAGCATCTCAGTGCAATTACATATCTCTATAACTTCCAAACACAACTTCAGTTCACTAAAATATTATGTATACTCATCTGAAGACTTTTCTCATCCATGAGATTTTTATTTATTTTTAAATTTTATTTATTTATTTATTTATGAGAGACTATCAGAGAAAGAGGCAGAGACACAGGCAGAGGGAGAAGCAGGCTCCCCTCAAGGAGCCTGATGCAGGACTCAATCCCAGGACCCCAGGATCACGTCCTGAGCCGAACACTGAGGCACCACTGAGCCACCCAGTCATCCCAACATCCATCAGCTTTTTAAAGGAAGACTGAATGGCAAATGAATCCAGGATGTTTCATTTTACTGCTACTGAATGTCAGGTTCGTTAACAACCAAATCCCTTCCCTGAAGTCATCAAGACGCATATTCACAAGAGAGATACTGTAGCGAGTGATTGGGTCATAGCTCACTCTTCCCTTCAGGTTTCCCTATGCTCCAGTTTTTCTCGGTGCTCTCTTTCACTCCAATCATCAAGTTAACATGCTCTCAATTCATTGCTCTATGTTAGTTTAATACTGTGGTAACTTACCTTCAAAGTTAATTTAACTTTTTACTTCCCAGGTTCCCAATGTCAAATTGTTGATCACATCAAGATTGTAAATTCCTACACTGCAAACCAATAAAGTGGATGGCCTGGATAGGTCTCCAGAGTGCTCAACACACATTGGACAATAAAATATTATCAGCACATGCTCATTTCTGAATTCTAGAGAGAGTCTGTTTGTTAGGCTGTACCTTTTATTGAAACAAGGATAATACAAAAAGTTTGGGAGTCCTCCATTATATTGAAATAATCCAAAAAGTTCAGATATATTTTAGCTACTTAGTTCCTCAGTTTCCCATCTATAGATTATTATGGTCTTCCTTGATTCTTTTCCTTCTTGCCAAGGTCCCTTTGCTACTCTTCACTAATGGTTCCCTGCCACGTTTATGAAATCATATACTTTTTCAGCATGCTTTTAGAGTGTTATGTGACTCACTAAACGTGTAGCTGAGAGAGTTTTGTAGTATTCTGGTTTTGGTTTTTTTTCAGTAGTTGTTTTTCAAGATCATTTTCTATTTACCTCAGCAGGTCTGCAATCACACACAGTACATTATTATTTCAGTAGGACATGAAAAACAATAACAGCATTGATTGAAAGAGCCCGAGGAAAGACATGATTACAATTCAGGAAAACAAAAGACAGAAAAGCAGATGAACAGATACAATCTATTATAACTGGAGATTGAGAGGTCATTGCAGCTGGAATGACCACAAGAATAGCTAGGTTTTTAAATAACATTGTTTTATTATTTTTTTTCCTGATTTGTAAAAGCAACACATGTGTATGCCCATTGGAGCAAATTTTAAAAAAATATACAGATACATAAAAAGGAAAATAAACTATGGGCACCTAAAAAATTACCTTTTAACATATAAATACCACACCTCAAAAACTTTGGTTCATAATTTATTATTTTAAATGATTTCATTAGCATTTTGCTATGTATTAAAATGATTTGATACATAATTTAAAGGCTTTCATATAAATAATATGTATTTTAAAATGTTCCTTTATTATAAATGAAACATTTTACATCTCTTGATAATTATTCACATCTATCTCTTGATAATTATTTACATCTCTTGATAATTTCCTCTAGGAAAGTTGCCAAATCTTTGATAGCAAATGATGAGAATGTCTACGTCTTTGGATGATCAAAAGCATGTATATATCTGTCATGAGTTGAACTGTGTCTCCCAAAAAGAAATGTTGAAGTCCTGATCCTGTGTGTCTGGGAATGTGACCTTACTTGGAAATAGGGTCTTTGCAGATATAATTAGATTGAGGTCATCTTGGATCATGGTGCACCCTAAACCGAATGGCTAATGTCTTAATAAGGACAGGGAGCTTTGGAGACACAAGGAGACACAGAAGTAAGACCCCATGAAGACAGAGGTAAAGATTGGAGTCACGTTGCCACACATCAAGGAATGTTAGGGAGTCCAGGGAGCCGCAGAAACCAAAAGAGGCAAGCAAGGATTCTCCCCAGAGCCATTCAAGAGAGGATGGCCCTGCCGATAACTTGATTTTGGACTTCTAGCTTCCAGAACTATGAAAGAATACATTTCTGTTGTTTTAAGCCACCTGTCTGTGGTGCTTTGTTATAGCAGCCTTAGGAAACTAATGCAATATTCTCAATAACCACTCCAGAATTCCATCCTTATTTGGGCTCTAACACATATGTATCTTTCAAAACTAATGAGGAGAAAAATTTTTTCTTATGTGTTGTCTTACTCTGACAGATTGTCTGAGGGTCTAACAGACCCATTTACTGGGTTTTCCTTAAGGCAGATGTGTTATAACTGTGGTTTTATCATTTTTATTTGTGAGGTCCCCCCCATAACCCCCCACCACTACCACCAAGGAGTTCCATGTGTACAGAGCTGTGTGAAAGCTTGGCATTTTACTTCTCATGGACAGCTTTTTTTTTTTTTTTCCCACCAAAGCCCTGACATAGGCAAGATTTCCCTATCATTACAATGGGACACAAAGAACTATTTTTTTAAGAATTTTTTTTGTTTGTTTTGAGTGGTCAAACCTTCTGAGCCCCAGCTTTATTTAGAAATCTGATTTCCAACTCTATCCTGAATTCAGATCCACTACCATGTTTTCACTTGCTGTTGGTTATTAAACTTCAGCTCCCTAGATGCCAGATTCTATATTAAAGCCTAAGTCTTCCTTCCAAAGCATGAGCTAGCGAATTTCCCATTTGCCTTTACATTCCTTATTCATTTATGGATGAAGTTTCCCTTTGGAACCTTTGTGTTTCCTTATCTTTTTAAAAGGTTTATTTGTTTGTTTGTTTGTTTATTTATTTATTTATTTGGTTTCTTAAATAGAGAAAGAGAGCATGAGGAAGGGCAGAGGGAGAGTGAGAGAGAGAATCTCAAGCAGACTCCCCACTAAGCTTGGAGCCCAATGCGGAGCTAGACACAGGGCTCCATCTCAGGACCCTGACATCATGACCTGAGCCAAAGTCAAGAGTCAGATGCTTAACCAACTGAGCCACCCAGAGGCCCCCAATATATTGTTTTTTGAGTTCCTACAGAGCCAGCAATAACGCTGAATACTGTAAAGAGAAATGTAAGACTAACGCCCTATTGCAAGATGCTCATAATCTATCAGAGTGATAGATCATGTAAACGTATGTATAATAGACTGTTGACAGAGTGCTAATAATCTACCAAGAAATAAAAGCAATCAAATATTAAGAAAGTCAAGTTAATATATTCTTCAATATCTTCTTCCTTCACTGGGAGGACCTTTGAAAGTACCTCTTTGTTTGTGGCCATTATTCTTTTTCCCCACATAGCAACATGGCTTCATCTCCAGCCATACTCTGAGAATCTCAGTGTTCTAGCTGAAGTTTCCTATGGTCTCCAGAGGGACAGGACCTGCTGGATGGATGAGGCACAGAGGGATGGCGACATTACAATAAACTTGGTTGTAGGTGGGAAAGACTGAAATGGGGCAGCAGTTCCCTCAGACACCAGGGTCTGGATGGGCAGGACCATAGAACCTGGACTTGCGACAATGCCCACTGCTTTGGAGGCTTAATAAGTCAAAAGGCTATGCTCCTGTATGAATCAATAAATTGCCTTTTATATAGTGTGTACTCTCTTCTCTGCTTTCTCTTCCCTATGATAAGTTTAGGTCGGTGGGCTCACATTTGCTCTTTCTGGCTGGGTGGGGACATTCAGTCACAGGACAAGGAGTAATATGACCACATCTGTGCTTGCTCTGGTAATCAAACTTCATTTTCTAATCTAGCCGTACTGGAAATAAAGAGGAAGTTTGGATTTCCATCTGATCCTGGTTCCACTACTCAACTAGTTCAGAATACACTGGGTGTGCTGGGCCAGAAACCTTAGAATCAGCCTGTAGGAACCAGCATTTTGGGCTCAAGCATTTTGGGACACAGAAGCTTTTTAGTAATACAATGGTATATTTAGTGAGCACAACTCCATGAGTCTTTTATTCTTCCCTGGGGCAGAGAACTCAGACTCCAAAATGATGAATAGTTGTTGCTTTAAGCCATTAAATTTGTTGATTTTTTTTCAGCAGCAAAAGAAAAAAAAAAGTAATACAGGTCGGGGGGTGGAAGAGGAAGGGGCGTGAAGCCTCAGAAGCAGCACAAAGCTGAAACCAATCTCATGCCTGATGTCTAATTCTGAAGTGAATGAAGAAGAGGGTTTGTCTTTGCTCTTTCACTGAACTTCATAACATATATAAGACATTTTATACTTTCTTCTCCTGTGTGTGAAATCTCATATGACATGAAAGCGGTGTAAAAGTCTTGTGCTGCTCAATTCATGGCTTTGTGGCAAAAGTAAGCTATATAGTACATTGACAATCTTTCCATATAAAAATTCCCTTTTAAAAAAGATGTGTTACACAGTGTGTTTTCACAAAAGATAGTTGTGAGGTTCTCTTTCAGCTCGTTAATTCTGCCGATTCCCCACTAACATTAGAAACACTGAAAATTTGAAAACACATATTTAATGCAATTTCAAAAACCCACAGGATATGAAATCTTTACCTTCTGTCCTTTACATTTATATGTAATTTTATGAACTGTGATATTTATATGAATTTTATGAATTCATATTTATATGAGTTGCAGTATTAAAAGAAATTATAGATAATATTAGCACACATATTTATTGAGCACCAACTATGTGCCTGGTTGTCTGTGTCTGGTGGTGACCAAAAGGAGTTCATGCCTGTGCCTATCTTTTTTTTTTTTTTTTAATTTATTCATGACAGACACAGAGAGAGAGGCAGAGGGAAAAGCAGGCTGCATGCGGGGAGCCCAACATGGGACTCGATCCCAGGTCTCCAGGATCACACCCTGGGCCAAAGGTGGTGCTAACTCGCTGAGCCACCGGGGCTGCCCCCTGCCTCTGCCTATCTAATGGTCTGTAATTACAACTGAAGTGTATATTTTCTTTAATTTATTCAGTTGGACACTGAATTCATTTTTCTAGGGCTGCCATAATAAATTACCAGAAAGTGGGTGGCTTACAACAACAGAATTTATTTTCTCACAGTTTTGGAAACCAGAAGTCTGAAATTAAGGTGTTAGCAGAGCCAAGTTTCCTTCACAGGCTCTAGGGGACAATCCTGCACGCCTCTTCCAGCTTCTGGATACTTCTGGCATTCCTTGGCTTGTGACTGTACATTTCCAATTTCTGACTCTGTCTTTACTTGGCTTCTCCTCTCCTCCCCATATATTTTTTCTTTATGTATTTTTTATTAGAAGGGCACTTGTCACTGGATTTAGGACCCATCTTGATAATCCACAATCAACTCATTTAGAGATCTTTAATATAGTTACATCTGCAAAGGCTTTTTTTTTTTTTTCTTTTCGCCAAATAAGTTCATGTTCTCTGGTTCTGGGGTTAGGATGCAGCCATATATTTTTAGGTGCCAGCATTTAACCTACTATAATACTAATCTACAATTCAAAACATAGAAATGATGATGATATTATGTAGAATCACATGACCTCTCATACTACTCTGTTATTAAGAATACTTACTTAAGTGACAAATGGAAATTTTTCCTCCTGGTACAGCTTTAAATGTTTAAAGCAAAGAAATGGTTCTTTATTTTCAATTTGGTTCCTGGTTACTCTTGATCTTTTGACCCCTAATAAAAAAATCTCATCATTCTAGAGAATCATTTTCCAATAGAGATTGGACTAGAAAACTTATCCTCTGGAGAAGGAGCTTACCAAATACCCATCTTACTGATTGGAGAGGGATTCTGGAGTTAATGAAAAAAACACTGTTTGATATATCTATTGCCTTTAGATATCAGATTGAAAAATTACCCATACCTTGCAGGGATAGTGAGAAAGAATTTAGAATTTAAAAAGTAAAAAACAACAACAACAACAACAAAAAACGAAAAAACCTCAAAACCTCTCATCCATGACGAAACCATAAGTAATTCTATATTATTAGTATCTATTGAATATATTCCCCTGTCACACAATAATTTAGGAGTCAAAACTAAATATGTGAACCATTTTGCATACTGTGCAATAACCCTTTAACTACTGTGAATGTCAGTTGGTTATCTCACTTCACACCTTAATATTTCTGTCTCAACTATAGTTCAGTAAAAAAATAATAAAACGACAAATAAACAAAACTTCTATCTGCTCATGTAATCTAGTAATCAGGGGCTCCTGCTTTCCTCATGGGACTCCTGTTCAATTTATTTGTTTAATATCCTTACAATATTATTCCCAAATCTCAGTAAAAAAAAATGAAGAGCAGATTACATATTTTCTTCCTGTATCGAGAGCAGCATAAAATTTAAAACATATACTTCACCTATTATAAACAAATGAATAATAACATTTTGTCTTGTATCAGTGATAATGTTTTCTTAAAGACCTACAAAGACCTAAATATCTCTGTGCCATAAAATGTATAGAAGGACCAACACACTGAGAAAGTCTGCAGTGTGTGTGTGTGTATGTGTTTGAGAGAGAGAGAGATTTTTGAGGGAAACAAAGGAATATGGGTAAGAACATGTAATCTGTTTGTTGAATCCTCCTTAGAGTTCATAAATAGAGGGTATGACTTTTAGGTTGATGTAAATGTGCTAATACAGTCTTCTTTCAAGTGCAAAGCAAACATTTCTTGGGCTAGTTCTCCAAAATTTTGATAGTTTATGTCTAATAGAATTAAGACATTTGGATTCCATTTCCTCTAAAGTATACATATGACAAAAATGAGACATGCTTATTTCTTTGCCAATTACACCTTCTATTAGAAAGGTCTGCTTTGATTTCAGGGGCTACTCCAAAAGGGAATACATATCAGGAGATTTGTGCACAAAGAAAAAAAAAGAAAAAAAAAAAACTAACACGCTGCCGACTGAAATGCAAAAGGAAATACTATATAAAAAATGAAATACAAGACGATTGGTGTATAGTTTGAACCATCTGATGGATTTATAGTATGCTTAGCTTTGATTAGCCTGTCAGGCAAACTGAAAGAATTGTTCTGTTATTCAGAGTGCAGATCAAGAAGTGCCTGCAAAGGATGATGACTGAGTTCAGAAGTTTGGGTCAGGTGTCTACTCCTCTACTACACCATGTGTACTCATGTCATCGTGATGAATGCAAGGTAACTTAACACTAATACCGTCTAAATTCAGCTGAGAAGAGTATCACTATCTAAGGCTACTTGTTTTTTTAGCTTACTACTTGACAGCATGACAAAAGTCAAGGGTTATCACTAATGGTGAGTAACAGCCTATAATAATTCCATGTGAGTGAGGAGGAGCTTTGCATGTTTGAAAAAATAAAATGTACCCCAAAACTGTAAAGCTCAAAGCACTTTTTTCCTGTACACCACAAGTCATTAACATTAACCTAAAATTGAAGGGAAATATCCATGGATGTTTTACTGTCATAACCTAAGAATGTAACATTAAAAAGAAAAGATAATCCTCTGTGGTTTCTCAACATATTCTTTGCATTTAAATCAGACTGTATGCAAAAAAAAAATCACTTAGGTAGAAAAATGCCATGAATTCTTCCCATGAGGATCAATAAATTCAATTTAAAGGTAAAAATAGGGCAGCCCCGGTGACCCAGCAGTTTAGCACTGCCTTCAGCCCGGGGTGTGATCCTGGTCGGGCTCCCTGCATGGAATCTGCTTCTCCCTCTGCCTATCTTTCTTTCTCTCTCTCTTTGTCATGAATAAATAAATAAAATCTTAAAAAAAAAAAAAAGAAAGGCTTGGAAGAAAAAGCAAAAGCACTCTGCTGTCAGACAAAATTATTTAAAAAAATAAAAATAAAGATAAAAATAATATTATCCAACTTAATCTTTTCTTTTCAATAGTCTGCTTATTAGATAAGAATGTCAGAACAAGTTCTTTTGAGGTTAAATGGATGTTTTTTTAAATTTCAGCTTTCATGAATTAGAAATTTGTCTGCTGCTTCTCTTAACCACTAATGACTATAACAACAACAACAATAATAAAAAACCTCAAGTGCAATAAAGAAGGTTTTGTTTGCTTTGTTTTGAGCAAGCTTAACATGTGCCAGGTTTTCTGAAATACACAATGCACTAAGCTATTTTATGAAACATACTATTTTCTATGGCTTCTTATCTTTACACTGGATCTATATTTAATTACCAGTATCTGGCTGTTAGAAAGATGCTCAACCACTCAACCACTGAGCCACCCAGGTGTCCCTATAAGAGTAGTTCTAATTAATTAAAATGTATCAGTTACCAAAGTGACTTTGAAGTGCAATACCTCCTTATTATCAAAATTCCTTGGAAGTCCTACATTCTCCTTTGCCACAACAATGACTTAACAGTGGATTACATTAAAAGGTCAAGAACAATCTTGTCCTGATAAATATAGAAGAAACTTAATAAGAGAGATTACCAAAATCAGTTCTAAATGGAAGAAATATATATATTAGAAAAATACATATATTAATATATACATATTATATGTATATTATCTTGAGATCATTATTTAGGGATGATTTGAAACCTATCTTCCATCAATTATGTAAGAGTTGGTTAGGTTAAATGCATTTTCCTTTTGATTCTCATACAGCATATCTGTTACTTAAAAAGCTTTTCCACAAAGGTAGATTTGCAAAAGTTTCAAAAAGTATTCCCTGTTTTTTTTTTTTTTTTTTAATTTCATTTATTCATTCATGAGAGACAGAGAGAGAGAGAGAGGCAGAGACAGGCAGAGGGAGAAGCAGGCTCATCACAGGGAGCCTGATACAAGACTTGATCCCGGGTCTCCAGGATCACACCCTGGGCCGAAGGCAGGCGCTAAACCACTGAGCCACCCAGGGATCCCCAAAGTATTCCCTGTTTTAATAGGTGTGGTAAATTTGTCATTTGGCCACCACTTGGCATATTTTCATTACTCTGCTATCACCAGCTTATACTGAAATTGCCTTATTCTTTTCTGTCTAATCAATATATAAATATGCCTCACCCAACGGTACAATTTTCTAAATTGACTAGATCTTTGAGTCACAAAAAAGTATTGTATTGTTCTTACACATATTTACTGAAAAAATACTTTATTTTTTATACTTTATATACTCCTTTTGCATGAAAATACCCTTTATCTGTGTGTTTAGGTGGGAGGGATGCTCCACTTTGCCACTAGGAGAGAGCATTTCACTCCCCATTCAGTGAACTTTCCACATTTTGGCAGCCCCTGAAGCCATGGGCATACAGTCGAGGTAGCTGCCTACTTGAGGGTCAAGCTTTTCGAAGTCTAGCAAAAAAGAATTAAAGCACAAGAAAGTGTAGTTTGTTTATTCTCATTAGTTATCTTTATTACACATTTTAAAAATGTATGCAAAAGTGAATGGGGTAGTAAAATAAAACCTCTGTGTACATATTCTAATTTCAGCAATGTATCTGATTTTGTTTCATCTGTTGCTTCTCACTGGATTATTTTCATGCAAATCTGAGATATTATATTATTTCATCTACACATAATTCAGTAAATCTCTAAAGAGACAAATACTCTTTAAACAAAAACATAACCACGATGTAATTATGACAACTAAAAATCACTAAGAATTCCTTTATCGGAGTGGCTTTCAAATATTTAAATTCTTACCTATTAAAATGTTCTTATGTAGGTTTTAAGTGCTTGGGCTGCAATTGGCTCAAGTCTTCTGCTGATTTCTTTATTTGGAAAAATTTTAGTCTTCTTTGTGGTAGGTATTATTACCTCATATTTTTCAGATTGAGACCTATATGAAATAAATTCCCTGAGGTCAGAGTTTAAGTAACAGAACTGGTTTAGTTCTAGGCACCTTGTTCTAGTATCTGTGCTCTATCTTACTCAGATCCATATAATTTAGTTTATTTCAGGGTAGAAGAATATAGGGAGTACAATTGTACCCAAAACATGTAACATTCTTTTTCTAAAATTAAACACATACTGAATATGTAAAATTCTTGTCCCTCCAGCTCACCACGTTGGAAACCTTGGAGGACTTAAGATTTCTCACTGTTAGGCTTCACTTTCAGTAAGATGTTGCTACAGATTCTACTTTGGGATCATTCCTTGTTCACAGCACAGCAAATCAGGATCTTAATTTTTTTCTAAATTTTCAATTTCCCTTTGTTGAATTTAAGAAAGTTGCCAGACTGATTTTCCCTAAAGAACAGTTTTGTACTGTCATTAGAATTAGGGCTATGGGACACATGGCTGAGAGAATAATAATTCTTTGAAAAGCACCAAATATCTAAAAAATCAATATATTATTGTCTAGGCCTGATTCTCTCAAACTTTAGCATGCAATCAGAATCCCCTGCAAGGTTTGCTAAAACACACATTGCCTGGTCCTAGATCTTTCAGTTCAGTAGGGCTGAGAAGGGCTGTGAATTTGCATGTCTAAGAATTGCACAGATGCTGCTGAGGATGCCAGGCCCAGGATCATACTTTGAGAACCACTGGTCTCTCAAACTATTACAAATAATGGGATAGGAAAAACACGGGACTCATGAGATGATCTGGGTTCTTTTTCAGATGTTTCATTTGCAAGGACTATGGGATTATGGAAGTTGGGTGGTGTCTTGAGATTTCATTTTTTCATCTTGAACTGGCTCTAGCTGGTTTGTAAGAGCCACTTTGGCGAATTTCTTCTAAACTCTGATTTCAGTGACATTACAGCTGGAAATAAGCCATGGTAGGAATATTTACACCATAAAAATGGACAATTGTTCTAAATCAGATTTTTTTCCCATTTTTGAGAATCAGTTGCTAACTACCAGAACCCTGTTGATTAGATCCATATTGATTTTCATAAAATTTTCATAAAATTTGTGTTAATAATTTTAAACCTCTCAGTCTCTTTGAAATCATCTGTTTTTCTCTGAGCAACAGATTGTCCTTTCTCAGTGTGTCTTTATTATAAGACTAGAATGAATCTAGGACTTTGAGAAGTGTTTTGATTGGGAACAAAGACATTAATGACTAGGTTTTGGTTTAAATGAATCCTAACTTCATGGAAATGTCTATATTATGATGCATAAATGCAGGAAAATGAAAGGGGAAAATTTTGAAATAAATGTAAGACATGCTTTTCTAGTTTTCTTCTGGTCACAATTCCAGATGTTTTTAAAGATCAAGCCCTAGGCTCTCTTCTCTTCAAACTCTATACTTTCTCCAAAAGAATTTCATCTGATGGTATTCATTAACCCACTTTCTTTGCAAATGACTCCCAAGTTTGTATTTCCTATTAAAAACTTTTCTTTGCGCCTCAGGCCCACAAAACCTAAAGCTAGCTTCATATTTTCACTTAGATAATATGAAAGTTACTCTCATTTGATAGGTACAAAAAACTTTCATGGTCTTCTCCCCAAAGATGGTCCTCTGCCATCATATTTTTACCTTACCACTACATTCCTTATTTTAAATGCCCTTTGAAATCCTCTACTTCTCTTCACTTGAGCTGCTATCTCCCTAAGCCAAACATCTATCTTATCTTACCCAGGCTAATTTGCTAATTTCCCTTATCTCCTCTTATCTTCTTCCAATACACTCTCCTTCTAGTGATGAGATGGTTATTACAAATGCAAGTCTGATAATACTTCACTTTTTTTTTAAATGCTTCATTGATTTCCTCTCCTTTTAGAGTAATATTCAAAAGCCTTAATGCGGGGACGTCTGGGTGGCTCATTGGGTTGTGTTGGGACTTTGGCTCAGGTCATGGTCTCAGGGTCCTGGAATTGAGCCCTGCATCGGGATGCTTGCTCAGCGAGGAGTTTGTTTCGACCTCTCCCTTTGTCCCTCCCGACCCCTCATGCTGTCTTTCTCTGTCTCAAATAAATAAAATCTTTTATTTTTTAATTTTTTTAAATTTATTTATGATAGTCACACACACACACACACACAGAGAGAGGCAGAGACATAGGCAGAGGGAGAAGCAGGCTCCATGCAGCGGGAGCCCGACGTGGGATTCGATCCCGGGTCTCCAGGATCACGCCCTGGGCCAAAGGCAGGCGCTAAACCGCTGCGCCACCCAGGGATCCCAAATAAAATCTTTAAAAAAAAAAAAAAACCTTAACGTGTTGCACGAACCAACATTACGTGGCCAACAAACATGAAATGACTCTTGCCTATTTTTCTAGGCACATATCAAATACTTCCTTGATCTTTATATGAAAGCCTTATTGGCTCAGGACCTTTGCACATGCAGTTACCTCTGTCTTATATCACTTGACTTCCTCATCTTTGCTTGTATTTAAGATCTCAGTTCAAAATCACTTCATCAGGAAACTCATGCCTCCTAAAGAATACAGAAGAATCCTTTTCCTATAACACTCTGTATTTTTTGTATCATGGCTTTTGCCAGTTATAATTTCATAGGCATTTCTGCTTTATCTGATTAATGTCTATTTCTTTCCTATATATTATAAGCTCCACAATAGTCTGTTTATAGTCACTATTATAGGATGAAAACTTAACAGACTATGGGATACTCAGTAAGAAATCTGTATCATCTATCATCATCTATCAATTGCTGAATAAATGTTACAGTATATTTTATAACTATCTTTCCTTCCCTCCCTCTCTCTCTCTTTCTTCTCTCTCTCCCCCTCCCTCCCCACATCCCTTCCTCTCCCATACTCTTCCCTGTTTCTCTCTCCTTCTCTCTTTCATAGTTCCCTTTTCCTAATAGAGCAGCAAGAGATGTTTATTCCTCTAACCTGCAAGTCATTCTAAGAACCTACCTGCAAGGTCATAATGTAGTGATTCTTAACCCTGGCTGCATATTAGAATCACCTGGGGAGATTTTAATAAATACCCATGCCTAGGCCCACCACAGACCAATTAAATCAGCATTTCTGGAGGTGGGGCTCAGGCAACATTTTTTTTTTAAAGCTCCCTGGGTGATTCTAATGTGCAGCCAGGGTTGTGAAACATGCTGTAATGGATGAAATCTGAATACCCATCTGTTCATGAACCATTCAAGCCATTACTCTTGGCCTAGGAAATTTCTAATTCTAATTAAATGATTCTTATATTTATTCATTCATTTATTCATACAAAATGTATCATTTTAAATCACATCTTAGTATATCTTATATTTGTTACACTCCTATTACATAGTATTTACCACTAGAAGCAAAAGTCTCTACGAGGCATTGTGAAAAACTATCCAATGTGGCCAGATAATGTCCAGATTCTGAATTGAAGTCTTTCCTTGCTTAGCTGACACTATGGGTTTAAATCATAAATTTGAAAGAAAAAAAAAAAACCTTAAAAATCATAAACTTGTCCCTAGAGTTTTCTCTTTGCTTCTCCTCCCACTCTGCATATTTCTTGAGCACGTGGTGGACTTTCACCCCAATTGCGCAAATGTAATAATGCAGACATCATTTATGCAAGAAAACCCGTGAACCTAGTCTGTAAAATAGGCACATCTGTGCAAAAATATTTCTCCCTTCATCTGAAAACTGTGAAAGGGAGCCTTTCGGATTGCTATAACATGTAGGGGCACAGTGGTTAGAGATGCTGTTACAAAAAGAGAAGCTGAAGAGCTGTTGGGGGTGGGCAGGAAGAGTAGAAATATTTAAAAAGAGACATGGTGAAATCAGGAAGCTTTTTCCTCAAAGGGCAGTTGCTGCTGGAGCAACTGAGTCATCCTCCCAGTATTGTCCGTCCTAGATACAGTGAACAGGAAGTGAAAGTTCAGTGTTGCTTACTGTCAATTACCATCCACATAAACAGACACAGGAAGATCAAGTCCTGTTACTTAGCCTTACTGCCCTCGGATGTTTTGATAAATATGTTAGCTATTTACTCAATATAAATAGTCAAATTACATACCCCCGAGGCTAAATTTTACAGTTTTCCTTTTGAACTCCTCTCTTTTAAAGGCACTGTCTTTGCCCACACATTTTCTTTTTGGATTCACCAGCCTCTAGCCCTTGCCTCTCCTCACCTTCTGCTTCCGGGAGGGGAAAGTCTCATCATCCAGGCCTCTCGTAAAGGTAAACTTGGTGCCAGGGAGTAATCCCCTTGGGTCACTAATGGATATTCACACATCTGAGAATGCTGTTAAGAAGCTTCTGAAGTGGAATGCGATTCCAGCTGTAGCAATTACATACTGCTCATATTTCCTAGTTTAGACTCCAGGGAGTTCAACAACTGCCTATTAGCAAGCTGACGATGAAGGAAGCGCTGTAAATCTCACAAGCAATGATAAAGCCGATGCTCCTGGAAGAAGTAGGAAAGAGGGAATTGCAATTAAAAAACAGAACCATGAACCTTGGCCTTTGAGAAGAACAACACCCACAGAAAGTTAATGAAGAACACGAGAGGATAAACTGAACTGTAAACATGTCTTATATCTCTTTTCAGTTATCATCTTGGTTGCAGGCAGAATGAAAGAGAAAACTAAACATCGAGAATCCAAATTAGTCTGTAGGATACATCTAATTCTCAAATACCACATCGGGTTGGGACGCTTCAGAACATTTGGTCACGCCTGTTCAGTGGAGAGGCAGAGAGTGGATTCCTCCTCTCATATGGGTATTTAAGACCATTTAGGCCTCTTAAAAATAGCTATCCAGAGAGGACTTGATTTAAGTGTCATAGAAAGAAAAACAATACACATAGAGAGTTCACTAAGCAGCATGGGATGTATATGAAGTGTCCTAACAACTTAAGAGGCCTTATTAGTGGGCTCACTTGACAGATACAGAAACCAATGTCTAGAGAGATTACGTAGGTCAATGGTAAACCCACAACCATGAAATACCAAGACAGGGGTGGGGACCCAGTTCTGTCTGCTATCAACGTGCACATGTTTTGTATTACCTGATGTTTCCTGCTGTGAATCTCGCTGTGATATATTTGAGGTGATGAGGATAGGAATTTCAAGGCCAAAGAAGGAGGTATCAAATCCCAGATGTTTTAATTAGATATGTTTGATTTTTTAATAACAATATGGTGACTTGATGGCTCATCTACTCCCATTGTTTAAACAGAAGTTAATGAAAATTTTGGAATGCGAGATAAGTTCCCTGACCATACCCCAAGTGGACTTGACTGTCTTCAGTGATTGATGACTAGCGGAGAATCTACCCCATGTAGGATGAAAGGAGGGAAGTTTGATATTTAGGCTGAAGGAAAGGGAGAATGAGATGTAATACAGTAAAAAAGACATAAGAATTAAACTTTAGAACGATGAAGAGTGTTTGCTCTATTTTTATTTTCCATAGTGCTTTTATGTATATTATCTTGTTTCAAGCTCACAGTCTTTCTGAGGAGTAAGATCCACTCTCTATAGAAGATCAGGTACTTCAAAATGAGAAAAAACAAAATTATCATATATTACAAAGCAGTAGAGCGCTATTGTCCATGTCACCAATAGCGACCTGGGAGAGGTATAAAATACAACTGTTGTGCTTTTGTAGATTGCTGATGTCTCGCAGTACCATTGTTAGATCTGTTGAAAAGATAATTCTGTTTCTTATTGTTGAGTACACTAAAACAATAAAATACCATCAGACTAGATAGGACCATCCCACTGTAGCCATTCAATAGCCTTAAACCATTTGGAAATGAGGGGGGGAAAGTGCCTATGAACGTACGGTTATATTTGTAAAGCACTATCTCCAAGATGTACAAGTAAATCATCCTTACAGTTTAAACAGCTTAATAGCTGGCTTTGTACTGCATTGGCGGTAGGTGTAAAGCTTAATCTGTAAAGTTTACAGTTTACTAAAGCACAGGAAGTACAAGTGAGGAACACATTTGTACCAGGTGGAAAATCTATCTGCTAAAAATAATCATTTGTCTCCCTGAAAATACTTGTAGTGCTGCATTGCAAATGACTTTATAACACTTCTGACCAAAATCTTTCACTCGATTGGCTTTAAGGAGAATCAGTGGCTGCTCCTCTCTATATAATGGAAATTCCTGTTCCACTGCCAGCGATCCATTAAGATGATTCAGGAAGAATTCGACCAACTGTATTTTGCAATTGCCAGTCTTATCTACTTATCTATTGTTCTGTCTCAAAACAAAACAAAACAAAACAAAACAAAACAAAACAAACACAATGAAAACTGATAAACTCCCCAAGTAGTCGAGATTCTGCATAAGTTAAATATATGCAATTTTATTTCTTAATTTTAAATCATACTTTGGACTTAGAGAAAAGGAATGTTATGTGATAGTTAAAAAATGGCGCACTCTGGAACCAGAATGTTCCAGACTACCTGGGTTCATATGCAGTTAAGGACTGTTTACCAAGTCCTTTACTTTTTATAAGTCCTCTTTTGTCATATGTAAAATAGTTTATCAATAGTGTCTACATCCCAGGATGAGGATTAAAGAAGTTAATGCACGTAACATGCTTACAGCAGTGCCCAGCACCTAGCAACGACCTGCTCAGGTGCTAACTGTGTGCTGCCACTACAGCCCCCCTACTGCGCCCCTCTCTCTTCTTTATAAATATAGTTCCCTGTCTGGGTGATATTTTTTTTTCTGAGATTAGTACCATTTAGGTGTAAATGTGGAAGTAGGGTAATAATTTTACTTGAAACCTATAAACAGGTATGATAGTTGCCTTCATGTTGTCTAGAAGTTAGTAAAAGTGGGAAAAAGTAGAACTTATGAAGGTGTGAAAAAGTGAAATAAATATATACACTACACTAACAAGATTCTTATCAACCTTAATAATGCCTGTTTAAATCTATCATTTATATGGACTCAGTGTAATGTTTATACACGTACAATTTATGTCCTGCCTTGTCACTCCTTTTTGTCAAACATGTCAGTTCATTTCTAAAAATTTTATTTATTTGAGAGAGAGAGAGCACAAGCGGGGGGTGGGGTGGGGAGGGAGAAGTAGGCTCCCCGCTAAGCAGGGAGCCGGGTGCAGGGCTCCATCCCAGAACTCCAGGGTCAGAACCTGAGCCGAAGGCAGATGCCTCACCCACTGAGCCACCCAACGCCCCTATTGTGTCAAGTTCTTGCATAACTTCATAAATATATTTTAATAGCTTTACAGTATTACATCAAATGGAATATTGTTATTGTTGGAAACATTGTTGGTTTTAATAATGAACAATTACAAATTTTGATCCAATAAAATAGTTCTATAGATTTTTCTTCTTTTGAATTATTTTCTTTGGATCAACTATAATAAGTGTGATTATTGGGTCCAAATGTATGATTTATTTTTTTCTGACCCAACTTTTCTTTCAAAATTGAACTCATATTAATGTTACAATTACAAAATAATATTTGATCAGTGTGAAAATACAAGCGGCACAAAAATGTATGAAGTGAAAATAATTAAAAAGTCTAATTTCCTATGCCTCAGTAATCACTCTAAGTATTTGTTGTATATTCTTCCAAACTTTGGTCTAATCATTTGTCATTACACTGCATAGAGTCTATATATTGAATATAGCAATCTTCTCTATTTTATTTGATATCTTGTGGATATCTTTTCATTACCACTATTTATAATCGAGACATTTTAACCACTGAATAGTATTTTTCTGTGTGTATGCTATATTTTCTTTCTTTTTTTTTTTTTTTCCAAAATAACCCACTGCCATTGGTTATTCTGGTTGTTTCCAAACTATTATTATTATGTTCAAAGAACCAAGCATATATGTTTTTTTGTCACATTATTTTATTTTAATAAATTCTAGAAGTAAATTTGCTGAGTAGAAATTGTTATGCACTTAGAACTTAAAATCTCTTTTTACCAAATTGCCCTTCAGAAATGTACTGATTCACTGTGTTCAGAGTCCTCCTCTCACTAGGTTTGTTCACTTAATCTTAATTTGATTGTTCGCTTACAATTGCAGTCTTGGATTACTAATGAAGTAAATATCTTTTCACTTGCCAAATATATTTAAGTTTTGTTTATGGTGAATTTTGTTATGTACTGATTTTTATTTTTATATTTTCACTTAAATGAATACATTTCAGTCCTTTATGATGTTTGGGTTTTTTTTCCCACCAAACCTAAACCTATCATACAACTAGGGGATGAAAATTGTGTTTTCAATGTTTCTTAAATTTTATACTTCAAATCTAAATATGTTAATGAAACTGGAATCTGTGTGCATGTGTGTGCTACATGGGGGGAGAGCATATCACTATATAATTTTTTACTGCTTTTCAATTAGAATTTTATGAGGTGAAGTTATTGTGAGAATTTAATGTCTGTTTATGTATTTATTCTTGTTACTTCCTAAAATAAACAGGACCTATTTGCTCTTTATTATCATTATTTTTTATCTGAAGGGAAGAGCCACAGCATTATACTTGTAAAAATTGCCCTATTTTTGTGCATTTGCTTTTTGAATTAAATGCAGTATTAATTAATTAAGGGTCACACCTCCAAAAGTGGAATTGTGATTGCATAGGGCTATAATCATTAATTTGGGAGAAAACTTACATCTTTATTGATTAGGTCTCCCCTCCCAGGAGCAACATATGCCTAATTGCCACATATTCTTTTGCTTTTGTGATTAAATTTTTCTTTCTTTTGGTCCCCCACATATCAGTTTTTAGTTCTTTGGTTGAAAGCAATAAAACTCCTCTAACAAACAGTTTCAAATCAATTAAACCTTTATAGGGTATCTCTATAAACAAAGGAAAATAATGGGTTCAGAAAGAACAGATGGCCAGAGTGGCTCTGGGACCTAGATGGCAGCATGTAATGGACATCTCCAGGTCCCAGCCGTAAAGCTGGGAGATCACTATATAAAATCGGAGGGAGAGATAGTGAGTAGCCAAAACCAAAATATAGCCTCCATTTTAAACTATCATTATTATCAAGTGAATAGAATGACAATTTTAACTTGTGATGATTAGCTTAACTAAGTCCCAGTGTAAAATAAACCAATGATTTTTAAAATGTTCCTTTAATATAGTTCTCTAATATTCTTTCAAAATTTGAGTATTTTTCTACCTGTTTTCTTGAACTTTCTAAGCATTCAAAACTATTTTATGTAGATAATGATTTTTTTCCTTTCACTTATTTTAGTTATTTTCTTATCTTATGTTCTAGAATATAACCTAATCAGTAGCGATCGTCACACTTTTCCTGTTCCTGATTCTAACAGAAATGCCTCTAGTAGTTCACTGTCCAATATAATTTTTTACTATATCTATATTTACCATGTTAAGAAATATTCTTTTAATCATTAGGCTGGCATTATTGTTTTTTAATTAGGGTTGGATATTGCATTTTATGAAACACTTTTTGGCATATGTTGAGATAAAGTTTTTCTACATTATTTTTGAAATTAGAATTCATTATCAGGCTTGCTTTGGTTGAATCATCCCTGTACACTTGAAATAAAGCCTTCTCAGTCATGGCGTATTATTTTAATAAGAACACAGGACTTGCTCACATTTTATTGATGTATGTAGATCAACGATTGTAAGTAAGCTGTACCCATAATTCTATCATAGCTCTCTTTGGGTGTTTTCAAGTGGAATTTCATTTACTTTCGAATGTAAACTAAGAATAAGCTACTTTCTTCTTAAAATTTTTCCTTTATGTCAAGGTTTCTCAACTCTTGATATTTTGGGCCAATAATCTTTTTGCGGTGAGGGCTGTCCTGTGCATGTAGGAGTTTTAGCAACATTCTTGGCTCATGCCTTTTAGAGACCAATAGAACATTCCCTCACCACCTTGCCCAGTGTGACAATCAAAAATATCTCCAGACATTGACAAATGTCCCTTGTCACACACAAAAATCACCCCCAATTGAAATCTACCAGTGTAAGCTTTGGAAAAGCTTAATGTTTGTGGAAACTTCCCTATGAAACCTTTTGGAACGTGGCTTCTTTTGTGGACTGGTATGGAGTTGTTGGCAAGCTTTCCAAAATTTTTTTAATATTGTTTACCCAGTGGGGTAGTTAATGTCACAGTTTAAACAAGTCCTGTAATGTCCCCCAATGTTCTTTTTCTGCACGTTCCCCTTTCTCATCTGCATGTTCTTCTTGAGCAAGTTAATCATTTCCTATGGCTTCACATCATGCCTGTTCATTACTGAATTCCAGATCTTTTCCCTCCTTTACAGGACTCCAAGGTTTCCAGATTAGTATGTCTATCTGCATTATATATCTGTATCTGGATGTCCCACAGGGCTCTGTCACACCGCACATCTAAAATAGAGTTTGCTGTCCTCCCCCTTTCTAAGGCCCAGCCTCCAGTAGCTGTGTACTCCACATACTCCATCACACCTCAAAGACTTATTAGGAGTCAGGCTAGATTCTGCTTTTTATCCCTGCCTCACTTTGAATTAGCCCAAGTTCTGCAGATTCTTTCTTTTTTTCTTTTCTAAAGATCTCATTTATTTAGTTTAGAGAGAGAGAGAACGTGCAGTGGGGGAGGAGCAGAGGGAGCAAGAGAGAGTCCTAAGCAGACTCTGCACTGAGTGCATAGCCCACGGGGCTGGATTTCACCCCCTGAGATCAGGACCCCAGCCGAAACCAGGAGTCTCCACCACCTAAGTGCCCCTAAGCTCTGCAGACTCTGCATCCAATTACTTATATCTTTTACACATCAGATTCCTGTCACTTCTACCTAGAGTATTTGGTGAAGAAATTTTTAACTCTGAATTTTAAATACCATAATCCACATTTATTTATTGAATATTCTCCAACTCTTAAAAACATCACTGTTATAAGAAGAGTGGAAAAGACTAAAAGTCAAGTCCTATTATGTCAAGGATATAATAAATAAGGAAATGTAATAACTCAGAGAATTGTCTATAGAAGGAGCCAAAAGTCTCTGTACTTGGTGTGTTCAAAGTTTGCTTTAATTACTTTGTAGAGAAGAAAGGGATAATAATCAATTTAAATTGATAATTGATGTTTAAAGTTAGAGCTTTACAACTAGAATGCATGCGTAGTATATGGAGTGATTTAATCAAAGCTGTAAACCTTTATAAAATGAAGTGAAAGGTCCTAGCTAGCTAGATAAATGCAGTAGGGACATTAAATTCCACCATTTGGTTAAAAAAAATCCAACTGTAACTTATGGTTTAGTGATCAGGTGAGCAACATGAGGCTGGTAGTAAATAGAGAACAATTGGAAATGTGGCTCTTTGTGAATATTTTGTGAATGTAACTCCACGCTAATGTATAAATAGTCACATGCTACACTGTCAATTATATCACTAATAACGCTACAATTCAAACTGTTACAGGACAAAGAATTACTTAACTACTACTTGTATTTAAAAAAAAAAGTATATGTGACAAACTTAACAGAAGCATCCTGCAGACTACTAGCAGTGCCTGGGACCTGGATCTGACCGTGTCTGAGACATAGGGTTGCCACGGAGCGGACCAGAGCCCTGTGCAGAGGGCTGATATGAACCCAGCAGCTAGAATGGAGACGATGATAAATGATGGTGCTGGTGTCACAGGGAAACCCAACAGCAGGATTCATTCTGAGATACAAGCAATTTGCTGTCCATTTAAAGTCGGTCATGGCATCAGTTTAAAGTCTAAGTCTAAAGACCAGGCATGTGTTCTAGAATGGCAAGGTTCCAAGCAGGAGCTTCAGCACAGCTAAAGAGTCAAGGACCCAATCATCACAATAAAGGTTCAAGTGAGAATAAGGGAAAAGCTGAGTTATTGGAACACAGCTATGAGTCATTGCTGGAGTGACTTATGTTTTGTCTCCGTTAGCTGGAGCTCCAAGCATCCCTCTAGGATGAAGGGGAGTGTTGCATCTGCAAGTGGTTTTCAAGGAATTCCAGCTGTGTAGAGAGCAGCACTTCAGGATGGAGAATTTGACTTGACTGTGAATTCAGTGCAAGAGATGTAATGCAGTTGTTATCTTCATCATGATCAAAGAGCGTGGTCTAAAAAAAAGGTTGGAATTGTGCTTAGTTCTGGGTCTAAAGTTTTGTGAAGGATAGTTACATGATGCTTTAGGAACAAATTTAATGGCCTATGGTGCCAGGCACATACTGTAAGGGTGTAAAGTGGACCCAGAATGAAAACAAAGAAGGAAAAAAAGAAGTCAGGAAGAGAGGGAAATGAGTGGGAGGGAGCGAGGGAGGGAGGCAGACAGCGTGTGAAAGAGAGGAAGAAAGAACAAGATGTTGAAATGGCAGCTTCCACTGGGCCTGCCTCAGGCAGTAACTGGTGAAGGGTGTGAGGAACTGGGTAGTGCATGTCCTACTTAAGTGGTGACCACTTTAAGGGCCTTTGATCAGACCACCTTCAGATATTTCTCAAAATGTGAGATGGATTTATTATTATGTTTATCTTCTGATTTTTAATCTTGGCAATCAATGTTTTTAACTGTGTGGGCCAAGAAAAATATTCTGTAAGCATGGGCCATCAATCTGAAACCATGCCTCAAGGTAGCAGCTAGAAAAAATGGAAGTGATGACTTTTCCTCCTAAAGGGAATGCATGGGAATGTTTAGTTCGGACAAGTCATAAGACGTACTTCAAATATGGCCAAGACTGTCATGTGGCAAAGATACTGGTTTTTATTTGAAAGGCAGAGTTAGGACCAAAGAAGGTAGTTTCTAATATGATGTAAAGATGAACTTTCTAACAAATCAGAACTCTTCTGCTACACAAATCCTGGAGGGTCTTCCCCTTTAGGACATACTCTACCTGGTGGATAAAATTTTTGGAAGGAATGAAGGAACCTTTGAACTGTATTGGGAAGTAAGATCTGGATGCATTTTCAGACCATGGGAGGACATCAGTTTTCCATTCTTAAGTTGGTTAATAACAGTACTATCCTGGGAAGAGAGAGAATATTATACAAATGTTATATCTTTTGTAATCATCTCAGTTATTGGCTATTCTATTCCATCTCTTTTTTTCTCTTACTCTTTGCATTTCAAGTTTTTAGTGACATAGCTTCAAGTTTACTAATTCTTTCTGCAATTGTGCTCAGTCTGCTGATGAGCCCATCAAAAGCATTTATTTATTTTTTTAGTCTTTTTATTTCTAGTATGTCCTCTTGATTTTTTTCTTAGAATTTCCATTTCTCTGCTTATATTACCTATCCATCCTTATATGTTGTCTGCCTTTTTCAGTAAGGCCCTAACCATATTAATCATAATGATTTTAAATTCCCAAGGTGATTATTTAAAAATCTCTGTATATAGTGGTCCTCCCTTATCCATGGTTTTGCTTTCCATGATCTCAGTTTCCGTGGGTTTGTTTTCTGTGGTTTCACTTACCTGTGGTCAACCACAGCCCGGAAGCAGATGATCCTCATTCTGATGTATCGTCAGAAGGTCAAGAGCATCCTAACGCTGTGTTGTAATGCCTGTGTCATTCACCTCACTTCTCCTCATCACACAGGATTTTACCAGCCCACACCATCACAAGAAGAAGGAGTACAGGGCAGCCCGGGTGGCTCAGCGGTTTAGTGCCGCCTTCGGCCCAGGGCCTGATCCTGGAGTCCCAGGATCGAGTCCCACGTCGGGCTCCCTGTGTGGAGCCTGCTCCTCCCTCTGCCTGTGTCTCTGCCTCTCTCTCTCTCTCTCTGTCTTCCATGAATAAATAAATAAAATATTTTTTAAAAGAAAGTACAGTATAGTAAGATATGTTGAGAGAGAGCTACCATGTTTAAATAACTTTTATTACAGTATATTGTTATAATTGTTTTATTTTATTATTGTCAATTTCTTATTGTATCAAACTTATAAATTAAACTTTATCATAGGTGTTTATGTATAGGAAAAGCATATCTAGGGTTGAGCGCTCTCCATCATCACAGGCATCCAGTGGTGATCTTGGAATATATCTCCTGTGAATTGGGGGAGGGGAGCAATATACCTAATTTTGGTCCTGATGCTTTGCCTCTCAGAATGTGTTCTTGTCTTGATCATGACTTACAATTTTTTGTTAAAAGCCAGACATGATTGGAAGTGAGGTATATAGTAAAAGGAAGTGAGGTATATAGGCCTTTAGTATGAGGTTTTATGTTTTTCTGAGTGTAGGGTGTATTTATATTTACTGCAGCAGGGCTTTCAGAGGCTAAACTTTTCTTTTGTGTCCATGTTTTTGCCTCCTCTGTGTTTTTTTGCTTTTCCTAGACACATTTAGAAAAGGTCTGAGTTTGAAGTTCTTTTAGCTTTTTCCTGTTATTATGCAGGTGACATAATTAATATGATGGTAAAATGCAGGAGAAGGAAAGCAATCTATTAGTACTATTATAACATCTCATTCTTTTAGTGTCCAAGTTGGGTATTTCCCTTCCCAATATCAAAAACCAGCAGAGGTTTGGGTTGGGTATTTCCTTTTCCAAGTTTGGGTAGACTCTGGTGAAACCCTAGTCAGTTAGGCTGTGGTAAAATAATTTCCTTGGGGCTGGACCTGGTTGAAAACAGAGAGCTCTGGACATATTTCAAAATGGTTACTTTCCCCCTCCCTCTGTTGGAAACATGAAGTAATTAAAAAATAATCTTCACAAGTAGGGGCACCTGGGTGGCTCAGTCGGTTAAGCATCTGGCTTTGGCTCAGGTCATGATCCCAGAGTCCTGGGATCCAGCCCCACATCAGGTTCCCTGCTCAACAGGGAGTCTGCTTCTCCCTCTGCCCCTCACACTGCTCCTGCTCTCTCTTTCCCTCTATTTCTCACATAAAGAAATCAAATCTTTTTTAAAAAAATCTCAAACTATAATTATAAAAAACTAAATCTTCACAATTAGATTTGTTAAGGCAACTGGAAGTAAAAATCATAAAAGTGATTATGATTAATCCCCATACCCCTCACCCTCAGGAATAGGTCACATCTGAGTTTTTAACTCTTACTGTGCCTCCAGAAAGTCATCAATTATAGTTTAAAATCTTGATACTGATACTGGGTCCAGTTGTAGGGTCCTGCTCCTGTGCTTCTGCTTCAGATTAAAAAGGGATTCTCTGTGTCTGACTCTCCATCTCTCAGTTTTTAGGGTAGCAGCTAGACCTGTGACCTGAATTCTTTGGTATATAACAAAACTATTGACTTTCAGCTTATTTGGCATTTTTCATGTCTGGATGGGAGTGATGATTTCCAAGCTCTTTACATGCTATATCAGAAGTCAGAAGCCAACTGCCCCATAGAAAATACTCAACAAATATTTTGTCTCTTCTTATTTATTTGTTTGTTTGTTTGCTGTTGTTGAAAGTGTAGCCTTTTTTGCCTTAAAGAAGACTATTCTAGGGGCAGCTGGGTGGCTTGGTGGTTGAGTGTTGGCCTTCGGCCCAGGGCGTGATCCCGGGGTCCTGGGATCGAGTCCCACATCGGGCTCCCTATGAGGAGCCTGCTTCTCCCTCTGCCTGTGTCTCTGCCTCTCTCTGTGTCTCTCATGAGTAAATAAAATCTTTAAAAAAAATTTTAAAAAGAAGACTATTCAGTATAGCTTTATAATAAAAAAATTTAGATTTGTACACCAAGTCACAATTAGATGCATTTTTTGCCTTACATGTATAATGAGTATTTTGTTAGTAAAATAATGAAGTGAAAATGCACACACATTTGTTTGTGTGGGGATTCTTGATCTTCATCTGGAGGAATGTGTTTCAGCGTTTGAATAAGACCATTAGTACGATTGGCATCTGCATAAACTAAATCAGAATCTAAAATTCAGTATACAAAAGCTATTGTTTCACAAAGGAAAATTTCTTTGCCAAATAGGAAGATCTTTGTAGATCTTCCAAACCCAAGTTTGTACTCAGTCACATTCCCCCCTCACCTAATTGGAAGAGTGCAATAAAATTCTTTTTATTTTGCTTATGTTTCCTACTTATTTTTTATTTTGCTTATGTTTCCTACTTATTTTTTATGAGTGACCTCTCTGTAATTGGTGACACACCTTTACTTGTCATCTGAGAGTTGTGTTTCCCAATTCTGAGGTATTATACAAAGTTTACAGAGTTTCTCAGGTCAGAGTTAAAAGCAAAACCCCCCACACGAACAAACAAACGGAAAAAACAAAAACACCCAAAAACTAAAACAAAAAACAAATCCCTAAGTCTCACTTGGTGGAAAGCAGCAGGTGCTGTGTTCACAGTTAAACCCATTGTTCTCTGGAGGGGTTGCAGATCCCGTCTCAGATCTCACACGGCCTCATTTCTGTGTAATCAACACAAACAGCTTCTATCGAAGTGTGTCTTCCAATAGAACCAGATTGCAGTGTGTGCACTCAAGATTGCTGTTACATGTCAAGTATCTTTAGCACAGGATTGTGCCTGTACTGATAGCTCTTCTAAGCTGAAAACACTAATTTTCTTTGCCATTAAACCTCTTTTTGCTTTGCAAGCATCCATTTCGTTGATGGAAGCCTGCCAGTTTTAAGTATTTTACTTGACCTCCCATAGTTCACCAAAATTGTATGAAATTGTTTCCAAAATAATGTATTTTTTGTAGAGTGAAAATATGCCCTCTTTTTAAATTCCGCACACGTCCTGACAATAAATTGTCCTCCTTATTTGGGGGCTGTCAGTTTTGTTTAAAGAATGTGGTAGGAAAACAGGCTGTGCTAATCCAATGTACCTTTCTGATAGAAAGTCTCCTGAGGCATCTGTTCTAAGACCAAGGAAACATTTGAAGGCTTTAAATCTGATTTTTCAGACAGCTGTACTAATTTAACCAAAAGGGTTACAGGAGGCAATGGAGAAAAAAAAAATCTATAAAGTGCTTGGTTGACATTTGAAAAAGAAACTAGATATTTTCTCCTAGCCTCATATAGTGGCACATAATATGAATTGTGACAAAGTTCCCAGATTCAATAGGAATAGATGCAAGCATTGGAACTTTTGTCTCCAGATTTATAAGAGCAAATGAATGTTAATTTGCATATTTATGTGCATACATGTATATTCTGGTGCGAACAATATATACTTACTTAGGTATGTGTTATACATACATACTAAATGTGACCATTTTATATATTTTGATTGGCAAATGGTCTTGCAAACCTTTCTTGACAAATATAGATAGGTGACCACATAATTTTGATTAGTATTTAAATAAAACCAAAAGCTGATTGAGTTTTCAATCAATTATTGAATAATCAATTATTATATAGGTGCTTACAAATATTTGGCTTTAAAAAAAATAAATAAAATAAAAAAAAAACAAATATTTGGCTTTTTATAATCATATAGTTGATATGGAAATAAATTCCTTATTTATTTCTTTTCATAAAAATGTGTCGCACCACGAGAATAGACCATACAATATGAGATTACTTGCCTTAAAGCGTGGAGCAGAGGAAAGAATAAATTATAGAAAGAGAGAAGTGGAAGTAGAGGTAAGGAGAGGAGAAACTAGAAGAAAACAGAAAATTCTACAATTCATAAAGAGAGGATTTCTGTTGCTTTTGTAGAATTTAGTAAATGGATTCTCACTTTTTGTTCCTACTGGGTGATTCAGTGGTTTTTCACTGCTTTCCTTCCATCGAACAATTCATTTCCCCTGGATCCTTTCTCCTCGTCCTGTGAGGTCAGGGAGGCCTCAACAGCCTGGTGGAGGCAAGCTATGATTCTGACGGAGCCAGGCTGAAGCTTCGGGGGCCAGGGGGTAGGAAGGTAATCTGTAATCAAGGGGGTCACAGTTGCTATTATGTCTTTATTAAAAATACGTCTTGGAGCACCTGGGTGGCTCAGTGGTTGAGCATCTGTCTTTGGCTCAGGCCGTGACCCCAGGGTCCTGGGATCGAGTCCCACGTCGGGCTCCCTGCATGGAGCCTGCTTCTCCCTCTGCCTGTGTCTCTGCCTCTCTCTCTCTTTGTGTCTCTCATGAATAAATAAATAAAATCTTAAAAAAATACTTATTAATAGTACTGAATGAGGACTGTTTTGACAGAATGAAAGTTTTCCAAGTACAGAGTCAAAGAGATACTTCATCTAATACTAAAACTTAAGAATTTTCATAAAGGGTTAGATGTAAAATAATAGACATCATAGGTGTTACCAGCAAAATACCAGCAAAAGGATCCAAACTGAGTACTATGTACTTTGTAGTCACTAATCTTATCCACTGTTTTCAAGTACATTATTTGATTTGCAAGCATAGGTATATGTTGTATTTCTCTGCAAATAATAAATGAAAATTAGCATAAATTGGACACTTATATAATCTCATTAAATCCAGACAACAGGGGTGCCTGGATGGCTCAGTGGTTGAGCATCTGCCTTTGGCGCAGGTCGTGATCCCAGGGTCCCAGGATAGAGTCCCACGTCGGGCTCCCTGCATGGAGCCTGCTGCTCCCTCTGCCTGTGTCTCAGCTTCTCTCTCTGTGTCTCTCATGAATGAATAAATAAAATCTTTAAAAGTAAATAAATAAACCCAGACAATAACTCTACCTGGTTAGTATTATCATCATCCCCAATTTTCTACGGAGGAACCCAGAGAGACGGCTTCTGGTGTAGGGGGATTCCAATGTCTGCAGCATATGGTTGCAGGTTTTATTTCCATTGTACCAGGTGAGAAACACTATGGTAGAGATAAAAGATTTTAGGATATTTACTTTTCATTCTATATAATTACCAAAAAAATAAACACACAAGGAAGGTTTTAAAGGAATTTTTATTGTATGGGGGAGCACAGATCAGCCCAATATGACCAATAAATTCTTTTAAATAGGCTGCTCCATAGCCACAGACATAGGTCACTTTATCAGACAATTACCTGACTGTCCAACAAAACCACCTTCTTAAACATTCCAATATGTTGTTAAGAAAAAGATATGAAGTGTGATGTTAAGTATTAAAATACTTAAAAGCATGCCTGCACTTCTTTGGTGAATGGACGTGCCATTAATGAAGGTATATAAACTTCAGAAAATAAGAGCAGAGTGTGTGAGGAGAGATTTACTTCAAGTGAAATCCTCTGCCCTCAAAGGGTTAAATGTTAACAAAGTTAAAAAGCAGAAATCAGGCTCCTATTAGTCTTGAACACTAATCTTGTTGACGGTTGAAGTGTTTCCTTATTTTATCCATATTTATTATATTGAAGGTGGGTTATATGGTGGTGACTAATGACCAAACATCTGGACCTAGTGACCCTTAAAATTCTCCAGCCATTGCTGTTCACAATTAAATACCACATGAACTAAAATGATATTTTGGCTTGACCAGGACAAATTAGTGTGGCAAAGCTAAAAAAACAGCTTTGCCTTTAGTCTTGAAGAAATCATAGAAAAATCTGAAAAATTTTTATAGGACTTGCATGTCTCGTAATCAACAGAACTAAGAAAACAAAATGAATATTTTCAGAAGAAAATGAGTATTTTGATGGGTTTATCATTGTGGATATGAAGAATTCGTTTTGGAAGTTTTACCTCCCAGAATTTTGATTGAGCTGTGGAAAATGGGATTACTTCGGGTTAAATAATTTGGCAAACCTCATTTCCAGAGTAATTAATATTATCTGCGGACAGATAACTAAAAAGAAGAGAAGGCAAATGTCATCATCATCATCTTAAGAATTATCCATGAAAGGTAGGTGAGTTTGTCCTCTCCCAGATTTCTACTGAGGATAGGAAGGAGAGACAGCATAGAATGATAGTGGCTGACATAGTAAAGATGGGATTGCCAGAAACACAAAGGAGAAGGTGTTACACAAGAATCTCCGAGTTTGTGTAAGTACCGAAGGGAAAGGCCTCAAAGAAAGTTCTATGTAGAGTCTACAAAGTTTGTCTCTTTTTGTCCCCTCTGGTGAGAAAAGGAGATGGGTTGCTCTGGGGAAAGGTTGGCAAAGGGGAGGAACTCAACCCCTCCAAATGAGTCCATGAAAGATGAAGCCTTCATGATTTGACTTTGATATTAAATTCAAATGCATCTTCTATTAGATTAAAAAAGACCTTTAAGCAGTATAAAGCCTTTGACAAAAAAAAAAAAAAAATCAGAGACCAAATCCACCAGCATGTCAACACACAGTCTCTTGATGAACCCATGTCTACCTTCTAAAATAAGAGCACTCATGGGACACCTGGGTGGCTCAGCAGTTGAGCGTCTGCCTTTGGCTCAGGTCATGATGCTGGAGTCCTGGGATCGAGTCCCACATCGGGCTCCCTGCAGGGAGCCTGCTTCTCCCTCTGCCTGTGTCTCTGCCTCTCTCTCTCTCTCTCTCTCTCTCTGTCTGTCATGAATAAATAAATAAAATCTTAAAAAAAAATAAAATAAGAGCACTCAAATACACACAAGACACAAACCAGCCATAATCGGCCCTCAACTATGTGACAGTCTGAGATGAACACTAAGAAGTTTTAGATGGAAGTAAAAGAATCATAGGGTACTCATATAAACCATATCTAATCTAAAGAAAAATATTGAGACACAACTACCCATGTTAAATATGAGAAAGATGGAAAGCTGCTCACCGCTATTAAAAGTGATGCCACAAAAAATTTAAGAACATAAAATGCAATATAAGATTAAATACACTTCTTAGAGAATTTATACAAGGTACTGAAAAATGTTTCCTTAAAGAGTACTTTGAAATCCAGAAGAAGTACATTAAGAAACATGAAACCAGTGAAACAAAAAATGTATCAAAAGAAGTCAAGGATGAGATAATGAAACAATGGAGTAATTTGAAAATTAGAGACTGTGAACGAAAGAAACAAATTGAAAATCAAAACCATATCATTATGGAATTAACAAAGAAGGCACTATTAGGAAATAATAAAATATGCATATTTAAAGCCTAAAATCATGTCATAAGAAGACAATGTTTCTAAGGTGGTTAGAAAAAAGATGTTTTTCTTTGGGTGCAGAACTAATTCTAAGCTTATAGAAAACAAATGTTCCTGAAATAAAAAGTGAATCATTAGGTAGCAAATAGCAAACAATCAAATATATAAAACAAGAATGACAGATTTTCAAAGATAAGTCTAGAGAAACTCAGTAGAATTAAGAGAGTAACTCAAGAAATCTTGTATCCCAAGATAAATCAAGTAGACAAACAAAAAGATATAGATGTATGTAGTAATTAAGATTCATCCAAGGGGATCCCTGGGTGGCTCAGCGGTTTAGCGCCTGCCTTTGGCCCAGGGCGCGATCCTGGAGTCCCGGATCGAATCCCACGTCGGGCTCCTGGTTCATGGAGCCTGCTTCTCCCTCTGCCTGTGTCTCTGCCTCTCTCTCTCTGTCTGTCTATCATAAATAAATAAATCTTAAAAAAAAAAAAGATTCATCCAAATATATGTGTAAATAAACACCATGGCACTGGAACAAAACTTTTTCTTTTAGAAATTTTTTAAAGAATATTTAAATAAGTAGTATATTTTAGATACATTGCAAAATGTGATATAGAATAAATAACACCAATGCAATAAAAGAGTATCCAGCACAAACACACACACGCATATTTACACATATGTGTGGGTAAATATGTATGTATGTAAATATATTTAATATTTGGAATAGAAAATATCAAAAATGAAACCATTACTTATGAAATAATATATGAGGTAGAGCTAAACTTGGACTCAGATGAAAAATTCAGAGCCTTATACATTAATCCTACTTAATTTGATACAAAATAAACATACAAGATAAAATTGTTTAATAGAACAAGACACAGACCACAAAAGAAACCCAAGAAAAGAATAAGGAAGGGTGCAAATAAAACTAAATAGCCATAAATTGGTGAAAAAGAAGGAATAAAGTGAAAAGCCACTTTTTAGATCAATTTACAATAAAGAAATAAAATTAAACAATTGTAGAAAACAAAAGTGACAGTACAAACATAGGCAATTTAAAGTTTTTTTTGCAAAGGTATAGGTAAGTAAATGCAAAAACCTAGAAAACATACATTTTCTATTAAAAAATCAATAGACATAAAAAAGCTAAAACCTTCACAAAACCCAAAATAACAAATAAATGTTCCATTTATTCACCATGGGAAAAAAAAATGGCCACAGAATCACGAGTTAATACTCTTTGCAGGGGATCCGTGGGTAGGTAGCTCAGTAGTTTAGCGCCGCCTTCCGCCCAGGATCCTGTAGTTCCCGGTTCGAGTTCCGCGTAAGGCTCCCTGCATGGAGCCTGCTTCTTCCTCTGCCTGTGTCTTTGCCTTTCTCTGTCTGTGTCTTTCATGAATCAATAAATAAAATCCTTAAAAAAAATACTCTTTGCAAAGTGTCAGGCTCAGACAATGACCAAGTAGCTTTTCTTTATCAATTCTTGAAGGGACTGACATGATGTAATCTCACTGAGTGTGTTCCATAACACAGAGACAAGAATGTAACTCCGCATCACTCTGACCATAAATCCCTATACAGTAATGCAGATTTAAAAAATGAAAGAAAACTTTGAATGCATGATAGGGTGTTATATAATTTCTCCCATAACCCACTATCAGTTTTCCAATAAGAGGATCACTTCTAAAGTATCCCTTATGGTCATCTGTCCTGCCTCTGGGCTTTAAGGTGTAGTGATAATTCAGGAGCCCTAAGTGTTTTTCACAGCCTGTGGCACTTCTTTCCAACACAGGGGGCTCAAACTTGTAACATCAAAAAATAAATCCCAAATAAGTCCCTTTTCCTTCTAGTAGTTTGCATTTGTAAATCACACACACACACACACACACACACACACACACACACACACATATCACTATTTATGAATATGTGAAACTGATAATTCTTGCATCAAGCTCCAAAGTCAATAAGTCAAATCGACAAGTGCTTGTTCAGTACTCATCCCTCCCTGTCTGAGTAGTTTACAATCTGTGGAGAACTAACTGGAGAACTTCTAGAAACGCTAAATACTCAAAAGGTATTTTTACCATAGAGATCATAAATAACAGAAGAATTGAGATGAGAGAAATATCGAATTATCAAAAGAGGTCAATATCTTTATAGGAGGAAATAATAAATTTCCAAAATTTTAAGTAACTGCCCCAAAGTAACTTTATTTTGACCAGGTAGTAAATCACACACGCAGAACAACCTGGTGGTAAGAAAAGCAAAGATTGTTCATGGGAAATAATTCCCAATTTTTGAAATGCGGTTATATTTTCCTGAATAAATGAGTTAAGCAGACACCATTTGTTGATAAGCATCATATGGGAGAACGGAGTGGTTTGCCATAGTCAGAAAGTAAATCAATCATAGGCCCGAAAATAGAATCCACATGTGCAGACTTGTAGAGCCAGTTGAGCCACCGGCCAACACTCTCTCATCACGCTGGATTAGCTCCGCTCCTGTCCAGGAGGAGACTGTTACTGGGGAGGCTGATTAGACCACGGAACCCAGTCCCAAGGGAACTGACGGACACACCATCTCACGCGCCCCTTAAAATAACTTCAGGACCTGGAGGGTATCATTTGGTACTAGGACGGAAATAAAGGGCATGCTTAGCCCGAGATATTTACCAAATCCACCCCACCTGACTCAGCCACATTAAGGAATTTTTGTTTGAGAAAACCATTTTTTTGAGGAAACCAATTTTTCTTTTTTGGGGGAGACCCATTATGAGCTGGCTTATGCAATATCATCATTAGAAAATAGTTCATTTTTACCAGGGAGATTTCTGTTTGTTTTGGTAGAATGGCATCAAAGTGTTGGTATACTGGGACTCCAGCAAGGGATGTGTTTTTCTTGTATTCCTAGGCTGTACTTCATTTATTTATTTATTTTCATTCATTCATTCTTCGCTTCTTTAATCAATGAACAAGCTAGTGCCCATTTTGTTCCCAGATGTGTCATAAAAGGAAAGAGGCAATTTCTACATCACAGTGGAGTGACAGAGACAGACTTGACCTATTCATGTGGACTCTTTCAGTTGCAGATAATGAAAACACCACTCAAATAAAACTGCGCATCAGCAAGAGTAGCTGAGATATCTGGGGTTTGAATGGCTTCTGCTAAAGCTAAGTCTAGGTGCTGGAATAGTGTTTTTAGGGTTTGCCCTCTTTCTCTTGACTTCTTGGTTGTTCTTTACTCCCTAATGTCTTTACTCACGTGCTTACAGGATGCTTAGCAGTCGTGATCTTAGAAAAAAGACATTTTCTTTTCAAGTGTCCGTATTAATTTCAGAGTGGAATCTGGTTTTTGCCACTTAGGTCATTGGTTTTCTTTAAGTTACTCAGTGTAGCCAGGGAAATGTAGTATTGTGATTGGCTTTGATCTGGATTGTGTGTCTCTCCTGCAAGCAGGACAGTGGAAGCAGTTCCCCCCAAAGCACAAGGACTAAAATGGGAAGAAATAATTTTTCAAAAATTGACAAGAAAGATAAAATATGTCCATTATGGACATTTAAAAGGATATGTATGTAACACAGGAATCATTGTAGAAACAGAGGTGAGCTTAATCAAGGAACAAAGGAAGTGATGTTCGACGTTCTAGAGGGTTGTGAAGGGTCAAGGGATGCTTAAAAGAGTAGATAAACTTTGACCTAAGTTTTAAAATATAAACAAGATGCTTAATTTTTGGACTAAAGTTGTAAGACCTGACAGCAAGAAGGGAGACCGGAGTTAAAATATAAAGATGCTAAACAACCTGGGAAGTTATCTGCTCTGAGCTCATCAAGTGGCAAACTTTACTCGCCGGGCAGATCAATCACTATACAACTGTGTCTAGATCATAGTAGTTGTTCAATAAAAGTTTGTCGAGTGAATAAAAGTTGAACAATTTCCAACCAAATTGGGAAGAATTAAGTGTAGAATTAGGGAGGAGTAGAATAAACACTTTTCTCCTTTGGGCATTAGCCAAGTACACGGATGCTTTTTGCAAAATTAAAAGGTAGAACTTGGCAGGATTTGAGATTTAGTGATACCACGTTCATTGCTGGACAAGCTTCTAGAAGAAAATGTGGATGATATAAGCAGTCTCTTACTTGTACTCTTCAACATCTAGCAAGACATTTAGGTATAGTTTTCTACTTGCAAGGAAAACAATCATTTTAGATGACACAGGATGTTGGGAGTGCCTAGGAGCTGTTCCGTGCTGTCAAACATTCATGAATGTCAAACACACATGTCCAAAAATTACCTGAGTTAATTTTTGCTCAATTAAAATTTTTTGCCTATGTTCTGAAGTCTTTTGACCACAAACTTTTACTGTCTTGTGTCTTTTTTCCCACCATCCTCACAGCTATTTCTAATTCTCTGTCAAGTCCTGAAGTTCATGATGTGACCCTAAGGGGAAATGACCTTGCAGCAATGGAGACTCTAGATCATGCTCCTTGCGGGCAGGTAGCAAAGCCTTACTTTCCACTGGTGGAAGAGATTTTAAATAATTCATATGTTTCCAATTGGAGTTTAATGAAAACTAAGTAAGTGTTGTTGGCTTTTTTTTTTTTTAAGATTTTATTTATTCAGGAGAGACACACAGAGAGAGAGACAGAGACAGAGACAGAGACAGAGACATAGGCAGAGGGAGAAGCAAGCTCCATGCAGGGAGCCAGTGTTGTTTTTGCTTGTATTATCCTTCCCTGTTACCAAGACACCTTGCCCTAATCTTACCTTGCCACAATGGGTGGGGAAAAGAAAATACAAAAGTAAGGAGGAGAGTACTCTGACCTCTTACATTTCAAGATTAAGCAATTTATATTTTTCCAAGAATGCTGTGGTGAATTAAGAACACATTTTCTTCAATATTTATTAATCATTTCCTATTCCATCCTATGTGACTATATTGTCCTCCTAAAATTATACTATTATGTACTTACTTATGTTATTTTAATTTTTAAAAAATACTTTATTTATTCATGAGAGACAGAGAGGCAGAGACACAGACAGAGGGAGAAGCAGGCTCCTTGCAGGGAGCCGGATGTAGGACTCGATCCCCAGACCCTGGAATCACTCCCTGAGCTGAAGGCAGATGCTCAACCGCTGACCCACCCAGGCATCTCATTTATTTATTTTATTTTTTTTCCATTTATTTATTTTAAAGACTGATTTATTCACTTAAGACAGAGCATAGGCATGAGGGGTGGAGGGAGATGGAGAGAATCTCAAGCTGACCTCGAGCTGAGCCCAAGCCTGTTACAGAACTCAACCTCATGACTCTGAGATCATGACCTGAGTGGAAACCAGGAGTTTGAGTCTCAACCCACTGTGCCACCCAGACATCCCAAATATACTACTATTTAATGTCCATTTTAAAGACAACCTATTTAAAGGTTATCTCTTATTGTTAGATATTTCCCAATATTCCATTAGATCTAATGTGAGCTTGATACAAGTATTTTCTCATTGAGCTTATGCAGAGAATCAGGAAATGGACCAAATAAATAAAAAAAAAAATACAATTCCTGACTTCTTTGTTTGGATCAGGCAAATGCTGTTAGACAATCAGCTATCTCAAGTCTCTAGGCAGGCAATACATGAAGAGAAATAGAAGCAGCAGGAGAATACACAGTGTTTGGAATTTAAGTGTCCTTCACAAGTTGAAGTGTATAGTCAGTGTACAAGGCAATATGCCCTGTGGTTACGGCACTGGGATTGAAAGTAATCCAAAATACAGCTGATTTCCAGTGTCACTATTTTTTAAATGAGTTTTTACTTTGGGAAAATCAGGTAAATTAGCTGAAATTCATTTTCTTTATCAGAAAAATTGAAACAAATTCTCAGGGCAATTGTGAGGATTAAATGAGAAAATGTATGTAAAATATACAATATATTATATGTAAAATATATTGGATCTTACATTATATAGGTGCTCTATAATTAATATTTTCTGAGAAATCTGCCTTTGAGGAACAGATTAGATCCCTGGTTATAACGAAATCAAATGAAGTTAATTATACATGTAAATAAACAAAATATTGGTTACAAGAACAGATACTCATAGATACTTTGAGAAGCACTTGGTGGCAGTGTTCCAGGACCTGAGTCCAGGGGACAGGAGATGAGGATATGAACTGTTCAGTCAAGAGGCCGGGGTACGTTTGATGTGGGGGTGAACACATTCATTGTCCCAGAGCAAGTCTAGCACACGTCAGATAAGCCTTTCACTGATCCCAAATGCAGCAGAATTATCTGGGGGGCTTTTAAAATGCAATTCCCATGCTCCACTTGGACTCCCTAGGCTATGGCTAGATAATCCGTATTTTTAGCTTATGATCCAGACATGCAGCCCAGTTTCGATGGTAGAGGTAATGCTCTTTATTCTGATCATGTGCTGTTCCCTGGGGTTGTGGCCTGGGTCCCCATGGGTCCCCGTGCCCATCTAGGACAGAGGGAGGACGAGCTGATCAGATGGGCAGCACAATGGCATTTCTTGTTATAAATTGGTAGTTGTCACTCTGGCCTATCCCGAGTTTACCATAAACTAGGTTGATATACGGTGTGTTGACCGAATAAAGTTCCGACACTTCTCAATGACAAAGACCAGACAATTCCTCTAGGGAACTGCCAAACTGTGAAACCTCTTAGAAAGTCACGTGACTGGCAAAACCCAGTCCTTCCTTCTTTTCAAAGGTCAACGGTGCTGGCCCAGGGACTGCCCTGTGCTATGGTCACCTCCCTCAGAGTCCGCAGGGCTGCTTGCTGTCCCGTGATTTCTTTCCTTCACAAACGACTGTGAGGAACTCCAGAAATGAATGTGCTTGGAAGAATATTAGAGGACACGCTCGCTGCCTTCTTTGTCCCCGCAGAGGTGTCTGTGTGGGAGCCAAGGGGTCAGCTGAGAAGCAGCACTTTGTGTCACAGGCTTAGCTCCGCTGCAGCAGGTCCCGGTGATCTGGCCAGAGGCTCCACGAGCACACTGCCTTACTTAGAAGAAAAAGAGGAATTATTCTCTCACTTGCTGTGTTTTTTTTTTTTTTTTTCCAACAAGGGACTCAAGACCATTAAATAATACTTAAAAATAATCCTGCTGCATCAGCAAGCAATCCCTGTGTTGTCAGCGCAAGGCTTTGGTGGACACATGATCATACAGCCTGGTGGGGTAAGTTCAGCGTCTTGCACTGACCACTGTAAGCAAGTCTCATGGTCTGTCCCCACCCCTGAATCCCTGCGATGAGGCTTACTGTGCGGAGAGTATCACTCCCTTCCCTTGTCCCCAAGCAAAAGACCATTGCTCTTGTGTTTAAATTGAAACCAGGCTCTTTGCTGCATGACAAAACCAACTCTTGAAACTAGCAAAATGTAAAAGTTGTGCCACTGGAAATATATTTTTGCCATAATCCCTTGCTAAGTTCCCTAAATTAACTTCGGTATTTCTGGTCTGACAGCATTATTTAAACTTCCCCCACCCAGTGCTTCTTGCAGAAGGGGTCAAGTCTCCGTCCTGTATTGTCTCATCCCAGTTCGAAGATGAAACTATTCTTAAAAAGTCTAGGAAGGCCTCTCTCATGAGCAAGTAAGGTGCCTACCGGCAGGCTGCCAACAGGCCCAGAGCCGCAGAGCAAAGCGACACAAGCTGGGCCTCCTAAAATTTCTTTCCCTTTTAAAACTTGTTCTAATGTTCAGTCTAATATGTTTTGGGAAGTGTCCCAAAAGGATGACTTTCTGTTGGCTCTGCACTCTTCTGAGACCTGAGTGAGGTTGTTACAAACCAGCTGCCAGGGAGCTGGGATGACGCATCGTGCCCACTGTGCAGGGCTGTGTAGGGAGTACACCTTGCCCCTGCTTCACTGGCTTCAGGGACTGCAGTTTGAGTTGTGATCGGTAGAATAAGGTCTAGGAGGTCCAAAGAGAAAATTAGTTCAAATCTGTTGCATGTTATGTTAGTGTGCAGGGTTTACATTTATAAATTGTGGTTTCATGAGAAGAAAAGAGAGGATTTTCAGAATAACATCATTGCATCTTTTGGTGCTGAGGAGGAAAGGATGTGTCCTGTGTGTGCATTTGCTTAGGCCCTTAACCTCCCAGTCATTCCAGGTCAATGCCAAGCATGCTAGGGGTGTCGAACAGTTTCCCTAGATCATGTGCTATCTTCACATGCTACGTTGATCCTAACAACCTAATGGGAAGGGCACTATTAGCTCTATTTCTTTTATTTTTAATTTTTATGTTTTTTAAAGATTTATTTATTTGATAGAGAGAGCACACAGGTGGGAGGGGCAAGGCGAGGGAGAGAGAATCTCAAGCAGACTCCACTCTGAGCATGGAGCCCGATGCAGGGCTCTACTTCAATACTCTGATGTTGTGACCTGAGCCAAAACCAAGAGTTAGTTGGTTAAACAATGTACCACCCAGGTGCCCTTTGAAAAAATTATTTATTTTACACAGAGAGAGTGCAAGAGAGTGTGGAGGTAGAGAGACAGAGGGAGAGAGAAAGAGAGAGACGGAGAGAACGAGAGAGAGAGAGGGAGAGAGAATCTCCACACCCAGTGCAGAGCCCAACATGGGACTTGATATCATGAACCCAAGATTGTGACCTGAGCCGAAATCAAAAATCAGAACTTAACCCATCCATGCACCCCTGGCCCTATTTGATAGACAAGGCAAAGGGAAATGAAATGATTTGTCCTGAGAGCTGAACTGATATTTGACTAATTCGGCTTTACTCCACTTTCTATGTTATCTCTAAACATGGTAAAGACCAGGTCTGAAATCAATAAATATTTTTCCAGAGAATTCGATGTCCCAAACTTTGGAATAGAGCCAATCTAATCTTTTTCCTTCAAGGTTGTTGATAGTAGGATATTTGCAAACTATAGATATTACAACATAAAACACAATTATTTCTCTCAGAATGTGAATGGAGGAAAATGACATTACTAATTTTCAGATGAATAAACAGACACTTGTACATCTTATTGATTAAATATGGAAATGCCTGCAGAAACTCACAAGTTTGGCAAAATTGAAGCAGAACTTCTTACAATGGAGTATCTCTTTTTCCATTATTAAAATATTTATTTAAATGTCAATTGAATCCAGATGCAGTTTATAACTCCTCTATTCATAAAATGAACTTGGCACCCAAATGCACTAACATATAGTGAAAGAAAAGAGAGTGTTGTAAATCTTTCAAAGTATTTCTAGTATTGAATTCATTTTAGTATAATTCAAATTTTCTATTTCTATTTTTAATCCTCATGATTTTAATAATCAACCAAAATTAGAGCTAAATTTAAAAATATATTCACAAACTCATTCACAACAATGTTAAGACCATCTAGTTATTTTCTACTATACCTGCGTAAGCAGGCACCTGGCGTTACCTACATATCTGTTCCTCTGATGCTGCCCTGATAATGGGACTCAAACACTACTTGAATGCAGACCAGGTGACAACTGGGAGAGAAAAAGGCAAGCTGACAGTAGACCAGGACCAGCAGGATGGTTTCATTGCCTTATTTTTCAAGAACACAGAGGTATTTGTCTACTTGTTTGAGGCTCTAGACATCTGTTAACACTATTTTTATCCAACTTTCTTTTGTCTCAAAATTCAACCTTCAAATTTGAAAGCAACTTTTGGATCTTCATAAAAATCAAGATTTTTTGAATTAAAAATGTTTAATTCAGAATGTGGCTTGATTTTTAAATTTCATTACCCATTCTACTAATGAATTCATCCCATATTGCAAAATATATGTGATTCTCTCATTAAAAATAATAGGAGAGAAATGCCTGGGTGGCTCAGTGGGTTAAGCATCTGACTCTTCCTTTTGGCTCTGATCATGATCTCAGGGTCCTTACAGTACAGTCTGCTTGTCCCTCACCCTCTGCTCTCTCTCTTTCTCTCTCTTTCTCTCCCCCCCCCAAAATAAATAAATAAAATCTTTTAAAAGAGTAATAGGAAATGCAACTTTAAAGCTATCATTAAATAATAATAGTTACCAAATGCTCTAAGTACATTACCTAATTTAAAGGTCACAGGAGCCTAGTAAGACAAATATTATTATCACAAGTTTACACTGAGAGAACTGAATCTCAGAGATGACATACACTTAAAAAGACTGACATCAATGTGATTTGCCCAAGGCCACTGAGGCAGAGTTGGGACAAAAATAACCTAAAATTAAAAAAAATAAGAATAATTTGGTGCTTTCTTTCATACAGAATTACAAAGAAGACCTAAAATATTTAATTAAAAGTCAAGAAATTAGAAAATATAAATAAATGGATCTAGCCTAGAGGTTTAAAAAATGGGATAAATACCCTATGAACTGAACAATATAAAATAGAATTCCCAAGGCTTAAAAGGTAAAAACAAACTTTTGAAGGTGCATCAAATATAGTGGAGAGAAAAAGGACAGTAAAATCCTCACATTTTTAGTGACATCAATTTCTTTTATAACAGTGACCTCCAAGGTGAAGAAGGTCTCTGTTATGATTGTACAAACAGTTCCAAGGACCAAAATCCATCCCTCTGTTTCTCACTGTTCCATCTCTTTGTGTCCTGCTGGATGTTGATAGAAGTTGATGAAGAGAACTGTCCCTAACTCTAGACTAACGTCACTGCCTTCAGTACCCTGGACCTGAGGACTGTGAAAAGCAAGGGGTCCGCATAGAGGAGAGAAGAGACACAGCAGATTCAAGTATTGGAGGTGAGGGGCCAGGAAATAGGGGTGAAATGTTAAAGTGGTAAAGTAAGGAGGGGCTATAGAACAATTGCTGGAGATTGAGAAGGATTTCATCTTTTTCTTTCCCCATGATTTATTCTCCTTCTCAACTTTACTCTTGGCCTCTTTCTTCTCTTCATTCCACTTCCTCTCTACAGCAACAGGAGAATCATGGAATGCTATGGCCGCTCTCAGCCCGATGGTGTTTGGGGAACAGTACATGCTCTTCTCAAGACTTGCCCCTCCTCACACCACTGTCTGTGCCACCATGTTTCTCTGCTCCCCACAGGCCTCTTCAAGGGGAGAAGCAGGAGGAAATGGTGCTGGGCAGGTGGTGGTGAGTTGCAATAGGCTTGTTAGGCATTGGTTGGATCATGTTATCCATCAGTTGGGGAAGGTAAATGATATAGTCTATAGTAACCAGAGAGTAAGCCCCACAGTTGGCCAGTTGAGGTAGCTGACAATAAGTAACAAATGTAGATGTGCAATGTACATATTAGTCAGAAATTGTCAAATATAGCTTATATATTACATATATACCTTTATATCACTAAGAGATAATACAAAATATAGGCATGCAAAAAAAGATTTTCTACTTATTGGCTAATGGACTAAGAAGGCATTTTTTTTTTTACAAGTATAAAGTATAATTCAGATGAAAAGTTTAGATACTTTCTTTTAAGCTGGAAACAGCCACAGTTATCAACTCCAGCTTATAGATAGGGAGTCTAATATTTAAAGTGTCTGAGGTATTTATCTGGGGTCACCAGGTATTACGTTTGCATAAATGAATTTCTTACTATGGCATTTTATTTTTACTTATATTAAAATTGAAATTAGGTTTCCTAGTTCCCCATTTATTATGGTCTATGGCACTCATCCAAGTGTCATGGTGTCATAGAAACACATCTCAAGGTAGATATATATACATGTATATATATGTGCATGGGATCTTTCAGCAGTTCTCCTGAGTCATATTTCTAACTGCTTCTATGGTGTTGCCACTGAACTGTCTTGCCACTGCATTCAATTTATCAAGTCCTAACTGCATCGTATCTCTCACAGATACTGTTATTCTTCTAGTCATCTGAATGAGACTAGAAATGTTGGAGTCATCTTTTATTCATTCTGCTCCTTCATCGTCTAATTATGATCTGTCCCCAAGGGTTATCATCCCTTCATCTTTGCCTCCCCTGCTTCATTCCCACAGCTACCCCATACTCAGGGCTTTCATCACTTTAGACTTAAATTCCTGATAGGCTCCCTTGCCTACACTCCATCATCCACCACTCTGGCCTTAGATCAGTGGCCCTTCAATATTCCCAGCCACTAACTAGTCCAAACACTTCTTCTGGAATTCTGAGTCTTTCTAATCTGTCTGTTATCTACGACAGTCTAACATTTAACCCTCAGCCTGAGGGAGGCCACTTTCCCTCCACGTTCCTACCCAAGTCACTTTATTTCTGCTTCCAAACTCTGTCTTGAATAATTTTCTCTTCCTTCCCTCTTATCTCTCCTCTTTTATTCAAACTATAACCATACTTGGAAGCTCAGCTCAAAATCCTTGTCTGTCGTCTTCAATGATTTGAAAAGTTCAGGATGATTTCTCTATTTCCTGAATTCATATGATGTTCAGCAGTATCATAGGCTTTGGGCCTCCATTGTACCCTTATTGGACATAACGTATTTACCTTATCAGAAGTGCTGTAAAACTGTCACCTGCACGTTCAATAGCATCAAAACAGTTGAAGACACATTAAAGGGATATTTTACCAACTGGCTGATTTGTTGAACATGCATTGCTGTTTTTTATAAGCAGACAGGATAAGCAGGCAGGCATCCCTCAGTATCAAATATCTCAAGGAAATGGGCGACTTCTTTAGATTTTACAAGTCTAATAATTTTGGCTTTACTTATATACTTATCCTGAGCCAAATATTCTGAATTTTATGCTGACAAGGGAAGTATCAGAATAGGAAACATCCCTTACTTTAAGGACTGGAGGTTCCCGTGCAGAATTATATATGGAAATTCTTTCCTATTTTAAAATGTAACTCTGATGTCTGATTTGCATCATCCTGTCTAATTGTGTATCAAAATTAATGAGCATCTGAATACATACGCATACCTGAATTTCTGCATATTTTTTTTTCATGTCAGTAGTATAATTTCACAAATCAAAAAGCTGAAAGGTACATAGATCCCAGTCAGGTGTCCTTGGGTTAAATAGAAAACATCTAATTTAAGTTTCTACTATTTCTACCACTTATTCAAAATCTTTGCAAGCAAAGGTAAAAAAGGAACAAGGTTTTCTAGTAAAATGAAACTGCATAAAATCCCCAGCAGTTCAAAACTTGGCATTCTGGACTTTTTCACGAATTACAACTGCAAGTTTAACAGCCAGCCTTGGGGACTTCAATGCACCAGGTAAGGGATATTGTTCCATAGAATAATTGCTCTCTAGGGAAAAGGCATTTCGGTGACTTTCATGTTATAAGGCAGCACGAGCCAGTGGGTCATTAATCATTAGTGAGTGTCACTGAAGAGTTTAAATATAATGAAAAGAGCCCAATGACATTAAATATCAGATGGAAAAAATTGTACAAATTTTCATGATAATCTGACTTACTGACACAAAAGTTCATGCCTATACATATATGCAAATATCAAGTTTAAAAGAAATATGATAAAAGCAACTTAATTTAATACATTGAACAAAAATTTATGTCTCCACAGCTGATTCTTTTGGGGTTATGTGTAGGAGAACAGCAGAGTAGATGGAAATGGGGCAATGCTTTAAGAGTCTGAAATTAAAATGTACCATCTCTTTGAGTTGCTAATTTTTTAAAGGTGAATATTTTAAATTTATTCATCTATCTAAGCATAAGGGAAGCAGCTTGTAGTTAAAATTAAGCATAAAAAATTAAAACATAAAATTAAAGATAAGAAGTAAATATGTAGTTAAAATTAAAATAAGGTAAAACATAATTAAAATAAGACAAATAAGTACTAATAGGAGAAAAAGAGGGCATTCTTTTTCCCCAAAAAACCCTACCTTAAAAAGAGCTAGGGTAGCTATGAACTATTTCTAGCCCTAAGTTTGTAGCAGCTAAGCAGAGAGAGAAATAGAATAAATTATCTCATGGGAAGTATAATAGAACGCCAGGAAAACAGTTTCTTGTTGCACTAAATTTTAAGAGTTTATCTCATAACTGACATTGTGCAGCATTGATTCAGTTAGTCTTCAGTTTCAAACAGCAGAAACCACCTCTGGGTAACTTGAGGAAATTTATTGAAAAGATGTGAGGGAGCTCTCAGAATCAAAGGGAAGGTTGAAAAACCAGGCTTGGACCCAAGAGGAACCAGGCTTCTTTGAGTCTCAGCAGCTGGAACAGTGTGACAGTCTTTCATGGGCAATAGCTCTTCAAGAGGCCACTTCCCTGCCATCCTGGGGTCTGTTCCTAGGACAAGGTGACTTGTGTCTCCATCACAGAAAGAATTTGACAGTTTCTCCCAGGCATGATCCTAACGAATTGGCCCAACTTTTCTGTCGCCCTTGCTTCTCCTAACAGGGATTTACCTGTGCCGGTCACCTGAGGAGCTGCAGCTGCTGTCCTTCTGCTGCCATCGGAGTCCCCCCCACCTCTTCCCACCATGTCAATGGCTAGTGGGCCTTGGCAGGTCAAGATTCATATGGTTCAGCAAAATAATTTGAGGGGAGAGAGAATATTGCACTGAAATGAGAATGAAATTTAATAATTCGGTAAGACTACAAATCACTTAGAGATACAGTTTCTCAGGAGAAAATGAAGCTCTTTGAAAAGGAATCTTAGTCTTCTCTCCTCCTCACCCCTACCCCCAGGCCAGAGTGCAGGAGGAAGGAGGGAGAGTCCACCTTCAGGGAGGAGAACGTAAAGAGCCGCCCCTAAAAAAGCAAAAAGGATATCAGACATTTTTAAACACATCTCCAAATCTGCAAGATATTCAGGATGTCAACACCCAAGAGAGTGTTGGCTGAGCTTGGGTGATGCACAAGCCTGTGGCTGCTGTATGGGGCAGCAGAAGGAGCCTGCAGGGACCTCAGGGCTTCCCTGGTGGGAGAGGAGGCATCCTAACTACCAATCTGTCTGAGGCTATGACAAAGTGAGGAGTGGCAATTCCCTAAAAGGGATCCGTGTTCTCGTAAATGAGGGGAAATGGGTTGCTGAGCCACCAATCCCAAATGGATCCCTGTCCTATACGAAGGGCGGCAGCAGCCACAACAGTAGCAGTATCTTATCTGACGTTCAGTGGGTGCTTACTATCTGCTAGACACCGGGATACGTGCTTTACACTTGTTCAGCCTCACAACCTCCCTATGATGCAGTACACTGATTTATAATTGTGATTTTAATGAATAATTTGCCAAAGACACCTAGATGGTCAGTGATGGAATGGGGATTTGAATCTGGCTTCAGGACTCAGAATCCCCATGGCCATGAAGATAAATGCAAAATCAGAGCTCCTTGAATACACTCTGTATATAATCAAATATATTGTGAAAATGTATGTTAAGTATGTTATTTTAAAAGCCCTGAAGTATCAAGATCATGCCAAAAACAAACTTAAATACATGCAGATGAAGGTCAACATTATTTCAGGAAGAATAAAGGTGATTTTTGTTGTTTGTTTTTTAGATAGAGAGTTTGTAACTGCTTCCTCTGTGTACTTTGATAAATGTAACTTTCTAGTCCAGGTATGTTAATTTAATTAATTATTTTTGTTTTGCTATTTGTATATTTAAAAAAAACACAAGAACAGTAAAATATCTGTTGCCAATAATTTTACAAAAATTCAGATATTCGCAATTTAAAAAGCAAAAGTTCCTTGTCACTCATGCCCAAATCTGCTAGTCCCATTCCCTAGATGAGAGTAGTAAGGTATAATTTTTTAAAATGCCCTTCTTCACAAAGAGCAAGCGGGCTGTTCAACTTCTGTGTCATATTTCTAGCCAACAATTAAAGACAAATGAAAGAGTGCTCTGTTAGGCAACAAGTATACTAAAGCCAAATAAAAGAGAAAGTTGTCAATTGAACTTTCATAGCACCAAATCCTATTTTCTCTGAGATAATGATCATGAAATCATTTAAGAGTTGCAAGGACAAGAAATTGGAGAAATACATTCCTCTACTATATTCCAGTTTCTCTCACTGCTCTCTATTCTTAGTCTTACCATTTTTGTTTTTGTTTTTGTTTTGTTTTAACTTTGTTGAGTTTAAGAACCATGGGAGAATTTGATAATAACTCTGAATCTTTTTTGTCTCCTCCTCTCGGGAAAAAAAATATTATATGTTTATAGATATACTTGCATGTATATATATATATACCTTCCACAGGCCTATAAATAATTTGGGAAGTTCATTGACACAGAAAGCCTTCTAAGTTCTATGATTAGACCTCTCATTTTAATTCGGTATTTTTTTATTTCTGAATTTACTCCTGGGAATGTGTACTGAGAGATTAAACCAGGAGCTCTGGCCATTATATGCCATGATTTCTGTGCTATACATATACATAACATATCCATATCCATATATATATGTAATATAACATATAAAATAATATATTATTTTGCTACAAATTCCTCAGGCTTCTCTACACATCTCAACTCTCCTAACTCATCTACTTTCCATTATGAAAAAGATGCAGGTGGAGGTACCCATATAGATGTGCATGGACTTAGAAGGATTAACATTTTCTCACGTCCAGGGAACACCAAAGTACCTTATCTTGAGGTTTACTCAAGTATTTTCTATGCCTGAACCACCTCACTTATAAAGTGGCTTTCCTCTAGCTACTCAAAACTCATTTCTCCCACTAAATCAATCTTAACATTTTATATTGCTTAATTCTCGAAACAAATCATTTGTTAGGTGTTTGATGATAAAATAACCAGCAGATCGCCATAGCAAATGAATTTTCTGAGAAAATATTTTATACAGATGTATTCTTCTGGATGGGGAGGATAATGAAGGGTCTGTTTTCATTTGTACTTTGGAGTGACCCTAACTTGAAAGGTGACCGTATCGGTATTACATTTAACTAGAAATTTGTTCTGCGGAGAAATCGAATGTCAAGAGCAGGGTAAATGCCCCCGCAGGGAGGGAAAGTTTCCTTAGGCAAAGCTCTGCCTCTAACACACAAATACCAAGAATATTTTGAATTGGCTCCTTTTAAAAAAAGATGACTAGGCAACCAAGACGTCTAGAGAGAGGCAGTGAAGAAACAACATCAAAATAAGAGAGCGAAGTAAACAATGAGAAAAATAAAGTTGACCCAAGAAGAAAGTAGAACCAAGAAGAGTCACGAAATTTTGGGGGTTCAGTTAAAAAAATTAGGTCCCCTCATTCAAAACTCATCAAAGATTTCAAGATAGCCACAGCCGAGTGTTAAACCAAGAGCGGCTCTGAGCCCAAGGCTCCGTGAGGCTTCCCACATCCCACGCTTGCAGCAGGCCTTCCCCTCTTGGAACAGGGAAGCCAACCTGAATACATCTGTATAAATTACCCTTGGAGAGATTGGAAACGATAATCATTTCCACAGTGTAAGAATAAGACAAAAAGAAAGAAAAGAGCAAAGGGAAAACAAGAAAGAACTCATGAAGTTTAAATACATTTAAAGACATGTCAGAGTTCTCCTTCAGGCCTTAAATTTGGCTCAAATGTGCTAATTGGCTTTATCTTCAGGGTTGGCCTTTGCAAAGCCAAAACGGTGAATATGATATTTCTGAGTTTGTGTCTGGAGGGTGATTGGATTCCCATGAAATCTCATGGCCCATATCAATGTCAATAAAAGAAACAGGCCACGTCATTAACATTTACTTTACGTATCCGAATACTGACCTTCCTCCCAGTCAAGGATTCCTGTGTGTTTCACATATTGCAATTCTTCTAGGAATTGAAGTATTTGGGGCCCCTGGTGCCTCAGTCGTTTGCCTTGCCACTGAGCATCCACCCCTGCTTGGGGCTCAGGCCATGATCTCAGGGTCCTGAGATCAAGCCCCAGTGTGGCCTCGGCACTCAGTGTGGATTCCGCTTGTTCCTCTCCTTCTGCTCCCCCCTTTGCTCTCTCTCTCTCTTATAAATAAATACAATTTTTTTAAAAGTATAAATATTTATTATTGTGAGCGAACAACTCTTCCTTATTAATGATAACTATCAATTAGAATTTTTATCCCCCAAAGGAGTTATTTTCCAAGATTTAAAGAGAGAAGTGAATTTGAATATTGAATGCAAATCTATAGTCGGAATCTGTGGAAATCTGAGGTTATAGTACAGAATGTACTATATTATGTACAGAATGTACTGTATATAGTAGAGAGAGTACACATATTATAAATACCACAAGCAATTGTATATATTTATCTTACTGGAAACTCACTACAATACTTTGAGGTAAGTAGAGATCGTTGTGTGCACTAGATACTTGAAACCACTGAGGCTCACAGAAGGCAGATTTGACCAAGGTCACCCAGGGTGTAAATGGAGGCAAATGGAACCAAAGCAAATTTTGTTGCTCCAAACCCACTGCTACTTACTTCATACCATCCTATCTTTTCAAAATTGTGGATAACTCATGTCAAAGGTTATCTTTATAAATAAAGCTTAATTATTCTTCTTTGAATAATCAAAAAGGGGGATATACTCTTCTTTTTAAGGATTTATTTATTTTAGAGAGTCAGGGAGAGAACCAACACCAGCCGGAGGGACAGAGGGAGAAGGAGAGACTCTCAGCAGACGTGGGGCTCCACTCGGGGCTCATGACCCTGAGATCACAACCTGAGCTGAAACCAAGAGTGAGACGTAATGGATTCCCCAGTCAGGCACCCCAAGGGAGATATACTTTTAAGGAAAGCATAACATTTGTAGTAAATGAACCATTGGGCCAAACATTTTTACTGTCGAAAGACTCCTGAAAAGATTGTTTCAAATGGGCTCCATGGTACACTGAAATGGTCAGGATGAGGGTATGCGGGCCAATCTGGAAGCAGGAAGCATGCCGGGGTACCCTCTCTGCTTTATTCAGAGAAGATGGAGTTTTATCTGCCTGAAATAGCAGGCGAATACATAAACTAGCTTCTGAAGGAAGAAATTCATGGCAAAAAAAAAAAAAAAGTCAGGAAAGAAAAGGAAAGGAAAATAAATGAAAACCAGCAACACCACTTAATTATTGTTAGTAAAACTCAAGTGCAGTGTTTTATCTAGCAATGGAACAACCAAAAATTTTACCCTTGGTTCAACGATCCCCTTCCGTATAGATCTTTCTGTGATAGCACGCTGCCTATGATTTTAATGATAAACTTCTTTTTGCTCATCTAGTTACCTGAAGAATATTATTTCTTTCACACTGATGCTGATTATAGTGTATTACATACCAGTATTATTTTTTTAAGTAAACCATAAGCCTGGACTTGGGTATAACAGGATTTTTAAAAATGCATTTTCAAATATCCCAGGCTTTCCTAACATCATCATTTCCGCAGTTCCTATTGTTACAAGTTCTCAACAATTCCACTTTCTTTTATACACAGATATCATGATCACGAATCCCCAGGAAAAAAAGTCCCATTTTACATAGTTAACTTTGTGTAAAGCCAGATTTATTTATAAGTCCATAAATCATGCATTTGCACCTGCATAAAAAAAATGCTTCATTGTCCAAATGATTTGTTCTTGCCAAGATGATGTTTAATAGAGCCAAACCCAGCAAAATTGTGGTGTTTTCTATTCGTTTCCTCTGTTTGAAGCTTCCCCCATGCTTTGCTGAGCCTGCATCCTCCTATCACATTAATAACACTAGCTATCATTTATTATACTCCTCTTGTGCACCAGGCATTTTACATATGCTATCGGTGAAACTCTACACAACTCTGTAAGGCATTTATTAGTTTCCATATTTTTTGGATGAAGAAAGTGTGGTTTAAGAGATTGAAGCAGTGAGCCACATTGATAATCTCTATGATTTCATAGCTACTTTGTCACTTCACCTTCCAGAAGACCTTCTCTCCAGGCCTTGAAGGGAAACTCGAGATAAAATTCGATACTCCCTTTAAAGAAGCAACTTTGTCTCAAGAATAAAACTACCTAGACCTATTTTGGAAATTAATTTGATCATATATGAAGGAATTGCCAAATATTGGGTTTATTCATTCATCTTCTCAGATTTTTAAATCTTCTCTGACTTTTGATACTTTTCATATCTCCATGAGTAAAATTTTGTCAATAATATATCAAAATTTCATGATTAGAAAATAACACTTTCAAACATTTTCACTTTGTATAGTTTTGTAGAAGAAATATTTTTCTTTGTAAAAATATCACTTGTAGATACTGATGGGTTTATGTATGGGGATTATTAACTATATTATTAGTGATAATGTTTTAAGTCCTTCAAATGCTCATTTCCCTCCCCATGCTAAAGATCTGCATGTCAGCCAAAGTGTTCACATTTTTAGTGTCAAATCCACTGTTAGATTTTATTTACTTTGACTATGTTCTAAAAATCAAGAATTATTTCAATGAAAAAAGAGCTTATGGTTTTAGCTTTAATGATGTTATGAGTTGTTTCAGTATTTAATATTTACATTGGGGAAACAAATGCATTATCTACTTTTCCAAAGATGGATAAGCCAAGAAAAAAAGAGCACTGGAAGACACAGAAAGAGGGTAGTTATTGGGGAGAGGGTGCTACAGGTCTACAGGGTGAATATAAATGGCTAAAATGATCAATTACTTATTTAGGGGATAATTATATATTGGCATCTATTATTTTATAGACAAATCTTCTATTTTATTGTCATATACATTAATGTTCCAGGTCCATTTCAATTTTTTTATTTTATTTTGCTTTTTTTAAGCTTGGGGTGTGGTTCTATAACGTGCGTCTTAAGTAGCAGAGGTTAAAAAAGAAAATATCAAAAAAATAAAAATAAAAAAAATAAAAAATAAAATATCCCAAGGATTTCTCCTGGTCACAGTATGTAAGGATGGACCACACCATAATTCATAGGCTACTGGAGTAACATGTGCTTCCCTATTCTAGTTTAAGCACTTTGTTCCAAACTGTCCCCATGAAACTAAGGTAATTCTTTAAACTATTGGTAAGTCTTAAATGTTTCATAGTTAGATTTTTTTATTTTCTTTTTAAAACTCAAGTAAATGGATGAATTCCTTTCATTGGAAAAGTCACTTTCTTTGCCCCCCTCCATTAAAAAAAATTCTTTTTTTTTTTTTTTTAAATTCTAAAGGAGAAGCTTTTCTATATAAGAACTTATTTAAATTTGTCACCAAGTTTTATATGCTTCCATTTTAACCTTCTGGTTAAGTACAGCCACATTTTATCAATTACAGAGATACACGCAGAATAGTTTATGAGAGACACTATGGTATTGTAAAAAGTGTTCTGGACTTTGAATCAGGAAAACAGATTTCTAGGTCGTATTTGCCAGTGAGTGGCTGTGCTGGCTGCGGCAAGTCACTGCGGTGACGACAGTCTGCTTTCTGATCTGTGAAGCGCAGTGCACTGGGTAAATGACACAACATCCAACCCTTGGAGCTCCAGTAGACTCTGGAGTCTATCCTTTCCCGTCCCGGCTGGGAAATGGAAATGTTGGAGAATGATGGAAGAAGCCCTTCAAGTATAAAACACTTTCTTCTTTCTTTCTTTCTTTCTTTCTTTCTTTCTTTCTTTCTTTCTTTCTTTCTTTCTTTCTTTCATTGCTTAAGTAAAAACTGGTATGGTGGTCTTCAGAAGGAATTTCTCTCTCTCTCTCTCTCTCTCTCTCTCAGTCTCTCTATAAACTTTAGACATTAAATAAATTCACCATGTGTGTGTTCTTTGGCGAACTGGTAACTATTAATTTAATGTGACATTTCCTTCTTAGTTTTCTTCCTAGAGAAAAGAAATCAAATTTAAAATTAAACATTATAACCCTTATTATTTCATTCTCTGTAACTGCATAAAATGGTTTAAAATGAGATTAGTATGTATTTGAGAGAGAAATTTGCAGGTTAACCTTCTTGATATTAGTTAATTACAACCTTCTGTGAGCCTATAGTAACCTTATTTCCAGGGTTAGAGCCAGTTTTTTGCATTAGTTCTTCCAAAGGGACCACATGTCAAATATCCTTGGAACAGGGTACAATTTAAATTACTGGTGGTCTACTAGTTATTTTCAGTCTAGGAGAACAAACACCAGATGTATTATAGACAGACTTTAAAGGGCATTATAAAGGCAAGGGGAGAATGTTCTATTTCTCAAGTTGTGGGATCCACCCATTGTTGTTTTGTATAATAATCTCAGTCTGGAAGAATTCAATTCATTTTTATCATCATACTCTTTGAAATTATTCCATGAATGAAGAGTCTATGCACAAAGCAACCTCATATAAATAAGCAAGACATAATTCAGTATCTATCCCTAGCAAGAGACTTGGAATTTGCATGCCTGATCTAAAGAGAGAGATTGATGATGCACAGTGTGGCAAATCTTATTTAAATTTACTTGATAATGCCCTGTGGTTTTGTTCGAAAATAAAATGTTTACTGATTCAAGAAACAGTTTAGAAAGATTGTCTGCAAAATGAATCTGCTTAATTAAGGGTGAAACAAGCTTTAAAGCCCAAATCATTTTTGTTCTCTGTGGGGCAAGGTTTTCCTGGGGATTTTGCTGATTTTTCCAGCTTCTCCTTTATAATCCCCTGTCCATTTCCCTTCCCTGATCTCCAGCCATACACTGCCTTCAGGGTGACACTGACACTCAGCACAGCCATTAACCATGATTTTGCTAACTGCTCAGTGAGGCCTGGTGTGAATTGATGGCCACCGTCGCCAGCTGTGCAAAGCCTTTGATCTTTATTTACATTTTGATTTCGTGTTTTGGTGCTGGTGGAGATTTTCTAGCCAACACTGGTTAAATGGATTTAAAATTCCGTACAGGATTCTTTTTAGCCACTATCTAATTAGTGGAAGCCTTTTACGAACCTTTTCAATATAGAGCTAGAGCACAGTGCAGTAACTCCAGCTTATTTTTCCCGCCCATAAAGAAATATATATACACTACGTTTTAAGGTAAACGCATTTCTTATTGCACCTTGGCTATTTCCTAACCCCTCTTAGTATTTCCAGCGAGAGTAATTTAAATAAAAGTCCTTACCATTTGTACCATTTCATAAACTTCACTAAACAACACACATAGTATAATTCACTGGAAAAATTTTTGCATTTTTTATATAACAAAGAAATGCACATCTTTAAGGCATTACTTAGGGAGATCGAGATCAGTCTGGACATTTTAATAAAAGTATCTACCTGTCAATATGTATATTTTAAACTTTTTAAAAATCAGAAGTAGGGGTTGCAGGAATTATCTTATAAGCATGGGTAAATGCGTTATCATTTAAATCTGGAAATTTTAAGTATTCTCATGTATTTTGAAGCAAAGCACATATATAAATATTGCAATAAGTGGAGCAATTTGTACATCGATTGCTATGTTATAAGGGATCAAAGAATTACATGGAGCCAAAGAATATTTAGAAGAGAATGGTATTTCTTTAGACATAAATAAATTTCAAAACATAGACTCTATAATGTTTAACTTGGTTCTTAATGGAAATATGTTGTTTTCATGAGATGAGATCCTGAGATAATCCAGAAGTTCTTTATAAGAAATCTAGAAAGAGCCAACTCTATAGCAACCCGCTGGTCACCTAATGAAATATTTTGAATGATTCAATCTGATGTAATGAGAGGTCTCTAAAAATTTTGGAGATGTAAATGTTCTTTTTTGTCCTTTGAAAGCTTACTATCTGGCACTTTCAAAAACATTTGAAGTGGATGACCACTGTTGACTGAAATGTGGAGCTAGAGCTTTCCTGAAAACATGTGTTTGTTCAAATATAATATACAAGTCTTTTCTTCTGGAAAGGCCTTTCAGCAGGAACTCTCTCAAAGGTTATCGCTTTTTGTGCTGTTATTCCTTAGGGCCAACAGTCATGTCTGCACTTGTAAAAGCTGATTAGTGCCTTGAGTTTTGTTGTTGTTGTTTGCTTACTCTACATATTATCTGCGAGGTGGATATAATTATCCCCATTTGCAGACAAGGAAGTGAAACTCAGAATACTGCGTCCAAGCACACTGTAAGTGAACCGTGCATGTTAAGGACACTGCTAATGGGCTTCTTGGAACTGGAATGTAGGTTAGACAAGTTCTAACTCAAGAAAGTAACTTAGCAGAGTTCTATAGGACAGACCTCAGATTTAGTAGAAAACTTTAAAAATATGTGTCTTTTATTCATAAAATATCTATCGTTTATTTTTTTAACATTCACATTTTGTTCATTTATGTGTCCCCCACTGAAAATACAGGGATGATTAATACAGACCTTGCCCTTAAGGCTTTAAGAAGAGCCTAAGATGGGAGAGAGAGAGAGAGAAAGAGAGAGAGAGAGAGATACACTGTAGATAAAACCATGTGACAAATATTATAATCCGTGCATGGTACACATGAGGAGGGAGAAACTATTGTCTGGTGAAGACAGAGAAGATAGTTCAATGGAGGGTGCTAGGCTGTAACATAGAATGATAAAGGATAATCATAAGCCGGGTGAACTGGATAAGTAAGTATATCCCAGGAAGAGAGGACACTCCATGGACATGCACATGCAAAGTGTGAAGTGCATTTATAAAGCTTGCCTTTAATTCTGACTAGCTTTGGCATTGTTGCATAGAGTAGAGGAATTTGTCAGAAGATGAGACTGGAGATTTTGCTTACAGCTGGGTTGGGAAGGTGCTTGTATCCCAGACTCTGGAAAGTCATCAGTTCCTCAGACAAAGAGATAACATGGTCACATTTTTTTTTTTTTAACATGGTCACATTTCAAGATCGTTCTGGTGTAGGATAAATTTGAGGATGCATAATGAAGACAATGAAGAAATGTAGAAGAGTATTAGAGTAGGACAAGAAGCAACTGATGAGAATGTAAACTAAGTAATAATGAAAAGGAAAGTAATAAAAATTACTTGAACAATGTATGAATGGGTAGGTACTAGGGACAGATTTAATAGAAGAATATTTAAAAAAAAAAGTTGAAACAACTGGTGTTTCTTCTGTAGAAATGTCCCCTAACAGAGAGAAGTAGGAAAGGCAGTAAGAATGTGTGAAGAAACTTTGTACTCCGTTTTGGACATTGGGAGGACTTTCAAAATATCCACATAGATGGTGCCCAGTCGCAGTGAACCTGAATCTAGATCTCAGGGGCAGTTAAGGAGGTGTCATAAGAGCATTGTAGGCAATGGGACTGTATGGAAAGCAAAAATATAGTTATTATGCCTGTAATAACAACAACATGATAAAGATAAACAGGTGCCATCTGTCAGATTCAGTTCTTCAGAGGCAGACTCTGAGACAAGGATGCAGGTATGAGTGATTTATTAAGGAGGCACCCTAGGGGAACATGGCAAAGGAGGGGGAAGGCAAGGCAGGGAAAGAAAATAAGCCAAACAACAGAGTGATCACAAAGTCCTGCAAAGAGTTGCTTTCTCCTGCAGGGGATCTTTGGTTGATTGGTTGATTGATTGATTGATTGATTTTAAGCGATCTCTATACCCAACATAGGGCTTGAACTCATGACCCCAAGATCAGGAGTCACATACTCTCTTGACAGAGCCAGCCAGGCACCCCTGTAGGGGGACTTTGAAGTTTAAATCCTGCTTCATGGTTGTTCTCTCAAGCAAGCAAACCTTGGTTGCTCATAGGCCATTCCAGAGGACTAAACTTCCCAAGCCCTAGCAGTCACCTCAGAAAGAGTTACAGGAGCTGGATATTGAAAGTAAAATCATCCAGTGGGGAGGCAGATAAAAGGGCAAACACTGGATGGGGCAGCAGCATCATCCCCACTATCATCTATCCCAGTGCTTATTTTAGGATTTGTTGGTAGAATATTAGGCACTATTTGATATGAGAAGGAGCATGAAATGGCTGAAAAACTCTGGAAGAGGAATGAAGAGACTTGGCTTTTAGTCTCAGCCCAAAGTAATGGGATTGGCAAGTGTTTTGAAGTCTCTACAGTACCGTTTTCTATCTGTTAAATGGACAAAACAATATTTGTCTTGTTGCCTGGGAAGTAATTTGCTGTAATGAACAACAACAACAACAAAAAAAAGCAAGAAAAATTTCACACTTGATCTTGGCCAAAAGGCCGAGAAGCGATAAAGCAAGAAAAATTTCAAATCCGAGCTGAAGAATCTTTCTCAAATCTTCTTTTTTGAAGTGTTGTGACTGTTAAAAGATAGCCATCTTTCATAAACTTTATATAAATGCCAGGTGCTGTGATCAAGGCCTCTTCCAAATATATTATCAATGCAAGTGTGATTTAAGAACCAGAGAGAAATCAGCTTTATAAGTAATGATTAAAATGTTTTGCTTGGGGAAAAAAAAAAATGTTTCTCTTGGGACACCTGGGTGGCTCATTTGGTTAAGCGTCTGCCTTCTGCTCAGGTCATGATCCCGGGGTCCTGGGCTCAAGCCCCTCATCGGGCTCCCTGCTGAGCAGGGAGCCTGCTTTCCCCTCTGTCTCTGCCCCTCCCCACTGCTTATGCTTTCTCTCTCTCTCTCTCTCTCTCTTTCAAATAAATAAAAGATTTAAAAATAAATAGATAACATGTTTCTCTTGAACATAAATTCCCATTGTTAAAACTGAGAACAAAAATTTTTTTCTGCCATCAGACAGCTAAAAAATTCACAAAAACAAATTCAATGTTCTATTTTGTTCATGATCAAAAGTTCTTTTCATTGTTAAAATTCCTCTTTTCATCGTTCTTCTGTGGATGCGGATTGGCTAGGTTTTTGTTTTTGTTTTTTAGATTTTATTTATTTGAGAGAGAGCATGTCAGCATGAATGAGGGGAGGGGCAGAGGAAGAGGGAGAAGCAGGCTGCCTGCTGAGCAGGGAGTCCCAAGGCAGATCTATGGGGGGCTCTATCTCAGGACCCTGAGACCCTTGAGACCCTTGAGACCCTTGAGACCATGCCCTGAGTCGAAGGCAGGAATTTAATGGCTGAGCCACCCAGGGCCCTGGACTGGCTAGGTTTACAGGTGCTTAAGAGCTGTGTGATTTTAAGGCATTCATTTGACACCTCTGAGTCTCAGTTTATTCATCAGCGAAATGGTAGATGATATATATTTCGTTGGGTTGTTTGAATTATTAAATGGGCAAAGTGTTTTGAGCAATTTATGGCACATGAAAAGAGTTCTACAGTTGTGTGTGTAAACCTACATATATATAAAATAAAACGTGTGTTAACTTTTTTTGTATACCAGATAATTATAACTGTCAGGGCTATAGAAGGAGTTCAACAAATGCATGTTAAATGAATGGCTTAATTTTATCCTATGATTTAAAATAAGGCTTTAAAATAAGGAAAATAATTAAAGAATTAAAAATTAAAAATATTATCTGTTCTCTTCTGCTCCTCAAAATGACTACTGCATACTGAGCCTAGAAAAATTTAATTACTTGTGTGATCACGAATGTCTCCAGTGGATTATACAATTTATACAGTTTATTTTTTATAAAAATGAGATTCAGCATTTTGTTTTTATTTTATATGTCACATACAGGATGAAATAGTTAAAATATCAGTTATTAACAAAGCAGATTTTTTTATACACAAGATGGTATTGGACCAAATAGCCAACATATTTTAGTTAACAAGATGGCTCAGGGTATGTCAATCAAATTAGAACAATTTACAAGACTAAAAATTTTACATGAACATGGTTAAAAGAAATCCTTTTAAGGTGTTTTACTGTGTAATATACTATTTATGAAATGTTTCACTTTGTAAATGTCATAATTTTTTTATTTGGTAGGATCTAAAGTTCTGCTCAGCATGTGATGGTTCACTCTCTATATCAATAGGTAAGACCTAAGGCATAACCAGTGGTCCAGCCTTACACGGAGTAGTTGGCTATGTGTGTCTCTCAAAATATCGAAGTTCTGCACTTGCTTCTAGACCAATTAAATTCTGGCAGCTATAATTAATTTCACAAAATCTACTAACAATCTTAGAGAATGATTTAATCATAGAATGGGTCAGAATACCTAAAGGCAGCATTAAATACTGTTGGTGTTAAGCCTATCATAAGAAAATGCTTGCAACACGGAAGGAGCATGGAGAGGAAGACAGCTGGACCATATCACGTTCTGCTCATCCAACTTGACCATGGGTGACCAGGGATTTCAAAGCCAATGCTTTCTTATAAATGCCTTATTCCCCTACATCACCCAGCTCATTGTTTAGTCTAATATACTTTCTGCTTAGCTAGTTCCATTCAGGATTTCCTAGTTCCTTCCCATTTGGCTTTGGCAACGCATTCTTGTGAATGGGTGGCATTCTGAAAAGTTTCCATTTTTCTCCTTGAGAAAGAATGTGAAACATAGACCTATTCTAATTTTTATTCAATGGGATTCCGTTTAGTAAGCCTTTCCTAAGAAAATAATATAATGCTGTTAATAATAGTAGTAGCTGCGATTTATTGAGTACTTACTATGTGCCCAGGCACTATGGGGAACACCCTACATTCATTATTTTATTTAACACTTAAAACAGTCATGAAGGGAAAATACTAATATCATGACCATTCTATAGATGAAGAATTGAAGCATGGAAATGGTAAGTAGCTTACTTACAGGTAATGGCAAGTACCTGTAAAACCAGGTACCAGGTACAAGTACCTGGTAAAACCAGGTTTTAAGCCTTCTAAAGTGGACTCCAAGGACCGGGCACTTGTGGTAAGTACTCCAAAAGATGTAGATAAACATCTCATGAGCTTTTCGGGGCTTATGATAAACTCATACATTGAATGAGTAATAAAGTGTCCAATTAAAAACTGCATTTTTTGTAGCTGCTACAGGCAAATGGAGGGAATCAAAAGAAAACTGGGGATCGGGAATCCTCAAAGAAGGTGGTCAGGACTTTGCTTTTTTAGAATAAAAAAAAAGAGATCAGTAATTAAGGTAGGCACACTTGTGCGAAAGAACAAGATAGATAGAAGGAAGGAGGCGGAAGCATTTCAAAGACACCAGGAAAAGAGCCCGAATCTTTCTGGGGGGGGCCAAAGCATCAATAGCAGACCGAAATTCATGAATACTTTCTTCTAGCCCAGTGGTTTTCAAGTGATTTCCTGGAGCTCTGCGATTCTTGGAGTCAAGTGACCCCATGCCCGCTTCAACTGAAAGTGCCCTGCATTTATCTGTGCGTCTGTGTATACAGATGTCCACCCTGGCAGACGGAGAGCGAGCTTCATGTGCCATCATAGCTCGTCACTTTCCTCTAACTACTTTTCTTGAAGAGTTACTATCCCTCATGACACCTTATATCTTCTTAAAGTTTACAATTCACAAGAATGGTTTTCATGACACATCTTTTGATCCTTCCCACAGCCTGGAGCATAGTAGGTGTTCAGTAAATAAATAAAAGGAGAGAAATCTATTGTGGGTATAAGCAGGGTCTCTTGCTCTCTTATTCCCCACTAATAAGATTTCCAACCTTTTGAAACTTGATTTTCTACTATTGCCTTTCTTCTCCCAGATTAGATCTGAAAATAAGGAAAATGTAGAGTACTGGGTCTCTTTCTCCCTGCTTGTAATTATTTCCTCCAATCAGGATGTAGTTTCAAGGGTGGCCAACACTGTCAATCACCCTCTACCCTCCTTTGAAACTCCTTGATTATGGGAAAGTGCTTTGCATGTAATCACTTCAATTACTCAGTAAAACTTCCTGTGTTCCTTCTGCTGTGTTTTAAATTTGGGTTTTTAAAGAGGCTTTGCTACTTTCTCCTCAGATTCATTTAAAAATATATTTGGAAGGAATAGAACAAAATGGCTTTTGAGTATGAGCACACATCTAGTTGTCCAAATTAGCTTGCCCAGCCTGGAGAGTCCATAGGATTGGAGCAGACAATAGGGATGGCAGAGGCATCAGAATGAGGAGCTTTTTTTGCTGAGGGCTAATCCAAGACTTCAGATTCCAGGGAGATTGCAAGCTGGGAACTTGGTAGCAGGCTGTTGCATTTGAAACCATTCATTTTGTCAGAAATTCCTCTGGCATGAAGTTCTGGGGTTACTTTATGGGCGATACACTTCTCTGGCCTTGAACTTTTTTTTTTTTAAAGCAAAAGTAAAAACAAAACCAAAATGAAAACAAATATAGCAACCACAGCAAAGGACCCTCTTTGCTGGACCTCCCAGTGCAGGGAATGATAGCTTCAAAAAGAGATTCTCTGTTGATCTTTGAGGGCTAGGACCTGCTCTTTGATATTATAGTCACTGTGTTGGTAAAGTCTGCAGAGGAAGCTGCTGGGTTCTGATCATGGGTGGTAGGGGGGTTTACAGGAGGAGGCGAGGACTCCCTTCCCAACTGACTCATCGACTGTAGTCCTTTCAGAATAATCAGTCACTCATGCCACATGATGGCAGGAATCAAAGATTTTTCCATGTAAGCCTAAGCACCCTTAGAAACTCAATTACGGGTGGTGTGATGAAGTCTTGATGGTTTTATATTCAGTGATATATCCTCCTCCTATATGAAGGTTCATTTGACTCTACCAGCATCATGTGAAAATAAACACACGCACTTATTAAGCACCTACTGTGTACTAAGAACTGTGCTGGTGATACTGAGATGAATGAGACCTGGCTTTGACCTCCAGGAGAACGTGGTTTAATGGAGAAAATTCTTCTAATAAAGTAGTTGGAATCCTCTTTCTACCTTATCCTAAACTTAGGCTCTCATTCCCAAGGAACTTTGTGGTAGAGCAAGAATCACATGCTACTTGAACTGCCAAGATTCTGCTCTCATGACAGTGTCTGTCTCCTATAACCTATTCTAGAGAAAAATCTCTGGGCTTTATGCTCCAGTGTCCTAGTTTCAATCAGCTTGATGGGAAAAGGCTAAAGGCAGAAGAATTCTGATTTTTTTAATGGACATCCAAAGATTAGTGAAAATTTAAGTGGGAAGAGATGAGATGGTGACACTGGGATTATAAAGGGGAAAAAACCCTAAGGAAACAAATTGGCAAAATGCTTTGTGTCATCAGTACTCTTTTATATTAATTCCTTTAGTTCCATCACCAAAAGGGAAAAGGAAGTTTACTTAACCCTCATTAATTATTTGTTAGGTTCTTTTTCTGTGATATTGTCCCCTTATTCTTTACAAAAATCCTGTGAACCAAGTACATCAATTTTATTTTATGGAGTCTCTCTCTATAAGGTGATGGCTGTTAACATAGGTTGTCACATTCCTGATGCCATAGTGAATAAGTGGTGGGTCATGTTCTAAATTTGCTTATCTCTTTCCTAAAACCATGTTATTTCCACTAGAAATGTGTATATTTTACCTCTATTTTACACATGAGAAACTACGTTTTAAGGAACTTATGTAACTGGTCTAGGTCAACATATCCAGGAAAGTAAGAAGAAAAATAGGAGAGCATCTTATTATTTTTTTTAACAAGTTTCTTTTTTAGAAGATTTTATTTATTTATTCATGAGAGACACACATGTAGAGAGAGACAAAGACATAGGCAGAGGGAGAAGCAGGCTCCATGCAGGGAGACCAACATGGGACTTGATCCCGGATCCCAGGATCACGCCCTGGGCTGAAGGCAGGTGCTCAACTGCTGAGCCACCCGAGCACTCAGGAGAGCATCTTAAAAGAATAATCGCCAATGCTTCCTGAACACGATGTGGGTCTCAGCTAATACAAGATTCTGAACCTGGTGATCTGAAAATGAAAATGTCATCAAAAACATTTTAAAGTTAAAAGGGTTGGCTAGTTAATATGGTGGTCGGTTAAACTGACTCTGAATTGTCCAAATATTCATTAAATGACCAAAAGGTAACAGAAAATAATTGAAAAGGTAGGTCAGGCGGGAGCTCATTCTGGAAATATAGCGTTAAAATCCTACTTGCTGTTCCCTCTGCCTGAAATTCCTTGTCCCACATTTTTCAAAACTATTTCGTTTTGATATTCTGGTCTTAGCTATATCTTGTCACTCCTCCCACGTAGTCTTCCGTAGCCCAATCTAGATTTTCCATCCTTACCTACCCCACCATTCCACTGCATCACCATGCTTAGGTTCTCCATAGCACTATCATCTGAAATAATCTCAGTCGTTATTTATTTGTCACTGTCTCTTCCCACCAAAATATCATCTCCACATCACCAGAGACCTTCATCTATCTTGTCACCAGTGTATCTTCAGAGCCTAGAGCTATTATTGGCAGAAAGTAGGCACTTGATACATTTTCATGGGAAGGAAAAGGAAGAAGGAATGAATGTAGATAATTCAACTGTATGTAGGTGGGTCTCTGGGCTAAATACTGAGGATTTGTAATTTCATGAGGCATGTTACCCCTCATGAAAGAAGTAAGCTCTGACAATAGGGCAGTTTTCTGAGGGAAGATATTTAGGCATAAGAACAAAATAAAGGACTACATTCTGGAGAGCAGCCGAAGGTACAATGTGAGGGACAAACTGCAGCAGTGGAAGAGATGACTAGAAGCACACGGTAAAGTTATCATGGAAACCGAGTGAGAAAAATGCTTCCTGGTAAACATTGTGGTGTTGGATGTAAAAATTAAAATGTAATTTGTGGGTTAATTTCAGACATCACCAAAAATATGTAGGACCTACTCAGATGCTAACTTATTAACTCTACTTGTAGTTCTATTCAAAGATGAGTAAGAAGTTAAAATTTTACAGTATTTTTGCCTTTGGCCCAAACATTCCTAAACTGTTCCTATGGTAGTATTTTTAAAACAAATTTGCATGTGCTTTTATGTCATATTTGTATAGTATAATGAATGTATAATAATAATAGAAAAAAGTATAGTCGTCTGTGGTACATCTGCACAGTTAAGTGGAATTCCTGTTCTCTACATCAGAACACAATATTTGGCCTGTTATATATTACCATCTTCCCCTGAAATCAGTGGCCCTATTTGGAGGTAAGTGTAACATTAGTGTTAGTTCAATAGCTGGAAAAGATTAGCAAAAATGAAAACAATATTTCTTTTGGCAGAAAATTAAAATTACATTTTAATTATTACCACTTAAATTTTATTTTAGTGAAACTTACACTTAATCTGTAACTCATGGGGTAATTATATACTTGGAAGTTTAGTCTTCAAATTTGTTTGAGTTTTGACTATTTTATCTCCAATGTCTTTGTTGTTATGATATATTCGATGGGAGGTAGAACATTGACTCCTCTTTGTTTTTATTTCAGGAGTTAAAGTAAAAAAAAAAAAAAAAGAATTTATAAAACAATTCTGTATTTTTTCCCCAGAAGTTATTTTCCTTCCTGTCATTAAACGCAATCAGTTTAAATTGTAGATCAATTTGAAAAATCCATATCCAATGTTTATGGGACTATAACACACTTGTACACACCTACACACACTTTTAACCACAGGAGCAGAAAATTAGGTTAATCATGAAGATAATTAATGCGCCACATTGATACGCCCTTGGGTAATCTATACTGAAAAAGTTTTTCATTCTCAAATCAAATATTTTGAGTCATTACACTTTAAAATGGGTTTTCCAGGAGAAATTCTTTTTTTATATCTTTTAAAAATATATATATATTTTTTTTTATTGAAGTTCGACTGGGAAAAATTAAAGAGCAGAAATTCTTAATGAATAGAGTCAAAATCTTTGTTTTTTTTTTTTTTTTTTTTTGAGTCAAAATCTTTGTAAGAAAAGCAAATGCAGTCTTGGGGAGACAACCTTTCAAGAATAATGATATTACACACTCAGTTACTTTAAGGACTATTTGTGAATTTACTACTTGTAATTTCTCTGCACACATTTTGAACGTATGAATGCATATTCATACAAGTGCATTCATTTTCATTAATATTGTCTTAATTTCTTTATAAGGAGATTAAAGAATGGTAATTTATTTTTTTTTATTTTTTTTAAGAATGGTAATTTAAATGCATTTCATTTCTATAAATATTATTCAAGACCTATCCATTGTTTTATTGTTTTGAAGTAGCCACAGTCTAAATGTCCTACACCTAAAGTCTGATAAGGCCACATAACACGAGGGTGATTTACTAATTATTACATAAATTCAAGACACAGGTGAAAACAAATTGAAGGCTTCAGGGTATGTGCCAGCATCGCCTTGCTCATATGCTTATCTTCATCTTGCTCCCTCATTTTCTTGACACATATTTACCTCAGTAAGATTCCTGATTGCACCTACCAGAATGAACAGAACTCAGGCTGCAGTAAATCTGTTTTAGAACTTTATTTTTAAAAAAAGGAATGGTAAATATATGACTGATAAATACTAAAGGAATTCATTATTTTACCAGTTAGCTGCAATCAGCTTTGCTCTGCTGCTTAGCTTTCAAGAGGTTATTTTTCTAGCTCATTTTAAGCTTTATTCTGAAATATGATTTTTCCCCCATAGGCACTCTGCCAAACCTTAATAAATTTAGTAAGGTCTGACAAGTCTGTTTATATTTTCGTGAACTATGAAGATCAGGGGTTCCTGGAGTAGATGTGAAAGGAGTGTGAGGTGTCATTTAGTTAATTTAAAACACATTATTGGACAGTTACTCTTGATCCTAATGGCATCATAATTAAATTTTATTCCAGTTGAAAAACAAGGTCTCCGGTTTTAAAGGTGGGTAAATATTTCAAAGGCTTTTCTTTGTGATTTATGGATACTTTTTGTTCTAGTTGTTTTTATTTTTATGTTCCAAATGCTTTTCTTTAACAATATGTATTTTTTCTAGTTACAGTGGATTTCAATTTTGAAAAAAAAATTCTATGGCCAGATATTTATCTTTAAATATTACATAATCAAATTATGTGTAAATATATGGGTTGACATAACCTCAGAAACATTAGCTAAAGAATGGATTACATGGGAAAATGACACTTCAAAATTACTGCATTTGTAAGGATTTATTATGTGGGAATAGTTTTACTACATTGTTTTAATACTGCTATAAAATATATTTATGTACATTTTATATTTTATTGTTCCTAAATATCTACAAAATATGTACGAGAAGTTTCACAAGGCTGCTTGAAGAAGTGATACTGGGTGGGCACTGAGAGACCGCACTGAACAAAATGTGGGGAAAGAAAATTTGCATCTGGACAGAAATAGTATGCTTTGCCCACCCCACACCCCAAGTACCCACCCCAGGGGGTTGTTATGAGGATTAAATGGCATGATGTTATAGAAAATTCTTTCCCAGTCCTGGACATATAATATCCTGTCAGTAGATGGCGGATTCTGCATTATGGGAATTGAATCCAGTTGACATCCCTTTAGTTTTTAGTGCAGGAACAGAGCTAAGCTGATTTCTATTCTGTGTAGACTGGGTCATGTTCCCGGTGTCCATTCTCCTCTGAACTTAGTGATTTAAGAGAGCATTTGAACAGAAGCAAGAGCTGAAGATGAGTAGTTGAAACAGGGGTGAAGTTCATCACTGGAAGTGGTACATTAATACTTCATGTATTTGAAAGAGAATAGTCTTATCGTCTTTAACTCAGAATCAGGACCAAATTCCTGAAAATTACAAGGTGGTAGATTTCAGATCAAAGTGGGGAAAGAAAATTTTAAAGAAGGAACATTGTCCAATGATGCAAATGCTTAACAGCAGAAAGAACCACCTAAAATGATAGTAAATTTCTTTGAAGAAATAAGAGAAGATGAAAGACTACTAGCTGAAGGTGGCACTTGGGGCAATGAGTTACTAGGATTTTAGAATCAGGTTTTATTTCAACACCCAAGGAACTTGTAACCACCAATAGGGTTCAGAAGAAATGGAAAATGTCATAAATGTACACAGGGCACAGGGCAGTCTTCAGTTATGATTAAGAGAAATGATGGATCCATACTGCCACTTACCGAATGGAGAAATCAATTATATTATTAAGGAAGAGATTTCTCCCCATTTTCCACATTTAATTCAAATTTAAATCAAAGGAAAACCTCTATCCTCTATTGTAAGCTGCTGTGCAGTAGTTTACTCTTTATTTTTTTTTGTCTTTTCTTTCTTCTTTTTTTTTTTCTTGATGGAGGTTAGTAACACAGGTTTGATTTCCAATCCTAGATTTGCATGTACTAAATGTGTGTAGCAAAACTCAGCACTGCATGTGTAAAGTGGAGGTAATAATAGTACTTATCCATATGTTTGTTGTGAGGATTTACAAAAATACTTAAGAAGTATAAAATGTGGAATATGCTTAAAATAGTGCTCTGATAAATGTCTACTATTATTTATGATCTGGAGTCAATGCATTTAAATTATTTACAGCAAAAATCAATAAGGGAGATACCTTGGTGATTCCTCAGGCACATTCCTTAAGTTAGTGAAGATGGTATTTCTAGTTATTTTTAAATTTTAAAAAGTATAGTGAAAATAATAGGGTTGTAGAAACTGTAAGCAGATGAACATCAATGACTAGCCATCATGATGACCAAAAACTAGGACACCTGAGGAAGAGAGAGAATGAATCTCCACTTCTACTTACTTAACAGCTTAAAACTCATGAGAAATGTAATACAAAAAAATGGAAACACAAAATGAAATGTAAAAAATACACGAAATAAATTTATATATCTCTAGTGACTCTCACAGGTATCATTGTTAGGCTTATTGGTGGAAGATAATTTCTCCTTTGGATGGAGAGCATGTCTCCTATTTCTTTGTATGACCTCATATCTATTAGTACATTGGGCACTCAAAGATTATTAATGTCATTTTCCGGCAGGTGCAAGAGAATTGGAGTAGGTTTTAACATATGATTTATGTTTGTAATAAGATGTATAAATACAACAGTCATCCAAGAAATAGTAAATGGGCCAATACGGTGGGGGGGCGGAGACAAATACTTTCAATTACCCACTTTACACCCACAGGTCCTAGAGGATGTAGGCCAGGATTTTTAGCAAAACCCATCTGTGGCTGACAGACTCTGTGTAATTCCTCTAACTACTTTTCTGCTCCTTTTAAATAAATTATTTGGCAAAAATTTTTGCACTGCTACATCAATTTTTCAGCTACATTTTGCACAAGAATTTTGGATTTGCATCCCAGGGGAGCCTCTGGGAAGCCTTAGGGTATCAGATAAACTGGGACTGGAAGAGAGCCAGACATATAAAAGAGCCTCCAACAAGGATAATACTGGTTGTAAAGTCCTCCTTCCTTAGGAATCTGAACAGATAAAGGAAAAGACAGTTTTGCAACTTCCCCTTTCAAAGATACAGATCTCTGTCTTTCATAACAACACTATTGTTTGCTAATCTTCCTGCCATGTCAAGTGTAATTTTTGTGCTTTCTCCTGATTACTTGAATAAACAGCACATTGCCAAATGCTTCTCTGGGGCAGCAGTTGATGCATCATTGCGCAGGGCAAGACTGAAACCACTATGAGGTTAAGATTGCCATCACAACCTAATCAGTACAAATAATTTTTTTAAACTTCCTTGTTATATCATTTGGTCAAGATTTCTTGAATACTTACTAAGTGAAAAGCATAGAAATAGATAATTTGAAAGATACAAGGGAATGTAAGGCTTAACTTCTACCTTTAATGAGTTTATGAACTACTTGGAGAGCTAAGACGACACACATGTGCGGATGTTTATTGCTACTGTAATTGCTACTACAGACTCGGTGGCTTAAAACAATGCAAGTTTATTATCTTTGTTAGTGTAGGTCAGAAGTCTGCCATGGGTTTCACTGGGGAAAAATGAAGATGATGGCTTACCAGTGTTCCTTGTGGGGATTCTAAGGGAGAATCTGTTTCCTGCTGCTTTCAGCTTCAGGAGGCTGCCCCATTCCTTAGCTTGTGGCCCTTCCCTTCATTTTCCACATCAGCAATTTGCATTTCTCTGACCTTTCTTCAGCCATCATAGCCAGGTCTCTCTGAACACAGCTGGGAAATGTTCTCTGATTTAAAGGACTCATATGATAAAGTAGGGTCCACCTTGACAACCCAGGATAATCTCTCACCTCAAAGTCTTCAACCTGAATCAAGTATGCAAGTCCCTTTTGCTCTGTAAGGTAACACACACTGAGTTGACCAATTGGTACAAGGGCATCTTTGGGGCCATTCATCTGCCTATCACAACACATAAAAACAATGTGGCATGTTTAGCACCTAGCAGAGTCTCCATCAGTGTTTTGAATCAAGGAACGAATAGAAAGATACATAAAGCAATGTATTGACGATATAAGGAAAGTGTATTTAGGTATTTGGAAATATGCAGCACCTGTACATAAATTTACAGGACTTGAGTATGGCTACAGAAATATCTAATTGTTTGAAATCAAAAGATTCTAAGTCAAAAGACTTAAACATATCAATTTAGAATTTATTATATGCTTATACAGATATTGTTGGACATTGTTATAATTATCAATAATAAATTCTTTTTTAAAAAATATTTTATTTATTCATGTGAGACACACAGAGAGGGAGAGAGAGAGGCAGAAGGAGAAGTAGGCTCCATCCCGGGTCTCCAGGATCAGGCCCTGGGCTGAAGGCGGCACTAAACCGCTGAGCCACCGGGCTGCCTGGCTATCAGTAATAAATTCTAATGCCAACGCATGTGAATAGCTTCTAGATTTTGCTATTACAATTTATATATTACTAAGATGGCATTTATTAGAACTGAAATCAATCTCAATAGAGCATCAATGGACATGGATCTTGGGTTTTGCCTTAAATTAATGTCTAAAGATGTGTATGAGGGTATAGAGGGATCTTTTAAGAGTTCTGGAAAAGTAGATCTGTATTTTCAGTTTCAATTTCTTCTTTTGCAAATTGAAACACTTTGGGTCACTTAAAAATCTAGCCGCCCACTAGCTGGTAAACTGGTGTTCTTTAGAGTAGTTTAAGGAGATTTTGACCAAGAGATTTTCTTTATGGATTCATATCTGTGTGTACATGTGTGTTTATGTGCATAAAATTAAATAGTACATTTGCTACCATTTACTAATCTTGTCATATTGCTTGAAAACAAACATCACACATTTTGGGCATGTTAAGGAAAAATGAACAAAGGCTACCCAGAGCCTACTCTTAGTGGTCACTAAGATATTCTAGATGCAACTTGCTATAAACTGAAAAGAGGACAATATATCTTTAATTATGTGCTTTATAGACTTGAACGTAACATGATGGGCTAGCTTGAATTATTTGTAAATAAGAAAAATTAATACTTTATCATTGAGAAATTGAGTCAATAAGGATTTTTTTGCATAGACCATGTCAATATTCAATCTCCTTTTTAATTGATTTAATGGAACAAAATACAAATACTACTAGTTTCTGGATGCTATATTTCCCTTAATTAAGTTCAAGAAAATATTTTAATGGCATACATCTAAGCAAGATGCCAAGGCAAAGTTGCACATGCTCCACATTTTTACATTTTAAAATATCAAAGTAAAAAAAAAATTTAAAAAATCAAAGTATTTCACTTACATAGAATTTTTCACTAGCAATATTTTATCACATGGAATTCTGTGGCCATTCCTACATCTCTAGATTAGTTAATGCAATGATGCATCTGAAAAATTTTAATTCATATTTAGCATCTGAAAATTTATTGTAAAATAATAACAGAATTTTAGATTAAATAACTGTTAAACACTAGGGGGTTTCCTAATATTATGCCACGAGCATGTCTTCATTTTGCATTTTAATTTAGGTATTTTTTTCTTTTTTTAAATATTTTATTTATTTATTCATGAGAGACACATACACAGAGAGGCAGAGACACAGGCAAAGGGAAAAGCAGGCTCCATGCAGGGAGCCCAATGTGGGACTCGATCCCAGGTCTCCATCCCAGGTCTCCAGGATCGGGCCCTGGGCTGAAGGCGGCGCCAAACCACTGAGCCACCTGGGCTGCCCTAATTTAGGTGTTTTCTATTTGAGATATTAAGTGACCAAAAGAGTACCTTAAATACTTCAGTACCAATAAGGATAATAACTAAAATTGTATTATGTTCTTAAATATTTCCCATGTGCTTTGTATCACGATTAACCAATCATTACTATAATTAATAAGATAAATATAATTATAAATCACTGTCACACCCTTGTTATAATCATTTTCCAGAAGAGTAAAGTGGATTAATTTGTTCAGTCTTTCTCAGTTGGTTAGTGGTTTATGTAGGGCTTGAATCAGTTGGTCTTGACTTTATCTCTTTGCATACATTAAGATAATTAAATAAATTCATAATGAGAAACATTAAATCATAGGGTATTAAAGCTGTATATTTTACAGAAATCCTGAATTAAAAATTAAGGAAGACACAATATTTTCTTCTGATAAGTAACTGTTAAGATCCTGCTGAGTAACCACAAGGCATGTAGCCCTTTTGGGGAAGTGGAAATTCATTTATGAGGAAAAGGGGAAAAAAACCCTGGGAGAAATATTAGTATACCTTTAGACATAAGAAATAAATATATTCTTTTGGGGAAGGATAGAGATAGTTAAAGAAAATATTTTATTTACTTTTAGAAGAGAAGGATGTAACCTGATTACTCATAAAAATAAAAATAAAACATAAAAAAAAAACCAACCATGCAAAAGAAATTCAGAAAACTCTATGAACATTTTTTCTTTTATCAGGGCGAAAAAAAAAAAGTAAGTTTGAGATAGTTATAATCTGGTGTTCTTCACTGTGGGTGTTCTGCTAAATGTCATCACCTAGTCAATATATGAGGTATAATTCTGTTTTAGAGTTGCAGGGTGAGAACATTTTGTTCATTCTAGAGTTCATTTTTCTCCGTTTATTCAGAATTAGATTAAAACATTGAGCAACATACTTCATCTGTCCTTTAAGCTTGGCAATTTTCATAAGTTTGCTATTTTTTCCCCTAACATTGTTGTGAATTATAAAAGCATAGAAATGTAGCAAGATTAATTAAGGAATATAGAGAGTTTCAAGAACCATGAATTAGCCTCCTCATAGTCAACACTACATGGCTAGAGAAAAGTGATGTTTCTGATGGATTTGATAGTCCCTTAGCTCTATAAAGTCCCAGGAGTCCAGGGAGGACAAATACTCCCGAACTTGAGAGAGGTAAGAAGTGTGCCAAATACCCTATCATTCGGAATGAGGAGTCCCAGGCTCGTAGATTAGGAATTTAAATGTAAGATTAAAAAAAAAAAAAAAAAGCTAAACCATATTGCCTGAACTGAACTAACAAACAAACTGAATATAAATTCAGTCATTTAAAAAAGATCACCAGGTTTCTTATGTTATATGGGACCATGCTATCATAGCATTAAATAGCTCTTTAAGCAATTCCTGTGTAGGGTCAATAGACCAGATGATGTACAGTATAGTATAAAGAACCACCCCCCATACACACACATACACCCCTCCACGTATATAGACATATACATTCACATAAAAGCAGCGCTCCACCAGGTGAAGCCTTTTTCTCTCAGGTTTGAAATGTAATTCCTGGTGTTGAGTGCCATCTGGTAAATGGAGTTGCCCTCAGACATCCCCAAGACCACAATAAACATGCAACATGTACATATAATAAAAGGGAAACCTCACTTTTACTATGTGGCTTTTAAGATGCTAAATAAATGGATTAAACAGTTGCTTTGAAAAGGGCCTTATTGTGACTATTTCATTTTTCTTACAGTAATGATTTTATCCTCTTTGGATTCTCAACTCAGAAAAAAAGAAATCGATTCCCCAAGTTCATACATTTTACTAATAGGCCAGTGCCCAGCATACCAGGTGCAGAATGCTTACGCTTTATAAGTTTGGGGGCACTGCAGATTTAACAAAGCAGCCAACACCTGGAAATACATAAAAGCTGGCCTCTACGCGCGAGGTGATGAGTGTTAGTTAACTAGGCCCCCTGGATTCAGAGAATGGCCCCTTGTGGCTCAGAAAAGAAACCCGAAAGGCAGCATCACAGAGTTTAGTTTTAGCTCAGATTTCCTGGTGTTCTCAACGCCTATCTTCTCTACTCCCAAAGGGCAAGAAACAGCTCTAGTTAGGACTGTCCTGTTGGTTTTCAGAGAATTTCTTTTAATATGCACCCCGCTATTGCTTTATAGCCATGAGTGAACTGCATGAAAAAAAAATTGCTGATTTCTACTAAAGTGTACAAGACATATTTCTAGAGAAAAGATAGCCCTGCTTTTTTACTCACTTGACAATTCCTACCTTGTAATGATGTACTTTGACTGTTACTGTCACTTCCCTGGATGTTGCTTTGTGGTCTCACCACAAACTCTGCAACAAATTTCCTGAGAGTGTGGCAAGTCATGAGTGAGTGGTTGAGTCTATGATTTGATTGAGTAAACATCAGAATCTTTTTACTAGTTAATCCATGATGAATTACCAAGAAAAAAAGAACCAACAAAACTTTACATTATGCCTGTAGTGTGTCCTAGAGTCACGCCTATTGTTTTCAGTTAGGTCTTTTTTTTTTTTTTTAATTATAGGCAAAAACTTGCCAAATTCCCAGGACCCTCTACTTGAAAGCATAGATTGCATTTGATTCCTTAGAAAACAGATGTTTTGTTAAACATGCCCATTTTAAAAAGTTTTTCTCGTGACCAATTTCTCCGTGCTTGTGCTTGACTTATCCTTCAAACAATGAGCTGTATTCAGTCATAGTTCTTTTATGTTCAAACAACAAAGTAATTGAAGTCCTGTTATTCATGTTCAAACCATGTAAAATACGAGTAGAGAGAAAGGAGGGCTCTTCAAACTGCATGTCACCCATACACAGATCACTCGTTAGTATCTTATTTTATCCTTAACGTTGTCTTGCTGTGCCCCTCTTGTTGAGCCTGTAATCACATTTAGATGGCATTTACAGTAATTCCCTTAGACTAGATCAATATTGTTCAATAGGACTTTTGGCAATGGTGGAAATATTCTAGGGGGCCTGGGTGGCTTAGTTGGTTAAGCATCTATGTTCGGCTCGGGTCATGGTCTTAGGGTTTTTCCAGGGGTCCTGGGATGGAGCCCTTGCATTGGGCTCCCTGCTCAGCAAGGAGTCTGCTTCTCCCACGGCCCCTTCCCCCACATGTTCTCTCTCTCTCTCTCTCTCAAAAACAGATAAATAAAAAACTTAAAAAAATCCTATATCTGCTTTGTGCACTGGGAGAGCCAGTAGCCGCACACATTTGGCTATTAACTACTTGAAACAAGGGAAGCACAACTTTAAAGTTTAATTTTAGTTTTACTTAATTTCATTATGAATTTCCATAGCCCTAACTGCCTAGCGGCTGTCACAGTGACAACTCAGATGTAGGCTTTTGTGCCATCCTTGTACTCACTCCTCAACAACTTCTCAGATAAATATGCCATCGTACCTGCTTGTGTCATACTGTTTTCTTTTTTTTATTCTGCATCATGGATTTAGAAATATTGTCTGATCCAAAGTTTTAGTTGAACGATTATTCAGTGTTAGACAGTAGACACACTTTTAGATTTTGTTTTCTGAACAGCAGCTACTCAATGGCCATTTCCGTCCCTGGAATTTATCTTCCTTCTTCATCAGGAGCCCCCATTGTAGATGCCGTGTCTCAGGCCTTTCGGGCTGCTACAGCAAAATGCTGCAGAGGGATGGTTTACGAACAACAGACGTTTATTCCCTAGAGTTCTAGAACCTGGAAGTTCAAGATCAGGGCACCAGCAGATGGTGCTTTGTCGTGCCCTCACGGGGTGGAAGGACCAAGGGGTCTCTCTGGAGCCTCATTCATGAGGGCTCCACCCAAAGCAACCACCTCTACTGATACTACTGTCATCCCTGGGGGTTAGGATTTCAAAGTTTGTACTTTGGGGGAACACAAAAACTCAGATGATTGCATTTTGGATTTAAACCAAGGCAGATTAATGTGTTGACCAACATTTTATACACATGCTCTGACATGAGCTGTTTTATATAAAGGATATTAATACAAATTACATTGATATTTGCAATATTTCCTAAATGAAAGGTAGTCAACATGAATTCTTCCGTGGTGAGGCCTATAGATGACAAATTACCAACTAGAGGGAGGAACAAATGAAGAGGGAAAGAATGAGAGAATACGGTTGCATGGGAAAGAGAAGCACCACCATAAATTACACAGGTGTTTCTTTCTCAGATGTGGAAGGTAAGAATTGTATAACAGTAAGGTGACCACTAAACAAGTCAGTAGAATAATTAAATTTTAAAGCTGGGAAGGATGCTGGAAATCTCTCAGTCTGGATTGCTGTCCATGTGGCGACTGGATACCAGGACAGCTGCATTCACACTGCACTCACAGTTTAACCTAACACTAGTTACATAGCACCTCCAAATCTCAGTTTCCTTATCTATAAATTAGTGACAACAGAAATACATACCTGTTAGATATACATATTCCCCTTTGTTCAGGTGAGGGGGAGGCACTGGTGAGATAATATATTTGAGACGTTTAGCATAGTATCTGGCACATGATGTCCCATTGAGATACTGAGAAACTGAGATATAGGGAAACAGATATAAGGAGCTTGATTAATTTTCTTAGTTTGTGACACATTTTGTGAAACAGTTGGGATCTGAAACCAGGTATATGACTAAACTGAGTCTATAGGAGTAGAAGCAGCAAGCAGAACAGCACCACACATGTGCCAGTCACCTAACAAATGAAATGACTAGCCCAAGAGCACAGAGCTCATCAGTAGTCTGCAAAGCACAAAGCCACATCAGCTTCTTCCCCATTTACACAAATATAAACATCACTTGTGCTTGAGAAACATGGGGCTTTTGAAGACACAATTTTTTAGAACTAGGAATAGCCTTTTAGAACAAGAAAGTACAATAATGTACATTTTTCCATTCAATCCATCTAGTTGACTTCAAAGTTATACTAGATTTAAGAGGATATTGTATTGGTAGTGAGCACTCATCCTGTAGTTACGTAATTAACGCAGGTTGTAGCAATTACAAATTCTCCTTATAAGATTCTCTGTTTCATCGAAAAAATTTCAGACACATTTTGAGGATTTATACAAACAGTTTAACATCTAAAAGTATAAAGATAAGGTCAAGGGATGGGCAATTCATCATTACTATAATTTAGAAGGAACAAAGAGAGTGTGTATCAAGACAAAGTAAAACAGTAGCACAATTAATGATTTATTCCGTGTGCATAGTTCTTTACAGTTTAGGGAGATTTTAAGTTATTCATATATTCGTTTATTTTGTAAGTTATTACTGAACATGGCTTATATGTTCATCGTGGGCTAACTTCGGTGATTATAATCTTAAACAAAAGACAGGTGGTTCTTCTCATGGGGATTACAGAATTTTCTCCATTCTCTGGGATATGACCATATATTCAAGTCCCACACCTGGATCTTCATTCCTTCGGGATCTTGTGGGAGTTATTTTAGGATAGAAATAACTTAAACTTAAGTTTCCTCAACTATAAAATGGGCATTATAATTCTTTCCTAATATGAATTTATTGTAAGGATCAAATAAGACAAATTTCAGAGAGCATTTGACCCAATGCTTTGCATACACTGAAAGCTAAACACGTATTCGCTATCATTTAACCCAGGGAAACCAAATAACGCGTCCAAGGAGGACTATAAACATAGTTATAGATAGGTTTAAGCATTTACTGTATTTCGCGTGACGATAGAGATCTGAAAGTGTGTGACCTGCCAAATGAGTTTGTCGGTTCCTTGTGGTGCTCTGCATCCCGTCCGCAGGTGGGCCCTGCTCGGGCCTCTGATGATGACCGCGATCACGCTTAGGGCCCCGATTCTGCCGGGAGAGGGAGGGGGCGAGGGAAGAAATGGAAAGGCCGGTCTCCTTTATCCTTCACCTACAAGTATTTACTCATAGAAAAATCTAGCTTCTTTAAAGAGGAGTATGAATGAATCCCCACTGAGGCGAAGAGATGCTGCGGGCGCTTGGGGGTCGCGGCGGGTCGGGGTCTGGGGTGGGGGGCTCGGGGGGCTCGGTTCGGCGGCAAAGGCCTCGCGGGCTCGTGCTTCCAGGACGAGACGGTGATTAAAGAGAAGGGGGCGCAGTGGAGGCGGTGGCGGAAAGTAGGTCCGCGGCCCCGCTCCCTCGCCCCGGGCGTTTCGCGTGGGGCTGGGGGGTCCGGGGGCAGCGGGGGGGGGGCGCGGGGGGGCAGGGGGCTGTGCCCGTCACCCCCCGTTCCCGGCCGTGGGCGGGCCCTGGGCGCACCCATCTGGGGCTGCGCGGGGAACCCCCGACCGTCTGCGGCGAGCGGGGTCTGGCCGGAGGCATCGAGCGTCCCCTGAAGGTGCGAGGACACATCCTGCAAGCGGCTGGGGTTGAGCCCCGGGGTCTCAGATTCTGCAGACACGAGCCCCCCCATCTCCGATCTCTCCGCCTAGGTTCTGGGGGGCTGTGGGTCCGCGCAGGGGAGGGAGGAGGAGGGAGGCGGGCTAGTGTCCAACTAAGGTGATGTGCGAGGTTTCCGGGGAAAGTCCGTCTTAGAAAGGCGCGCGCTTCACGGAGACACGCGGGGCTGAGTGTGTGTGTGTGTGTGTGTGGGGGGGAGTGGGGGTGCGGACGGGGCGGGGGGGCGGGGGCGCGGCGGGCAGGGCGCGGGGCGGGGCGGGGCGGGGCGGGGGGCGCACACCGCGGGGCGAGCGCGCAGCTTTGGTCGCGGAGCGCGCGTCGGACCAGCGTCTGGGAAGCCGTCGGGGCCCGGGCCGCGCGAGGGGCAGCTCTCCCGCCCGCCCTCCGCGCCTTCACCCTTTTCCCGGCAAGGCCCTGCCCCCCGAGCCGCCCGGCCTCCCCGAGTCCCCTCTGCCCCCCGAGCCTCCCCAGCCTCCCCGAGACCCCAGCCCCCCCCGAGCCTCCCCAGCACCCCCGAGACCCTCAGCCTCCTCAAGCCCCCCAGCCTCTCCCCCCAGCCTCCCAGCGCCCCCTGCCCCCCTGAGCTCCCCCAGTCCCCCCAGCTCCCCCTCTCCCCCCTAGTCCCCCAGCTCCCCCTGCTCCCCCGAGCCGCCCAGCCCCCCCCCCCGAGCCTCCCCAGCACCCCCGAGACCCTCAGCCTCCTCGAGCTCCCCCGAGCCCCCCAGCTCCCCCTCTCCCCCCAACCTCTCCCCGCAGCCTCCCAGTGCCCCCTGCCCCCCTGAGCTCCCCCAGTCCCCCCAGCTCCCCCTCTCCCCCCTAGTCCCCCAGCTCCCCCTGCTCCCCCGAGCCGCCCAGCCCCCCCCCGAGCCTCCCCAGCACCCCCGAGACCCTCAGCCTCCTGCTCCCCCGAGCCCCCCAGCTCCCCCTCTCCCCCCAGCCTCTCCCCGCAGCCTCCCAGTGCCCCCTGCCCCCCTGAGCTCCCCCAGTCCCCCCAGCTCCCCCTCTCCCCCCTAGTCCCCCAGCTCCCCCTACCCCCCTGAGCTCCCCCAGCCTCCCCGAGCCCCCAGCACCCCCAGCCTCCCCGAGCCCCCCTCCGAGGCCCCGGAGCCCCCCCCGCCCCCCCCGCCCGAGCCTCGCGCGGGGCCCGGGGCCGGGCCTTGAACCCGCGGCGCCGGCGTGGGGCCCGCGCACGTGGACTGCGGGGCGGCTCTGCCCCCCTCCCGGCCGCCGCCGTCGCGCGGACCCTGGCGCTTTCCCGGGGGCGCTGAGCGAGCGGGTCCCCGCGGGCCTGCCCCCCCCCCCCCCCCCCGGCGGTCGCGCTGGGGCCGAGCTGCGCGCGGCGGGCCGGGGCCGGTGACCTCGGGGCGGGGGGGGCTCCCTCGAAGCGGAGCCGGGGGCGGGGAGCCCGCATCCTCCGCTGCTGGGGGGGGGGGGGCGGTGGGGAAAGGAAGGGGTGGAAGGCAGCGGAGGGATGTTGTTAAACAGTTTCTTACCGTAAGAGGGAGTTCAGACCTCGATCTTTCCAGTTAATCACACAACAAACTTAGCTCATCGCAATAAAAAGCGGCTCAGAGGCGCCGGGTTCCTCAGCACCGAGTGGCCCAGGAGCCGCAGGCGGCCGTGGGCTCCGGGTCGGCGGCGCCCAGCAGCGCCATGTGGGTGACCAAGCTCCTGCCCCTGCTGGTGCTGCAGCAGCTCCTCCTGCACCTCCTCCTGCTGCCCGTCGCCGTCCCCCGTGCAGGTCAGTCTCCTTCTCCACCGTCCTCACCCTCTTGCTCCCTCCCGGCTGAGCCTCCCCTCCCGCACACCCCGTCACCCCATCCCAGCATCCTGCCCCGGCTCCGCGGGGGGCCTGGGTGCGGTGTAGACCTCTCCGTGGGCTTTCTTGTGAATTCTTGTTTCTGTTTGCAAGGCATTTACAATGATCATTAACACCCCCTGAATGCGTGTCCTCCACCCCAGTCCCCAGCCCGGGCTCCCCCCGCCCCCCCTTAGAGTCTCCCAGGCGTGGACCCTGGGGCAGGAATGAAGGGCTAACACTGGCTGGGATTTTGCTGGTTTGGCCAAGTTTAAAGCTGAACGGAAGGTCTGGTCTGAAAGGGGGACTGTGACTGTCCCAGTGACTGTCAGTCCAGCAGGGACGCACTTCTTTCCAGAGGACAGTTTTCCGTGACTCTTCAGGACCCCATGTCGCTCCGTCAACATTCAGGGCTAAATGATGACTTTCTGCAGGTTTTCACTGGGAGAAGGAGATTAAACTCTGGGGATATGCGTATTATCAAAATGAAAGAGAAAGCCTGCCCTCCAAGACCTCCTTCTTTGTGGGTGCGGGCGCCTGCCCTTTGCAACTGCAGTGCAAGGGGGGTGCAAATTCTGTGACAGCGATTCAAGCTGCCCAACGGCTGCTTTCGGCCTCCCAAGTTCTCCCCTGAATTTGCAGGTTGGGAAGGGACGGCTGGTGAGTTCATACTACCTTTCTGAAAGTATAGAGATTCCACTTGGCGCTTTGAGAAGTTTTCTGCTGTTATCAGGGCAAGAGGAAACATCTGTATTTGTTTGTATTATCATTGTAGTGGCTGAGATGCCAATGGGGACAAGGTAGTGAGCACCCTGGGTAGGCACAGGGGAGTAGAAGAATGGAACAAATGCCCACATGGCAAACGTGGCCTTTTCATAAGACAAACCAGACAACTGGCCATATCTTCTGAGATAAGCTAACTATGAAATTTATCAGACCTCTGATGTACTTTCTGATGTAATACAAGGGTTGAAAACATCAAGAATCTGCTAAATGACAAGGTAAAGGATTCAAACCACCTGGCTTTCTTCTATTGTTTTGCGAAGTGGTCCTTGTGAAAAACAACACTGTGCAGGAAGGACCTGTTGGAAAACACTTAGGTAAGATTTCTAGAGAGGTGAACAAGAAGTTAGTGCAATCAGGCAGGTTGTCATGCCTAAGGTGTGTCGTGCTGAAATGAACTCCCCATAAGACATTGCTGATTTTAGGGGATTTTGAGTGTAAATTGAAATCAGGGCTAACATTTGGAGGGCTTTCATTTTTATTTTGTTTTAAAAAATATTTATTTATTTATTTATTTATTTATTTATTTATTTATTTATTTAGAGGGCTTTCATTTTTAAAGACTCAAATGTCGATGGTCTGAAATATAATACTGTTGTACCTGCAATCATCTGTGCTAATGCGAAGGAAACATAACGTGGAAAACCCAAACAGTAGATCAACCATAGACAATGTCTATTTGTTTTTGGCACGCATTACGAAGTTTTGGCAGGAGATATACATTCGTAATTATATTTCACTTTGGCTAATGTTGAAATGACTGCGTTTCCTGAGTATAGGGAGAATGAAGCCCAAGAGTGTGCTGGCAGGCAAGGCGAGGCCAATTGGGAATTACAGATATGCTGTGAATAATTCCTGCAGTGGATAATGCTAAAATTGTCATCAAAAGAGGGCTTGGCTTCATTTGGGTGGCAAGTTTATTTTGATAGTTTTTTTTTTTTTTTAAATAGCATTCTCCGAAATGGAGAATGTGGATAGTCCTCTTAGAACATCCAAACTTTGTTCTTTTTTATATCAGCCAACACTTAGAGTTTTTTGTTGTTGTTAAATTGCCTTGGTTATACTTCTAGGTTTATCCTATGAGTCTATAGTTGTACATTTTGTGACATAATACAATGTCCGAAAAGAAGTGGATCCTATAACGAGGTGACAACCAATTACGAACAGAATGTATCATGGAGATCATTTATTACAGTGTTTCTTAAGAAATATGCAATATAGTGGACCTAAGCCATCCGTATAGGTGTTAGTCTACCTATAGACTACCTATCCTCTATAGAGGATAGAATTATCCTCTATCCACTTCCGCCTACACTGGAAACAAATATCCAATCCCCTGTACAAAAGCAGCATTAAATAAGCATCTAATGTCCAGGAACCTGTGGCGGACATAGAGATGAACAAATGAGAAAGAAACCTATGTTTGTTAAGTAACTGTTATGGACTAAGCTCTAAAAAAGAACTTACTTAATTCTAAAAAGATCAACATTATTCAAATTGTCTTACATGGGGAAATTGAGGTTAACGACCTTAATTATCTTATCATAGGGGATAGAGCTGAGATTTCTACCCAAATCCGCAAGAAGGAAATATGTTGTTTTTTCTTCTTCTATTTATATGGAAGCTGGAAGCAGTGAAATCAACTGAAATTGCCTTTTAAAAATCTGTTTTGTTAAGTAATATATGAAAAGCTCTGTGTTAGAAATACTATGATACTATGGTTGAGAGTGCATTTCTAGTTGAAGAAGTTTGAGGAAAATACGGTACCCAAGTTGAGTATGAAAAAATGGATAGTAGCATGGTCAGTACCTAAGTCAGGTGAAAAAGTGGCCACAAAGTGGCCAAAGGCCTAGAGGAGAGAAAGTATGAGGACAGGTAACCATGTGGGACTGGTTACTGAGAACCTAAGGGGGGAGTATTATGGCCTGTGATTAGAAAAATGAGATAGGGTAGCGTGCATAAAAGCATGAATGTTGTGCTAAACTATTCTGAACACCGCGGGTGGCAGTTGGAAATTTTCGAGTTGACAAGAGACCCAACTGAAGTTGAACTTCAGTGTGGTTGTTTTGATTGCTGCGTGGAGGGAGCGTTGTTTCTGGAAAAACTCTGCAAGAACCAGTTGTAAGTGACTCCACTAGCTATAGGCCTGCACCAGGTCTCTGAGGTAGCCGGTCAGGGAAGAGACCAGGAGGAGGGGGTCTATGAAAGGACATCCTGACAAGGAGGCCGATTAAAGGTGAAGAAGGGAGGCACCAAATCTCACCTTGACTATCACTTCCTTGTGTGAATCTCTTTGGAAGAATTTTGCTTGCTTCTCGAACACCAACTGTGACATCCAAGTCTTAGATAAGAGCCATGAAACCATGAACTAGTATTTATGATTCTTGTCTTTGGGAAGGTTAAAGTCTCCAGTCACAACCGTTCTTTCCATTAATTACTTGTGTACTTTCATCTTAACATCTTGCCACTTCAAGCTGTTAATCACTAATCATGTGGGTAGGTTTCTCAGAATATGTGGAGCCAGATCCCTGCTTCTTTCCACACCCTGCAAATCCTTTCCTTGCATGATTTTCCTTTGAAGTCCATGCTTAGTCCATACAGAGAAGAAAATATATGAGGTACTGAGAGAAATGAGTGTGAGGCCAGGGACCAGAGGGAGAAATGTGTCTCTCTTCAAGCACCTTGATACATTTGACCCTACTTTGTGTTTGTAGGTTTTCAGTAATGTTTTCAGTTCTAAAACAGGGATTTCAGGTTCTTCAGGAAATATAGCTTCCAGAATGTTTTCCCATACTGAGAGAAGAGGAGAAAGGAGTTGTAATTTAAAGTACAAGCAAGCATGACAAAGTTGCAGTGATCTCTTACCCTTTGATTTCATTTCAATAGTTTGTTTATAAACTTCAATAGTCATGCACAAAAAATAGTAGGGAAAAATCTGATCCAAAGATTTTTTTTTTTTTAGTTTCTTACCAAATTAAGCTGATCTTTTGACTGTTTTCAGTAAAACAAGCATCAGTTGTTAATACATATGGAAGAAAAAGTTGAAACTATTTTCAGAAAAGGAGTTTTATTTTGACATGCTTTTTTTAGACTCCTGTTTTGAATTTTTCTTTTATTTAAGAAGAAATTAGTTTTATAGATGACTGGACTACATGATGTACAACTAGCTTGGACTTCACATTTTTGAGTAATTTGTTACTGACCTAGTAGAAATGAGTAAATTATAAAGGGAAACTTCTAAATAATGAGAAATAGTGAAAAGGGAATCCTGATGCCTGGTTCCCATTGCCTTTGGTTAGTTCTGTAGCCCCAGACAAGCTTTTCACTCCTATCTATTATCTAGTAAAGGGAAATCATAGATTTATTTGCTTTTCTGAATGCTTTTTGATCTTTAGATGAGAGGTAGTGATGGAAAAACTTAGCAGCAAGCAAGAGTTAGACTACTTTTATGAGGATACAGCCACACATTAACACATCTCAGTAGGACAGCTGAGGATCTATAGAATTAAGCACAACCAACAGTCCCACAGAGACGACTTCTCTCTACAGGCCTCAGTACTTGCCTTCATAGTGCATGGTACTGAGCCAAGAAACCAGACCATTGACAAGGGGTTCTGTTTTATTAGATAATTAGGAAAGTATATATCTGAATTTAATGTTTGCCTCAGACTTTTAAAATTTAGTTTTATGCTCTTAGATATGCATAATAAACACACTGTTCATCATGCCAGTTTTAATTCTATATTTTTAATTAACTGAATTTATTTGAGAAATATATATAATTTTTATATATATATAAACTTAGATTTAGATATAGATCTATATATCTATATATCTTCCATTTTAGTCAAGAATCTTATTTAATAGATTTTCAGCATCCATTAACTAGTATTGGATTCTAAGAAATACTCCAATTTATATAGGAAATCAGATGATTATTATTCTGTGAAACATTTCACAGAACCTAAGAAATAGTGCACTACGCTCAAAGGGAGAAACTCCCAATGCAGAGACATATCTCCCATTAACATGATCCTGTGGCAGAAACCAAAATGTGAAAAGAATTATACCACTTCTTTGCTTGGGAGAATAACAATTTCTTCTCTCTGCCAGAATTAGAGAATGGAATTTCAAAAACAAAGTTAAAACTTTGCATATTTGTAACGTTTTTATCTGAATTAATTTCCAAATATTTACTTAATGATTATAATTTAAATAGATGCAAATATAATATAACTTATTTTGTAGACTGAGTCATTGATATATTAGCATTTCAGGTAATTAAGCAAAGTCATTTGGCAAGTCGGTAAGAATGCCAGAATTATCATCTGTCTGCCAACGTTATGCAAGGCATTTGCTCCACACTCAATAAATAACATGTTGATAGATTATTTGGTTGATTGAATTTCTATGTTAAAATGTCTTTTAAATTATATCTGTTGTACCATGGCCATTCCATCTTGTAGGGCAAAGAAAAGTTAAAAATGAAAACATTATTACAGAAATTAGTACCAGTCTTTGGGGGATTGTGTTCTGGAGTTTTACAGAGAACCAGAAATTCAGAGGACTTCATGTTTTCTCTTATTTATTGTAGACTTCAGGTTAGTATAGACATTAATGAATAGCGTCTGGATGCTTAATAAACCAACTGGAGCCAGTGGTTGCTGGCAAACTTGAGAGTATGATGCCATTGTTTGTACCTCACTCTGCTAGCCATATTTCCAAATTTTCTGCACAAAAATTTTCACCCTCTTTTCTTGGCACATTTCACCACATATAAAGACGAGGAAAGCATTTCCTGTTCTACCATCCAAATTTCTTTTCTACTGATAGCTCTAAACCAGATCTTCAGAAAATTTTTATAAGCCATATTTCTACATACTTAGAATTCTTAAAAAGAAAAAGATGGCATCATGAGTGTTTAAGAGTGGGGGCCGGGGGTTCTGAAGCTAGGCAGCTGAGTTTTACATGAGGTTTGCTAAATGGGCAATTTAATATTTCCCTGTGTCTTGGTTTCTTCATCTTTAAAATGAATATATTATCACTGCCTTTGTTATAAGGGTGTTCAAAAGAACTTGCAAGCAGAGCAGAGGAGAGGCACAATCATGCCCATCCTTCTTGTATAATAGGTGTAGTCCCTTAGACATTTTGATCCTCATTGTGAAGATGGTGACCATCATCAGAAACTAGGTAACTTCGGGCACATTGAGAATAAAGAAGTAGTTCTTGATCCTCTAAAGTCATCTATAAGATTAAGTCCTTTAGGATGTTTTAGCTCTGTTTTCATGTGTTTAATGGGAGGCTTCATGCTATCTAGGGGCCTTGTAGAATTCCCTCATGAAGAAAAATGATATTGCTACACTAAAGCTTGAAGTTTTACACACTTTTGATTTATAGCATTTGGCTTGATCTCAAGACAAACAATTCAGTGATACTTAAGAAATAGTGCCCCCAAGCACAGAAAACACTTTTGTAGGAAATGAGAGGGGCCAAAATATGAATAATATGCAATACTTTAAAGACAGCCAGCATAATTTATCCACTGCACCATTTTTAGTGAGAAGTTTCTCACATGTAATTGAATTGACTTATCTAATTAATACTATAACTTTCATAAGGACCAACTGCGGAAGGAAATGACAAATTTAATTATAGAGCATGATATGACATGCCTGGGCATTTGGTTTCATACCATTTGGAGACTATCATGTCATTTATTTCTTTACAGTGAACTCTGTCCTAATTTTAAAAGCATATTTCATTTTAAAGAATGTAAATGAGTGACTGTACATGACAAGTGATTTATTCTTCACTGATTACAATATTCTTCTCTTGGTCTTAACTATCTGAGAGTATCAATCCCTAACTCACCTCACCCCCAACCCTTGGAGATCTATCTATCTAATATGTTGTCAGATAAAATCACTATCTTGTGGATGATCCTTAAGGACTTTTTTTTTTTTTCTATATGAGCCTTAAAAGCTTTTCCTCCATTTTTTAAAAAAAATTATTATTATTAATAGAAGGACAGAAGAAAAGAAGAAACACACTTCATGAATTCAAAAAGTCAGCAAAGACTACTCTAATTAAAGAAGACCCATTACTGAAGATAAAAACAAAAAAAATGAACACTGCAGACCAATGTGCCAATAGATGTATTAGGAATAAAGGACTTCCATTCACTTGCAAGTAAGTTGCTTCATTTTGTTCTTAGGATAACTTTCCAAATATAGCATCTACTAATTATTATCTTGTTTTTTTTTGTTTTTTTTTTTTTTGTATTCAGTGTAACTTGCCCTTAAGAGTATAAGCTTAGCTTTAGTTTTAACTCATCATAACAGAAAGTGTAGCTCTCGACTGATGGAAATATGAGTAAGGGAGAACACGTAAACATATCTTTTTAGAATCCACAGTGCCTTTGGTTATGGAATTTGTGTTTTTTCATCTTATGAACAGTTGAATTTTAGAAACCAAAATTCCATTAGATTGTATTTTATCCAACATGTAAAGTATTCTATTTAGAATAAACATTTTTTTTTGTTTGTTTTCTTGCAAGAAGAGTGGAGGCATTTTCAGAATATAAGTTGGGCCAGAATTTGCTGCAACTTACATCGTCTTCAGGGATTTAAATAAAAGGTGTTGAGAGAATTAGATAAAAAAGTAGAGGGATTGGTGTCAGCAGCGAAGACTGTTCAAAAGGAGTTAGGAGGTAGTGATGATGAAGTTTTAGGTGAAAAGTGACGGAGAAATTCAAAGAGGCAGGAGAGGATTCAAATGGAGGGTTTTCTTATCTTTTGAAATTCCCTATGCAGCCTCACAGGGAAGAATTCCTTCCTACTTTGTCAGTGATCTAAGGATAAAACTTGGGAGTTTCAGGCCATGAAGGAGACCATTGCATCTGAATGATTTTCCGAGTTCCCAAAAGAAAATGCATTTCCTCATTCTTCATAAACATTCCCATCCCCTCATTTACTTTATACCCGTTTATTCTCTGTGGCATTCTATTTTTTACAGGACTGTGCATGACATCCTGTCAGTTTTGAATTCTGCTCCATTTGAGCAGTGATGTGAACACAAATTTTAATAATGCCATGGCAAGCGATCCTAATTTCATCTTACCTTTTTCAGAGAAATGAGTGCTATTTCTCAGGGAAGCGACCTGGTCAGAGAAGATCCTCAACAGATGTAGGGAAGGAGAGACTATCTCCCTTCTACTCATTCATAACTCTTCTGGAAGTATTTTTATTTCTAAACTGCCAGGGAGGTGTTTCCTGGCAAGGAGAGTGGGGAATTGACTTCGCAAGTATATCCCTATAACAATTCTGTTTCTTTCCCTGACTTTCCTGCCTAGAGATTGTTAAAAATAAATTAGGAGAAACTACTCTCAATCAACATCATAGTTATGTAGATTTATGGTGATGTTCTTCTCAAAATTGAGGAGGTTAGATTTATTGTATTTTCCCCTCACAGGCTTGGGAAGGTGGGGCAAAGGAAACAAGAGAATCTCATGTCATTATTGATTTTTAATTCTAAATCTGAAACGAGACTCTCCTGAATCCACAAGTAAGGAAAGTATTCCTACCTCTTGATTTTCACATTAGTCTGCCTTCTGTCTAGAAAACAAAACAAAACAAAAACCTGTCCTTTTGTTTTAAGGAGGAACTAAAATAATTTTGCTGCATTAGAGAACACATGTGACCTGATTAAAAATCTTTACATATGAGGTTGCATACTTTCCTCCTATATTCTGGTTGAGTTACATTTAGCCTTCAATTTTATTGCAACCTGTACAGAAAACCACATATATAATACCTTTATACAGAAAGAGTTCTTCTGCCTAGAAATGTGTCATCCGTCTCACTTGTCTATCCCAAATTTATGTGCACATGTGTTTGGAATCACTAAATACATTAGTTATTCAGAATTGAATGCACAGAATTGAATGGTGATACTCTGAAATTAGATTCTTAATGAATTAAAGGATCTTCTTGCAGGCTTATAATATGGACTAGAATCATTGAAAGATGATGGCAAATATACAAAAATGCTTGGAAAATACCACCAATGCTGTGAGAAAGCATCTGTGATTCACTGGGTGTGGGGTGGAACATTCTAAAACACATCTCTTCCTCAGAAGGTATCAACAGTATTGATTTAACAGAGATTGAAGTTCTTTTCTGCTGGGTAGGAAAGATGACCAGAATGCCTGATTCTAAGCTCCTCAGAAAATTGGTATCTATGAATTGACACAAAAGAAGAAAATATGAGGCTTTCTTCCTCCATCCATGTCTGAGTAACTGGTTCTGGCATTGCCTTCCTGCCATAATCAACTAGGACTCTACACAAAATAAATTTCTGAAAGGAATATGATAATTAAGGATAAGATAAAGACACTTAAAATCAAACTTAAAAGAAGGTGTAACTCTAGAATCTGACTGGATCTGGTCTATTTGGAGGTATGAAGTGATTCAAGGAAACACTTTTCTGAGAAAATATGGCATTGTAATGGGATGAGTGGAAAGGGTGAAGTAAAGTCAGCAAACTAGAAGCTTGGTTACCCACTTTTCAGATGGAATCGCCTGTGTATTCATGGAGGCAAATCTTGCATGTTCCCGATGGGGCTCATGAGTCGCCGCCAAGGTGTTCTCATGTCAAAGCCATATGATCAATAGAAGAGTAGCTTATATATGTGTGGTGCACTTTATTTTAATGTGAAGTTAAGTGGCAACTTTAAATTTTGTTTTTAGGTGTTTGTTTAGTTTTTATCTTTATTTGTGTTCTTTTTCTAATTACTATGCAAAGTCATTTGACAACCCCTCCCCCAATATGCTACAATAGCTTAATAGAGAATTTAGTATGTGTTGCATAAGACTGCAATCCATCAGATCAAAATTCAAGTCTGTTATTAGCCAGTCCTCTCGTATCTGCCACCACTGCAAAAAAAAAAATACACTTTTATTATTTGCTCTTAATTATTATTTCAGCTGCAAGATGTTCTTGTAGGTAGATGTTTAAAAATATCTCTGTGTTCAAGTCAAAGCTCAAAGTTTATGTGTATAATTTTTTGGAGTTATTTGGATATAGAATAAAATGTGCTAAATAAAAATATGAGATAATAGGTAAAATATTTTAAATCTTATAATGTATTTTTATATGTTTCATAAAAGTTATTTCCCCTTCTTTAAACTTATTTATAAATTGGCAAACTACTAAAAAATAAATGACTAGCTTGGAATATCTAAAATTTTAAGAAAACTATGTGTTCTCAAAACATTCTATGGATTAGAAGTGAAAAATCCTTATTCTCAGAAAATGTGTATTTCTTTTAATTAGATACTTGTACTTGGTGGCATTGTAATTAGTGTGAACATAGTGAGAAGGAGTTTTAATACCATTTCTTAAAGGAAGGTAAACAGGTCAGAATTCCCACTTGATTTTCTACATTGTAAGACGTGGTAACATTTAATATATTGAAAATTTTATCAATTTTTTTCTATTCTCAGGGTTTTTTTTTTCTACTTACCATCTTGTTTAGAAAGACTTTTTAGTGGACAACAAAACTCAATATAATGCTTAGCTATAGGAAGGATGACTGTAGGAGTGGTACATTTTAGTGATTTTCTTCAAGAGAGATATATCAAAAGCATATGCAATGTGATATTAATAGGTTTTTTAAATTAAAAATGTCATGAATGCAAATCTATTTAAGAAACATTGCCTTACATAAACAGTTATCCTGATAGCAAGATTTTTATAGCCTTTAATAAGCTTCCATTCTTTACAAATCACCAAGAAGGGATATAATGCAAAACATTCCAGACTTTTGATTTCAGATTTTTTTTTGCTAGGAAAATCTCTTGGATTGTGTTTTTTCTAATGTGTTTTAGGCAATGTCACTTTAGAATGTACTTTACACAATTACAAGCTTTGAAAATTAATCACGATATTTCAGCTATAATCATTTGTATATAACTATAAACAAAATCTTCCCACTTGCTGTGTATTTACACAAAAAAAAAAGTCTTCAGAAATAATTCAAGCAGTTAGGTTATATATTGATTTTGCTTGTTTAAGACTTCATTTCTAGGCATCATTTAGAATAACATGAGAACATTCCAAATAGTATTCTGATATTTAAATCCACACATATGAAAACTTATTTTTGTTTTTTCTTATTTGGTTATGAAAGTGGTAGGTTAAAAATCACTCATGTTTTTATTATGCATATATAACCTTGTGTCTTTTTATGTTGCCCTCCTTGGTTAAACCATGTGCCCATTCTTTAAAAACTGTATAAATAGTAGTATTCCTTCTTTTCATTTAGATATTTTTTTCAGGGCCTTTGTTTTTGATAAAGCAAGGAAACGATGCCTCTGGTTCCCTTTCAATAGCATGACAAGTGGAGTGAAAAAAGAGTTTGGTCATGAATTTGATCTCTATGAAAACAAAGGTAACTGGCTTCTCCCTAAATATTTCATAATAAAATAAAGCATAAAATATATGTAATTTCCTGCCATAGTGCTCTTTCCCAGTAATTTTTCTATTATATACTGGTTCTGTTACACGGTCAATTCTTCCATAAAGGCAGAGAATACTAGTGCCGTGACTATTTTCAATATGGTAGTTTTAAATTGAGCATTTCCCAAATTTTTCATAATCAGATTGCCCTGTCCCTCTTAATTTCTAGGAGCATCTCCTAGAACTGATGTTGTCCATGTTCATTTTAGAGGGTGCCACCTTAAATTCATAGTTTATTTTTATTTATTTATTTATTTATTTATTTATTTATTTATTTATTTAATTTATTTATGATAGTCAGAGAGAGAAAGACAGAGACAGAGACATAGGCAGAGGGAGAAGCAGGCTCCCTGCATCGGGAGCCTGATGTGGGATTCGATCCCGGGTCTCCAGGATCGCGCCCTGGGCCAAAGGCAGGCGCTAAACTGCTGTGCCACCCAGGAATCCCAAATTCATAGTTTAAAACACCTTATATTATAGTACATTTTGAGCTTAATACATAGCATTTTGAATGTTAACAACTGTGGGTAACTGATTTGTCTTAGTGGTGATTGCTGACAGTAAAATTTGGAGATTTTGAAATATTAGTTGCATCTTTTCCTAATTATTTACTTTATTTATTTAAAGATTTTATTTATTTATTCATGAGAGACAACAGAGAGAGAGAGAGACAGAGACACAGGTAGAGGGAGAAGCAGGCTCCATGCAGGGATCCCGACATGGGACTTGATCCTGGATCTCCAGGATCATGCTCTGGGCTGAAGGCGGTGCTAAACCGCTGAGCCATTTGGGCTGCCCTAATTATTTACTTGTTAATGTGTCTATTTTGTTTCTCTGATACTATATTCACAGGTATTTACTTTTATCCAAAGCCAAACTATATCAATGAAATAATTGGAGAATGTTAAATAAATATGAGTTTTACAAAATAAATCTCTTATCACACAAAATAATAATTATAGATTGTATTTATGATAATAGTATTTCAAGTTTATTGTTTTCTTAAATCATATTATGTCATTAAATTTCTGTTTGGTAATATGCACAGATATGTCTTTATTAGGAGGGTAGAATTTAAGTTAAAATTAATTTATGGTAGAAATAAGATGGCCTAAAAAAAAATAAGATGATCTCCATACCCAATAACTCTACAAAACCTAAGCATAATTTAAAACCTAGTATAAGACCATTTTAAGAATTTTTCTAGGTTGCTAGCAGCTGTATATACTATTATTTGATAGGAACATGCAGCTTTTTTTTTATTTTAAAGATTTATTTATTTATTTGTGATAGAGAGAGAGAGAGAGAGGCAGAGACACAAGAGGAGGGAGAAGCAGGCTCCATGCTAGGAGCCTGACATGGGACTCGATCCCAGAACTCCAGGATCGCACCCTGGGCCAAAGGCAGGCGCTAAACTGCTGAGCCACCCAGAGATCCCCATAGCTTGTTTAAATTTGATCGCCCTGTAGTTTTGCAGCTGAAAAATTACCAAAAATATAGAAAATAATAATCGACATAATATTACTGTCAGCTAAATATACACATACATGCATATACAAAAACTTAAATGATTTTATTGAGAAAGACAGGTTATTTTTATTATGTTGAAGTTACCCTTTGAATTGAATAGATTTTATCAATTACTTAATGTTTATTCTTAACATTTTCTTAAAGTGGTCTATATATGTAAGCACATCATTCTGTCAAATTGTTTGCCTGGCCAGTTGTGTGCATTGACTAATCTACACCAAGAACATAGACTAATATATGCTGTTACCTAGAAATATACTCACGAAATTAAAACTTCTCAGTAGTCTTTTTTGTTTTATATTATCCTGAAATGAATGATTTTGAAAACAGTAGAAGTTTTAGGCAAGAAATGTCAAAGATTTGAGATAACTTACATACGTTAATTACCTACAGATTTGGATCGGATTTTATTTTTTAATATGTAGCATATGTTACACATAGTTATACAATTTTTCTCTGCTTTCTTCTGGTAGACTACATTAGGAACTGCATCATTGGTAAAGGAGGTAGCTACAAGGGGACAGTGTCTATCACTAAGAGTGGCATCAAATGCCAGCCCTGGAATTCCATGATACCACATGAACACAGGTAAGAAAAGCATGAAAAAAAGAGCGTGGAGGCTTTCTTTTTTTTATATGTGTGTTAGCAACCTCATGTTAGTCCTTTGGTATAGTCCTACCGTTTTGTAATAACTTAGCAAACTTTGCTGAATTGCATTAAGCCAAGGGTCATGTGGCTTTGTGACTGATATCCAAAGGTGAATACATTTATCGTTAAGATGAGGCCTAACAGTATCTTACCTCAAAAATGTCAGCTTATACATCTTGGTGTTGTTGAGGAAATAATGAAAATGTGATTTAAAAAAAAAAAAGATTTTCCTCCTCCTCTCTATGCCTTTTGGAGCTAGAGTGGAGAGGTTGACTGTGGTATAAACATGACGGATCAGATTCTTACCTGACCCAGGGCCGGACTGTTTGGTACACAACCCTGGCTTAAACATTAGAATTACCTGCTATGAGCCCTTAACAAATCCCACCACCCAGGCATCGACACAGACCAGTTAAATTAGAATATTTTAGGGGAGTAACCCAGGCACTGGTATTTTTTTAAAAAGCTCCTCAGATGATTCCAAAGTACAGCCAAAATTGAGAACCTCTGCTAATAACTCATGGCAGAGATTGACCAGCTTTCCCATTTCACTTATTTAGTGACTGGAGAACACTTCTCATTCCTTGGAAATTAAATGTCTGCACTTCAGAGAAGAATTGTGTTCATTACAACAGATGAATGCTATTTAAACATGGATAAACATATGAATCCATGGGTTCATTAGTCTGAGAGTCTTAATCATCATGGAGGGGAAACATAGATTTTTGAATACTCACTAAAGAACTAAATGTAGCCACAGTTTTTCAGGACCTGTTTCAGAAAAAAATTCAACAGGAGCTAAGGTAGTTTAAAACAGTTCTCCTTGGTCAGGAAATGTATAGGAAGATTTAGTTTACCGTGCTGCAAGTTCCTTGCTGAGCAGTCTCTTATTTATCTTGTTTAATCCCCTCAAGAACCACATAGTGGGTGGTTTTATTAATTCTATTTTATATACAGTGAAACTGAAGAACAAAGAGCCTTAGTGACTTTTCAAGGTCATGCACAACTAGTAAGTGCTCTGGCCAGAATCTGAGCCCAGCCAGTATCAGTGTATAAGCTGTGTTTTTAACATGATACAGGGCATGAGCAGTAGGACACATGCTGTGACTTGTTTTGCAATAATGGTGATGACTTTGCCTTGATGAATTCACTTTTTAAAATTTCATATTATTCATTTTTGAGGAGCATAATTATGCAAGATGATTTTACTTCCATAAACAGACATGAATTAATTGGCCCACTATAAAGAAAAGGAGTTAGTTGCTCTACACTGGGAACAAATCTGTGGTCCCTGCCTAATTAACACCAGCTAGTAAGTGTCCACGCTGATCAGTTTACAGAGTTTTTAATGACAGAAAACAACTGATTTTTTCCCAAATTAGTTACTTATAATAATACACAAATACCTCTGAAACATAATGTTATATTACAGAGCAAAAAAACCAATATAATTGGTTTGTTCCATCATAAGGATTTGCATGGTGTCACTCTCATGACTTGATAAGAGGAAAACATTTTATTTAAGTAGGCAGATCTAAGTTTTTCATGAACAAAGGAATAGCATTTGAAATCAATCCTACCCTAGTTGAGCTCACTAGACTGACCTAGTAGAGGTCTTAATTTCAACCCAAATTCTCTATGATTGTGATTCTGTGCTAGAAAAGTACATGTGAAATAGATCTCCCTGGGAACTGGCTTCCCAGTCCAATCAGTTTTTTTACCAACAAACATTTCCTTGTGGTATAGAGGTTTAGGGCTGAGAGAAGATCTTGTATATTAATCAAATATTTTTTCTTTTTTTATATAACAATGGTAACAATTTTCATCAATTAACAGCTTACTGGCTTATCTGCATGATAGCTTAACACTTAAAGATTAACTTTATGGGAACTAGAAAAAAAATATATGTGTGTCTTGGGGAGTGATTTGTAGACTCCTAAATTGAAATATTTTACAAGTGATTTAATGGGAAGATGATGATAGATGATGAAATTAGTATAGAAGCTTAACCAGAAAATCAGGTGACTTGATATCTACATCTATATCCTTCACTGGCCATCAGCATTCATTAATGAAGCAGATGATGGAATAGATCAAGGTTCCTATGAATGCACTTTATATTAAAAGAAAAGAAAAGATGGCTAGCACCCAGAAGACCTAATTTATATTTCAAAGTACTTTTGGATTTAACTAAGTTTTAAATATTTCTTTACTTCTCTCTCTTAAAGCCTGGCTGATAATGACAAAGAATCATGAATAGTATAAATGTGAATAAAAGTTTATTACAGAGCCTGTTGCCTGGCCAAGGGCTTGTGTGTAATAGTTTCTCATAAACATTTGCTGAATGAACACATATAAGTGAAAAGAGCAGGCTGGCTTCATCCCTTGGCTGAGTATAGCACACTAAAGAGAAGCAGGCTATGCTTCAGAACACACACAAAATACCCCCCAGCAAATGTGGGTAAAAAGCCATACATGCCAAAGAATGAAGGGAAGAGAGGACTAGACTGTCATGAATGTCCTAAAAAGGAATTTCATATGCATTGACATAGATATGGATAGCAGCACCTTTTCTTTTCAGTTTCATTTTATTAACTCCAGTGAGAAAACTTTATTCATATTTCTGCCCTATCTAGTTCTGATTTCTACTTTTTCTGTCTTCCTTACTTATATTTTTACTACTAAGCCATTGACTGATTCATTCACTACTTCACAGCTTTTTAGCTTTACAAATCCACTGGCAAGGAATATGTGTTGTGTGTGTGTGTGTGTGTGCAACAACAATCTCTAAAATCATAGATAACATGTGTATTTCATTTCTCTTAAGTAAGCTGAATACATAAAATGAAACAAGAGGATGTTATACTAATCAAATTCATTCCATATACCTTATAAATGAAGAAGTAAAAAACCCAAAGAGTAAATAAATTAGGTAGGGACTAAGGACTTGTGTCATATAAGTAGCCAAGTGATATATATGGGACAACAATGTAGATTTCGTGATTAACAATAACTTATTCTTACTACTCTACCAAGGTTTTTTTTTTTCATAAAATACAGTTATCAGAGCATTTTTTGGGTAAATTTATACTTTACAAAAACCAATCTGAAGTAAAAGTCGGTTTTGATTCTATCAGAAAAATGACTATTTCACTATAAATTTACTATGAAAACTTGGAAAACTGGCAAAATTGAAAGAAAATTTCAAGCAACGGAACAAACAAAAATTTCAAGCAACGGAACAAAACAAAAGTATCAGAAGCTATTCTGGAATAAAAGGGCCAAAAATAAGAAAAAAGATGCTTTCTTTTTCCTCTTAAAATTAAATATACTGTTAAGAACTGTGAAAGCATGATGCGCTTTAATTATATTATAATTTATGCTGGTCATATGGCCTTAAGTCTAATTTTTGTTTCCCCATATTTAAAATGCTAAAGAAGTAAGGATATAAACTCTACCTAAAGACATTTCGCAGTTACAAAGTACTTATAATACCGGTTTCCTTGAAAATGTTTGGTTAGTAGTAAGTCTCTTAGAATAGATTTTCTTTTTGACCAATAATTTATATTTTCAGAAAAAAAATAATTTATATTTTCTGAGGGACTTAACTCTGGCTTATTTCATGTCCAAATTAAAGAATTCCATTACAAAATATTGCTTGGTACCCAAAGCCCGTTCATACACATTTTGTGCCACAACACAACAAAAAACCTGATGACTTCTAAATAAGTTTCCATGGGTCAGAAACACATTTGGATGGTTTTTACCTAGAGACTAAAATCCTTTGACTTCATTAGAAGTGCTAGCTAGAACTCAAAAACTGTTAAGCGTAGAAATAAAGCTTTTTAGCAACAATTGGATTGGATATTGAAAGTGTAACTGGATTTTGAAAAAAAAAATGTTTAGTGTTACCCACAGATGTATATTCTACTTTACTTATGATTTTTTTTTTGCATTCAGATAAAAGCATCATTGAGGTCAATGCCATAAGCAGCACAGACGAATAAAGAAGGCTTTGCATTTTTCTGAGTTTGTGTTGAAATATTTTATGCTGATAAGAAAACTATAACTAGGGCATTAGAAATTTCAAGTGAAGGTAATGCATTGCAGTCTCTGCACCCCGTGGCAAACTGTTCCAAACTCAGTTTGGAAACACTAAACCCCAGTAGCAGTGAAATTTACCAAAATTTTTGAAAAGAATTAATAATTCTGGGTTTTGCTACGACAGGGTAAAGACTACTAAGTGGCCTGAGGTTAATAATAAGTAGCATTTATTGAATGTCCATTACCCTGTCATGTCTATGAACTCCTGAGGACAGACACCATGTAGAGTGTAAGTCATGGTCACCTCCGTGTGCAGGTAAGCTAGAGGCTGAGAGAGTCTAACTTACCTGCTGGGGTCTCTGGTTAGTACAAGAGAGAACTGAAATTTGAACCCAGGTTTAATTTGATTCTAGACCTTTTGTTTGTGTCACTTGATCAGCCTGTTTCTAAACAGTGCGGGAGAAAAAGGGGGCTGTTCCTTATAAGAATAGCAATAAAAAAAAACAAGTAATTATCTTGGAGAAGCAGCGTAATCAGGAGATTTCAAGGCAATTGCCCCCCCACTCAATCATGTGCCTTCTTTGCGTGGAGCTTTGAAATCGTGATTTGAACAGTTCGGTTCTAGAATGATTGGCTATTAGCAAATCCAGAGATGAGTCACTGTGAATGACGGTGAACGTGGGGATTCGGTCAGGCCAATCTGTAGAACATTCAAGTATTTTAAGAATGGATGAAAATGACAGTTCGGGTTACTATGTATGGAAGGAGGAGATAGAACAGTGGATTTCTGTACTGTAGGAAAGACTTACCCACTAATGAGTAAAATGAATAGGCCAAAAATAAAGTTGCATGCTCTTATACTGTAATGATTATCATTTTAAAACTAGCTTTTTGCCTTCGAGCTATCGGGGTAAAGACCTACAGGAAAACTACTGTCGAAATCCTCGAGGGGAAGAAGGGGGACCTTGGTGTTTCACAAGCAATCCAGAGGTACGCTACGAAGTCTGTGACATTCCTCAGTGTTCAGAAGGTAAATGAGCCTGAATGCCGTGGGGGGCGCTCTGCTCCCGCTTTGTGTAGAACTGCAACTCGCATTAAAGTTAACAGAAACGAATCCAACTATAATAAATATGTCCTTCATTCAAATGCGACTGTAGACAATTACTTGAGCATTTTTTACACAATGTTTTCAAAACTGATTCTCATCAGATTAAGACAGAAGGGTTGTCAGTTTGAATTTCACCAGAGCCTGAGGCATCCCTCTGGGGAGAGCAAAAGCTTGGGCTTCCTCATCTACTGTCCCGAGTTCACATCCTTCAATCCGTTCCCAAAAGTCACCTGAGAGGAGCTGAAAGACGCTTAGCTCTTTAAGAGTGATGCTAATTCTATTCAGCCAGCACCTGCTTCCGCAGAACTTGTGTCAAACTTACTCTGAAGTGGTGTGGCAAGAGTGTCTGAGCCCAGAAGAGAATATGGGAAGGGGTCGCTGGAAGTGCCTTACCCCTGTGTGCGTGTTGGTGAAAAGCAGATTTGTTATGTAGACTGACGTTAAACACCATTGAGAATAGGACCTGAAGAGATCAAAGCGGTAGAGTCCAGTGGGTCTTGAAGGCCGGCCCCCAAGTCCATGTGTGTCTTGACCTCCTCTCCCAGCAGAAAGGGGCACTGTCCTTACTCTTGCACTGGAAGACTGAATGCCTGACAAGAAGGAAGAGTAACCACTTCAGCATTGTATGTGGTTTCATTTTTCTTAATTACCTGGCCACCCAGCAGCTGGCTTTTTAGTTCTGTCGGAAACTAAAATTCTAACAATCCAAATGAAACATGGATTAAGTTCTGATAGAAATTTAGTAGGATTTGGAAATACTTGGGGGTAGGGGGCTGCTGGAATGCTGTCCACTTTTTATAGTAAGATACCTTACCTGTTTGTTATTAACCACATTTTTTGAACTATTTTTCCATAAATATCCATTTAATATTAGGTTGATATTTATCACATGAAAAGGCCATTGTTAGTGAATTGTCATGGAGAAGGTGAATTTGTTTTCTGTTGTTAGTTAATTTAAAATTCTTGACTTCATGTGCTAGAGTCAGTTCCATCTCTGTTTGTAAATTCTTACTTTCCATTCCATATCATATTCTGTTCACTATAACTTCTTCATTGTTTTCTTCTCTTTTAAAAATAATAAACTGATCTGTGATAACGTTATGAACAAGTCTGTTTTGTATGAGTAAATCTGTAATTAATATTTTAAATGTACACATGGAAGAAAAAACCTTACTTTTTGGGGGGCACTCTCCACTATCACAGTCTTCTGAGGCTAGAGGTCATTGCAAGGAGTTTTGTTTATTGATTTTTTTTTTTTTTTGACCTGGGAAAGTGTTTGCGAGGGAAGGTAACTTGGTCCAACCTTAAATAGCTTAGCACGTATGTTACTTGACTCGTTCATGTGGGAATGTGTTTTCTCAACAATGTGGTTTTTAAGAACCTTCACCGAAACACACTGGCATAGATCTGGACAGCTAGACAATGTAGGATAAATCTGCTAGAAAAGAAATAATTGGAAAAATTATATTTCCAGTTATCCTCATCTCTGTAGAATGTGCATCTCTATCATCCTTTAATAATTTAAGGTCATCACACGTCCCTTAGAAAAGGGCATTGCTCATTACTATTAATGGCACATGATGCTGTTGGTCACCGTAGCACTGTGGAAGATAAGCTTTTTCTGGAAGGAATTAGAAATCTGACAGTAGTTGAATAACTGTCCTGTGAGAGAAGTAAACCAACACCTGCCCTATAGGCTAAACATATTTCAGGGAGTGTGAATTGAGCTGTGATATTTAAATTCATACTATATTAAACAATGAGTTGGTGGGATTTTACAAAGAGGTTCTAAAATAAGAAGCCCTGTCAATACATTAATAGAGAAAAACAGAGCTATTTATAAAATGGATAATACAAAATATGCAAAATAGTGTAAATGCACTTTTTTGAAATTCTCATAACGTTATTAAGCTCTTGGCTAAATAATCATCTGAAATTTATCAGAAAGCTTTGTTCATAAAAGAAGTGTATCTGATATCCAATGATTGAAATTATTTTTTCATAATTTAATCTTTTAAACATATTAAGCATTCTAAGAGAAAATGAATACTTTTAGCACATTTAGAACTTTAAAAAATATGTAAAGAAAATAGCATTAATGTTTAACTCAAATATTATAAAAAACTGAAGTGTCTAAAATCCAATTTCTTGCTTTAACATTTGCTTGGGATTTGGAACAAAGCAATCACCAGTTATTGGAACAGATGTCTTTTTAAATGACTGTCAAATATTCAAGTAAACACATTTTATTAAGCCATAATTATTATTTTTAATACCTTACACTTAAAATCCCAAATAATACTCCTATAACTCTATGTGCATAATTTCATATTCTGTGGGGAAAGACTTTTAAAAACAAAGGTTTAAATAAAGCAATTATTTATAAATGTGGGTTTGTGAAGCTATTCATATTTCAGACATTTAGTTTTGCTGAAGTAATCATCAGCATGGATTTTTCTGAGAGATATTTCCAAAAGAGTTGTTTTAGTCTGTAAACGCAAATCACTGGTAGTTTTATGACTAAGAAAAACAGAACACAATAATTTTTGAGTTAGTTGGGTAGTATGACGAGAAAGATGCTAAATTAATCCTATTTTTACTACAATTCATGTGCAGCTAATATAGTTTTCTACTTTCATTTAGGCCAGGGATATATTTAGGAAAACTACTCTAGTTATGACTAGAAACATTTATTTAGTTTGAGTTTATGTGATCTGGCAAAGTATTTTGCTTTTGTTGTTTGTTTTTAAAAGGATAAACTTGGTGGAACCATTGAATAATACACTGGCAGAAATAGAGCCAAAAGGAGATAGAGTGAGAAGGGTGATTCTCACCCTATGCAGTGTTCTATAGATCCTACTCTCACCTACCTCCTACTCAAGTCCCTGATTTCCATCCCTACTGCTTGACTTTGAGCTTGGACAACTTAGAAGTTTCTTAGAATTCCAGAAGTTTGAAAAGTGATTGTGAGTTTAAAATTTGGCTCTCTTAAGGTAATTTTTATGAGTAACCTGATGGTTTGATGCAATAGTAAAACAACAAATTGTTCAGCCTGAGTAAGATGGTCAATCTGCTTGCTTCCCTTCTCCTCATCCTCCAATAGGTAAGAATACAACAGGGCAACCTACTATTGTAAACAAGAAGGCAGAGGGTAATGAAGACAATGTTGAAAAGGCAGGAGGTTGACTTTCTAAAATTATTGCTAGGAGTCTGTCTTAAAAATATGACCAATTAGAATGCATAGGAAACAAATTAAGAAACATGGGACGAAAAGATAATTAGGAAAAATGGAATGAACACTGGACTGTGGGTCAGAAGACCTGTGTTCCAGGCACAGCTCTGACATTTTCTGTATTAGGTAAGTCCCTTAAAACTTGTGTGAGCCTTGTTTTCCTCAAACAAGGAAGTCATTGATCAAATGACTTCTTAAATGTTAAAAGTTCTGAGTAATCAAAGAATTATAACTATAATATATTTGTCATCTCAGTTCTATCACAGGACACATTTTATCCCCACCCCAACAACAACTTTCATTGCCTACCAAAATCTTACATTATTCTTGCTGACTTATTTTTTATTTTTAAAAAATCTCCTTAAGTCTGCAACTGCATCCATAACTCTCTCTTCACCTTGCTATAAACATAACATACTAATTTATGTTTCTGTACCATTTTATGGGTTTTTTTTTGCTCCATAATAACTTATTCAAATCTCATCCATACTTCAATATCCAAGTAAAATCTGTTGTCTTCTAAAAGGCCATTACCACCAAACACCTAGAGCTTCTAGAATAGAATGAATTATCCACAAACTTGCTATTCAGTATGAAGTCCAAGGACTAGAAGCATCAGCATCCTCTGGGAGCTAATGACTGATGCCACCCTGTCCTGATCCTCTGAATTAGAACTTGTTCTTTAACAAGATCTCAAAGTGACTTTTATGCACATCAAGGTTTGGAGAAGCATTGATCTACCACACTCACTCTATAAAGCGGGTGTCTTATAGAATCATCCATTTCATCTGTAAAACTATTTTTCCTTAAGAAAATTAAAAATTCTGAATTTGAAGAAAAATGCTTTCTAATAATCCCCACAGTACAGCTTCACAGAAAATCATTTCATTCAATCTCATTAGAAAGGGATGTAGTCTTATCAACTGCATCTGCAAAAGGAGCTATAGTCTCCTTTACAAGCTTAGAGACTGTACACGTGGAGGACTTATTTCTCATGTGTAACCATAGCATTCTGTTCCACTCTTTCGTTCAGTATGAAGGAACAGAGAATGACAGATACCACATCATTTTCCATGAAGACATCAGACCTTGCATTCTTTTGAAAAAGAGAACGAAGTAAATCTGTACCCCATTCGACCAGAAAGCTGAAATGTGATAAAGCATAACCTATGTTGAGCATTTTAATGTGGAAATAATGACCTTGGCCAAACAGAGCACCTCTCATTTATAGTTCAGGTGCTTACGGACTATAGTCTGGGGAATCTCAGAGTCAAAAGAGAGGAAGCTGAATCGGTCCCTTGTCTTAGTTCATAGATTAAGCTACATAAAAAGAAGTAGATGGATCAAGCCAAGTAGTCTCCTGTTTCAGAAACTTAATAGTTAACGTCCTACTATTAGATGATAAAAATGAAAGGCTCAGAAGTGATTACTCTAATATTACATTCCAAATTATTACAAATAGCTTATTAGGCTAGATAGCAGCAGATAAAGCAAAACATTGCTATCTTGGCTTTGCTTTGGCTAGAGCTAGACGATCAGTAGTCACAGGATACAAATTATGTGTGTGGGGAAGTTAGCCGGATTCGTCAGAAAGCCACGCAGTGATGTATTCCACAGGATGCCTGCTCTGCTACAAATCAACCTGTCCATTTGAGAAGTCTCATTTTCAGAGAGCTGATGTGATTCAGAGGTTTCAGTGTGACATAAGAGGCCGGCCGATAGAGAACTATTAATTAACCTCACAGAATCATCAGTAGGATCCTACATAATAATATGAGTTTATACATTTTAAAACAGTGAGTGCGGGGAGTTCAATAGCAGGGCGTCTTCTGTCCTAGTCTAGATAGGATCGTAAGCTTGCCCAGTTATTCAACACAGATGCTCAGTAACAGAAAGGAGCTATGACTTCTTTTAAAATATCCCTGTTCTTTGAATAGCACCAGACTTATGGTTGGAGCTGATCTCTCAAGTTAACCGGGTCCTGATTTGGGCATTCACCATAGGGGTATGATGTGTACTCATTTTAAATTGTGCATTTCCTGTTTATGTGTTTGGGGGGTAACTTGAGAGAAGAGAATTCTTCTGCTGTCAAGATTGACACTGAAACCTTGTGCATTTTAGACCACCAAAGGGTAGATCTCAAGGGCCTCTCTTCTCTTTCCAGTTTCTGGGCACCTTTTGGACAGCTATGGAAAACTCAGAGCCATTCTGGCCCTGTGGTAAATTTGTATGACACTAACCACACAAATCCCAGGTAAACTATAGGAAGAGCTCTGCAGGGAGTATTTTATGCCACTCTTTATGGACATTAGACCTCCATTCAACATTAAAATGGTACATAAATTGTTCTAAAAACTCTTTTTGCTAAACAGGTGATTTACAGCTCAGTGGAACAGTGGTGTTCTTGATTTTGCTGTCAGAAGCAATTAACATGCCATACTTTAATTTTATTAGTTGAATGCATGACCTGCAATGGGGAAAGTTATCGAGGTCCCATGGATCACACAGAATCGGGCAAGATTTGTCAGCGCTGGGATCATCAGACACCGCACCGGCACAAATTCTTGCCGGAAAGGTAAACACTACCAAATTATCCTTTCAGTGATTCTTTTTGCAAACTGTTACTTGCTCCGTGACAAACTGCCTTAGAAATTCTCTTTATATCATGTTTTCTGGATAGTCTTGAGGCAAAAGGGACTTATGACGAGGTATAAGGTATATGGGAATACTGGCTGCACTTTTGACTAGTCTCTGCTGAGTAGATGGAGTCCGCAAAGTCATAATGGTCCTGAACACAGGAGCATCAGTGGGGTGCAGAAGGGGAGCACTAACAGAAGCTTCCTCTTTCTCTTCCACGACAGGAAAAAGACAGAGGCTCATTAAGTAATGACCATAGTCCAAGCTATGAGAGGAGGCATTATTGCTAAATACAAGCCATTGTCCTTCTAAAGCCACATCTTCAGTGACTTAGGTAAAGTGGGGTCACGTGTGTGACGCCATGATCTAGGTCATGCCCATAGAAAGGGAATGAAGGTGGAGCAAACAATTTCTTGGCTGCTTTATCCTAGTGTATTTTGAAATTGCTAATCTGGAGAAGTCAGGCAAGCAAGTCTACTTTTCTCCTCAGGAATAAGTTTTAAGCTTAAATGGTTCAAAAAAAAAATACATGTCTAATTTGGCTCATTCATTTCATATGAAATATTTTAGTTGACAAAAATTCCCTGATTTTATTATAAAGATTAAAATACAAACGATTATAGGGAAAGCTCTACCCCCCCCCTTTCTGAAAGGTGTTTTTCTTATCTTTTTGTTTATTTGTTGTTCTCTTAAATTAAAACTGTGTGCTGTGGGTTTCAGTGTATCTCTTTGTCTTTTAAGTGAGCGCAGAAGGAATATGGTAACAATTAAAATCAAGTCACCAATTCAGGACCTTGTTAATTTAAAAGGAAGAGGGTAGAGAGAAAGTGGTGTGATGGAGTTTCTCTCTTGCCGTGGTGGAGGTGAGGGCATGACCTAGAAGGGCTCTATTTTCAAAATTGAGCAATCATTAGTAACAGAACTATTGAAACATAACTTTCAGTTTGAACTTTAGGCCTGTCCCAGAAAAGGACCCTTTTTCTTAATGAGTGTTCTACCTGAGGTCATGTTTATATAATCTGTCCTTAATTGGGCTTTGTGAGAAGGAGATTCAGTTTGGGCCCTCAACTGGTGGACAGGTATCAATGGGTCTAAGTTATTTGCAAACGGAATGTATCCTGTGCTTACTGGATCCCTAAGCTAGCAGATGCAATAGTTGATCATTAGCAGTTCTTGTGTGCTGTAAAGAAACTCTCTTCTTCCCCCATCTAGTAGTATCCAAGCTAGGTCGAAAGTTATTTTGTGAGCTGAGGGGTGGGTGGTGTTTCCAGGCAGATTTACATGACACTTTTCTTGGTGTGGTTTGCAGATATCCCGACAAGGGCTTTGATGATAATTATTGCCGCAACCCTGATGGCAAGCCGAGGCCATGGTGCTATACTCTTGACCCTGACACCCCCTGGGAGTACTGTGCAATTAAAATGTGTGGTAAGTTAGGGTCAAATTTATTGCTTCCTTTTCCTCTCGCAGACTGGATCTAAGCAAGCGATTATTAGGGAGACAGGTTAACAGCTATTTCACTTGATGCTTTAATTGTGTGTAGGATTTAATTTAAGAATGTGTTGCATAATTCTACCCCAATCTTTTGCATTTTCAGAGTCATTGTTTTGAGAGCGATAAATACTCCAGTGAACACATACACACAAAGCATTTGTACTTATGGTATAAAGGTCTCAACATTCTCATGTTATTTAAAAGAATATCCACGGAGGGAGAAAAAGATCAGGGATTAAGTGCAGTATCCTAATGTCATTAGGGCCATAAAAGCCAGGAACTCAGATTTTTACCTTCCAGTCTAGTATTTTTTCCATATCTTTCCTCCCCAGACATAACATGAGCTGTCAACTGACCATGAACCTCTTCTGGTGAATGATAGAATCACACTGAAGAATAGTAAGTCTGATAGAACAATCTCCCAGACATCGTGAAGCTCTAGAGGCTGATGCCCACCTCCCTGGCTGCCTCGTCCACAGCCTGTATTCTGTACCAACCTGTCTTTAGCTGTGCTGTGTTTGTTTTGTATGTACTGGCCTTTGACCAACACTCCTGAACTTATGATAGAAGCTTCTTCCTCATTGGCTTTGTGGTAGCTCTTTAGATCTGTATACTTTGTCCTCTCCTCTGTGGTTAACTTACACATTTTTGCTCTTTGAAATAATACTGGATACTCAGATGTAGACATGCTTTTATTTCTATGAGTACAGGTCTTATTTTTTCAGTGGATCCTAAAATGCTTTAAGACCAGTAGAATCACACAAATTTAGTAAAGTAATGTAATTTAATAATTACATTATGAATTGGCTTGATGATATAAAGATATGCATTTAGAGAGGGATATGTAAAGACAAATGTCTACATAAGATTAAGTACCAGTGCCCAAAATGATGGGTGGACAGTTCTGAGCATAGGGATAGGTATTTGCCTATTTCTCTAGAACGGCCTGATGGGGATATCCCTTTGAACAAACTTAATTCAATATTGTTCACACTGTGATACTGCCAAGGTACATTTCTCTCCATAGAGACCTGCTGCTATAAGGAAATGTTGTGGGCAACTCAAATAAAGCCCGTAGAAAGAGGATGTGTCTGGCATATGTGAAATATGCAGAATCTGGTAGGCTCTCCATGTGAACAAAATGTTCCAAGGACACTGAATCATCTGTTTGGTCCCTTAAAAGATGACTCTTGTGACAGTGTTTCTCTGTATAGATTGGGTTAGTTTTACTCATTGACTTTGAAAATCTTGTTAGGCTTTACATTGTTACAGACTATTTAGGTACAACAAACCAACATGTTTCCCTTCCCTTTTGTGTGTGTGTGTGTGTGTGTGTGTGTGTGTGTGTGTGTTTTAGGTGCTCTTACAAATTGTCTCTGGAATAAAATCAGTATAAATACAAATACACACAGACATGTTCACGTGTATACTCACAGTCACTGTTGCCTATTAATTTACCAACCAGTGTTTGGTTATTTTAAAAGATGTTGTGAGAGAAAAGAAATAAAATAAATATGACTCATCCTCACTACTAGATAGATTTCTTTTTCTTTTCTGTCCAAAGAAGGGTTGGCTAATTATGCAACTAGCAGGCAGTGATTCAGATGGCTTTGTTAAACAGAGGATGATGTTTATAGGATGTTAGTTCTAAGAAAACGGTGGTAGAGTTTGTAAGCCAAGCCTATATAGTTAAGAACAAAATAATCTTTTAAGCATCAGGAATATGTTAGAACTGTTTCATTACAGGAAAGCTTTTCGTTTGTAAAATCATATATGGAGATTACATTTTTATTCAAATGAATAAAGGTTAACATTCGGCAATTCTGGAGAGCATATGAGATAATGTTTTATGAGTATGCTTCCAAATAGTTTGGCTTACATTTATAGCACAGCCTAGAATGCAAAACCGAGACATGTGGTGATGGTTTCAACCGTGTAACAGTTTTCTATCGCTTCATAATGAATTACCAACAACTTAGTGGCTTAAAACAATGCATACTTATTACATCATCATTTCTGTGGGTCAGGAGTCCAGGCATGACTCAGGTGGGTTCTCTGCTTAGGACATCCCAGGGCTGTGACACAGGTGCCCACCAGGTCTGGTGACCGGCTGTCTTATTTAAGACTCAGTATCCCATTCCAAGTTCACTGGTTCACTGGTTCAGTCTCTTGTGGTTTCAATGCCGAGGTCCTTAGCTCCTAAAGATTGCCTGGTCCTTCCTGCTGCATGATCCTCTCCACAGTAGGAAGTTTACGTCTTCAAGGCTAACAGCATAGCTTTCTGCTGATTTGAGCCTCTGCACCTATATCCTCTTTTAAAGAGCTCACCTGATTAGGTCAGAACCACCCAGGGTAAGTTCCCTTTAATTAACTTAAAGTCAACTGATTAGGGAGTTTACTTGCATCAGCAGAATCTCTTCACTTCTGTTGTATGACGTAAACTAATTACAGAAGTCTCCAAATTCGTGTCCGTGAAACTCACGGGAACACAACAGAGTCTTGTTGGGAGTCTGTGGGCATGGGCAACTTGGAGGTTCAAATTCTAGCGCCTTTACTTCCCTGTGAATTCTTGCCCAAAATCTTCTGCTTGAGATGCATGTGTTCCTAAGGGGTTGGTCAAAGTTCAAAATCCTACCTTTCCATGCACAATTGCCCTTTCCTGCTTTGCTGAGCAAAAGCAAACTGCCCATCCTTCCTGAATTTTAATGCAGTGCATTGTCTTGGGGTATAAAAACCTTGGGGACACTAAGCCAAAGGACCTTTGAAAATACTATTCATGCTGCTGATCATTTATGTGTTATTAATAATCACACAACTGTATCCAGAATATATACATATATGTGTGTGTATGTGTGTGTGGTATATACGTGTATTTATCTCAGAATTCTGTAGCCACAGAAATTTAAATAATTAATTTCAAAATATAAAAAAATCTTTCAGAAAAGTATGATGGGGTGAAGAATAAAAATCTCTCCAATATAAAATGCATTAAATTCAAATAACATTCCATGGGTAAAGTGGAGTGGAAAAAAAAATGATTCGAGGAGAAAAAGAGCTTGATAATGTACACCTATCCAGGTACAGGTAGGTATCAAATCACTCCTACTTCGAGTCTATTAATCCATTTAAAAGTGTGATATAAAAATTTTGGTTTCAAAAATGTCAGTAGTTAACATATGCTAGAAATCACATCTTTTGCAGCTATTTAAACTTACCATTAAAAATGTAGGTGTCAACTCAGAAACACGTGAGAGAGCAAAATACTTTTTCAAAATTCTTTTAGTAATAGAAACAAATAAACAAAGAAAAAAAAAAAAAAGCAAAACCAAAACACCACCACCAGCTGAAGACCACTGAACCAGAAGCATCCTTTCCATTCCCAGTAATTGGTCTGGAGGGGACTGAGAAAGGAGGCAGGTGGGTGTGAGCAGAGCTGATTTGAACAGGCCGGTCATGTGAATTAGTGCAGCAAGCAGTGAGGATAACAAGGCGAGGAAGGATGGGAACAGTACTGAAGAGGCTGAGTGCCCAATATGTAATGACAAATGGGATGTAGTGGGAAACAAGATAGGAAAAGAGGAGAGTCTTAAAAATTTCCTGAGTCATTGCCTATTTGAGGAAGATGTAACTTTGAGGAGAAAATCAAGAAAGTGTAGTTCTTCTTATGCAGGTGCTTAATCTCTGCTCAGAACACATCTAAGTTCGATCTTCTCTGAAGGTCATGCAAAATCATAAGTAAATAGTGGCAGCAAAAACTTTTGTGGTGCCAGCAATTCCAGGGAGCATACAAAAAATACAAGGAAGATTGTCGGCCCCTTTTCCATAGGATTTATTCAATAAATATTTACTGGCTAGCTCTTATACCTCAAACACTTTTCTAGTCTGGAGATATAGAGGTGAATACAACACTTGAAGGCCTATGATGAAATTAAAATTTCAGGGCTTTGGCTCCAATTAATAGGATAAAAGCTGACATTGCCTTGACATTGGCATTATCACACCTTTCAGAGCCAAAGTTTTGAATACTGCCCATTGTTCTTTTTATTTGTTAAAAAGCCGGATGAACCATAGATGTGTTCCTGGCACTTTGCATCCAACCTTTTAATCCTACAATTAATGAGTGCATCCCTGAAAGTGCAGGACAAATGTGGCTCGTCGCCTGACAAATGTGGGCCATGGTGTCCAGTGGCAGGCCTTCTCAGTTACCCTTCACATCATATTCCTCACAAGATGATTTCTACCCAGATGGCAACCGCTCACAAATATTCTAGCCATATGCCATTTAAAAATATATATTACAGCTTTATTTGAAAATTATACCTCAAGAAACTGCGGAAAAGCAGTTTCAAAATTTTATGAACAGATTGCCTCCTTCTGAGTGTGTCTGGAACAGTATAATATGCATATATTCAGGTCTCTTCTAAGAATTATTGAATCAAAAGAACAGACAGGGGTAGAAAGGAGGGAATTGAATATTTTAAAATTTCCAGAAGGTTCTTGCACACTTTAGCTCTGGAACCACCCCTGATGTAGAGTGAAATAAGCAGATCGTCTGAAGAAGGGGCAAGTGTAAAGTCCAGATGCTGCATTGTGAGGCTTTCTATTCCTGAGCCAATACGGTTTCTATCTCAATCAGTGTGGGGTTCCCTAGAGGCACAGAGGGAAAATGCACATACCCAAGGGCAAATCCCATCCTCTGGAGGTTGGTGGTCCTTACCACCAACCAAAGTGGCCGGGTTCCTACCATTCTTCAACATCACATCACTGCCCAAGGCCCTGTGAGCAGAGTCCAGCCATTCCCATTGCTTCTGAGAGAATTCTGTGCCCCACCCCTGAATGTCATCCTAATTCAGACTCCTAATCCTGTATTCTTCTTCCCCTACTGGGCTCCTTCCTCAGGCAACATGAGCATGTAGTAGGCAATCCATCATTTCAGGAGTCAGTGTCACTCCAATTCAGAGTTTCGGCTCAAGTCCATCATCTTCCTGTTGAAGTAGACTCACAGTGTCCCATAGAGAGAGTCATTTCACTAAGTTATGCTGAGAAAGTTCAGTGAACAGAACTGGGTGTAACTGAACTCTGAAATCCTGGCCTGAAGGAGCTACTAGCTACCCACTAGTGGGGCTGTTTTTATTGATCTTCTCCCTTAAAAACTCCATGACCATCTTTCACATGTGCTCCACACAGTGACTTTGCTCTGCACCATCCATGTCTGGGTCTACCTGCCTATAAAACTTTAACAGATTTCCAGGTATATGGAATTTTAAGACATTGCAAATATATAACAAGACCAGAAATCCTGCATAGTACCTGAATGAAGTACTCAGTTTCTCATGATTTTCCTCTGTAATAACTTTATATTCTGAATAACAGCTTGTTCCGTAGATTAGTTCACGGCTTTTCAGAGAGAAATAATAATATTTGTAGGGAGTCATTCTATTTTTCTGAAGTGAAAATGGCTCCCTGGCAATTAAAAAGCTATCTTTTGGTTGATGTGTCGTAGAAAATCTTACTGATTATTCAAATCGGTTGTTCACAAACTTCTTGAACTGAAGATATCTTTACACTCTACCTTTATTGAGAACCCAAATTGTGTATCCGGGCTATACGAATCAATGTTGACTGTATTGAAAGTTAAATTATGAATTAAAAAATATTCATTCATTAAAAATAGTAATCTCATTTTACTAATGATGCTAATCAATACAACATATTTAAAGTGAAAAATAACTGAATTTTTCAGAAAAATTGGGAGAAAAATGGTATTTAGATTTTTTGCAAACTCAGATTGCAAATTTTGCAAATTTCTTCAGTGTTACTTAATTAGAAGAAGATAGCTTTGTATCTCATGTTTCCTTTTGCATTCAATTTTTTGGAACATAAACACCAAGTGCATCTAGGAATTTCACTCTCTAAAGGACAAATGACATCTTAGCATTGTTATGAAAGTAGCTTTGATCTTCTGAAAGGCTCTCTGGAACCCCAGGTATCCCTCTGCAAACACCTTTTTTTGCTACATGTCAGCCATGTAATCCTGATGTGGTCTCGTTGGAAGATACTTTAACTGGCTATACGTGTTGGCTCCTCCAATTGTTTTCCACCTCTCACCACCAGTGACTTACCCAGTTGGAGATTTCTGTCACCTGTCACTTGTTTCTGGTATTCTTCTTTTATCTTGTAAGATGGTCTAATCTGAGGTTCAACTCTCTTTTGTATGACCGGTACCACCATTATGTTTAACAACCAAAAATCTAGAATAATTCTAGACATGCTCTTTCCTTCACCTCTCACATTTGGTCCATCACGAAGACTTGTCAATTTCATCTTGTACGTACCTCTCAAATCTGCCCATTTTGCTCTCTCACTATCTCCTTTATCCGAGAGAGTGCTGTTGTGTTCTTGAGTATTTAAATAGCCTTCTGAAAGGAGATGAATCCATGTTTACTAGTTTTTCCCTTCAATCCCTTCTTCACACTGCAAATAGAATGATATAGAAATCTGCGTATGTCATTTCCCATCCCTAGCACACCACACACACACACACACACACACACACACACACACACACACGGTAAAAACTCTTCAGTGATTTCCTTTGACCTCATAACAAAGACAAAACAAAACCATCTTACTAAAAAAAGCTTATCCCTAACCGACTATATGCCCCCATGCTATCTACTCCATCTAGAATCACTCACTTCCTGTACTTTATATTTTCCATATTCTCTTTACAGTTCCTTTGCCCCTGCCATCTCCTCTGCCTTGAACATTTTTTTCTTCTTACCTACTTGACAGCTACTCATTGTTCAAATTTCAACTCAGTTACTATCTCCTCAGTTATCATTTCTTCATTTGACTCCCCTGACTTGGTCAAATTCCTTATTATGTATTTATACTACCATAGACCTCTCCTTCTAAGTACTTCTCAGACTCTGGTCTTTACATTTGTTCTTGAATGAATGTTATTCCTACAGAGTGATGGGTATGTACATCTCCTGGAGTTTCTTCTATGGTTCTAGATTTGCATATGACAACTTACTTATTCTCAGACATTGCCACCCAGGAAGATTTCTCCTTATCATCCTAACTCATCCTGAGGTTTCACGCTTCCCTGAACTACTGTTGCTCGTATGTACCTCATTGTCTTTTTTTTATATAAATTTATTTTTTATTGGTGTTCAATTTGCCAACATATAGAATAATACCCAGTGCTCATCCCATCAAGTGCCCCCCTCAGTGCCCGTCACCCAGTCACCCCCACCCCCCACCCACCTCCCCTTCCACCACCCCCTAGTTCGTTTCCCAGAGTTAGGAGTCTCTCATGTTCTGTCTCCCTTTCTGATATTTCCCACTCATTCATTTGGGGAATATAAAAAATAGTGAAGGGGAATAAAGGGGATAGGAGAAAAAATGAGTGTTCCTGGTTGTCTTGATGGCTTTTTCTTTACCAAAAGAGAGACAAATTTCATTATGCTCTACCTTATTTTTCTCCTCCTCTTTCTTTATTGTTAAATTCTAGATACAAACATGTTCAAGACCATTTTATTAAATTTTTAACAGATTACTATGGTGTAGTTCATATAATCTGCATACATTTAATTTATATAATTTGATAGGATCAAACATATGCATAAACCCATGAAACCATTTCCACCATGAAACCATTTCCACAAACCATAAGGTAATAAACGTATCTATCATTTCCAAAAGTTTCCTCCTGCCTGCCCTCCGCTTTTTTTATGTATGTCTAAGAACACAACTTGAGATCTACTCTTGACAGGTTTTTAGCATATGATGTAGTATTGTTTAACTATAGATACTATGTTGTACAGATTTCTAGTTCTCTAGAAGTTACTCATCTTGACTAACTGAAACTTTATACCTGTAGAGCGACTCCCCATTTCAGAAACGAGACCTAGGCAGATTTTTGATAGCTTTCTATTCAAACCATTGTTAGAGACTGAACTATGCAATTCCCCCCAACCCTACCCCCACCACACACACACAAATTCACGTATTTATGCCTTAAATCCCCAATGTGACTATATTTGGAGATAGGGCTTTTAGGAGGTAATTAAGGTTAAATGAGGTCATAAATGTGGGATGCTAATCTGATGGATTGAGTAGCCTTTTAGGTAGAGTAAGACAGACCTCCTCTTTCTCCTCCATATGAGGATATGGTAAGAAGGTGACCATCTGCCAGCCAAGAAGACAGCTCTCACTAGAAACCAAATTGTCTGGCACCTTGATCTTGACCTTCCTAACCTCCAGATTTGTGAGAAATACATTTCTGTTATTTAAGCTCCTGAGTCTACGGTATTTTTGTTATGGTGGTCCAAGCAGACTAATACAACTAATACAGACTAATAGTTGCCATTGGTAATGAATACAAGAATCCTTCCTTCCAGTAACCAATGTACATTGGTGTCATTTTAAAAAAATATGTAACCTTGTGTGTTTATATGTTGGAAAAATAATTTTAGCAAATTATTTTCTTTCTTTTTTTTATTTAAAGATTTTACTTATTTATTTGAGAGAGGGCTAGCAAGAGAGAGCATGAGTAGCAGGGAGAGGGAGAAGCAGACTCCCCCCTGAGCAGGGAGCCTGAAGTGGGGCCCGATCCCAGAACTCCAGGATCATGACCTGAGCTAAAGGCAGATGCTTAACAGAGAGCCCCCGCAGGTACTCCCCCTAGTTATTTCTTTCTTAAAGAAAGCTTTTATTCCTCTGTAGTTTACTATTTTATCCAAGGCTAGAACAGAAATTCATAGAAATAAAATCTTATTATATTCTGAGTCAGGAAAAAACAATACCATCAATGACTCTCTCAAGAGAAAGGTCTTATACTTGGAGGTCTTTTTCAAGATGACTTGAAAAAGGAATAGAGTATAGAATTGAAGATCTTTTTTTAAAAAAAAATGTACTTATTTATTCATGAGAGACAGAGGGAGAGGGAGAGAGGCAGAGACACAGGCAAAGGGAGAAACAAGCTCCATGCAGGGAGCCTGACATGGGACTCGATCCCAGGTCTCCAGGATCACACCCTGGGCCGAAGGCTGGCACTAAACCGCTGAGCCACCCGGGCATCCCAATTTGAAGATCTTTAATGAAAGTCTTCTCTTGAGCATTTTACAACAGAAAAGTCTTGGATAAAGTCCAAGGATAAGTTTCAGATAGGAATTCTAGGTCCATGTGGAAACCAAACGTGCAAGCAATTTGAGGTTTGTCCTTTGGAAGTCTTTATGCTACTTTTCCATGTCAATTTTAAAACCAGAAGTTCTTTAAATTTTCATTGAGCCTGATCTTGACATTCATGGCCCAAAGAGCCCAAGTCTGTTGATGGGAGAATAGCTTGACACACTGTTCTCAATCCCCAGGGACCTCCATAAAGTAAATCCTATGTTTCAGTGGCTCTTTAGTAGCTGAAATGGGAATAGAAGTTCGTTGGGCTGAAGTATTCCAAGGAATAATCAGGTATTTGTCCAATGGCCTATTGGACAGCTTGCTTCTGGCTATTGGCAAAAGAACAGCAACAGTTTGATACCACTGGGGCAGAAGGGGAACTATAAATGCAAGGATTTACTTATTGTTCATGTAAAGGTTATGGAGCTCTGGGCATGGCTCTCTATAATATACATGTGCACTCATACACTCCAGTGGCATTTCACAGACTTCTGCCAGGGCTGGGTAGTTTCTCAGCAAAAATCTGACTAGCCTTTCATAGAGAAATAATCAGAGTTGTTACCAGTTATCTTGTTCTAGTGGTTTTTCTGTTGGTGGCAAGATGTTCATCTCAAGGTTTAATGTTCATTCTCTCAAAAAAAAAATCTATTTAAACCTCAAAGTTCCCTACCAGATATTATAGCAATCATCATAACACATCCATACCAGCAGGGTGAAATTCGTGTTCCAAGAGGCACCCATTTGATTATGTTGTAAAAGGACAGTGAAAAATGTCAGTAGCACATGTTCTTTGTAAAGCATTTTCAAATAGAAAACTTTGTGTCAATCATCAAAGAAAAACACTTTTTCACTCATAGGCCACTAAGGATCATATAACTATTTTTGCATTTGCTCCAAAGGATAGCCACTACTGACACCCTTGAACAAATGTGTTTTTTTGTTGTTGTTGTTGTTTTTTTTTGTTTTTTTTTTTTGTGAGGAACTCTCTTATTTGTCAGTTTCTAGTATTTTCAGCGGTTTGGTAGACAGACTTGCAAAAATGTATGAAGCTTCATATGAAACTTCACACAACTTGATCAACTTCAGCTGATATTCAGGGGTGTTTCTGTGTATCTTTAACACTTTGGTTGGCCGCTGGACACTTCAACATCTTCCCTTATTCAGGTCCCACTTCAAAGTTTTAAGTCCAAAGGAATAGCGTTCCCAAAATGTAGTAGCTTTTCCCAAATTGACTGGTATGAAACATTTGTTTTTGCATCAAGTTTTGCTATTTATACAGTAGGATAAAGGAGTCCATTTAATTGCAATTCAAGAATAATTGTGTTTGTAAAGGGACTATGTATGTAGGTAACAAAGATGAAACATTTGCACCCCAAGTAAGGAGTCTTAATGAAAGACTTAATAAAAATCATTCACATGGTCCCAGGTGAGGGGTCTATGAAAAATCATCAGATAATATGTATTCAAATAATATGCATGAAGTTTCATAATTCCTATTACTGATGAAAACTAGTGATCTTGTTGTAGTAATATATCTTTTTTTGGCCTTTGATATTTATTCTATATATTACCACCAGAAATCATGTAGTTTTTGTTTATGAGGTCACTTTTAGCAGCTGAATGTCAAATCGGATAAATACAGATATGCTAACTTCAGAAGGGCACTTGTTAGTTAATGAAAAATATTATCTCAATACTTCTATTTTGTAGTTAAAATCATAAATATTTCCACTGAATTAAAACACAAAAATAAATAAATCATCAAGTTGCTTGAGATTATGTATTTAAAAGTTATAGATGCTTATTAAAATAATAGTTAAAAGAATATTATTAATTAGATTTTTAAATATTTTGTTGAGGCCTATCTTCGGCTACTGTAACAGAATACCATAGACTGAGTGGCTTATAAACAACAGGTATTTATTTCTGACAGTTCTGGGGGTTGGGAAGTCAAAGATCAAGGTGCCAGAAGATTCATCACATGGTGGAAGGGGTGAAGGAGCTCTGTGGTATCTTTTTTATATAGGCACTGATCCCACTCATGAGGAATCTGCCCCTATAACCTAATTACCCACCAAAAACCTCATATCCTAATATCACCACATTTGTGATCAGGATTTCAACATATGAATTTTAATTTCAAAAAGTTTGAATTTCCACCAACACATTTAAATCTGTTAAATAGGGTCACCTGGGTGGCTCAGTGGTTGAGCCTCTGCCTTTGGCTCAGGTCATGATCCCTGGGGTCCTGAGATCGAGTCCTGCATCAGCTCCTTGCAGGGACTCTGCCTGCTTCTCCCTCTGCCTATGTCTCTGCTTTTCTCTGTGTCTCTCATGAATAAATAAATAAAATCTTTAAAGAAATCTGTTAAAGAATCCAAATTACTTAAAGTAAATCCAAACTTGTGTTTTTTATTTACTCATTTTTTAAAAAGATTTTATTTATTTATTTAAGAGACAGAGGAGGGAACCCTGGGTGGCGCAGTGGTTTAGCGCCTGCCTTTGGCCCAGGGCGCGATCCTGGAGACCCGGGATCGAATGCCACGTCGGGCTCCCGGTGCATGGAGCCTGCTTCTCCCTCTGCCTGTGTCTCTGCCTCTCTCTCTCTCTCTCTCTCTCTATCATAAATAAATAAAAATTAAAAAAAAAATAAAAAAATAAAGTATTCATTTAAAAAAAATAAAAGAGAGACAGAGGAGAGGGAGAGAGAGCATGAGCAGGGATAAAGGCAGAGGGAGAAGCAGACTCCCCGCTGAGCAGGGAGCCTGATGTGGGGCTTGATCCCAGATGCTGGGATAATGACCTAAGTCAAAAGGCAAATGCTTGACCGACTGAACCACCCAGATGCCCCTTATTTACTCATTTTAACTTATACTGTCTTTAAGTGAATATTTAGTGATTTCTTAAATTACATCAAAGATTTTAAATTATACTAGTGAAAGTTTAGAAAAAATTGTTCAACAAAATTATTCAAATGAGGATTTTATGATTGCTACTTTTAAAAGTGAAAGAATCACTAATTAAAATTTATTGGGGACCTCTGCAGTTGAGGTGCAAAATTAGTACCAACAATTAGGACTCTGAACTTGACGCTGGAATTTTAGTGGATCAATCAACAGTGAAATATTTTCCTTAATATTTTTATTCAAGTTTTTTTTTTTTTTAACCTGGGGCTTTTTACTTGGGGTTTCACAGATATTCAAATTAGGAAAAGTTTTCATCTTCTACTAGCCTTAAGATTATATGGTTCCTCTTAAAATTTTCTGATGAACATGTAATTACTCATTGAATTTTCTAGGTATTGATTTCTTCAAGAATTATGATAATATTTGTTTAATTATCTCTCGTTTTATTCAAAAAGTACAGTTAAATTTGTTTTGAGTTTAAGGCTCTGAATTTCAATTGTCATGAGTTATGTTTACAAAATGTTGCTTTAATAAAGGTATTCATGAAAAAAGTTACTTTGAAAATCCAATTACTCTTGTCTAATAGCACATTCTAGAAATTATCTCTGATTTTTAATCTTATATTGACATCTTAGTGTCCAAGAAGCAGAGCATGTTAATCTCTGATGGGCTCAGCCTCTAGCTATGTTCTCAGGGAGATGTGGTGGACCCATATCTAGCCAAAGGCTGTCCCGATTGACCTTTAAACTCACTAAAACTGTTTTTTTTTAATTACATGTTCACAATGTCAGAGTAATACTTGAGAAAAAATGGGTCAGTAATAAACAAATAAAACCAAACACACATATATACGAAGGAAAGTAAGACAGTAGAAGTACCCAAGATAGACAATGAAGTCCCTAAGAAGATTAATTGAAGTGCTTTTGCTCTAGCTGTCCTAACTCTGACCTTCCTCCCCTTGTCTGGATTCTAAGTCCTAACTCAGTTTGCTTCCCAAGAACTTGTGCCCAAGAAGTAGGGGAGTAAAAACTTTTCTTCCTAAAATGTTAGGGTGATGAATTGATGGGTTCCTGGATACACTTGTTTTTGTCTTTTTTTATATCATAGCTTTGTAACTAGGTATGAAATATGTCAGTAAAAGCTTGAACTTTTAACTGTTTTAAAGTTATCATCCTTTAAAGATGTTCCCTTCATATATACCCAGTATCCCCAGATCATTTAACAGTTAAATCATCAGAAATAGTAGCTTGGTGACATTTGTTTCAATAATATATAGTTCCTGAGGACCTGTGAAATCCATCTTACTTTTCTATTTCATCTAAGAACTTTAATTTTAAAGCTTTTTTCCCCTTTACTATCACTGCCTAGGATTTTTTTTTAAGATTTTATTTATTCATGAGAGACACACAGAGAGAGAGAGAGAAGGGCAGAGACACAGGCAGAGGGAGAAGCAGGCTCCATGCAGGGAGCCCATCGTGGGACTTGATCTCAGGTCTCCAGGACCATGCCCTGGGCCAAAGGTGGCATTAAACTGCTGAGCTACCCCGGGCTGCCCAGAACTTTAACTTTAAAATCATAAAGGACTTAGTTAACTAGCACTGACTTTTTCTATACAAGTCATTTCTTCCAGGCCAATAATTTTTGTGCTTCCTGAATTGATATATGTTACCAATATCAGAACATATTAATTCTCAGAAATCAACTCTCAATGAGCACTTTGGGAATCGATCTCTGGACATTTTGCTTATCTTCATTTGAAGTTCCTTTTAATTTAAGGTATTTCTGAGCCAAATTTTCATTCCCTACAGTAGATACATAAGAAATAAAAACAAATTTTAAAAGGAACTGAAGAAAAGTTATTTTAAGGGCAATTTTTGGAAATCTGTTTATAGAACATATTCCAGTGGTTGACATGTTCATTGATTAATCCTCCTTCTTTTTTTACTGAGTTTCATAAAATAACTCCAAGCTTAGGTTTCACTTAGTTTTCATGCAACTCAGTGAAATAAAACATTAAGCCCCATGAAGAGTAATTATTTGTTAAAAAATGTATTTATTCATTCATTCCTTTATTTTAAATTTTATTTATTTATTTATTTATTTATTTATTTATTTATTTATTTATGATAGTCACAGAGAGAGAGAGAGAGAGAGAGAGAGGCAGAGACACAGGCAGAGGGAGAAGCAGGCTCCATGCACCGGGAGCCCGATGTGGGACTCCATCCCGGGTCTCCAGGATCGCGCCCTGGGCCAAAGGCAGGCGCCAAACCGCTGCGCCACCCAGGGATCCCATTCCTTTATTTTAAAGATTTATCTATCTGTTTTATAGAGAGAGAAAGAGAAAGAGTGTGAGTGGAGGGAGAGGTAAAGGGAGAGGGAAAAAAAGAATCATAAGGAGACTCCCTGCTGAGCACTGAGTCCCAGATGGATCTCAATCCCTTGAGTCTGAGATCATGACTTGAGCCAAAATCAAGAGTTGGCTGCTTAACCAACTGAACCACGCAGGAGCTCCACACAGAAAGAAATTTAAATAAAATGAGGAGCAGTTTAAAAAAGAATTTACACTATTACATGTGGAACACTTTTATAGACATCCCTAGCCTCTGAAGGCATATCTAATTCTGACTTCTTTTGAGAAATGACACATAAAATTCCAGAATGGATAAATCAAAGGCATTTGTTCAAATCCTAGACTGTCTTAGTGAGTTTGGAGTTTTATTGTCAGTTTGAGTTTTATCCAGGGGCATTTTCAATGACCATTTAGATTGTAAAGGTTACTGGGGAGTATACATTGACCTCACTCTACAGAACCATACATATTTTCAAGTATGTTTTGAGAAGGTATACGAATTTTAGTTGCTCCAGAAAGTTTTCAGTTATATTTTGTTTGAATAAACATCATTAAAGACAAAAGAGAAGGTCCAAGTTGTAATAAAATTTTAAATTTTGTACTTTTTTTACTTTGTTATGGAGATTTTTGTGATCTGTATGAAGTGCGGTAAGAATTGTATTTGGGCTAGGAAAAATAAATAAATAAATAAATCTGCCTAGGAACAACTGATTTCTTTTAATGTTAACAAACTGATTTAAAAAATTAACATACCAGCTTAGAATATATTTATTGTATTGGAAGAAAACTATGGTTAATGCCATTATCAACTTTTATGTGTATTTAAACAAACTAATTTTAGGATTAATTGTATAGTCATTTCAGAAATACTATCTATTCAGCATATATTAGTTATAAGTGACACATGGCAGTAAATGTGTTTAAAGAATTTTTCACAAATATACTATTTTAGTGTTTGAATGAAAAGAAAATTGGAATAGAGATAGTAATAATGATAAATTGATTTTTTAAAATGTTCTCTAGATCAACTGTTCCCTTTCTTACTTTTTTTATGGCCAACCTTACAGCATAGTGCTTTTTATTTTTTATTTACTTTTTAAAAAAGATTTTATTTATGAGAGAGAGAGAGAGAGAGAGAGAGAGAGAATGAGACTCAAGCTCCATGGAGGGAGCCTGATGCTGGACTCGATCCTGGGACTCCAGGATTATGCCCTGGGCCAAAGGCAGGCGCTAAACTGCTGAGCCACCCAGGGATACCCTATTTACTTATTTTTAAAAAGATTTTATTTATTTATTAAAAAAAAGAGAGAGAAAAAAAAAAAAAAAACTTGAGCAGGGGCAGGGACAGGAGCAGAGGGAAAAGCTGACTCCCTGATGAGCAGGAAGCCTGACAAGGGGCTTGATCCCAGAACCCTGGGATCATGACCTGAGCCAAAGGCAGACATTTAAGCGACTGAGAAACTCAGGCGCCCCAGCTTAGTGCTTTTTTAATTTCCTTATGTGATCACTATATTACTCCTAGATGTTTCTCAATTCCTAAAGTAAAAAAAAAACTGATTAAAAACATATTTATAAATAAATGTTTATTAATAAATAGAAAGGTTTTATATCTGATGTCAATGAATGAGTAGACAGATCCAGGGAATTTAAGTGTTATTAAATGATGCTCTTTCAAACTAATCTGGATAAAGCCAAGCTAGAATTTTCTATTTCATGAGCAGAGAAATCCTTGAGTCCATCATTCCTTTAGGTGGAGTGAGGTAGCAGTACTGATCCCTTGAATTTTTTATTCTACTCAATTTTTATAAAAACCTATGTGACAGGGATCCCTGGGTGGCACAGCGGTTTAGCGCCTGCCTTTGGCCCAGGGCGCGATCCTGGAGACCCGGGATTGAATCCCATGTCGGGCTCCCGGTGCATGGAGCCTGCTTCTCCCTCTGCCTATGTCTCTGCCTCTCTCTCTGTGACTATCATAAATAAATTAAAAAAAAAAAAAAAAACCTATGTGACAGAAAACCCTAGTAATACATATGCAGATTAACACTGAGGTAGATGACAAATTGAAAGATTTTGCTTAAGTTTAATATTTCTTTTTATCAACAGCTCACAGTACTATGAATGATACAGATGTCCCTATGGAAACAACTGAATGCATTCAAGGTCAAGGAGAAGGTTACCGGGGCACCATCAATACCATTTGGAATGGAGTTCCGTGTCAGCGTTGGGATTCCCAGTATCCTCACCAGCATGACATAACTCCTGAAAATTTCAAGTGCAAGTGAGTATATTAGGCACATACACATTTCAGTAGACTCTGCAGGAAATGAAGCTGAATAGTTACTCTTTACTAACTTCTGTGTTAGTAATTCTTAAACTTTAGTGTGCTGAGGGACAATCAGGACAATCAGGACTTGAAAGATTCATGCACCCAGATATTTTGATTTCTAAGGACTGGGATCTGGACCTCAAATCTGCGTTTTAATGAACACTCTAGGTGATTTTGAATCAGATGGTGATACACCATATCTTGTAAAACACATCTCTAGGTTTCTGATCACAGCTTTGATTTTGCAGGTGCACTTAATAGATCATTAATGGTAATGATAACCAGGCAAGTTTCTAATTAGTACCTTCTTAAAATTTCACATTGATTTGAAGGGGGATTACATATTTTTTCTTTCACAAGAAGAAGCATATTTCAGTCAATATTGTAAACTAATGCATTCTCAGCCTTGAAGTAATATTATTTTTTAAAATTTAAATATGTTTTCTATTGTTTCTAGATTTCCTTTCAAAAGTGGGAAAGTAAAACAATTGTTTAGATAAATCAAACCAAAGAAACCGCCCTTGAATATCAATTATATTGCTGCTGTGTACCTTCTCCGTAGCTGTTTTTTTTCACCACTTGACTTTAGCTACACAGAACAGCCACAATACCATGTGTTTTTAAATTGTCCACCTTGTTATGGGGAACATAAAATGATTGCTTTTGAAATTTATAACAGACGTGCCATTCATAGTGGCTTTGCTGAAATAGCACCTATAAATAACATATATTGGCTTTATGTAATTGGCTTTTAATAAGAGAGCTTAACATTTCAAGATGGAGAATTATGAGCACTAGTTGGCCCATCCACTGGAGAGAGGAGATATTTTATAGGTGTTTTTTGTTGTTTGTTTGTTTTAGCTAATTCAGTGTATTTGCTTAGATAGTAAATAATCATTTTATTATTCTTTCATTATCTTATAATAACAAATTTTTACTTGTCATTGTGGGTTTGCTTCGCTCATTTCCTTCATAGCGATTCTCTCTGTTCCTGACCCATGTGTTTCACACTTCAGAAATAAATACCAAAGTAGAGAAAGCAAAGAAAATGGGAAAAGATTAGTTAAGACAGACAAAGGAGACAGTATCAGCACCATTCACATATTTTGTTAATTTCTAATGACTGGTAATAATATTCAAGAAATTGTAGATGTACAAATATTCAAAAGAATTTAAGCAGTTATTTATCTAAAATAGCAAATTTGTGTAAACTTGGTGTAAAACTTAACACACATATTTTATATTGACATATTTTTGTGAATATAAGTATATATTAAAAGAATAAAAGATTTTCTTCATCTTAATAATTTTATAATTTATAAGAAGGCTAATGACTTTAATATGGGTTGTAACTATGAACATTTGCTATACAGTGGCTTTAACTATTGGCCATCACTGTTCTCATAATCTTAAATAAGAGTTTATGTCAGGACATATTTTGACTAAATAACTAAACTCAAGTTTCTTCCTTAAAAAGTTTGTCCATTTCCAATGGTGAACTTGGGCATTAATAAAATTATAATACTTCCAATTGGACCTAAGTAATATAAATAATGTAGTTCCAATAGATTAGGTATTAATTTTGTCAAATTACTAGCCAGGAGTCTATGAAGAGAAAACCCATGCTTGCTTCAAATTAGAGAGCATTTTTCAGAAAAGTGAATTATAAAGTACACATATTATTTAATGTGAGCCCTATATTAAGGAAAAATTCTTTTATATATTGAGAATATAGAGAGTATAGATGTTTTCCTTGTTGAGAACTATAAATGCTAATTAAATCACTGCTAAAGTAAGGGATGTGCTTGTACTACATTGGTGGTTTCTTATACAGTTAGGTCTTCTATACTATAATTAGGCCTTAATTTTATAGAAACAAAGTTTTCAGATAACTATTGTAAATCAATAAAGAAGTATTTTATAAGGGAAAGAAATCTATGCAGGAAATTAAATAAGTTAAATACAGAATTCAAGGAAGAAATAGCTACCTTTTTTTTTTTTGGTATCAAATGTTTGGATATGTGGAACTTCCATTTTATTTTATTTTTAAATTTTATTTATTCATGAGAGACAGAGAGAGAGAGAGAGAGGCAGAGACAAAGGCAGAGAGAGAAGCAGGCTCCACGCAGGGAGCCCGACGTGGGACTCAATCCCGAGACCCCAGGGTTACACCCTGGGCCGAAGGCAGCGCTATACCGCTGAGCCACCCGGACTACCCAGAACTTCCGTTTTAAATGAGAGTAGTTGACAACTATTAAAAATAGCCTTTCTTCAGCAAAGAGAGATACATGTTGTTTCTATATTATATATGGGCCATGAAAACATAATAAAGAAGAGGCCAGTTTTAAAAAATTATAATAGCTGAGAGTCCAAGTGTTGAGAATAAGTGAGAAAAATGAAATGGTACTGTTTTTTCCCTTTCATGAAGCAGTAGTGCTTGTGTGGAACTCCAGGCCTGTGGAATGAATACTGACATCTGACAGCCTTTATTTCAGTAATATGGGCAGTGTCAGTTGTGTATACTGAACTCTAAATTGTTATAACTATCCTAAATCTAAAACTTAGAACTCTATTTATAAACATGCATGCATTCTTGGATTCTAGAAATGTAATAGCGCTAACTTACCATTTGTAAGAACGTGGGCAATTTACATTAACATGCTTATTCTCAATAGGGACCTAAGAGAAAATTATTGCCGAAATCCAGATGGGGCTGAGTCACCCTGGTGTTTTACCACTGATCCAAACATCCGAGTTGGCTACTGCTCCCAAATTCCAAAATGTGATGTGTCAAGTGGACAAGGTAATAACTGACATTTTGCAGGGTGGGCACGATTAAATTCAGGGGAAATGCTTAAAGAGAGACCTACTTCGTGTTAACACTGGTTTTACTGGTTCACAAACAGAATCGCCAAGTCTGAAATTGCATTTCTTTTATACATTCATTTGCTCAATAATCACTTATTTATTTGAGCGTATACTAGTGCCAGGCACAGGTTTAGACAGTGGGGATATACTAGTAAATAAAACAAAATTCTCTGTCTCCATGGAACTCCAATAAGTCCAGGAAACAGAACACAGGAATAAAACAAACAAATGGAAGTGGGACTACATTAGTTTGTGGTAAGTGCCAGAGAGAAAAATGTCCTAGAGTAAGAAGAGAGGGTGTCGTTATTTTATATTTTAATAGTATGGGAAGATCTGACATATCAAGGGAACACTTAAGGAGGACCTGGAAGAGGTAAGGAGCAGCACGTGCCATGTGCATATGTTTGTAAATAGCGTTCAAGGTAGAGGAAACTGCAAGTGCAAATGGCATGAGATGGGAGAGTGCTTTAAAAGGTAAAGGAAAGAGATAGCAAGCTTATCACTTATCACTTAGAGACATCAAGCTTATCACTGTGGCCAGCCAAAGAGCAAGGGGAAGAGTCTTGGGGTACAGTTAGAGAACAGTCTAAAATCAAATATGCCTTGTAGGAATTGGAAGGATTTACACTTTTATTCTGAAAGAGAAAGGATTCTGTTGTAGGGTTTTGAAAAGATAAATTAGATCATCGGTCTGGCTTAAATTTTAACAGGATGACTCTGGGTGCATTATGGAAAAACATCCAGAGCTTCTGAACTTCTGACAACTTCTCCCAAATGGGAGAAACTATTGCATGGCTCTTTCAGTAATTCAGGAAAGAGAGGAGAGTGATGTGGACCTGGGTGTCAGCAGTGGAGATGATGTGTAGCAGTGGGGCATGGGATAAATCACAACTGTCTTTGGAAACAGAGATGCCATTGAAGATCACTGTTTTGGGGAGCAGTAGTAGAGAAAAGTCAGATTGCAATAGGTTTTAAAAAGAAATCATTTGCTAAAGATTAATGCTGATGTTGGAATGTGGGCATTTATTAGTATATAATGAGTTGAGGGTTATGATTTTTAAATAATCACATTCTTTCCCATAAATTTAATTATGATGGTCATAGTCCAAAATCATCCTAAAAAGCCCAAGCCAAATTTAAAGCTCCATTTCATAGATTTATTGTTCTATCCATACTTCGTCCATGCTTTAACTTTTCCCTCAGTGCCATTCTTTTCATGAACAACTGTTAATAGTTGTAGAGGGAGGAAGGGGTAAGTTCCTTTTCAGTCAATTTCACTGTTATTTGGCAGATTTTAAAGGTCAGTTGGAAATAAAGTTGAAACCAATGTTTAAGGAAGGTTTAGTACCAGCTGGATCTTCTTTGTCCCTGACTTGTTCATTTAAACATGTGCTGATAATTTGAGATAGAGGCAAACGAGAACCATTGTTTAATAAGCTTCTTACATATATTAAGATGCTTTTATATACATGTATATCACTTACCAAAGGATTAAGTAGTAGAATATGAAAATTTTAGATTATACAAATTCAATTGATGATATTGCTTACCTAATAAAACTACAAATTAATAGATAAAGAAATCAGTTTTATTAAATTTAGATAACTTACCTAAATTCTCAAATTAGCACAGCTGGGATTGAATATAACCTTCCTTAAAATGACCTATCCATTACTTTTAACAATATATTATATTATTTTCAACAATATATTATACCTGATGCATGCAACAGTATGCTAGGCTCTGTGAGACAAGTGTTAAAAATGAAGAAGTCCACTCAAGAGACACTGTTTGCCAATTCAACACATAGCTGTGAAGTTTTAAAGTTATGCCATTGTGTGATACTGCCAAGCTAATGGTATGAAGTGTTAGTATGTGATATGTATGCATGCATGCACATGCATACATGTGGAAGGATATTGCTCTTATCCTTCTCCATATAACAAAAAATATAAACACATACGTACTGATGAATTAGAAATGTTTTTCTTAAATCTTGCAACATCTGAATTAGCATATATACAAATACTCTTTGGATTGAATATGAAATAACTATCAAAAATTAGAAACTGAAATTATAGGCTTTCTTTAAAAATACTTTTAAAATACAACTATTGAATTATATAATAAACACTTAAAGCAGTAAGCAGGATGCAATTCATAGTTTTAAATGATTATATCAATATCATAAATAATGAAGACAAGTGAATTAAATTACAAACTGAGAGTTGGGGAAAAAGATAAACCAAAAGCAGTATACAAAGGAAAACCACCGAGATAAAGCAGACATTAATAAAGTCTAGAACTAATAATACTAGACATAATGAATAAAGCAAAGTGATTGTTTTTTGAAAAAACTAACAAAATAAATAATTACCAGCTAGTTGACTCAAAAAAAAAAAAAAAGAAACAAAAATAGAAAATAATAGTTATCAAGAGGGAAATAAGGATTGAAACAGGAAAATTGAAAATCATAAAAGATGGGATGCCTGGGTGGCTCAGCGGTTGAGCATCTGCCTTTGGCTCAGGGCGTGATCCTGGGGTCCTGGGATCGAGTCCCACATTGGGCTCCCTGCAGGGAGCCTGCTTCTCCCCCTGCCTGTGTCTCTGCCTCTCTCTGTGTGTCTTTCATGAATAAATAAATAAAATCTTTAAAAAAATCATAAAAGACAATTTTATTTAACTTCATGTAGAAAACTTTGGAAATAACAAAATAGATAATTTACTAGGGAATTTCTAATTATTTGAATTGAATTGATGCTGGTCAATTCAGTTAGTCAAAGAATTAGATCTATTCTTACAGAAGAAATACAGAAATGTATTAATGAAAACTGTTCCATCAAAAATATACTGTGCCTACGTGCATTCACAGACCATTTAATCTCAGTGCTACATAAATTTCCATCTAGCTTAACACATATATTAAAGCTTCCATCAGTAGTGATGAAATTATAATACCTAAACATGATGAAAGTACCACAAATAAAAACAATAAACATCTCATTTGTATATAAAATTTTTATTTGCTTTTACTTTTGTTTAAAGATTTTATTTATTTGTGAGAGAGCCGGACTCGATCCCCAGACTCAAGATCATGCCCTGAGCCAAAGGCAGACGCTCGACGGCTGAGCCACCGAAGCATTCCTGTGAATATAAAATTTTTGAAAGAAATTTGAATGAACAGTCTGTTAAAACAATTTAAAAATAATACATACTGATTTAATGGAGTTGAGTCTAAGAACAAAAATGATTCAGTTTTAGATACCCATTAACATTCATCTTAGATCTAAAAAAAATGATCATATAATAAATGTTAACAGCTTTTGAAATTCCTGTTACAAAAATCACTACTTTCTCATAAAAATACCCAAATAAGAATTTCTGGAATATATATACTACACACCCATATCCATATATCTATATCAATATATCTGTATCTATCTATATCTATCTATATAAACACAAAGACAGAGACTTCCCTAAAATATGTTTTCACATTTTAACATATGCACATATATATACACAGACGTATCCACATACACAAACACATATATCCATTTTACTTGATGGTAAACATTATAGACATTAAAAAAGAAAACAAGAATGTATACTATTTTTACTATCTAACATCATAAATATAATTTAACATGGTTTAACATATTCCTCTTTAATATTGTATTGGAGAGATTATTCCATATAAATAAGAAAACATTGATTGGGTTAAAAAGGAAAAGATCTTTATTTATGGAAAGATGTAATAGTAATGTACTTTGAAAAATGAATTCAAGTAATAAAAAAATCCCTAAGGTAGCATTCATATGTGAGTTTGAAGATTTAATTAAGGAGAAAACTGTATCTATAATAGCAACAAAACTTATAGAAACAGGAATAAGTTTAGAAAGAAATCTGCAAAATCTATGTAATAAAATTTTAAAATCACTACTGCAGGCCACTAAAGTGTACTTTAATGTGGAAAAGCATCCCTTGCTCTTGATATGAGAACTCAGCATCATAAATACATCAATTCTACATAACCTAATTTTTATTTGAGAGAGAGTGCTAGCAGGGGAAGGGCAGAGGGATAGTGAGAGAGGATCTTAAGCAGGCTCCACTCTCGGCACGGAGCCTGAAGTTGAGCTTGATCTCAGGTCCTGAGATCGTGACCTGAGCCAAAATCAAGAATCGAATGCTTAACGAACTGAGCCACCCTTGCATCCCTGCCTAAGTTAATTTATAAATGTAATGTGATACTAATAAATAGATCCATAGGTTGTTTTTCTCATTCCAAACAAACTGATTCTGTAGTTCTCTTGGAAGAATAAACATGTAAGTACACTATGGGAGATCTTTATAAATAAGGCTGATTAGAGGCAGTTAACCTTATCAGATATTAAAACATTTTATAAAGAGCTTGTAATTAAGACTTTAGTTCTAGTGCAATGAATAAATTGGCAATTGGAAAAAAATGTAGAGGTCAGAAATAGATTTCTTACAGAGATTTATTACATTAAGAGTGTGGAACTACGTATCACTGGGTGAAAAATGAACTTTTGAAATATAATGGGTAAAATTAAAAACAATAAAATTGAATACATGCCTTACACCATCCCTAAAATAAACTCCAAATGTGTAGGAGCTCTGGATGTAAAAAAGGAAACCACATAGATACTAGAAGTAAACGTGGAAGAATTCTTTTTTAACTTAGATATGGTGAAAAGCTATCTAATTAACACTTAAAATCTAGAGGCCGTAAAAGAAAAAGAATAAAAATCTACCACGGCAAGTGTGCATACACACATACACACACACACACACACACACCTCTTATTGATCGATTGATTGATTGAGAGAGTCTGAGAGGAAGAGCAGGAGCAAAGCTAGAAGTTGGGAGAGAAGCAGAGGGAAAGAGAAAGAGAGAGAGGGAATCAAGCAGGCTCCATGCCCAGCGCAGAGCCCAACATGGGTCTTGATCTCACCAGCCTTATGATTTGAGCCAAAATCAAAAGTCAAATGCTTAACTAACTGAGCCACCCAGGTGCCCCCCAAACCCGTATTTAAATTCAAAAGACAAATGACAAATTTGAAAGTAAGTGTTAAAATGTATCTTATAGATAAAGGGAAATATATTAAAATATAAAAATTCTAAAACCAAAAAGTGAAGGATAAAAAAATCTAAGTAATGAATAAAATATATGAATTCTAGATTTCTAAAAAAAAAAGTACATATATGTAAATTCTCTTCAAACACATGGAAATTATGCTTCAAATCACACATAACAAAAGCACTCTTGGCACCTATTTTTTTTTATTTAAGATTTTATTTATTTATTCATGAGAAACAGAGAGAGAGAGAGAGGCAGAGACAGGCAGAGGGAGAAGCAGGCCCCATGCAGGGACCTTGACATGGGACTTGAACCCAGGATTCCAGGGTCACGGCCCAGGCCGAAAGCAGGCGCTCAACTGCTGAGCCACCAGGGGTCCCTTGGCACCTATTTCTTATCTCATCCTTAGCTTTCATCACTAAAATAAACAAAGTCCCCTTGGAGAAATTGATGATTCCAGGAGGCCTGAGACAAAGTGAGGCTGGAGTATCTTTCACCAGCAAGTTAAAAAGTGTTAAAAAAACTCATGTCTTCTCAAAAACCTATAACCCACATCACATCATGAAGAAAACATCAGACAAAGCCAACTGATGGGCATTAAAAAAAAAAAAAATACTTGACCAGGGCACCTGGGTGGCTCAGTAAGTTGAGGGTCTGACTCTTGATTTCAGCTTAGGTCATGATCTCAGGGTCATGGGATCCTGCAATAGAGTCCATGTAAGGCTATGTGCTCAGGAGGAGAGTCCACTTGAGATTCTCTCTCTCCTACTCTGCTTCCCCCATCCAATAAATAAATCTTTTGAAAAATGATCAAAAAATATTTGAACAATTTTCCTCAAAATTGACAAGATCATCAAATAAGAAAGTCAGAAAAACTGTCATATTTAGAAGAGCCTTAGGAAATGACAGCTAAATATAATGGGGTATCACGTGGGAGCCTAGGGCACAAAAAAGGATATTAGTTTAACAACTAAAAATATTTCAACAAAATACAGTCTTGCTAATAATGCATCAGTTTGGCTCAATAGTTATGACAAAGCTATCATACTAATGTAAGATATTAAAAGTGGGAAAAACTGGGTAGTATATAAGAACTCTCTGTAACATGTACTACTTTCTTATAAATTAAATCTATTCCAAAATAAAGTTTTAGAAGAAAAAGTATATCGTAGGCTTTATTCAAGTAAAAGCGTAGTGGTGGTGAGGAGGATCTCTTCCACCAATATAGAAAAAAACATATGCAAAAAATCCAAAAATATGTAAAAGAGCAGTACTCGTGTCCTGCGTTGCACAATTGCTTTCTTCAGTAAGAATCCATCTAAAGAATTTACTACCTAACAGCTAAAGATTTAAACTTTCCTAATATGGTGGACAAAAGCACCATCAGAGGAAAATGTTTTCATTAGTATATTCTGCTTATGTACAAGTATTGGACTTTTCAAGTTTATGCTTTCCGAAAATAATTTTATTGTGTACTGGAATGGCTGCTATGTTATCTGTATCAAGTCTTATCCTATTTCAGTTTTTATATTTAAGCCCAAATTCCTTATAGTGCTATTATGAAATGTGATGCATGGATTTGAAAACCTGACTATTGAGTATACTTATTATATTTCTTTTTCACTATGTTAACTGATTCTTGAACAAATTATTAAATTATTTAAAAATTTTATTAGGATTTATATCTATTTATTATGATATTAAAGTATATTTAAAGCCAATGGTAGACTACAGTTTACCAAATTTTAAAATATTTTTAAAAGATTTTATTTAAAAAATATTTTATTTATTTATTTATTTATTCATTCATTCATTCATTCATTTATATTTATTTGAGAAACAGAGAGAGAGAGAGAGAGAGAGAGAGAGAGCACGCCCAGCAGGTGGGAGGGGCAAGGTTAGAAGTAGACTTCCCGCTTAGCAGGGAGCCTGGGATCATGACCTCGCTGAAGGCAGGTGCTTAACTAACTGACTGAACCACCCAGGCGCCGGGCTTACCAAGTTTTTAAACAGAAATAATCTTGATGTATGTTTGTAGACAATATTTTATAGCCAAATCTGCAATTCTCAGTCATCTAAAAATCAGGAATGTTTAATAGTCACTTTTTAAATATGTGTTATTATTTAAATTATGGAATAGTGTTTCTTTTCAAATATAAAACTGCAACTCACATATTTGGAAGAACTGTTTTTCTTTACTTGACTTCCTTTTTATGATATTTTAAAATTAGGAATATGGACACTTCTATCAATGTTTAATAAAACACAAATTACTCATTTAAAACAAAAGTGAGAAAGAAAACCACATGGGACACAGTAAAAGGCACAGAAGCCAGTTAAAAGTGGCTTCCATCAGCTAACTTTGGAACAACTTTGAGTATCCAAATGAGCAACAGGAATAGATTAGATATCATCCTGAGTAAAAAGAGGACATAGGAGTCTCTATGTATACTCCCATTTCTACTACAGGCACTAGTATTACTAGCAGCAGCAGCAGCAGCATCACCATCACCAGTAGTAGTAGAATACTTACACAGAAGGAATAGGGGAGAAGGAAAAGCTCTGATTTACAGAAAAATGATAATAAAGAAATGTAGGACATTGAAGAACAACTATTTTAAAACAATGAATCATAATTGATTCATGTAAAAGTAATCAAAGTATGCCTAAACCATTTTATGAAAATTTGGAAATAAGATATTTACTCAATCTCAGAGGCCCCAACAATTTTCCTTTACATCACTTAACCAAGTTATCAAACTCACCCCCAATAATGGAACAAACTGACATCATATGTCATATGACAAAATGCTCTGAAAAGGACCAAAATATCATCTATGCCATAATCCTGTCTTTAAATTGATTTTAATCATGAGAAAATAATCAGACAAAATGAAATTAAAGAGCATTTGCAAAACAGCTGGCTTGGGTGACTCAGAATGTTAATCTTGGGAACGATGAAAACCCAAACACAACGAATGTGACGAGTATATGAGTGTTTGTTATATTATTCTTCTGACTTTTCTGTGGAGCTAAGTTTTTCAGAAGAAAATGTTGGGAAATATATACGTGATTCTAAAAATTCTCATTTCTTAGGTATCCCTAAGGGCCACTCATTTAATTTTTTTCTTTGATTTTTTGTTTGTTTGTAATAAGATACATAAACCTTTAAGGAAGAAGAAATGTGGCTGAAAATAAAGACACTTTAATCTGAAATATTTGTACAGAGTGTATTGTCTTAATTTTTATGTTGACTTTCATGAATTTTCATGCTTGTAAATAATGTTTTTCTTCTATACTTCCTTGTATTCATTAGTCCTCTTTAATGTATTTTATGTTTAGATTGTTATCGGGGGAATGGCAAAAATTATATGGGCAATTTATCCAAAACACGATCTGGACTAACATGTTCAATGTGGGAGAAGAACATGGAAGACTTACATAGGTGTGTAGATTTCTTTCTATCAATACATAATATGTGGTTATAACAATATCTGCTGGTACAGATATGCACATTGCTATTTCTTTCTATTCTCATATATTATAGTAAGCTAAGACAAACATTAGATTTGTTATTCTATGCAACTCAATTTAGCATTTTCCCTTCATGTAACAAATATTTTTTCCTTTTAAAGATTTATTTATTTGAGGGGGGTGGGGAGAAGAGGAGGGGCAGAGGGAGAGAGAATCCTGAAGCAGTCTCTTTCCTGGAGCTCTACCTAGAGATCATGACCTGAGCTAAAATCAAGAGTCGGCAACTTAACCCACTGAGCCACCCAAGCGCCCCCAAATTTTTAAATAAGCAATTCAATATAGCACATTATTATTGAATATTTACTATGTGTTCTGTTCTGTGATAAGATGCCCATGGGAGACGTTAATAAAAAGTGGGCACAAGTTTTGGCTTCGCCATCACGAATGATATGGCCATATTGAGAAAACAATTGTACAGCCTGATAAGACAGTGCGTAATTAAGTGGCTAATCTAGTGCTTCAAATAGTATATTATATGATTGTGTTCTCATAGTTAATTACTAATTGTTAACATCAATTTATGAAAAATCAGTGTGACCATGAGTGTACATACATATCTTAAATATCCACTTAACTATTAACAACTTATAGAGATAGGTTTCCTGCTATAACTTTATTTTGAAACACTAAATTTTTCTACAACCAAAGGAGTGTATATGCAATTGAAAAAAAAAAGACTATATATTTTAGAGAATTAGAGATTTTGACATTGGACATATTCACAGAAAAAAACTGTCTGCTACTCAACCCTAGCAATAGTGCTAGTGTGTTTGAAATTACTATAAAAGTCTGAGACATAGTGGTGACATAAAACTGATTTTAATAAATATCCCAGAATATAATCTGCAGTAGAATAGAAGGAAAAAAGGTTAGTATCATTTGATCAAGTACTTATGCTGTGGTTTCTTTACACAAGTTATAATCTTATTTGGTCATCATAATTCTATGTGGAAGATATTTCTATATGTGTGAATAAGAATTTAAGGGCTCTGAGAGGTTGAGTTATTTTGCCTCTAGTTATACTTTAATTTTAACTTTATTCTCTTCCAAAATGTACTCACTGGTGGATGATATGGTTTCAATTAACTTACTTCACAAACAGTGATAGTTCTAAAGCCGCGCTCTCCAATATAAACATGCATTTCACATATGTAAATTGCACATGTACTTTTGTTTTCTATTAGCCACATTTAAAGGAGTAAAAATAAACAGGCAAGACTATTTTAAATAATATATTTTATTAATCCAATATATCTAAAGCCTTTTCATTTCATTATGTATCCAATATAAAATTATTAATGAGATATTTTACCTTTTTTTCATATTAAAGCTTCAAGATTTGGTGTATATTTACAATTAGAGCACCTCTCAATTTGGGCTAGCTACATACCAATTCTTCAGTAGCTGCCTGTGGCTAGTAGCTACTGTATTGGACACTGTAGCTCTAGGATTTCAAAGATAAGCCAAATTCCAACCTCAGGATCTCATGCTCCGAAATGCCATCCAACAGGAAATGCCAATACCATATTATAAAAATCATGAAAAATAGCATATTTTATGCTGAGAGAATACAAAGTGCCCGAAATAATTTTGGTAAGGTTGAAAGATGGTGTAATTTGGTTAATGCCCACAGAAAAGGAATTCTCTAGTTGCAAGACCATATAGAGCCTTGAAAGCTGGACTAGGAACTTTGGATTTTATCCTAAGCATTAAGATTCATTAGAGAATTTTAAGTGAGAATTAGAATGATTAAGATGAAATGCTGATTTCAACACTGCCATGTGGTGGATCTAGGTCTTACGGACTTGTGAGAGACAATAGTACCAACTCTGCCATCAGAAATCTCTGAAGAGGGATCCCTGGGTGGTGCAGCGGTTTGGCGCCTGCCTTTGGCCCAGGGCACGATCCTGGAGACCTGGGATCGAATCCCACATCAGGCTCCTGGTGCATGGAGCCTGCTTCTCCCTCTGCCTATGTCTCTGCCTCTCTCTCTCTGTGACTATCATAAATAAATAAAAAAACTTAAAATATATAAAAATTAAGAAATCTCTGAAGATTTGGACATTGGAAACTTGATGTTTTTGTGGTGGAAGAATTTGCACCTCAGAAATTAGCAAGGACAACAGATAAAGTCTTCATACACATCTCAGAGCCCTCTTTTAAACATTACCAGCATACCACTGAAATACATGGCATATTCACATAGGGAACTCATCGTTAAAACCATTAATTCACTGAGTTTGGGTTGGATATTTGGAAATAGTTAAAAGTTATTTGAAAACAAATTGTAGTAAATTGATGAAGGCTTAATTTTGGTTTAAGAATAAACTACAACTAGGGGTGCCTGGGTGGCTCAGTTGTTGAATGTCTGCCTTTGGCTCAGGTCCTGGGATCGAGTCCTGCATCAGGCTCCCCGCAGGGAGCCTGCTTCTCCCTCTGCCTGAGTCTCTGCCTCTTTCTCTGTGTCTCTCATGAATAAATAAACAAAAAATCTTGAAAAAAAAAGAAACTACAACTAAGTAAGGACATAGTATAGAACGGTGGTTTGAACATTGACTCTAGAGCTATTTGTTCAAACCTCTGCTCTACTGCTTATAAGCCATGTGACCTCAGAAAAATCATTTTCTGTGGGTTTCTATTTCATCAAGTATGAAATAGCATAATCTTAAAGCCCATCTCATTAGGTTGGTTTAAGCTTATATATGTAAATCGCATAATAGAATCTGGCACATAGTAAGTACTATATTTGATATTATTGGTTCAGAAAATGAAACTGAGTTTGGAAAGATAGTCCAACTTTCCCTGTCCAAACTTTTCCAGTTTTTTAATGCCCATTAATTACATTTAAGTATGGTAAGAATTATTAATCCAAAACAAATTCAGTCACTTATATAATTTTCATGACTTGATTGGGATGGTCATTTGGAGTTTGGCTTTATTAATCTTAACAAAATAAATATAAATACTGATGTTATATGAGTGGGCATGGTCTTATAAAATAATGCACAGTATTTTTGCTTTTCTTTTGTAATAAACTTACTAAGGGGCGCCCAGGTGGCTCAGTGGTTGAGCATCTGCCTTTGGCCCTGGGTGTGGTCCTGGAGTCCCAGGATCAAGTCCCACATTGGGCTCCCTGCATAAAGCCTGCTTCTCCCTCCGCCTGTGTCTCTGCTTCTGTGTCTCTCATGAATAAATAAATAAAATCTTAAAAAAAAATAAAAAACAAACTTAGTTAAGATGTAAAATAAGAAAGTGTTACTCAGTTACCTGTCGAAAACTACTATATTCTAACTATATGATCAGTGAAACTTTAGATTTTAATTATTTCATTAGCACACTATTATTAATTCTTCAGTGTATCTTTCTGTCCTTTGTCAGAATGATGTTGCTAGTAATGCTTCTTATGTTTCTGAAACATGAAAAATACTTTTGCAATAGCTTGCATTTTCTATGTATTTTATTTTATTTTATTTTATTTTTTTCTATGTATTTTATAACCTTGATCTTTGTCACCTGCTCTTTTTCTGTCAGTGTTTCTCCATTTCTATGCCTACAAGTATTGTTACCTTGCCACTGTAATCATTAAATAGAAGCAAAATCACAAAATATTTCATCATTTTATCTATGCTAATTATGTAGCCCTATTCCATAATCCTGAATAGAAAACACACTTCCAAACTGCAAGAACAACAACAAAATATGTCTAAAACAAAATTACCAAAATTCACATGAAGTAGAAGCTTGTGTTGTATCTGTAATGAAAGTTACATGCTAGGATTTATCTTCTTGGTGACAGTTTGTTTCTCTTGGACACAATGAGCAGCTTGTGATGTTTAGAGTTTGTTGTTTATGCAGGCATATCTTCTGGGAACCAGATGCTAGTAAGCTGAATAAGAATTACTGCCGGAATCCTGATGACGATGCCCATGGTCCCTGGTGTTACACGGGAAATCCTCTCATTCCATGGGATTATTGTCCTATTTTTCGTTGTAAGTACTTTTAATGATCTTCTTCAGGTGAAATATTTTAAATACACTGAATCTCCTTTAAATTGATACCTTAGTCAGAGGTGGAAATATAGGAGGGTTAGAGCTGATCCTAAAATGGGATGCATTCTAAACTGTAATACAGACACAGACACAGACACAGACATACACACACACACACACACACACACACACCCCAGAGAGACCTTTCTTCATCTCTCTTGTAGACAAGGAGACATTCTGCTGACCTTTTAAAGAAGATTTCCTCCTCAGAAAATCCTCATTTGAAGTCCAGAACCAATAAATGGCTGTCATTGTAATATGTAGCAGAAAGACCCCCCAATACTAACTGAGAGCTCTAACAAAGCCACCACCCAGTAATAGACCTATGGATAGACCTGAGATAGTGTTCCCTTCATTTTCTTCTCAGTACCTTAGCCTAAAACTAGAAAGCCTAGAGCATTCCATCCACATCTCTGAGTCAAAGATGATTTTTTAAAGATGATATTGTTTAAAGAGTATCAATGTGTAAAGTAAAAGATATATGTAAAATATATATTTCTGATACACTGAATATAAAAGAGCTCCTATATATCAATAAGATAAAATGAGATAATTTAGAACAATGAAGAAAATGAATTTTCAAGAGTAAGTATAATTAATAGACAAAATACATTAAAACTTAATAGTAATAAAAAAATGAAATTGTAGAAGCATAAGATCATTTCATAAATCAGGTTGGCAAATAAGAAAATAATCATTAATGCTCAATATTAGTGAAGGTCTGCATAGTCAGAGTCTTTCAATACTGTGCAACTTTATGAATTGGAAAGTTTGTATGGAAGTCAAACAAGGATTTGGATAAATGTCTCAGAATTTTTCAAGTTTGGCACTGCTGACATTTTGTACTGCATAAAACTTTGGTGTAGGAAGCTGGCCTGTGGACTATAAACTGTTTGGTGATGTCCCTGGCCTCTAGCCACTAGATGTCAATAAAACCACCCCTCCCTCCAGTCGTGAGAACCAAAAAACATCTCCAGACATTGCCAAAAATCCCCTGGGGAGCAAAGTCATCTCTACTAAGTACTACTGATTGGTATATATTTAGATGGAAGTATATCCTCCATATGTTATTGAGTGAAAAAGGCTTGTTATAAAGCTGTGTCAGTAGCAAAAGACCATTTAACTAGACTGTGCATCTCATAGCTCTGTGTTTATAACAAACATCTTTAAACACTATGTTAAACTATCTCCTGTCTAAAAAATACATATTTATATAAGTTCAATAAGAGTCCTATTTTAAGAATGTTTTTCTCAGTACGTGGGAAGATGAGTGAAATAGGTGATGGGGATTATAGAGTAAACGTCATGATAAGCACTGAGTAATATGTATAATTGTTGAATCACTATATTGTACACATGAAACTAATACAACACTGTATGTTAATTCTACTGAAATTAAAATTTTAAAAACTCAATATATCAAAAAAGAATGTTTTTCATGTGAGAAAAGCTAGTGGCAAGTACCTTAAAAACAGAAACAAAAGTAGTGCCCATTTTAAAAAGATTAGATTGAAGATATCATGTTTGCTTTATTTTTAAAACTTTCTTTAAAGATTTTATTTATTCATGAGAGACACAGGCCAAGAGAAAAGCAGGCTCCTTGAGGGGAGCCTGATGCAGGACTTGATCCCAGGACCCCAGGATCACGGCCTGAGCCAAAGGCAGATGCTCAACTGCTGAGCCACCCAGGCACCCCTCATGTTTGCTTTAAAACATGAAATACAAACACATATTCTGTGACAAATCAAAGAGATAATTTATTGCCGTAAATAGAAACACTAATTATGTTTTGTGAACTTTTAGCATAAAAAAGCAAACTTCTTAAATATAATGTTCATCTAGTATGGCAATATGAACATCTTGGAACTTTCTAACCTATGTTTAATAAATAAATTATCTATAATGGTAAGTAAACACCTTCCTTACCTGTTTGCAAAGACATAGCATATCATATTATATTTCATCAGCTATCATCATAGCCATTCAAATTAGTTAGTGTGTTCTTAATTTTCTTTTTTTCTCATATTAGGGTTTGCATAGGTCCTGAAAATGCTCTTCTTTAGATGTCTTTCTAGGCTTAACATTACAAAGCAAAGAAACCTACCTCTCTGGGACATAAATCTTTTTAAAGGTTCAAGGATAATTTTTTATAAGTATTAGCTTTACTTGATGATACCTTTTTGTGAAGTCTCTATGATTAAGAATAATGGAGGCTAATAAAATATCCAATGGTCTAGGAAGAAGGAAAAAAAGTCAGGCTTTTAAAACAGATCTATGTCTAACATAGATATAGTTAAGAGTAAAATGCTCTTGTAGAATCTCAGGGAACGGTGATTTGGTTTATAAACCTGACACAGGACTCTAATAATTTTAAAAGTTTTCAAAACATTTTTAACTAACATTTTACAACTAAAAGTATTGTGCTATTGAAAGATTTCAGAGTGTTGCTGGCATTTGATTAAATGCTACTGCAGATAACTCATTTTTATTTCAATACATTCTGAACATTAATTTCAATAAATATTTTTATACTGTCATTTTTCTAACTATTATTTATAGCCAGGATATATTTACATTTTCCTGCTGGTGAAAGGCTAATAAAATTTGTCTTTAGAAGATTTGAGTTCTTATTTAACTGTAGAGACTATATAAGTCATTTTCACACTGTACATTTGTATTACAAATCATACAAAAGTTTTTATTTCTTTTTAAAAAATGCTTAACGGGCAGCCTGAGTGGCTCAGTGGTTTAGCGCCGCCTTCAGCCCAGGGCGTGATCCTGGAGACCCCGAATCAAGTCCCACATCGGGCTCCCTGCATGGAGCCAGCTTCTCCCTCTGCCTGTGTCTCTGCCTCTCTCTCTGCATCTCTCTGTGTCTCTTGTGAATAAATAAATAAAATCGTAAAAAAAAAAAAATAAAAAATGCTTACAGAATAGTACTTAGTATACATTTTTAAGATTATCAGATATCTAAAAATAAAACTAGAGAAATGCCTATATATTAATCTATACACATACATACTTTGTAGATCTTAGAAAAATCTTCTGTATTAAATACTTACAGTGTAGCAGTTAAGAGCTTCAACTCCAATTTCCAGGTCAAGAATTTCAGTTCTCTCACTGTAAGTGTCTTGGATAACTTAACTTCCATCTAAGTTTATATTATTTATTCATTTATTAATAACTTTAAATTGAGTTGCTATTGTGTGCAAAGCTCTATATTATAACATGCTAGATACACAGCAATATAAATAATAGGTTTTTACCTTTGGTTAGTTTTCAGTGTAGAGACATTTATATAAATATAATGGTTTAATAAATATATATTCAAAATAACATGTAATGAAAATAGGAATATAGATATCTGCCTGAAGAAATATGTGATGTCCATAAGGTTTTGAACTTGGTTGAAGCTTTAAGAATGTATTAAATAAAGTTTTTTTCAGTAAGAACTCATATTTGGTTCTGAGGCCATATAAACACATAACACGCACACTACCTACCCTTCCTGAGGTAAAACTTCTATCATCAACATATTTCCTTTCAAATTCAAGTTGAATCAATACAGAAGATTTGTATCACATATACGTACATATATGATAAATATTTGTGTGATTTTATATATATATCTATATATATACACACATTTCAGATTTTAGTACTGTGGTGGAGATGGGGGAAAGCAAAAAAAAAAAAAGTAAGAATAGTATTTGATGGTAAAATAGCAAAATCCTAGAGCGCAGTTTCTCAAAGTTTGGCTCAAAGTGTGCAACAGAAGAACCTAGAATGCTTTTTAAAAACTCATAATCTATCTACCAACTCAGAATCGTTAGAAATCTGATTTATTTGATATTTCAGTATATTCCAAAGTGTGAGAAATATTAGTTCAAAGGAAAAATATATATGTATAAAATAATTATAAATTATTAAGTCCCAAATACACAATATCTATAAATTTTCTAAAATTTAAAAACTGCAGTAAATTACAATAATGAGCTAACCATTTTGTTTACCTATTAGCTTGATGCTTAGAAATAGAAAAGTTGATATACAATCAAGGATAGAGAAGTCTAGTCTGTTTCATCGCAATACCAGAAAGAATAAAAATCTAGTTTTTAATTTTAGAATTTTCAAGTAATTGGATTTGAGTGGAAAAACCAATATCCTTGATGTTTTAATGACCATAGTTGGCCTCAATCTTAATTTGTATTATGAGCTAAAACACTGACCTCAGCTGACTTTAAGACAAAATCCTCCCCCAGACTAAGCTAAAGGGAAAGGGAAACAATGAAATTTATGTGTTTTCCTTTACCCTTATTCATTTAAAATATCGTGATCTGGAAAATGAACATAAATAAAGATGACTCTTTAGCATATATTAATTCTCATGAGATTCGCCATTAATAACAATCAAATTTGCATATATTACAAGGGAATCCATATGCTATTATTGTTTTGTTGCCAGTTTATTTGAGCTCAGGGCATTTCCAGGGCTTGACAATCAGCTGGGTCTAAACAGTGCCTGACTAACTTCCAGGCCATCAATTCCTCAGACATTAAACTTCAGGAAATGTCCTATGCCTCATTCATTATTGCATAAGTATTTGCAAATCTAGTATCTTCCAAGCTTTTCTCTTTGCAGCCATTAAACCGCAGTTGGGATGTTATGAAAAAAGAGTAAGTTATGAAGTTTTAGTTAGAATTAACTTGCAGTTCTCTTTTTTCCATATTTTTTATTACCATGTGAAAAATAATATTTGAAATATTCTAACAAAATATAATTATATTTTGTTATCTCTCTTCTTCCATTAGTGACATTGATTTCTATCTTCTAGAATTTTTGAAGAGTTTTCAGAAGCATGTGATGTTTCAGTTGTCCTCAACCATAGAAAAAAATTCAAGTGATTTTTGAAAACAAACATAAAGGTTTCAAATTACAGTATAACACATTGTCGGTCTATGAATGGCTCAAGCAAACTATAATAAGCATTAGTGCTATTTGTTCATTGTGTGCCATGTTGGGCATCTAGGTAGAGGGATACAGCTCTTTGAGGTCAGTAGTATAATCCAGGCTGCCAGCACACTCAGCAAACCACACACCTGAGAGCCTCCACAGTCATAAAATAGGGCTTTTTCCACATTATCCACTACAAGTAGGTGTGTATCTTCATTACTGCCCCATAAAAGTGATACGTAACTACTAAAAACATACCACTACATTCTATTTTTAAATAAATGTCAAGAATTTTAATGAGTTATCCGATTCATGGACATTTCCATTTTAATATATAGCTTTGGCTCTATATGACAGAAATGTGTATTATGAACTGTGTATATGTGTATATATTTATTTTTACAGGTGAAGGTGATACCACACCTACAATAGTCAATTTAGACCGTAAGTAATCTTTTACTTTTTTATTTTTTCAAGATTTTATGTATTTAGTCATGAGAGACAGAGAGAGAGGCAGAGACACAGGCAGAGAGAAAAAAACAGTCCATGCAGGGAGCCCGATGTGGGATTCGATCCTGGGACTTCAGCGCCCTGGGCTGAAGGCAGACGCTTAACCACTGAATCACCCAGGTGACCCAGTAATCTTTTAAAATATGTAGTTTATTTGACTCTCTATGTGTCAGAGATGATGTCATAATTTTCTTTATGGAAAAATATCACTCTATTAACTTCTGTCATAAAAATAAATTAATCTATTTGTTTTTTATTGATATTTTTTCTATGTGCATGTGTAAAAGTGGCTACAAAGGTAACTACATTATATCAATATTCAATTCTCAGAACATATAAGTTATATTTAATTTTGAAAAGAGCATTTATCTTGTTTGTGATTTTGGGCAAAATATATGTAATGGATGTTCACCATTCTTTAAATTAAACTAGGATGCTAAAGTTTAAAAGACTAAAACCTGCTCTAACCTGTTCTATCTTTAAGACTCTTCAAATGCTCCGCTAGGTGAAAATGATATAAACTAAGAGGTTCAATAAATCCTCAATTTAACAAAATCTTCTTGGAGCTGCTTGCTTTTGATTTTCACATACTCCTTGGGCTGAAGGAAGATACTCAAGTGTTTTGACTTAAGTAACCACCTGCTGTGTCCCAGGTTGAGGAAGCAAATGGAAATTTTAGACCATACATAGGAGTAGAAAGGATAAAGGCAAGGGATATGGAGAGGGGTCAGGAAAAAGTTGACTCCAAACAACTTGGTATTGTGTCATTTGGGTACACTGATTTGGACATAATAAATATGTCACTTGGATACAATTTCAATATAGTGTTGGTAACCTGTTTCCAAATGACTCTACATTTTGAAATGAGTTTCTGAATCATAAAAATTCTGAGCCTGTTTCTGAATCATAAAAATTCAGAAGTAATAAAAAACCAAATAGAATTTTTTTTATTGAGGCTATTGATTTCCATTGACATGTAGAAATAACTACTATAAATAACATTTTTTCATTTTATATTGAGGTTTGTGAGGGAAATTCAATTAGTGTTAGACTTGAAGAGCCTGTGCTTAGTGCTTGGTGAGCAAAATCATTGTCACTATGGCAATACCTTGAGTTGATTCATTTTCTGTGTTACTTGTTTACCTAGGTGAGTACAGCAAACATTTTAGGCCTGATGTGACACTCTAGTCATAACACCTACCTTCTTTCCTCCCATATATTCTTCTGACAAAATTATAGTAGTAGTTACATTTGTTTAATTACCACTGCTTTTAAGAAAACTGAGAGGCACTGATTATTTCAAAATGTTTTGTCAAAATGTTATCTTTGGTCCTCTTTTTAGATCCTGTAATATCTTGTGCCAAAACAAAACAATTACGAGTTGTAAATGGAATTCCAACACGGACTAATGTAGGATGGATGGTTAGTTTGAAATACAGGTAATTATTAATAGACACAAATCAGATGTATTTGGACTACTTGCAAAAGTCATATTCCCAACAGGATGTTTGTGCCACCCACACAGGCAGGCACTCATTTGAGCAGGATACAAGAGGAGACTGACCGTATTCTGCTTGTCAACGGCCCTGGATTTTACAATTTGTGCCTCCACAGAGAGTTCCTTTTAAATGTTCACGGAGGTCCCATATGTGTTGGCACCATCTCTGATTACAAGTGATGCTTCGGTAGTGATTAAGAAAGCACTACTACATAGAGAACCTACTTATACCTTGACATCACTGTAGTAGTTTTAAGAAGTTAGAACTTCCTAGAGTAAAGGAAGAAAGTGCATCCTTGCTACAATTAAATCACAGTGACATTAAAGTAGAATAAAGACACTTGAAACTCAAGTTCTTTTATGAATAAGCCAATTCTTAGCAAGCATGAAGTTTGTATCCTTTGCTATAAATATAGATAAGACTTTAGATACCATGTAGAAGACAGCCTAAAGTTCTTTCAGTATATCCTTGCAAGGAGTAACCCATCAAATTTTACAAGTATTTATGTCGATAACTATAGTGTAGCTGTCCTGCGTGTGTAGTACTGAAAGAGACTTGTGAGACTCACCAGAATTTAGAGCCAATTATGAAATATAAAGGTTTAATGAAGGCTCCAAGGGGAAAGAGTGTTTCATTTGCTTTATAGAAAATGTTCTAGGAATCCACATATCTGAATGAATTAGTGATTCTTTGCAAATCTCATAAGTCCAGGAAAAAAAAAAGGGGCATATACTACCTAATTTATTATTACCCATGGGAGATTGTATAAGAATACTCCTTTGGGAGTCTGCACCCTTGGAGCAGCAGGTGAAACTCTTTTTGCATCAGATTAGAGTACTATAAACTTTTAGATAAACATATTTTCTTTTGAGTCCAAGTCCTCAGTAAAAACAGCTGTTTAGTTATTCTTCCAAAACACATACTGAGAGGAATAGAAATTAAAACTCGATATATACTCTCATCCTCCTCTGTGGTACAGGCCATAAATAATTGTGGTCTTAGTCTGGGAACCTTCTTCTTTTACCTCTGAAGCACTGACCATCTATACTCTTTGGAACTGTAAATTGTGAAAAGTTGTGCTTTTTCTGTTTCTACACCAAAAAAACAATGCATTTACAGATTTAAGATATCATCAAATAAATGCACTAGTATTTTTCACTCTCTATAAATATTTTATAATTTCCTAGATGATATGCCTTACAAAATTGTCTTCTTTTATAAGTGAAATATTAGATTGCTTATTTTAAGCTAAACAAATTTACTGAAACTCAACAATGTCCTAAGTTAATGTATCAAAAATAAGTAATGGTGATGAAAGAAAGGAATAGTGTACCGATCTATATTGCTACCACCAGATAGTTTTCAGGGTCTTAGGTAAAAACTCAAATTTGCGTTTTTGTAATCAGACATTGAATTTAAAATAAGTCTACATTGTTTTTGTTGTTCTTTTGCATTTTTTTTGTTTATTCTAAATATTCTATTTTTGTAGTACATACTTGTTCTCCCAAGGATAGATACGCACACAGGTAAATGTATGTGTGTTGGCAATGCATGTTGGTGTGTAGTGACAGGGCTCCTTAAACAAAAATAAAGTTGATTTCCTAAAATTGTAATCACATTATGAAAAAATGCTAATGCTAAAATCCTCAAATATCATCTTTCCAGTCAAAGGATTATTCATTTTATTCTAGTTAATTTTTACATTTTCCTCTCAAATGTATCTATTTTTAACAAATGGAGACATAGGTTTAGCATTAATTGGCAGGCACCCTTTCTGCACAGATGTTACTTGTTTCTTTTTCCTCTCTCTCATAGAAATAAACATATCTGTGGAGGATCATTGATAAAGGAAAGTTGGATTCTTACTGCAAGACAATGTTTCCCCTCTCGGTAAAGTGTTTCTGAAGCCAATATTTGTTTTGAGCACTTAAAAATATGTAAAACCTCCATTTAGCTTTTAGACTTAGAATATGTATTCACTTAACAGATTCACCAGCACGGCATGAACAAATTAATTTCTTTCTTTAGATTTAACTCACAAAATTCACTTTGACTTAATTGACATTTGTGACTAGATACTACTTCTGTTCATTTCTTTCCACAATTTTTTTTCTTTTTTTTTTTCTTTTTTTTTTCTTTTTTTTTTTCTTTTTTTTTCCCTTTTTTTTTCTTTTTTTTTTTCTTTCCACAATTGACATTATTCTCATTTGGGGGGAAATTTTGCTAGAATTATGTAAATAATTTTTTTTCCTCAACCTCTTCCTTGCAATGCTACATTTCTAGATAGAAATTCTTTTCTGAATTATCAACAAATTTCTCTCAAGTCTCACTTGTCCTTTCTTATGTAGATACAGCATCCAAATCATCCCGGGAATAATTTTTAATGAGAATTAGCCTAAGGAAAAGTTAAGGAGGCAGCATTTGTAAGCTTACTTCCTGATTCTCATCAAAGTCACTTGTATTTTGTTAGAATAAATTTTCAATCATCATTGATAAGCCAAACATATACAAAGCGAAGATAAGAAGGAAAATCTACAGAAAATTATAATTTATGTAATGTGCTTTACCTGAGAATTTTTCTCACGTGATTTACTCTTAAACATAATCAAAAGGTTGTTTTTTTGTTTTAAATAACAGTTTAGAATTTGAGCAGTTTAAAGGCTCTTTCTGCTTATGTGTACTTGTAGCATTCCAGATCTCTCATAACAAATATGTTGCCCTTTATTATTTTTGATGCAAATTTTAAATTTAGTTATTTATCTGCTCTTATAAGCTAAAATAATAATATGGGTGAACAATATCACCCAATTTAAAATTATATTTTACATTTAAATTTTTAATTTAGAAACAGAGACTTGAAAGATTATGAAGCTTGGCTTGGGATTCATGACGTCCACGGAAAAGGAGATGAGAAACGCAAACAGGTTCTGAATGTTTCCCAGCTGGTATATGGGCCTGAAGGATCAGATCTGGTATTACTGAAGCTTGCTAGGTTAGTTGCTTAAGAAGGCTTTATATTTTTAACCTACAATGGAATTAGTGAAGCTTTTTCTTTATATATGTGGCTATTCTTTCTCTTTTATGTAAATTTATTATAAAAGCATATGTCACATGTCATATGTGTGTGTATTACACAGAGACAAAGAGAGTCATCTTCAAAATTTTCAAAACTTAATAAATTAAGTTTGACCAATAGTCTGATCAGCCTGCTCCAAAACCAAAACTTAGTGAATAATCATCTGATAACTTTAATAGGTAAAATAATGCATAAAAAAGCAGTGACCATTACCATTTAGCAAGTAATATTAACAAGTAAGTGACTCATTTCTCTGCTATCTACTCCTACTTCTACTACAAACATGTAGTAGACATTCCCTTTTTCTTTTTTTGAGAAACAAGACTTCTTATTCTCAATATCATATTAAAGATTAACACTAAATTTAAATTTATTAATTCTGTGTTGAATTCAATCAAGGGTATTTACCATTGCATTTCCTATTTTCAGGCCCGCTATCCTGGATGATTTTGTTAGTACAATCGATTTACCTAATTATGGATGCACCATTCCTGAAAAAACCACTTGCAGTGTTTATGGCTGGGGTTATACTGGATGTAAGCTATTTTTAAAAATATAAGACAACATTATACTTATTTTATTTAAAACAATTCTATTTGTTTCTCATTTTTCTCACCTTACCCTGTGTTGATTAACTGTACATTTTTGCTCCATTCTAGCGATCAACTTTGATGGTCTATTACGAGTAGCACATCTCTATATTATGGGGAATGAGAAATGCAGCCAATACCATCAAGGGAAGGTGACACTGAATGAGTCTGAAATATGTGCTGGAGCTGAAAATATTGTATCAGGACCATGTGAGGTAAAAAGGGCATTTTTAAAAAATAAGAAGTATATAGTAAATATCATAGATTCTTATGTTTCTTTTTTGTTTGGTCCATTTTTCTCAAATAAAAATCATTGTCTACCAACTTGTTCTAAGAGAGAGAAATTGGGGAAAGATAATCCCCTTCATTAGTCTTGTGCACTTATTTTAACTAAATAGTACGAAAAACCATGTTTCATTATCAGCAAGCTAAGATGAGATTTGTCTCTCAAAACAGCAATAACCTAATACAGCCAGAACTCTAATGGAAAGCTGTTCAAATTAAAAGTCTCCAATATGTAGTTTGATACAATAGCTTGCATTTTTCTAATGTTTTCTAAAGTTATCCGATCTCCCCAAGTTCTCCCTGAATGAACTCTATGCCTGATTTTAAACTTTTAAATGTGTTTTTGGTTAAGCCAGTGTATGTATGCTTGTGTGTGTATGTGTGTGTGGGAGGTGGGGGATTAAACAAATTCTATTTTAGAAAACCAAAAGGTCGAAGTTGGTGACTTTAAGAGCTTGAACATTTTCATTTGTTAGGCAACTGTTCTTTCAACTTGACAGTGCTCCTATCCCTATTGTACATAGACAAGCTGTTAAACCATTATTTTATGTGTAATATTTTCTTTACTTTTTAAATTTTAACAATTTTAATCAATTTTTATACACATTTTGTTATTTTTAAATTATTTCTGAAGTTGAGAACATTTTTTTACATTTTTGTTAAAATTTTAATTCCAGTGTGGTTAACATACAGTGTTAGTCTATGGTATACAATATAGTGATTCAAAAATTCTATACATCATTACTCAGTGCTCATCATGATAAATGTACTCTTAATCCCCATCACCTATGTCATCCATCCTACCCAACCCCACTCTGGTAAGCATCAGTGTGTTCTTTATTGTTAAGATTTGTTTTTTGGGGTTTTTTTCTTTGTTTTGTATCTTAAATTCCCCATATGAATGATTTCAAAAATCATATGGTACTTGTCTTTCTCTGACTGGCTTATTTCACTTGGCATTATACACTCTAGATTCATCCATGTTCCTGCAAATGGCAAGATTTCATTCTTTTTTTATGGCTGAGTAATATCCCAGTGTGTGTGTGTCTTCTTTATCCATTCATCTCTTCTATTAAGGGACCCTTGAGCTGCTTCCATAATTTGGCTATTGTAAATAATATTGCAATAAACATAGGGGTGCACGTATCCTATTGAATCATTGTTTTCATACTTCTTGGGTAAATACCCAGTAGTGGAATTACTGGATCATACAGTAGTTCTATTTTTTAATTTTTTGAGGAACCTCCACGCTGTCTTCCACGGTAGTTGTACCAGTTTACATTCTCACCAGTAGTGCAAGAGAATGCCTTGTTTTTCCACATCGTGGCTAATGCTTGTTGCTTCTAGTAGTTTTGATTTTAGCCCTTCTGATAGGTATGAGGTGGTATCTCATTGTAGTTTTGATTTGCATTCCCCTGATTATGAGTGATGTTGAACCTCTTGTCACGTGTCTGTTCAAAATGTTTGTTCATGTCTTCTGCTCATTTTTCAATTGGATCATTCATTTTTTAGAGTGTTGACCTATATAAGGTTTATATATTTTGGATGCTAACTCTTCATCAGATATGTCATTTGCAAATATCTTCTTCCATTCATTGGGTAGCCTTTTTTAGTTTGTTGACTATTTCCTTCACTGTGCAGAAGGTTTTTATATTGATGCTTGATGTAGTCCCAGTAATTTATTTTCGCCTTTGTTTCCTTTGCCTCAAAGGACATATCTAGAAAAATATTGTTATGACTGATATCAAAGAAATTACTGCCAGTGCTTTCAGTGGTTTCAAGTCTCACATTATGTTCTTAATCCATTTTGAATTTGTGTGAATTATTTGTGTGTATGGTGTAAGAAAGTGGTCCAGTTTCATTCTTTGCATATTGCTGTCCAGTTTTCCCAACACCATTTGTTGAAGAGATGGTCTTTTTCCCATTGCATCTTCTTCCTCCTTTGTTGAAGATTAATTGACTATATATAATTGTTGGTTTATTTCTGGATTTTCTATTCTGTTCCGTTGATCTATGTGTCTATTTTTGCCAGTACCATGCAGTTTGGTTATGACAGCTTTGTAATATATCTTGAAATCTAACATTGTGATACCTCCAGTTTTGTTCTTATAATTTTTCATTTGCTTTGGCTCTTCAGGGTCTTTTATGGTTCCATACAAATTTTAGAGGTTTTGTTTTCTTTTTTCTAGTTATGTATAAAATGCTATTGGTATTTTGATAGGAATTGCATTATATTTATAGATTCCTCTATAGCATGGACATTTTAACAATATTTGTTCTCTCAGGCCACGAACATGGAGTATCTTTTCATTTCTTTGTGTCATCTTCAATTTCTTTCATCATTGTTTTATAGTTTTCAGAACACAGGTCTTTCACCACCTTGGTTAAGTCTATTCCTAGGCCTTTTATTATCTTTGGTGCAATTGTAAATGGGATTGTTTTCTTATTTCTCTTTCTGATACTTTATTATTAGTATTATTATATTTATTATTAGTATATGGAAATACAATAGATTTCTATGCATTGGTTTTGTATACTGTGACCTCACTGAATTCATTTGTCCGTTCTAGTAGTTTTTTTGGTGGAGTCTTTAGGGTTTCCTGTTTAGAGTATCATGTCATCTGCAAATAGTGAAAGTTTGACTTCTTCCTCACTGATTTGAATACCTTTGATTTCTTTTTGGTATCTGATTGCTATGGCGAGGACTTCTAGTACTATGTTACATAAAAATGGTGAGAGTGAACTTCCCTTTCTTGTTCCTGACTATATAAGAAGAGCTCTCAGTTTTTTCCCACTGAAGATTATATTAGCTATGGGTTTTTCATAGATGGCCTTTATAATGTTGAGGTGTGTTCCCTCCAAACCCACTTTCTTAAAGGTTTTTGTCATGAATGGATGTCATATTTGTCAAATGCTTTTTCTATATCTTTTGAAACAATCATATGGTTTTTATCCATTCTGTTATTCATGTGATTCATGTTATTCATGTTGATTGATTTGCAAATATTGAACCAATCTTATACCCCAGGAATGAATCTCACTTGGTCATGATGAATGATTTTTTAAATGTATTGTTGGATTTGGTTTACTAATATTTTGTTGAGAATTTCTGCATCTATGTTCATCAGGGATATTGGCCTGTAGTTCTCTTTTTTCTCTAGTGTCTTTATCTGGTTTTGATATCAAGGTAATGCTAGCTAGCATCATAGAATGAATTTGGAAGCTTTTCTTCCTCTTCTATTTTGGGATTCTTTGCAAATAGGTATTAACTCTTCTTTAAATGTTTGGTAGAAGTCCTCTGTGAAGCCTTCTGCTCCTCAACTTTTGTTTGTTGGGAGGGTTGTTTTTTTTTTTTTTTTTTCTGATTTAATTTCATTGGTGGTAATTGGTTTACTTAAATTTTCTATTTCTTCCTGATTCAGTTTTGGGAAGTTATATGTTTCTAGGAATTTATTCATTTCTTCTAGGTTGCCCAATTTGTTGGCATGTAATTTTTCATAACATTCTCTTATAATTGTTTGTATTTCTGTAGTGTCAATTTTTATCTCTTTTTCATATCTGATTTTATTTGAGTCCTCTCTTTGTCTCTCTCTATGATGAATCTGGCTAAAGGTTAATTAATTTTGTTGATCTTTTTAGGGGGTCCCTGGGTGGCTCAGTTGGTTAAGTGTCTGCTTTGGCTCAGGTCATGATCTTGGGGTCCTGGGATTGGGTCCCGCATTGGGTTCCCTGCTTAGTGGGAAGTCTGCTTCTCCCTCTTCCTCTCCCCTTCCTTCTTGCTTATACTCTCTGTCCTTTCTAGTGCTCTCTCTCTCTCTCAAATAAATAAAATCTTAAAAAAAAAATTGTTGATCTTTTCAAAGAGCCAGCTTCTGTTTTCATTGATCTGTTCTATTGATTTTTTTTCTTTCTGTTTTATTTCTACTCTAATCTGTATTATTCCCTTCCTTTTGCAGGGTTTGAGTTTTGTTTGTTCTTTTTCTAGGTTCTTTCAGTGTGAGGTTAGGTTATTTTTTCTTGCTTTGTGAGGTAGACCTGTGTTGCTATAAATTTCCATTTTACAACAGCTTTTGCTACGTCCCAAAGATTTTAGACCATGTGTTTTTATTTTCACTTGTCTCCATGTATTTTTGGTTTCCTCTTTGATTTCTTGGTTAACTCATTCACTCTTTAGTAGTGTGTTATTTAACCTACATATATTTGTCGTCTTTCTAGTATTTTCTTGTGGTTGATTTCTAGTTTCATGGTGATGCAGTTGGAAAAGATGCACGGTACACCTCTGATCTTTTTCAATTTGTTAAGACTTGTTTTGTGGCCTTATATGTAATCTATTCCGGAGAATGTCATATGCAGAATTGAAAAGAATGTGTATTCTACTGTTTTAGGATGGAATGCTCTGAATATATGTCAAATCCATCTGGTTCATTCATTGTGTCATTCAAAGCCACTATTTGTTGATTTTCCATTTGGATGATCTATCCATTGATATAAGTGGGGTCTTAAAAGTTTTCCTACTAGTATTGTGTTACCATCAATTATTTCCTTTATGTTTGTTATTAGCTGCTTTATGTACTAGGCTGCTCCCATGGTGGGTGCATAAATATTTACGATTGTTATATCTTCTTGTCGGATTGTTCCCTGTATGATTATATAGTGTCCCTCTTTGTCTCTTGTTACAGTTTTTGTTTTAAAGTCTGTTTTGTCTGATAAAATTATTGCCACCCCAGCTTTCTTTTCACTTCCATTTGCATGGTAAATGCTTTTCCATCCTCTCCCTTCCAATCTACATATGTTTAGGTGTGAAATTATTTCTAGGCAGCGTATACATGGGTCTTGCTTTTTTATCCATTCTGTTACCTTATGTCTTTTGATTGGAATGTTTAGATGTATTTTGAATGTAAGAGACACAGTCTCTAAGCCTAGGAGCTATGGAGTTGAGGAATACTCTGTGAGGTAAGGCATGGAATGAGGAAAGTAAATAGTGAAATATCTTTTGACATGTAGGAAAAAATTCTGAATATGGAGTATAAATATGTGCTGCCATGCATGCGCTATATATATTGATCTGAGATTCTATTCCTGAAAAAAAAAAAAAGCTTATTACTAAGTCAGAGTTTTAAAAACTGCTTTAAAATGATATAGTTAGAAACAGATTGTGTATTTATAACCACTTTCAAATTTGATGTTTTTCCAGTAGACCAGTATTACTATGTTCATTATTAGAATTGAAAATCTGCTAGGAGAAAGCTTGATTGATTGATTGATTGATTGATCTTGCTTACCTACCTACTTATACTAAAAGCCATTTATTTATTTATTTATTTATTTATTTATTTATTTATTTATTCATTTATTTATTTATTTATTTATATTTATATTTTACTTATTTATTCATGACAGAGAGAGAGAGGCAGAGACACAGGCAGAGGGAGGGAGAAGCAGGCTCCCTGCTGGGAGCCTGATGCGGGACTTGATCCCAGAGCCCTGGGATCACGTCCTGAGCCAAAGGCAGGCAGTCAACCACTGAGCCCCCCAGGTGCCCTTTCAGTGGTGCATCAAAAGCCTTTTAAACTAAAGTTTTGAGCTCAACACAGCTTCAAGATCATTTAAGAGGCCATGCACTTTTCTGGCCTTTTTGCTGTTACAAAAATGCTTCAGCAACTGCTCAGCAGGAACAGCCTCTAAGGTGATGTATTATCTGTATATTTTTAGAGTTCTAATTTTAGCATTGAATTATTTATTATAGTATCATATATTTATTTTTTATCCATATTGACAAGAAAATTTTAAATTGATTCTGTCACTTCCTAGAAATGCATTTATCTTCCAGAATGCTTTTTTTTTTAATTTTAATATCACTTATATTTCAAATAAGATAATATAATCCCTGAAGCCGCTGAAATCTAAACACTGAAGAAAATCTCCCAAATGTTTATATAATAGCAATAGGATCACATTTGGTGAAAGTCTGCCAAAGTGAATTGCTTTGGAGAATTATTTGTATCAGTGATCACTGGTACATTTATTTAAAAATCAGATTTATTAACTCGTATGGCATGGTTCATACAATGTCTCCTGGAATAAACTCTTTTCCCTTATTGTGTTATCTCCTACTTCACCCGCACCTTGATTTTCCCCATCATACAATGCCCGTAGCACTCTTCTTTACACTTGTTACAGAACTAAATTCTGCAGTAGTTCATCTCATCACATCACTGTTAGGGAAAATTCAAGGTAGTCTCACTCCTCTCACACAAGGATGCCAGAAGCCAGTCATTGCAATCTTAGAAGGTTACATCGTGCATGAAAGTGATGTAACGTATTTGCAATAATTATATATAATAATACACATTAGTATATACATGTTTATAAAAATATATACACAAATCAATCAGTTTATCATCTTTCATCTGTCACCTGTGTCTGATGATAAAATAGGGTAACTATATAAGAAATGCCATGAAATTATAGGCTACCTTCCACAAAGGGAACTATGAGATATATATAAGTATATTAACTACAAATACAGTAGTAAATACAAAAATATTCTTTCTTTATGCCTGAAAATGTAATTTGCAAACAATAAATAGAATTATTTTATCAATTAGAATTTATATTTAATTTGCTAAAATCTTTCTGGGGACAAGATTGAAGGAAGGAAAACAAAAAGCTTTAGAAATAAGGGAATTTGTGATGAAATTTAATCATTAAAATTGTATGATTATAGGTGGAATACAAAAGTTCTTGTATTTTTCAACATTTTCTAAATTTTCTATATTGAACATATTTTGAACATGAGAAGAAAATAAAAGTAAATATAAAGTGTACCCTCTAAATAGCTATTTGGTGTTATTTGGTGTTAATCTGCATTCAACAGAGAAAAACCCTCTTTAAAAGATGAGTAAATATTTTGTATAAGGCAAATCATTCTTTTTTGTTTAAAGATTTTATGTATGTATGTATGTATTTATTTATGAGTGTGTGTGCAAGCAGGGAGAGGAGCAGAGGGAGAAGGGCAAGTAAATTCTGTGCTGAGTGTGGAGCCTGATGCAGGGCTCGATCCCATGACCATGAGATCATGACCTGAGCTGAACTCAAGAGCACTCAGGGTGAATACTCCACAGGACAAGACTTTGAATTTTTGTACTTCTGTCACTCTGACTTGGGTAATTCAGTAGAAAGATGACCAATGGTCTAGTACATCTCTTGGTGTCTTCATATCTCAGTTGCAGCTATTCTCTTTTTTTGTATGTGTATATTTGAGATATAAATCTATATAGAAGATACTCATGAATTCTTAACTTTTGTTTCTAAAATAATACTTTGTTGTCCTTGTTGTTATTGTTGCATGTCTTTCTCTTAGGGAGATTATGGTGGCCCACTTGTTTGCGAACAACATAAAATGAGGATGGTTCTTGGCGTCATTGTTCCTGGTCGTGGATGTGCCATTCCAAATCGTCCTGGCATTTTTGTCCGAGTAGCATATTATGCAAAATGGATACACAAAATTATATTAACGTATAAGATACAACAGTCATAGCTGATGTAACTGTGTCTGAAGCTTCCATCAATACAATTCTCTTTTACACGAAGATTTCGGAGAACATGGAATTAAAGTGTCACTTAAAACAATCCTAAGACAACTACTTGAGTGTCATGTTTGTTAAGATACTCATTAATATTTATGGGTGTTTTCTGTTGTTTTGTTTGTCAGTGTTATTTTGTAAATGTTGAAGTGAATTAAGGTACATGCAAGTGTAGTAACATATCTCCTGAAGATACTTGAATGGATTAAAAATTGCAAAGGTATAATTGCTGGATGATAAAAGATTTAACAGAAAAGTTCAATTAACCTCTCTACGCTGCTTTCCAAGGTTAGTTTATGAATAAACCATAAGTTAAACATTATTTTAACCTCACAAAGACAATTTATACCTGTGTCCTTAAATTGTAACTCTATATTAAATTATATTACCTTTCATATACCATACATTATATTTCATTCATTTCTCCTCACTGTGTATCCTGTAATACTGGTACACATACTTTTTACAAAATCATGTACCCATATATTCAGACCTGGGTACAATGTGCATGCACTAGAGTTCAAATCATGGTATATGTATGTAACCTCTAAATATTCTGAAAGTATGTATTTGTAGTTTTTCCTTAAGAGAAAAATAGAAATTTCTGAAGATTAGTAGAAATTTTAGGGAAAGATGCAAAATAGAAGTGATCAGCTCATTCTCTGTAAATAATCTGCAGATGACCTCTACTGGTTGGCATTTAAGGTGTGGTCATGACCCACAAAGTTAAGTAACATCTAATCTAGGTGTTTAAATATATTTATCATCCTAGTCATTGTGTAGTTTCTAATTCTTAAAGGGAAGAGGGTATATGTGTATCAGTATTATTTCTTTCCTTCAAATTTAGGGAACCTTATTTATGCAAGATACTTTTATATCCACTTTCCTAAAGTATTTTCTTTATTTTTCTTAGGCAATTGTCTAATTGAAGCTTAAAAATGTATTTAAGTAGGTTAACTCTAAGACTTGCTGCTGTGATTGGCTTGTAACTCACTTTCTTTAAATTTTTAAAAATTATTTTGGAGGAAAATTTCCATATATCCCCAATGATTTGTAAATAGACTTTCATCAAACTATGAATTAAAGTATATCTTGAAGAAAAAAAAATCAGAATACATTTATCAACCTGAAAGTTTTTAGCCTAATAAAATTTTACTCAAGTAAAGGGAAAAACTGTAAAAGGAAAGGAAAGGAAAGGAGCTAGCTTATCTAAACTCTGAATTCAATTATTTTTTAAAGTGGAGTTGAATCTGCAGAATGAAATATTTTATCAAGATGTCTTCATTTTATCTTATTTTGTTTTACATAGATCTTTGTAATGCCATGGGGAATATCCATTCAAATTTTGTATTCTGTCTCATAAAACCAAATTATCATATTTATTGTTATGTTTGACATGATTAGCTAAAAAGTCATGTATTTGTCAAGAAATGAGACAACAAGGACTAATAGAATAGGCTGTGAATTTTCACAAAATCATTCTATACAAACTTAAAAATAATTATTTGAGTGATTCCAATCCATTTCTCTAATTTGTTTCTCTTAAATGGTATCAATTAAGGCCAGAGATCCAAACAATGCTCTAAACGCCTCAAAGGATACTGTTCAATCTTGAGTAAAATGCTCTTAAATTATTTGAAGCTTAGTCCATAGAGTATAGGACAGAAAATCCAGAAATGCCTATGCAGATCCAGAAATGTATATCTGAATTGTGCCATACAAATTGAACATACTGTAATAAAATATGTTCTGGTATCAAGGAACAGTGAAAGCGAAGAGAGATCCAGAAAGTCATCAGTCCACACCATCTTCTTTGATTGCATTTTTCTTTATGCAATATATCATTTTAATCAAAACACTGGGAATTTCAAAGATATATTGTCCCTAAATTAGAGTATTTTTCATTTTTTTTCTGGACGAACTGGCAAAATTTGATTAAGTCATATATTAATGATACTTGTTAAACATTTATGAAATTCTAATATGTCTAAATACTCACATTTTAAAATATTTCTTTTTTGTCTTTTCCTGTAAATTTCCACAGAGAGATGGGATTACCTAGACATAAGATGCAGCTAACTTTTTAGATATTTTGAACTCAATGTTTTCCATTTTATTATAGGGTGAAAACATACCACCAATAAAACCATCAACATGGTGCACAAAGGAGTCCTAGTTTTGGGAAGTTCCCTTTGTAATAGAGGGAGATCAGTAAAATTAATAATAAAAGCAAGATGAGCAAGATTCATGGTAGGACAATGAAAAATCACTGTTTTTAGGTGGTAGGACAATGAATAATCATATCATTTTTCTCTGGCAAAAAGATACTATTTCCTGGTCATTCTTTTCTTAATAAATGACAAAAAATGAAAATCCAACTTATCCAAAATCCATTGTATTTTGAGTAATGGACAAAAAGATATTTTAAATTAGAAGTTTTCAGTGCTATTTTTGTTTGGGCTGTTTGAATGATGGTGATGTGCTGTTGTAATTGTGGACATTTTCTTATGTCTGCCAGGAATAGTAATGTAAAATTAAAATATTTGTCATAATGCCTCTGCCGTGCAGAAGGGATGATAATCCTTTTGTATACTTCTTTAATTTTATTGTAAAATATGTAATGAGTTTTACCTATTTGCTGTGGGCAGGTCCTCAGTAAAATGGTTTATATTGAGTCAATTTCTAGTATTAACAGGCTCTTGCTTGCTATCTAAGTGTTTCAAATTATGGGAACCATGAGACACTGGAAGGCAAGGATAATAACAATAACGGCATGTGATAGAAAAATTGTATTTCACTTATTCCTGTGAATATTTCTTGTTGGTACCAATGGTACTATACAAAGTGAATGTTATAGCCACAACATTCTCTTAAAAAAAAAAAAAAAGCACTGTCAAGAAGTGAGAAATTACTGTCAGACATTTTTTGTTGTTTGCTAAATATCTTCTTTCTTTCTTTTTTTTTTTTTTTTTTAAAGAAAACTGGTATGGCAATATAGAAATCATGAGGTAAAGAATTTTAATAAACTCTAATACTAAAAACCTTTAAATTGTTTACTAAGGGTCCAAATAAACTTTTAAGTATATCCCATCTTTATAGACAAACTCATGAGAACAATAAAATTAACTTGAATAAAAAGACATAGTCTATGTGTAAATACTTTTCACAATAAAGTACAAAAAGAAGTTATCTTTCAATGTTCAAGTGAGTTTTGTACTAAAAATTTACTAATACAAAAAAAAGTTAAAATTTTCCAGTCCCAAAAATCTTGACAGTGTATTTTAAGTAGGTTCATTTCCATTTGCACAGAAAGTTTCTTTCTTTAGGAAACTGAAAATGGAATACTGTGGATGTTATGACTGTTTGTCTTGGTGTAAATAGGAAATTGATAAGCTGCCTATTGAGTGGTATAGCTGGATGCTTACCCAAAAAGGGAACACTGTGGTTATGACTTGTGTATAAAGTTTCTGTAGTTAATAAAGTTGCTATTTTTATAACCATGATTATATTATTATTCTTAATAATAATAAAATATTTTATCAAAATGCTTCCTTTCTCTTATTATAATTATCTACATGGACATATTTGAATCTGCTCGAGGGCTTACTGCAGAAAACAACAATGATCTCATTGACAGAAATTGCATTACTTTGTTGCAATGAAGACTAGAACTAAGACAAATAATCATTATTTTATTCCAACTTCTATCCATGGCATTATCAGCGGTCTTCAGTAAACTATTAATCTCTATGCATTTTGATTTCTCCCACTCTAATATATAATTATTTAGTCATTTTCATATTTGGTAGCATGGTGCTATGATATAACTTGCTAATAAAAGCAAAATATTGTTATGAATGATCATCTAAATTCCTTTACTATATCACTAAAAGTAATTGTAATTGATTCAATAAATCAATTTGGAGTATAGCTTTAAAATATGCATTAAATTCAGTATAAATGTGAATCTACCAGACTCACCTAATTAAAATCAAAAGCAAGTCTGGAAGAACAGTTTATCAACCAATCTAACCAAAAAGAGCTCTGTAACCTACTGATTATTTCTATAAAAAAATTTTTTTTTAATTTTTATTTATTTATGATAGTCACAGAGAGAGAGAGAGAGAGAGGCAGAGACATAGGCAGAGGGAGAAGCAGGCTCCATGCACCGGGAGCCCGACGTGGGACTCGATTCCGGGTCTCAAGGATTCCGCCCTGGGCCAAAGGCAGGCGCTAAACCACTGCGCCACCCAGGGATCCCTGATTATTTCAAGTTATATTGCCTCTTCCTCAAAAAAGTTGTACTATTAATTTTCTGGCATAGATGCCTATATCAAATGATAATTAGTGTATCTAATTCTAGAGCCCTTGATAGTATCTGATCTTCCTAATAATTATTATCTAAGAAGAATATATGCATTTATTCATTTCTGGTATCAGTATTTCTGATAGCAGTATCAAAGAATCTATCTATCATCTATCTATCTATCTATCATCTATCCAGACTCTTACATTTACAAATCTCAACTTATCTTAATTGCATGTATGGTTTAGGAAAGCCAAAATTTAAAAGTAACTTCAAGATAAAAAGAGTATTTGTAGTAATTCGGTCAAAGTTTACAGTCCTATGAAGAATACATTATAGCCTAAACCACCGCTAAGCAAGACAGAAAATACTGGATAAAGGAAATAATTCAAAAGAATGTGTGATTATAGATTATGTACATGAATTTTTTTAAAGATTTTATCTATTTGACAGACAGCACGTGTGCGCACAAGCAGGGTGAGGGGCAGAGGGAGAGGGACAAGCAGACTCCCCACTGAGCAGAGTGCCTGATGCCCAGTGGGGCTCAATCCCAGGACCTCGGGATCATCAACAGAGTCAAAGGCAGACGTTTAACTACTGAGCCACCCCGGCGCCCAGATTATATATATATATATAATTGTATGTTTTTAAAAGGTAGAGAACAACATCAAAACAAACAAAACCTATCAATCTGACATATTTTCTAACTCCAAACTGACTTTGGGCCCTCATTTTTCTCAAACACTCCTGAACACCCATCACTTTATTTTCATCATTTTATTTCACATCATAAATGTCTTCACTTTTAAACTTCATGTCTGTGTTCAAAAGTTCCTGTAAATACCAGGCTTCTCTTTAACTCTCCCAACCTTCAAAGGTCATGCAATTTCCCTTGTGATCCATCCTCAACATCTTTATTTAGAAGTCATTACTTCTTCAACTCTACTGCTGGGTTTGTGATGGTTTCTTTCCACTTGTTATCAGTCTGTCTATGACTGCCCACATGAGATTTATTTTGTTTTGTTTTGTTTTCTGTTTCGCTTTTATTTTTATTTTTTTAAGATTTTATTTATTTATTCATGAGAGACACAGAGAGAAGCAGAGATATAGGCAAAGGGGGAAGTAGGTTCCCTGCAGGGAGCCCCATGTGGGACTGGATCCCAGGTCCCAGGATCCCACTCTGAGCCAAAGACAAACGCTCAACCGCTGAGCCACCCAGGGGCCCCTGTTTTATTCTGCTTAACTTTTAATGTGTAAAATGCCTCCACTCAGTTTGGGCTGCTTGGAGACATCAGCAACATCTTGTTATCAATATTTGTATGTTTCTTATTTTGCACAATGCTTCACCTGTAATGATATCTTAAAATATTTTGCAATTATTAATATTTTATCATCCACCCTCTTTTTGAAGTTTTATAAGTATTACACAGAGATGTGCAACTTTTGTAAAGATTAGGCAACTTCAATAGAGGTTAAGAATCTTAGGGCTTCATTTTTAATTACATTATTTAGATTTCAATTAGTAAATGAGACTTTTTCAATTGTTTATTGTATTTCATACACTAGAGCATGCATCTAGAAAAGCGAGGAGTTATCAACTCTGAAGAGTTTATACCTTTATATTTATAAATGTAGTTATTAATAAAAAATGGATAACTAGATGGTAGCTTGCTAATGGATGCAGGTGTGTACTTTATGTAAACATGTGATACAAAACCTGATACAGTTTTGATTACATCTGTGAATGTTTTCCCATGTGAATGCTTTCTCCTTTACACGCTTCCACAAAGCACTGATGTCATAACATTGAGGGGAAAAGGATCATACCAATTATTGCAAAAATATTCTGAGGCAGCAATAGTCTACTCATTAGATATATGCAAATATGCCATCTGCTGTGCATTGAGTAGTTTCACAATATTGTTATTCAATTAGCAAACGGTTTTCATTTGGTGAATTTTCATAACTGAGAGAAATCAACTTGGGTAACATGTTGCAATGAAGTGACATGAAGGGGTAGATGAATTTTCATATTTTTTCATACATATTTAAAGTTTTACAAAGATGTTCAGTTTTCAGAGTCTAATTTTTTTAAGTTGCTAAAATTCAAATGCAGTGATAGTTTAGAATATAGGATTATACCCTAAAGTGAAAACTTTATAACCTACCAAAGAAAAATAATGAAAAATTTGACACTATGGAATGATAAAAATCATTAAAGATCTTTAGAGGAGAAACAAGAAGGTGCACTTTGGTTGTTCCAAGAGTTATTCTAAGAAGAAATGCTCAGGTCCTTCTGGTTAAGAGAGTAAGAATACAGGGAAAATAAGCTTGATATTTCAGTCAGATAGTTTAGGTACCATTCAGAATCTTCACATTCTGAAGACATCATAATGCATAAATGAATATGAAAACTCATAGAAGCTCTTACTGTGCATATTTCTTAAAATGGAAATATTTCTTCAATGACTTAGGTAAGCTTTACCCAAACTTTTCTCTCATGGGACATTATTCTGCAGGACGCTTTAAAGCTGTAACGAAAACAAAATGTTTGGGACTTGACTAACATTTAGGGATGCTGGGCTACTTTATACAGGTCACCTTATTGAAGAGTTCTCAGGGACCTTTGGACGATCATATGTGTTCTGAAGCTCCATGAGAGAGCATGGTATGACATATTCTTGAACTTTACCCCTTTAAAATTATGTAGACAATAGTTACACCCTTAGCATTACAGATCTGCTAAATACTGTGCAGGAAAACTTGATTTACATATTTATTTTCTGAAAAGAAGTCAGTGGTAACTACATACTATGAGATTTCTATTGTCTTTTAGAATCTAGATATTTCTTTTCTTAAAAAAATCTCCCAGCAATCTTTCCATTTGGCAAATTTTTGCCTTTTTACACTCAATCTGGTAAAATTCAGACACTTAGGAAGAGTTGAAGCATATTTTTCCTGACATATGTATTCCATCTACTTTGACCTCTCATATAATATTATCAACATAAAAGAATGATGACACAAAAATATGAAAGTGATACTGTTTCACACCCAAAGGTTAAAAAAAAAAAAAAGGCCAAAACACCATAGTGTTTTCCCATCTTGCTAGCCCTCACAATGTCCCCACATCAGCTGAAATTTCCAGTGTTGGAAACAGGGGAGCTAAGGGAGAAAATGGTAAGTAAAGGTTATAAAAGAAAGCAAAATGAAAAGAGGAAAAGGAAAATAAACCTGGAGGGAAGCTGGGCGACATTTTCTGTGGTCTTTACAGGGACCCAGAAGTAAAGTGAGAAAAAGATCTAAATCATTATTCTTTATTAGGCTCTTTCCTTCTTAGTCATAACTCTGCATTTCCCAGATCCACGCGTAATCACTAAGTGTAATGAGTCATCCTAAAATAAACAAACATAGAGTCTGAGCATGGATCGTCTGCCTTCACAATGTCCGATTTTTATTCTTTCATTCTTTCCACCTTTTTTATTTGCCGCCTCCATCAATTATATCTTAACTGTGATCCAAAGTAACAGGGAAACGCAAAGCTTTCCCTAAATCACCGTCACTCTCTAAAGCTTTACAACACTGCTCTCAGCTTCAAGGGCGTCAGCATCTTTCCATTGCCATAACTTACAGGTGGACCTGGCTGGAGCCTCTGCACGGCAGCTAAACGGGAAAGAGCTGGGGTGCCAGATGGAGATGCAAGGCGAGAGCTTAACTGTCTACTTGACATCACTGCTTGGATGTGCTGTCACCGTCTAAACATGTATCCAAAACCAAACAACAATACCTTCCGTCCCTTCGATCTTCTCCACAAAAGGCACATGGATCTGGTTTACTCAAACCAGGATCCAGAAAGTTAGTTTTTACCTGTGTTGTGTCTCCCCCTCTCTTTCTGAACAAACTCTAAGAGATCGGTTTCATTTCCCAAATATATGCTTTATCTTTCACACGTCTTCATCTCCAGTGGCTCCACCATGACCCAAGCCACAATTCTCTTTTGCCTTCAATTACTACAATAATATCAAAACATCTCTCCATATTTACTCCAAACCATTTTCTATCCTGTTTCTAAAGTACACGTTTTAAAATATAGCTGCATCATACTAGTGCTTAAAATCCTTCAGTGATTTCCCACTGGCCTGCCAATACCTCTATGGACTGTCCTTGACTGTCCCACTCACCCAGCACTTCTCCTTTTGCCCATTACATTTATCTATAGCAGACTCTTTCCATCCTAAGAGTATGTTAAGCTCTTTCCTTCCCTGAAGTCTTTGTCTATGCTATTCTTTCTGCCTGGAATTACCACCCCCCCGCCCCCCACCCCCCCACACACACTAGTTTTTGTCTGACTAATGCCTATTTCATCCTCAGCTTAAATGTCACCAGTTGTCCCCCCACCCACTCTCCTGACCCAGTTACACATTACACATCTGAAAGTATGATACACTTCTATTTCGGAGTACTTACCTCAGTTAATCACGTTGATATTTGTATATATATATATTTTTTTTCTCTCCTGTTAGGCTGTAAGCTCTGTGAGAACATGAAGGGCTAAGTTTAAATTCTTCACATATTTATCTTCCGTACTGGCTAAACCCTACATGATAAATATTTGTTACATGAATGTGTCAGTAATTATCTGCTTGCAGCATTTTTTCCCCTCTGATCAGTTCCAAAATATAATGACATATACATCTCTAAATTTTATTTACTATTACAATAGTAGTATCTTCAAAGTCCTTTCATGGTAGTGTCAGGGAGGTGGTTTCTACTAGCTTTCGTCATACATTTTGTATTATGTGAGCAAATGTTTATTGATCATTTACTATGTGCTAGTCACTGGAAGTATAATAGTGAATAAATAAAACTGGGCCCCTACCCTCATTATAAATACAGAGAAGTGTGGGAGACAAACACAAAACAAGAACATGAAATCGTATCTGAGAAGAGCAAAGAGCTTCTGGAACATACCAGATTTTGCAGAGCTTTTTGTCTCATCTTTTCTTAATCCTTCTATATTGCTGTAGTCTTAAAGTCTGCCAATTTGAATATTATTTTTCTTTTTTTGAACACTTCCATCATTGCATTACTATTTGTTTAACTAAGTTTAGAGTTACTTTTCTTTTATCTTCCCCTTTCTTGGTTCAGTTTTTCCAGGTTCCTAATCTTTTAAATCCTGCCCTTTCTTCGTTACATTCTCAAGAATCTCATAACACTTTTAGTAGATTCAGAGAGGTTTATACATTTATCATCAGGAGAATAACACAACTTCTCAAACAGAGAGAACATGAGCAATTATTTGAGATGAAATTATAAAGGTTTCTTTTGCTAGCACAAGACTGATCAGTGTTTTATCATCATAAGCTTTTAATTATATTTGAAGATGATCTAATAATAATACATAATGCTTATTCAGTGCTTTCTATTTGCCAGGCTCTGTTTTATCTCATTTAATCATTATTACAATGTTACATAGGCAAGTTCTACAACTATATCCACTTTAGAGAAAAGGAAGTGTTCAAATAATTTGTAATATGAACACACTTGGGGCTTATTTTTAATATTAAATCTGCTTGACCCTTTCCTTCCATTATGTTGAATGAACATTTAACTTAATTATTTTCCCAAAAAGTAGGCTAAAAGGGGAAACTCTTATTTAAACAAGAAAACGTTGCTATCATCTGTGCAGGATATGAGCAAGAAGCTATTCAGAGGTCAAACTGTTTTTCAAGTACGCCTGGCCCAGAGTTCTGTGAGGCATCAATTAGAGGACCATGGCTTTCTCACCTTCAAATATGAATGGCTAAAGTATGAGTTGCTTGCAATACTAATTACTATGGAATTGAAGTTTGAAGGTAAGGCGGCTAGTTTAGAAGGGGAAGCTTCTTTATCTTTGATGGGGGAGGGGATATAGCTATTGACAAAGAAAAGCAACATGCCTATGAGATAGAAATAGTAAGAACTTCAGAGAAACAGGTATGGTAAGAATTCAAAGGCACCCATATGGGGAAGAAAAAGCCCAGAACCTATTCTGAAGCAAAAAAAAAAAAAAAAAAAAAAAAAAAGAATAGTGCCTGTCCTTTATTGTAGATATCCCGGGGGTGTTTTATGAAAGAGGGAAACACCTTCAAAGGCCATTTATAATCTTTTACATAGGACCACTGCAGTCCCAGAAAAAAAAAAAAAAAACATGATTTACATATTTATCTTTGCATTATATTACATGGAATAAGAAACGTTGAGAGCTCCAAAGACATGCTAGAAATCACGCCTTTGATTTACAGAGGAAAAAAAAAAGGAAGAGAAAAGTGAATTATCTTGCCCAGTCACACAGCTAGAGGTACCGCCAGTGCTGGAAATAAATGCACTCCTTTTTTAATTCAACACCTTGATTTTATCATTTACTTAGTTTGAAACTGAGATCGTAAATATAAAAAACATAATAGTCAAAACCTCAGAAGAACTGTAGTACTTAAAAAGAATTTTAAAAGAAGAGTTAAAAAGAAAACCTTAAAATACTGCCCGAGCAAAAGGGAGGTCTAACTTACTTTCTTGCCTAAGGGCATGTGGACGAAGGCCTGGTAGAGAGGGGGTCCCAGGTAGAGTTCTAAGACCCTTCACAGGGAGTGAGCCAATGCGGAGGTCATTTGGCTTCCTTCCCCAGCACAGTTTGTGATGTGATCCCATCCCTGGTGGGAAGAAGCCTTCTAAGGACAAGCTGGGGGATTAATTTTCTCACAAAAATGGAATGACTGTGGGACCATCCTTCCCAAGTGGTGGGGAAGTAAACCTGCTGGGGCTAACCAACTCAGGAATCTGCGAGAGCTCCTCACCCAGAGAGGTGATTCTATTTCTTAAAGCAGCTTTAGAAGATTGCTTCTGAAAAGAGAAGAAAGAGAAGAAGAAAGAAGAAGAAGAAGAAGAAGAAGAAGAAGAAGAAGAAGAAGAAGAAGAAGAAGAAGAAGAAGAAAGAAAGAAGGAAGAAGAAGAAGAAGGAAGAAGAAAAAGAAGAAAAGAAGAATGAATGAATGAAGAAGAAAGAAGAATGAATGAATGAAGAAGAAAGAAGAAAAGAAGAAGAAGAAGAAGAAGAAGAAGAAGAAGAAGAAGAAGAAGAAGAAGAAGAAGAAAGAAGGAAGAAGAAGAAGAAGGAAGAAGAAAAAGAAGAAGAAAAGAAGAAGAATGAATGAATGAAGAAGAAAGAAGAAAGAAGAAGAATGAATGAATGAAGAAGAAAGAAGAAGAAGAAGAAGAAGAAGAAGAAGAAGAAGAAGAAGAAGAAGAAGAAGAAGAAGGAGGAGGAGGAGGAGGAAAAGAAGATTGGTTCTGTTGCAGATTAGAATTGCTTCCAGTTCCTCAGTTCGGGCCAGGGGTGTCCTGTGGTTGTACAACCTGTGACTTCGAAAGTCTAGCTCTAAGTTTCCTAAAGATAAGGTCACACACGGGTTTAAGAGCTTATTTAATAGTAGTCTAGTTCCTGCTGTTATACACATGATCCATAGAGCCCTCAGCCACCTTCACTCATCAGTTTGAACCTTTAAACTCTGTCTCTACGTGCCCTGGAATACCATCAGCATCTGCAGGACATTCGCATGTCCTGAAACAAAATGAAAAGCCCACCTTAGTCCAGTGCTCCCGTCTGCAAACTGCAGTGTCTTTCCTTCACGAATCGTTTTGATGGGCAAGAGGAAGGACTGTTAATGTGGCCTCTGCTCATTTGAAGCTTTATCCCTTCAGCCTCGAGTTAAAAATGCAGTTGCAAAAACTTGACTTTCATGTGTGTGTTTTTTTAAGCAAAGACAAACTGAAAAAAAAATGTTGTTTTTATTAACCACACAATAATGTGGCATGCATTTTAGTCAGTTGAATTTTCTGGACCTTTCTTACAGTGTTATGCTTGGAGGTTAGTGTATCTAGAGTCCTGAATCCTCTCCTGGGTTTTACTCAGGAAGACAAGCACTCTGTGCACCTCTCCACCTGGAGGTCCAACGGGTACTTCAAATGTTATTTTCCAAACTCAGAATGTGTTTGGAAATGTGGCTTCCCTCCAAACCTGATTCTCCTCTAACATTTTCTGTTTCATATTCTAGTTGTGGCAGTATCACCTGCAAACCCCTGAAACTAGAGTGAGAGCCACGGTCCACCCCATCCGTCTCTCACTTCCCCACAGCTCAGCCAGCCAGGTCTTCTGATTTTGACACCTAATTATGCCTTGAAAAATCATTATTCCTCTTCTTTTTTTAACCTCGTTTTGCTCAGGTAAAGCCCTCCTGATGTCTCTCGACCATTACAGTATCCTAAAGTGCCAAATTCACATTTGTTCTCCTTTAAACCATCATCGTCTGTGCTGTTTTAATGATCTACATAAAAGAGACATAAGGCACACGCAGCCCATGCCTACAGTCATTCTTTGGCTCTCCATCTGCCGGGATACAGACCCCAAACCACTTAGTGACTTCAGAGCTCACTCAGTGCATCTCCCCCCCCTTCCTCCGTGCTAACTGCATTTCAGACAAAAAGATACCATGTTAGCTGCTTGAAAGAAAGGGATTTGTTTTGTTTTAATGTTTGTTTCTTTTCATTTGTTCCTTTGTCTCTTGCCTCAATAACTTTGTCATGAATCTTCTGTCTTCCTGAAATCGTTCTGCCTCCCATCTCCACTCTCTGCTATGTTCTACTTAAGTTTTTGAGTTTGACCCTAGGTGTAACCTCTTTTTGGCCTTTATCCCAACCAGCTGGCTGGCTGGATCCCACATTCTTGTTCAGTTCCTGCCAGCCTCATTGTCTGGGAGCAAAACACTGCTCTAGATCTGTTCCATCTGTTTTTAGATGGATATCCTTAAAGAACCTATTTTCCCTGTAGCAACAGGGTGGAGAGATAACAAACTAGTATCACTACAATACACACTTAAAGTAAGTATTGATGTAATTCTCTAACTCACCTAGTGCTAGTAGCATTTTGTTGAAATGACAGGGTGATGCTACATGCTAAGTATTCTCCTCAAAGTTGGAACAATTTTGAATAGTTGGTAAGAAGGGGGAAAAAGACTTAAAGATCTTCTTCAGAAGAGTAAATCTCCTTTATCACAGAGTTTGCTAGTGCTCCCCCAAACCCATTTTGTAGTGGATTTAAGTCCCTTCTGCAAGGATGGCTGCCGTGGTCCAGACCATGGCGTAGGAGTATCCCCAGTACTTAGCTGGGCCCGAGGAGCCCGAGGCACCATGTAATCCAGTGACCCTTTCAGCTCCATTTGCCATGTGACTGAGTTATGGCCAAGGAACTGCGGGGGGGGGGGGGGACGTTATTAAAGGGAAGGGGCCCTCCATCATTTCTTTCTTCCTCTTTCCTGCTATTTAAATATATTTTACTTGTTGTTACATATGCTCATATTGTAACCAATTTTGTATACTTTGTGGGTATAAAATATACAATCTACCAATGAGTTTTAAAGAAGACAAGAAAAAAATCAAAATAATATCTTGTTGAAATTAGGAAGACAAAATTCTATTTATCTCACATGAGTACTTCAGGAAATACGGGAGTCAATGATCTACTGGATAGTTATGAAAGAGTTGGATCTAATGCAGGACAGAAAGTGGAACAGTACTTTTTAGGCATGTTCTATAAGTGCTTCAAATTGATTTAAACATATTTATATTCTTGTGATAAAGAATGCAGTACATAAAAAATACCACTAAAGCCTGATATTCCAGAGGAATTTCTTATATGGATTTTATGTACTTATGAGAAAGGGGACTTTATTTTACAATGGCCAAATTCTCAACTCACAGTGTATATCTAATGTAATGTCTACATTTTCATTATTTTTAAAAAGATTTTATTATTCATCCACAAGACACAGGGAGAGAGGCAGAGACACGGGCAGTGGGAGAAGCAGGCTCCCCGCCCGATGCGGGACTCGATCCCAGGACCCCAGGATCATGTCGTGAGCCAAAGGCAGATGCTCAACCGTTGAGCCACCTGGGTGCCCCGTACTTTTTCATTATTAAGTAGATAGTTCATTTAAAGAATATTTATGATTAAAGTGAATCTACTTCCAAAGAATGATGTGTTACACACCCACAACTTAAAACATATTTATTAAATATATAACAGCTAGTAGTTTTTGAGCGCTTTCTATATGCCACTATACTAAGAAATGAATATAGATTTCTAATGTCATCCTCAGGATAATCTATATATCTTCATTATACCTACGAGTTAACAGAATGTGAAAAACCAGGTGTGGTGGCAACTATGAAGTAACTGCATCCAACTTGTGCTCTTTACCACAGATTTCTCTCTTGCTCTGCAGTGACATGTGCTTCATTCACATTCTGTCATAATATCAGCATGAAATAGCTAAGCATCTCTCCTGACAGATGCGCTAGGGTTGCTGCTGTCTTCATACGTTCTGCATTCCTGGCTTTTCAATAGATAATTCAAGGGGTTAATTCATTTTCCACTTGTTGATATTTATTCCTTGCAGCAAGACAACAAGCCATTTATTGAAGAATGTAAAACTTGGCCCTGCTCTAAGTTATAATATTTGTTAATTAATTTAACCTGCACATATTTATTGAACAGATGTTACGTGTCAGGTACTTTTCTAAGCAATAAGAACATAACAGTGAATCATTCAGGCAGTAAACAAGACAGAAATTCTAAAAATATAAAAACGGCGGCTTTAGAAGTGAAATCAAAGGCGTAGGGAGATGAATCAGAAGAATAGCCTGAGGTTTTAGATCTACGATCAGGGAAGACCTCTTCCTTCTTAAAGAGGATATTTGAGTGGAGACAGAAAACATAACAAGGGGAAAAAACAAACATGCTTTATGGGTAGAGAAGTGCGAATAAATGACATGGAGTGGCAGGTGCATGGTGAATGAAGGCCACACAGAGGCCTGGAGTCTGGAGAAGAGTTGAAGGGTAGTAGGAGATGAGGGCCAGAGAGCGACAGGAGCCAGATCATACAGGGAGAGCTTTGTAGGCCTTGGTTAGGAGTTTGCTTTTTCGGTGTTTCTTTTCTAAATGTACTAGGGAGCCCTGCTTACTCAGCTTGATGGAAGAGCCTCAGTCGGGCCCACGGCCAGTCATCGTTGCAGAAGGGACTTCAAGCTGCTGCCCAGAGGCAACACATCTCACTTCTGTGTTCAGCTCATTGAAGAGTGTGTGCCATGTGGCCAAGTCCGCATCTGTGAGACAGACAGGGTAATCCTTCTTTAGGGAGGGGGAGGGGGAGGGAACATCCGTGAGTAATAACATGACCTACCACAGGGACTGTCTCTTACTTTGACGGCCCTTTGGACTCCTTGAATGAATTCCATATACTTCATACAACAAAATTTAAATCATACTGTTTAAAAGACACTTTCCCAATTTGGGGAAGAAAAAGTTCCAGCTATTTCACTGAAACAAACAGATCCACCAAATAGGTCGAAATCTCCATTTATTTAAAACTGGATTAGGATTATTGACATGACAATTTCTGAAGCTCTTTACACATGTAATTGAATTACCTTTAAAATAGGGTTGCATGAATTTAAGCTTCCATCCACACTATATGAAAACTTCAGTGTCATTGGAACATCCCTAGTAGCTGGTTTTCTGGCTTCATATATTTTGGTAGCAGTGTGTCAACCCCTGAAGATAGCCCTTTCCATGCCCTCCCCACTAGCAGTGGATATGTGGGGTGAAAAGAAATAAAGCTCTTTTTTTGTCTCAGAAACCACTAGAATATTAGTGTTGTCTATTACCATGCCATTACTATAACCTAGCCTATCTTGACTGATATAATTATGCTTCTGAGGATTACAACTAAGACACACTATAAATCCTATATGAAGGTCAGTAAGTACTAACACACAATATGCTTTAAGATTCTATGACAGCAGAGATGGAAAAAAAGATTCTGTGGAATGGAAAAAAAAATGGTGCTTTCACGTATGAACCAAAATTAAAATTCAGACCGGCAGACGCTTCAAATGAAGACACGTTGATTGAAAATTGACCTGCCACTCAATCTATAATCATGTCTGGTTAGGGAAGGGTGAGTGGCTTCAGGGGTTTATTTATTTTAAGTATTATTATTCTGATTCTTGAGAGTATTATACTGTATTATACTGATTCTTGAGAGTGTGGCCAAGCAGGCTAATTCATCTAGTGTTAAGGAAACAATTATATAAACAGAGAAAAAAAAGCATGCAAATATGTTTATCAAAGCAATTTTATAAGATGTAAACACTGCAAAATATAGATATCCAGCTTTACAATGACATGGGTATAAACTCACATACATTTTACGGCCATCAAAATAAGTCACATTGCTCAGGTTACATATAAAATACTTGTGCTTACTGTGAAAATAAAAGTGAAAGAGGAAACTGTAGGATGGCAAGAAATCAAAATGGCAACATCTATAATCACAAGATAATGGATTAATGACTTTATTTATTTTTTAAGATTTTATTATTTATTTATTTATTCATAAGAGACACAGAGAGAGGCAGAGACACAGGCAGAGGGAGAAGCAGGCTCCACGTAGGAAGCCTGACATGGGACTCGATCCCAGGACCCCAGGATCACACCCTGGGCCAAGGCAGGCACTAAACCGCTGAGCTACCCAGGGATCCCCATGGATAAATGACTTTAAATTATTCTTGCCACTTTACTAAGTTGTATGTGCCTGCACCCACATTTAATACAGATAAAAAAAGAGGCAGTGGGATTGGCTGGTAGTGTTATGGTTGATCTGAGAAGACCAAGATTTAGTTGAAGGAGAAAATAAATTAAACATGATGTGTTGAATTAGCAGGTAATTTAAGTTTGTGTTTTTCCAAATGCTCTCTCTCAGCCTTGGGCTTATCTAAGCAGAAAACATAACATATGCGAATGCAAAATGTTCACCAAGTGTTAAAAAGAGAAAATCTGAGATCTCCTCTACGTAAAAAATAGCATTTTCCCCTTAACGATTGCCTACTTTTTTGTGTGTGCAACTTAGAATAAAACTTTTTATGACTCCCTATTAATCCATTTCAAAATCTTATATTTTCAATTTATCGCTTGAAAATGGCACAAACTCTCTTAATTCTAGCTGGGTTCTCTGAAAAGTCTCTGAGTGGCTGTGGGTTCCATATGCTGAAGTTTAGTTTTATGCTATTTATCACCTCCGTCCCTGAGCCCCTCTGCTTCTCATTCCGTGTAGGATAAAGGGTGAGATTTATCTTTATTTACTGAGCTGGAAGCCTCCCGGATCGCCTCTGCTGGCCTGCTGCAGGCTGGGCTGCAGGCTGGGAGTCAGGAGCTCACAGGAGCCGAGGCCCCTCTGCCCGTCTCCTCAATTACCCTCCCCTGCGCTTTCTCAGCCGCAGCTTTATCTTCATTAAGGTAAAGCCACCACTTCCCCTTTGCATTTTTGTGAGCTGGGTCACTGCATAAAAGGACTTGGCATTTTGTTCTTTAATGCTGTCTTTGGGTATTATCTCAGTGCACAATAAACAAATAGCTTGTTGAGGGCTCTGTGTCTGTGCATGATGACGTTTTGTGTGTATAATAAAAATGTGATACATGCCTAGAACTATAAAAAATGCAAAGCACGCAGAACAGCATAAGCTCACATGGAAAGTAACACATCATCATAGAAATATCAATGGTCTGGCATATATCTTTCCAATAGTATTCTATTTGTAATAATGTATATTTGTTTCTAAAATTTGATCAGCCTGTCCATATTATTTTATAATTTGTTTTGTGTGTTCAACACTGTATCATGTGCATCTTTCCATGAGCGTCTTCACAGGCCATTTCACTCCCTCATATCTGAAATCATTCTATATTTTAGTAGTGCATACAGAGGTCAGCATTTCATTTAAAAACTATTATTTTTGTGTGTGAATGGATATCACATAACTTTATTTTTGTCACTTTTTAAAATCATACTACTTAATTCCTGAGATATCCTTATGGCATTTTCAAAATGAGATTTTTTTTTTTTTTGCCTTTTCTTCTAAAACAGACATCAAGAAACACTCATTTCAATTTAAATATAAAGAGAAAGGGAAATGAAACAGTGTGTCTCATATGTGCCAGGGTCAATACTGGGAACTTTAAATGTATAAATGTATAAATTATTTTTTATTTTCGTAACAACCCTATAAAGGAGTTGTCCCGGGATCGAGTCCCACATTGGGCTCCCTGCATGGAGCCTGCTTCTCCCTCTGCCTGTGTCTCTGCCTCTCTCTCTCTCTCACTCTCTCTCTCATGAATAAACAATTAAAATCTTAAAAAGAAATTGGTGGTAAAACATTTCTTGAATACCTACCATGTGAACTTTGTTTAACTATCACACAAGTTAGATATATTATCATTATACAAAATTGATATAATGATACATGTTATATGATATGTAATAATATATTATCATTTTACATTTTACAAAACGGAGGGAAGGGTGGTTCTAACAGTTAAAAAATAAAGGTGATAAATGATTGCTAAAATATCTGAGCCTGGCTGTGTAAATACATTGCCTTTAATCTTTCCATTAAACCATTTAATGTCACTCTTTAAGTGTATGTCATGCATACTGTGTTTTACATCACTCCACGATTTATCTTTCTAAACCTAAAGTTTTGTAATCCTACTTAAGAACCACAGTGGCTTCAAACTCTCTAAAGGACCTAGTCTTAAATCATCAACAATGTTTAAAAACCAAACTTTTGTCCCCCGCTTCCCCATATCACAGTTATGCAGACCTAATTTTCATTCAAATCAGACACATTGTTTCACAGCTTTGCATATGCTTTCTCAGTTGCTACCCAATTCTACAAATGTTGAATTCACGTTCATATTCATATCCCATTAAATTGTCACCACCTCTGAAAAGCCCTCCTGGATTCCTCATAGAATAATTGCTTTCTACTATGAGCTACTAGAGCAATCTGGACATGCCTTTACTACAATACATATCATAATATAGCACAATTATGTTTTTACTTCCACTAGAACACAAACTTTTGGAAAGTAAGATTTGGGTTTGAGGCTTTGGTTTGTCTTTCCCGCTGTCTAGCTAAATAAATATCGTAAAACACTTACTTAAAGGATATACACCAACCCTGACCATAGAATTAAAAATTATTGGATCTACAGAGAGAATATCCATCGGCTTTAATACAAATCTGCAACTTTGTGGGGAGGGTATTTTTGTACCTTGTGGGACGATGTTATTATGCTCTAAAGCTTATCAGTTTTGTGGCCTCTTCCCCTCCAGAGCTGATATGCAGAAGATGAGAATGCAGGAGAGACATCTCTTCACTGTACAGCAACTGTACTTCTTTGCTTCAAAGAAGCAAACAGATATTGCAGAGTTTACTATAATTTTAGGTCCAAGTCACATCTATTGCTTTGTTGGCCACAAGAAGAAGACGGGAGGGAAGACTCCTCTGACCTCTTTTTAAAGGCAACAGAACCTCTTGTAGCTTCATGAGAGCCATACCTTATTTACTTATAATCTTTTCTTTCTGGTGAAGTTGACATTGGAAAGTCATGCTAGTGTCTCTTTATTGGATCTCGCTGACACTTGAGGGGCTTCTGATTCATTTTACAAGCGTCTTCTTCTAATGATTTTAGAAACAAAGTCTTTCCAATGGGAGATACAAGAAATTCCTTGCAATAATATCTTGTATTTGGGGTTTGCCTTCCACTGATGAGAAACTTTACTTTGGAATCATATTTATACCATCATAAAATTATTTTCCAAAGACATGCTATTTCCATAAACTGAAAGTCAAATATTTCATTAAAAATAAGTTATATTTACATGAGTGAGCTCTAACAAAATACTGATTAGCTACCTTATTATGCTGCTAAACGTCCAGTTATTCCAGAACGACTAGGTTGTGTTTAAGCATAGTATTGGCTTTCTTTCAGCAATGAATTAAGTGAGGTAGATGCATACATGATGATAACGCAGGCGCATCAGCTTGGAAAAGAGATCCTTTGAACATGATCTGACATGCACTTGAGTTATGTGTAAAAAGGTCTTCTATTCATCATTCATAACTGAAAACTGGCATTGGGGAGAACGTTTGCCCTTTTCTCATGCCATGCTTTCTTCTGTTAAACCCATTTATGGTCTTCCTCAATGAGGAGCTTATTGCTGGCCTGACTGCTCAGAGTTCAGGTTCTCACAAATCACATTAACCAGCACGTGGACTCACTAGAACTTAAGGGTGGTTGTCATTGGATCCTTCTCTTCCTCTTCGTAAGCCAAGATCCCAGCTGAGCCTTCCAGCTCTCTCTTTACCTCTGCAAAGAATACTTTCACTTCAGTTATTTCATGATCTCAGGTCTTTGTTAAAGTACAAAGCTCTCAATGAGAACTTCTCTTTGCCTACCCTATTACAAACCCTATTTCCATCCTTCTGGCTCTCCCTATTGTTTTCCCCTGCTTTATTTATTACCACATACCACTTATGATCACAAACATACTAAAAATCTAACTTAATTGTTAATTGCCTCTATTCTAGCAATAAGATGTAAACTCCAGGAGGTAGAGAGGTGTATGTTCAATCCTGTAATTCTAGTATTTCCCACAGCGTAGGTACCCTGTATCTATTTATCAAATGGATGAGGGGAAAAAACCATAGGTAGGAAGAAGGGAGAGTGTATGCCCAAGTGATACATTCCAACTCAGTTTCAGCAGTTATCCCTTGGGATAATGGAATCGTGTTTCAATGGGCACTTTAATCCTCACTTTGTTGTCATTTTTAAAGAATAATTCCACAGGGAAATGCACATAGTAGTAGTGGAAAAAAAGGGGTTAGTTTTTATGAGAATATGTTTATTTCTTTGTGCCTAAGCTTAATGTCCCTAATATCATCGAAATCCCATTAAAATATCTAATAATAATATAAAAGTGCCTAATAAATGTTGGCTTATTCACAGTGATACTGATTTTTTCTTTATTTTATCTACCTGAGTCTTTAGAGAAAACCAATAGTATGAGAAATTGACTACCATCCTACTAGACTCTATGGATCACTTCCCACCTATAATTTCATAAAATGGGGGACAGTAATAAAATCCTCATAGCGTGAAGTGCTCACAATTGTGTTCAGGATATATAAAGTGTCCAACATAAAGTTAGCTAATTTTACCACCATTTCCCAATTAGTTCCAGGCCTTGGTGATTCTCTCTTTTAGTGTCTATCTTTTTTTTGTTGTTGTTATGATTGATAATGACACAGGGTATTGTTTTCCAAGTTGTTCAGGTGCCACTAGTAGTACAGAAGGTTATTTTACATGGTATGTAAGAATAAATCACAAAACTTAAGCTAGTTATTTTATATTTTTAGTTTGTAATTCTTTATTTTAAGGTAACAAATTTTCATTCTGGATGAATAGGCTTGATTTCTTTTTAAAGATTCTATTTATTTATGACACACACACACACACACACACACACACACGCAGAGACACAGGCAGAGGAAGAAGCAGGCTCCATGCAGGGAGCCCGACGTGGGACTCGATCCCAGGCCTCTAAGATCATGCCCTGGGCTAAAGGTGGCTCTAAACCGCTGAGCCACCCAGGCTGCCCTGAATAGGCTTGAATTTTAAAGCAAGTTGATATAAAACAAAGCATTAGGTTGAGACATATGTACGTAATTTGTTGATATACAAAGCATTCTGATGACTTGTGGGAATGACTCACATTTGAAAAATGTTACCTGGACTGTCTCTCTTTTAGTCCAGCCTTATTCTCTACTTCTTTTCATACTGTCCTCTGCGTTACCTTTCTAAACAAAATTCTAATCCTGTAGCCGCCTGCCTTAGGTATCCTCCACTCCTAAGACTCTTTATAGAACAACTCTCAATCTTAGGAATGTGTAAACTCTCCATGATCTGCTTTTGTTACTTACCTCATTGTTTTTGTCCCTGCCCTCATTGATTACAACTTTCACAGCACAATTTGTGTTCTTGAAAAATGAAGATAATTAAATTCCTTGATTATATCCCCTGTAATTTGACAACTATTCTTTCAGGGAAATTGGTTTTTGTTCTGTTTTGGTTTGTTTTTTTTTGCTTGTCTGTTTTGCCTGGGTGATCATTTTGCTTATTCAAATGGAGAATCTATATTCATACTTCAAACACCAATTTACATGTAGGGTACCCAGATGGCTCAGTCTGTTATGCTTCTAAGATTCTGACTCTTGATTTTGGCTCAGGTCTTGATCTCAGGGTCATGAGCTCTGCGCTCAACACAGCCTGCTTGAGATTATCTCTCTCTCTTTCCCTCTCCTCCTTTTCATGCTCTCCTAAACAAACAAACAAACAAACAAATAAATAAATAAAATCTCCAAGAAAAACAATTTGCATATTATCTTTCTAAAAGCCTTATGAAAGGTATAGTTGGTTATTTCTAACTCTGATAATCTGGCATTTTATAATATTTAATGTTTTCCTTTATCATTTTTTGTATTCTTCATGTATATGTACACATGCTGTCTCCTTCACTAGAATATGATCAGAGACTATTTCCAACCCTAGTTAAAAACATGACAAAAGACAAGCAATAAATATATGTTAAATGATTAATTAATAAGAAAATGCATGTGTATCCTGCCTTTCAAAAAATCTATGTGTAGATATATAGAATATGATGATAACTGTTGATGATTTAAACAGATTATTCTTTTTCTTACATTTTGACTTTATTTTTTCATTGAAATTGTTCTTAGAAAATTCAACCATGCCTTCCTAATTTTCAAGCCCAATGACTTCACCTCAGACTCCATTGAATTTGACCTTCCCATAGTCCTTTGAAACATTAAATGTTTACTCTTGTCCTCACTTCTGCTTTTCTGTCCATTATGACATCAGATACAATATACCTAAATTATGTTTTTTTCCAGGCCATACTTATCTGCTCTGCTTCTTTATTCTCCATTTTAATTACAGATTGCCCGATTTTTTTCTAGGTTGAAATCTTAGCCTCATTTTTAATAAATGCCCCTTTTGTCCCAAACCATATCCAATTGTATTACCTAACAGATTGGTTGTTAATATTAATATCTTGTGCACTCCATAGTGTTTTAGTGTTGAACTTTTTTCTAGGTATCAAAATGCCTTCTTATAAAATTATTTTCAGAATCAAAAAAAAAATGCCTTCTTAGTTATATTTGGGCTCGTTTAGTCATATCAGAATCTCAAATTCAGTTAACTTATTGAAAAAGGGAACTTTATTAGCTTATCATATTAATTATGTACTGCCACAATAATGCTGTATCAGAAACAACCATAAAATCACAATGGAATGTAAGACTAAAATGCATTTTGCTCTGAAGTCTGAGTTAGGTGAGCAGTTCTACTGATATGAACTGGGTTTGGCTGGGCTAGCTTGTGTTTCTGAGCTAGCTTGTGTTTCTGAGGTAGGCTGGCAGGTTGGCTACCAACCAGCAAGGCTGGCTCAGCTCTTGTCCATGTGATCTCTTAACCTTTTAGCAGATTGCTCTGGGTTTGTTCTCATGGGAATGGCAGGGTTTCAAGAGAATGACTTGCCCTATGCCTCTTGATGCCCAGATTCAAAATTAGCAGACTGTCACTTCCACCTTATTCCATTGGCCAAGGCAAGTCACAAGGCTATTCCAGTTCAAAGGGGCGGGGGGGGGGGGGGGATAGACTCACTTCCTAATGAAAGAGGCTGAGTATTCACATTGCAAAGGCCACAGGTAAAGGCAGAGGAAGAATGGGTGCCAGTTTCACACTCCATCTACTATACTCACATAAACAAAATTGAGAGATGGAATGGGGCTGTTTTTAGAGAAGATTGGTTATGAAGATATAGCTCTATTAGGAATCAGGCCCTCTCTTTCTCTTGATCTCTAATCTCTAATTTTCGGGCAGCTATTTCCATAAGGGCTGTTCCAAGGTTGTAAGTGTTTTGTCCTTATGATGAAAGTAAATTCTTCCCTAACAGCAACAGATAAAACAATAATAATAATCTAGGGGTAAGCCCAAATTTCTTTGCAAAAGCATATATACCTCTCTCTGGTCCTTTCACTGTAGCCAGAGATAAAGGATACTATCATTAAATGAGCCAAGGTAGGAGAGAATGCTCCTCACTCCCAGAATCAGAAAAAAAGTGATTTTACTAAAAGGGGGAAGAAGAGTGAGGAGAAGACCAAAATAACATTCCCTTGGTCTTGTCCAATTCAATTCCTTCACATTCTTATACTCCACAGCATCACAGCAATTTCCTGATGATGGATATCATAGGGTTATTTCCTAGTTTAAATTCAGTGGTCTTTCATGGATTGAAGTTAAATACAAGTTTTTTAGTATGATGTGATGTGCAAACCCTTCTCAGTTTGTTCTCTCTCTCTCTCTCTCTCTCTCTCTCTCTCTCTATATATATATATATATATATATATATATATATGTATATATACATATCTCTCCAGTCATTTTATCTGCCTTTTTTTCCCTTGGTTACCGGACGATATTTTACCATAGTGACCTATTTGCTATGATAGAAATTTATCATGCTACAGTGCCAAAGGTTCAGTTAAGTTATCGTCATTACCTGGCCCAAAACTCTATCTTCTACATTGTTTCCTACCAGATCTTGTCAGCATTTGGTAAAAGTCATATTAGATTCATGTCCCCAAACTCTCTCTCTCTCTCTAAATATATATATTTATTATATATATATATATATAATGATTCAGTGACTTTGGTCATATCCCTTAAATAGAATGCCTTTCCTTTTCTTATTATTTGTTGAAATCCTGATTATTTTCCAAGTCTCAGATTTAATGTTCTCCTCTCCATGAATCTTGCCTTATCCAGAAATTGATCACTCATTTTTCTCCCATAATCCTTATCTTACTACATTCTTATTTTTTTAAATATCCTCTCCCTCTGGAATTTTTAATTTACTGTCTTTTAATCCTCTGTGCTTAACATCATGCCTAGACTGTATCATATGCACAATAATTCCCAAGAATTATTTTGTCTTTAATAGTTAATAGTTTTCAGTAATTTATTTAAGTGCTTATAAAAGGCTGAGAAAAAAGGATACCATGTTGATATCAAAAATATTTGCCATCTTCTTGTGTAAAAAAACACTATACTTTACTCCTGAGCAATAGAAAGAAATAAGTGACTGTTTTAAAACATTCAGTCTTCTCCAAAAATCCTTAACACCTGAGTATCGTGAAGTTCAAAACTAATTTATCAACTTTATCTTTAAAATTTCATTATTGTATTAGTTATGAATTATTCTCTCATCTTGTACAAAAACTGTGCCACTATCTTTTGAAATTAAATATCTGATGTTTCCTTGGTCTAATTCAAATGTATCCTCTTTCTAAGCAAAGATAGACACATTTTTACTTTGTTCTGTAAAACCATACATGCTAGTGATAAATGAGCAGTGTCTGTGGTTACATTTGTTCTTATCTCTTTTGAAGCAGAAAATCTGGCAGTCTCTTATCTACACTTTAACAAGTGGAGATAAACCTTGATAGAAAAATGTTTCTGGACTGCCATCGCTTTTAGCAAGAATAAACAATTTAAACTAAAAGCAGCTGTTTGATTTTTTCCAAAAAATAAATCTAAAAGTAAAATTCTCTCCAAAGAATGGCATATAATTCAGTGTAGCTTTCAATCAAGTGTAAATGCAGCTATACTGCATATTTATCTGTTAAAAATATAAGGCCATTTTATTAAGTTCTTTTGGCTTTGGAACTAAGATGGTTATTGCAATAAAGTTGATTATATGTGATTAATATGATGAAGGGAGTGGCGCTAATATTGTAGTGGCTATTAAGCTTATAAACATCTATATTTTTATTTTTGTAGCAATTGATAAATCCATTTGCTGGATTTTATTCTTGTTCTAGCAACCAGGAGTCCCCCAGAAAATTCTGAGAATATATTTTGGCTCCTTGGAGGAAGGCAATTCAAGAGTGAAGTTCCTGTTCCCTTTCAGAAGGGGAGCAAAAACAAAACAAAACAAAACAAAAACAAAGAAGAGAAAAAGATAAATCCTAACAGTGATGAAGGCAGCAAATAAACAAATAGTTCTGCATTATGAGGCTTAGAAGTGTATATCTTAAATTTTGAGATTGCCACATCAATTTGTTATCCTTGGCTCCAGTTAGCTCAGTGCTTTGACTTTCCTGATGGAATTACAGGCACAAATAGATTTCTACCCCTCCTTTTCTTTCTTTCTTTCTTTCTTTCTTTCTTTCTTTCTTTCTTTCTTTCTTTCTTTCTTCTTTCTTTCTTTCTCTTTCTTCTTTCTTTCTCTTTCTTCTTTCTTCCTTTCTTTCTTTCTTTCTTTCTTTCTTTCTTTCTTTCTTTCTTTCTTTCTTTCTTTCTTTTCTCTCTCTCTCTCTCTTGTTTTGTTCACTTTGGGAAATATTTTAGTAACAAATTTTTCATTTGCACAAATATGAGGCTAATGATATACAATGAAATCTAGTACATTTTCAAGTCGTTTCATTGACCCAACTTTCACATTTGTTTCCTTCTTCCTCCCTCCCTCTCTCTTCCTTTTTTTTTCTTTTCTTTGTCAGAACAAAAGAGAACATTACCATAGTTGAGCAAAAATTATTTTCCTTCAGAAATAAATTAATATAAGAATATATGTATATATCCTAATTAAGCATTGTAAGATCAAGTGGTAAATTAAGCTAAATTGCCTTAAATTATAATAGCACATGCATACTCGGGTGTATTGCAGGTTCAGTTCTAGACCACTACAAAAAAATGAGTCAAATGAATTTTTTCATTTCCAATGCTTATAAAAATTATGTCTACAGTATACTGTAGTCTATTAAGTGTGTAACAGCACTTTGTCTAAAAAATATACATATCTTAAGAATACTTTATTGCTAAAAAATGCTAACCACCATGTATGTCAGCTTTCAACAAGTTGAAGTCTTTTTGCCTTGATGTTGACGGCTTTTGACCGATTAAAGTGGTGGTTCCTGAATGTTGCAGTAAATGTGGCAATTTCTCAAAATAAGACAACAATGAACTTTGCCACATCAATTGACTCTTCCTTTCACAAAGGATTTCTTTGTAGTACGGGATGCTGCTTGATAGCTCTTGACCCACCGTAGAACTTCTTTAAAAATCAGATTCAATCCTCTCAAACCCTACTGCTGCTTTATCCACTAAGTTTCTGTAATTTTCTAAATGCTTGTTGTAACAACAATCCTCACACAGCATCTTAACCAGGTGTAGGTTTCATCTCAAGAAGCCACTTTCTTTGCTCACCTCTAAGAAGCAACTTCTCACCTGTAAGTTTTATCCTGAAATTGCAGCCAGTCACACCCCTAAACTCCACTTGTAATCCAGCTTCTCCTGCTGTTTCTGTCGCATAAGCAGTCACTTCCTTTACTGAAGTCTTAATCCCGTCAATGCCATCCATGAAAGTTGGAATCAACTTCTTCCAAACTCCTGCTCATGTTGATATTTTGACCTTTTCCCATGAATCACAATTGTTCTTAATGGCCTCCAAAATGATGGTCCTTTCCAGAAGATTTTCAGTTTATTTCAATCATCAGCAGAATCACCACATATGGCAGCCGTAGCCTTACAAAATGTATTTCTTAGATAATACAATATGGAAGTGAAAACTACTCCTTAACCTGTGAGCGCCAGAATAGATGTTGTATTAGCAGCCATGAAAACAGCATTAAACTTGCTGTACATCATTGTCAGAGCTCCTGGGTGACCAGGTACATTGTCAATAAGCAGTCATATTTTGAAAGGAATCTTTTTTTTCTGAGAAGTAGGTCTCAACGGGGGGCTTAAAATATTCAGTAAATCGGGATGCCTGGGTGGCTTAGCGGTTGAGCCTGAGCCTTTGGCTCAGGGCATGATCCCGGAGTTCTGAGATCGAGTCCCACATCGGGCTGTCTGCATGGAGCCTGCTCCTCCCTCTGCTTGTGTCTCTGCCTCTCTCTCTGTCTCTCATGAATAAATATTAAATTCTTTGGGGAAAAAAAAAAGTGATCAGCCTTTAAAAAAAATATTCAGTAAATCATGCAGCAAACAGAGGTGATGTCATCCAAGCTTTATTGTTCCACTTAGAGAACATAGGTAGGGTAGATTTACAGAAATTCTCTCTCTCTCTCTCTCTCTCTCTTTTAAGATTTTATTCATTTGAGAGAGAGAAAGAGAGAGAGCAAATGAGTATGAGCTTTTCCTTTATATTCACATCTTGGCTCACTGTTTGGCTCAAGAGATCTAGCTTTTGGCCTATCTCAGCTTTTGACATGCCTTCCTTACTAAGGTTAATAATTTCTAGTTTTTGATTTAAAGTGAGAGATATGTAAGTTTTCCTTTCACTTGAACAGTTAGAGATCATTATAAGGTTATTAATTGTCTTGATTTCAAAAGTGTTGTAGTTCCAAAATTAGGGAAGCCAAAGGAGAGGGAGAGAGAATGATGGGGAAATGGCTAGTTGGTGTCACAATCAGAACACACACAACATTTATAGATTAAGTTCACCATCTTCTATGGGCACAGTTCAAAACAATTACAATAGTAAAATCAAACGTCTGATCACAAATTACTATAACAAATATAAAAATAATGAAAAAGCTTGAGATATTAGCAGAATTACCAAAATGTGAGTGATACTGAGACATGCAGTGAACAAATGCTATTGGAAAAATAGGCTGACAGACTAGCTCAATGCACAGTTGACACATACCTTCAGCTTGTTTAAAAAACACAGTATCTGAGAAGCACAGTAAAGCAAATCTCAATAAAACAAAGTATGCCTAAACCTAGGAATATTTTTTTTTTTCCTGTCCTTTCAGAAGAATAGAAATCACCAAGTTTGACTCCTGTAGTACTCGCTAACTCTGTTCCCTCTGGCTTAAAGACACACATTTCATCTTTAACTCCAGAGTTTACTCTAGATTAGAGTTAAATTTTTCTAGAAATCTGAAATGTGAGGATTCTGGACTTGCATGTTAACCACTAGCTTTTTCTTTAGTGGTTTTCTTGTGTAAATTTAGTTGCTTTGCTTCTTAACCAATCCTTCTTCATAGTTGATGTGGTTAAAGTTATGAATTTGCCACACCTTTGTCCTTGAGGAGACGACAATCCTTGAATAAGAGTTTGCCCCTGGTATTGTATTTTAGTTGTGGTCCACCTTTTCATAGAATAGAAATAAACACACAATAGATGAATTTAAGTAATACCACTACTTAAAAATTATGAAATATTTTTCTTGGCCCCAATCATGCATTCATAGTTATGATTTTTCCAAATCAAATTATTAGTGACAAAACATAGCAGTGAAGCAGTAGGGCACTCTGATCCGGTAGGATTGGGCAGAGGTAACTGGAAGCTGATTGTTAGGTAATTAAGTTTATATGAGAAAAAGAAAGCTAGAATCATCCCTTAAAGAGAAGTCTTTAAGATTTAGTGTTACAAATACTGAAGCTTAAAGCAATTCTCCTCTTTAAATTGTGGCATCTCCCCAAAACACATGGATTTGTTTTTTCTTAAGATTTTGCCTCTATACTTTGAATAATCACCCTCTCGGTAGGCATTAAATATACACAAATTTATCACAAAATATCGCAAAATAGATCTTTGAAGAGGAAAGTTGGAAGTGGATTGCAAGTAAATTATCAATAAATACAGTTTAAAAAGGAGTTTCATCCAACCTAATGGATTGGCCAACTATCAGTCCTTCAAACCAGTACAAAGTTAAAGCTTGATAGAAAAAGGTACTTTTTGTCAGTTACCATGTCAACCCTTGGATATAAACCAAAATTACTCTTGGGAATGTTACAAATTGATTGTTATCTTCTGCATAGTTATAACACCCAGAAATTCCTTGAACTAGTCTCTTGAGTTAGCTAACACAGAATAATTTATCAAAATGATTCTTTAAACATTGGCATTAATTTTCTCATTCTTTTCCTCTGTACAAATTTTTATTTAATCTTTTAATTTTTACTAGTTACCTTTCATACTTACATTATTGTATCAGTTATACCCAGATAAAATCCCAACCTTAAATGATTGTCAGTGTATCTTTTTATTGTATAATCTATAATCGGTAGATCCTAGTGAATTGAAAAAATGCCTTTCCTCCATGAAAATACAAAAACAAAACAAAGGCATCTCAGTATCAATTCCACTCAATCAAAAATGGTTGTATTCCATAAGTGTCCTCCAATATTCAAATCAATAGACTTTAAATGATAGCATCAAAACTCTCCCTCAGGGGTGCCTGGGTGGCTCAGTCCATTCAGCCTCTGCCTTCAGCTCAGGTCATTACCCCGAGTTCCTGGGATCCAGTCCCACTTCAGGCTCCCTGGTCAGCAGGAGTCTGCTTTTCCCTCTGCCTCTCACCCTGCTTGTGCTCTCTGTCTCTTTCTCTCTGTATCTCAAATGAATAAATAAAATCTTTTTTTAAAAAAAAGAAAGAACTTTCTTTCAGCTTTATGGTTTAATTTTTCATGGCCTGGTATAATTCTTTATGTGGTTTAGACATTTTGTGAGTTCCACAGAACTATGAACACGCCCCTAATTTTTTGTTTCACACTGTCATATCTCCTGTGGTTTAAAGTTCATACTTCTGACATTTTCTCATAGCATTTAAGAAGAGCCAAAGCTCTTTTCTGAGTACAAGCTAACATCCAACTACTGATACCTAATGTCAGCAACAATTCTGAATTATCTTTGAGATTAAGTATCCGATTCTTAAGAATTTAAAGTAGAATGATGACTTTCTCTCCCTTGCTTCTGCTATATACAGCAATTTAATTTCACATTAGCAACATATCTAAATTCAATATAATTATCAGAGAATTCAATCATGTTTTGACTGCCATCCAATACCTGCCAGAGGCTCTTTTAAGACACTGACATATGAGGAAAGCCTAATGGACATTTTTACTATCCATTGAATACACTTTCCAAGTTCTGTTCCAGTATTAAGTAAGAGTACATAAAAAAAGTAAAGTGCCTGGACCTTAAGTCTTAGTCTTCTATGTTGATTTTATATCATATCCTCTACCTCATAGAATTTCTATAAAATGAAAGAATTACCATTAAAAGAGTGATTTGATCTTCTGGAAAATTCTAGGTAAACAGGTATTAATGGAATAATCAAAATTAATTTTAATATAACTTTGTTGTAGTTAAAGATATTTTGTACTCTATTTTTAAATGGCATAAAAGGTAAATTCCCAGCTGATTTCTGGAAGAAAATATGTGAATTATATAGTATTGTGGATGGTATAATATTTGCCTTCTTTGGCCTTAATTTTTGGGAAATGCACAGCAATTATTTATCACTTAATATATATTTTTTAAAGATTTTATTTATTTATTTGTTAGAAAGAGAGAGAGAGAGAACACAAGTAGGCAGAGCAACAGGCAGAGAAAGAGGGAGAAGCAGGCTCACCACGGAGCAGGGACCCCAATGTGGGGCTTAATCCCAGGACCCTGGGATCATGACATGAGCCAAAGGCAAAGGTTTAATTGATTGAGCCACCTAGGCACCCCTATCACTTAATACTGGTTATTAGTTTGTCTAGGGCTTAACAATTCCTATATCTATAGTCTTAAGTTTATTTTAAAATTTTATAATGTCTGTATATTTATTCCAAAATCTTACTGGAAGATACGGAGTATATATTGTAAGTAAATTGAGATGAGAAAAATTCATGTATTGTGAAAAAAAAAAGAATTAAATGCTGCATTGAAATACATACCATAATTAAATCTGCAAAACTTTATTTTTATTTTTTTTAAGATTTTATTTGTTAATTCATGAAAGACACAGAGAAAGAGGCAGACACACCGGCAGAGGGAGGAGCAGGTGCCATGCGGGGAGCCCAATGGGGGACTTGATCACGGGACCACGGGATCAAGCCCTGAGCCAAAGGCAGATGCTCAACCACTGAGCCATCCAGGCGTCCCTAAATCTGCAAAACTTTAACCTTGCTTCTAAAGGAGGAGAGAGTCTTTGTCTCGAAAGTTTAAAATTATAATTTGTAATGATTGCTGATTTTTATGTTGATAATTATTATTTAGCAAAATGGTAGCTGCCTTTGTCAATATATTTATTATATAAAGATTTGTGTAAAGGGAAAAAAAAATAGTGCTGCCTGTTGAGACAGGCAGTTTGTAGTGTGAATGTCACATAAATATTTAACAAAAGGAAACCCAAGGTCTCCAATGGACGTACATCTGCTACTGAAGAGTTACAACTCACACATCACATGCTTTTTCTTGACATATGGCATGTCAGAAAGGAATGTTAAAAAAAAAGAAAAAGAAAAAATGTAAACTCCTAACAAAGCATTAAAATCATGTATACATAATAATACAAGTATGTCTCATTAAAAGATCCTGAAAAAAAATATCTGGATTACATTTGGAATAAGACAGCTGTTAGGTTGCTGTAAGGTTAAACAGATTTATAATATCTCCATTATGCTCTCCATATGTTAATATCAGGAGCTTCTAGGAATGATTAATATTAATGACATTAAAAAGAAACAAGTGTGTCTTTCTTTGAAAAACTCAGATTTTGCACATAATTTTTGAATTGACTCAAAGTGTAAGAGTATGTAAGCAAGAAATGTTATTTTAGGCAAGACTGAAGAATGCTGAAAATAAATCCAAATGAGAAATGGAAAGTATTATAAGATTGCAGCTACTTTCAGAATCATGCAAAAACAGTTAATCTTTTCTTTTCATGAGTTAGATTTCTTAACATTCTCTCAAAACAACCTTATGAAGAATATGAAGAAAGCATAAATGAATTTAAAACCCTGAGTCTGAATAATGCAACTCTGAAATCAATTATGCCATCGAAATCTATATACACCCAAATGTAGAGTACCCCGTCTCTGTCTGCCCCCCACCATCACCCCATCTCTCCCCACCTCTGCCATCCTCTTCTCCCCTCTCTCCCTATCTCTCCAGATTCTGCTGTGTTCCAACAGGATTTAAGTTACCTTATATGGAAATACACAAAATCCAGCAAGATAATGTTGGGGTCTACCAGGAAAACTGAACCTGCTCTAATCAAGTTTTAATAAATTTAATAGAAGAAATTGTTTATGCAGGTGATCACCTAGAAGAGCGGCCAACTAGGTAGGGGACAGTGAGGCAACCCAGAAATTAGCAAGAGCAGGAAGCAGCTGAAAGGACATGGGGATGAGGCTGTGTTAGTGGGATGTAAGGACTGGAGTCTTGAAGGAGCTAGACCCACTGCAGGTGCGTTGGGCAGGAAGCAGGGCCACAGGGAAGAAGGGTCACTGAGGACATCCCTGGAGACAGAGAGACACGGGAAGTCCTCTGGCTTCTCGCATCCCCTGGACTCCAACTAGTCTTCCAAAAGTGGTTCAACACAGTGCGGGCTGGGAAGTGCAGTCTGCAGGGGTCAGACCCTCTGTGGAGAACACAGCAGGGGGAAAATAACAATGGATCTGTGTGAGAGCCCCACAGAGGCACAGCCGGCTTCCAGCTGCCAGGCTGGCCGAGCTGGCTGGAGTCGTTATGTGCATTTATGAGAAACACGGTGGCATCTATCGGATGAATATAGGGAAGGGCAGGGGTTGAAAACCAGCCCAGAAGGTGGAAGCCACCCAAGTCTCCTGCTCCTCTCATACACTGGCTCCCCTCAGATTTCATACTCCCCTCTCTCTCTCTCTCTTTCCCCTACGTTGGGGTCCAGGAAAGACTAAATCACCAAGCTCTCTCTCTCTTCTCTCCTTACCAGGCCATTCTGTGGACCTTGCTCTATCTGGCAGCTTTCTCCAGGTCAGTGCTACCATCATACTTGGGGCTGGAAATTTCTATGGGCACCACTCCTATGATGGAGACTGCATCTGTGATATCTCCCCCTGGAGGGGCTTGCACAATCTTCCCAGGGAAAAAAAAAAAGGAAAAAAGAAAAAGAAAAAGGAATATATGAGAGAGAATTCCAAAGGAAGAAAATGAGAACAACATAACACTTAGCAAAGATGAGGTTAGTGGAATGTAGCGTAAGTGCCTGACAATTAGCTTTTTTGATTATAATGTAAGTGTTTGACATTAAGCTTTTGACTGTGGAGGCATCCATTCCAAAGACATCTATCTCAAATAAATACATCGCTAGCTATACAACCAGATAAACAACCATGCCACCCCACCCATGTAGTCCCTCTCAGAAAGCTCTGGATGACCTAGATAACTCACCCCTTGAGTGACCTCCACTTTTCCATTCCCACATTTTAATTCCTGTACTTAGGTTTTAAATTCACCAATAAAAAGTAAACCCACAAAATCCTACGCACTCCGCCCTTGACCCCAATAAAAGCAAAACTCCGGGTCAGAGCCCTCTCTCTTTCTACCCATGATTTTCTTTTGTGTGACCCTGGGTGTGCCATGCACCTTCCAGGATTTGTGAGTAATAAAAGTTTTTTCAAAGTTCCCTGATGGTTATTGGTGAGGTCCATCTTTAGTAGTAATGAGAATCGCGAGGGCTGCTCCACGCACATTGTCTCCTGTTGGAGAAATGTCTATGGGGACTCAGCACAAGCGGTCCAGGCACAAGTGAGTGCCCGGCCCTTCCTAGCCAATAGCTGAGACCAACATAAAACATGCAAAACTCTGCCTCAGAAGCATGATAAATGGAGGGAGCCGTTTTTAAAAGCTTCCTAACAAACAACACAAAGAGGAACGTATAGGTAGACATATAGTTTAGTCTCAAAAATTACTCAGAAGAGGCAGGGCTTTCTTGATGCCAAAACCAGAAAAGGATTTGTTCTAAGTGTTCTAATAAAGAAAATATAGCTTAAAGTAATGCACACTGTTCTCCAAATCCTTGTAGTAAAGAGTTTCATTCCTCACAATATTTTAAGATCTAAACAAATACTGTTGAATTAAAAACATTCCAGGGAAACTCTTCCAAGGGGGAAAATACACCTAATAAGATCCAAGTAGACTGTTCTCTGGTCATCTAGATTCTATATTAATCAGGGGACCAATTTAGGAAGGGGACTGGGATGCCAATCCATCATTGCTGGTCAATAATGATAGACTTTTGATAAACATTCAGTAAAAGGAACTCAAGATTAAACTTCCAAACACCTTTGTAGATCTATTCAGTTTTGTCAGTCAAGTGAGGAGATTTTGTGCTTTGGCAACCAACTGACCCGGATTCAGGGCCAATCACAGAGCGTGTGGTAATGATGTAACAAAGTATAGTCACCAAGCCCCCGTCATTAAAACCACAAATAGACAAGACCGTTTAACTCATGGTGCTTATTCCTTACTGTACTTTCTTGATGCATTGATGAAGATGTTTTACAGTGATGGTAATATGCCAGCCAGAAAAGCCCCAATAGCAATAAAATGCCCAGAAGACCACACCCCACACATCCCTGTCCCTGCCCATGATCATGGACTGGACACAGGCCAACGCCCACCCACGATCACGTGCTCTCTGGCATATCACCCCCTGAACCTCTTCCTATAAACCTCTAGGTCAGTGGTTGAGGCTTGAGCCTGCCACCTCCCCCAGCTGGTGACACCCAAAATAAATTCCTCCCTTGCCCTTTTCCAAATCTTAGTCTCTTGAGTTACTGGCTTTTTTTGTGATGAGTTTATCCAAGTTTGTTTGGCAACAGTGTTGGCAAACCCAGCCAGGAGCTAAGCTTTTGATCCATCCCGTTCCCCCAGGATTCCCAGGATGGAGTGGTAGGCCAGGGCAGTGTGCTAGGTCTTATCCATTCATTTCCTGAGTTAGCAGCTATGATAGATCATTGGGTAACAACACGATGTCCCAAAGTGAGGATATGGTGGCGAATGATTAATGATGTATCTACATTACCGTGCTAAAAATGCCAAGGTATTCATAGCTAATGTTGATTTCATTATTTCATTCCTCTTTAGTATAGGGGCCAAGGGCAGGCTGCCCCTAAATGGGCCATGTTGGCACAAATATTATTCTGAGTTGAAGGAACTGAGACCCTATGGACTCAAAAGAAACTTTTGCCCCTCCCTTCACAACACAGAAGAGTCAAAATTGCGGTCTTTCCCACAATAAGTGTTATTAGCAGAGATAAATATTATCTGAATGGCCCATCTGTATGGCAGGGCAGACATCTGTTCTTACTGCTCTGTGACCTGTTCTTACTGCTCTTTCCTCAGAAGTTCCAGGCCCTACACCCTACTCTTTAGTTCAGGATAACATAGATGCCTCATTTTGCCTGAGTGTCTTCAGAATTTCCACGCCTGTGTGGATTCCTCATGTGTACACTATTAAGTTTCATTTCCTCCTGCTAATTGGTCTCATGTCAATCTGATTCTTAGTCCAGCTAGAAGGAGCTTAAAGGAAACAGTATGTTCCTGCCCCCCTTCCTCTTGCCATTAGAATCGCAAAATTTTCCAGATTAGTGTGACCTATAATTTAGTCAATAATTCTTAGCTTTCAGTTTATTAATTAGTTGAGATATGTCCTTTCTTTTCTTTGACATTTTTTCTTTTCTTCTTTTCCAAAGTTTTCAGCTAATCAGTATGTGGACCAGGGTTACAAAACCCTCTGGTTTCTAATATAAGCAATTGATCTTATTATGTTATTGCTAATAACTGTATGTCATAGCTAAAATCTGCTAGGGAGCTATGATGATTCACAAAAATTAAGAAAAAAACCTTGAACTTTAAAGTCAATATCCAGGCCTATACAACCTTCCTTTGGATATAGTGTTAATGAAATAAATTAGCTTGTGTAGGAGCAGAGAAAATTTCTCCCTTTCTAGGTTCTTTTGGCTGCTCTATTAAATTGTCATAAGACAGAGTAGTAGGAGAAAAATGAACACATTTACCTACGGTGGAGACCCATGGAGAGAGGAAGACTCACAAGGCAGTCAGGTAATTGAGGCTTATATATTGAACTGAATTGAGGAAAGAAATAGGGGTTCAGGATTTCCAAGGGGAAGAAAGTCACTCACAGGAAGGCAGAAGAGATATTTAGAAAACCAAGATTCCTGTGTTAAGCAGATAAGTTTCTCAGGTGTAAAAAGTATCTTTGGTAACAGTTTCTTCCTGGTATAGAATCCCTTTCCAATATAAATGTAGGCAGTGAGGAGGGAGGTAAATAGATTTTTTTCTGAATCTGCTGGGTTTTGATTGCCTTTAGCTCAGAATAATCCTCCTGTCAGATTTACATATTTGGGGTTGATAAATTCTGCTCACCTTTACTTATAATTACTGTTGTCTGAATCCAAATCTCTCAGAGAATACTATTTGCCAATTCTCACACAGTGCATTTTTTAATTTGGTATTACATATAAAATTCTTACATCCTACCTTTTTACCGAGAATGTAAAAAGTCTGAGAGTAGATATCTGAACATTCTAATTAGTGCTGTTATATCAACCCATGCCTCTTCGCACAGTCCTGCTGTTGCCAGCTAGACCTGACCTTTACTGCTCACCTGCTTGTGCTCCAGACCTTTGTCTCACACTTTTCCTTAAGCTCTTCTTTCTAGCTTATCTCTTAACTCAGACAAAAGACCCTGGATGGAAACCAAAACCACCCTTTAAGCAGTGACAACTGCCCAAAGAGGCTAGGCCTGTCCTTAGAGTAGTTTGAACTTAATCCCTGACTCACACTTGCACAGATGGACTGTGGAGCCACCCATGGAATGACCAATGGTTACCTTTACCTCATTATAATACTAATATCTCCATTCGAGGAGGAGCACAGCCCTCATTTAGATAACACACAATGTACTTACAGGCTGTTTCCTTAGGGCACATAAGCCACCTAGTGCTCCCTCTACATATGATAACAAGGCTCCTTTATCTATGTTCACTTTAACCTTAAATAAAAGAAATCCATTTACGCTTGCTTGGGGAGTCAGGGCTTTTGAACTTATTCCCCATGATCTCCTTATTTGTTGCAAATAAAGTTTCTTTTGTATGACAACTCCACCTGGTGTAGTTTCTATCCCTGATTCACCAGAGGAAGCTCAAGTTAGTTCAGTTACAATGTCAACTTCTGTAACTATGCAGATCAAATGATAACTGTTGAGAAGGTAGGGGCCAAAGAAGGCTGCCCCAAGATAGACCACTTTTGTATGAAGATTATTTTTGAGTTTAAAACTAACCAAAACCCAGCAGATCCAGAAAAAGTACTTTACCTCTTCCACAATTGTTTAAAAATAATTTAGATAGAGCACTTACTCCTGGAAAACACATATCACCATAGGAAAAGATATTAGGGCTGAAGTCAATGGCTAAGAAAAAATTCTTGAGAATTGTTTGTTGCAGAAAGGTGATTTTATTAAAGCATAGGGACAGGATTCATGGACAGAAAGAGCTGCGCTGGGGTCACGAGGAGGGGCCCATTATATACTTTCAAGTTGGGAGGGAGTCAGGGATAGTGTAAATCTCTAAGGGATTTTGGAAGCAAGGTTTCTAGGACCTTGAGGCTGTGGTTGGGAAAAGGTCATTTATTACCATCTAATAAAAACCTCAGTCATGAGACCCTTCAGATGTATGTAGTGGGCCATATGCTTAGGGAATGATCGCCAACACGTATCCTGGGGGTCTAGAGATAAAGGAAATTTCTAAAGGAATTTTTATTTATTTTTTTTAAAGGAATTTTTATATATTAAAGCAGACTTACAGGATCCTGGGGATCAGGCTAGGACTGCCTTTTGCCCTTAGCAAAGTCTCAACATTAAGGGAGCTGAGCTCCTAGAGGAATGTTATTCTGCCTGTTTCAAGGACTGGTCAGTGGGCTGTAGGTAGTAAGGAAATTCAATAGTTTCTGTTCTACCTTTGTTTCCCACATCAGTAACTACATTATACTATGAACTAGATAGGGCAGACAGGCAGGAACTTAGCAAGGCCTGCTTGATATCAGTCCTCTATGCTTCATTGCGAGTCAGGAGCCAACATTTGTTTACCAAACATTTACTCCTTTTCATCTTCCTGTGAATTGACTTCCTTCCCTTTGAAGTCCCAGACCCTCATCCCCTTCTCCTTAGTTCTAATTGACATATATTCCTCATTTTGTCAGACTGTCTTTGGAATTTCTTATCCGTGTGGATTCCCCATATATAGCTATTAAATTTTTCTCTTTTTACCTTGTCTCAGGTCAATTCGATTCTTAGTCCAGCTAGAAGGACCTAGAAGGGCAAAGGAAAGTCTTTCTCCCCAACAAGAAATACAAGAATTATTTTAGAACATGGCTACTAATGGAAATAATAATAATTTTAAAAAGGGATAGTGAATGTTCAGAGGTTTATAGTATAAAACAAAACCAACTTTGGCTTTTCTTTTACTACCATAAGGGACCTTGTCTACATGATTTTCAAATGAAAAGCAACAGAGGGCTTCGATTAAAAACCTTGCCTCCGAAGCCCATTTGCTGGTGCTGAATCTGGCATGGCTACTTATTAGATGTGTAACCTTGGAAAATTTATTTCTCTTGCCTCAGTTTCTTTATCTGTAAAATAGGGGCTATGTTAGGACCTTCCTCTTTAGGTTCTTATAAAGATTAATTCTTAATTGAGTTGATATTTGTAAATTGTTCATAACACTGTCTGGTCCACACTAAGTGTCATAAAACAACTATTAAATTAATAAATTAAACCTTTAGTATATCTGTTTTTAAAAATGAACTAAAGGGATCCCTGGGTGGCGCAGCGGTTTGGCGCCTGCCTTTGGCCCAGGGCGCGATCCTGGAGACCCGGGATCGAATCCCACGTCGGGCTCCCGGTGCATGGAGCCTGCTTCTCCCTCTGCCTGTGTCTCTGCGCCTGTCTCTCTCTCTCTGTGACTATCATAAATGAATAAAAATTTAAAAAAAAATAAAAATAAAATAAAAAATAAAAATGAACTAAGTTCATTTATACAAAAAATTTAAAAATAAACTTACCTGCTGATTTATAAGGGGTAAACTTACAGTCCTTTGTATAATTCTGACCAGGATAAAGTACCTTTAGCAATATTTTACAATTCAATATGTTTTTATATTCATAAATAAATGACCATTTGAATTTGAGGTAGTTCCCTATGAGCAATGTCATTTATCAGATTAAAGCAAATTTACTGAGTTTTCTTTACTATATTTTAACTATATATACTGTCACTACCAAAATCTGTTACAGCCAAAAAAAAAAAAAAAAAAGTGAGAAAGAGAGAAAGAGGGAGAGTCAAAATAGATGATATATGTTCGAAGTTTTCTATGTGCATAGAGTCAGAAAAAAAATGTGTTAAGACAAAAACACAGCTGAAGTATGGTTATGGCTAAATGCCTCAAATATAAACTCTTTGTTAAGTACTAAATAAGTTCTACATCTGGCTGGCAGTTTTTGATTCATTCTACTTCCTAGGGGGAATATCACAAATGACAAAGCATATGTTGATTTGGGATCATTTCAATAAAAACTCTTTCTAATGCAAATATTTATCTTAAATTCCATAAAACTACTAATGAAGGCAACAATTTTGAACAGACAATAGAATATTGTGAACCCTGGGGACACTGAGGACTTAGAATTTCAAAGATAAACTGAGATTCCTTGTGTAATGCTTCAGAAAGTCAGTTATATTGTTTAAATTTTGTTAAAGTATGCATGTGTTGCTTTGTAAGCAGGAAAAAAGCTGTATACACAGAGAGATTCAAACAAAAGTTAAATATGTATTTCTGTAATAGCCACAGTAGAGCTATAATTTTTGCTGTACTAAATGCTTTCCATATATTATTTAACTCAGCAACAGCCATAAAGTAGGTAGCATTTTAAAATTTCATCAAAAAAGAAATTAAGAAAAAGAAACTGTATGTTTGTCTGATTGCTATACATCTTTTTCATAGAATATAGTCTCCAAGAGAGCAGTGACTTTTCTCTGTATTTTCAGGATGATTTGAAAGTTATCTCGGTAAGCTGGTGGGGACAAGTGACTTGGGGACCCTACTCTTACACCATCTTGCCCCACCCACCTCTGTCTTTTCATAGACATTTCCTCAGTGCTTGGAATACGTTCTTGTATAAAACCATTGAAGAATGAAAGAATATTAAATTCATGAGCTTGTTAAGATCTCATATTTAGTAACTTGTTAGACTAGATGTGCACTAACTCACCCAAGATGATTTTCTTTTTTGTGACCATATGTTAAAAAACAAAGCAAATCAACAAAAAAACAGCATAAAACAGCATTGCTAGAAATTTCTAGCCAGGCTCTGAAAATTACAATGTCTTTTATCAAGTTCTATGCACAGCAAAGTTATTGTCCTGACTCTAATATTCATCTTCTCAAAAACAGACACATGGCTTTTGGTAAGAGTGAATTTTTTTTTTTTGAGTGAAATTTTAATATTGGTGTAATGAAGATTTGATATGTTAGTATTTATAAAGCTCTTAAGATAGCATCTGGTATTAAGGAGTGCTTTTTTAAAAGATTTTCTTCATTTATTTTTACACAAGACAGTGCAAGAGAGAAAGAGAGAGAGGGAGAGAGAGTGCACAAAAAGGGCAGAGGGGCAAACAGACAGGGAGAAGCAGACTTCCTGCCAAGGAAGGAACCGGATCTTAGGCCTGGATCCCTGAGATCATGACCTAGGCCGAAGGCAGATGCCTAACTGACTGAGCCACCCTAATAAGCGCTTTAATAAATGTTAGCCATTATTGTTCATTATTGTATTAAATTAATTTCAGGAGCTACCTTACCTTTTTCCAAATTTGTATCAGGAAACATTGAAAATATAAGTGTGTCCAGCTGGTCATCTTTTAAAAGAGAAGAAATTTGCTTCACCCTGTTCATACACACACACACACACACACACACACACACACACACAAGACCAGTAAGATGAGCAGAAAAAAAATTGATTTTTTAAATTTGATTTTTAAATGTTTTTTGAGGAGGAAAAAACCCCACAATAAACTGCTTGCTTTACCAAACACTTCCTATCACAAACATGCAAGGGTAGAAATTCTTTGTGGCCAGTTTTCTGGGGACTTTGGCTGAGTTGTCAATTACTAGTTGCAAGAGTAGGAGTGGCTAAAGGAAAAATAAAGAATGGCTAAAGAACAAAATTAAATTTTTTTTTGGCCATGAGAGGTGAAGTTTGAAATTAGAGTTTAAAACTAATTCTCTCTGATTTTTTATTTTGCTCAGTTTCAGCCAAATATGTTCCCATTGCCTGCACAGAGCACTTCTAAGCATCTGCAGTCTGGGTTCTCTTGCAGGAGATCACAGGGGTCTCTCTAGAGCCTCAGAGTCCTAATTCATTTCTCAGGGGCTTCACTTTAAAAGAGCTCAGGAATCAGCAGAATAAATAAGATGGTTATCACATATCCTGTTGCCCACTAAATTAAATAAAAAAATAAAAATAAAAATGTCCAACCCTAGCTCCTAAAGTTAATTAATTCAGGCACACAGGAGACAGTAGAGTAATTCCAAAATATAAAGTGGAGATGCTGTGTGTCTCACATGAGAAAGTAAATGGAGAAAATTAGTTTTTGCTTCAAACAATAAACTTTTTTCTGGGATCATTGTCCTTAGTTTACAACTTGGGCTCTTACACTTAATTAGCAGACTCTCTTTTCAAATGTCCTATTTGGCACTGTGCATTTTCCCGGTGGGGGGGGGGGGGGCAAGTCATTGATGCATCTACTCTCTCTCCCCTTAGAGAATGGCATTTTGGGCAGCCTGCACTAAATGTGCCTGCCCAGCACATTCAGACCCCCCCCACCTGACCCATTCCTCATGTGAGGTGGCATCCCAGGCATCAGACCTCACTCCTGGGGAAGGTTTATCCCTCATCTTCACATTGGTGTCAGTTGCATATTTGTTCTCAGGAGACTTCTGAACCGAGTCTGCAGCTGATGCCTCTGCAGCGTGGGCTCCACGGCGCATGTTAGACCCAGAGGTTGGTGCTGCTTGGCTCCCTCACACCCTGACTTCCTTCAGTTTTTGAAAAACTTTTGCAGCATGAGGCCTCGAGCAGCATTCATTCAGCTGCGTCATTTTCAGCAGCAGCGAGGTAAGCCCACTATTGCTTCTCTGTACCCATTATTTGTGTAAGGAAGGTTTGGCTGAGTAAATACAAGTTCTGGTTGTTTCTTTTTCATCTTTAGTATACCTGGACTAAAACTGGGTCAGAATGCTTTCTCTCATTTTCTTTCTTGCCCCAGTATCTGTTCCTCCCCCACTTTCTTTTCTTTTTTTTTTAAGATTTTATTTATGTATTTATGTATTTATGTATGTATGTATGTATGTATGTATTTATTTATTTATTTATTTATTTATTTATTTATTTATTTATTTGAGGGAGGGAGGGGGAGAGAGAGAGAGAGTGCACAAGCAGGGGGAGAGAGATGAGGGAGGGAGAAGCAGGCTCCCCGCTGGGTAGGGAGCCCAATGTGGGCTCTATCCTAGGACCCAGGGATCATGATCATGACCTGGAGGCAGATGCTTAACCAACTGAGCCACCCAGGCGCCCCTCCCTGCACTCCAATAGCTTCTGTTTGTTGTTCCGTGTCGGCTTCCGTAGGATAGAGAGAGAAAATTAGTTCAAGGACTTGAAAATCATTTACTGTCCAAGTCAATCTTCTCTATCTTAAAGTTCTTGATGCAGAAGAGTCACACCCAGCAGATATCCTTCCATCAGGACATCACCCAGGTCTAGAACCAATCTGTCGTTTTCTTCCTACCTCTAGCTCCTATGCTTCAATGTGTCTCTTTTTCTGGACTTCTTTAAGGGACTTAATGTCATATATCCCTTCTGCATAGGTAATGTCTGTAGCCCCATCTATAATATGAAGGTAACCTTACTAATCCCTTGGATATTTTATTCCAATATCCCTGGCCTTCCCTTTTCAAGTCAGTGAAATATTTTCTGTAATCATGTGGCCTAGATGTCTCAGTCTTAAAGGATATAGTTTCCTAATTGCTCTTGCTGTGAAGACTTATGAGGTACTTTGCAATCATGTTTTGGATCTAAGTTTGCCTTGAAAGAATGATCCAATGTGTTCTTTCAGACTTTGCTCCAACGGGGCAATCCGACTCAATATGATTTAGTGACACCGAACACATTTTCCTCCTTTACTTATCTTTTTAAGAGTAATTAGGCCTGGACATGTCAAATTTTCCCTTCAATATGTAATTTTTTTTAGTCTGTATCTCCAACTGATAACTTTTACCAAATGATATCTCTTTTCTTGCAACGGAATCACCCTGTCTTCTTCACCCCTTCCCACTCTCTATTATCAACTGGTCTTTTCTCTCCACAGCATCTTTTATAAACCATTATATTTTCTCTTTGAGGAAACCTGGTTCCTAGGCACAGTGTTACATCAAAGCCCCATTTAATTATCTTCCTAGATGGAAGTTTGGGTAATTTCTGTCAGTTCTATTTTAACCCAAGAAGACTATCCATTCTTTTAATTTTTTTTAATTTATGATAGTCACACAGAGAGAGAGAGGCAGAGACATAGGCAGAAGGAAAAGCAGGCTCCATGCACCGGGAGCCCGACATGGGATTCGATCCCGGGTCTCCAGGATTGCCCGCTAAACCGCTGCGCCACCCAGGGATCCCTACCCATTCCTTTAAAATAAAGACTTATCTTCCTTTCATTTGTTCATTGATAAAAACTATAAAATTTCTCTCAGTGAAGCTGAGATCTAAAAGTTTCTGATTTCTAGGATGTTACCACAATTTATGTAATTCACAAATCCAGGGGCAACTTGAGACCGTAAGATGGATGGTAAACCTTAAAATCCTGTAGACAAGTCCCATACATCTTAGGGTTTAGCTTCTGCATTCTCTACACATTAAAATGCCAGCGGAATGTGGAACAGTTAGTCTAGCATTGCCTGCCAAGCCAGACACTAATGACTTAAATGAGAACCTCACTCAGAGTGCCCGAGAGTGCACATGGGAATTGGGTAGAGTCTAAAATCCTGGCCTGAACAATCCAGATATATGGTATTGCTTTTGTTTTTTTGACTCAGGAATAACTGGAGTGAGAATGAGGGTGGTTGCAATAGATGTCACTTTTTTGGTTTGCTATCATAATGGTCCTCATTCCACAGAGCAGGAAACAAATGTGGATATTCTGCTAATTATTAAGTATATCTATTGCCATTATACATTCTGGGTAATTAGTTTTCCTTGGAAGTGTAGTGTTCAATGTTGAGGTATTGTGAATATCGTATTGCTATGCTCCATAAGTAGCACTTTTTAAGTTTGTACTCTACTGTTTACATATATATATATATATATATATATATATATGATTCACAATAATATAAGTCATTATAATTGATTTTTATATTAACCTTGTATCATCACCATTTCTAATTGATTAACTCCAATAGTAAAATTGTAATTATAGAAAAGTAGTATAGTCGTACACTTTATAGATATAAAGTCTAGACTTTATAGATATAGTTGTACACTTTATAGATAGCTTTAGATTTTTTATCTATGTAACCATGTTGACTATAAACAATGACAGTATTATTGTTTCTCTTCCTTATTTTACTGGCTAAGATATTTAGAACAATAATCAGTAGATATGGTGCTAATGGGTACCCTTGTCTCTAAACTTGGGCTATGGGAGATACTTCTAATATTTCACAAATGTATATGTATTTGTTTTTGAAAGATTATAAACATACATATTTATAATGTTATATGTTATAATAACAAATATATAAATATGTATGTTTTCTGTAGGTTTTTGTTTCATTCATGCTTTATCTCAGATTAAGAATATACTCTTTAATTACTTGTTTTTGGGTATTCAGAAATTCTCATATATGTCTGTATTCAATTAGCAGATATTTGTTTTGATTTTTTTTGTGATGATGTTTATGAGAAAGACTGACTCATAATTTTCTTTTCTTGTGATGTTCTTGTCAAGTCTTGGTATCTCACTTATGCATATCTCATAGAGCATGATGAGAAGTTTTCCCTTTTTAAAATTCTTTGAAAAATTTTTTCATCTTGTTTTTATTGTTTTCTTGTTTAAATTTGGTTGATTTACAAATATACTCTATACTATTTATGTACTTAAATGTATTCAGACTTGCTTCCAGCATTTTGGTAAATGTTTCATCTGCACATGAAAATAGTGAGTTTGCTACAATTATTTTATACATGTCAAGTAGGGCTAGTTTGTTAATGTCATTCAAATCTACACTGATTATTTCTTCTACATGTTCCATCAATTATTTGAACAATTAACTATTAAACTATTAAAGTTCCCACAATATGGGATACCTGGGTGGCTCAGCAGTTAAGCGCCTGTCTTTGGCCCAGGGTGTGGTCCTGGAGACCCGGGATTGAGTCCCACATCAGGCTCCCTGCATGAAGCCTGCTTCTCCCTCTGCCTGTGTCTCTGCCTCTCTCTCTCTCTCTCTGTCTCTCATGAATAAAAAAATAAAAATCTTTGAAGAAATAAAAAAATAAAAGTTCCCACAATGATTATTGATTTTTCTATTTGTTTTTTATGATTACATTGATTTTTGTTTTATATATTTTGTGACTATGTTATTAATTGCAAATTTAGAATTTCATATCTTTTGGTAGATTGACTCTTTTATCATTGGTAAAATCCATTGCCATCTCAGATAATGTTTTTTGCAAGTCTGTCTAATATTGTATAGCTATACAAATTTTCAATAGTTGTTGCTAGTGTTTGCATGGAAAAGTTTAAAATATTTCTTTTTGAATTGTAAATGTTTCTGAATCTTTAATTTTTTTTAAGAGAAGGAGAGAGAGAGAAAGAGCAGGACAGGGATGGGGGTGGGGAGGCAGAGAGAGAGAGAGAGAGAAGGGGAAAAGGGAGGGAGAGAGAGAATCTTAAGCAGGCTCCATGCCCAGCACAGAGCCTGATGCAAGGATCTATCTCACAACCCTGAGATCCTGACCTGAGCCAAAATCAAGGGTGGGGCACTTAACCGATTGAGGCACCCAGTGCCCCTCTGCATCTTTAGATTTAATGTGTATTATTGTAAGCAAGGTAGTCGATTTGTTAGGGCAATCTGACAATCTTGTTTTTTCACTGGGCTTTTTAACCTACTTACTTGTAATGCAGTTAGTGATTCCTTTAGTTGTGCAGTTATCGCTTTACTGTTTTATCTCCTTGCACTATTTTTTTCTTTGCTCCTTTTATCCTTTGCCCCTTTTCTTTGCTCCTTTGCTCCTTTCTTTCCTCATCTTGTGAAGGTTCTCTTTTAATTATCTTCTAACTATGCCCTCTGATAGCTGTTGATGATACAGTCTTTTCAACGTTTGTTTTGACGGTCACCTTGGGGACAGCAGTATACATCTGTGACTTGGCCCATGGGAAGTACATTTGTATTTCCATCATTTCCAAGACAAAGCCAGGACCTAGCTCAGTTAGATCTCTTGTCTTTTGTGCTCTCTTTGGCAGGTCTATTGACTCTTATGTTATTATTGTTTTATACAATTAAAATTAACTCAAATTTGCTTACTTATTTCCCCTTTCTGATTTTTTTTATTCATTCCTGAATTTTTATGCTTCCATCACAGTTGATTTTTCCTCTGCCATAAGAGCTCCTTTAGAAGACGTCTACCTTACCAAATTTTCTCAGGTTTTATTTTTTCCGAAAAATCTTTATTTGCATTCATTTTTTTCAAGATTTATTTTATTTGTTTACTTGAGAGTGAGAGAAAGAGTGGGAAGGAAAGAAAGAGAATCTGAAGTGGACTCCACGCTGAGCACAGACACCAACATGGGGCTTGATCCCCGACACTGAGATTATGACTTGAGCCAAAACCAGGAGTCAGACGCTAAACCAACTGAGCCACTCGAAGGCCCCTTCAATCTTTTTTTTAAACATAAGTGTATTTTTCTCATAACTCAAGGGATGAGACAAAACCATTTTCAAACATATAAAAACATCTGCAATAAGTTTGTGCATGTAATTTTTTTAAAGTTACAAATGTTGTATTTTAAAGTAGATCTACCCACTTTGCAAAGCACTAATCTTCCCTGAAACATTGCCATGTAATCTCAAATATTAACTACTACAAAGAAAAAGTAAATCCTATTGCTAAAATATTTACTATTTCCCTTTTGGAAGAAAGCAGTATCATTCCATTCCTCTACTAAAATCAAAAGAGAAAATTTATATTCAGGAATGAACAACACAATTCTTTATATTATATATGGATATTTCATCATATTCCTTAGGAGCAGAATTGCATAATATTATTGTGAACAAATCACAGATTCTGAAAAAAAAATATTTTTACGTAGGACCATAAAACTTGCTCAAAAAGGCCCAAATGAAAACTGCAGCCTCTTTCACACATGACACACTTCATCTGAAATAGACTTTATTGACTCTGTTTACACACAAAAAAGCCAACTCAGAACTAAAGTTGAAGGTTTCTGACTCAGTTTACACAACTGACTCCTGTCTTGAATTCTCCTGACACATTTTAGCAACAATTATGTGAAGAAAGAAAACCCTGACCAGGGGCATTTTGCCTCTACTAGTTCTTTTTTTTAATTTTTAAAAAATTATTTATTTATTTATTTATTTATTTATTTATTTATTTATTTATGATAGTCACACAGAGAGAGAGAGAGAGAGGCAGAGACACAGGCAGAGGGAGAAGCAGGCTCCATGTACCGGGAGCCCGACGTGGGACTCGATCCCGGGTCTCCAGGATCGCACCCTGGGCCAAAGGCAGGTGCCAAACCGCAGCGCCACCCAGGGATCCCTAATTTTTTTTTTAAAGATTTTATTTATTTACTCGTGACAGAGAGAAGCAGAGACACAGGCAGAGGGAGAAGTAGGTTCCCTGCAGGGAGCCCCATATGGGACTCGATCCCAGGACCCTGGGGTCACGCCCCGAGCCGAAGACAGATGCTCAAATGCTGAGCCCCCCAGGCGTCCCTGCCTCTCCTAGTTCTTATGGCAAAACAAAACTAAACAGAGACACTACTCACTCTAATCTTTTCTCCCGGGTCTTAAGAAATTACTTACTATATTTGCAACCAAACATAGATACGTTCAAAATGTTCTCCAGCCCATATTAGAAAGTATTTAAACAAAATAATTAAAAATACAGACTCTTTTCAGTAATTAGTGCATTTAATGTTCCCCTTTTCTTTAGAAATTCCATCTTCGGTAGTCTGTGCTCAAATCATAGTGGGTGGGGCTGAATCTCCACCTTCCTAACTGAGGCATCCAGGCTTTGTTTTGCAGGCCTGAAGCTGACCCTTAGCTAAGACTCCTCTGCGCCTTCCATTGCCTGATGTTCCCTGGGAAGCAAGAGCTTCTCTTCCTTTGAGGGTCCCGAGGGAGTGTTCTGCTTTCCTGATGGCAATTGGCGTGGCTTTGGGAGGGACGGAATATCATGTCTCTGAAATCTTCAAAGTATTATTATTATTATCTCTCTGTTCTGTTCCTTGGAGAACATGAATCTTCAATCTTCAATCAGAAATTTGTACCGAGTGCTAAACGATGTCTAAACTAAGAAAAGCTCCTGAGCACTGAAGGGTCCTTCTTCTTCTTCTTCTTCTTCTTCTTCTTCTTCTTCTTCTTCTTCTTCTTCTTCTTCTTCTTCTTCTTTTTATACAAAAGGATTTATTAAAAAACCAGTAAGACACTACTACATCATGACACTGTCACACTGGGCTTTTAACACAAGACTTGCTCTACAATACTGGGGGGAGGCGCATAAAACAAATGGATTCTGAAGCATAGCAATTAAGAAATAAAACAATGAAAGCGGATTTCTTTTAATGAGAACTCAGAAATAAACTTTAGAGGGACCCAACGTCATACGTCCATTCGGGGACTTGATACAAAAAATTTAGTTTGAACTGCTATTAGCAGGCAGCAGGAGCCATCCCCAAATGAATCTTCAAATTGGAAAATACTGCTTCACCACCTGTTGGGGATAAGTTGCAAATGGAATAATTTAGTATGGTTTGTAGCTGTTTTGATGACCACCTCGCCTGGATACTTTCCCATAACCACTCTGCTGATCCCTTGCTGATCACAAGATTATCTGCATCAGTTAAGCAAAGCCATACCTGGGCCAAGTGCATGTTCCATTGAAAATATTGTGTCTGGAGCACCCCCTCCCAGTTTCGCACTAATGGTTCCCACATCGGGTACAGAAGCATTATGGAAATTGCTATCCAATTATTTAAGAAGCTGAGAGAAGTGCTACACCTAGGGTGAGTGGTAAGACCAGGTGATGGATCTCATGGTACGCAGCTATCTTATATCTTTTTACTTGTCATGTGGATCGTAATGCTTATCAAATCCAGAGATTAATTGATTTCCATGTTTGTCAGCTTTACCCAAACAAAACATGGCAGTCAACCTATTCAGATGAGGCCCTTCTCACAGAACACCACATTCCTGCTGATAAAGTACCTGTTATTATTACAGAAACAACATCAGTGTTGACCAGACCACAACTCAGGCTGTCAATGAGGATGATGTCTCTATCCTTAAAGCACCAGAGTTGTTCTTTTGTTTTTGTTTTTTTTCAGATTTTATTTATTTATTCATGAGAGACACACACAGAGAGAGAGAGAGAGAGAGGCAGAGACACAGGCAGAGGGAGAAGCAGGCCCCATACAGGGAGCCAGACGTGGGACTCGATCCCGGGTCTCCAGGATCAGGCCCTGGGCTGAAGGCAACGCTAAACCGCTGAGCCCCCTGGGCTGCCCACCAGAGTTTTAACCATATATTCGGTTCTGAATGTTTGTTCACATCAGGCAGCTGTGCTTCAACAGCACAAAGCAAACAACAGCTGTTTGCACCCACTGACATCTTTGCTGCCATATCTTAGACCAAAGACAGACAGTCAAGGCTGCTCGATGCCCAACATCGGTAAGCAACAAGCCATTCTGGGCCACTGCTGGATGCCACCCTGCTGGATCCTTCTGAAATAGGATTTCAGTCAGTCTCCTTTGAAGAGGCTGAAGGGCCTCTCACGTGGAAAGTAGGAAATGCTGAAAGCACAAGTACATGGCATTTAGTCCTCTTGGAGGTTGTGACACTGCTGCCCTGGGATGGACGATGAGCAGATGCGTGGCTTGGAGGAGAGGAGGACACATGGTAAAAGTTCTGGTGATGGCACCGGTGATGCGGAGATGGCAAGACTGAGGCAGGGAGAGGAAGGAAAGGCGAATGCCTGAGTGGAGGCAGGGACGTTGACTGTTGCAAGGCCCGAATTTGGCAAAACGAGAATCGGTACTCGGAGGTCATTTGGCCTGATGGGTCTGCAGTTCCTGGCATTGTTGCCCAAGGAAGCAGAATAGATTCACCCCCCCCCCCCACGAAGCCAGAGTGCTCCCACCCAGAGAAACTGCCAGCAGGTACATTATCTGCTTTCAGCTGGTGCAGAAAGGGTCTCCTCCAGGAGGTGACTGAAGGGATGCCATGCTTATGGAAAACACGGACAGAGTGACGATGTCTCTTTTTCAGTGGACAACTGGAAGGGAACTCTCCGTACTCCATTACGTAGGGCCTGAACCCCGGCCCAGGCGTCCCTCTGTGTCCAGTGCCTGGGGGCAGAGAGAGCATGAGGCCGCGCACACGTGAGGGCCCAGGGATCCCCTCCCCACTCCCTCTAGCCTCTGCTGCCACTTGCTTCACATGGTAAAAATCTGTGTTGGTGCCGAGAACGCTCAGCCTCTACGGTTTCCCGCCATACTCTGTGAAACCCCTTTGGATCAAGTCTTAGATTGGCAGTTACTTTCTTTTATCACTTTGAATTGTCAATTTTCTTTTGTCTTCTACTGTTTCTATTAAACTGTCAGTAGCCTTATTATTGGCCATTAGAGATAAAGGGTACTTCTCAGATTTTTCTCTTGGTGTTTGGGTTTCAGTGTTTTATTAAGCTATGGCTAGGCATGATTTAGGCATTTATTCTGTTGGGTATTTGTACAGCTTTTTTACTCTGTGGCTTGATGGTCTGATTCAGTTTTTGAAATATTTTTGGCCAATATTTTTTCAAATATTGGCTTTGCCCCCTTCTTTTTTTCATTTTCTAGGATTCCAGTTATCTGGATGTCAGAACTTTTAACTGTGATGCAACTATCCCTTAAACTTTTTGTGTTTTTTGTTTCACGTTTCGTTTGAACAATTTCTACTGCTCAGTCTCCCAGATTATTATTATTATTTAAAGATTTTATTTATTTATTCATGAGAGACAGAGAAAGAGAGAGGCAGAGACACAGGCAGAGGGAGAAGCAGGCTCCATGCAGGGAGCCCAACTTGGGACTCGATCCCGGGTCTCCAGGATCACATCCCGGGCTGAAGGCCGCACTAAACCGCTGAGCCGCCCAGGCTGCCCCCTCCCAGATTATTAATTGCCTTTTTGCATTGTCTATTTGGCTTTTAACCTCAATCTACCGAATTCCTATTTAAAATTATTGTATTTTTCAATTCTAGAATTTCCTCTATTTGATTCTTTTTAACAGTCAGTCTAAGGTTCCCTGGAGAAATATTTTAGCTTTAAAAAACCTATTATCTTGACCACATCTAAAATTCATGACTGAAAGTTATATATGGATCGCCTTTCCAATGACTTCAAGGTCTTCCTGTTTTTTTGTTTTTTTTGTTTGTTTGTTTGTTTTTTGATTGGTTGGTCTTCCTCACATGTCTACAATTATTCTTGATTTAGTAGCTATTGTATATGCAAATTATCCATTCTCTGAGTCCTATTATTTTATTTCAGGGAAGACTTTGTTGGTCTGGCATTTTATCAGAATAGGTTCAGATTAACATCAAAGGACTTGAGGCTACATTTCAGCGTTGAGGAGAGTGATCCTGTTTGTCTTTCCTTTTTTGGTAACATCCTTCAGAAGTGTCGGATAAAGGTCTGGGTTGTGTTCCAGGTGTCTTCTTTTCTATTAGGCATTTAGCTCTAATTTTTGTCTTCTTAACACTGTTACTGCTACTGATTTGCTTAGCTTTTCATCCTCTACTGCTTTAACCCTGGCTTCCTGACCATTTACTATATGCAACCTAAGGATTAGGAAGGAAATACCTCCAGAAAAAAGTGCAGAATTCATGGAATTCATGCTGATTTCCTTATAGTCTTGTTTTCTCTGCAATTTCATCCCTTCAGTTGTAAATTATCATTATGACTTGTAGCACTAATTTGTAGTTCTCAATTTCATTTTTTGCTTACCCACCCTCTTCAAGCTTCCAAGAGGGCTGAGCTACTGATCAGCCTGCATATGTTACATATGTACAAATACCTGGGGTTGAAACTCTGAAGAATTTGGAGCTTACCTTAATGTGTTTTACTATCTCAACAGCTTAGCCCTTCAAATCCTGTCTGCCTAAGTTGCTTTTTAAAATCCTCCTAACAACTTTAAAAAATAACTTTAAAACAACTTTATATATAGCTTTTATAGTTGTTCTCAACAATATAAGTTGTGTCTTACAAGCTACTCTATAACAGCTGGAAGGACAAGACAAAAAAAAAAAAAAAATGAAAGCATCTACTCATGTCTTGTTTTCTGGGGCCTGCCAGAAGGTATAGTTAAAATGTGACTGAGAAGGAAATTATCTTGTTATATTGTATTCAAAACAAAGGAGGCAGGAAATTCATATTTTTTTCAGTAAATATTACCAAGGGACTACTACAGTGCTCGGAGGTTGGATACTCTTCTAAATGCTGGAGATACGGAAGTGAACAACAGTCAACAATCCCTGCTACATGGAACTTATGCTCTAGTGAACTAGGACAGTCACAGCAGGCATAGAATGAGACAAATTTTTAGTGACTTTTCAGAGGAATCATGTGCAATGATTATAAATTTGTGGTGTGAGGCTATATGTTACCTACAGGGATATTTGAGAAATACCAATGAGCATTGGGCCATGTGCTTTCTTGGGTATCTGCCACAGCTGTTACACAACTTCTAGAATCATGACATTTAATTTCTAAACTTTGCTTACTAGCTCAAGTACAGAATATACTCTTTGGATTTTGGTTCTTGGGGTCACTGTATTCACATTAGGAGTTTTCTACTATTGGATTGAATCCATACTTCATCCTGCCTTGAACACTACTTTCATGATCTGGACTAATTTCTGATGATCCAATTCTATTCTCTAAGGACTGAAACTTGGTTCCACTAGCAGCGGAGCTAACTTCTGTGTAATCTGTGATACAGAGAGTTTCTTAATCTGAGGTCCCTGAGTCCTTGAGTGTCCACTGTACATACTTTATGCAGTCATTAGCTCCATGGAGTATAAAAACAATATCCATGTTTAGATGTACACGCTAGAATATTTACTTTCTGGGGGTTAAGGCCTTGTATTGTGCATAATCTAGTAATCAAATTTGTTTATGACAGCAACCTCGGAGTTCTTTTGTACATCTCCCTCATCCAAATCTAACCAATAACTAACCATTTTGAATTCTAAATTCTGAGTAGCTCTCAGGTCTATTCACTTTACAACATCTCTGGTGCATCCAAATCTAAGCCACCATTATTGCACCCAAAGATATACTGAGCTTCTTGACTTCACTCCTCAATGAGTCATCAGAGTATTTTTAATATAAAATATTTATGTTGCTCTTTTCTCTCCTTGACAGTTTTTTAGTAAATTCTCATGCCACTTTTTAAAATGCATTTAGAATAATGTAAACTTAAAATAATGTTAAATCCTTAGCATCACCCCGCAGTCCATCTAGTGAGACCGTAAAACTCTTTGGCTAAGCAAGCTGCCTCTGGAGTCACTTCAAATTCTAGCTCTCCTGCTTACTATGTAATTTTGGGCAAGTTATTTAATTCTCCTTGCCAAGTTTCTTCCTCTATACAGCGGGGATAAAATGTATCCACACAACAAAAATATTATGAAAATTAAGTGATTTTGAATAATAGTAGATTTAGAACACTACCTAGCAATTAATAAATATCTTAACAGGTATTACGTTCTGCATGATAACTTCATGTTTTCATCTCTATATTTACCAAATACAATCCCAATCCTCTGCCTGCCAATTGAGATTTAACGCCAATCTGCCTAGGCTTTTTACAGCTCTGTGGATACCTAGAGGTCATTATTCCTTAAGCTCTTCACATCTACTACTTCTGCTTTCACGTCCAGGTTTAGCTTTCTGTTTGATTTCAGTACAAGTTTAGGTCTTCTTATATATTGTTTTCATCATGCTTCATTAAAGAAATGTGATCATAATGATTTTAAATAATTACAGACAAAAAAATAAATAAATAAATTTTAAAAATTAAAAAAATAAATAATTACAGACATACTTTGTGTCTTACTTTATTGCACTTCATAGATATTGCATATTTTAAAAATTGAAGGTTTGTAGCAACACTGTGTTGAACAAGTTTATCAGTATTTTCCTAACAGTATTTGGTCATTTTTCTGTTTCTGTGGCACATTTTGGATAATATTTCAAACTCATAATATTTTAAGCTTTTTCATTATTATTATATGTATATTTCAATATTTCAAAATTTTAATTATTATATTTGTTACTGTGATCTGTGATCAGTGGTTATGACTCACTGAAAGCTCAGATGATTATCAATGTTTTTTAGCAATAAAATATTTTTAAATTAAGGTATGCACATTGTTTTTTTAATATATAATTGCAGACTTAACGAGACTACAGTATTGTAAACATAATTTTTATATGCACTGGGGAACCAAAAAATTAATTTGACTTGGTTTATTGAGATATTTGCTTTATTATGGTAGTCTGGAATCAAACCTGCAGTATCTCTAAGATTTGCCTGCATTGTCGATCTGACTGCAATGTAGGTTGAATATCTCATACTGGGCTTTAAACAGATTTTCTTGATCTCTCTGTCACCAGCACATATAAATAAAGTACAACACATATAAGCTACCCAATATTTTTTATTGAAATATTATGATAAAAGAATAAAAGGAATCCTAAACCCCCCAAAGTGATAAAAATCCACTTTATAGGAAGAAGCAGATCGACACAATAGAGTCGATAATTACGCACTTGGAGGGATTGAGCTCAAAGATCTGGTGGGACAACTGTGGATTGCTCAGAAGAGATAAGATTTTTCTTTTTTATGTAAAGACAACTTTAACAGTACTAGAAATAGAAAACTGAATAGCTGGGAATAATACACCGAGGCAAATCTAGCTAAAATAAATATCAAGCTCAGCTTTCTCAAGTATGAACTGTACCTAATATGGGTATGTTGTTTAACATGACTAAGAGACTAATTTTTTTTTTTTTTCCTCCTGGGATCTTTTTGGGAATCCTTTATGTAGTCAGTTTTTTCTTGTCTGTTTCCCTTTCTACCTGCCAGCACCCCACAAAGATATTTTTGACCACGTTAAGCCAATCTCTTTTCCCACAAAGAGGCTTGAACCATAAGAAACCACAAATAGGCATGTATGTCTTTGAGGCTGAAGGTTTGCCAAAGAGAGTGCTCATGCCAAATCAAACTTGAAACTCTAATGCTTTCACACTTAAAACATTACAGTTTCATGGCAATGTAATGTCCAAGAAAACCACAGCATTAAAAATTTTTTTCAGCACTTCACGATGTTAAAGGATAAATAAATGAAACATAGCATTTTGATTAAACTGAAACCAAATAAAATAAATGTACAGTTTTTCATCTTTTTTTTTTTTAATTTAGGGAAGTTTAAATGTTTTAAGCCTAAGTAAAACTGAGATATAAGGTAGGATACAGGATTCATTTTAATATGACAAATGCTAAAGTTACGTATGTCTAAGAATTATTATAAAGGCTCTTTGAAGGGAACATGATTTTAAAGTTAAAAACAAACATTAGCTTTGTGAAGTCAAAGTATACGACATAATTAAATTTTCTGCAATCTCTGCTTAATGATAAACAAGGATTTCCCCAATTTTATAGATATTTGCAGAGTTTATAGGTCTTCCTTCTTCTCCAATAAACAGATTTAAAAATAGAGAGATGTTCTTTTTGATTGTTGTGTTTCTTTTACCAGTAAGTTTATTATAAAAATATGTTATCAGAGTGTATCTTAAAAAAATTATTAAGTGCTTATTCACTGCCAGGTAATGTTCTAAGCACTTCACTTGCATTAACTCATTTCTCCTTCAGATCAATACTCCACAAGTTAAGTAATTATCAAACCTATTATATAGATGACAAAAGCACAGAGACACTGAATAAATTTTCAAAGCTTACCCAGCTTTCAAATGGAAAATTAAGATTTAAATGTTGACAAGCTTGAATGTGTGTGCTTGATCATAAATAGGCCACCAAGAATTTCTTACCATCTGTTTCCCTCTTAGTCTAAACCAATCTGGCTTTCGTTAGAGTGAAACACTCTTTGCTAGGGTCACCAAGTTCCTTCCTAATTGCCAAATCTCTTGGATATCTTTCTGAGCTTAACTTGTTTCACTTCTTTGCCATAATTAACATTACTGTCCACTTTTCCTCTCTTGTTTAGCTTCCACAAAATGCTCTCTACTTCTTTCTTTCTGTGTTGGCTTTTTTTTTTTTTTTCTGTTTCTTTCACATATTCTTCTACCTCTTTCAACATCTTAGTTTTATTTTGCTTTTTTGTTGCTGTTGCTATTTGTTTTGTTTTTAATTCAGCCTTTAGTTTCCTTCACAGATTTCCTTACTTAAATTTTATCTAAAAGTTGATTCATAAGCATAAACATTTTCTGAAAACCTACATCTGGATATCCTATATAGGCAACTAAAGTTCAATCTGGTGAAGGAGTTTAAAACATATCAGCCCCCAATATGCTACTCTGGTATATTGATTATAATGAGTTAAAGGTATTTGGAAAATAACAGATGCAAGAAGGACACTCTGAACTTTCTTCTTTTTCTTAAAAGCAGATGAAATTCCCATGCAAAACATGTCCTTCCTATACCAGAAGGAAAGTAACATTCTTTTCACCAAGGATGGGACACCGAGACCAAGATAAATCTATACAAACCAATTTTATTTAAAACAATTTAAACCAAAAATTTAAATCAATTTTTTAAACTAACCTTTATCTTTCATCTTTCTAGTCACTTCTCCATCCAGTTAACTACCCTAGCCTAAGCCTCTTTGCCTTATTATAGTTTCAAAATTTACTACTATTTGTTCCATTCAGTATAAGCAATCAACTCTAACTGCTTCTTTGAATCTTTATATTTTGATGAATTTTCTCAAGTATATGGGAAATATATAATATTATAAATGGGAAAAATATAATAATTATAGTAATAATTAAAACATTTATAGTTTTCTCCTGCAAATCTGTCTTATGTGTAATTCTTAAAACCTAAGAGAATAGAGGAAAAAGAATTCCTCCTCTACACTAGCTAAAATTAATTACCCATTTTTAACCTCTTGAAACTGGCTCTTTTCCCCTTAATTCTTGTCTTAGTATATAACACCTCCATCACCAGAAAGTCAAATTTGATTCCTCCTTCTCATTTATTCTTCATCCTGAATCAGTCATCCCTTCATACCATGCCATTGTCACTTCCTTTATTTTGGACTTAGAATTTCTTACCAAGATTAGTTCTTATCAGTCTTCAAGTTCTTTCTCACCATTTCCCTCATCCTACCACATATAAAGTGATCATTACAAAATGAGAATACGGTCTTTTTACTCTTCAGTTTAAATTATTATTTTTTTTAATTCTTTTTTTTTTAATTTTTATTTATTTATGATAGAGAGAGAGAGAGAGAGAGGCAGAGACACAGGCAGAGGGAGAAGCAGGCTCCATGCACCGGGAGCCCGACGTGGGATTCGATCCCGAATCTCCAGGATCGTGCCCTGGGCCAAAGGCAGGCGCCAAACCGCTGCACCACCCAGGGATCCCAGTTTAAATTATTGAATGCTTCTGCCTCATATCCAAATTTCTCTAGGTTAATACTTCTAAACTCCTCTAGGTTAATACCGCTAAACTGGAATTCAACAAATTATCACCCTTCCCCATCTTCCAAACTCATGTCTCTTTCCTTCCTGTATGTTACCTATGAATATTTCACATATAGCCAATCTTCAGTGTTCACAGATTCCATATTTGATAATCCATCTACTCATTAAAATTTATTTGTAACCCCTAAACCAGTTCTTACTGATCTTTTATTATCATTCACAGATGTGCACAGAGTGGCAAAAAAGTTGAGTTGCCTAATGTACGAGTGCCCAGTGAAGGTCAAAGAAGGTGATGCTCTGCCTTGTTTCAGCTCTGTTATTCTAAACAAATGTTCTCTTCATGTCCTCTTAGTGTCACTTTTTTCATATTTCTGTGCTTTTTTTTGTTGGTGATTTTGCTGTTTACAGTGGACCTCAATCACGGTGATAAAGTGCTGTATAGATTGTTCCTAAGTGCAAGCAGGCTATGATGTGCCTTATGGAGAAAATGTTTCTGTTAGATAAGCTTCATTCAGAAATAAGTGATTCTGCTGTTTGCTGTGAGTTCAAGGTTAATGAATCAACAATATTTATTAAATGAGGTGTTTAAACAGAAATACACATAAAACAAGGTTACATAATTTAAAATTAGAGTCATTATTACTTTACAATGTATTATAGATAAAACAAATAAGAAATTGTGTTAATGTTATGCATTGAAATTTCAGCATAAAAGAAAATAGATATAAAATCAACTAAATTAAGAAAAATCTCCATACTTTTAAAGTTGATTTGGAAATATCAGAAATATTTAATTTATTTTTATGTTTCTGAAATGTATTCTCAAGCTCTGTTCATTTAAAAGGCTTAGAAAAATAACAACTTAGCCTAAAGCAAAGACAATTCAGTAGTAGTCACCACCTCTAACATCCAGATTTGCGTTTTAAATATGATTTCCCACTACAAAACAAAATAAAATAAAACAAACAAACTTAAAACAAGACAGGACTCCTTGAAGACATGGTTAATTCCAAGTCTGGGGCAAGAAAAGACAAGATGGTTCTGGAACATCTTGTGTCAGAAACAAAGGCAACTTTCAAATGTCACTAGAGTCCAATTAAAATTAAAACTCCAACAACGATGAAACCAACTAACTAAACAAATCTAGGAAACCACTTAAAAGTGCTCCCACTGGACTCAAATATAAGACAGCTATAGCATCAAAGAAAATAATCACTTGAATGATTGAAACCACAAGTTATGTTAAAGTCCATGAGTATCTTAAAAAAAAAAAAACTTATTGGTTATCTTTACTTTGGAGTTTTGCTAAGACACAAACTCTCAAACTCTTTATTCTAAAACAGGGCCTGGCAAACTTTTGTAAAAAACAAAACAAAACAAAGCAAAACCCCAAAACCCAAACACTTATAGTTAATTCTTAAGGGCCCAAGGTCCACATCTAGTCTCCTTCTTCCTCTTCCCTTTTTCCCTCCCCTTCTCCCTTCTACTCCCTTAATAAATCTACGTTTAGTCTTGGTTGCTCATTCTTCTTTGTTCTTATTAATTCCCACTAAAAATATAAAGATCAAGGTGCCTGGGTGGCTCAGTCAGTTAAGTGTCTGCCTTCAGATCAGGTCATGATCCCATTGTCCTGGGATCAAGCCTTATATCAGGAATCTGCTTCTCCCTCCCTTGCTTTTGCACTCCCTTGCACACGCTCACACTTTCTCTCTCCCCCTCTCAAATAAATAAATGAAATCTTAAAAAAAAAAAAGATCAAGTTTTGCTTATCAGTCATACAAAAAGAGGCCTAAGCCATATGTGGTCCATGGGGCTTAGTTAGCCAACACCACTTCTAAAATAGTGTAAGTCAAGGTAAATAGACATCCTTTCTCTTTTGTTTTTGACGAATCACAAACGAGAGAGGAGAAGTTACATCCAACACCATAGAAATACAAACAATTATAAGAGAATATTCTGAAAAAGTACATGTGAAGAAATTAGACAACCTGGAAGAAATGGAAAAATTCCTAGATACTTATCAACTACCAACACTGAAGAAGGAAGGAATAGAAGACTTGAACAGACCAATAACCAGCAAAAAACCAGAATCAATTATCAAAAAACTCCCAAGAAACAAAAATCCAGGAACAGATGGCTTCACAGATGAATTCTACCAAACATTAGAGTTTGGTATTCTACCAAATATTAGAGTTAATACCTATTCTCAAACTATTCCAAAAAAATAGAAAAGGAATGAAAACTTTCAAGTTCATTCTATAAGGGCAGCATTACCCTGATACCAAAATCAGATAAAGACTCCACTAAAAGAGCTACAGGCCAATATCCCTGATGAACACAGATGCAAAGATTCTAAATCAAATACTAGCAAACCAAATCCAACAATACATTAAAAGGAATCATTCACTGTGATCAAATAAGATTTATTCCTGGTTTGCAAGGGTGGCTCAGTAGTCCCAAATTGATCAACATGACACACTACATTAATAAAAGAAAAGATAAGAATCATATTATCCTTTCAACAGATACAGAAAAAGCATTTGACAAAATATGACATCCATTCATGATAAAGAGCCTCGATTTTAAAGGGTTTAAAGGGAACATATCTCAATATAATAAAGGTCATCTATGGAAAACCCACAGCTAATATCATCCTCAATGAGAAAAAACTAAGAGCTTTCCCTATATGGTCAGGAACAAGAAAGGGATGTCCATTCTCACCACTGTTATTTAACATTGTACTGGAAGTCCTAGCCCCACCAATCAGACACCAAAAAGAAACCAAAGGCATCTAAACCAGCAAGGAAGAAGTCAAACTTACACTCTTTGCAAATGACATGATACTCTCTATAGAAAATCCTAAAGACTTGAACAAAAAATGCTAGAACTGATACATGAACTCAATAAAATCACAGGATAAGAAAACTAAAGTATCGAAACGTGTTGCATTTCTATACCCCCAAAATGAAGTTATTAAGGAATCAATCCCATTTACAATTGCACCAAAACCAATGAGATGCCAAGGAGTAAAACCTAACCAAAGAGATGAAAGACCTGTACTCTCAAAGAAATTGAGATGACACAAGAAATGGAAAAAACATTTTATGCTCACAGATTTAAAGAACAAATATTGTTAAAATGTCTATACTACCCAAAGAGATTTATAGAGGTAATGCATTCCCTATCAAAATACTGACAACATTTATCACAGAGCTAGAACAAATGATCCTAAAATTTATATGGAACCACAAAAGACTGAAATACCAAAGCAATCTTGAAGAAGAAAAACAAAGTTGGAGGCATCACAATTCTGGACTTCAAGCTATATCACATAGTAGTAGTAATAAGAAGAATAGTAGTAATCAAAGGGCACCTGGCTGACTCAGTCAGAAGGGCACATGACTCAATCTTCAAATTGTGAGTATGAGCCCCATGTTGGGTATAGAGATTACTTAAGCAAATAAATAAAACATTAAAAAAAATCACTATGGAACTGGTATAAAAATAGACACATAGATCAATAGAACAGAATAGAAAACCCAGAAATAAACCCACAACTATATGTTCAATTAATCTTTGACAAGACAGGAAAGAATATCCAGTGGGAAAAAGACAATCTCTTCAAAAAATGGTGTTGGGAAAACTGGACAGCTACATGTAAATGAATGAAACTGGATCCCTTTCTAATACCATGCATAAAAATAAATTCAAAATCGACTAAAGACCTAAATGTGAGACTTGAAACCATAAAAATTCTAGAGGAGAACACAGGCAGCAACCTCTTTGACATCGATCATGGCAATTTCTTTCTAGATATGTCCCTGGAGGCAAGGGAAACAAACAACAACAAAAAAACTATTGGAACTTCATCAAGATAAAAAGCTTCCGCACAGTGAAAGAAACAATCAACAAAGTAAAAAAGGCAACCTACAGAATGGGAGAAGATATTTGCCAATGACATATCTGATAAACAGTTAGTATCCAAAACATATAAAGAACTTCTAAAACTCAACACCCAAAAGCCAAATGATCCAACTTAAAAATGGGCAGAAAAGAGGCACCTGGGTGGTTCAGTCAGTTAAGCATCTACATTTGGTGCGAGTCATGATCCTGGGGTCCTGGGACCGACACTCACACGGGCTCCCTGCTCAATGGGGAGACTACTTCTTCCTCTCCCTCTGCCTCTCCCACTGCTCATGCTCTTTCTCCTTCCCTGTCTCTGTCTATGTCAAATACATAAGTAAAAATCTTTTTAAAAAATGGGCAAAAGGCACGCCTGGGTGGCTCAGTGGTTGAGTGCCTGCCTTTGGCCCAGGGCGTGATCCTGGAGTCCCGGGATCCAGTCCCACATCAGGCTCCCTGCATGGAGCCCGTTTCTCCCTCTGCCTGTGTCTCTGCTTCTCTGTATCTCCCACGAATCAATAAAATCTTTTTAAAAAATGGGCAGAAGACATGAGTAGACATTTTTCCAAAGAAAACATCCAGATTGCCAACAGACACATGAAAAGATGCTCAACATCATTGATCAGCAAAGAATTACAAATCAAAACTACAACGAGATATTACCTTACACCTGTCAGAATGGCTGACTTCAACAATCCAAGAAACAGCTATTGGCAAGGATGTGGGGAAAGTGAAACCCTCTTACACTGTTGGTGGGAATGCAAACTGGTGCAGCCACTCTAGAAAATAGTATGGAGGTTCCTAAAAAGTTAAAAATGAAACTTCCCTAGGATCCAGCAATTGCACTACTATATATTTACCCAAAGAATAAGAAAATATGGGGGGGGGGGGGCTCCTCAGTGGCTCGTTTAGTTAAGCACATGACTCTTGAATTCAGGGTTGTAAGTTTGAGCCCTACATTGGATACAGAGATTACTTAAAAATAAAATCTTTTTAAAAAGAATACAGCAATAAGGTAAATATGACAAATTTTCTCTAGATTTCTTGTGGAAACTATTTTATAGTAACCATATAGTGGATGAAGGATGAATTCAGAAATAATGATAGATTTCTTTAAAATTTATTTTTATTGGAGTTCGATTTGCCAACATATAGTATGACACCCAGTGCTCATCCCATCCAGTGCTCTCTTAATGATAGAATTTTAAATAGTCCTCATTTACATACCCTAAAGAAATAATGGATTGATGATTATTATACTGCAATCATTAACTAAAAGGTTAATGGGGAATTCTGTAAAAAGATAGATTAAGTTAGTGTTGTTTTACTTCAGAGGTTTCCAAACTTTATCACATATTGTTATCACCTGCAGAATTTTAAAAATTACTGATGTCTGACTACTACTCCGCCTGGAAATTCAGATTTAATTGGTAAATCTTGCACCAGGGTCTCATATAGTTTCACAACTCCTCCATCAGTGCTAAGTTCATTAAAATTGGAACGACCTGATTATTATATGACTCCTGATGAGATGTAACAGGAAATACACAGCGTTGCCATAATACATAGCATTGCCACCTATGCATTAAAAAAAAGATATTCCAAGAAATGTACTATCTTTATATAATTGTCCATTTCATATTCCACCATTCCAAATAAGCTTCATTAAAAATCACAGGCCTTGGGCAGCCCAGGTGGCTCATCAGTTTAGCACCACCTTCAGCCCAGGATGTGATCCTGGAGACCCGGGTTCGAGTCCCCAGTCGGGCTCCATGCATGGAGCCTGCTTCTCCCTCTGCCTGTGTCTCTACCTCTCTCTCTGTGCCTCCATGAATAAATAAAATCTTAAAAAAAAAATCAGAGGCCTAAAAATGCTATCTAAAAGCAATATTCATTATAAGCTAAGAATATTTTTCTATTCTATTCACACATTTTACACAAATTTTAAGAGGACACCAAATCTATAATTCAATAAAACCAAATATTTCTAATTTCATTCTATGTTGCTCACACGTAAAATTTTCTTGTAATAAAACTGTCTGATATATTTAAATTGCTCTATCTGAATAACATTTTTGATTGATAAAGTATTTTCTTTTATAAGAAACTCTCTACATATGCCTAATTCCTCTCAAACTAGATATTATTTTAGCTTCAACTATACTTAAACACTATCTGCATCAAAAAAATTCACTTTGAATTTAAAGGCAAATTTATAATTTTGTATCTATAAAATAATTCCTATATAAGAATATCTTGGGGTAGCCCCGGTGACTCAGTGGTTTAGCGCCACCTTCAGCCCAGGGCCTGAGCCTTAGAGACCCGGGATCGAGTCCCACATCCGGCTTCCTGCGTGGAGCCTGCTTCTCCCTCTGCCTCTCTCTCTCTCTCTGTGTCTCTCACGAATAAATAAACAAAATCTTAAAAAGAAAAAAAGAATATCTTATTCATGGGACACCTGGATGGCTCAGTGGTTGAGCATCTGCCTTCCACTCAGGGCATGATCCTAGAGTCCCGGGATCAGGCTCTCTGCATGGGACCTACTTCTCCCTCTGCCTGTGGCTCTGCCTCTCTTTCTGTGTCTCTCATGAATAAATAAATAAAATCTTTTTTTTTAAAGAATATCTTATTCATCATTTAATTATTATCTGTTGAGACTTGATCTTTCCAAATAAAGTATTACATAATGAAATGTTCACTTATGTTGCTCTTTCACTACCAGTTGTTTCCTGATTTTGAAAATAAACTTGTTATTTTTCTTTAATAAGTTGTAGGAAACTATTGCGATGTTGCCTTTTTAAAGTAATCTTAATTTGCGTTGTCTTTTAATAATTTTAATGGCTAAATTAAAAATCTTTTTTTAAATTGAATATCTTTGACAAAATGTTTGGCTATTCACACATGAAGTAATAGTTTCATATGTATATTTGGGAGGGAACAGAAAAAAATAATTTGAGATAAATAGGACAGAGGTATGGGCTGGGAAAGATACATTTCAAATTGTATAGTATGGGCTATTTTCATTCATTTTACTAGTAACTGAGGGGACCCTTTTAATCAATCTCATTCAGGAGTACTTTGAGTATTTCCTCCCTTACATTGTCTCTGCACTGTTTAAATTTCTTGATCTACCTTCCATCTTTTCTAAATTTTCTCAGATATCTTTCATGTCTTTTTCTGTCTGATTTATGTGTGGGAAGATTAATAGATTTTATCTTGCATATCACCTGCTTGATTCATTTTATTATATAATTATTATGTATTCTTATTTTAATTTCAATCATACTTTTAATTTCGAGTAATATTTCTGGTTATTTAATGCACGTTTTACAGTAGACTGTTTTTGTTTAAGGGATATAATATGACTATAGATTAGGAGCTTGAGTTGTCAAATAAATGTATACATATATAAACATAAGATAAAAGTAAAATATTAATAATATATATACACATATAGTGATTTATAAGCATTACATATATACACATATATATGTGTGTATATATATATATATTTCCCTTTCTAAAGTCTGATGATTAACCTAAAGTCTGCTCAAAGATTTGAAGTTCATGACTCCCAGCTTGAAGCTTCTTAAGAGCTCTGTTGCTCTTAGATTAGATTTTGAGCTGCCATTTTCCTTCTTCCATTTCTCCTGTTATTCAATTCCATTAATTTTACATCTTCCAGCATTTTCTCATAATTTCTATATTGCTTAGGGTTCTCTTTTCCATTTTCTAACACTTCTATAGTTCCTTTCATTTGTGTGTGTGTTTATATACAAAGTGACTATATATAATCATATGTACATTATATATGTCATGAAGTTATCCTTTGGATGGATGGAGTATGCTGAATTTGATATTAGAATCAAAAGTCATAGCAAAATATATGTAATAGAGAAATTAAATATCCATGAAATCCTGATTTCTTTACCTTCTTATGTTTTGCTAATTTCCTGTCATAATTTTCATTGCTTTCTTCAAGCCCTCCGCTCAAGCCTACTCTCTTTAACTTCTAGGGTCTCTCATGTTTTTCTTTAAGGAAATGAGATGCATGATCACAAACAAATCAGCTTTACTCCCATTCCACAGGCCAATTTATCTAAATTGCCCTTATGTAATATTTCTCTGTCTAGCCTCAGAACTTAAGAGACCTTTCCCATGGAGGCCAATTTCTGCTAATAAATTCTTGATTCTACTCTCCTTCATCTCAGGGCATGTGAACCACTGCTCATCTGCTCTTTTCTCTCTCATTGTTCAACCTCTTCCTATTTTGAGTAACTTGTTTCTCCTCTTCTAAGTATTGCTTCCCCTCCCCCTCCCTGCTTTTGTCTTATCCTCTCCCCCCCACCCTTTATTAAAAAAAATATTTATTTATTCATGGGAGAAAGAGAGAGAGAGAGAGAGAGAAAGGCAGAGACACACACAGAGAGAAAGGTAGAGGGAGAAGCAGGCTCCATGTAGGGAGCCCGATGTGGGACTTGATCCTGGGACAGCAGGATCACTCCCTGAGCCAAAGGTAGGTACTCAATCACTGAGGCACCTAGGCCTCCTCTTCTCTCCATTTTTAGAGAAATTCTTTCTAGACAGAGCCAATAATCACCCTTTCTATCTACCATTCAAACTATTTTCACAAAGGAATTTAACCAATGTCCTCCATGATGTCAAATTCAATGGCTGAATTCTTATTCCTTAGCTTTTTGACAATCTTTCTTCTGATTCTTTTTACATGCTTTTTAAAAAAATGCTTTTAAATCATATATTCCCATTTTTCATTGTGGTAGGGATGGCATTTTATTCATCTTTCTTTCCTTAGATGACTACTTCAACAGTGAGGTAGGTAATGTGCCCTTAATAAAGGTTTACATTATGAACTGAATATCAAGAAAACAAAAATATGTATTATATACTACCTTAGGAAAAATACATAATCGAAGTATTCAAGCTTAAGTGAAAATAAATCTTTATTAATTGCTCTTTGATTATAGATTTTTAATAATAATAAAGTTGACCCCTTAACACATGAGTTTGATCTATACAGGTCCATTTATACAGAGATTTTTTTTCAATAAGTGTTTTGGAATTTTTGGAGATTTACAATGATTTGAAAAAATTTGCAGAGGAACCATGGGGCCTAGAAATATCAACAATGACAAAAGAAAAAAATGTATGTCATGAATGCATAAAATATGTGCAGGTACTAATCTATTTTATCTTTTGCTACCATAAAATATACATAAATCTCTTATGAAAAGTTAAAATTTATCAAAGTTTACACACACACAGAGTGTACTTGGTGCCATTTGCCACACAGAGAAATAGAAATAAACATAAAGGTGTTAAGTCTACATTTTTATGCAGTTAGAATTTAATAATTCATCTTTATGTCATGCACTTCTGTGTGCATGTGTGTTTGTGTGTGTGTGTGTGTGTGAGAGAGAGAGAGAGAGAGAGAGAAGAGAAAGAGAGAGAGAGAGAGAGAGAGTCAGTACCAGGATTTAAGGCAAGAAGGGATAAGCTAACTCTACTGTTTTATTCAAATGCAATTGGGTTTATGATCACTTCCCTTATCTGTAAAGCTGCTAACCCCTGAGCTTTGAAGGGAAAAGATAAACATCAGCTCTCAGTCTTTTGGTTGTACAAGAAGAAGACCTGGACAATGAGAATATTTTCCCCAGAGTAGTTCCACTGATGTTTTGTCATTGAAGTTAGGAAATTCCTTGCCAGTAAGGGACTGACTTTTTTTTTATAATAAATTTATTTTTATTGGTGTTCAATTTACCAACATACAGAATAACACCCAGTGCTCATCCCGTCAAGTGCCCCCCTCAGTGCCCGTCACCCATTCACCCCCAACCCCCCGCCCTCCTCCCCTTCCACCACCCCTAGTTCGTTTCCCAGAGTTAGGAGTCTTTATGTTCTGTCTCCCTTTCTGATATTTCCCACACATTTCTTCTCCCTTCCCTTATATTCCCTTTCACTATTATTTATATTCCCCAAATGAATGAGAACATATAATGTTTGTCCTTCTCCAAATGACTTACTTCACTCAACATAGTACCCTCCAGTTCCATCCACGTTGAAGCAAATGATCGGTATTTGTTGTTTCTAATGGCTGAGGAATATTCCATTGTATACATAAACCACATCTTCTTTATCCATTCATCTTTCGATGGACACCGAGGCTCCTTCCACAGTTTGGCTATTGTGGACATTGCTGCTATAAACATTGGGGTGCAGGTGTAAGGGACTGACTTTTAAGGTTCTTTTGATATTGGACAATACCTCTGGTCACCCAAAACCTGATGAATTCAACACCAAAGTTTCTGGGATGGTCTACTTGCCCTCAAACACAATGACTCTAATTTAGCCTCTACATCAGGGGGTAATAAAGACATTTAAGACTAATTATACACAATACTCTATGGAAAAAAATTGTCAACACTTTGGAAGAGAATCCAATGAAAATCTGGAAGGATGATATCATTAAAGATGCCATCATTGTTACAGAAAATTCTGTGAAAGCTATTAAGCCTGAAACAAAAGCCTGTTGTTTCCTTTAGGAAAACAACAACAACAACAAAAACCCCAAACCGTGTCCAGATGTTATGTATGACTTCGTGAAATTTATAGACAGAGTCAATCAAGGAAATCATGAAAGAGATTGTGAATATGACAAAAAAGGTGGGTGGTGAAGAGTTTCAAGATATGGATCTTGGAGAAACTGGAGAGCTAACTGACACCATACCAGAGGAATTAACTGATGACTTGATGGGGATGAGTGCTCTCATACCAGTGCCAGATGATGAGAAAGAAGTCATAGAAGAAGCAGTGCCAGAAAACAAATGGACATTAGACAATCTGGCAGAAGGGTTCTGATTATTCAAGACTGCTTTTTATTTCTTTTATGACATAGCCTCTTCTATGATATGGGCACTGAAAACTAAAGCAGATGGTGGAATAAGGATTGGTACCATAAAGAAACATTGTTAGATACACTAAAAAGAAAAAAAAAAGACTTTTATGATGATGCTTTTCCACTTAGTGAGCAGTAAATAATCATCATGCTGTACAGTTAATAAACTTGTTGTCTATGTGTGTCTTTGTATGAAAATCTAATAACTGTAAGGCAAGAACTGTATGCGATGTTTCTGTCATCATCATCATCATCATCATCATTATCATCTTTATCACCTCAGTATTCATAGCATAGAAATTGTGTGCAAGACATTTGGAAATGGTGGCCTATACTTATACAGACATAAAGTGAGTGATAGTTAATGTAAAATCAATAATTTATTGGTTTACTTACTGTTTTATAAGTTTGCTTTCAGAGAATTATATTATTGTACAGTATGCATTTCTCTTAATAGGAAAAGCTTTCCTAATATTTGGAGAAACTGCTCATTAGCATTACATCACAGCTATATATGTTTTTAATGTAATATTGTTTCCAATACTCTATTATCAGTGACCGTAATGGTGTATGCCACAAAAATTTTAAAACAATTCACTCGTTATTATATAGGCAAGGCTACCTGAAGCAGTCGTAAAGATTACACTGGGCTACCAGCAATCATACTGCTTTTTCTTCATTATCAATGCATGAATTGTTATACCTGCGCATAAAGATTAACTCTTTCACACTATCTTTTCATTTTTGATGCTAATTTCAGTAATATGTGTAATATCTACAGTATTTTGCATCATATAACACAATACGGTTGTAGATACTGACTGACAGATGATCTATCTTGTAAATAGGGATGTAAACTTACCACACTAATAAATACAGTACAACGTTGTAAATGTATTTTCTCTTATGATGTTCTTAGTTACTTTCTTTTCTCTCACTTTATTGTAAGAATACAGTACATAATCCATATAACCAACAAAATATGTATAAATCAATTGTTTATGTTATGGATAAGGCTTCCTTCCAGTCAACAGTAGACTATTAGAGGTTAAGTTTTGGGGGAAGTCAAAAATTATACATGGATTTTTCAACTTCATGGGTGATTGGCACCCAAACCTCAGTGTTGTTCAAAGGTCAATTGCATGTCATTTCTCGTGTGGGTTATGATATTGTAATATTCAAAGTAAAGCAAGAGGCGCCTGACTCAGTTGGTAGAGCACGTGTCTCTTGATCTCAGGGTTGTAAGTTTGAGCCCCATGTTGGATATAGAGATTACTTAAAAAGATTACTTAAAAAGAATTTTCTTTTAGGATTTATATATTTATTTTAGAGATAGAGAGAAAACATGAACAGGAAGGGCAGAGGGAGAGGAAGAGAGAATCTCAAGTAGATTCAATGCTGCACATGGAGCTCAACATGGGGCTTGATATTACTTTGATAGAAAGCATTTGGTTTCAGGGTTTATCTAGAACATAGATATTATCTCAGATGGTCTAGTCAACTTTTCTATTGATGTTCTATGATATGTATCTGGAGTTTTCTTTTATACATATATTTAAAATAAAGTAGTTAGGTATCTAATAAATGGCTACTTCAACTAAGGTATTTTAAAAATCTGTAATCTGTGACTTCCCACAAGGTTAAACACTATAATTCTCCAATTGAAATGTTATATATTGAAATCCATAAATCCCTCTTTTATTTGCAGTATTCTATTTGCGGATCTCTACATAATCTGCACTATATCTTCTCAGGGTGACCCTATGGCCTGACAGACACCAGAGACCTTTAGACCATCTCTTTGCTAGACTGACATGTATATTAGGAGACACATTCTTTAATCTATAACTGTACAATATATCATATTTCCATTTGTCTTGTGCATCACTATATTTTATTGATGCTTCCTGATGTGTTCAAATAAGTTATGCTCTCATGCCAAAAATGATTGTACTGTCTCTGTTTTTATTGGTTTACCACTTTCCCTAGGGAACTGACTAAGAGGCATACTTTTGAGATTGCTGTTAAGTGAAAGTTAATACTGATCCTGACAGAAAATGTTGAAAGTATAGAAAGAGAGAGAGAGGCAGAGAGAGAAAGAGAAAATGGAAAAAGAATAGCTTTCCTGTTTTAATTTTCTACCTCTAACTCTTTAATCTGTTCAATTTTCTGCAAATTAAAAATGAAATATGTTATATAAGTGTATCCAAATCAGGAGACACAGTGAAGAATCACTTACATCTAACAAGAATTCACTCACCCAAAGGATAAATTTGCTGAAATGTGATTATATGGAATCCAAAAGACTTTTGGCTAAGGAAGTATCTTCTAGAATACTAGTTCTCATGTTTTAGTTTATGGATCATTTGAGGGGCACCAAAGATCTCCAGTATTGGCTGACTTATTGAATATTTTTTTCTTCAAGCAGAACCAATCTAGTTTCTACGTCTTTAAACCTCAAATTCTGCTGACTTCAAAATATTTACTGTGCCATGATTAGAGATTTACCAATTTAAATCACTTCTGGTAACTGTGATACACTTCTGATGAACTGGAAGGCTAGATCGTTGATAGTTATATGAAAACCTCTGACAAATTCCAAAAGGAAAAGAAAATCACCTATGTTGGTGTTATTTTCAGCATTGATATAAATATAAACAGTTTCTGTACATAGTAGGAGATAAAAATATTTATTCTTCATTCCCAATATCAATTCATCTCTTCTTTCTCTCCAAGACTTTAGTTTATTATCCTTGACATTTTTGTACTAGGATCTAGAAAAATTGAGCATATGTTTTGTGTTCCACTGCTAATCTTTGATTGCATTGAAATACTACTCCACTGCTGGTAATCATCTCAAGTGAGATCAGTTTCTGTAACCAATCTGAAATTGAATTTGAAAAAAATCAATGTTTGATTGCTTTATTTTATTAATTCAGATAACAGAATGGTTAAAAGACAGCCAAATAATTATCTCATGAAAAATTGTGAAAGCTTTAGTAATACTTTTTAATCTCTACCTCTGATTAATTGTGGAAAAGAGTAATGAAGAAGAAATAAAGTTGATGTTTCTAATCTTAGTAGGCTCTATTTATTTTCTGATAATAGTAATCAAGAATTCTTTAAAACTAACTTCTCTCTTTCTTTCTTCTTTCTTTCTTTCTTTCTTTCTTTTCTCTTTTTTTCTTTCTTCTATTTTTTTTCTTTCAGTTTTAATTCCAATATATGTTAACTATACTGGAATTGGTCATATTGGTATCAGGTCAGGTGTATAATGCAGTGATACAACAATCCTATATATTACTCAGTGCTTGTCATGATAAATTTACTTTTAATCCCCTTCACCTATTTCACCCATCTCTCCCATCCACCTCCCCTCTGGTAACCACCTGTTTTTTTCTCTATAGTTAAAAGTCCATTTTTTAGTTTGTCTTTTTTTTTCCTTTGTTCACTTGTTTTGTTTCTTGAATTCTATGTATGAGTGAAGTCATATGGTACTTGTATTTCTCTGAATTACTTCACTTAGTGTTATACTCTCTAGATCCATACATGTTGTTGCAAATGGTAAGATTGAACTCTTTTTATGGCCTAATAATATTCCTTTATACATATATATGTATGTATATACATATATATATACACACACATATATGTATATATCCCATTTTCATTATCCATTCATCTATTGATGTACACTTGGCTGCTTCCATAATTTGATTATTGTACATAATGCTGCAATAAACATAAGGGTGTATATATCCTTTTAAGTTACTGTTTTTACATTATTTGTGTAAATATCCAAGGATTTTTTAAAAAACTTATAATCTAAAAATGGGTGATATTTTAATGGAAAAGGACTTAGAAAATGTCTAGGGGTGGTAGAAAGGGAAGTGGGGGTGACTGGGTGACAGGCACTGAGGGGGGCACTTGATCGGATGAGCACTGAGTGTTATTCTATATGTTGGAAAATTGAACACCAATAAAAAATAAATTTATATTATAAAAAAAGAAAATGTCTATAACATAAAATTATTACATTACCCTAATTAAATATTCTTTTTTCTAAGTAAATATTCTTAAACTTTCAGGTGAAATATACACACAAAGCATGTGTCATAAGTGTACAGAGCAACAGATTATCACAAAATAAACATATACATCCTTTGTGTTAAGAATTAAAATTTTTCAATATTTATTAATTTAATATAGCAATTTAAATCATAATAACTTTTTTTGTATGTGAAAAGTGAGCAATGTGTAAAAATAACAGTGAAGATGGCACATAAAATCTTAGAATTATTGTCAAAATAAATTTCCCTTTGTAGATCACCTGCAAGAGCCTCAGGGACTACTAAGGTACCCCTAACCACCTTTTCAGAACCACTATGCTGTATATACTATTTCATTAAATGAATACATTTGTTTTATTTATTTACTTTTTAACCTACTCTATCATAATAGACACTAATATCATAATAGACACTTTGGTTCTTTATTAGAAAAATCATCCTTTCCCCCGTTATTCTTTACTTTGCTTTTGTTTTATGTGCATCTATTTCTGGACTCTATGGTACTGTATTGTTTTAGTTAATATTATAACAATATAGCAAAATCTTACTTGTTATGCTTTTACATTAATATACATGTTATTGGCTAAGTCCTCCAATATTTTTCCCTTCAATATTTTTCTACTTTTGCCCTTTTTATTTTAATATTAAATTTAAAATCTAAAATATCTCTGTAATGAATGATTTGTTTTCTCTATAGAGTCTTATAAAATATTGGTTAGATTTATTAATAGGTATTTTATATTTTTGATCTAATTGTTAATAGAATTTTAAAAAATGAATTTCTGCTTGTACTGGTTTATGGGAATACAATTAATTATCATATACTGTGAACTTATTAGATTTACCTATTTATTTTAATAATTTAGAATAGATTGTTTACTTTTCTCATGCAAATTTACATAATTTGGAATGACAGTTTTATTTCCTCTATTTTATTTCTTTTACTTGCTTTATTATATTGGCTAGGAAAAATCTCAAGCATAATATTAAATAGAAGCAATGAGGGACGCCTAGGTGGCTCAGCGGTTTAGCGCCACCTTCGGCTCAGGGCATGATCCTGGAGTCCTGGGATGGAATCCCACAGCGGGCTCCCTGCATGGAGGCTGCTTCTCCCTCTGCCTCTCTCTCTGTGATTCTCATGAATAAATAAATAAAATCTTAAAAAAAAAATATATATATATAAACTAATATCCATCTTAATAATGGATATTCATGTAAAACATCTAGATTAGAGTTTTTTTCAAAATAAATACATAACTCAAATGTATGAAGAATAAATATATAGGTCCCTTAAAATATTCATTCCACATTACCAAACAAACTACTTTACATTATTATAGTAGTTTTAGAACATGCACCATTTTTTTTATACCTTTCCCATTGAGAGGTAAATTTTAGCTTTTCCTTTTGATTCTGTCCAAGATTGTGATTACTTTATCCACAAGAATATAACAAAAGTTACTGTATGTGACTTTCAAAGGTAGGTAATAAAAGGTTGTGTGGTTTTCATCTTTTGCTTTTCTTAGGGATATGTCATATATAAGAAGTTTGACCACCCTAAATATAACATAAAGTGAGTAATTCCAAGCCCATGCTGAATGGGGAAACCTGTGTAGCTCTTCTATTCAATAATTTCAGCTGAACCTAAGCAATGAGTCCTCCAAATCCAGGTACTAGATATATGAGGAAAGAAGATGCCAGGTCATTTTAATCTCTAGCTTTTTTAGTAACTCCCAGCTGTTCTGGTCTCTCTAGTACCAAATACTGTGACTCAGAGGTCTATTTAAAATTGTAACTCATACAGGTGCCTAGGGTCAGTTAAATAGCCAACTTTTGATTTTGGCTCAGGTTATTGTACTAGGGTAGTGAGATCAAGCTCCCAAGTCAAGCCCCATGCTCAATGAGCAGTCTGCTTAAGATTCCCTCTCTCCCTCTGCCCCTCTTCCTACTTGTATAAATAAATAAATTTTTAAAAAATATGATCTGTAGAACCACTAGAAAATTAAAATGAGTCTCCTTTGGTATTAAGATTTGATGATTTGTTATTAAAAATGAGAAAACCATAACATAATTTGTGACTAGAATCAAAATCTTGGAAGTCTCATAAAAAAAAACAAAAAAATTAGTTTCAAGTATATAACATAATGATTCAGTATATATATATATATACTGTATATATATACACTATAAAATGATCACTATAATACATCTTGTAACATCCATCAACACACATAGTTACAATTTTTTTTCTTATAAGGACAACTTTTAAGATTTATCTTAAGATTTTAAATACAGTCTGCTGTAATCCTATTGTGATACTTTATTTTGTCAACTTGATTGAGTTAAGGCCCAGATAGCTACTAAAACATAAATATATGTTTATGCTTAAAAATCGTATATTAAACTATTTATTCAAACTAAAATATAAATATATTTGAGTGTGTTTGTGAGAATGTCCCTAAAAGAAATCAGCATTTGAATTAGTAGACTGAGTAAAGAAGGGTCTTGGGCATCATCTAATCTGTTGTGGGTCTGAGTAGAACAAAAAGATGCAAGAAGGGTGAACTAGTTCTTTCTGCTTGAACTGAGACATCCATCTTCTGCCTTTGGACACTAGTGTTTCTTGGTTCTTAGGCTTTTGGAACTAGGACTTTATACTTTTGCACCCTCCTTCTCCCCCCAACACACACACACATACTCTGATTATCTGACCTTCTGAATTGGGTTGAATTATACCACTGAGTTTTCTGGTTCTCCAGCTTGAAGATGGCAGATTGTGGAACTTCTTGGCCTCCATAGCTATGTAAGCCAGTTCTAAACTCCTGGATATATCCTGATAATATGCCTATGCTGTCCTATCACTGAAGGTTGGGTGTGGTGGTGGTGACAGGAGGCATGAGCAGATCAAAAGAATTGTAACTAAAAAATTGCACCTGAGAAGCTTCACCTATACCCGGGTCTCATTTAAATGATGGTATCCTTGACCATGAGCATGATCCTATATGGTCATAGGATAATATCTTGGGTAGTTATAGAAGGAAATGAGTGTTTTGCTCATGGAAATTATGTATTTATGGTCAGAAGGTATATTGGCATAATTTTTTAAATGACAGCAAATTCTTTAGCATTTCTCCCATTAAGAAGTTGAGTCTATGCCTCCTCCTCTTGAATATGAATGGGTTATGACAGTCTCACCATAAGAGTATGGTAGAGGTAATACTATGTGACTTTGGAAGCTGTCTAAAAAATTAAGCACTTTGTTTACTAGATAAATTGTTCTTGGAGTCCTGAGTCATTTGGACTATTTGCATATAGGAAGAACATTACCAACATTTACTTCTAATTAACCTCCAAGGCTAAAGTCAGGGTTTTATGATTTTCATAAATAACCAATATATAATTATATACTATTATCTCGCTCTCTATTTGCCTTAAAATCCTGATGATTATCACACCCATTATCAGTTGATACAGATTTATGGTTGACTCTTACCAATGTAGAAATGAAAATAGAATGTCATGTACATTAACTTGCAAATATATTTTTTGATGCTTATTATTATTATTATTATTATTTCTGGAAGTAGTGATAGGGAAATGTGTTCATAGAGGAGAAATCATTATAGTTAAAGGAGGGCAAACTCCTAGGCTAGTCTGGACTTCAAGGGTATAAACTCCCATGGTTTCCATTTAGAGACAGAGGATACAGGAGAATAAAATATGATGAATATGCATGGTTACTACTAAATGACTGGTTGTATTACTAATTTATTCTCATTTACTGCAAAGTTTAATTAACCTAAATATAGGTATATATCAGTGACTAAGAAGAGTTTATTGTTTATCTAGTTTCTACTCAATTATCCATTAGAGTTTATTTTATGGACCACCTTCTATTTTTTAATTTATTGTTCCTGATTCATTCAGTTTTAACTAATTCTTTGTGCTGAAAGTAATAGGGACTTTTGGTGGTGTTAAGGATTTTTAAAATAAATTTCAAAGACAAGTGTTTTAATTTTAGGACCATGTTTTTTATGAATTAACATTGAATTCCAATAAAAGTTTTAACTTCCTTAAGGTTACTCAATTTTATTGAATCAAGTTCTGCTATTTTGATTGCTCAGTATTAGTCACCGTATACCAGATGTAGAGCCTCGTAATTCTTTATAGTTCCTTGAGATCACTTATGAAAAGAAACTATTGTTTATAAATTCATCACGATAGCCTTTTTTGCAACATATATTTCAACAACTGTTTTCTGAACTTAGTATAAAGGACAATGATGTCACAAATTTACATTTATTTAAATTTAGTAAAATTCTATTTATTTTCAGAGACATGGGACATCACTTTTCAACATCTGTGTTCTTTGGAGATTATTTTTGTAATGCAGATAATCATTAAAATATCATTTCCCTGCTTTATGGCTACATTTGTAACTACAAAATACAATGTATTCCAAAATACACTGGATGCCTTTGAATTTCTGATTAGAGAAGAGCATAGATACATTTACAAAAATAATTGAAAGCTATATAAGTAGATTCCTAAGTCCTAAAATCCATTCCAATTTATTCTTAAGTGTATAAGAAACAGGGAATGCAAACATTCCAAGGAAAATTTAATTCACAGCAGAATAACTTCAAATCCACAAATCCCAAGAGTATTAAAAAAAAAACAAAACCCATAGCCCTAACGATTTGTTAATGAATGCACAATATAAAAGTAGGTTAATAGTGACATCAAAATCACAAAAGGAGAGGTGAATGAAATGATAGAGCTTTCCGGATGCCCAGGCCGCCCAGATATTGCATTTTTTATAAATTGAAGGTTTTTAGCAATCCTGAGTCAAGCAAGCCTACGAGCACCATTTTTACAACAGTATTTGCTTACTGTGTTTGTGTCACATTTTGATAGTTCCCACAATATTACAAACATTTCCATTAGTATTGTATTTGAATTCTGAAATCTCAGGACAAAATGTTAACAGATGAGGAGTTGCTTTTTATGGGTAAACAAAGAAAACAGTTTCTTGAGATGGAATCTACTCATGCTGAAGATACTATGAATATTGTTGAAATGACAGCAAAAGGTTTAGAATACCATATAAACTTATTTGATAAAGTGGTGGCAGGGTGTGAGACAGTTGACTGTCTCTCTCTCTCTCTCTCTCATGAATAAATAAATAAAATCTTTTTTAAAAATGCAATATCTGTGAAGCATAATAAAGTGAAGTGCAATAGTGACAGTTGACTCTAATTCTGAAAGAAGTTCTATGGTGGGTCAAATGCCATCAAAAAGCATCCCATGCTACAGGGAAATTGTTCTTGAAAAGAAGAGCCAATCAATGTGGCAAACTTCCTTGTTTCTTATTTTAAGAAAATGTAATACACCAAAAATTACATAGCCACCACAATCTTCAACACTGACCACTTTGATCAATTAGCAGCCACCAACATTGATTGAGGCAAGACACTCCACCAGCAAAAAGATTATGACAATCCAAAAGGTCACATAATAATGAGCAATTTATAGTAATAAAATATTTTAAAATTTAGGTATATATATTTTTAAACATAAGGCTATTTCACACAGACTATAATACAGTATAAATATAAACTTTATATGCACCAGGAAATAAACAAAAAATTGACTTTATTGTAATAGTCATATAATAGTGGTGTTCTGGAAATGAATCAGTGATATCTCATGTATGCCTATACCCTCAAAACTGTAAGACTGATGAAAGTAATGAAGAAGACCTAAACAAATGGAAAGAGAGCCTATGTTCATGGATTGGAAGAATTAATATTGCTAACATGTCCACACTATCCAAAGTCATCTATAGATTCAACACAATCCTTATCAAATTCTAGTGGCATTTTTTTTTTTTTACAAAAACAGAAAAAAATTCCATACAATTTGCATGAGGTCACAAAAAAGCCTGAAGCACCCAAAGCAATCCTGAGAAAGGATAACCAAGTTGGAGGCAGCTCTTTCCTGATTTAGAACTATACTTCAAAGCTCTAGTGATCAAAACACTATGACAGTGGCATAAAAATAGAAGCATAGTCTCATGGAATAGAATCCAGAGCCCAGAATAAATCCCCTTACATACAGTCAACTAATATTTGACAAGGAAGCCAAGAATACTCACTGAGGAAAGGAGAGTCTCTTCAATCAATGGTAATGTGAAGACTGGATAACTACATACAAAATAATGAAGTTAGATCTCTATTTTACACCTCTAAGAAAAATTAACTCCAAATGAATTAAAGACTTAGACATAAGAAATGAAACTATAAATCTCAGAAGAAAACACAGGGAAAAATCTTGACTTAGGTCTTATCAATAATATTTGGATATGACCCCAAAAGCACAAGCAACAAAAGCAAAAATCAGTTAAGTGGGACTATATCAAATTTAAAAGCTCTGCAGAGCAAAGAAATGATAAAGAAAATTAAAATGTAACCTACTGAATGGGGAAAAATGTACAAATCAGATATCTGATAAGATTAGTCTCTAAAATACATGAAGAACTCATACAACTCAATAGTAAAAAAGCCAATGTAATTTAAAAATGGGAAGATAAACTGAATAGATATTTTTAAAAGAAGACATCCAAATGCCTAATAGGTACCTGAAAAGATGCTCAATATCACTAATTATCAGGACAATGCAAATCAAAACAACAATAAAATTATTACCTCACACCTATTAGAATGGCTGTCATCAAAAAGAAGAGGTAAGTGTTGGTGAGGATGTAGAGAAAAGGAAACGTTGTACACTGTTGGTAGGAATGAAAATTTGTGCAGCTGCTATAGGAAATAGTATGAAGGTCCCCCCAAAACTAAAAAAATAAAACTCCCATGTAATTCAGTAATTCCACTTCTAGGAATATGTCTAAAAATGAAATAAGATCTAAAAAAGATATATGCACTCCTATAATCATTACAGTATTATTCACAGTAGCCGAAGTATGCAAATAATCTAAGTGTCCATGGATGAATAGATAAAGATTTAATGTGGGGAGGGCGATGGGGAGTGTGTTCAGTAGAGAATAATACATCCATGAGAAAGAAGAAAGTCTTACCATTTAGAAAAAAAATATGGATAGACTTGGAAGTCATTATACTAAGTGAAATAAAGTAGACAGAGAGACAAATCGTTTGTGATCTCACTTACATGAGGAATGTAAAAAAGCTAGAGATGGAGAGTAAAGTGGTGATTACCAGGGACTGGAGGTTGGGGAGATGGGAAGATGCTGGTCAAAGGTACAAACTTCCATTATAAAATGAATACGTTTTAGGGATCTAATGTATACCATTATAGATAATTAGTGATTACAGATCACTAAACTGTGTTATATACTCAAAAGTGCTAAGGGAATAAATCTTGTTGAATGTTCTCACCCAGGAAAGAAATGGTATTAAGTGAGATGATGGAGGTGTGGCAATCATTTTGTAACATGTAAGTGTATCAGACCAACACAGCCTGTATCTTAAATTTACACATTATGTCAATTTTATGTAAAGAAAATGGTAAGATTATAAAATTTTATGCTAGTAAATTTGAAAACTTGGACATAAAAAGTAAAAATATGCTGAATAGAATTTTAAAATAGACAAAATTTTGAAGTCATCTTATCATAAAATAAATACAATATACTTTGCTTGAATCCAGTATAGATTTATCAGCAGTTATCAATAGGTTTAAAAGGGAGGAATAATATTTTATGATAACGTGCAGTGTTCTTACTGACAGGAACTTATAATAACATTAAAACAGTAAGTTTTCTAGAAATAAAGTAGAAATGTAGGATTTCTTAGTTAAGTGTAGCATAAAATCATCCATTTAGTTTGAATGAAACAAAAAGATATTATTCTCTTATTCTTCCATCAAAACTCCAACTATATGCAGGCTACCAGATTGAGGTAGCAGTGAAGTGATCATATTTTCTATTTATTACTGTAGTTTGCAAATAAAGGAGAATAGTGCTATTAACCAGAAATATAAATGTGCAACTGTTGCTCTTCCTTCTCCACATAATACCAAATAATTTCAGAACATCCATTTCACTCTGCTGCTGAAGAATGTCTTCTAATCCATATTAAGCCATTTCCAGTTGATCATTCAAACAATCTATGGTTACTCTACACTCTTAGGGCCCTGTCTAGTTCTGTGACCTCCTAAAATAAATTCTTTCCCTCAGTGATCTTAAACTGGGAAAGCTGCTGGAGAGGTTTTGGAAGAAGGCCAAAATCTCAGTGTTCTTTTCCCTAACTGGAATCTAGGAGAACCCCAGATTTTCCCCCAACAAGTAGCTATTCATGAGACCAGTATCCTGTAAACAAAGCCAAAGCATTCATACATTAAGTGACAAGACTTCAGTAGTTAGCATAGGATAGAGAATGTATTTTAGGACCGTGATCTGTGTTCAGATTTGCTGAAATTTCATTGGACAACCAGTGATAGAAAAATCAAAAGATGTCTAATGAATAGATTAATGCCATCTGGAAGAAAACCCGGAGTAACATAAATATAAATACTTTCCACAAAGAATGCCATATTAAATGAAAACACTCTAGAGTGGGAAAATATACAAGAGAAAACAAGCAATTGTTCATTAACCTAATGACTAACATAAAAGTTAATATTCATTTTAGCATTTTTATCTCCCTTTTAAAGGTGTTACATTTTTAAAATAGCATTTGTGCATCACAGTGTTCAGTTTATGGAAGTATTATAATCTGACTGGTAAAGATTGCGCTATTTCAGGGGGAAAATGATAATTATGATTTTGCTGCTCGAAACAGTATTTGGACTTTAAAAACTCATTTATATACATAAGAGAGGGAACACAATTTTAAAATATCTTGTCTTTTAAGAAGCTCTTCACAAATCAGAGTTAAACTATCACAGCAAATGTTAAGAATAATTTGGTCAAAAAATACTATCTTTGTTGACTTAAAATAAAAGTAGCTTCTTAAAACAGAAATCTATGCTCTTGCCAAGATTATTTTATAGTCTGTCACGTACATGTTAGTTTGCTCTTGAAAAAAATGAGAAAACCATTTCTGTTATTTTGTATGATACTTAAAATCCCCGTTATTTCCCAACCTGCCAATTGCAAGTAAATTTGATAAAGAAGTTCTGCATAGCACACATTTTGATAAGAAATTCTTAAATATCTATGTGCAGTAGCTATTGATGGCACACCCAGGAGCTACGCTGTCATCCTGAATAGACCCGTCTGGCTTATCACTTAAAAGTAAGATAGTTCCCGTGGATCAAACACATACAGATGTTTAAGACTTATGGTACAAATTAGAGGGAAAATGGTTTTTGAAAGAGCCAACCTGTTTAAAATACAAAATTGACTTTTAAAAGTGATCCGTATGGAAACGCAGCTTTCCCTGAAGTTTTGTCTACACTGGTAATCATTCTCTGTGAGATGTGCCAATGTTCACTGTCTATCCCCACTGGAAAGAGAGAAAATGGATGTTTTCCATCTGCAGCAAAATAGAGTCAAAACAAACGTATTTAAATTGGAAACATTTGTGGCTAAAAGAGCTGTTCTCCATGAAAACATCTGGTTGTACTTTTAAGTCATTGCCAAATAAACGCATGCTGGAAAATCTATTTTATGCCACACATGGTCACCCATGTAGATGTAGCCTAAAACTTTTTTTTTGTTTGAGGTCAACACCCTATTTTAGGAAGGAAAGTACAGATTTGTGAGTGTGTGGTGAATTTTTAACAATACTGCTGGAATGGCCGTGAGACTGAACATGTCTACTTTCTTCCAGACAAGGAACAGAAAGCCTATGGCCCACAGTGCTTTTGACAGTTCTCAGGTAGACAATGCAAAGATTGAAATGATGACGGTTGTGGGACAGATCAAATAGCTATTTACATGTGAACAAAGGCTGCTTGTGGTTCCTGGTTTCAGCTAGTTTTCATTACCCCCCCCCCTTTTTTTTTTTCTCATTTACATTGACTCAGAGAAATAATTAACTGAAAAGTTGTGAGGAGATAGACTTTGAGACTATTTGATTGACTAGGTTTATTTGTGAGGGAAGGCAACTCCCAAATATCAGTGGCTTCGCACGGTACAAATTTCTTTTTCATTCAAGCCTAGTGCAGATGTTTTGCTTGGTGGGAAGCTCTTCCTGTTGTCCCCAGGGATCCAGATCCTTTCAATCCAGTGGCCTTCCCCATCGACAGGGCTCCAAGACTACTGAAGGGTGTTCTGTATCTGATCATCATAGAGAATTTAAAGGTTAAGGATTTTAAAGAGAGAGTTTAAAAGATTTTTATGTGAAAGGCCTGGAATCCTGTATCGCACTTCCTTCCACATCTCCTTGGCCACACCTCATGAGGGGAAGGCTCATAAATGTCCTCTAGCTGTCTGTGAACCAGAAAAAAAATATATGGATTTTGGTGGATGCAAAATTATCTCTGCTATGTTTGGGGGGCGGGGGAGTTAGGTAGAAAGTTCAAATATTAAAATGTGATATTTTATATGTCATAGACAAATAATACAAATATCAGAACAGGGTCATATTAACTATTTTATGATAAATATCACTGGATTTCGCCTCTCCTTTTCACAAAGGGTATTGGCTACTTATAAATGAACCGTCAAGTATGCTTCTGAAAGTGTCTCACAGGCACTCATGAGCAAAACCACCGCTGCCACACCACTTTGTACCTTCTAGCAGCTTCCGGGTACACCAGCGCCACTCATCACGTATCCCTCCTGCTACACCAACTGCCATCTCCTAACGGGGCATTTGCAGGCTTCGCTGTCTCTAAGCACACCATGCACGTTTGAAGACAAGACTGCATAGATCTTTGGGATGTCAACGTACACAATGTTCTGTTGCAAAATTGGGAAAAGGCTGCTAAAAGTGTATCCAGGAGTAGAAGAGCCAAAACTTTACCTCCACTCTCTCAGGGTCTTTGCCTGAGCCTGAGAGTTAAATGAACATAAAATGGATTAACAGGAGAAAAGCATATACATTTCTACATGCACATGGGAGCTCCCACAGGAAAACGAGGATGCAAAAAGCCAATAGACTCAGATGCTGAGATATTCTATACTACACTGAAAACAGAGTAGCAATTGTGGAGAAAGAACTAAAATATATGGGAAAATTGAAGGAAGATAAAGGTAATTTTAACAAGGTCTGTTTGTACAGCTTTCTTTTGGCTTCAATTTCCTATCTCTGGTGATATGCGTGTTTCTTTCCTCCCGGTATAGGGAAGTAATCTTTCCAGAAACAAAAGGCGAGGTCCCAGTGCCCTCCTTGCATCCGATGTATCTAGCTCAAAATAACCCTTACCCTACTGTGGTGTATTTTGAGGTTGTGTAGTCCTCCACTCCTCACAAGCATTTCTGCTGTGTGCCCAAGACATCGCCCTCACTTTCTGCCTGCAGTCCCCACACCCCCTTAGGACTCAGGTGTTTCTCTTGGTCTATTTTAAATGTCTGCATCTGTCTAGGCACAACTAAATCCTTTATGCCTGCATATAGTTTGTCATATTTAATCCTTACAATGAATCTAAGAGGTAGACCTGAAATAAGAGAACTACTATCCGTCTTATTTCTCAGATGAGGAAACTTAACCTCTAAGGACTTAAAGCAGTTTGTTCAATCTAACGAGATTCCTGGCCAGATCTCTGAATCTAACCTCCAGGCCCCTAAGCACTGCACCACACTGCTTTTAAGATTCACATAAGGCTCTCTACGTTCTCTTTCTTTTTATTACGTGTGCCTCGTATTTACATATTTCTCCATTGTCTCTCCCTTCCCTCTCTGTCTTATCACTCCTTTTTTATGAGAATAAAATTCAACCTAGAACAATCCCAGGTTAGTGCTCTAAAAACCCACTGAATCCAAGGTGAAGTTCATATACCAGTAGTGAGTGAGAGAATGCTGTGCAATAAGAATATAGGGACAGAAGGTGCATGTGCCAGACTAAAGGGGGCAACTGACATCTAACTCCAGCCAAGAGTTGTCATATAGGAATGCATACTATGTGTTGCCAAATCTTATGATTTTCCAAGGGAAGTTAGGAATTTGGTTTTTATGTCCAGATTTTTAATTATTGGCATTTTGTCTTATGATTTTCCAAGGGAAGTTAGGAATTTGGTTTTTATGTCCAGATTTTTAATTATTGGCATTTTGCTCACTTTTTTTTTTTTTTTAAACAAAATGGGTTTCTAATGTGCAATGCCTGAATAGGTCCATTTGGCCTCTCGGTTATTTTTATGGATGGGAAAGAAATAGACTTACATTATCCATGGTTGGTTGTGTTCCAGATTTAATAACCACTGCACATATAGTGGTTCACTCACTCTTAATCATTCATTCATTCATTCATTCACTCATTCATTATTCCATTATTTGATGAATTACATATTACCTGCAATGCACACAGTACAAAGATGAAAACAAATTATTCCTACCTTCAACATTCTCATAATTTGACATAGGAAAGAGACATATTAACAATCAATTAAAATGTTTTTTGATGGGTCTGTTAATAACAGAGTAATTACCTCTATCTGGGAATGATGGCTGGGAACTTGACAGGGGAAAAAGGACACGGCAGGAACAGCATACAGAAAGCCTAGATGGTTTAAAACAGTAGAATATAGTTGGAAAACTTGAAAAACTTTCTATCAATAAAATATTCATGTATATAAAGAGGTATAGGATGGTGAGGAAAACTTTTGGTAAAGATCTAAGGAAAGGAAAAAAGAAAAAGGAATGTGCCCTAGGCTGCCTGGCATTAAAGTAGATGTATCAGTCATTTCAAACACAAAATAAGAACAGTTGAAGGGTAAGCTATATGATATCACAAAAGTGAGTCACAGACAAGAACTATTTGTGATATGGAAATATAATAATCCAGACAACAAATATAAATTTTATTTTACTAAAAGATGAGCACTTAATATATTTTTATTCTGTATTAATATTGCTTCTCTTAAAGAGGTAAAGGGAGTGACTGGCTAGTAGAATCGTTACATTGGACTTAAATCTGAAAAAACAAGGAGTAGGTAATATTAGCGTTATTTGGGGAAAAGTGACCAAGTTATTTTAGTATATCATGGTCAAGGTCAAAAACACTAATGTGACCAAACATATTAGATCCTTTATATATATTCCTTTATATTAGAAATATGGACTTCCCCAACTTCAAGAGAAAGTCTTGACAGCTTAAATTTTTTGTGGCTAAGGAAGAAAGGGGGTATTTCAAACCTATAATTTCAAGATTAGTTCCCTTCAAGAAAATAATAAGTTCAGTTTAAAAAGTTGCCTCTTAGAACCCTCTATAATATTGATGATAAAAATAATGTGACATGATAATTTTCTGTTAACATCACTGTTAATTATTGTGTGTGTCTATGTGCCAGATACCGTAATCAACACAATGTATATGATGGTTTTTATTACACTCATTTTACAGAAAAGACCAATGAGGCTTAAACAAAGTCAGCATTTTCCAAAATAATATAGTAGATATTATGGGATACATTGTAGGCTTTGAGGTATCCAGTTAGCATTCAAACCTAAGTATCTCTGAATATAATTTTTTTAAGATTTTATTTATTTATTTATTAAGAGAGGTGGACAAAGGGAGAGAATCTTAAGTAGGCTCCATGCCCAGTGAGGAGCCCAATGTTGGGCTCCATCTCACAACACTGAGATCCTGACCTGAGTGGAAAACAAGAGTCCGATGCTTAGCCGACTGAGCCCCCACAACCCCGAACCTCTCTCTGAATAGAATTACTAAGCATTTTGTTCTCAAATTTAGAAGAATATAAGCAAAACTTAGTAAAGAATAAAATTTCATTACAATCTTATCACTATCATCTAAGTATAAGATATACCTCAGGATAATTGTACTCTGCTGGGAACTAATCAAGTTTTCATGCAGGTAGGTACTAAGTAGACAGCGGGGCACCACATTTCAGAAATTTGTGGATGTGCCTTTGAAAAAAGTAGCTGTTTTATGAAGAACAGTTGAAACTGTAGACCTAATAAGGAATTATAGATTTAGGGATGTTTAACCCAGATAATAGGACAACTGGACAATTACGGAAAACAATAATAGTGCTTTTCAAATCCATGAAACAATAAAAAGAATTGCAATAAGGCTTGCTTAATGTAGCTCCAGAGAGCAAATTTTGAATGATGAATTGGAAGATAAGGAGGCAGTTTTCACTCAATATACAGAGAAAGGTAATGGAGTTGAACATATTTAATAGCTCTATGAACCAAGAAATGTCATATATGTAATATAAATATATACATAGAATTATTTTAAAACCTGGGAAGAAGAGAGATCTTTTTCTTTTTATCTTAAAGAGAAGAAAAGTGAGGAGTTTGGAGAAGCTTTATTTTTATTTATTTATTTATTTATTTATTTATTTATTTATTTATTTATGATAGTCACAGAGAGAGAGAGAGAGAGAGGCAGAGACACAGGCAGAGGGAGAAGCAGGCTCCATGCACCAGGAGCCCGACATGGGATTCGATCCAGGATCATGCCCTGGGCCAAAGGCAGGCGCCAAACCGCTGCGCCACCCAGGGATCCCTGGAGAAGCTTTAAATAACAGAGCTACTAAGTGCAAAGCAGCTTTCCAGTTTTCTCTCCCATCAAACCATGTATATAAATTGAGTTCTTCAAGAATGGAGTGAAATGTCCAACATATCCACCCAAGATCTTCATTTTCTTATGTGCAAAGGGAATGCTGAAAAACTCTGGCTCCAAAGAATACCTCATGGCTTCATATTCTATTAGATTAATCACCTCTTTGTACGACAACAAATCAACCAAGATAGCATATGTTCAGTTCATATATTTAAGTATATTAACAATACATTTTTATTTATCTAAGGAAGTTGAAGGACTAGTGTAATTAACTTTGACTCTTTAGAGCTATCTATTTAGATCTCAGCAAAATCATTTCCAATTTTCATTTTGCATTGATTGGGCCATACACAACCATACACTGGTTGATAATTTTAAGAATTCAAGGCCTGACTACTTCTCAAAACTTTTTATTGTTTATAAACAATAAAATTTCCAAAAGAACATTTTAGAAAAGCAGAAAGGGAAAAAATATTCTTTCTATGTCAACCTGAATACTCTATTCAGGAAAAACAAAGCCAAAAACAGAATGCCTTTTAACTTTATATATTTTCTGTCAGAGATAAATCTGACAGATTTTTTTTTAATTAGGCTTTTTAAGTATTTTGGGAGATTTTAGAATAAAAGATAATGAACTCCCCTCACCCAACAAAATAATAAACAAATACCTGAATGACATTCTAGTCCTAGTAAAATAAATTGTGTAGTCCTAAATAAACATATAAACCAAGGAAAAACAGACTATCACTTCTTGAACTTACATCTGTATTTGTTAGCTCGATATCTTCTTTGTGGGGATTCATATACCAATGGGTTTGTTCCAGTTATAAGATTAAATAGTAATTCAGAAACCAATTATAAACTCTCATTTCCTCCAGGGGTTACTTAAGCCTTTGGTTCAAAAGAGCTTGCGTTACTCATGAAAGATCTGTATTTTTCAGACACGCAACCAGTGACTCACAGGATGAGTAACAAACAGAACCAGTCCTCTTATTTCCTTTCCTCTCTCCTCTCTGTTCTTCTCTGCTTAGCCAGAACACACAAATTAATTGACTGTTTTCAACATGCCCTTCTGTTGCTTATCTTAGTTTCTGACTTTCAAAGATGTTTAAAAAAAACCAAAACTACAGTTAGCTCATACATTAAACTATATTCTAAAAGGATCTGACTAACATAATCACTGAGGTGGAAAGACACATTATATAAATAAATAAGTCTATGTATCTAATCTATCCATCCCATCCATCCAGGTCCTGGAAGGAACTATGAAATCTGTATACCAAAATCTATCTCAATGTCATAAATCAAGTCTGAATTAGTCTGACTTAGTTGTTACAGGATGCTAAATTCTGGAAAAATGTGATGTGAATAAAAAATCCTTGCTACAGTTTGTTTCTTCTAGTAATTATTTTAAATAATCATTGAGCTAGGTATTCTTCTAGCCACTAGAGATGTCTCCTTGAAGAAAAGGAGAAAATACATCCTTGACCTCATATAGTTTACAATGCAGTGAATGGAAATTGATAATAGATATAGTTTAAATAATTGCATAGTATGTTAAAAGATGAGGAGTACTGTGGAGGAAAAAAGACAAAAAAGAGGAGAATGATGAATTGCTATTTAAGTTAGGTGGTATAAGTAAACCTCAATATGTAAATGATAATTGAGCAAAAATATTAAAAAGGGGATAGATCAAGACATGTGAACATCCAGGGAAGGAATATTCCAGACAGAGAAAATGGTCAGTTCAAAGGGACCATAGCAGCAGTATGTTTGGCAAGATGTGTGGGCCAGATAATTTTGGATTTTAATATAAGATTCTATGAGAATATATATCCTTATGACTCAAAGGAAGTACCTTCTCACGTTAGAATTTAATCCATAATATCACGATAGAGTCTTTTGTTTATTCATTCATTCATTCATTCATTCATTCAAAGATCAAGCAGATAAATAGTAAGTTTTTTATTGTCTCAGCACTAGAACCACCACAAACATGAGTTAGCCAACAAGGAAACATTCATGTATGCAGATCTTTACATTCCACATTATAAATATCATAATAGAGTGTGCACAGAACTCTTTTGGATGATAGTAGAATGGGTGACTAACCATCCTGGGAAAGTCATAAATGGCTTCACTGAAGGAAGTGATGTTTGATTTGGTTCCTGAAGAATGAGTAAGATTTCACAAGTAAGAAATGAAAGACAGGCATTTCTGGGCACAGAATCATATCCGTAAAAATGGAAGTATTGAAGAGAACATGAAAAAGAATATGATATTACAGGATGTATGGTACATGAGAGGGGGAAAAAGAGAACTGAGCAAAATGTGAAATGCTGCGTGTTAAGCTGTTTGGATTATCTTTTGTAAGGAGAATGTTTTAATAGAAAACTGACATAATCAGGTTTGTAAGTTAGAGCTATTTGATGGTGGGTGTGGAGGATGGATTGCACCATTCAGGCAACCATCTACAGTTACCAGCTGTTCATAAGAGATCCCTATAGATACATGAATAAAGAGGCTTTAATTCTTCAGGGAAATCTTTATAACATTACATAGGAATCTTACTGCTAGTGTTGATGTAGAACAGAACTCAGAAACGGATAAGTTACTTCCGAAAATATTCAAATCACAATCCCATGGGGTACACAATAGGAAGGTCTACAAGATTCCATTCTAGACTTTGAGATTTTTAATGAGGTATCCTAAGTACTGTAAAGCAATATAAAATATTTGTTGAGTGCTTCTCGTATATCCTATACTGTGCTCGTTCCTTTTATGCATTACCTCATAGACTCTTCAAAACGGCTCTGAGGTAGTTACTGTAGCTTTCCACATATAATAAATGAGGTAAATAATATCTCGGAACGTTCAATAACATCCATAGATAAAATGGCTTTTATTACAATCAGGTACTTTTGATTACAAGGGCTTTGCTATACTATGTTTCTGAAAATATGGCCTATGTTCGTCTCTAGTATGTGGTCATTAAGGCACAGCATACAGTTGAAGTATTTTGAACTTGTTGTAGTTTATGCACTAAAATCTGCTTTAGTGCCTAGAAAGGTGAGGTTTCTCAAGGCAAGAATTGGCCAAGAGTGCAATTTTGCCTTATTTGCAAATTGAAAGAGGTTAGCTTCCCACAGTTTCATGGTTACTAGTAGAAGATATGAGACTCTTGGGTTAGAGATAAAGGATGTTATTATTCAAGGGAATTACAAAGGACAGAGTGCCAGCATTCACACCAGATCCTTAAGTCCACATCGCCAAAGAGGGGTTCAAAGAGAGACACATGATGCCTGACATGCAATAGGTTAGGTTATAAAAGAGGATCTTTGAGTTCAGTGAATTCCAATCTTTCATAAAGGGCATTATGTTTGCCTTCTCTTTGCCTCAGAGGAAGACTTTGTCTTCATTATATCAGACAGTAAACAAATCAGCCCCTAGTTCTGGAGGGAGACTCTATCACTATCTCTCAAACCTTTTTTCTACATAAGAATCCTTGAAGGGGCACTGGGTGGCTCAGTCGGTTAAGCACTGGATTCTGGATTTCAGCTCAGGTCATGATCTCAAGGTCCTGGCATTGGGCCTCCTATCAGGCTCCGTGCTCATTGTGATGTCTGCTTGAGACTCTCTCTCTCTCTCTCTCTCCCTCTTTCCCCCTGCCCCTGTCCGTGCTCTAAATAAATAAATAAATCTTAAAAAAATACTTGAAGATATTATAGAACAAAGTTGGTTAGGTTCTAAGTTCAAACACCTAAAGAAATGCAAGAAACCCATGAAGAATTGTCTCCTAGCATCTCGCTCTGAAGGTATTTGTGCTAGAGGGTATATAGGGAAGTCTTTCCAAGTACCATATCTACCATATATTCCTGAAATCCCATGGCAGACTTGAAAGGGAGACAATTTTTAGAACTTGACCTGGATAATTTAAGCCAAGTTTGAGTCCACTGCCAGGGCATATAGAAATTTGTCAATTTCATTACATGATTAATAAGTCTTGATTTGTAATCAAATTATAGAAAACTTTCACTTCTTGGTAGATTTTGATACCACAGTTAAAAAGTGATGTGCTTTGGGGCTCCTATGTGGCTCAGTTGGTTAAGCATCCAACTCTTGATTTCAGCATAGGTCATGGTCTCAAGGCTGTGAGATTGAGCCCCATGTGAGGCTCTGTGCTCAGCGTGGAATCTGCTTGAGATTCTCTTTCCCTCTTCCCCTTGGTTGTACACGCACGCATTCTCTTTCTAAATAAATAAATAAATACATACATACATAAAATCTCTAAAAAAAAAGGAATAATGTGCTTTAAAGTATTTTCCTAGCATTGTGACTGGTTGAGTCATATATACCATTGTTTGTTTTCAGTGGTAGAAAGACACTATTGGCAAAATAATTTAACTTTTAAAGTACTCTAATCAGGATAATGCTCCATGTCATCTTAATTCTCTTAGAGTCATGAATGAAAATGTGAAAATTTTCTTTTTACCACTAAACAAAACTTCATTTTCCCAAACAATATGCAAAGGGGATTATTTCAACTTGTAAAACCTATAACTTTAGATGAATTTTCAGACAGGCTATTGACACAACATCATGAAATTTCCTTAGCTGATCTTTGGATGAAATATGACATGAAGCATGCATTTGAAATCATGAGAGTACCCAAGGAATAAATAGTAAATACAATGTATATGATACGGGAGAAACATTTACCACACTGGGCAATTAATGTTGCAGGATTCCATTCAAAAAGAAATAAAATTAATAGAAGAAATAACTAATTGTGGGAGCTGTTGACTACTGCCATTTTGGAAACTCTAGATAAACACCCAAAGGAACTCAGTGAAGGTAAAATATCAACATAAATGAAGAAAATGGTTACAACAAAAAAAAGATGAGGAGGTCCCAGAGATAGTGACACTGTGAAAAAACTTCATATTAAGCAACTATATGCCAATAAATTAGGCAATATGGAAGAAATGGATGCATTCCTGGAAACCTACAAATAACCAAAATGAAACAGAAAGAAGTAGAAAATCAGAACAGGCCAATAATCAGCAAGGAAATTGAAGCAGTCATCAAAAACCTCCCAGACACAAAAGTCCAGGGCCAGATGGTTTCCCAGGGGGAATTCTATGAAATATTTAAAGAATAAATAATATCTATTCTACTAAAACTGTTTCAAAGGATAGGAATGGAAGGAAAACTTTCAAACTCATTCTATGAGACCAGCATTACCTCGATCCCAAAACCAGACATAGACCCCACCAGAAAGGGAAATTACAGACCAATATCCCTGATGAACACGGATGCAAAAATTCTCACCAAGATACTAGGATCCAACAGTACATTAAGAAGATTCAACAGTACATTAAGATCCAACAGTACATTAGGATCCAACAGTCCATTAATAGGATCCAACAGTACATTAAGAAGATTCTTCACTATGACCAAGTGGGATTTATCCCCAGGATGCAAGGATGGTTCAACACTCATAAAACAATCAGTGTGATAGATCATATCAAGAAGAGAAAAGACAAGAACCATAGGATCCTCTCAATAGATGCAGAGAAAGCATTTGACAAAATACAGCATCCACTCCTGATCAAAACTCTTCAGAGTGTAAAGATAGAGGGAACGTTCCTCAGCATCTTAGAAAAGCCCACAGCAAATACCATTCTCAATGGGGAAACACTGAGAGCCTTTCCTCTAAGATCAGGAACACGACAGGGATGTCCACTCTCACCACTGCTATTCAATATAGTACTAGAGGTCCTAGTCTCAGCAATCAGGCAACAAAAAGAAATAGAAGGCATTCATATTGGCAAAGAAGAAGTCAAACATTCCCTCTTTGCAGATGTCATGATACTGTACATAGAAAACCCAAAAGACTGCACCCCAGGATTGCTAGAACTCATACAGCAATTTGGCAGTGTGGCAGGATACAAAATCAATGCCCAGAAATCAGTGGCATTTCTATACACTAACAATGAGACTGAAGAAAGAGAAATTATGGAGTTAATCCCGTTTACAATTGCACCCAAAGCCAATAAGGTACCAAGGAATAAACCTAACCAAAGAGGTAAAGGATCTATACCCTAAAACTACAGAATGCTTATTAAAGAAATCAAGGAAGACACAAAGAGATGGAAAAAACATTTCACGCTCATGGATTAGAAAAATAAATATTGTGAAAATGTCAATGCTACCCAGGGCAATTTACATATTCAATGCAATCCCTATCTAAATACCATGGAATTTTTTTCAGAGTTGGAACAAATAATCTTAAGATTTGTGTGAAGTCAGAAAAGATTCTGAATAGCCAGGGGAACGTTGAAAGAGAAAGCCACAGCTGGGGGCATCACAATGCTGGATTTCAAGCTGGATTTCAAAGCTGTGATCATCAAGACAGTGTGGTACTGGCACAAACACAGACACAGAGATCAATGGAATGGAATAGAAAACCCAGAAGTAGGCCCTCAGCTCTATGGTCAACTGATATTGGACAAAGCAGGAAAGACTATCCCCTGGAATAAAGTCTCTTTAATAAATGGCACTGGGAAAATTGGACAGCCACGTGCAGAAGAATGAAACTAGACCATCCTCTTACACCAGACACAAAGATAATCTCAAAATGATTGAAAGATATAAATGTGAGATAAAAATCCATCAAATCCTAGAGGAGAACACGGGAAACACCCTTTTTGAACTTGGCCACAGACCTTCTTGCAAGATACATCTATGAAGGCAAGGGAAACAAAAGCAAAAATGAACTATTGGGACTTAATCAGGATAAAAAGCTTCTGCACAGCACAAGAAACAGTCAGCAAAACTCAAAGACAACCTACAGAATGGGAGAAGATATTTGCAAATGACGTATCAGATAAAGGGCTAGTTTCCAAGATCTATAAAGAACTTATTAAACTCAAAACCCAAGAAACAAACAATCCAGTCATGAAATGGGCAGAAGACACGAACAGACCAAAGACCTACACATGGCCAACAAGCACATGAGAAAACCCTCCGGATCACTTGCCATCAGGGAAATACAAATCCAAACCACAATGAGATCCCACCTCACACCAGTGAGAATGGGGAAAATTAACAAGACAGGAAACCACGAACGTTGGAGAGGATGCGGAGAAAGGGGAACCCTCTTGCACTGTTGGTGGGGATGTGAACTGGTGCAGCCACTTTGGAAAACTGTGTGGAGGTTCCTCAAAGAGTTAAAAATAGATCTTCCCTACGACCCAGCAATTGCACTGCTGGGGATTTACCCCAAAGATACAGATGCAGTGAAACGCTGGGCCACCTGCCCCGCAGTGTTCACAGCAGCAATGTCCACAATAGCCAAACTGTGGGAGGAGCCTCGGTGCCCATCGACAGATGGTGAATAGAGAGGATGTGGTCTCTATATACAATGGAATATTCCTCAGCTATTGGAAACGACGAATCCCCACCATTTGCTTCGACATGGATGGAACTGGAGGGTATTATGTGGAGTGAAGTAAGTCAACCGGAGAAAGACAATCATCATATAGTTTCACTCATAGGGGGAATATAAGAAATATTGAAAGGGATTATAGGAGGAAGGAGGGGAACTGAGTGGGGAAAATTAGAGAAGGAAACAAAGGATTGCAGAAGATGTGAAGGGAGAGGTGATAGGGTAACTGGGTGACGGCACTAAGGAGGGCACTTGATGGGATGAGCACTGGGTGTCATGCTATATGATGGCAAATTGAATTTAAATAAAATATTTTTAAAATCTTCACATTAAAGATAATCTCAAAATATGTCATGACACTGAAAGTACAAGAGATAAAACATGGGAAGCTGATCCAACCTTGAAAGGAACAGGACAATTTACAAGGCCCAGAAAAGATCTTTGTATCTTAAATCATATAATGAGAAGACGGCAAACATCATTCAAACTCCTCAATAAGTATTTTTAGCTAGAAATAAAAACATTCTAATTTAAATTACAATGTATCAAATAAATATTAGTTTATTATTTTTAATCCCCTATCCATCTTTAACCTATATTAAGAGAGTTTTTAATATTTTGACAAAAATTTTTAAAGTACTGGACCAACTGTATTTTTTCTGATTTTTTTAAAGATTTTATTTATTTATTCATGAGAGACACAGAGAGAGATAGAGAGAGAGAGAGAGAGAGAGAGGCAGAGACACAGGCAGAGGGAGAAGCAGGCTCCACGCAGAGAGCCTGATGTGGGACTCGATCCAGGGTCTCCAGGATCATGCCCTGGGTTGCAGGTGGCGCTAAACCGCTGCGCCACCGGGGCTGCCCTGATTTTTTTTATTATTCAGATTAATTTGTTTGATTTCAGCTTGCACAGGCATTTTTACAGTCCTGCGATACTGCACAAAAAAAGGATTTCCTTATCCTTGTTCCATACATGATTATTTATAATATAAATTCATATTTCACATACCAGTGATTGTTCAGTAAGTATGAAGTATACCTATTTTTCTATATTCTGGACATCATATTTTGGTATTTGTAGAAGTTTTTTCACCATTCTACTTTCTACTTTCTCATCTTGCTAGTCAACTCTTCATTTCCCTTCATGTGGATCTTTCTAAAATGCATTTGCAGTCAAGTCACAGCCTTACTTAAAAGCACATAATGAGAAACTGCTGTGTATTTCATTAAGAAACTTTTCCCCCACTATTTTCCACTATCCTATTTTTGCTTATAGTGTCCTCTCCACTTATGTGTCATGCTCCTCTTTCCTCTTCCCTTTATTACATGAATCTATACATCAATGCATAAATGAGCAAATATTTACTTGTTGAATATTTCTTATAAACTAAGTAAATTAAGGTGATATTCTCCAAAGTGTTGATTCTCACACATGAGGGAATGTGGAAAACAATCTACTGTAAGGGTGAAAAGTAATATAAAACCTTTTATTACACATACTATGTTTTTTAACTCTAAAATACAAAAGAGCCTAGATGGCTCAGTTTGTTAAGTGTCTGACTTTTATTTTAGCTCAGGTCATGACCTCAGGATCCTGAAATTGAGCCTCACTGGATGAGGAGCTTGCTTAAGATTTTCTTTCTCTGTCTGCCCCTCCGTCTGCTGGTGCATGCTCTCTCTGTCTCTCTCTAAAATAAGTAAATACATACATACATCAATAAACAAACAAATAAAATAAAATATAACAGAGAAACTAAGCCTTAATATTCATGTAGGTCATGGCATTCTTACTGGGTCAAACAGTCATGGGCCACATGGAGGCCAGAGTGGGAAGTCCTCTGTACAGACAAGGGCCTTCTCCCTTGTTTGTTCATGTCCGACACATTGCACTCACTTGTGCTTCATGTAAATGTGGCTGAAGTGGATTTTTGTTTTATATAATCTTGTTTAAACTAAATCTCTCTTCCCTGAATAAAAAAAAAAAGAGATTTAAATTCAATGAGACAAGAATGAAGAAAAAAATGGGGCAGAGGGATGGCAAGAAAAGACATTGGACATGCGTGCCTCCTGCTAGTATAAGGAACTAAAAATTGATCTGCCAACAAGTTAGCCAAAAAAACATTCAATATTATTCAGAAAAAAATATTTGCAGGATGGATTTGCATGTTCTATTAATAATGATGAACTTCAACTAAACAGCATATTTCTCTTGGAGATATTAGCTCATCATGGTGGCTTGAAGACATCATAGTCAAAGTTAAAATTCTGTACCTACAACATGAGGCTAAAATGATGCAATATTTTTAGGGGTACATTTGGAACCTTAGAAAATTTTACCAACTCAGCTGTAAAAGTATAATAGCAAAAGTCAAAATCCATATTTGATTAAGGTAATAATTGGTATTCATACAATTTTAGAAAAATGGCTAAAAGAGCTCATGTGAAATAATTATTATTTGGCAGATATAGAGAAATATTAAAGATTAAAAAAACTATTAGAACTAATAATTTACTGTGAGAATACGCAGTTTAGTTGATGAAAGAGCAGATTTTAAATATGCCTTAGCTGATAGTGTTTGTCAGATTCTATTTTGACAATGAGAAGTGTGAAGAATCACTCTTCTTAAACCACTAAAGGAAAGTTATCTAAGGAAAAAAGGCTCTCATAAAAGAAAATATGACTACTCTAAGAAAAGAAAAATTAATGGGGGAAAAATCTAAGGAAATGATGTGAGAAAAAGGCTGTTTTGTATCAGAAATAAAGGATTCAGGAATTAGCTTGTAGAAATAGAATCATATGTAAAATACATTCATAATCAAGTGATTGCATCGAAAATGGAGAAATTTAAGCCACAAATGGAAAGTAACCGTCAAAATGGCTACTGGGGGGTTGGGATGAGAAAAACTGATCTTTAAGAATCATAATGTTTTGTATAAAAGGTAGGCGATGATAATGAAAATATTTTTTACCATAAGTATTTACTTGTTACTACAGAGTTTAAGGAATTGTCAAATTTAGGGACAAATTACATATTTTCCCTTGCGAAAGGACAAGTCTTCCAAATTTGTTTACCATTTCTATAATATGCAAGTTCATCATGGAAGATAATAATAATAATAATAAAAAGTAATGTATCAGTCCTTTAAAGATTAATGTGGCCTTTAACAATGAATAAGAAAGCAACTGCTTTCTGAAAAAAACTCACTCTGTGGAAAGACAGATTTCAAAATGTTTCCATCGTTGTATGATTCAAACCATTGCAAGTGTGTCACCTACAAAAACTCATGTCAGCCCACTTGTACTGGAAAACAGAATTTTCCAATGAGTTTAAAAATCTTCCACATGAAAAGTCTCAGTAGATTTTAAACTGATTAAAACTGTAAAATGTGATACCTTCCATTTAGTTTGAAATAAAATCTGACTGACAGTAAGAATTAGGGATATTGATGAAAGATGAGTTCGTGATTATTAAGTACAAAATGATGTACTGAGTGGCCTGGGTGGCTCAGTGGTTTAGTGTTTGCCTTCGGCCCAGGGCATGACCCTGGAGACCCAGGATCAAGTCCCACATCAGGCTCCCTGCATGGAGCCTGCTTCTCTCTCTGCCTGTGTCTCTGCTCCTTTCTCTCTGGATATCTCAAATAAATAAATAAATAAATAAATAAATAAATAAATAAATAAATAAAATAAACCTTTTTTTTTTTTTTAAATCATGTACTTCTTCCATTTAATTCTACACATATTTGTGAGGGATCTTTAGGATCCTTTCTACCTTTAATAGAAAACCAAGTGCGAGCATAAACTGAACTTTATCCCTGGCTATGAACATATTATACGCACAATGTAAAAACTGGATTATCAATAATAATGAAACATATTTACTTGTCCTCACTATATTATTACATAATACATTATAAGCAACTTATAAGAAATATAATTATGTTGAGACTAACCTATACAATGCTTCATGTATAATTAATGAAGAAAATGAGTTTTGCAGCACCTGGGTGACTCAGTAGGTTAAGCACTGATGTTTGGTTTCCTCTCAGGTCATGATCTCAGGGTCGTGAGATCGAGCCCTGACTCTGGCTCTGGCTCTGTGCTCAGCGAGGAGTCGGCTTGAGAGTCTCTCTCTCCCACTGCCCCTCCTCCATTGCTCTCCCTTTCTCTCTCTCTCATTCTCCTCTCCTCTCTTAAATAAATAAATCTTAAAAAAAAATAGTGAGGTTTCAAAGACATATTTTCATTTTCAGCTGATTCTTCATCTCTTTATGAGATATTATTAAATAACCATAAGCACTGTATAGCATATGGTTTATAATATTTTAAGGAGAGAAAAATATTTAAACACTCTACTGTAGTGTCTTTATGTCATTTTGCATTACAGTATTCATGATAATTATAATGCCCTATGCATAACATAACGTGATACAGTATTTTCCATCCTTCTACTGTTCTTTTAAATTTATTCTAATTCCCGTTTATATTTTATGAGCATGTAATATATTATGCCATGTTACATGTGAATAATTTATAAATTTATAGCTGTACATATATTGAGAGATACCTATTGAAAATCATTTTAACTGTTAAGGTTCTGTAATTAAAAGATTTTGGAGCTTTAAAGCCTCATTTCATAGAAGCTACCTTCTCCTTAAAGGTTTCTCTCTTTACCTCTTTTTTAAAGTGTCTCTTTCTCCTAAACTTTCACACTGTTTTACTGACACTTCTCACGCACTTTGCTACAGCGTAATTATTTTATTTTAATCCATCCATTATATTTCCTAGTGTTACAAACAAATATGTACAAATACATTTGTACTTATGTACAAATACATAAGACTGGTTCCTTTTTTTTTTTTTTAAGACTTTTAATTTATTTATTCATGAGACACAGAGAGAGGCAGAGACACAGCAGAGGGAGAAACAGGCTCCCTGCAGGGAGCCCATGCAGGACCCAAACCCTGGACCAGGGTCACGCCCTGACCTAAAGGCAGACGCTTAACTGCTGAGCCACCCAGGGGTCCCGAAGAATGGTTCTTTCCTGTGTCTCCTCAGACATCAACTGAGCAGTGAGTCTACAGCTAGTGACACTCATGTTAGAGATAACTCTGTAAATAAGGATTAAGGAGCAAATCACATAGACTGCCTGCCAAATACTCTCCAGAAGATACCTCACATCAACTCTAAATCTTAAAACATAAATTGATGTTATATAATGATCCTTGCTCTGTGGATAATCTTCTTGCCAGACAGATGCATATGGGAAAGACACACGCAAGCTGATATATGACCCATGTGCATAATCATTCAATTAAACAGAATAAAACAGTTGGCTTCAATGTTGACTAACAATTATTGGCCTTTGGTTTATTCTGGGTACTGAATTTGTATAAATAGCCAAAGCTTTGCATTTGTTAGTAGGGGAATTGGGAAGCTAGATTAGATATGAGCATCTTAAAGATTTTATTAATGTACACAGGTTTGTTTAACTTTGGGGTTTGGGTTTTTTTTTTTTTTTGGCTTTTAAGAAATTTAAGTGTAAGTATTAGTTAAGGAATTTGATACCTCTTGAGATCCTTTTATTGAGTATTATATACTCTCTCTTACTCTCACATTCTTACTCTTACGTGTGTGTCTGCCCATTTATGTGAATAAAGAACAAAAACTCAGAACATAATCTTATTTCAAAAAGGACTCTACTTTGGTATTTTTTTTCTTACTTTAGAGTCCTCAGAGTAATTTGCTACATAAAAATATTTCTCTATTATGTGAAATATTGACTATCTTAGGACTACTTTTAATATGGGCTAGTTTCACATTGTTTATATTGCCTTTTAATCAGACTGCAGACTCTGGGAATGAGTTACTGGATAAGCTAAAGTGTACTCTCTCTGGAGGTGCACCATAATGCAATTTGCAGTAAGTCACAACTTGGCCAAAACAGAGTTCAGTTCTTTCTAACTAAAATAAATAAATAAATAAATAAATAAGCAAAAATGTTTCACTAATTTTTTCAACTATCATTTAAAATTATAATACAAACTTTTACATGAAAAATATAACTTACATAAGCATGCAAAATGATTTGATTGAAATGATAAAAAATGAAAATGAGAAGTTAATGAAACTGGAAAATTATTTTTATATTTTAACTTGGTGTTACTTAAAAGTCTCTATGTGATTTCTGCAGTATTTTCACACACTGCAGCAGAAATTCAGATGTTAATTGACCTAGTGAATTTGCCTGAAAATATGCTTCCTGGGAAACAACTAAGTGGAGCTTATGATAAGGATGTAGCTGGAAAAGCAGATGTCTACCGCTTTCTGAGTAAAATAAAGGATTTTATCATCAATGAAAAGAAATTTTAGCAGTTATATTTTTATGTATTTTATACTGATTACCTTTAAGATTCAGACTTCAGAAATATTTAATTAAACCTAAATGTTATACTAGATTTCTTGGTTAAAACCTGCTGAAGATAGTTACGTAAACACATAATTTCTAAAGGGGCTTCCCATTACTACTCTGCCCCACATTCCTGATACTCTAATGTTGCCACAAAGGTTTCTTGGAAAAATAAATATTGTGCCTGTTAATTTGGCATGAGAGTCACCCCATTATTTTAAGAGAAAAAAACGTTATTTGAATAATAGGAAAGATGATCCAAAACACATATTTTTGTACTAAATTCAAGAAATATTTTTTGAAAAATCTGGCCAATTGAATTGATTTTTTTCCAAAAAAGGAAGAACTAATCAATTAGTTGCTTAAGGCAGATTATATATTCAGTGCTCTGCACTTCCCGTAGCACTTGTGCCTAAGCAGGTGGTTTGCACAATAGATCCTCAGTAGGTTCAAAGAAAAAGTGTCTTTTAATTAAACCCAAATTTCAAAGGAACCTTTTTTTTTATAATCAATCCAGCCAGGGCCAATTGCAGATACAAATTATGTTTCTAAATGCCTCTGAATTAGGGATCCCTGGGTGGCGCAGCAGTTTGGCGCCTGCCTTTGGCCCAGGGCGCGATCCTGGAAACCCGGGATCGAGTCCCACGTCGGGCTCCCGGTGCATGGAGCCTGCTTCTCCCTCTGCCTGTGTCTCTGCCTCTCTCTCTCTCTGTGACTATCATAAATAAATAAAAATTTAAAAAATTAAAAAAAAATCTAAATGCCTCTGAAATAGGGCCTGTAGATTCTCTTACCATGGTGCTTTTACTCAGATTATGATTTCTACAATTAACTAGATGCTCATTTTAAATCAAGGCCGACGTTTTAGAGAGCTGTCATATTGTGGGTGCCAAGTGCTTGAGTAGTATGCTCAGGAAATGTTGAAATATTGCCTGACATGATTTTTCTAATTTAAGACATTGTGGGGTTCTTCAAAAGATCTTATTTATTTGAGAGAAAGAGAGAGAGAGCGAGAGAGCATGGGCACACACAAGTGGGGGGGGGACGGGGGGGCAGAGGGTGAGGGAGAAGAAGACTCCTCGAGCAGAGAGCTGGAGCAGTGGTGTGGGATCCCAGGACCCTGGGATCATGACCTGAGCCGAAGACAGATGCTTCACCCCACGAGCCACCCATGTGCCTCAAGAAAGTAATTTTTAAAACACGAATAGACAGGTTTTTGTCTTACTCTTAACCCAGTGATGCTTGACTTGAATGCTTGCTTGTGGCTCAGCAGAGCCCCCCACTCTGAGAGGAAGTCCAGCTCCTTTCCACAGAGGTCTGTTCTAAGCTCTCTATTGGCTCACCTGTTGCCCTTCCTGTCACCAGGACTGAGCTCTACACCTCCAAATTCCAAATAATATCTGAATATCCATAGACCCTCTGTTTTCTCCTGATAAATTTCAAAATACTGGAAGCCTTCCTTTGGTGGGACATTTCTGGTTCCTTGTAGTCAGACTGCAATAATGTCACCTTCTCAGTCAGGCTCCCTGATAACCTGCTATTTGGACCTAACCCTCACTGGGAGTGTGACACACTCCCCATCCTCTTTGTGCACTACTTTCTTAATAAAATATAAAAATATCTGAATCTAATTATATGGAGAATGTGTACCCACTTAAAGTCCTTGCTTTTCATTTCCCTGTTATCCTTAGTAATTGCCTAAGATGAAATCTCCTACAAATATGAATTTATCCTCTTTCTATTCTTGTTACCATTCTTCTCCAAGCTTCCTCTCCCCTAACCTAACTGCACACACTTGCATCATTCTCGTACCTTTTGATTATGGTCTGTAGTAAATCCCTGGTAGGTGGCAAATGCATGCATCGTACGTACACACATACATCTCTTACTTTCGCAACTTCTTTTGTGACATTTCTCTATCTCTTGCTTTAACTGTAATTTGTTGTCCTATGAGACAACCACAGCCTGCCTCAAGCTGATGTTAATCATTCACCCACACATCTCATATCTCTTGGTCAGGAAGTGGGAAGTCAGCATTCTTCTCACTTCCCAAGCTGATTCCTGACCATTACTCCAATCTTCCTTGGAAAATCCCTTGCTCTTTTGGAGCTCAGGATATTTGGCTCTTTACCAAATACACTAATCACTCTCCTTCAAGCCCTGGGCACTTGAATCCATCACTCCCAGTGTTTCTCTCCATCTCAAGTCTTGCTACCATCTCTTAGGTTACTTCAATATTCACAGTATGGTCCAACCAGGGCCCCACATGCTCAATCCCTTGATGTTCTCTACTGTAAATTCCTATACCTAAATCCTTGTGTGTTTAAAATTGACTTCCATCCACACACTCCCCTGATTGTAGTCAGAATGTCGGCAGCACCCAGAACAATTCCATTTCTGCACTCTTCATCTCAGACGTCTCGTTCCTATGCTCTCTTCAGCTCTCTTGTTGTCCCCACTACACTGTTTGGTCAGCATCATGAAGGCCACAAATCCATTGATTTATTTTCTTTCTATCACTCACCTTTTTCTCTTTACTTCTCTATACAGCATTATGGTCCCTCTTTTAAACCTTTCTTGACAATAGCTCAGGTAACTGGCCTTGTTATTCTTCTATATCTTTTACCCAGGAAAACTCCAGTGTGAGATAAATCCAACAGTTATTTCCTGCTATGCCTGGGCTGATGAAGAATGTCAGGGAAAATCATATGAGCCAGCATGTTAACTCTAAATTTCTTTTGGCCCTCTATACCTTCTGGGAATCATTCAACATTTCTCTAGTTAGACCACTCTTTCATTTGCCAAGTTGGCTATTTAAAATTTTCTACAGTTTCATCTCAAATTTCCTACTCACCTAAAATCTTTTCTCTTTTCAAATGAACTCAACTCACATATTTGAGAAATAATAAAAGCAATCAGGCAAGAATTCCCTTCTGCTATTACCTAAAGAGTAGTTCTTTGTGATTTATCCCTTCTTTCCGCTTTCTTGTTACGGTTGATGTCTGCTTGCTTTTCTCTACTTATGTTCCCTTCAACTTTGTTCTGAGTTCCATTTTTTCCCCTTCCAGAGATCTTGCTGAACTGTTTATACCGTTATCTCTATGTTTTATCTTCTTCTTTGCTGGTTCCTTTCTATTAAGTAGTCTAGTGAGCCTTCCCTACCTTAGACAAAATTCACTTTTGACCGACATCCTTCTTCTTTTACTGTCTTCCCTTTGACCTTTTATAGAATGTCTCACTTTTCCTCTAAGTACCTGAACTCTTTAAAGAATTCTCTATACCAATTTTTCCACTTCTGCATTGTCCATTTATTCTTAAATAAAGCTAAGGATGAATGTTGACTGATCACTCCACCGAGACATGTCACCACATATAGCAATCCCCTTTTTACAAAACCAGCGCTCTAACCCCTGAGCTATGGAGCCAACCACAGCAATCTCTTTTTAAAAAATATTTTATTTATATTCAATTTGCCAACATATAGTATAACACTCAGTGCTCATCCTCTCAAGTGCCCTCCTTAGTGCCCATCACCCCGTTATGCCATCCCCCCATTCTTCTACCATTCTGCAACCCATTGTTTGTTTCTCAGAGTTAGGGGTCTCTCATGGTTTGTCTTACAATGCCATATTTTGGCCCTCATCTCATATAACCTCTCTTTAACATTTAGAACATTTAGTAGCATACTTTTTGAAACACCTTTGTCCTTTGATTCCTATGACACTATATTCTTCCAGTTTTACCCATCTCTGTCCTCCATCTATTTCCCACTTACATTCTTTGTAAAATAAAAGAGTAAGTATGTAAAATCTTTCAAGACTAAGATATGTTTCTATATACTTATGGTTATTATAATTTATGAATTATCTCTTAGCTAGATTCCATTGTAATTAAATATACCAAGATGTTTAATTATGAAAGTGATCTCAGAAGGCTTTTACTGACGGTTGATACCGGAGGGATCTTGAGACATGTTTTGATCATTAATATCATTAATGTTCGAGAATCTCCAGACTGTACTGCTGATCCCCGGTTTTCCTCAGGCACTTGTACAATATATCATTTTCTTACAGTTTACTCTCAACGACTATATATAATGAAAGAACTATATATAATTCTCCAGTTGGAGATATTGGAGTGACTTTTGTTATGTATATAATTTGTGTTTATATAAATGTAGAAAAATTTTGTGCAGATATTTACGTATATAAGAAAATACATAACCTCCTATGAAATTGGGAAAAGGGGTTATCATGTGGAAATTCTTATGAATGATTTAGGTTAGAAAGCAAATAATTAAAAATAGCAATAGAAATTCTTCAAGACTTCTAAGAAAAATGAGGCAGAAGAGAGAAAAAAAATAAAAGGTTTGGTAATTAATATATAAATTTAAGTCATTACTTGTGAAAATGCCATAATGAGCAATTTATTTTTAATATCCTTACAGCTCAAAGGTTTCATGTTATGTAGGCAAATAATGTGTGTGTTTGCTTGTAGGAGTTGACCAAGCCAGAGACACAAGGGAAACTTTCTCTAAATAATAGACAATTTACTTTAAATCCAAACTCTAATATGAGTAAATGAGCAAGAAGAGAAGGGACAGTATTTTGTGTAGAAGAAACTGTATGTACAAATGTCTTGAGATAGTATAGAGCTTGGTGAGTAAGAAGAATTGAAAGTCTAGTGTGCTGGGGCGCCTGGGTGGCTCAATGGGTTAAGCGTCGCCTTTGGCTCAGGTCATGATCTCAGGGTCCTGGGATGGAGCCTTACAAGGGGTTTCCCTGCTCAGTGAGAAGTCTGCTTCTCCCTCTTGCCCCCTGCCTCTCCTCTCTGCCTCTCTTCCCTGCTAGTGCTCTCCCTCTCTCAAATAAATAAATAAAATCTTTTTTCTTTTTAAAGGAGAAAGTCTAGTATAATTGAAAAGGAGAATACAAAATGATTATTGAAAGATGATGCAGGTATTTTAAGAATTTTGGTCTTTGCCTAAAGGCTAGTAGGAATCATTCATAATATTTTAGGCAGATAGTTGTTTTAAATAGATTCTCCCTGTTGAGTATAAAAGATGACAAAGGTAGAAGAGGTATCAACAGATATCGTAAAGGGCCAGCTAGTAAATATTTGGGGTTTTTAAGGCTGAAAGGAAAAATCAAGAATATTATTTATGTAGTACCTATGTAATGGAGGGAACAAAGTTCTATTTACAAATTTAAAAAATATATAACAATAATAGTAACATTAAAATAGATTTTTCATTGAAGTCTCTTTTCTAAAAATATAAATTATAAAAATAACAGATTTTACCTTTGGGAAGATAGAATTTCCTTTTATCAGATGGAGGGGTTAAGTAACTTAACATCTTCAAATGATTTTCCTTGCTTGGCTAACATATGAGCCACTCAGAATCTTATTTGGGTTATAGCCTCATTTTGATTTATATTTGTGAATATAGTCCTTCATCATGGGATTTTTTTACATTTTCTCTTTTTTTCTGGCCATTATTTTCCTGTCAAATGGGAATATTGTGATGAGTGCTTAGCCATATAATTCTGATGTATATCATATTCTTTTATCACAGCTATAGTGCCTTTATATAATAAACACGATGCTTTGCCACATAATTCAATACTAAAGTAATCCACACTCTATCATGCCTTAAAAGTGTGGCATTCAAAGTCCATATTTTCCTTTCGTTTCTTATTTGGCCATGATGGGTAGGCATAGTAATAAAAAATGACATGGTACTCAAAATGCTGTTATAACTGGATTACTGCAGTTTATATATAGTATGTGAAGCTATGAAAGCACCATATATGGTGCTATATATATATATGGTCTCTATCCCCATTACATATATATGGTCTCTATCCCCATTACTCAGTTCCACAAGCACAAGAAGAATGCAACAACAGATACTACACAAACAAGTGGCTATGTGCATATTCTGTTAACACTTTATAAACACTGAAATTTGGATTCATTTAAATTTCACATGTCACAAAATATTATTCTTCCTTTTGATTTTTTTAACCATTTAAAAATGTACAGAAACATTCTTAGCTCATAGACCATGCAAAAACAGGCAGCAGTCTAGATTTGGCTCATGGGCAGTAGTTTGAAGACCCATGGATTAGGAAAGCTCAGCTACCAGGTTATTTCAGTAATCCAGGCAAGGAACAGTATAGTTTGGCCTAACAAGATGATGGAGATAAAGATAAAAGAATAGTCTTGAGAAAACTAAATAGTAAATTAATCTGGTATTGAATTAACCATAAAGGAAGAGAGGAGGACTCTGAGGTTTCTGATTTGCATACTAGTTTGGAGATCCTCAGTTAAGATAGGAAAATCTAGAAATACGCTACACTTACTTGGAGACAAAAATTATGAGTTCACTTTTGAACATGTCATGTTTGATATGCCTTTGTTATATCAAAGGAGAGATTTAAATAAGCAGTTGAACTCAGAGGTCCTGCCTAGGGCTATAAATGTTTTGTAATTGAAACCATGGATTTGGATGAGATTACTCAGCTAGAGAGTAGAGAATTAGAAGAAAAGAGGACAAAAGGCCAAACCTTGAGGTACTCCTACACTTAATGACGTGGGAAAGAAGCCCATCCTGCCAAGAAAACTAAGGAGCAGCTACAGTGTTGGTAGAAAAAAAGAGAGTTATGCCCACATCACCAAGGAAGAGAGTGCCAGTGGGTGGTAGACTGGAACTCCATGACCAAGTAAAATGAGGTATTAAATGTCCGCTGCATTTACCAAGCGATGTGGGCATAATGATAGGTAATGGGCCCGGGAACTATTTTATTGGTGTTACAAGGGTGGAAGCCAGAATGGAGCAGATTGAGGAGTGAGACTGTGAAAATAGGAACCATTTTTTAAAGAAATTTGCATGTGAAATTGAAGAGAAAGCATTGGCAGAACAACATTGAATTGAAACAGCTTTGTCTGGTGTATTTGGTTTTAAAGTGAGACTTAGATAACTTTACAAACAAGTGGGGAGAATCCATTTGATGGGGCATGTGAAGAAACCTGAAAGGGGAAAAGTAGAAGAGAGATGGGATCAAAGCCCAGGGGAATTAATCAATCACTTTTCAATCTAATCTCCTCATCTATCTTATAGACATCTATATGTCTATATTTGGATCCTCAATTTATTTTTATATTTAACAAATTCAAAATGCTTCAAAGCATTAGGTTTTTTCCTTTGAGACTGTACTGGCAACTATGATCTCTGAACAAGAACTGGTGAATTGAGGGTCCCAGTTTATTTGGGTAAGTGTTGGAATGACAATTTCTCTATCATTGAAATTGAAATATAAATTTCAAAAATATGCATTGGTATCCCTGATTTGAAAAATCATGAATGTAAACTATAAATTTATTTTAAGACTATAAAAGAAATTTAAGTTACCATTAATATTAATATAAACAGGGCAGCCTGGGTGGTTTAGCGGTTGAGCATCTACCTTCAGCCCAGGGCCTGATCCTGGAGACTCGGGATCGAGTCCGCATAGGGAGCCTGCTTCTCCCTCTGCCTGTGTCTCTGCCTCTCTCTGTGTCTGTCATGAATAAATAAATACAATCTTAAAAAAAAAGAAAAAGAAAAAAAGAAAAAGAAACCCTGATAGCAACTCTCTTAAGCTTTCCCTTTAAAAAAAAAAAATTAATATAAACCATATAAAGCAAAACCAATTAGGCAGTTAATTAAACTGCCATATTTAGTACCTTTTAAATGCATTATAAAAATAAACTCAGATGTTCTATATGTATCTTTGTTATGCTGTGCTCAAATACCACATTCATTTTCTTAAAAGCTGATTACACTGATTACATTAAAATGTAATGTTTATTACATTGATACAAAAAGCACTTATTTTTCCAATTTTCACTATTAAAGGCAATGTTCCCTGGTAACCATGTATAGTTATTTTTCAAAGTAAATACACACGCACACACACACATATATAGATATTCAAACATGATATTGGCTATGGATATGAATAAGGAACAAGACTCTTTTCCTTTTTTTTTTCTTTCTTCCTCTCTTGATCAAGGAGTAAGTCATCTCATCCAAGTTCTCCTGGGCTCTTTGCTGTCTTCTGTGTCACATTGAAAGCCTATGACTCCTTCCTGTTTTCCATTTCCAGTGCTGGCTCTGTCCCAGCTTGAGGTGGTAAGAGGTGTGTACTCAGGGATGACAGAGTATGGTGGTAGGTAAAGGAGACTGCAGATTTTAAGTTGTTGGTTAGGATTTGAAAGGCTATAATAAGTATTTTGTCCGATCTGAGAACTTAATGGCTGTTCAGGAACTTTGCCAAGTTTGATTTTCCCAGGCAATTGTTCCAGAGGTACTTAGAAGTTTTAGAGCGAACCCTATAGATTTGCAATAATCTTTTTCTGCCAAGAGAAAAAGCAAGAGTCAATTGTAAATGTTAAAGAGAAGTAAAATAAGATGAACGCTGAGTGTTGATTGGCTTTGGCAGCATAGAGGCCTTTGATAACTTTTTGGGATAAGCTTTGGTGTTTGAGTAGTAACCAGCAGTAACCCCTAGTAGAGTGGACTAAAGACTGAGCTGGAGGTTAAGAAATATACAGAACTCTGGATCTGAAGCGTAGGAAAGAGAGAGCCATAGTTAATGTATGTTTGGAGCTTGGGTGCTTTTTTTAATTAAACAGATCTGAGCATGATTAAATGCTAATAGAAAATAGAAGTGAAGGAATATTTGAAAATGGAAGATAAATTTAAAGTCTTTAAAGTCATATTCTTGAGAAAGAAGTAGGGGAGATACATCCCAGTGGAAAGGGATTATCGTTAATGACAAGAAGATCTTTCCTTTTAGTCTAAAAGGAGGGGAAAATTGCAGATATAAGTGGGGTTGTATATCTTATGAGAAAAGGTGAACTATTACTGGTCTAATGGTTTCTATTTACTCTGTGCAGTAAGAAGGGAGGTGCACCGGGGGAATTGACATAGAAGGGAAAGGGTAAAAGGTGAGATGTAAGAAGGCAAGGTTTAAAATAAGTGTAGAAAGGTGAAGAATAAATACAACAAAGACATGCCTAAAATAATTAAGTGTCTAAGATATTTATTCCTTTATTATATTTTTAAATCAATAGTTCAGACTTATACTTATGAAATGTCGCAAAAACTGACACTAACCATTGACAAAAAAGCTTTTAAGCTCAATTTTCTGATTATTTGAATTAAAAAACTTATAGATGCCAGCATATTTCTAACAAACATTTTACTTCATTTTCTTTTAAAAAATTATTATCTTGAAATCAATTTTTAAAAATTATTTATTTGCTTTTAAGGAAAAAAAATGGGGAGGGAGTGCCAGACGGGTGCAGTTAAGTGTTTGACTCTTGATTTCAGCTCAGGTTATGATCTCAGGGTCATGAGATCAAGCCCTGTGGAAAAGCTCTGTGCTCAGCATAGAGTCTGCTTGAGATTTGCTCTACCTTTCCCTCTGCCCCTTCCACTGGTGCCTTCTCTCTCTAAATAAATAAATAAATAAATCTAAAAAAAGAGAAAAAGAAAAAATGGGGGATGAAGCTTTTTTTCACATATGTATTTTTTTTTATTTTTTTTAAAGATTTTATTTATTCATGAGAGACACAGAGAGAGAAGCAGAGACATAGGCAGAGGAGATGTAGGCTTGCTGTGAGGAGCCCGAAGTGGGACTTGATCCCAGGACTCTGGTTCACACCCTGAGCAAAAGGCAGATGCTCAATTGCTGAGTCATCCTGGCATTCCTCAAATATGTATTTCACTACAGTACTAATCAGGGTACTTTCAACATATTAGAAATTTTTGTTTTTTTCACACTTTGACTTGCTCTTTCTGGTATTAATTTAACATCAACTACAGGGCTATAGTTCCCTTTCTCCTTTATTATTGGAAACTTTCCTGCATCACCTTTTGCTTGACACAAGGTTTTATGGTGGGATGGAAACTTGAGACATTACAGGCACATCTCAAGATATGGGGAGTTTGGTACACCACAACAGAGCAAATATTGCAATAAAGTGAGTCAAATGAAATTTTTTGGCTTCCCTGTGCATGTAAAATTATATCTAAACTATACTTAGTCTATTAAGTGTGCCATAGCATTATATCTAAAAAAAAAAAAAAAAAAAAATGTACCTAACTTAATTTAAAAATGCTTTATTGGGGCACCTGGTTGGCTCAGTCAGTTAAGAGAAGGACTCTTGGTTTTGGCTCAAGTCATAATCTCATGGGTCATGAGATGGAGTCCCAGGTCAGGCTCTGCACTCAGTGGTGAGTCTGCTTGAAGATCCTCTCCCTCTGCCTCCCCCCCTCTCTAAAATAAAGAAAGCTTTATAAATAAGTAAATGAATAAATATTTTATTGCTAAAAAATGTTAACCATCATCTGACCTTTCAGGGAGTTGGTATCTTTTCTCAGGTAGAGGATTTTGCCTCAATGTGGATGGCTGCTGATGGATATCGCATGGTGGTTGCTGAAAGTTGGGGTGACTGTGGCAATTTCTCAAAATAAGATAACAACCAAGTTTGCCACATCAATGGACTCTTCTTTTCACAAATAATTTATCTGTAGCATGCGATGCTGTGTGACAGCATTTGACACACAGTGAAGCTCTTTCAAAATTGGAGTGAATGTTCTCAAGTCCCGCTATTGCCTTAGCCACTAAGTTTATGTAATATCCTAAAACCTTTGTTGTCATCTCAACAGTCTTCATAGCATCTTAACCAGGAGTAGATTCCACCTCAAGAAACTGTTCTTTCTTTGTTCATCCTAAAGAAGCAACTCCTTGTCCATGAAAGTTTTGCAGCTATTCACTCATATGTCTAGGCTCCACTTCTAATCCTACTTTTCTTGCTATTTCTACCACATATGCAGTTACTTCCTCTACTAAAGTCTTGAACCCCTCAAAGTCAACCACAAGGGTTGGAATTATTCTTCCAAACTCTTGATCATGTTGATATTTTGACCTCTTGCCATGAATCACAAACATTTATAATGGCATCTAAAATGGTGAGTCCTTTCCAGAAAATTCTCAATTTACTTTGCTCGAAACTATCGGAGGAATCCCTCTCTATGGCAGCCTTACAAAATGCACTCCTTAGATAATAACACATGAAAGTCAAAATTACTCCTCAACCCATGGGCCACAGAATGGATGTTGTGCTAGCAGGCATGAAAACAACATTAATCTTGTACATCTCCATCAGAACTCTTGGGTGACCAGGTGCATTGTCAATGAGAAGTCACATTTTGAAAGGGATCCTTTTTTCTGAGCAGTTCTCAGTAATGGACTTCAGCGTTGAGTAAATTGTGTTGTAAACAGATTTGCTATCATCCAAGCTTTGTTGTTCCATTGATACAACAGAGGCAGAGTAGGTTTAGCATAATTCTTAAGGGCCCTTTTTAGGTCAATGTGTGCTGGCTTCAACTTAAAGTCACCCGCTGCATTAGCCCCTGATGGGAGTCATCCAGTCCTTCAAAGTTTCGAAGCCAGGCATTGACTTTTCCTCTCCAGCTATTTAAGTCCTGGATGACATCTTCTTTCAATAAAAGGCTATTTTGTATACATTGAAGATCTGTTTTTTAGTGTAGTCACTGTCTTTAATTATCTTAGTTAGACCTTCTAGATAACTTGTTGCAGCTTCTATATCAGGACTTACTGCTTTACCTTGCACTTTGATGTTATAGAAATGGCTTCTTTCCTTAAACTTTATGAACCAAACTGAGTTACCTTCCAATTTTTATTTTGCATCTTCTTCAATTTTCTTGGCCCTCATAAAACTGATGAGAGTTAGAGTCTTACTCTGGATTAGGCTTTGGCTGAAGCAGATGTTGGGGCTGGCTTGGTCTTCTATCCAGACTACTGAAACCTTCTCCATACAGCAATAGGCCATTTTGCTTTCGTATCATTTGTGTGTTCACTGAAGTAGCAGTTTTAATTTTCTTCAAGAACTTTTCTTTGTACTTAACACTTTAGTCAACTCTTTGCACAGAACTTCACTTTTAACTAATATTCCATGGGCTGTGATGAAACACATGCACACACACACACATAGGCACACACATGTACAAGTGCACCCATTGAGAGACACATAAACCATCAAGAAACTATCAAATGATTCACTCAAGTCTTTCCTAAGGTTGCTTTATCCATATTGTATTGTAGTTTGGGTTTTTTTTTTTACCCATGGTCAGATCTATGGGGAGACGTTAGAAGGTATATAAGTGTTGGAGGTCAATCAGTTCTCTACAAATGTGTTTCTGGAAGAAAGAGTTCCTCCATGCGTGGTTGTACCAGGTCCAGAAATTGGAGTATAGGAATCTTACAGAGGTTGCCTCTGGCTCCCTATAGGACAATCTGTCAACATATATGTAATGACAAGAAGTAAGGAAAGACACTCTGTAAGGGTAGGAAAGATGATAAGAAGCCAAAGGAAAAAATACAAAAATAAGAAAAAAATAGATAGCTTTCTTGAATTATTATCTCAATCCTACCACCCAATCTAAAATTAGTATCATTCTATTTTTATCATACAAAAATCTAATGAAGTCATCATATAGTTTAATTTTTTTTAATTTATTTTTTATTGGTGTTCAATTTACTAACATACAGAATAACCCCCAGTGCCCGTCACCCATTCACTCCCACCCCCCGCCCTCCTCCCCTAATTTTTATACATTTTGATTTTTGCTTCACAGCTACCTTAGAAATTGATGAGAATCATCCATTATTTCAATCCATTTATAGAGTGACAGCCATGGATGATGACTTCAAATGGTGATGGTAGGTAGTGATCACTGTGTGGGATGAATATATTGCTTTGGGATACAGGACTATGCTTCATTTTTCAAAAGTAGTTGACATTTAATTTGATAACTAAAGAGCATATAATGAAGTTGACGGCCACTATAGGGCCATATTTGTGTTAATGTTGGAAATAGTATTTTTAGAAGATGTTTCCTTGATTTGTACAAGAAAATTATATGACTTCTAATGAAGGTGGGCTGCTGAAAGGAAGATGTCAATGCTGAGCTGAAACTGGGGCTTTGCCTTCTGGATTCTTTTCAGAACTGTTTTACTTTTCTAGCAATTTCAATGACACATGTGAATATAATTATTTTTTTAAATATTTCAGTATCCTAATTACTAGAAATCTAACTGTAAGAGATTTGCTTTTCTCATAATTGATTCATGGTTGTAAAGTCTTTAGAAATTTGGCAAAATGTAAAGAACCTATAAAGTTCTTGTGGAGTATTTAGTGGTACACTGGACTAAGCCAGCATGCTTGCTCTGCAGCTGTTCTTTTCAAACATGTATTGAAAGAGTTTACTAGTTCTAATTTAGTAACTCACAGTATGGAGTAATGGAGCACTAAATGGGGGTGAAGTAATGGAGCTATCATGTGACTTGAGTCAATTTACGGCTTTAACACAAACTAGTGGTACAATCTGGGGAAGTTATTTAATTCCTCTTGCCCTTGATTTATACAGTTAACCTTCAGTGATATACAGGCTCTTGTTAGTGAAGTTACTCAAAATTCCTGCTCAAAAACATTTTATTGCAGACTAGCCAATATGAAATTAATATAAAATTGTTAAGAAATATGAGACTTTTTTCTATTAGATGTTAAGTCTTTCTAATAGATTAAAAAAATAACCTATGATACAGTTGAAAATAGTTATTACCAGTCTGTCATTTGCAGGGAAAAAGGATAGGGATCCTGCAAGTGGTTGTTTTAAAAGTCAGTGTTTTGGGAAATAGTTACATTGGTAGAAGATAGATCCTTATCAGATTTTTTAAAAAATGCACAGATACAATCACATTTTTCTTTAATCAAATTTGACCTCATTTCAAATTAATCTTTTTTCAGATGCTTTTTAAAACAGATTTATCTACTCTCATCTCTTCTCAGAAGTAGTGGCACATTAAAAAAAAAAAGTGGAATCAAGATGTAAGGTAAATTACAAACTTCATATTAAACCATATAAATGTGAAGTTGTTTCTAACATAATTTTTGTTATTTCTTAAAATACAAACAGTGATGATGAGTTAATTTTGTACGTTCTTTTAGAATTGTATTAATTGGAAGAATCAGGATTAAGGCTTTTTAATTCTCTTGGGAAAATATGTATTTTACAGCTCTATAAAAATATAGAAAATCCTTTGCTTCTGTTGACAGGTTAAACAAGTCTTATTTTTCCTGTATTCTGCATAAGTATGTGCTAGTGATTTTAATACAAGCTAGATCATAAAGACTGAAATTAATTAGTGTGAAAATAGGGAACTTTCTACATATTAACTTTATTATTATATCTTAATGGTCTTACAGATAACTTTTAATTTATTTTGGTGTGAGTAATGTATATTTTAGTTTTCTAGTAATCCAATGAGACACAGTTATCTGGGCCAAAGAAATGAGCAAATTCTTTTGGAGTAGGTTTGATAAGTGGCATTGTTAGTTTGAGAGGAAAAGATCCCTTGACTTTGATGTTGGATACCATGTAATTAATACATTTATTTATTTATTATGTTGTACAGAGTGATAGGAATTTTTAAAACTTAGAATTCTTGACAAAAATTAAAAATGCATTTTTTCAAAAAATAGTAATATTTTGTGTGATTCATTTATGAGAATTTGTGCAGTTAACCAAAAGTATAGATCCAGTCTCTGTCTTTACTCAAAGCATAGAGATCACATCTTAGAGTTATTTAAAGAAGTTTAGGGGTGGGGAAATCTCATTAAATTGTTTACTAATCAGGAAAAAATAAATCAGTAAATCATTAAAATTTAAATCTTTCTGAACATTAAAGAAATGGAAGAAACAAGTTTTTATACTCCACCCCACTTAGAATGGCAAACACATAGCAAAGGTGAGATCCAATTCACACCTTATAAATGAATTTGAAACTAATATTGTAGGAAAAAAGAACAATTTCTGATATTCCCAAGAGAAAGACAATTTAAGGAAAGCGTTGTTGGGAAGATTTTTCTCAGTGGAAAACGAAGGATGCGTAGGTAGGAACAACTGACTGGAAAGAAAGTAGCTGAAGGGCTGTTGAGATGATCTGTCCACCCAGAAACAAGGGGTGAGATTTGAGCAATAAAAGGATAAGTGTTTTATTATTATTATTACTACTACTACTATAATAATTATAACATTTCTATTTTCAAAAATCCCCTGCATGTGTTATCTTAATAAAGTGATTAAGAAAATAGCCATAAGGGGACTAATGCATGCGTTTTTTTTTTTTTTTTTAATAGAGAGTTTGTTGCTTATAGATAGTTAGGAGGAAAAAAAACAGTGATAATTAAAGATGATATCAACTTACTAGCCTAAAAGATAAATGGTGGAAGAATGACTACTATTCAGCGACTTCTATTTCAATTTGGGTTTGTTGAATATTACAGGATGACGGAAAAGCTGATGATACATGTTTTAAGCAATCTGAGCATTAGGACTACAAAATGCAGTTAAAATTAGGTGGGAAGAAGTGGAGATTATCTGTATGAGCCACATATTTAGCAGTTCAGCTTCACACTTTTGACATCCCGACCTCACTTTCCCTGCTTGTGTTGACTCACACATTCAACCAAACTTCTACTTGTCCTTTAAAACCTACTTCATCTTTCGACTACATTGATTAAGAAATTTATTTTACTATATTTGACATGTTAGTGTCCATCCAAGAGATTTAATAAGTACAATCACTATCAACCCCTCACTTGGCAGGGGCTCTTATGTATTGTAAAGCCTTATTGAATATTTGCTGAAGAAAGGTTTTAGTGGATATTTTACTGCCTTGGTGGTCTTTTCAAAGGACACTTGCTGAAATATATGAATATATATATGAATAAATTATATCTAAAGAGTAAAATGTATGACAGGATGATGAAGAAAATATTTGAGGTCCAATGACATTTCAAAGTCTTCAGAAATTCCCTCTTGTTCTTGATCCCAAAGAGTAACTCATGGTCTTGTTTCTATGAATTAGGACCAAACAGCCTGCACTGTGAATAGCGCATTGTACCTTGAGTTTATGATTGAATCTGGAATTCCTTCCTTTTTTGTTGTTCAAGTTAATCTACATGTATTTATACAGCCAAGCTACACAGATTTTGAGTGAATTTTAATAATGTATAGACTGAAGCTATTTTGAAATATACAACTATTCTAGTTAGCTAAAAAGCATTTGCATGTCTTAATCACCTATAAGAAAAAATTAAAAACTACATCTAATTGGGGAAAACTAACAAAAACAAACAGAAGACATATCATAAAGATATACGTGTATTACCAATTAGTATGTTGTAAAATTTTAAAAAACTGTTTTCCAGTTTTTCCAGTTTGCACTGAGAGCAACTGTTAAAATAGGTTTGTTCTGTCAAAGGACATTAAGTGTCACACCTCTTACAACAATATTGCCTGTTCTCGTACAGAAGTGGTATTTGGAGGCTGGAATCATAAGGAGACCTTGCATACCTTTACTTGACTGAGATTATTTTTATGCTATAGCAAATGTAGCAGGCTCTTTTTAGCAAAAATTTAAAAATATATTTGGTATTACTCTTAAACAATTAAGTTTTTGCAGTTTGGGGGACTTTTGGGGTAATATTCTACATGAACTGAAGGAGGCTATACATTATGGTTACTTCAGTATCTAGTTAAATATACTATAAAAATCAGAACATTATAAAAATGATGTGGAATTATTTTTATTGTGTAATGTGTATGGATTGAGGTATTCAGAAATACCAGCCATACAAATAGAATCTAGCTGGCAAAGGTAAACACTGTAATGCTGAACCTATTATGCTATTTAATTTTTTTAAATAATTTCTCAAGGTTTTTGTCAAATGTCAGGTGAAGGGTTACATTTTTCTTAAAAGATTGGTGGTCCCAGTGTCATATATCTTGAAATATATAACTGAATGATAGATTCTTTTTTTAGAAAAATAAAACTTTACAACCTGAAAAAAAATTAGAATTTGTCACAATTAGAAACATAAATGATGAGAAACTTCAATTTGAATAAGTATATTTATGTTAAGCTGTAACTACAGGAGAATGACTAAACTTTTCACATACATTACAAATAATAATAGTAAAGATTATGCAGCTACATAGAAAGTATTTTATGGCATTATCTTAAAAATATATGATTATATACCCATAATTGATACATGTGCTAATATAAAGTAATTGTATTTTAGAAAATACTGAAAGATAGATATGGAAGTGACCAACATTGCAATATGACAAGAGGATTTTCATGTATTTTTCCATCTGTTTTCTTTCCCAAGATTTTGTAAAGTTGTTGCATTGTTTTTTAATAAGTACATTGATTTTAAGTAAAGGCAAAAGTAAGACCTTAAAAATAATTTGAAATTTTTAATTTAAACCACTTAATTATTTTTTTTTAATTTTTATTTATTTATGATAGTCACAGAGAGAGAGAGAGAGGCAGAGACATAGGCAGAGGGAGAAGCAGGCTCCATGCACCGGGAGCCCGACGTGGGATTCGATCCCGGGTCTCCAGGATCGCGCCCTGGGCCAAAGGCAAGCACTAAACCGCTGCGCCACCCAGGGATTCCTATTTTTAGTCTAATTATATTTTATTACATTATATCCTATATATACACTATAATATATGTTTATATACATATATAATATATACAAATATTATAATAATATTTATATTAATTTAATTTAATTAATTTAATTTAAATTATTTCACTTCCATACCCGGAGGTACAAATGTGGCACTTGCAGATTATGAATGTGTAGTAGATATTTTTCTATATTCGAAGTGTAGTAATCAAATATATCACTACAATATAAAAAGAAACAGATACTTTGTGGACTATAGAAAAGGAAGAAAAAATGGTAGTATTCAAATTACTTCTATCACTAAGTTTTATCTCTATAGATAACTAAGGGGAGTAATTCATTGTTTGATTCTCCAAATCCACTTTAACTTATATTTGAACAATAGAAGCAAATATGGAGCTTAGTTTATCCCTTATTTCTGGGGACAGTTGTCCTGTCTACCTACATTTGCAGTAGACGTGCCACCAATTTCTTGAAACAATTTTCTGCTGCTTTCATGCCTTCAATAGGCATGAATTATTGCTGTTACTAATTTGGTAGAATTTAATGCTAGATATTATAACCATTACCAAAATTATTAAAATATTGCCTGAGAATATTATTTTTACCTCTTAGGAGATATAGCATGTTAAATTACAGTTAATGAAACAGAAAAGGAAATGATTTAAAGTGGTCCATAATGAAAATATTGTGAGTTAAATTACATTATGGTATAAAGGAGAAACCACATTAGACTGTGGTAGTGAAGAAGGTTGCTCGAGGAATGTGTCGCCAAGTCACTTCTCATTCCCTTTTACTTTACATTCCTTTGAGAACTTCCTTGAATATCTTTTTTAACCCCAAAGTTACCCTTTCCTTGGCTGTAAATCTATAGGAAAGTTATGATATCTATCGCAGAGCACTGTAGTTATTTTTATCTGTGTTCTCCACTAGCAGTGAGATCCTAAAGACCGGGAACAGGCTTATTCATATGTGTATAGACTGAAATGATGCATGCATGTACTGATAAATGTCTGATGCTTGACTAGAAGGCTGAAGAAGAAATAAATTCAAGTTTCAGAAATGTTATGGAAATTGATCAGGGAATTTAAGTATGATTTAAAGACATCAGCGATATATTTACACAAAAAATGTCCTGATAGTTTATTTTAATAAGCTATGATTTTAGACAGCATTTCATCACACCAGATAATAAGATAAAAATGAATATATTAAGTCTCTTATGTTCAACTGCCAACTATTACATATATGTAATATTTGGAATAATAGAGGTGCACTATTTCTATCTGCTTTTCAGTTTTCATCTCTTTGATGTGATATCTTTGATGTCTGGCATGATGCCAGAGACTAAATGATTAAAATTACTGCTTTAGCAAAAATTAAGTAACTTTGTGCCAAAAATCTTTGTCTCAACATTTGAATGCTTTTGGAACTGTTAAATTCTTGACAAGATGAAGGTGGGATCATCACAAACCCCAAAATATTTTTTGCAGGTTATCATAAGTCAGTAGATATGTGTATATAAATTTGCATTTTCAACATTTTATATCACTGTATTTTTGTGTGTGTAGACCTTTTCCTCTAAATTCTGTTAATGTGACTGAAAAAAATGTCTTGGCAAGAGTAAAAGCACCATATCAAGATGAAGATAGCCCCATCACTTATTCCTTTAAAACTCAGCAGGAAATGTTTGGTTTGCACTCTTGTAAGTTTTAAACACATATTTCTAGCCTAATTTGGTTAATCATTCACTATTCTCCTCATTTCCTTTAAAACTTGGGTAAGTAAAAACTAGTCTTTCAAAACTAAATTAAATATAGAAAAGGAAACAGTAAAAATATGTGGATCTTGACAGGTGCTATTTTCCTATTTGTTAAAATGACATTCTTGTGAAATAATGAGTTTCACAGGACCTTGTTTTTGTAACTGGCCATCATTTTTCATAAGCAATCAATACAAATGTTTCTGTGAAATTCTTGTAGACTATAGGACACATAAGTCATATCTGTCTCTTTAATTTCATGTGTAGAAATTGGGATGCCTTCATAACTATATTTTGAATATTTGATTATGGATAGATAGATTTCTGCCTGTGTGAACAGGTTTACTACTCTGAGATCTTGTTTCCTTTTGGCCTGTCACAGTACCTTATTTGATTGGTCAGCATTCAACCAGAGACAAAAGTATCATCAGGAGTGTAACGGTGAGAGCTGGTTAAGGCAGGCCCTGTAAGGCTGCTGTCTGTGTCTAATGCCAGAGCATGAAACCCGCTAAGACTGGAAGCAAGGAAGGAGAATCTCCCCATAAAGTAGGGAAGATTAAGGGTAGACTTGAACACACATTAAGTGCTGGACTCCACGAAGGTGGACTAAACCACTATTCATTGTGTGTGTGTGTGTGTGTGTGTGTGTGTGTGTTTGTCTCTGATCTTGGTATTGTAGGTATCCTGCAGAAGTTGGGGCTTTTGATCACAGGGTTAAGCACACTTATCTATTCCAGGAGTCAGAAGCTGATAGAGAATCTAGAGCAGTTGCAGACTCTTCATGCCAATGGTGAAATGGGGACTGGCAAAAAAAAAAAAAAATCTCTGAGATGAAATTGCTGCTGCCATCTTCTCCCACCCCATCAACAGAAAATCTCTCATGGTGGCACCAGGGATGAATAATCATCTCCATTTTCACAACTTTCCCTGAGTTTGACCCTTAAGCTCATTTCCATCTCTTTAGACAACAGGATTGACTTAAATTTGATTGGCTAATATGGCTTGCCTCTTTTTTCAGGCTCAAAAATACTAATAATTCTTTATTACTAATTAAAATCAAAGTGGTAAAATCATAGTGGTTTCTGTTATTTTAAAAATAGAGATGCTCCTATACTAGCTAAACCCATATATGGCAAATTAGAGAGAGACTTGGAGGAAAATATGATGAAACCTTTAAAAATATTTAATTAAGAGCAGCCCCGGTGGCTCGGTGGCTCAGTGGTTTAGCTGCCTTCGGCCTGGGGCATGATCCTGGAGACTTGGGATTGAGTCTTACGTCAGGCTCCCTGCAAGGAGCCTGCTTCTCCCTCTGCGTGTCTCTCTGCCTCTGTGTATGTGTGTGTGTCTCTCATGAATAAATAAACAAAATCTTTCAAAATATATTGAATTATATTTTTAAAATAAGCATAAGATAAATGGGCATTTTTAAAGAAAGAATTTCAGTGAATATAGGATTGTTAAACATCAACTTTTCTCACTCATTAAAAACATATATAATTAAGTGAAGTAAAATACCATCAATTTGAATAAATTAATATATGCTTCATTATTTGAGTTTGCTAAGTTTCTTCACTTTTTTCTTTTCTTTAGTCAAAGGCCCATTCACTCTTCTTCAGATTTTGAATCCTAACAATCCACATAACCCTACAACTTATTCTTTGGAAATTGAAGCAAGAGATAATGAAAATAATACCAATTTTTGTGGAGAATGTAGATGATCCTATTGTCTGTGACTCAAGTTTTTACCAGGAATAGGTATATTACAAATCAATTTTACTGATTACATTCATGAAATAAATGTAAAGTAAAAACAAATTAAACCTTGAAAATATAATGATTTTTTTGTTTTAAAGAAGAGATGTATACAAAATGAATAAAGTGAGAGATAAATTCCTAAAAAGAATATACATAAAGAATATATATATATATATTATATATATATATAAAAGTTAGAGTAATCTAAATTAACATTCAAACTATTTATGTGACAGATTGGTTCTAGGATAATACAAAATTATTTTAAATTTACCTGTAACATATGAATTAACTAAGGTAACTTTGGAAATTGTTAGAGGAGGGAGGGGTTAAGATGGTGGAGTAGTAGGGGAAACTTGGCCTTGCCTCATCCCACCACCACAGCTAGATCAACAAATCGTTTTGAAGAACCAGGAAATTTATCTGAGGATTAAGAAAACAATTTGCACAATTGTGGGGAGCCAATGTAGCAGATGCAAAGTTCAGAGGCATGAATTAGGGGAAAGAAAGGCCATGGTGCTGTGGAGGGGAGGGAACCCTCCCACAGAGCAAAGTCAGGGAGAGAGGGAGAGACAAGGAGAGAGAACAGCTCATAGGGTTTGAGTAAGATGCTGTGGTGTGGGGAATCCCCTGGCTCACCCTGGGCGAGAACATTCCCCTTCCTGGAGCACACTTGCCTCTGCAAGGGTGAAAGGCCCACCAGGCACCACTGAGCGGCCGTCCAACATCAGGGGACACAGGCACGCACAGAGGGTCGGTAGCCTGGTTGCATGCTTTCACTGTGTTTCACCACAGACTGCGACATCCGTGCAGGTGTGTGGCTGCTGCTCTGAGAACGGTGCTGGGTGCAGGGCAGCAGGGCTCTCCTCCAGGGTTGGGGAGCTGGGTCCTTTAAGGTTTGGAGTTTTGAATCCTAGCCAATGCTCAGAGATAAAACACAGGAGAAGTATGGCACTGAGCTTGTAAATAGCCCAGGCACGGACAGGTTGAGGGCAGGGATCTGAGGAAAGCCTGGGACACAGAAGAGACATTTTTTGCTTTTCTTTGAGCGGCTCCTAAACAGCAGTGGCCATGACTGGCCCTGCCTGGGGAGAGAGGGCAGGGCAATGCCATCATCCACCACCACCCCTTTCCCTCACTGGCCCCCCAGTACAGAGCGATTTCAGAGAGAAGAAGAGTGCCTCCAGGGGAAGCTGGAGTCCCTTCCACCACACCCCACCACCGTGCACCCAACAGGGGCATCTTCACTCGGGAACTCTCACTGCAACCAGTAGTGGGCCTCTCCCTCAGAAGACCAACAAAGGATGCCACATCCACCAAGTCTGCCAATTATAAGGTGCTCCAAAGCATCAACTTTAGTTCTGCTGGAAATAGGACCAGGCTTTCCTTTTAATTCATTTGTTTTTTTTTAATATTTTACTTGTTATTATTTTATTTTATTCTTATTTTTTCTTTGGAATCAGGCTTATAGTGTTTTGCTCATTTGTTGGTTTGTTTGTTTGCTTTTCTCATGTTTTAGATTAGGCGGCTGCTTCTTCTTATTTTTCTTTTTCTTCTTCTTTTCTTTTTTTCCTTTCCTTTCTTCTTCTTTTCTTTTTTCCTTTCCTTCTTTTTTCTTTTTTCTTTGTAACCAGGCTTACAGTTTTTGTCAGTTTGTTTGCCTTTCTGTTCTTTTTTTCCTTTCTCTTTTATTGAATCAGGATTTACTCATACTCTTCAGTATGAGTAAAATAGGTATTCCTGAAAAGTTTGGCATAAATTAAAATGCCATATGTATTTCATTTTTAAAATTCTACTAAAAAATTCATAATATATTTATTGGAATCATTATACCCATGTATTTAAAATAATAAAGCATGTTCTTCTCATTAGTGCCATGTACTATTCCTTGACTTCAGTTGTATTTGTTTGTATTTTTCATGAGGATGCTCTGAAAATAAAAACTTAAACATTTGAATGAACTTGAAACTTCACACATAGTAGGATTTCAGAAAATAAGCATCGCCTTTATTGGGATTTAGTTGCGTCAACTGGAGTTCATCAGTTTTATCTGTTCTGCTAGTTTGGTCTCTCCATTCCTCTCCCTCCATTTATTTCTAATCTTACTTGCTCACTTATCATCCATATTAAAATATTTTCTGCTTCCTCTGTTTTTTTTGAGCACTTTTCTTCCTTTCACTGTTTCTATTAGGAGAAACTACCCAGCTAACGGGCAGAAAATGAGAGAAAGGGGAAATGGAACAAAGGCAAACTTCATTAAAATTGTTTTTTTTTTTTCTTTTTTCACCCCCGGATTCCTGTTCATTATAGTATCTGTCTATTTCTTATCACCAGCATTATCTCCTCTCTATTTTAAATATCACTCTTTTGGGAACTCCAAGTTCTCTCTCTCTCGTTCTCTCTCTCTCTCTCTCTCTCTCTCTCACACACACACACACACACACACACACACACACACACTTCTTACCTTAAAGCCTCTTCCTTGCCTACCTGTCTGGTATGAGGAATAAAAACATTATACAAAATAAGAGTTTGTGTTGAAGGGACCTATTCACAGAAGCCAAAGTTAAGAAAGAAAAGTCTCCTGGGAAGGACTTGGCAGTGTACCATCGTATAGGGCTGGTGTTTATGAAAACATTATCCTTTGGATCACTTTGAGACAATTTAACTAATGTTCTTTGTAATTTCCTTTTGGTCTCCCCCAAATTATAGAAAGTTTTGAAAAGATACACATGGGTCCCAAGGAGGTCGTTCTGACCTGATTTCCACCACACACTTGGCTCAACTAGCATAAACTGCTCAGGCAACATCAAGATCAAGACGCCCTTCTCTTTCATCATATGATTTTATGATCCTTAGGACAGCAGGATATCAGGAAAGGAAATAGGGTAACTGTGAGTGTCTGCAAAGTTTCCCCAAATAGGATATTGCACAATTATCAGGTGGCTGATGTGACACCCACGTAACCAATTCATTTACTGTGTTAAATTGTCCGGTTACCTTAAACTACAGCAAACAGAGAATCTGTTTACATATGTTCAGTTTGAAGCAAAGTTCAAAATAAGCAAGATCCACTTGCACAAAAATTGTTTCATTACATTCTCAGAAATAGTCAAACTATATGAAGCTTTTTCATAAAGATCTACTCTAGATTATAGTCCCTGGGCTTGATATCCAAGATTCAAGTGTACAGAAAACAGGAATACTCTTTTTTTTTTTTAAAGAATATCACTTGTAGAATCACCTAGCTGGTGAAGATATTGCCTATGGTTCAATTTTGAGATGAGACAAAATCACAACAATCACAGGTAACATTGAAAGAAAAATAAGGAGCAATGGTTGAAGAAAGAAAAGGAACTAACATTTCAAGAGCACTTGTGAAATGTGTTATGTATATTTTATTTAATCCTCAGAACTACTCTAAGGTTTAAAATGTACTTTATCCCTATTGTACAAATAAGAATATTGATGGATCAGAAATTCAAAACATTTCTTTCTGACTTCACAGTCAGTGTTGTTTTTGTTTTGCACATTATTGTGAAAATATAAAAGACTTAAATCATCTAACATAAGGGAATCAAAGTTGAAATCATATCTTAATGACCATTGAATGCACCAAATACTGAGCAATTATATCCCATTCTACACTCCAGCCCAAAATTTAAATGTAAAAATATGAAACTGATACTGTAATGCTGGTTCTCTTAAAATAGCTGTCAATGAGAAAAATTATTTGGGGACTTTTTTTCTCTTTCTGAAGTATCATTAAGAAAACTGCATTTTTTGGCACCAATAAGAAGCGAGAGGTGATGAAAGATGTTTGGTTTTTATTTTTTCAGGGCTTTATTTATTTATTTAAGAGAGAGAGAAACAGACAGAGAGTGACAGAGTGAGCAGGGGAAGGGGTAGAGGAAGAGGGAGAAACAAGCTCCTCACTGAATAGGGAGCCTGATGCGGGGCTGGATTCCAGCACCCTGTGATCATGACCTGAGCTGAAGGCAGATGTTTAACCTGCTGAGCCACCCAGGTGTCCCAAGAATGTCTGAATTTAAGTTATTGTTTATAGTTTATATAACTGTACAGGTGTTACAGTGTCTGTTCCTGAAAATATACCTGCATCTACTTTAACGTATAAGAATTTTGGGGGATCCCTGGGTAGCTCAGCGGTTTAGTGCCTGCGTTTGGCCCAGGGCGCAATCCTGGAGTCTTGGGATCGAGTCCCACGTCGGGCTCCTGGCATGGAGCCTGCTTCTCCCTCCTGCTGTATCTCTGCCTCTCTCTCTCTCTCTCCCTCTATGTCTATCGTAAATAAATAAATAAATAATAAATCTTAAAAAAAAAAAAAAGAATGACTAGATATTGAAAAAAAAAAGAATTTTGCAAGAAACCCAGATCCAGGACAAGAAGTTGAAGTAAATGTTTTATAATCATCTATTTTTTCCCCAATTTGACTTAAAAAAGGACTCAAATTTTCAGTGAGTAAAAAAAATTATTTAATCAGGCTATGAATTAAAGTATTCTTTATATCTTATGGTAGTCATTGAGGTGAAAGAAGAAATTCAAACCTTTGAATATCATAACACAAAGTAAACATAACATGACTTGAAGATGAAAGCAGTAGACCTACAACAGTCTGAAGGCACTTTGAAAAACTCGAGCTTACATTGATTTCCATTTATCTGATGACATTTACATACTGGAGAGAATAACCTTCCATGTTTCCTGCCTTTTACTCCTCCGAGATCAGGTGTATTTTCTTTATTATACATATAACTTGAATTAAGGGTATATTATTTCTTGTTTTAGGAATAAATAGTGAAACACAGTAAATTAATAAACAATAAATGACAAAATAATTACAGATTAAAAGGTGATAAAGAAGAAGAGGGCAGCCCGGGTGGCTCAGCGGTTTAGCATCTGCTTTCACCCCAGGGCCTGATCCTGGAGTTCTGGGATCAAGTCCCATGTCAGGCTCCCTGCATGGAGCCTGCTTCTCCCTCTGCCTGTGTTTCTGCCTCTCTCTCTCTCTCTGTGTCTCTCATGAATAAATAAATAAAATCTTAAAAAAAAAAATCTTATTCATAGGACACCTGGATGGCTCAGTGGTTGAGCATCTGCCTTCCACCCAGGGCATGATCCTGGAGTCCTGGGATCAGGCTCCCTGCATGGGGCCTGCTTCTCCCCCTGCCTGTGTCTCTGCCACACTCTCTCTCTGTGTCTGTCATGAATAAATAAATAAAATCTTAAAAAAAGAAGAAGAAATACAAGATAATTCATCGCTCTCGATTTTCTGAGTATGGTATACACGTGATCCCTCTTCTAATTTGTAAGACAAATTTTGGTTTCTTGATTATACAATATATTATAAATCACTAATACACTAGAATATTCTGACCCATATGTTGTATTTTTCCCTTTAATTCTCATTAGAGCAAACTAAGTTTTTTCCCATTTATTCATACTTACCCTTAACAACTGTCTTACAAAGAGCTTGGAGAGGAGAACATGGTGGAAACAAAAGTGTAAGGAGTAGCTTGCTGGAGAAATTAGTCTGTATATACATTTCTGGTAACCTGATTGTAATGAGGATTGATCAGCTCTCCCAGTTTCAGGTTTTTTGCTCATGTGATTTTTAGACTGAGGGACTCCATCCCGGAACTCCAGGATCAGGCCCTGGGATGAAAGCAGATGCTAAATGGCTGAGCCACCCGGGCTGCCCTCTTCTTCTTTATCACCTTTTAATCTGTAATTATTTTGTCACTTATTATTTACTAATTTACTGTGTTTTACTATTTATTGCTAAAACCTGGTTTACCAGGTTCAGAAGCTCCATGTGTGGAGCGTGTGGATGTGTGCAGGGTCAGGGAAGGGAGATGTGTGTGTTTAGGGTGCGTGGGTGTAGGTCCGGGTTTAGGCCAGGGTGTGTGTGTGTATATATATATATATACATATGGAGGATGGGTCCATGTAAGTATTAATTATATATTTACATGTATATTTTCCATAACTAAAACTTATAATTTCTGGATTTTATTGCAAAAGTCACTGGAAAAGAAATACAAAATCTTGAGAAATGATATTTTTTAACAAATCCAACAGTAAACTAATAAGGGGAGAAACGAAGAAAAGGAGATTTTTTTTCGTGAGACCATTTAATGATTTTAGTCAAACATAAGCCAACTTTGGTTGTTCACTTATAGACAATTAAAAATCTGTTAATACGCCTTTCAAAATGGCTGGATTTTGGAAATAGCACTGGATACCACATCTCCTTGGTTTTATTGTTTTTCTTTAGGCCAGAAACTGGATGTAAATCTTTAAAAATATAATGTCTTTACTGAATCCTTTTCAAAATCTTTAATATTTGTCTTGAAACTGAGCCCAGCTATAAGCATGGATGATAATAGTAGAGAGGAACATGATGATGTCCATTAAAAAAAAGAAAGAAAAATCTTTGTCTAAAGCAGTATTTTATTGTGCCATACAGAAAATCATTACAGAGATGAGATCAAATGGCTTCTTTCAAATAATTCAGTACATGTGCCTCCTTGTGATACATTTCATGAGCATACAAAGGGAATAATTTTTTTATATTTTAGAAAAATCTATAAATGAGACACTAGAAAGTAAAATTATAAAACCAATGATAGCTATTTACCAAAAAAAAAAAAAAAAGCTTAATACTTAAGTATAAAAATCTTTGGGAAAAGATACAACTAAAGCTATGAAGGAATTTTCAGATTGGTTTAAAGTCTGAACTGCAAGAACGTTTAGTTTTTATCTTATGGGCATTGTCTTTACCAAATTAATTTTGGTCTTGGCAAATCACTCCATCAAAACTGTCAGTTCAGAATCCATGCTTTTCTAATACTGTATTAACTCTTTGTGTGTGCATGTGTTTCAATTTTTAATATTAAATCCTCACTTAGCACCACTGCCTACTTTGCTTTGGATTTGCATAATGGTGTTATTTCTAAAACCATAGAACCTTTTTTGGACTATAAAACAAATCCTAAGGTGAAAAGTAACATAAAGTTTAACTCTAAAATAATAAATATCTTTAAATATCCTTTAATAAGAATAGTTTTCAGTATTTTTAATAAGAATAATTTTTAAAACCCATAAATTGAAATTTTAAAAATATCAAATTCAGATAGTTTCATTTTCATATTCACATAGGTAAAAAGCAGAAATTCTGTTTAAGACTAAATTTAGAAGCTTATCTGATTCAATTTACTTATCTCATTAGACTTTATTTAAATATTATTTCCGTTTTTGTATTTGCTTCTTCAGGTTTGTATAAAAGTTGGAGAAAGGAATTATCTCCACTTCCAAAAACAGAGTTGTTTAATTACTGTTCTCATCAAGTAAATAAAACTACACTTTTTACAGTCATGAATTATGCAGAGAATTGCCTCCATCCTTGGCTTTTCCTCTAGAGATCTAGCCTATCTTTTTTCCCTCAATGTTCTGGTCAAATTTTAAATTTGTAAACATTTGGAAAAGACAGGTATGAGGGGATAGAAAACACCAAACAAGCCACTTTTCCTACCAAATTATTCTGGGAAATGGGACCACTTGAATTTCAAATGTTTTCCAGTTTTTTAAATCATTTCTCAGTGTTTCCAGTGGTCACTTACTGGGCACTGTTTAAAAGTATCATCTTACCTAGAACAAGCCTTTATAAACTGCAAATATTTTGACGACTTTTTTTCACTGTTTAAGAGTTGGAGAAAAAATAAAAAGCAACAACTGTTTCTCCATGACCATTGGCTAAGGTCTGATCATACTTTATTCCCTCTGGTATTTTAGGGTCATCTCTCATATTCAACTTTGCTGTTTTTCATTCACTCCTAAATGAAGTACCTTGGCTCTCTTGTTTCTTTACTTTCATATAATATTCAGGATTAACTCTATGAGAAAAGCCCAGTTGACATTTTGATTTTAATTGCATTGAGTTTTAAAATTAGATTGAAGAGAATTAGTATCTTTATCAACCATAAACCTGGAGGATTTCTTCATTCATTCAAAACTTCAATAACATTCTGTGTTTTTCTCCATAAAATTCTGTATTTTTACACTGCATATATGCATATATGACATTCTCAGATTACTTGGATTTTGTTGCTAACTATCCATTTCTAATTATTCTTCAGGGTAATAGAGGAAACCATTGATTTTTATGTGTTGATCTTGCAAACAATTTTACTAATGTGTCTTATGTATTCTAATAATTTATAGATTTTTTTAAATTTTCTGTGTTAACATTCATAAAATATCTATGAAAAATGACAGCTACTTCTAACATTTTACTTCATTGCTTTGAAAATTATACAGTTTTTAAAAATCTATTAAAGTTCTAAGTTACTGTAAGATATTTTCTATTATTATACCATCTTTGTATGTCTGGCACATAATTTACCCTGTATAAGGTAGTTTTCGATATAGATTGCTATATTTGATTTGCTAATATTTTAATTTAATTCTGGGATGCTAATCTTGATTTTTCCTCACTGCCTTTGCTGACTAAAGCTCAAGACAGTTTGTTCATTCATGCTTTTCTTTCTTTGTTTGTTTTCCCCACACATGAGCTCATCTTTAAAAGAGTTTTACATGCTTACATATTTGGACAGTGTGGAGCAAATGTCTCTTCAAAGGAGTTTTTATCTTTTGACTCTGCCAGGAATCCCTCAAGTATCATTGGTCTCAGGACAGTTTATCTACTAATTTCATGGCTTAGCCATTTTGGGACCAAATCAGTATAGTCTTAACTATTATGGATTCTCTCTCTCTCTCCTTCTTTCAATCTTTTTCTCTCTCTCTGTCATAATTTTATTTCCATGGTACTCTGGAAGCATTATAGCAAATAATTTACTCTATCCACCAACCTGATCTCAGAGAAGATTTTCATTTGAACATCTTTCACTGTCCTTTGGTTTACATGTCACTGTTCCCATTAGAATTAGATTTCCTCCATGGTAAGATTATTTCTTTTTCTTTTTAATTTCCCTTTTTTTTTCACATGTCTGATTTATTTAATCATCTTACATCATTTAATATAACTGAAAAATATTTCTTGGACTGATACTGTACCCCATTCCTTCATTTTAAAAAAAATTATTTATTTTTTATTGAGGTTCAATTTGCCAACATATAGAATATCACCCAGTGCTCATCCCATCAAGTGCCCCCCTCAGCGCCCATCACCCAGTCACCCCCATCCCCCGCCCACCTCCCCTTCCTCTACCCCTTGTTCGTTTCCCAGAGTTAGGAGTCTCCCATGTTCTGTCTCCCTCACTGATATTTTCACTCATTTTCTCTTCTTCCCCGGGTAAGGTTATTTCTAATTTAGTTCTTGTCTTTAGTGTACTGTACCATGCATTGTATGGTCAGTGCTCAGGAAATATTCTTGTGGGAAAGCATGAACTATACCATTTTCAAGGGTCTGTGTGTTTTGTTGGTTTAAAACAGCTGGAAACAATAAATCCATTGGTCTGAAACATTTTATTAAATCTCTGTTGTATACCTCATATTGTGCTGGCACCCTTACCTTGATTTCTAAAGCACTGCATATTTGTCTTCTACCTGTTTTCTAAAGAGACAGGATATTTACATTATGCTGAGTATGTGTTAGGCACCAATAAGGTGCTTTACAAATAATAATTTACTTCATGCTTCTGAAAACCTTATGAAGAAGATACTATTATTACAGATGAAGACACTAAGTCCAAATAACTAAGTCACCCAAGATAATCTAGCTGGTAAATGAATGAATCACGACTTCAATACAAGCAGTCTAACTTTAGTAGGGTTCATCACCACTCTATGCTCCACCACTTGCTGTCTTGTCATCTCTTCTGAGAAGCTATTATGATCCTCCCTCAGGCTTTTATGTTCTGCTGTAAGCTCTTATAGGCAAAAACTATGTGTTGCTTATTTTACATATCAGTGTTTGATAATGGATGTACTAAAAATGAATAAATAAATGGTGGTTAATTCAGAACAGCTATGCTGTCATAGGAAACCCCATTTTTAAAGACAGTGTCAAAGAAAGGGAAAATTAACAAAACTGAGGACAAATTTTTCATTTAAATAGCCCTTTGCCCTTGACTTTTAGGTAGTTTGTATCTATCTATATGTGTGTGTATACATGTATATGTGTATAGTGTATATATATATACATATATGCATATAGTGATTTGTAAAGAAATTTCTTAAGGCGAGGGGCTTAAGACTATTACAAAATATATATCACATAAATTTAAAATACTTATTGTGTGACATAGATGAAAAGAGACATTTGTTTACACTAAGAGATAAAAAAAATCCCTTTTGTCCCACAGATACATACCAGATGCACCTATAAATATTTATGAAAATCTGCCTCTTGGAACAAAGTGAGTCAAGTTGACAGCAACCAATAGAGACATAGGGGACTCGGTACATTGAGTTTATAGGTACACAAAATGAATTTTTAATAAATGAAGGTAAAGTATTTTTTGCTGCTAACCATTTGATAAAGTATAACATAAAGTATGTTTTCACTAGTTATAATAAGCCTGATTACCTTCCATTAGGATAAAATAATTTTTTTTTATTATTCAGTAGCATATTTAACATATTTTGTATGAGGTAAAATGTGATCATTCTTTCTTTCTCACAAGTATGGAAACACTGCACAATGTGTCTGCTCCAGTGGATTTCCAAACAATTTAGACCCACAGCAAGGTTCCCTGGGACTTTATTGTATGATCTCTCTCTGAGAAGCGTATTTTCCCAGGAAACCCATGATACTGGTCATATAAACTGAATATTTATTCCTCATCACACATTCTCATAAGCACTTTGCATATCTAATGATTTCTTTGGGTTTTACTTTCCTAATCCCCATTTAAGGTATGATGCCTGGACAGGATCTTAAGTTACCCAAGCTCATGCAGCTACTTTACATGGTAGAAACTGCACCAAAATCAGTCTGCTTGAGTATGATACTTGCAAATCTAGGTACATTCTATATGACCAAAAGTTAGGAGTCCATGCTCCTAACAACCAAAGCATAAAGCAAAGGGAGAGAAGAAAAGATTTCTCATCGACTTAAAAGGTTATGTACATTTTACATGAAAAGAAACAGGATTAAATACCCATTATCTATTATATCGTCAGAAAGAGCCCCATGTAGGAAGTAGACTCTGAGATTGAGGAGGAAAGTGATCTGTGGAAGTCAAGACCTATGGTAGTCAGAGCTTAAGCAAAGGGAAAAGGCTGCCCAACATGTAGTGAGGAAAACAGAAGGGCAGTAGAAATCAGAGAGGAGTTACAGATAGGAAGATTGATAAAATAACTATGTTAAATATAAATGGAGCCGGGTTTCTCCTATTAACATGGGAGTTACAAATGTAGAAAATGTGAACATCGAATGAACAATATGAGGATGAATTTAAATCAAAGATTTCAGAGTAAATGTTAGTTTTTGATTGTATGTGTGCAGGAAGATGTGTATGTGTATGTAGTTACATAAAAAATATTGATGTAATTGTATGTGTACATGCTTACACACACACACACACACACACACCACATTTCTGTAGTTATGTCTACTGAAAGAGTGAAAAGGCTTAGAAGGATGATACTCTAATAGAAATGAACACACCTAGTATCCAGATACTGACTTTTAAATACCATTTTATCCTATAAGAGCTCCTTAGAGAAATGGCTTTTTTTGAAATCACAGGAGTTACAAGATGAACTTGAAATGTCTTATGACAGAAAGCAAGAACGTGGGATGCCTGGGTGGCTCAGTGGTTGAGCGTCTGCCTTTGGCTCAAAGTGTGATCCTAGGGTCCGGGATCGTTTCCCACATCGGGGTCCCTGCAAGGAGCATACTTCTCCCGCTGCCTCTGTCTCTATGTCACTCATGAATAAGTAAATAAAATATTTTTTTAAAAAGAAAGAACATGCTCAAAGAATAAGAGGGATGCTTGGGTGGCTTAGTGGGTTAATTTTCTGACTCTTGGTTTCTGCTCAGGTTGTGATCTCAGGGTCATGGGATCCAGCCCCATGTGGGGCTCTGCACTCATTGTGAAGTCTAACTGAGATTCTCTTTCTTCCTCTCCCTCTGCCCCTCCCACTGTGCTCTCTCTCTCTTTCTCTTTCTCTAAAAATAAGTAAATAAATCTTTAAAAAAAAATAATGAGAATATGTTAAGAAAAGACACAGAAATCAGCTTGAACTGGCTCCCCCTGGCCAATTAAAGGGCAATTTGAACACCAAAATAAATACCAGTTTCATATTACAGCCGTTATGTAAAATAGGATACCATGATTCCATAGAGATACAAATACAGAAATAAAATGACAATTTGATGGTAAAACAATGCTTATATATTTTCACAAGTACCTCACCACAAAATATTTATTAATTGAAAAGGATACACTAGAACTTTGGAGTGGCAGACACAATCCTAGTCAAGAAATTAAGGTGGGCTTTGGTAATGAGAGAGCACATAATAAGAATAGACTATAACTTCTGTGATATTTAATACAAAGCTTCATAACCAAATCATATCATTAGCAGATATCAGACAAATCTATTTTGAGGATATTCTTCAAAATTATCAGCCTTAAATCTTCAAAATGCTCATAAAACAAGGGCATATTGAAGAACTTCCCAGATTGAAGGAGACTAGAGAGACATGGCTGGATCTTTTTGATATAAAAATATTATTGAGATAACTGGTGAAACTTGAAAGGCAGAGGTTCTTAGAATTAGATATATTGATGTCAACTTCAAGATGTTGTTGTTTATGTTGTGATAATGTTGGAGAATGCTCTTAAGAAATGTACATTAAAATATTTGGAGATGATGAGACATCACATCACCAACTATTCTTAAATGGTTAAGGAGGAAAAAATCTCCACCCATGTGTGATTATTTAAAATATTTCATAATTATGAAGACTTAAAAATATAAAGAAAGAAAAAAGATAGATATAGAAGATATGCAAAGAAGAGATAATATTTTAAATCATATTTTAAAAATTCCCAAAGAAGTACACATAAAGCAGGAAGACAGAACAAATACTAAAAAGTATCATTCAATATCATGTTCCTGAAAAGAAAATTTTAGGATACCTGTTAAAAAAAAGCAAAATAAGTTTCTGGAAAACCATACAGATGGTTGAATCTAAGACATACTCTAGCAAACTATTAGCTATTAACAAAAAAGAAAAAAAATTGAGCCCCTAGGAAGAAAGACTGAGTCGCTTATAAAAGAGTGATAATCAAATTATAAACAGTATTTTTTTCTGCAAGTTCATAGAATAGCATGGTTAGGAAACTTGAGGACACAAAATGTGACTTAGGAGTTTTATACATAAGAAAATTACTTCATAGATAAAGCAGATAAAATTTTAGGAATATGAAAGCATTAAGGAAATATTGTTCCTATGATTTGTTCCTGAGGAATTCACTAGAGAATGTACTCCAGACAACCAAAATAGCTGGAGAGATATCAGCATAAGAAATGGTGAGAATTAAATGTATAGTTACTTATAGAGCTAAAAATAAGTAATGTTTAGAAAGGACAAAGACACACAGATGGTGCATGTTCTGCAAATATAGATAAAATAAAATAATTTAACCAGCAATTCACAAGTGAAATATTATTAGTTTTTATGTTTGTTGATTTTTATTATGTTTTATCTTCTCTTTGCATATAGCCCTCTACACCAACCTCACCCTACCTGGAGCTGGAGAACAAAAGCTTTTAGAGTAAGGAAAAAAACAAAAAGAAAGGAACAGAAGAGCAATGAGGAGAAACTGATCTTAGTAGATAGTGCCTCTAAATTATAAACTGTGTTACTGACAAATGATTAGGTAGATAGACATAGGGAACAAAATATAAAATCTTTTTTTTAAGATTTTATTTATTTATTCATGAAAGACACAGAGAGGGAGAAGCAGGCTCCCTGCTGGGAGCCCGATGTGGGACTCGATCCCAGGACCCCGGGATCACTCCCTGGTCCAAAGGCAGATGCTCAACCACTGAGCCTCCCAGGTGCCCCCAGAATATAAAATATTGATAAGAGTTTGTGAAAATGTGTATTCAGTAAAACTGCAGAAATGACGGACATTTTAATAAATGATATAATAACTGGATAGCATTAGGGAAAATGTAATGTTTTTATACTGATTATCAAAAAAATCAAATAGATTGTATATTTTTAAGAAATGCAACCATATATGTAACAGAAGAAATACGAATAAATTTCTTTGTAATCTGGGAGTAAGGAAAGCCTTCAAAACTGTAACTCAAAATCCAGAAATTATATGATAATAAATTGATGAATCTAACATAATCATCATATCATCATCACAACATTTTTATGGCAAAAAACCCACAAAATTACCATAAGCAAAGCAAAAATATAAATAGGATATTGAGAAAATTTTGGCCTCTTAGAAGAAATAAAAGTAACAATCATCTATGACATTGGACAAAAGTTAAGAATCAACAGTTTAGAGGAGTTGTAAATGACTCAACCATATGAAAAAATGCTCAATTTTGCTCATAGGTTGAAAATTAAAATAATACTACAGTATTGTTTCTAACCTATCAGATGAGTAAAACTTCATGTTTGATCTGTTGGTGAGACAGTAGGAAAATAGACTGCATATTCTGCTGGCGAGAACTGAGAAATACTACAACCCTTGCTGAGGAAATTTGGCAGAATCAAAGAAAATTGCGTATACATTTACATTTTTACTCTATAATTCCACCTCTAGAAAATATCCCAAAATAATTTGTAAAAAAATAGAAAGACCTATGCAAATTTTATTCATTTCAGCGTTATTTAATAGCAAGACTGAAAATATACATAGGGTACTGTTTGTATAAACTGTACATCTCAACAATGGAATAATCTGTACCTAGAAAAAGAAGTGAGAAATTTATCTTGGAATTATTATATAATAATAGCCAAGCTATATCTGGGAGGGAAAGGTAGAGAAAAGTGTGCATAGTGTGTTACCATTTAATTCATCAAGGAAAGAACACAGAATTATAGAACAAAAGTTTTAAAATGTGGGAGGACTTTATAGAGTTAAGAGATATATCAACCAATTATAAAGTCTTGGCCTTACTCAGATGATAATCTGAAATGCAACAAAACCTCAAAGACAATCCAATAAATTTGATCATTACTGGCAATGATGACAATGATAAGAAATTAATGTCATGTTTTAGATATGCTAATTATATCACAGTTATACTTTAAAAGAAGTGTCCTTGACCTTTAAGAGTAAATAAGAAAATAATTACAGACGACATAACATGTTTGGGATCATAAATAATCCAGGTAGAGGATAAAGTAGGCAATGCTACAGAGGAAAAAACTGGCCAAGTGTTGTAATTATTGGAGCTAGTGATGCGAACATGTGAGGTTACTGTATTATTTTCTTGGTTTTGTTATATGTTATTTTTTTAATAGAAGCATTTTTTTAAAGATTTTATTTATTTTTTCATGAGAGAGACAGAGACAGAGGCAGAGACATGGGCAGAGGGAGAAGCAGGCTCCTCACACGGAGCCCAAAGCAGGACTTGATCCCCAGACCCTGGGATCACACCCTGAACCGAAGGCAGATACTCAAGCCCTGAGCCACCCAGGCGTCTGTAAATTAAAAAATATATATATTCTGGAAAATCTATGCCCCATGATAACAGAAGTATATAATTGATATTTTCAATTGCAATAAGCTCTATCTTTAAAATAATGTAATTTGAAAAATTGATAAAGATAGTAAGAATTTCTTTCATTGCCTTCACTCTACTTCTGTTGTCTCCCAGATGCACATGTCCAAGTAGCCAGAAAATATTTATCAATTCTACCTGCTAAATATGAGTTAAAATCCTTTCTTTCCATCACTACTGGTAATCGACATCTTTCAGTCTTCAGTAGTGCATTTTACCTTTCTCAGAATGCTCTGTTCTTGTGTTATTTTTGCCTTTCCATCATGTGCTATTCACCTGCCTAGAGCATCCATCATCCTATGTCTTCCTCTTCTTTAGCATCCCTTTGCCCTAACTTCCTCCTTGCAACCTTTGTTCCATCCCAGTCTTCTCTGCCTAGATGTCCTGAGCTCATTCAATACTCAGCCTAGGCTTCACTGTGCATTCCTCACTTCCACTCACCATGACCCTTCTACGAAATATTTTCTGATCTATGCAGTTGAGGAGGCTTCTTTTTTCCGTCATAAACCATTCTCCGTAGATCCTCCTCAGTGGCAACTGGCTTGTGAGCATCATCAGGTCAGCAACTGTGAAATGTCCTTTAATTTATCCCTAGAACTATTTTATCCATATTATTATTTTATCCTTAACACATTCATCTTGTGAATGTTGAACAAAGTTGCAATTGTCTTTTAGAGACAGAAGAGGTCACAATCGCCAATCCTTTGTTGATTGTGAAGATGTAGCCATCCCACATTCGTGGATATTGTATTTTAGAGTTTATGACAGTGGATGAGTGCATTCCACAACTAAAATACTCATATTGATTCTTCAAGATGTTAATGACAGCCTATCCCAATGCATTTAGGATATTTACATGTAAGTTATTACAGCAAATACAGCCTTCAGATTTTGGCATAGAGAGAAAAAAAGAGTAAAATTAATGGATAACCAACATACTATTCCTGGAATGAATAATCCCTTCATCCTGTCCTTACTATATTGTCAAAGAATCCTTCTCTTTTTTCTTCCTTGCAACAATTGAGCCTCTCTTATTTTGTCTCAAAAATTAGAAAATTTCAAACTAGAAAGGACCCCAAAGGATCACCTTTGTTTAGCTCCTTGCTTTCAGGAAAACAACTTTCACATTTAAAAAATGTACATTGTGTATATAGCAAAGTTATGAATCATTTTTTAAAATTTTATTGACTTTAATTTAAAGGTAGTTCTAAAGCCACAGGCAAATATGCCTTTCCCAGTATTTTTAAAATTACTTAGAGATTTAAAAACATAGTTTTGCTAGGTTATTCCCATTGTATAAATGGAGTAACACATATGTCAGATTTAATTTACTCACAAAGTTTATACAACTAATTAGTAAGGAACTAGATATTGAAACCCAGATTTCCTGATTCTTGGTACATTTTTCTTTATAGAATACCTGATTGCTTAGAACTCTTCACCTAGCCTGGGAGTATTCTAATAACACACTCTTCTTTGGCATTCTAGTTACGTTACCTCATTACAACAGTCTGTGTAATAACCCACCCCTGAGGAAAACCAAAGAAATGTGTGTTTTATATTATCAAGCAACCAAACACAATTTAGATGGAGCTAAAATAACTATACAGACCGGAACTTCAAGTCTTGCAAACTGAGCAACGACAGCCCCCCCTCAAGCAGATTTTCACTTACATAGCAGAACCATGGTTTTATACAATGCCGTAAAAGTGTTTGGTGGTTTGCTCTTGAATAACTTGTCTCTCACTTAAAGCAATATTTTACAAATATTTTTGCAGGCATGTATTTTATCACTTTGTAGTAACAAAATGTAGGCCAAAATCCACACATAGAAACAATGCTATTGCTCTGTCATACATCAAAAATAAACTGTTAGTTCGTAAAACTTTTGCCAGAGATATGTTTTACTAAAAAAAATCAAGGGACAGAAATTGTAAATAGTAATTCTGTTGCTACTCTAATTGTAGTTTGTTTTCCATTGCTATTTCAGGTAGTAGTCTATAGATTGTTCCCGAAGGAATAGTATGAGTTTTGGTTTCTAGAACATTCTTTCTATTAGCAAATTAGACAACTCAACTTTTATTCTATTATTTTTCCCCAAATCTAATGTATTTTAAGTAATTAAAATTAGAAATGTTCTTTGAAAAAAAAACAACAAAATAATTACAATTATAACTGCCTTTATTAATCAGGTTCCTTAACACTAGTTGCTGAAACAAATAATTTTTTTTTTTTAAATCAATGGCTAAACCTACTAAAAATTTCTTTGTCCCTTATGCAAAGAGCTGTGGAGGCTGGTTGACTGGACAGAGTAGAATGAGTGGCAAGCTATAGTCTGACTCAGCGGTCCTGGTTTATTGTATCCTTTAGCTTTGTTGTGTTTGTTGCCTTTTGTTTCCACCCAGGTAAAGAGGCTAAAGAAAGGGAGAGCCTGTGGAAGGTACCCCACTTTGCTTACATTGATACATAGCCTTTCCACTTCCCACCTCATTTGCTAGCACATCCTCCTCTCCCTGCCACCCCAGAGCCAACTGTGGAAGTTGTAGGGGAAACTGGGATATATACAGAGGTATACAAACACTGGCAAGATGTAACAGTGCCTGCCACTCTTGAGTTGATATAGGAGAAAGTCCTATAGTCTGGTAGTAGGACTACCATAACCTGAACTATGTTGGACCACATCAATGCAATAGTTCAAGTCTGATATTAATTTGAGAAACTTCCAATAACAAAAAGATGGTTTTAAATAATAGGAAAACAAAGAAAATCATGCTGCACATGGAGGTGAGAGATCAAGGGTTTATTCATTTTTCCAGCCTGTGCCTTTAAATTGTCATCTAACTTCTTTAGTTCTGTTTCCTTATTTTTTTTCAAAGATTGTACTTATTTATTCATGAGACACAGAGAGAGAGAGAGAGAGAGAGAGAGAGAGAGGCAGAGACACAGGCAGAGGGAGAAGCAGGCTCCATGCAGGGAGCCCAGTGTGGGACTCAATCCCAGGACCCTGGGATCACACCTGGGCTGAAGGCAGGCGCTAAACCGCTGAGCCACCCGGGCTGCCCTGTTTCTTTATTTTTAAGTGGTAACAATAATAATTTATGTTCCTAATGGCAAATGTATGGAGCAAATAATTGCAGATCACTTGTAGATCTACGATTTGTAGATTTTAAAAAATATGAATTCGATGTACAGACTGCCATTGTTCCAATGATAATATATGTATGTGCCTTACTAAATTTGCCTCTTATTATCCAACATAAAAGAAGTTCATTTTCCTTTGGCCTTAGTAAGGATGCCAAATAATTTCTTATCTTTCACAATTTTTCACCAACAGTATAATTTTATTAATGAAAGAAGTGGTTAGTTAAAATATGAGCACATTTTAAAACATTTTAAATTAAATATTATTATCTGTATAAATCTACCTTAACATGCTACCCCCTATTTTTCTCATATTTTACCCATTACATAATTGAACTTCCTGAAAACACCCCAGTTGCAACTCTCTTAGTCTCTAACTTGTACAAATAAGGATGGAACTGTTCCCAACAACAATATCACTTATCGTTTGATTACAGATACTTTTTCAAACGAAACGCTTACCCTCACACACAATGAACTGAAAGTAGTTTAAAGTTGCTCTCTAATTGTGGCCTTGTGATTAACCTTAGATTAAAAACAAAATTATTTTTATCATTATAAAATTCTTACTGAACTACAGTAGTTCAAATAGCTGATGGCAAAATTTGTTCCTGTATTTTCAAATGAACCTTAAATCGCCAACAAACTTTCTTGCTGGAATACAATTTTGATCTTGAGAACTGAACTAGGAAGGTTATAAATTTCCTGGAACAAATGGTTCTATGATGAAGTACTGACTATTCCTTTGCAATGTGTTCTAATCAACATAATTTCCATTAATGAGTATATTAAATAACTACTGAGCCTTATAAAAAATAGAATAAATATTCATACTTTATTAATGTATCTTGGAATATACAATAGGTTAAATATTTTACCCATTCAGTAAATCTAAATTTTATTTTTAATAATTTTTGAGAGCAATCTCTACATGTTGCCATATTCACGTATTTTTAAACTGAATAGGCGAGGTTGGATTAGGCCTTGTGCTTAACCAGGATTCACAGATCATAGCTACATGTTATGATAAAAAGTTGCTTATCTAACCAATTGACTAAGATACTAGACATGATCTGGATAAGTAACCCATAGATAGGTAATAAACAGGATTTTTTTTTCTTTTTGCCTTCATTGGACACAATCCCTTACAATTGGAGTACTACCCAAGCCCAGGTTGCATTTCGTACAAACCCCTAACATCCTTATCATTTGCAACCTCAGATTCTGTGACTAGAGTACACAGAATCACTTTCACATGAGGACACTAGCCACACAGCCTTTATGACTTTGTTGATACATCACTTCTTTTAGGAAACCATGCCTGATATTTCATCTCCCTCTTTTGTGGCTCAGGTGCTTCTCTTTGAGTTTTCACAGAAATTCATTTCTCTTCTATCATAGTACTTATCATTTATCTTACTGAGAAGACAGACAGGACTAGAAAAAAATATGCCATTAAACTAGTGCCTGGCACATATTCAGTACTTGTTAGATATATGTTAATCAATAATGAAATTACTACAATAGTGAGGAATAAACAAAATCAAACTATGAAAGTTTTTAAGACGTTGAAAGGATTTAGTAACAAATTATTCCCAAAAGCATCACATTTTCACAATTTTTTGCAGCTAAAAGATATTGTTAATATGACCAGAATGTTAAAAAAGATCCTCATAAACTATACATATTAATTTATACTCTGTTAATTTTAGAAGAGAATACAATATAAAAAATACTCAATATGAAGATCATAGCACTATATAAAATTACTTTGAATACCTCTTATTCAAACAAATTTCAACAAGAATAAAACAAAACAAACACACAAAATATATGAACAAACAACAACAAGTTGTTGTATGGGGACTGCTCTAATTTTGATAAAAATCATAAAACCTACCACACAAATTTCCTAGAAACAAAGTTACTAAATCAGAGTACCCAAGGATGACTTTTCCTACCTTTCTTGCAAAATATATAATATTAACATCCATTAAACTCACTAATGTATGGTATAACCCTCTTTTATTTAAAAAAATATTATTGGAAGGAGAATAATCATATTTTCTCAAAAGATGATTACGTTCAGAAAGGGTTATTAAAATGGCAAGTCTTATCTTTCTATTGAAGTCAAGCAAGAGAAGCCAATTTATAGAAAAACAAGAAACTGATACAACTTTAATGCTTAGTGAATAAAATCTTTATTATGAAAGCACAGAAAACATGTATATTTGGCTTCCAAACTCATATATATTTAAGTTTTAAACTCACCAAAGGGCATAATTAAGATACAAACACTAAATGTTAAAGTATAAAATTGATTTTTTCTTAGATGGCCAAATATTATAGTGAAAAGTGAAAAAAAGAGTCCTAACAGCCATTTAAAACTAGAATTTACAATAAGCACCAAGAGTTCTATTTTAAAATAATGAATAAAACTCTAATAGATTAGCAGACACCATTACCTCTAATTTATTTTAATTCATTGAGGAGTGATGTTCATCAAGGTTCCAGTGATAATGAATCCAAACATTTCATATGTAATATATTTAATTTATTAATAAAATAATAAAAAGTATATTTCTTTATACTAGTATTGCTAATCATGTATTTTATTAAGTCATTTCTCTTTAATGAGCATTGACCTGAAAAATCACCCCAATATATTTTTACTAGTCAAATCATTTTTAAATACTGCTTTATGATGCAATATTTGATTTTTGCAGGATAACATAACTAACATATTTGCATGTTATGGCATAGTAATACAATGAACCCTGAACCCATCACCCCCTTTAGACTTAGACCACTATTAAGAGGTTTGTTACTACTCTTTCTCATTCTTTTTCTCATCATTTAGAGGCAGCCAATATCCTAAATTTTGTATTTGTCATATTTGAGTGAATTTTATAGTTTTATCATCTCTGGATATGTTCCTGAACAACAGTGTTACTTAGCTTAGTTCTTGAGCTTTAAGGAAATGATATCATACTCTATTCAGTCTTCTAGGACTTAATTTTTTCATTTATGTTATGTCCTGAGGAGTCATCTATGTATGGCAACTCCCTCCCTCCCTCTCTTTCATCATCTACCTACCTACTTGCTCTAGTGTTCCATTATATTCCTTGATATTCCACCTTGTGACTATAGCCATTCTCCCATGGATAGAGATATGTATTTCTTCCTGAATTTTGTTTAAGTTTGTAGCAGACATTCTTGTGTGCTCCTCTTGGTGCCTACATGCAACCCTTTCTCTAAGGTATGTACTAAAAACAATTGCTATATCATAATGTATGTAAATGGTCAGCTATATGACATGGTGACAAGTTGTTTTCCAAAGTGGTTGCATCACATTACACTCTCACCAGCAGTGTGTAAGCATTCCTCTTGGCCAATATCCCTATTGTAAACTGTGTACTCCCACACTGTTTAAAATGCTTTTTAGCCTGATTAGTAATGAGGTTGCTTACCTTTTCATTCGTTAAGAAATTGTATTAAAAAAATGAAAATCTTTCATATGTGTCTGTGGAAAGTATAAACATGTATTTACCCATTTCTGTTTTGTTTTCTTTATTGATTTGTGTGGTATGTTCATCTATTCCGGAAAATATCCTTTATTTTCCTGTAAATATTGTAGCAAGTAGTCTTTCATATTTAAATTTTCTAAATACAAGGGAAATGATTTCACGGTTTAAAGTGAAGTATGAATTTGATTGAACTTTTTATTTTATTTTATTTTATTTTATTTATTTTATTTTATTTATTCATGAGAGACACACAGAGAGAGGCAGAGATATAGACAGAGGGAAAAGCAGGGTCCCTGCAGGGAGCCTGATGTGGGACTTGATCCCAGGACCCCAAGATCACACCCTGAGCCAAAGGCAGAAGCTCAACCACTGAGCCACCCAGGCGTCCCTTGACTGATTTTTTTTTTTGCACTTGTAATACCAACTTGCACAGTGGTATTTCTACAGTGACCTGCAATGCCATCTCTTACATATATGGAAATTTTATGCGTGCTTGTGTCTACTTCTGATTACTTTCTTCTTATTGTAGTTCATATCAATGATCAATTTATTTCCAGTTTTTCTGTATCATTAGATATAAGCAGGATGAGGAAAGACATGCAGTTATTATCAGGAGCATTATGAATGTGAATTACTCACTTCTTGGCTGATATTTAGTTCAGTGTCATTAGTGTTCTATGTGTTACCTCTCCTTACATAGAATAAAGACAAAATTGGAAAGTTCTTAGAGATCACCTAATATTCTATTTATGCAGAACTATTTTTTTTTGCCATTTGGCAATTCATTTACTATCCTCAATTTCTGCAATTCTTGGAATATTGTAGAATCTTAAAAACAAAAGAAAACAATTCTACTTACCTATGCTTTTCTGCAACATATCACCTAGTTGCTACACATAACCTATCTCCCTAATAGGTACTCGCTGTTTGTTGAGGAAAATAGCTAATAGGAGTATGGCTAAGCATAAAAAGGACCTTAGAAGAACTGGAAACAGTGCACAACCACATTCCTTCTACTTTTCCTGGATGGCCTCAGATCTACTCTAACTATGACCACATTGAAGATTGTGTCATTATGCATGGGCTGTGAAGGTGGAGACTCTTACCATCACTCTTTTCATTTACCATTATGAAATGAAAGACCTTGAATGCATCATGAATCCCCTGCACATCCTTCCCTAGAGAATAAAGTGGAACAGTAAAATATGAGATTCTTGACTCTCACAGAGTGGATCTCAGGTTCTGTTTTTGCATGACTTCAAAATTTGCAATTTAAAGCTTGTTTCTGAGAAATTATTCATGGTAATGATAATCCATATCTAACTCTTTTAAAAAGTGCAAATAAAGTCATGACAACTAAGTTTTATAAATCTTAAGAAACCTATAGCAGCTACTTATAGAATAAGAAAAAGACAAACTAGGCAAATGAGTCAGTGTAAACAAATGCACATCAAAACATACCTTATTTTTGCTCTTAGTATGCTTTTGTGATATAAGGTAATAATTATATACCTATACCAGAATATACAGGATTATTATCCCAGCTTTTGCAATGTGTGTAGTTTACTTTTTATAAAATTTTGTTCTCCTTGTCTGAATGGTTTTATGCTGTAAGTGTTAATCTGGTAACAGATTTATTAGAATTAGTAACAGATTTATTGGAAACATCTCACCAATATTTCTTTGATGTTGATTACATGTTCAAATGATAGAGTTTTGAATACATTTTATTAAATAAAATGCTTTATTAAAATTAACTTTTCCTGTTTCTTTTTATTTTTTAAATGTGCCTACTAGAATTTCTAATACTATGTTGTAAAGGAGAGGTGGGAGGAGGCATCCCAATCATCTATCTGATCTTAGTGAGAAAGCTTTGAGCTTCTTACCATTAAGTTTGATATTAGCTGAAGGTTTTTATAGATTTTCTATAACAAGTTGAGGAAGTTCCCCTCTAATCCTAGTTTACCTATTATTTTTATCATGAATGGATATTGGATTTTATCAAACATTTTTCTGCATCTATTGATATAGTCACATGGTTTTTCTTTTTTAGCTTGTTGATGTAATGGGAATGTGGCTCCTACAGGAATTAAAATTAAATTTGAGGGGGAATGAAAAGTTATATGTGGATTCTTGCCTGCACAGGGGTTGGTGCTCCAAAACTCCATGTTTTTCAAGAGCCAATTGTATATTAGACAGCAATTAAAAAGGAAAGGGAAAGTAAAAATATAGAAGACATGTGATCACCTTAACTTAATTTTTATGTATTTTTTTCTTCACAGTAATTATTATAATCATCATTAGAGTGAGTCGCATAAATGAATTGAATCCAATTGGAACTACATCAGCATTTATCTTCAGTATATTTGGAAACAGTCCAGCTGATACCTGGTTGGGAAAATTCCATTTACAGATGCAGATTGGCCATTTAATAATATAAAATATACCATTGATGGAGGCAATTTGGGATCACCTCCCAAATTTTATATTAAACCAGACACATACGATAAAAACACTGGTATCAATTAATATCACAAATAAAGAGTTCCTATACTCATTTGAAATTTATTTTATTGTGTGTGGATATAAGAACATCTTAAAAAATAATTTTCTCTTGAACTCTATAATGTTCATCTTGATTTGGAAGCTGTATCCATAAATTCTTAGTTACTGATATATATATATGTTCTTCCTTATAGCTAAGAATGTGAAAAAGGTGGCTAAAATGGTATGTGAATTAACAACCACCATGATTTTGCTAGTGAATTATATTCTACGAGTATGAATATATAACCTAAGTTAATTTGTATTAGTCAATTTCAATTTGTTATTTTGTGACTATTTCATTTATATGGTTTGTGGTTTCACATAAATTAATATTTTGTGATCCAAGGATAACTGGGATCTAGCTCCTTGCCACTCCCCTGGAATATCACTGGAACCCACACCAAGCAAGGATGGGGGGACCAGGTGAGAGATGCTATTTCCTCATGACCCTAAGTGATGACTGAGTCCCGGGTTGATCGAGGACTCCTGATGACAGCAACAACATTGTGGAAGGGACAGGGATCCATCATCCTTAGAGCTGTGGCTTAGGCATCCTATTTTTGTTCATTTGATTTTGAGTGCAGTATCAGAGTTTAGAGAGATTTTTGTCTCCTTGATTAATATTATTTTCCAGGTTGTTGCATCCAGTATATAGTGGCAACCTCAGCCTTAAGCTTTGTTTCTGCTCATACCCCGGAGCCCCAGGCAGCATGAAGAGAGTCTGGCCATAGCCTGCCCAGCCCTCCGATCGTAAGGAAACTCCATCAGAGATTCAACTGGCTTCCAAGCTGGAAAAAACAAAAAACAAAACACACACACACACACACACACACACACACACACATACACACACACACACAAACACTTGATTTCACTTGATGTTGTCCCATAGGGCCCATAAAGTAACTACTTTTAAAAAATGCTTTTTTCTTTTTGCTGCTCTGTTTGGGTGACCTCTCCTGTCTTGTCCTGTAGATTACTAATCATTTCTTCTGCGTTATCCAGTCTGTGGTTGACCTCTAGTGCAGTTACTGTATTCTTCATTTTTAAGACTTCTGTTTGGCACCTTCTTATATTTTCTATCACTTTTTGAATTCTCAATGCGTTCATCCATCCTGTGAAGTTCTGTGAGCATCTTAGTGGCCATTACTTTAAACTATTTATCAGGTAAATTACTTATCTTCATTTTATTAAGGTTTTATCTTATTCTTTCATTTGGAACATATACTTGTGTTTCCTGATTTTTCTTGACTCTCTGTGTTTTGGTGTATCAGGTGAAACAACTACCCGTCTTGATTTTGAAGGAGTGGACTTTTGTAGGAAATGAACATTATCTTTCAACCTTGTCCTAGATTTTGGTTGTTGTCAAACCTTGATGTTTGTCTAAACACCCTGATTTACTTTCTAGGTCCCCATTGTGACAAGACCCATTGGTGTTTCAAAAAAGGGGTCTCGTTCAATATCTAGTTTCAGGATGACTGGAAACCAGATCCTCAAATAGCAGCTTTCTAAGAATGCAAAATATACTGTCTTATGGGGCCACAATCATAAACCCTCCTGGTCTCCAGACCAGACAGTCTGGAGGTATCCCCTAGGTGACAGTTACAAAAATAAGGGCTTCAGATAAATAAAAAAGCATCTTCTAACATACAAAACAAAATATATTCAGAACCAAGAGGATCACTTTATAGGACCCCTCAGGTAGACTACATTCTTTCTCCACTACCACTTCTTCACCACCACCATCACCCAATTCCCATTTTTTTTCTCTTTCTTTACTTTTTTTCTTTTTCTTGTTTCTTCTTCTTTGTGATTTTTGGCTTTTTATTTTTACTACTTGGTTTTAAATTTTGTTTTTCATTTTAGTGGTCCTTTTGTTTTATTTCATTCTGTTATTCTTTTTCTTTTATTTTCTGGTCTCTGAGCTCTTCAGAATCATCTAGGGTGTATTTTACTTAGGTGTTGGTTGATATTTTTACTCAGTCCACTCATACAGCCCCTCTGCACTGGACAAAATGGCAGGAAAGAAGAATTCACCACAAAAGAATGAACCAGAAACAGTACTCTCTGCCACAGAGTCACAGAATTTGGATTTCGATACAATGTCAGAAAGCCAATTCAGAAGCACAATTATAAAGCTATTGGTAGCTCTGGAAAGAAGCATAAAGGACTCTAGAGATTTCATTACTGCAGAGTTGAGATCTAATCAGGCTGAAATTCAAAATAGATAAAATAAGATGCAATCCAAACTGGATGTCCTAACGGCTAAGGTTAATGAGGTGGAAGAGAAGGTGAGTGACATAGAAGACAAGTGGATGGTAAGGAAGGAAGCTGAGGAAAAGAGAAAAACAATTTAAGAGCCCATGAGGAGAGCATCCCGGATGGCTCAGCAGTTTAGCGCCACCTTCAGCCCAGGGTGTGACCCTGGAGACCTGGGATCGAGTCCCGCGTCGGGCTTCCTGCATGGAGCCTGTTTCTTCCTCTCTCTCTCTCTCTCTGTGTGTCTCTCATGAATAAATGAATAAAATCTTAAAAAATAAAGAGCCCATGAGGAAAGGCTGAGGGAAATAAATAATAGTTTGAGAAGGAAGAATTTATGTGTAATTGGGATCCCCGAAGATGCTGAGAGGGAGAGAGGACCACAAAGTATATTTGAACAAATCGTGGCTGAGAACTTCCCTAATCTGGGAAGGAAATAGTCATTCGATACAAGAGATAGAAAAGACCCCCCAAAAAACAATAAAAAACATTCAACACCTCAATATTCAATAGTGAAACCTGCAAATTTCAAAGATAAAGAGAAAATTCTTAAAGCAGTGAGAGACAAGAGATCCTTAACTTATATAGGGCGAAATATCAGATTAACAGTAGACCTCTCCACAGAGACCTGGCAGCCAGAAAGGGCTGGCAGGATATATTCAGGGTCCTAAATGAGAACATGCAGCCAAGAATACTTTATCCGTCAAGACTCTCATTCAGAATAGGAGAGATAAAGAGCCTCCAGGACAGGCAGAAACTGAAAGAATATGTGACCACCAAACTAGCTTTTCAACAAAAACAGGGACTGAATAGGTAATATGATGATGCCAAGTTCATATCTTTCAATAGTAACTCTGAACGTGAATGGGCTAAATGATTCCATCAAAAGGCGCAGGATATTGGACTGGATAAAACAGCAAGACCCATCTATATGCTGTCTATAAAAGACTCATTTTAGATCTAAGGACACCTCCAGTCTGAAAATAAAAGGTTGTAGAACAATTTACTGTTCAAATGGCCCTCAAAAGAGGGCTGGGGTAGCAATTCTCATATCAGATAAATTAAAGTTTAATCCAAAGACTGTAGTAAGAGATGAAGAGGGACACTAATCATACTTAAAGGATCTGTCCAATAAGAGGACCTAACAATCGTGAAATTTATGCACCTAATGTGGGAGCTGCCTAGTATATCAATCAACTAATAACCAAAGTAAAGACATACTTAGATAATAGTGGGAGACTTCAACACGGCACTTTCAGCAAATGACAGATTTTCTAAGCAAAACATCTCCAAAGAAACAAGGGCCTTAAATGATACACTTGGCCAGATGAATTTCACAGATATTAACAGAACTTTTCAACCGAATGCAACTGAATACACATTCTTCTCAAATGCACATGGAACTTTCTCCAGAACAGACCACATCCTGGGTCACAAATCAGGTCTCAGCCGATCCCAAAAGTTTGGGATTGTCCCCTGCATATTTTCAGACCACAAGCTTTGAAATTAGGACTCAATCACAAGAAGAAATTTGGAAGAAATTCAAACACGTGGAGGTTAAAGAGCATCCGGCTAAAGATGAAAGGGTCAACCAGGAAATTAATGAAATGAATGAAAGAGAAGAGATCACAACCAATACCAAGGAAATACAAACATATTAGAGCAACTCTATGCTAACAAATTAGATAATCTAGAAGAAATGGATACATTTCTGGAAAACCACAAATTACCAAAACTGGAACAAGAAGAAATAGAAAACCTGAACAGGCCAATAACCAGGGAGGAAATTGAAGCAGTCATCAAAAAACTCTCAAGACACAAAAGTCCAGGGCCAGATTGCTTCCCAGGGGAATTCTATCAAACATTTAAGGAAGAAACAATACTTATTCTAATAAAGCTGTTCCGAAGGATAAAAAGGGACAGAATACTTCCAAACTCGTTTTATGAGGCCAGCATCACCTTGATTCCAAAACCAGACCAATACCCCACCATAAAGGAGAATTATAGACCAATATGCCTGATGAACTTGGATGTAAAAATTCTCACCAAGATACTAGGATCCAACAGTACAATAAGATTATTCACTATGACCAAGTGGGATTTATCCCCAGGATGCAAGGCTGGTTCAACACTTGTAAAACAATCAACGTGATAGATCACATCAATAAGAGAAAAAACAAGGATCCTCTCAATAGATGCAAAGAAAGCATTTGACAAAAGACAGCATCCATTCCTGATCAAAACTCTTCAGAGTGTAGGGATAGAGGGAACATTCCTCAGCATCTTAAAAGCCATCTACGAAAAGCTCACAGCGAATACCATTCTCAATGGGGAAACACTGAGAGCCTTTCCCCTAAGATCAGGAACATGACAGGGATGTCCACTCTCACCACTGCTATTCAACATAGTACTAGAAGTCCTAGCCTCAGCAATCAGGCAACAGAAAGAAACAAAAGGCATTCAAATTGGTAAATAAGAAGTCAAACTCTCCCTCTTTGCAGATGACATGATACTGTACATAGAAAACCCAAAAGACACCACCCCAAGATTGCTAGAACTCATACAGCAATTCGGCAGCGTGGCAGGATACAAAATCAATGCCCAGAAATCAGTGGCATTTCTATACACTAACAATGAGACTGAAGAAAGAGAAATTAAGGAGTCAATCCCATTTACAATTGCACCCAAAAGCATAAGATACCTAGGAATAAACCTAACCAAAGAGGTTAAGGACTATACCCTAAAAACTACAGAACACTTCTGAAAAAAATTGAGAAAGACACAGAGAAGAAAAAGCATTCCATGCTCATGAATTGGAAGAATTATTATTGTGAAAAAGTCCATGCTACCCAGGGCAATGTACACGTTCGATGCAATCCCTATCAAAATCACATGGACTTTATTCAGAGAGTTGGAACAAATCATCTTAAGATTTGTGTGGAATCAGAAAAGACCCCAAATAGCCAGAGGAATGTTGAAAAAGAAAGCCAGAGCTGGGAGCATCACAATGCCAGGTTTCAATCTGTATTTCAAAGCTGTGATCATCAAGACAGTGTGGTAATGGCACAAAAACAGACACATAGATCAATGGAACAGAATAGATAGCCCATAAATGGGCCCTCAACCCTATGGTCAACTAATATTAGACAAAGCAGGAAAAACTATCCACTGGAAAAAGGACAGTCTCTTCAATAAATGGTGCTGGGAAAATTGGACCACATGCAGAAATGAAATTAGACCATTCTCTTATACCAGACAGAAAGATAAACTCAAAATGGATGAAAGATCTAAATGTGAGATAAGAATCCATCAAAATCCTAGAGGAGAACACAAGCAACACCCTTTTTGAACTTGGCCACAGCAACTTCTTGCAAGATACATCTAAGAAGGCAAGGGAAACAAAAGCAAAAATGAATTATTGGGATTTAATCAATATTAAAAAGCTTCTGCACAGCACAAGAAACAGTCAACAAAGCTAAAAGACAACATAGAGAATGGGAGAAGATATTTGCAAATGACCTATCAGGGAAAGGGCTAGTATCCAAGATCTACAAAGAACTTACCAAACTCAACACCCAAGAAAAAACAATCCAGTCATGAAATGGGCAGAAGACATGAACAGAAATCTCACAGAGGAAGACCTAGACATGGCCAACAAGCACATGAAAAAATGCCCTGCAACACTTGCCATCAGGGAAATACAAATCAAAATCACAATGAGACACCACCTCACACCAGTGAGAATAGTGAAAATTAACAAGACAGGAAACCACAGATGTTGGAGAGGATGTGGAGAAAGGGGAACCCTTTTGCACTGTTGGTGGGGATGTGAACTGGTGCAGCCACTCTGGAAAACTGTGTGGAGGTTCCTCAAAGAGTTAAAAATAGACCTGCCCTACAACCCAGCAATTGCACTGCTGAGGATTTACCCCAAAGATACGGATGCAATGAAATGGCAGGACACCTGCCCCCCAATGTTCACCACAGCAATGTCCACAATAGCCAAACTGTGGAAGGAGCCTCGGTGTCCGTCGACAGATGAATGGGTAGAGAAGCTGTGGTCTATGTATACCGTGGGATATTACTCAGCCATGAGAAAGGACAAATCCCCACCATTTGCTTCGATGTGGATAGAACTGGAGGGTATGATGCTGATTGAAGTAAGTCAATCAGAGAAAGACAATCATCATATGGTTTCACTCATATGGGGAATTTAAGAAATAGTGAAAGGGATTTTAGGGGAAAGGTGGGGAACTGAGTGGGAAAAATTAGAGAGGGAGACAAACCATGAGAGACTGCTAACTCTGGGAAACAAACAAGGGGTTGCAGAAGAGGAGGTGGATGGAGGGTTGGGGTAACTGGCTGACAGGCACTGAGGAGGGCACTAGATGGGATAACCTCTAGGTGTTATACTATATGTTGGCAAATCAAACTTCAATAAAAACAAAATAAATAAAATAAAATAAAATAAGATTTTATTTATTTATTCATGAGAGACAAACAGAGAGTGGCAGAGACGTAAGCAGAGGAAGAAGCAGGCTCTCGTGCAGGAAGCCCGGGACTCTGGGACCACGCCCTAAGCTGAAGGCTTAGTTGATGCTCAACTGCTGAGCCACCCAGATGCCCCTCCATGTCTTTTTCAAAGAAAGTTGTTCCACAAGAAGCTATAGATTCCCTGTGTCTGTGGGAGAAAGTGAGTTCATGATCTGCCTTCACCACCGTCTTGGAACACCAGAGATAAGCTGATATTTTTTAAAAGTCTATGTTTCTGCTCATCTGGCTATTCTCTCCTATTCTAATTTTCACCTAAGAAATAATTAATATTTTAACTAGTAAAGATCCTGAGAGATCAGCCACAGAGGATCTAAACATAAAGTATACAGGCAAGAACTCCTCACTTATAAATGCTTTTTAAAATATTCTAAGGAAAACTGTATTTGACTTGGCTTATTCAAGACTTACATCAATATAGCTCTGTGCATTACTTTTATTGGCAGAACTATACAAAAGGAGAATTTTTCCTTTATAGATAGTGCCAAATTTTCTTTATCTTATGACTTTGTGCTTTATCTTGCTACTTGAGAGCAGTAAGAATTCCAACAATGGGTCCCACAAAGCAGGCAATGACTTCTAATAAAAATGATTTAAAACCACAAACATTGTTTAGAGTCTGTGTATACTCTTATATGATGAACACTTTCATATGTGTTCTTGCTGAGCTAACCTTAGTGGTGCCCGTGATTCAGTGTTACAGTCCCCACTATAGGCTCATTATGTCTGGAAAATACAATAAACCAGGCCAAAATTTTTTGTGGAGAGAAATTTAATAAAGTGATTTGAACGGCTTCAACCATGACTCAGAGGATGTCATAAGTTAATGAACCTGCTGTCTTTATGCAGGTTTTCAATAACACACCCCAAGTGCACTCTAAATTACATTATAAGTTTCAGTAGATGTCCTTTTCATTTGTATTTCTATAACTGATTATTTCTTTCATTCTGTTTGTGAATTCCTATACTCAGGATAGAACAAAAGATCTTTGCTATTCAGCTTTATAAGTACTCATCTTTCTTTCTTTTATGGGCTAGAAAGATTTATTGAGGAATATTTACTTATTTTCTTGGGACTAGATAAAAGGTTATACATTCCCCACTATGGGACAGGTAGGCTTAACTTTTGCACTGATATTAAATTCAAACACTTCTCCTCTAAAGATACTTCCAACTAAGCTTTGGGTGAAAATTGTCAATATATGGTATTTAGGAAAAAGAGTCAAGACTAAAATTCCCAAGTAAAATGCAATATTCTTTTTCATAATACACTTTTTTTTCCAAGAAAGATTAAAGCTGATATAAAAGATAAACACAATATAGCAATTCTACTTAAATTAGAAGTAGATGAATGAATATATTTCACCAGTAAGTATGAAAGAACAAGAAAAAAACACATATACTGTATAAAATGAGGCTGAATGGTGTCATGGACTAAATGTTTGTGTTTCCACCAAAATTCATATGTTAAAATCTTAATCCTCAGTGTGATATTATTTGGAAATGGGGCCTTTCAGAGGTAATTAGGGTTAGATGAGGTCATGAGGGTGAGGCCCTGGTTGGATGGAATTAGTTTATTTATAAGAAGTGATACCTGAGAGCTTGTTCTCTCTTAGCCATATAAAGACACAGCAAAGAGACAGCCATCTGCAAGCCTGAAAGAGGAGCCTCACTAGAAAGCAAAACTTGCTGAACTTTGAGTTTGGACTTTCCAGTCTACAAAACTTTGGGAAAATAAATTTCTATTTTTTTAAGTAACCCAGTCTATAGTATTTTGTGATGGCAGCCCGGGCTAAGACAAATAGCAATTTAACTTCATAAACACAAAAATGTTATAAACTATATAAAAATGTATGTTTCTGGGGCACATGGATGGCTCAGTCAGTTGAGCATCTGACTCTTGATTTCAGCTCCTGTCATGATCTCAGGGTCTTTAGATCAATCCTTGCATGGGGCTCTGTGCTCAGCGGGGAGTCTGCTTGAGGCTCTCCCTCTCTCTCACCCTCTGTTCCTCATCCCTACTCTCTCTCTGTCAAATAAATAAATACATCTTTAAAAAATTATTTAAATCTTTAAATAAATAATTTTTAAATCTTTAAAAAAACAATTTTATATATATTCCCAGTTAATAATAAATACTAGCTAGATCAATAAAATACCAGGAAGCCTAGGATCCAAGATATAAGATGGTAAGTTATATATAAATGAGGTTAGAATAATTAATAAACCATTTTGGCATAAAATAAATGTTGTTTCCTACATTAACTAAAAAGGTTAAAGATTTAAGTATAAAATGATAAACTCTAAATATAAATAAAGAAATGTAAGTAAATGTTTATGAAATCTTGAATTTGGGGAAGGTCCTTTAAGCTTCATAAAAGGGCAGGCATCATACGGGACAGGATAGCTAAATTTAACTACAAAGACATTTAAATCATTTGCATTTCAAAAAATAGCATAAAGTAAGCTAAAAGGCAAACAAAAATTGACAAAAATATATTTACAGCTTTTATAACAGATTTTTCAAATAATATATATTCAATAAATAAAGAGTTCCTTGTAATCAGAAAGAAAAAAAATTTCAATATGAATTCCAAGGTAAAATAAAAACCTAGCAACTTTAATAGTAAGCAACGGAATGGAAATGAAAACCACCTGATTTATTTTTGTGTATTAAATAAACAAAAAAAAGATATTTAGTGCTGGAAATTGCATAGGGAGTGGACAATTTACTCCTCTGGAAATTTAAATTAAATTGACACAAGTTAACAGGTGTTAACTGTTAAATTAACAGTTTAACAGGTGTTAAACAGGTGACACAGTTTACAGGTGTTAAATTGACACAGGTCTTTGGCAATCTATACAAATTAATGTTCACATTTTATGTTTGAGGAAGCTGTATTTACAGAGGTTAATTAACCAGTTTAGCATGATTACCAAAAGCATAGCCAACCCTTAGTCCTACACCTTTAATCCCTATACAATTCAACTTTTTTCAAAAGGATAAACATAAAGACTATACTCCTAATAACCTGACACAAAAAATTATCTCAAATCATAGCAAATGTACTATTCTCTAAAATACATTTTCACTTGAAAATATCTCATGGACATATTTCCATGTCATTAAGTATTCTTCTTGACATGTCTTCTGAAAATTTTAATTAAAATGATAATAATGTAAAATGTCTTTTGTTTCTAAAACAGCAACAGAAAAGGACAATGAAAAACACCCCAGCACAATAGTTAAAAAGCATGTATGCAACTTCTTGATATATCTACCAAGCTAAACTGGTTTTGAAATGTATGTCAAAATGTTTTAATTAAATTTTTAAAAAGTTAGGAAACAACAAATGTTGGCAAGGATGTGGAGAAAGGGGAACCCTCTTACACCCCAGCAACTGCACTACTTTGTATTTACCCCAAATATACAAAAGTAGTGATCCAAAGGGCATCTGCACCTTAATGTTTATAGCAACAATGTCCACAACAGCCAAACTATGGAAAGAGCCAAGATGTTCATCAACTGATGAATGGATAAAGATGTGGTCTATAGATTCAGTGGACTATTTATTAGTCCATCAGCCATCAGAAAGGATGAACATTGATGTGGATGCAACTGGAGGGTATTATGCTTAGCAAAATAAGTTAATCAGAGGAAGACAATTATATGGTTCCACTCATATGAGGAATATAAGAAATAGTGCAGAAAATCATAGGGAAAGGATGAAAAATGGAATGGGAAGAAATCAGAGAGGGAGAAAAGCCATGAGACTCTTAACTATAGAAGACAAATTGAGGGTTGCTGGAGTGGGGATGGGTGTGGGGATAGGGCAACTGGGTGATGGGCATTAAAGAGGACATATAATAATATAATATAATATATATAATATAATATAATAATATAATGAGCACTAGGTATTATATGAAACTAATGAATTACTGAACTCTACATCTGAAATTAATGATGTTCGTTCTATATGCTGACTGATCAAATTTAAATTTAAAAATAATAATTAAAAACAAATAACAACAAAAAAACCAAGAAGAGAGCCTTCACAATGATAAAATGAAAGAGCACCTCCATGTTCTGGCCCAGGAAAGCAACAAGCAAGCTTGTCCATCCCAGCCTAAGCTCTGAATTAAAGGCAGCAATAAATCCTCTGAAATTTGAAGCAAATATATTGGGCTTGGATGATACATACTGCAAGATTTGGGAAACCCAAGACAAGACATTAGAAAAAAGTAGTCTAGGTGTGTTATTTTGATGAGTTTTCACAAAAACATTATCAAAACGTCTCTGGAGAGGCCTAACTCCACTTAAACTGTAGAAGATTCTTATAGAAAACCCTTGTTTGAATGTAAGCTCAGAATCTAAAATCACGAACTCTTTGAAAAAGGCCACAATGTAAAGAATAGTAAATTCTCCAATGCACAGTGATTTTATGCCCAATTCACTGGTTGTGAGGTTAAATGATTGTGGTGAGATTTGGGGTCTGGGTGCAATGCTAAGGTAAGCATACTTCTATGAGGTGACTCCCTCCCTGATCAGAGATGGTTTGCTTCCTTCTGTCATGTAGTCCATTTCTGACTGATGTACAGAAGATGATATGACAATGCTAGAGTCTTGTTTTATATTAGTTAGCTAATAATCATATCATTTAGCTGCTAATTATTAACATATTGCATGTTTCTTTTATATTGAATCTGCATAAGAATTCTAAGTAATTTTGGCATATTTGGGGGTGCCTTTTGGAGAAGGAATACATATAAAAAATAACTCTATTGTTAATAGATCATGTATACAATGGGAATGGGTAGCATTCATGACCAAAATCTTTACATGACACCTTTCACATTTTAGTGAAAATTAGATGTGGTCTGCTGTTTAGAGGGACACTGTTTTATTGTAACCAAGGAGTTGGAGGTCATTTAGTAATGTGTTGGTTGCAAAGTTATTATATGCATCCAACGAAATTGTTTTACGTGATGAGGGGCCTCATGTAGTACCTAAAAAGCTAGAGAAACATATTCTTCAGACAATTGAAAAATGGTGTTGAGACCAGATATGCCAAAGAAATTTCAACAAGTTTTCTTATCAAATAATAATTTATGAGACAATGTGTGATCATGCTAGCAAATTGGTTTTATCACTGTTACTATTTATTTTACATCAGTAAGGAAATTCCTGGTTTGTTTTCTTCAAATCTAGTATCATGTATCATGCTACCTGAAACACATTTTTAGAAAGAGAGACAAACTTGGCCTTTTATGTAGATATGGCCTGAGTGGCTTTAGTCTGCTGTTAGAGATATGCCTTTTATCAATTAGAAAATGAACACAGAAATAGGCCTGTGCCATAGCCAAGCAAATGACTAAAAAGAAATATGCTTGTATCTAATTAGAAGTACAAGTTTTGCACCTGGAACACTCAAGGTAAGTGAGTCAATATTCACTAATATTGTTCCTGCCTAGATTTGAAGAAAAACAAACCAGGAATTTCCTTACTGATGTAAAATAAATAGTAACAGTGATAAAACCAATTTGCTAGCATGATCATACATTGTCTATTACACCATTGTGTACTTGCTGACAAGAATTTGCATACAGAATTGAAGGCTGCTTGTCTCCTGCAAAGAGCATGATAAATTTCCTTAGAGGATTACTGCTAAATCATCACTGTCTCTTCAGTGATTCTTTTGAAGAAATTATTACCAAACATATTCCCTTTGTTTCCAAATCAGAGTACAGTGGCTCTTCCATGGCCAGATACTTACTTCATTTCTAGAATATGTAAAAATATTAAGCCATTCCTTTAACCTCTACAATATTAATAGGGTCAATAATTTAAAAATTAATGTTTGTCCTTCCTTAAATACAGCTATAAGAGTAGCCAAACTCTTAGAACTCACTAGATTCTAAAGAAACTAGTATCCACAAGCATGGTAATGGTCACGCTAATACTATTAAGTTTCAGAAATAAACTGTCTATTTTGGTAGGTTAATTTTACTAGATGTGATTTCTAGCAAGGAACTTAGTTTCTAACTCCTGTTAGAAAGCACAGAAATAACCATCTGAAATGGCAAGGCATTATCAAGCCCTGTCTGGGTGGTTGTTTTTCCCTTGAAAAGTTTTTTGTGCCAGAGAAATGGATCTTTCTCTGTGTCTCTCTAGATAGATAGATAGATAGATGATAGATAGACAGATTATATTAGCTTTACCACTAACCTCTACCACTATTATATTATCTATATATTAGCTTTAGCACTAAATGTTTTTGTGACCTGGGCAAGTTATTTAACTTCTCCTGCTTGTTTTTTCATTATAGAATATTAATAACAGTGTCTACCCCTGAAGGTAGATATAGGTTTTATAAAATGAATATTTGTAAAGCACTGACTTGGTTATTTAAGTGCCATATAAGTGTTTGGTAAGTAAATAAACTAGAACCATTTCCACAGCTGGAGAAGAAAATGGTGGTAATTGTTGTTCTGTTGAGTGAACATACTTGATTAAGATTGGATTTTTGGGATCCCTGGGTGGCGCAGCGGTTTGGCGCCTGCCTTTGGCCCAGGCCGTGATCCTGGAGACCTGGGATCGAATCCCACGTCCGGCTCCCGGTACATGGAGCCTGCTTCTCCCTCTGCTTATGTCTCTGCCTCTCTCTCTCTCCCTGTGTGTGTGACTATCATAAATAAATAAAAATTTAAAAAAAAGATGGGATTTTTATCATTTACTCATCAAAACAAAGGCCAGAAACCACTTAAATATAACTGATAAGCATTTCAAAATGTTCTTATTTTTTACAGATTGCGGAATAAATAAAGCTACAGCATCGAAGTCACAAAGATTGCATATTTTTTAAAAAGAATAATGTTTTTTGAATTGTTTTTTATTATTATGAAACTGAAACTGCAATCCAATTACTTTCATATACTAGATATAACACAGCTTAAAAAAATTTAAAATATAGATAAAGAACTAACTTACTGCAGCTTTTATTTATAAAATGTGTGAAATCACAGTTTGGAAAAAAAAAACAATGCAAGCTGTTAGAAGCAAACAAACAACAAAACAACAACAAAAAACCCAACCAAAACAAAAACACTACATTGAGTTCTCCAAAGAAATATCTATCTATATCTATCCATCCATCCATTCATCCATCCATCCATTTATCCACCCATCCATCCATCTATCTATCTAAGAGATTTGATATAAAAAAAAATTGACTCACATAATGATGGAGGCTGGGAAATCCCATGACCTGCTAGAGACCCGGGAAAGCTGGTGGTGAGTTCCAGTCTGAGTCTGAGGTAATAACCAGCAGCACTAAAGGTATAAATCCCAGTCTGAGGACAGGAGAAAATCAGTGTTTCAGCTCATCGGTCATGCAGAGAGTAAATTCTTGCTTTCTTTACCCTTTCTGTTCTACCCAGAACCTCGGTGCATTAGATGATGTCTACCTACATCGAAGATGGCAGTTTGCTCTATTCAATCTACCTATTCAAATGCTAATCCTATCCAAAAATTCCCTCTCAGACACAACCAGAAGTGATGTTTAACCAATTATCTGAGCATCCCATTATTCAGTTAAGTAGACACTTAAAATTAACCATCTCACCATGGGTCTAGTAGATCTCTGAATTAGAAATTAATTGTTCTTTTTATAGTGTTCCAATGTTTTGGTTTTTTTTGTTTTTTTTTTTGTTTTTATGATAGTCACAGAGAGAGAGAGAGAGACAGAGACACAGGCAGAGGGAGAAGCAGACTCCATGCACCGGGAGCCCAATGTGGGATTCGATCCCGGGTCTCCAGGATCGCGCCCTGGGCCAAAGGCAGGCGCCAAACCGCTGGCCACCCAGGGATCCCTGTTCCAATGTTTTTATGTCTACACTTTGTCACTTAAATCTTTGTGGCTTACATCATAAAAAACATTTATATTATACCAAATTGTTAAGTCTAAAGGAAGATTCTTTCTGAAGTATCTTTTATTTCATCTTATGACATATGAGATTCCCTTAATTATTTACTGAATATATATACAACTATAAATTTGATAGGAAGCATGAGTAGGAAGAAATATATCAGTGTCTAAGTACTTATTGTCATTGAGTATGGGAATCTGGGGTTGGAGAAAACCTAAGAGGAATTTATCGCTCTCTCGCTCTCTCTCTCACTTTATACAAAAGATATTTGCCTTATTGAAGTTAAAAAGCAATGTGATTATCAATGGCTCCTCAAATGTGTAAGTTGGAAGTTTGAGATCATGGCAGACACATTGCCATGTGCTTCCCAGTTCTACTTTCTAGGTATGCAGGAAGATTATATGCTCAGGGTAATTTTCAGTGAGATTAGGGCCATGTGACTACATGTAGGCTGATGCTTTTTCCCAAGTGTGGCTGTAAAAACTCCACTTTCCCTTTGCAAGGTGATCTTCAAGAGTTATCTTTCAAAAATAGAAACATTACAAAATGTAAGCTACTACCTGGAAGAGTCTCAAGAAGATCCATCTAACATGTCTGTGATATAGGCAAGAATTAATTTTGTTTCATGTTGTCAATCAGATTTCATGGTTTAATTGTTACTACAACATAAACTAGCCTATTGTGCCTGATGCAGAATTTTTCTAGATGACAGCCAGATTTTCCAAATAGTTGGAATTCTTACAAATTTCTTTCCAAGGCTTTAACAGTAGCCAATGATCATTTTTAGAACATTAGGATGCACTTCTTACATGCTCTTATGGTTTTATTTAGATTCTAAGAGTACATAAATATTTATATGATGAACTGTTTGTTGGAAAAATCATCCATATAAAATTTTACTATTTAATATTCTTTACAATTCTGTGCTTCTCTAATTGTTTGATAATTTTTCCAGTATCACTGAATGATAAAATAAAAAGAAACCCAGGAAGTTTCTTGATACAATTTAATAATTATTTATGTTAGTAAACATTATTTCAACTTCAACAATAATAAAAGATACTAAATAATGTGCTTTGAAAAATCACAAAAATTGAGGTGAAATATCTGTGCAATCTTAAAATTATTATGTATATTGGTATGTTTATTCCAATATTAAGCGACTTATGGGATCAACTTCTTGAAATGAAGGCTGTCTCTAATGTCCTCATATTTTATTTTTACTGGAATATGATTGTCCTGGGGGTAATGACTCAATGTTATACAAGATTGTTATATATGATTACAAGAAACCAGTGCATTTCTGGGAAAATGCAATTTTTTGAACAGGAGAAAGATTTGATGATTACTTTAAATAAGAACCACAGAAGACATAAAAATGAACATAAAATGATGTTTCCTGTCTTGACATTTAAAAAAATCTTCTGTAAGTAGTTCTTTTGCCAAGTTAGAGGGGATAAGTCACAGGATTTATTCCTTCTAATATGTTGTTAGTCATAAATGCAAAATTTTAAATTTAATTTCAATTTGAGCAAAGTTGATAACAAATAGGCATATATATAACATGCTTTTAAATGAATACATGTATACTTATTTCCTGAATGAGAATGCATATACTCATTCATATATTCACATATGAATATATAAATTCATATATTATTATTATTTTATATTTTATTTTAGATGCATTAACTTGAACATTTAGTGTTAATTATTTTAAATTATATTGCAATTTTGGGGGATGAGATATAATCTATATCAACCATTTCCTAGTAATCTGTAAATATTTCTGCAAATATGAGAAATATGGCCATCCTATTAGTTTTAAATACTGTATTTAACTGTTCACTGCTTTTAGTTTCCTAGAACTGCCATAGCAAAGTACCGCAAGCTAGATGGCCCAAAGCGATAGAAGTATATTCTTTCATAATCTGGAGTCTTAAAGTTCAATATCAAGGTGTCACCAGAGTCATGTTCTCTCTGAAAGCTCTAATAGATAATCTTTGCTTTTCTCTTAGCTCCGGTAAGAACTAGAGCAAGCATCCTAAAATTTGTATGAAACCGCAAAAGACTCTGGATAGTCAAAGTAATCTTGGAAAGAAAAAACTGGAGGTGTCCAAGTCCAGACTTCAAGTTATATTACAAAGCTATAGCAATCAAAACGGTATGGTACTGTCACAAAAATAGACACATAGATTAATGGAACAGAATGGAAAACTCACAAATAAACCCACAATTATATGATCAACTAAACTTAGACAAAGAGGGCAAACATATGCAATTGGAAAAAAAACATCTCCTCAAGTAGTGTTGGGAAAACTAGACAGTCACATAGAAAAGAATGACACCAGACCACTCTCTTACACTATACACTAAATAAACTCAGAATGGATTAAAGACCCAAATGTGAGACCTGAAACCTTAAAGGAATGCATTTTAAAAGGAGGAATAAAGCAGGAAACTCAATATTGTGCATTACATTCGAAGGCAAATATGCAAAAGAAAATCGAGAGTGTTACATGCTGAAAAGAGTGAGTCAAAGTCTTAATTTTTAGTTATGGAACAAAATCCCAAAGTCAGGAAACTGGTGACTAAGTTGCAGCATACAAGTGGGAGCAGGAAAAGTATGGGTGTGTGAAAGACCACTGGTCTCTTCAAGGGACCTGACCAGGTTTCAGGGCTTTGGTCTGCTTCTCTAGGTTGGTGCCTTGTTTCTCCTTGCACAAAGCGCTCAATGCTCTGTGCTTTATGTACCTAACCTGTAAAAACAAGAGTGATGGAACTAATAGGTCGTTTCCAGCTAGAAAGTCATATGGTATGTGTCTTTTGAAAAAAAAAGGCGGGGGAGTAAAAGTGAGGGAGAAAAAGATGATGCTTGAGGGATTAACAATGACTGCTTTCTCATATAATGAGAGTCCTGATCATGTTGGTAGAAAGAAACAAAAAGATTCAAGGTAGGGCGTGGGTAAATTGCTTGCATGGGGGAAGGAATCTAAGTTACAAGTAAGAGTACTAAGGTTTCACACAAGTGAAAAAAAATCATTATTTCTTAAGAAATAATAACAATAGTTAGCATTTATTAAGAATGTACTATAAAAGTGCTGTCCTAAATGCTTTGCATATCATAAATCTTTTATCTCACAAAAATCTAAACACAGGAAGTTTGTATTAAAAATTTACAGTTAAGGACCTCAGGGGTTCCTTGCCCAGGAAGATGTGACAGGGACAGGATTTTGACTCAAAATTGTGACTCCAGATTGCGTAAGCTGGTAGGCAGAAATCCGTAGTTTGATCACTAAGACTAGTTACTTAGCCAAGCCATTTACTACTCTGCACCTCTGTTTCCTTTTTCATCAAACAAGCAGAATAGTTTCTTTCCCATCTAACTTTCACAACTGCTCTGAAGCATGCTTGAGAAATTCTACTTTGTAAAGGGTAAATTATGATACATATGCAGTATATTTTTATTAAAAATGGACAAATGGCCATATAAAGTTTTAATTTAAAGGAAAAAATAAAGGTCTTAATCTTGAATGCTCTTGATTATTCATTAGCGTGGACAGGGTCAGATACTTAAAGAGGCAAACGGTATTGGAAGCTTAAGGAGCAAGAAAAAAATTTGGACAAGTTAATACTGGATAATCCCCAGTAGTACTACTATTTTTACTCTAGTTTGATAATGGGAAATTTGCCAGACCATAACAAAGGAAATTCCAGATTATGATTTAGCAGATACTCTTATGTTGGCTTCAGTGCCTTTTCGCTTTCTATATAGTCTGTCAACGTTCATACCATCTTATATTAGTGCAGTGTGTCAGACATACAATTGCACTCACTATGGAAACCAAGATTTCTCATGAGATTCTGAACATTAGCATGACAGCAACGTTGGATACATATACCCACACAAGAGCTTTGCTTTCGGAGTTTTCTCTTTTTATTCTTTGGCTAAGACTAGAAAATGCAGAAATAAAGCCTGGGGGGTTTGGGGTTTTATTTTTGTTATTTCTTGAACCTGAATATGAATTTGCTTCTATTTTCAATGCTATTGTTGTTTAATCCAAACTACTTTACTTTTTCTTTTCGCGATGCAGAAATCTTAACAGCATGATGAAAGCATGGGTGGGAAGTATTACTCTTACTTTTTTTGTTATTTTGGCTCAAAAACAATCTATATGAGGAAAAAAAAAAAAACAAAGGGAAAATTATGTCTGTGCCCACCCACAACTGAAAAGCTCTCTTAAGTTAAAATAATTAAAGCCCAGTCTCTGGCTGGAGGCTGTGCGTGTATAACCCCCAGAGATAACATAAAAACGGCCTTCTGGGCATCCTCTGAGACAGAGGATGTTCAATCAGATTCCAAGAACTCAAGAACATGTGTTTTACAAGAGAGAAAGCCAAAATACAAACTTTCCTGTAAGAACTGCAAATACCATGTGGAAAATTGATCCCATAAACTAAGAAGAAAAACATAATAAAGGCATGGCTTTTGAATCCCACTATGCCATTTAAGGGCTATAATCCAGTCTTTTATCCTAATTTCTAAAAAATTATGGTTGAACTAAAGGGGAAGATTTAATGAATAATTGAAGTACTATTTCTCACTCTCTTAGTAAACCTTATACAGATTCTTACCTTGTCTTGTTATTTTGCAAAATAAACCAGTATGAGACCGAAGGGGGCGGGGGAGAGAAAAACCATTACTTTCATTGGTTTCCTGTATTGTGTGGTATTGTGGGTGAGTGTTTATGTTTCCTTTCAAGTAAAACTGTACGATGGTAGCAAATTTATCTTAATTTCTAAGAAGTTGCCTCTATATAGAGAGAATAGAAAGGTCATATTTGGGAAATTATTTATTTATTGCATTTGCTCATAATTACTAAGGCAGAGAAGATGTCAATGATAAGATCATAAAATACAATTAGCATAAACTCTACCCTTATATAAAATTATATTTTTTACATGATCTTTATTAATATTTCCACATGAAAGAAAAAAGTGGCATTTATCAAGTCTTGTATTTTTAATAGGGCTTATGCTTTGCTTATAATTTATAATATTTAAAAATTTTATTTTAGCAAATTTAAGTATACTTAACATATTGTCCCTTTCAGATAATTATATCATTTCCTAAAGAGTTATTTCTGTTTGTGTTTTGAAATTTTTCATTGTGTGCTCATGTTTTGAAGAGATTTTTTTTTTTTCTAAATGAAAAGTCCATTGACTGGCTTGTAAAATGATCCCTCTAGAACACATTTACCTTTATTTCTGCTTTGCACTCTCTGTCATGGGTTTTGGATCAAATTTTATATCAATCTCTTTTTTTTTGAGATTCCCATAGGATGAAAATAGGGTAAATTTGACTTCCATACAGATCTTTTTATAGCTGAAATGATGCAATAATGAGATCAATTCATAGCTCCTTTATTTCATTTGAGGCAGAGTCACTGGTTTGGGCAGATATTTCTTTCCTTTTTTGGAGGGGGGCAGACATTTCATAGGACTATATGAAAGTAAATGGACACAAGTTTTGGCCAAAGTTGTCTCACAGAAAGCCCAGGATACACTATTTGTAGAAAGAATATGAAATTAACTTTTTTACAAAGATGAAAAAAAATCTCAATGTGATTTTATAATGAAAAAAAATAACAGGACAAATTTGTTAGCCTCATTTTTTTTTTCACAGAGAGGGAAAAAAAAAGTTTGGTGAATGGGAAATTTATGATTGGGCAAAACATACCCTGGAAGTGATTACAAGTTAAGATGCTCTCTCTAACTTCCAGAATGTTCTCCCAGCCTTCTGTCTCTGGAAATTTTCAAGAATAGACTAATTATTAGGTACATTTTCAAAACTGGCTTGTTAACTTCCAGTCAAAATGTCATAATCCTCTTTCTTCCTGCCCTTCTCTTCTTAAACACAATTGTAAACCCCAGAATAACACAGAAAGCAACCAAAAGAGAACTCTCAAAGTTTTTAAGAAGACATACTTGTTTGGAACCCCAGGAGTTGAGGAACAAATGGCAATTTATCTATGTTTCCCTATTCAACAGAAGAAAATGACCCAGATTCTTCATTTCTTAGCTCAGATACGCTCATTCTGCCGCAAGATGGAATAGGAATCTCTCTGACGACATCAGGGAAACCAGACACCACTGAGGATGGATGGGGATCTCTGCCAACAGTAAGAGTTCATTGGAATGCCCTCTTGTTGGTTGTTTCAGCAAATGCTTTCTCATTAGGCTTTTTTCTCTATGCGATCTTTGCTTTTCACTCAAATGTGAATGATCTCACTCTTAGGGAACATGGGAGTGAAAATTAGGTACACTTTCTTCCAAAAAGATTTACTTTTTCTGTTTTGAGGAAGAGCTAACTATCCATTAAAAACCACCATAATCTTCTTCATGGAACCTGGCTTACAATGCTTAGTTAGGTTCAGCTTTTTAGCTTCAGGTCTGAGATTCAGGACCTCAGTGCTGATATGGTCCTGTCTAGCTTTAGCATTCACTTATAAATTTGAGTACCAATTTCTCTTTTTCTTTCTGTCTTCATCATAAAATATTGCTTATGTAGAGACCATGAATGCATTAATCATCATATTTTATCTAAAATCAACTCATTTGCTGCAGCACAGACCTTCAGGGAAACTGGTTTGATTATGGCACAAAGCAAAATTCTCAAGCAGACTTTTTGACTACTTAAACTAATCTATGAAGGTAATTCTGCAACAACTCACTGACTGAGGAATTACTGGTGTACATAGTCAAGGTATTGAGAAACATTGTAGGGTAAAAATTATGCACTTTGATTAAAATTTCTAAGAATTATTCCCAACAGTCTCTGCGTAAGCATTACCATTTTCCCCCTGAATTTCCTTTTGAATTTTTTAAATTTGTAAGTTATATTAATATTTAACTTGAAGAGATATTTCTTTTTTATTATTATTTTTTTTGAAGAGATACTTCAATGTGTGTCCCAGATGATTCTTATCAATAGCTATCTAAATAGGGTGCCTGGGTGGCTCAGCTGGTTAAACATCTCCTTCAGCTCAGATCATGATCTCTAGGTTGTTAGATTTAGCCCCTGGGATGGAGCCATGACAGGCTCTTTGCTCAATGGGGAGTTTGCTTCTCCTTCTCTCTTTACCCCTCCCCACCACACCACGCATGTGCTCTCTCTCTCTCCTTCTCAAATAAACAAATAAAATCATAATAAAATAAATAAATGGAAGAATTGTGTTTGTAATCTTTATAGGTATTAGTATGCTTCACTTTTGATGACAGATTAGTTGTTGAGAGGCTTTGTATAAAATACAATTAAAATTACATAAAACGCAGTGTAATTTGTCACTAGAATTTATCATTTTATGAAATGGAAATTTTGCAAATCACTCTGCCCCATTTGGTGAATTCATCATTCTCTCTCTCTCTCTCTCTCTCTCTTTTGGTGTGTATAAATTTATATAGGGACTAAAAATGAAAACTTGAAGAACTTGTCACAAACTTGCATGTGATAAAGTTTGCAGAATGTATATTTTAAAAGTCTTTACATATTTTCTTTCTTCTTTCTTTCTTTCTTTCTTTCTTTCTTTCTTTCTTTCTTTCTTCTTTCTTTTTTTCTTTCTTCTTCCTTCTTTCTTCTTTCTTTTATTTGAGAAAGAGAGTATACACACATGCACATGTGCACGTGAGAGGAAGAACAGAGAGAAACCCAAGCAGGCTCCATTCCCAGAGAAGAGCCCAAGGCAGGGCTCCATGTGGTGGGGCTCTATCCCATGACCCTGAGATTGTGACCTAGGCTGAAATCAAGAATTGGTTGCTTAAATGAGCCCTAACCAGGCATCCCAACATTTCTTGAATACTATCATTATTTGTTTCATCTATCTATGAAAAGCAAGATTTAAAAACACTTTGGACAATATATAACTCTATTTTTCTCTCCATGAATTGCATGAATATTCATGCAAATAATTGGCTAGCATTTTAAATTAGAAATTAAAGACTCACACCTTCTCTGAAGGTGAGAGAATTCCCCGTTTAAAGATACATAAGCTCTTAATTTCCTCTTGCAGAGTTAATTCTTAGTTTTATTATTTTATATTACTATTCTGTTTTGCATAATAAAAATCAGCTTATAGCACCCACATTAGCATGGCATTACTATTAGTATAGCACAGTTACTATTAGAAATTTTGCTTAACTTAGTTAACTTAGTTAAGTTCCCATTTGAGATTTTTCATTTAACTGCAATTTATATTAAGAAAATGGTTCATAGCTAGGGACTGAGAGTTTACCTTATTTGTATTTTAACAATATACATTCTACATTTAAGGAAAATCTATCTCTAGAATGTAAAATAAAGATATTAAATATCTTTAAGAATTACTTCTATATTGAGAATAATTTCCGAAATAAAAAATAAGAAAATATAGATAGCTTTGGTTTCAACACTAGCAAGAGAGAAATTAAAAAATGACTTTTTCTTATTTCTTCTTTTTGTTTGTTTGTTTCATCAGTTTTATATATATCCAGGATTTATTATATATATCTTTCAAAATAACTAGGTATTATAACAATAGTTTACAATTCAATTCTGATTGCACAGTTACTTGTGCAATTTTATTTACTTATAAGAATACTTTAATAAAGAAAATAGGTCTCTATATGTCTTACAGAAAATTTTATGCAGTTTTTCCTCATTCAACCATCATTTCAGGTTTTCTATCACAGCATGTTTACCACAACCAGTAAACCAAATTATGAATTACAATTATAAGTTTCAACCATTACTGAGATTCACAGTGTTAAAAGTTCTCAGGCCTTTTCTAATCTTTCCTGACCTGAAATAATTTACATATTTAAGCTAGAAGATGTACTTTAAATGCCATTCCTTCTAAATATATCTTGCATCAGGTTATCTCTGGGCTTGATCTTCTCCTCCTCACTTAGGCAAGACCAGTTAGTAGCTTCACTCCCGTTGCACCAAACGGAAAGGATAAAGTCCTTGCATTCCTAATAGTTTCTAAACCATAAAAACAAACCCTAGAAATAAGGGTTAAATACAAATATTAGGAAAGCTAAAACACTTGCTAAGGATTAGAATAAAGAACATTTTTCAATTTAAGTTCTCTCCTAAGTTGACATGTCTCCTAAGAATACATAAAATAAATAAAATAAAAGGCAGCAGTTTTATTAAATACTGAAAAACTAAAATAATGCTAATCACTTAGGTTAGTGGTGTATCGTTTCCAAAGGGCCAGAAGATACAGAATCTTCGACTATAGCTCCCGAACTTGGTATCTGACATTCTTATGTTGTGGCTTTTGAAATATTCTAATACTCACTTGCCTAGGGCCCAGGGAACTTTGCAAAATCCTGACCGCATTTACCTGAAGACACGAGACACACCAGGGGAAGCATTTGGCATCCATACCATTCCTTCACTGTTACTGAGAAGCATGTCCACTTGGCAGTCTGTCTCACTTTTCAGGTAACATGAATAAAAACCAAGAGATGAGGCGTATTGCATAGTCAAGTTCCTGCTTACTCTGATCCAGTTAGCCAACGTTCTTTTTTTTTTTTTTTTTTTTTTAGTTTTTATTTATTTAGTCATGAGAGACGAGAGAGAGAGAGAGAGAGAGAGAGAGAGAGAGAGAGAGAGAGGCAGAGATCCAGGCAGAGGGAGAAGCAGGCCCCATGCAGGGAGCCGGATGTGGGACTTGATCGGGGTCTCCGGGATCAGGCCCAGGGCTGAAGGCAGCGCTAAACCACTGAGCCAACCAGGCTGCCCCAGTTATCCATCATTCTTAAAAGGATTCATTCACCAAACCCTTGTCCAATAAGAGATTTAACAGTACTTGAGGACTACAATATGTCCCATTTCTCTTCTATTTATCTTGATTTCTCTTTCTCACTCTAGTGTAATAAACTGCTACACGTTTATATAAAATACTGTAGCAGTAGTTCAAATGCATTATTTTGCATTACCCAAAGTGTTCAATCACACTATAATGGGTGACATTTACATAAAACTAGATGGCCAAACAAAGTCACCCGCAGTGATTTTGCAAATTCAACATGGTCAATGTATTTATTATTGTTCTTATCTTTCTTTCTCAAAACCCCATCAAGTTAATCAGCTCAGCTTCACTCTTTGGTGGTGTCTATTCATTCTCTTTGTCTTAATGGACCCAAGTGATGACTATGGAAAAGTCTAGGCCATCCCATAAATTATCGCCATCATAATCAAGCATTTTAAATAACAGAGCTGCAGTTTTTGTGAAGACATCTCCATCTCTGGTTTGTTAATGACATCTTTTAGATGCTTCATGGTATGTTCTTGATCGTGCACTATATTCTCATCCAGGCCCATGCTGCCAGGATGGGAGAAGCTCGCTCCAGGCTCCTCAGTCTGGCACCTGGAGCTCAAACAGCCTGGAGTAGACCACATAGGAAGGGGTTCTGAGCAGCCACTGAGATCTCATGGTCACCAATATCTTTGCTGCCCACAGTATCCAAGCAGTTATCCTCAGACGTAAAGCCTTCTAGCCAACTTTTCCTTATTTCTTAAAGATAATCTTATTTGTTTATAATTGGGAATAGGTTTGGGAGAATTTCCCAGATAAATTAGTTGTTTGTTTTTAGTTATTGAATTTTAGTTAATAAATACATATTGCAAAATTCTAGATTATGAGCAATAGTGTTATGAATTATGTTACCTTGCTTTATTTATATTTTTGTATTGAAAGTTAAGAGCAAGGTGAAACATTAACTACCATTTTTTTTTCTTAGTGGAAAGAGCTTCTTACATTCTAAAAGCTCAATAATTTTACATTTTTGAAATATAAAAACAGCTAAAACTAAGTTTTTCTCTCTCTTGTAGACTTCAGATTGAGGAAATTTCCATAATTCAATAGCTATACTTCTAATATTTTAATTGGGAACATTTAGAAAAGTGAATGTGCTACATTATTCTGTAACTGGAGTCAGTATAATGATGGTCTTTTGCCAAAATTAATTCTGACAAGGAACATTGGCGTAATATATTAAATGCCAAGCCATAGAAACAACACCCCAGAAATAGGAGCTGATGATTCAAGCTTGGCACAGTCCCCTTGTGCTCAGTGTTAAAAACTAACTTAAAGGCTGGCCATAACAATGTTTGAAAAGGAAGAACTCTTCTTTCCAATGTGTTCTTCAAGTTCAAAAACATAATGGAGGTTTCAAAGATTGTTGAAAAATACAGGTGTAGGAAAAAGGTCAAGAGATGAACTTGGAAGCCACCAATAAATAAAAGCCTCAGATTATCATGGGAAGATTTTTTTTTACTAAACTATTTAGACAGCTTCCATCTGAGGACTGGACTGTGTGTTGGTCCTTACCTTTTATCCTTTCCGGTAATGCTTTTACTATCTTTCGGTTTGTTAATTCTTCATTAATATTGTGAGATGGATTAATTTTTAAAGGTAAAAAACTTTACAAGAAAATTCATGAATAATTTCAACTCAATTAATTATCTCATGTCTTTACATTTAATCTTGTCCTTGTAACCGCAGAGAGCTTCTTTTTTTTCTCAAAATTCTTCAACGACCCTGGTTGTCTCTTCATTAATTCACACTATTCCTGCAATGATGGTACTATATTAGGACATTCAAAATAAAGCCATTAGATTCCTAAGTATTATTTTATACCACTTTACTGTCAGACTCTTTAAAGTTAAGTAATACATTTTCCTATCTATTCTTTATTAAAGTACTACTGCATATTCAAATCAATAGTATTAGTAGTCCAGTATATCTGGACTATATCTGTTTTATTTCACAAATGAGTAACTTGAGAATAGAGGAAAAAAGGTATTTGAATGAACAAATCCAATAGGAAAATAAGTGGTAGAACAAGAATCTTCTGTGAAGAGAGAATGTTGTGCAAAGTTGTAGAGGTGAAGAACTCTGCCAACATCCAGTTTTGAGCATCTAAACTATCTTGGCTATTTGGCAATCACAGGATTTGAGCCACTGAGAATAGATATGCATGTGTGAGTGTATGTGTGTGCATGTGTTTGTGTATGTTTAGCTATATATGTTGCCATATTTTGTTACATATAGCATATTTACTATTATATACGTATACACACTATATATATAGTACTTTTGTGTGTATATATATAATTTGTTGTATATATGCATATATACACATATATACATACACACTATATACACATACACACATATATACTATATAGATATTTTTGTTTGTGCCTCCAATATCTTTTCTATATCCAGTTTTATATGTGCATTTTCTTCAAATATATCTCTCTGTATTTTTCTTGTCCACAACAATGGAAAAAAAACAAAAAGAAAAAAATGAAAATTTAGATTGAATACTGGACAATGACTTTTTCCTTCATAGACAAACACAGATGTCTACATTTATATTCAAAATATATTGTTTTATAACCAACGTTCAGTTTATAATACTTAAAATGCATTTGGCTAATTAAAAATGTCTAGTTAGCAAGAAAACTCTATTTGGGATTTTGTTAAAATTTCAGCTCAAATATGAAGAAGTTATAAAACACAAACCATAGTTTCTTAGAATGGAAATACTTTGAGTGCATAAAACTGAACGATCCTTTAAAAGATGAAGAAAAATCCTCTTTCAATGAATTAATATCATTCAGAATATCTTTTAAAGAGTGGAAGGGACTTTATATGAGAACACATAACACAGTAGACTGGTATTGTAATAGTGTAAACACTGATTATGATTAAATAGAAAACTAGTATTCTCAGGTGAAAAGCTTGGGCTCTGGACATATTTTAGAATTCTGGTTCCTATACACTTTATAGCTGTCTAAGCGATTTTATCTCTTTTCACTTTCCGCTTTAGGATAATAATAATACTACATTTTTCATGTGGAGTTAAAATATATTAATGTAGGTATTTTAGAGTCTAGCATTCAATAAGTATTAATTATAGTTATTATTAGTTGCTATTACAAAGAATTATGAGAAATTGTGAAAGAACCAATACTATATTTCCCTACTTTGGGTTATATTTGGAAGGAGAAAGGGAAACTAAGGACGATTCATTTACAGGGTAATATGGTTATCAAGGCTTTAATTTTAAAGAAACCAGTACTTAGTGAACCAGTTTTTAAATATTAACAGTACCCCTTTATGATCTCCACTGGACAATCCAACAAAGCAAGCTGCAATGCATTGGGAAGAAAGACAAAAGAGAGAGTGGAATTTTTTCTGCACTCTCACATGACTCCTTAGGGAACTGACTTCAAACTGAAGGAACCCAAGAATGTTTAAGAAATATTACGAAGGAAAGGAAAGAAAGCATAAATGAAATTAGGCACTTCATTTTCCTAAACTAAAGAAAATGCTTGAGTTAAAAAATAATATTTATAATAAGTCCAATAGTGAAATATGTTTTAAGTAGTGAGTACTCTTTTTGAGTAATTGTTTAAGAGGAAACTTGATGACATGTATCTTCTGGATTAAAGGGAAACTAAATAACAATTTAGTTTCCAATAACATTTTCTGATAACATTTCTGATAGTTTCTGATAACATTAAATAAATAACATTTAGTTTCTGATCTAGTTTTAAAATTTAGCAATCTCAAGAATGCCATGAGTACCTGTCCTAGAAAAAATATGCAGGAAATAGACATTTTTAAAAAAATTAAATTCTCATTCATAGGGCATCTGGCTGTTCAATTGCAGAGCATGTGACTCTTGATCTGAAGGTTGTGAGTTCAAGCCACATGTTGGGAGTAGACCTTACTTTAAAAAAAAATTAATTCCTCATTCATAAAATTAAGAATGGAACATGGACTATACTGCTGGAAAACCCCAAACAACAATGCCTCTGTAATGAAACACTAATATATAGTGTTCAAATGTAAAATAATTAAGATGGATTGTAAAAGTATGCTCGAATGATATTATAAAGGTGAAAATGATGAGCAATAAAAAGAAACAAGAAATCAACCAGATATGGCAAGATTTTTAAGACATAAGCTAAAACAGAGAATATTTTTATATTATTGAATATAAATGATGAACCTCTTGTATGAAATCCACCACATTTGGAAATTCAGATTTATTCCCCTACTAGGATTCCTTTTATTCAGCTCAACTGTTCAAAGATTTTCCACAGGAACAGCTGAGATATTCAATGGAAAGTGGTAAGACATTAGATTTTAATTAAGTCACTTCTGTGCTATTTTACAAGATACCCATGTAAGATATTTTATAACTATTAGAAGCATATTATCATGAAACATATTTTAAAGCAAGAACTTAAACCAGACAATAGAAGTAATATATAATGTACTTTTATTTCTGTTTTATTACCTCATCATTCTCAGGAAATACAAATAATCAATTTGTACTTCAGAGACTAGGTGTTGAGCCTCTTTCTCTGGCCACCACTAAGAATTTCCAGTATGATGTGTTTCAAGGGATTCAGGAACCTATGACTTTCCAGCTACTTATTGAAGTTACTGATGAATTAGGTGGGAATAAAGCTAGTCAGCTGTCAGCCACTACAATAGTCATAATTCATATGTTTCCTTGAACCACAGTACATCCAACTTTTTCCACAAAAACTACAACTACAGTAAGTACTTAGTGATGAAATATAATTCTAAAGTAGTCTGAATTAGTCATAAACGTAGAAAATATTTGGGAACCCTTACAGGAGTTATTTTTATATTTTGGCAATAAAAGACAATGGAATAGTTACTTACATTAGAATAAATTAGAATTTCCATCATCAAAGTCAGGAAAATTTGTTAGAGGTGTTAGACACTAATTTTGAGTCAAGGTAAATATGAATGTTAATCATTTTTATAGGCCTTTTGGATATTATTTAGTTAAGATTCTTAATAATTCTGTTCTTTACATAGGATGCTTTTCTCTGTTTAAATGAACACTCATAAGGTTTCCTTATGTATATAGCACTCAATAAGGTTTGCAAAAATAAAAGTTTATTTCCTTGAAAAGCATACAGTCTCACTGGAAGATATACACTTCGAACAAATTAAATAGGGCAGCCCCGGTGCCTTAGCGGTTTAGAGCCGCCTTCAGCCCAGGGCATGATCCTGGAGTCCTAGGATCGAGTCCCGCATGGGCTCCCTGCAGGGAGCCTGCTCCTCCCTCTGCCTGTGTCTCTGCCTCCGTCTCTCTCTCTGTGTCTCTCATGAATAAATAAAAAAATCTTTAAAAAGAACAAATTAAAAATGCTACACAATGTCAAATGATAGTCCAATTGTTACTTAACTTTGAGGTTGAAAATAAGGAAAATTTATTTGGGCTGAGATACGCAATAAGTTCTCTATAAAACAAGAAGGAAAATGATAATGTACTTCTTTAAGAACAGATTTTTTTTTTAAGAGAAGAAAAGCTTTGCAGGAAGAAGGTATAGAATTACTTAGGAAGAATGTACTCTATTCTGGGAAATGCTGAGAAGGTAGTGAAGCTGGAAGCTAGATTTATGTCAGGAAAATGAAGCTCATTGTAGATAATGTAAAATATGTGAGGATGGGACATCCTGAATGCAGAGATTAGAAGTCTGGATGATTACTGAAAACAGAAAGTTACTAAGTTTAACAGTGGAAGACTGATTCACAATGCCTCATAAACCTTGTTAGTATGGAAATAAAGAGAAAATCAATGATGTATAGGATGGATTTGTGTGGAATATATTGTTTGATTTCAAACAGGTGGACTTTGAAATCCACATAGGAAGTCATATCCATGCCTTCATTCATATTACTATGATGCTCCCTATGTAACTGAGCTAATACAGTAAGATATGTTTGAATTAAAATAGCCATTTGTTTGAAAAGTTATAGAAAATTTCTCCCTTGCTTGATTTTATAGTCAAGAAGTTTTGCATTAGCTGTACAAAATCATCATAATACAATTTGGATCTTCCTGATCCAAAGAAAACAAAACATTGGATTAAAGTGGTTGTGGGACTGGTAATGCTCCCAAGGGCCTAGCAGAAGGAAATTTAAATTCTCTCTGTGAGAAGATACAGTATCCCGAGACTCCAATTATTTCTAACAATTTTCAATCTAGCAACACCACATGATTAAATATAGCTAGGCACATGAGAAAATAAGATGTCAAAACCAAAAAGCAACAAAACCACAAAGAGCATAAACAGAAACACAGAAATTTTCAAAAACAAACTGCAAAATAAGTATCCCTTTTAAGTTCAAGGAATATAAATGTCAAGTTTGAACTTTGGTCAGGTTATATTTGAGACTATATAAGTAATATAGAATATCTGAGAACATATCAAATATATCTAGAAATTAAAAATACAATAGCTGAAATTAAGTCCTGACCATATTGATATATAGAATATATAAATACTGCAATCAACAATTACTGAATATACATTTTTGAGCACACATGAATGTGTAAAATAATTAATCATGTATTAGTCTATAAAGCAAATCTGAACAGATTTCATTTGATTGAAATCATGATAAGTATTATCTGTGACTTTAAGAATTACACTAGAGGTCAAAACAAACGTATTTAGAAAATAAAGGAATAAAGAATATTTTTAAATGAATGAATGAAAATATTACATAATAAAACTGTGAGATGCATTAAGTTAAAATATAATTGAAGGCTATAATCTATATATGACAATACCTGAGGAGGTTGAAGGTGAAGAGTGAAGTTACATTTTATCAATGTCAGAAGGAAAAGGGAACACTGCTGAATGTGGCAACTCTTCCGAGAGAGAGAGAGAGAGAGAGAAAGAGAAAGAAAAACCTAGGAGAATATAATAAATAACTTTGTCATTATGTTTGGTGAAGAAAAATCAAGGTGAGAAGGCTTTGTTTACCTCAAATAAAGACCTAATATAAAATGCAATGATTAAGATGATGTGGTATGGGCTCATGGGAGACAAATAGACAAGAATATAGAATAAAAATTCTAGCTAAGGATCCACAACATATAGACAAACAGTTTATATCAAAAGTGACATAACAGAGCAGCGGTAAAAGGATGATAGGCTCAATAAATTATACCGGGTAATGGTCATGCATATAGACAAAACAAGAATGATCCCCAGCCCAAATTAAGCCCAGATGAATTTGTAGACTTAAATGGCAAAATTAACAAAATTAGGGGTGCCTGGCTTGCTTAGTTGGTAGAGCATGCAACTCTTGATCTCAGGGTTGTGAAATCAAGCCCCATGTTGGATGTAGAGAATAGTTAAAAAAAAAAAATCTTAAAAAAAAATAAACAAAATTACTACACTTTAGAAAGAATTTAAGACACTATCTAAATAATTTGGAGATAAGGAAAGATTTCTTAAATAAGGCCAAAGAAAGAAAAACAACTGGCCATAAGGAAAATTTTTGAATCCTTTAGAATTAAGAACTTTTTATTATGGATAAAATAGTAGGATGTTTTATTATGTAACTTTTGCTCCAGAATAAGTTAGTTGAAAAGACCAAGTGTAAGTAAGTTTAAACAATACTGGGAATAAGTTGGCAATTACTGAGATTGTGTTATGGGTGTCTGGTGAGTTATTACTTTTTTATACTTCTGTATATATGTTAGATATCATGGAATAATAGTTGTAAAATAATTGAAAGGAAATTAATATGAGATTCCTATGTACTTTTTTAAACTATTCCCATTTAATGCTGAAAGTTTTTCCCCAAATGCCCTTCATGACTAAAATATTCTCACTTTTTTTTGGAGTTTCATTAAAACTGTCTGCTTTGGAGCTTTTAATCATATTTTATATAGTCAAACCCTGGAATTATTTTAAGCATGAATATTCTCCTGGTCACTGTGTAAAATAATTCTTAGCCCCTAGCCCAACCTAGGGTATATTGCCATGGAACTTTCTTTCGCGTTCCATAAATATATATTCAAATAATTTTATAAGTCGAGCAAATATTACCCAAGGTCGATCTATAACATAAGTAATATTGTAAGATGTTATAGTAGCATTCCAACCATTAAAACGTATTCTTTTTCATTTCTGAGTCAACATGAACATCATCTCTCTATTTTGAGTCAACCTTCTCTACTGGATCTTGCTTCTTTTGGACAGATCATTTTAGCCTGTACCATAGCGGAAAAAAATCTAATTTATATCAACACATTGATTTTTACCATCTAAATTTCTGATGAAAGCAAACTCTAGCAAAGCAGAATGCCTGAAATAAAACATAATAGAATAAACAAATTCTGTAACAAGATGTGAAAGGAGTTTCAGATTTGTGGTCTGAGTGGTCCTGTAATCCATATAAATCTCTTGACAAACTACATTAGTCTTGCTAAAAGAGGCAAACCAATTAATGCTGCCTGGAAATGATTACAAATGTGTGACTTACGAATTACTCCGAAAGACTGTGGCAAATGGTCTTTGCTATTTTCCATAAGCCATACCAGCTTTTATGTTTACATGTGTACTTACATAATACACACATCTCTATAGGGAGATATTATGCTTCTCTTTGCAAAAATTATTATCAAATCAGAGGTAACCTTAGAAATTCTATAGTTCAGTCCACCAACTGCATAGGAAGGGGAAATGATATCCAAACAAGTCATAACTTCCATGTTCTTGACAGTGAGCAGACAAAGACATCTGCATATTTTAAGATAGGTTTTAAAAAGATAACATTTCTACAGGCTTATTTAATGTATTATTGACTAGCTATTATTTATATTTGAGTATGTTATAAAATTACCCAGTAGAGATCACCTATGTCTTTAGATTATCTATCTATCAACCCTATGACCAAGCCTTGTGCTAGTTGGAGTACAAAGCTGAATAAGTCAGGGAAAACCTTCTTGCTATAAATAATAGCATATCTAGTTTGAAGTGGTTGAAATAATAAAAAGTCAGGTTCAAAAATGTAGTAGATTATTAGGACAAAAAATTTGAAGATATCTATATATCAGCCTAAAGGATATGGCTTTATCTTCTAATCAGAAAGGATCAAAAGCAGTGTTACAAGTAAAGGGTGATAGGATATCAGAATCATTCAAACAGTATAAGTAATTTAGAATACACGAAGGAAAGATTAGAGAATAAAAAAGCAGTGCCCATTAAACCAGTTAGAATCTTATTTTTTTAATCCAGATAAAAAAGTTAGGTCTTAAAATAATAAGGTAGTGATACTTCATGTGGAAATAAAGTGCTAGATCTGAAATATACATAAACAGTAATATTCACCATTTATTGTGTCTGGAATTTGTATATTATAATATATTGTGGGAAAGAAATTTTCTCTTATTTAGCCATTATTATTACCCTAGATTTTTTTTAACAAGGCAGATCTTTCAACTTAGAATGTTGAATGAGATATGAAAACTTAAAAACATTTCTAAGTGGTTAGAATATACTGCCAGAATTTTATCTACTTCTAAAATATAACTATAAAATCCATTACAAAAATAGAACATTCTTGAACCCAGATTGCTAGCAATGTACATCTGTGATTATAAAGAAATTAAGGTCTGAGAATAAAAAATGCAAAGTAATTGAAAATAAATCCAATTATATTATAAGTACTAAAGGGGGCATCTCCAACATGAAATCCACTATAAATGCAGATTTTTTAAACAAAAATTACTCTAAACTCTTGAAAAAAAATAGGGCATCTCATATATTGTAATCTAATAAAGGCATTCAATAAAGACTTCTGTAATTTTTACAATGCCAAGGATGGTAGTTGATAAGAACCATTATCATACATTATACAAAAGATATATGATCATTCTTAATTGGGGGCAGGGAGGATTCATAAGCTGTTGCAGAATCTGATGAAAGCTATGGTTTCTCTCTCCAGAACAATGTGCACATATATGTGTGCCTACACTTTTATATTCAACTTTATAGGCTTTAATTTGGAACCCAAATTAAGAAATCCTGACCAAAAACAAGAGTTTATTCCTGCTTGTGAATTTGTAAAAAAAAAAAAAAAAAAAAAAGTTTGCATGAGCAAATTATATTTCTATTATTATAAATTAAACAAAGCAATATAAGCCACTAAAATAAATATTGAGAAAATTTTACGTAATATATTTCTTATATATGTTAACACTTGCTATGCTTTTAAAGACATTATAGTAAGTAAATAATACTTTGAAGCTTAGAAAAGAAAATAAGAAGAAATACTTTTATCTTAAATGTAGAAAGACTTAGTCAAAGAAGCTTATAATAATAAACCCAACCCCAGACTAAGTAAAATAAACAGAACTGCTGTAAATTGTCTCCTGATTAACCTTCATCTTTAAACCCATACCTGCCTACTCAGAGGTCTGTCTCAGGGCAGGTAGAGAAGAGAGAAACTAACTCATGTTTCACGAATTGAATTAAACTTGTCCAATTTAAGTCCAGATTGGCTAAAGAGACAATGAGGTAACTGGCTAGACACCATTTCCTGCAAATATAATCCCCAAAGGATTATGAATCAAAATTCCTGAAACTATCACATGTAGCAAATAGAGTTCCATAGTAAAAAGCCCAGAATTAATATCATAAATCACATTAATTTATAACACTATTTTTTACTCTCATTGCAACATAAACAATGCATGAGTAAAAGAATAGAAGGGAGAAAGTGTCCATAAATAACTCTGTCCAATCTTTTCATCAATTCATTCCAGTTACCCATCCATGTTTCATGATGTGTAGCAGAATAATAAAAAGATTTTTAAACCACCAATGAAGTACTTGAAGTAGACATCAGATGCCTTAGACTTAATATGAATTTTGAAAACTAATCCTAAAGACATGGCTGCTTAGACACATAAGCTTAAAGATGAGGGGTAATGTCTTTATAATCTTACATGTTTTCTATACTATCATGTTCACAGAACAATTTTATTATCCCAAGGCTGATTTTGACTCATCGAAAACCAATCCTTTACTAGTATTATACTTCACGAGATAATTTGCAACCCATCTAATATGTCTAAAACTTTATTTTCAGCTGATAATTTAGAACAATGGGGTGTTGTGAGCTCATTCAAGGTAATGAGAGAATATTAGGTATTCGGAAGTCTTGTAAGCTGGTTGCTTAACCTTTTATAGCTTGAAATCAGTCATGGCAGGAATATCAATGAACAGTATGGAATTTGGTAAATAATACATACCAGGATTTTTTTTTCTTCTTTTTAAGACATAGTTTAGCAGCACAGTACTGGATTTGTCCCTCTTATTCTTTAATAGATTTCACAAGGTAGGAGAAATTTAAATTTGGCAAGAAGAAGATTTAAGTAAGATTAGCAAGTATGTATATATGACAAGCAAAAGTTTAGCCACCAAAAAATGAAAGAGCATTACTTTACTTTCTCACCCCTCATTTCAAAAAGCACCCTAGGCATATTTTTTATAGGTAGAGTATCCATAGAAGCCACTGGCATGTTCTACTGACCTGGGTCAACTCTCACGTCTTATATCCATTCAACATTATAGAAGAAACTAGGGAAATATAGGACTTGCTGTGAGCTATTCTTTAAGATCTAATCTGCCTTGTATGCCTAGGAAGTAGAGCCCATCATTGGTATTTCTATAATCACCCAACATCTCCCATCCAAACCTAAATTTATCTTGTTCTTTGACTTTTCTAATATCAAGAAATAATGATACTGTAGTATTAGAAATAGTGCTTACTAATTGATTGCCTACTGAATGGTAGAAGCTTATGGAGGTATTTTTATTCTTGTAGTAACCTTGCTAACTAAGCAAAACTATTCCAAATAGGAATTAACCTCTCCGGTTTAACTGACAGTCCTAATTTCAGCTCAGATCTGTTTTCAGATGCTACAACATTGGTTCTATGTTCCAGTATTCCTGTATTTCTTAAACTTGATTAAGTTTACAGTTTCTTATAAAGATAAAAGAAAGAAAAAACCCTCTCAGATATTCAGCATTGATTTACATTATTTTTGTAAGAAGAATAGAAAAAAATTATCACTTTTTATATGTAGCAACAGAATTATACAAATTCATTTGTCTTCTTCTAAATTATTCTTAAAAATAAACCAGTAAAAATAAAAGGCATTGATATAATGGGTTGACAATGAAGGATATAATAAAGTACCTTTATGGTAGGCCAGAAGTGGAGAGAGTGTGAAGAAACACATAACAGGAAAGCATGCCTATTTTTATCTGCTCTCACAGAACATGCAGGAAGATGTATTATGAGATATGATATATATATATACCTCTGTGGGGAACTGCAATATAAGTACCCTTGAACCTATGGGGAAAATGGAAATCTTTTCTTCATATCTCAAGTCATTTTGCTATTCAACCTCTAACTATAAACCATGTAATTTTTCTTGTTAAGTAGCAGACATGGGAACTAGGTGGCTAAGTCACTCTTTCTTCAGGTGTGGCTTGGGAGTAAAGTCTCTTGGTGACCCCCAAAACATTGCACTTTTTCTTTAAAGTCTGGAAGTGACATGGTTATGCAAGTGTTTGGGCATTTATTTCCACATGTTTTAAGTGTTACGTTTATATACCCTATAAGAAAATCAGCTCCATTAATAGTGAGAATCACATTTTACATTCATTTATTTCATGTTTTGTTTTGTTTTGTTTTGTTTTTGTTTTTTGTTTTTTGTTTTTTTTTGCTTTTATTTTTTGGTTGTTTAGCCAAGTCCTAGTAGGAAACAGACACAGTGTAACAGAAGACTTATGGAAGGGCTTATTTAAAAAGGTGTAGGGAGAGATATGGAAAATCAGTATGGCATAACCTTGCCTATCACTTCGTAAGCAAATTATATTCTAGACAATTGCTATATAATTTTCTTTTCTGATTCTACTTGACTATCATATTGCCTAAAAGTACATGACTAAATCTTCCTTAGCTACTTAACAGAAGACCTAGGGTTTATTTTTAAGGAAAATAGTATCTTACTAATTAAAAAGAGAAAATTACTTATATTAATCTCTTGATTGGTGGCTTACTTACTCTAGGAAATAATGCTCTTGCAAATAAACACTTTCCTCCCCTCCCCTTCTCTAGTTTAAAAACTTATAAAACTTATAACTGTCTGCTGTATATGAGATTCCTTATGCAAGGAGAATATTAAATCAAACAAAAATGCTAGTCAAAATACAAGTATGAAAGAATGCTCAGCTTCATGATAGGAATTATTAATCTTTATCATATATATTTCACATATTTGCATAATTAAGTACATATACAAGTATGAAAGAATGCTCAGCTTCATGATAGGAATTATTAATCTTTATCATATATATCTCACATATTTGCATATTTAAGTACATAGATATTAGATTTAATACTACATTTTAAGACAGAGTATAACTGTCTTTGGAACATGTTATTAGTATAGTTGATTTGTTTTAAAAAGTTATTTTTAAACTAGAATCCAATAATGCAAATACATTAAATATATTAAATATTAATAATTTAAACATTTAAAATTTTAATATTAAAATATTAAATATTTTACAAAATATAAAGAAAGTCACATGGCCTTCAAGAGTAGTAACATAGGTAATCAAAGGGAGACAAATCACTAATTAAAGAGACTTAAGAAATGTTTTCATTTTATTTTACTTTCCTAAATGACATCTTTTTGCTAGTAGTCCTGTGTTTCATTCTAAGAAAATCAAGTTGTACCATTGTTTTAAACTTTTGCCATTGTATTTTTAAATAATTTTTTCATTTTTTTTGCATTTGTTCTAATATAATAGCATTTAATAATTTCATGAGCACCTCACATATGAGAATGAGTAAGAAGTTCGAGGAGTAATATCAAAGTTTAAAAAAAGGAATTAATTTTTATAATTTCATGTTCAGAAAACACATTAACAATGTTACTAAATGCTCACTACACTCATTCGTTCGTAGTAGGACCAGCTCTTCTAATCAAAAGGAAATAATATTTTCAAATAGAAGTTTGAAATGAAATAAATAATAATATAATTTCATGTAAATTCTGTCAGAATTTTTAAATAGACAGCAAACAGTCTTAAGGCCCCAGTTGTGGAATAGAAAGAATGTAGTCAAAAAAAAAGAAAAGAAAAAAAGAAAGAAAGAAAGAAAGAAAGAAAGAAAGAAAGAAAGAAAGAAAGAAAGAAAGTCTTGGTTGTTAGACAGATCTTGGTTTGAATCCCAGGTCCTCCACTTGAGGTGGTGTTTAAAAAGTTACAAGGTGCCTGGGTGGCTCAGTGGTTGAGTGTCTGCCTTTGGCTCAGGTTGTGACCCTGGGGTCTTGGAATCAAGTCCTGAATCAGGCTCCCCAGAGGGAGCCTGCTTCTCCCTCTGCCTGTGTCTCTGCCTCTCTCTCTCTCTCTCTCTCTGTGTGTCTCTCATCAATAAATAAATAAAATATTTAAAAAAAACATGAAACAACAGACCCAAAATGGAGTCATTTATGCTAAGCTCCACATCAGCAAACCAAGACTTAACACCCAACCTATTGCAATTTCCATTGTATTTATGTAATCATAACTGGTCAGTCTGGAATTTCCTGGTCAGCACAAGTGGAGTAATCCACCTGACAGACCTCTTCCATTTTCCAAGGAAAGATTAGGTAATCAAATATTTTCTTTATCCCTGACCCTATCTGTCTATAAAAGCCTTCCATTTTGTATAGCTCCTTTCTATTGCTAGATGGGATGCAGCCAGATTCATGAATCATTGAATAAAGACAATTTTATCCTTAAATTTACTGAGTTGAATTTTGTTTTTTAACAGCTATGAACCGGGGCTGAGTTATTTACCACCTCTGAGCCTCGGTTTCTAATCTGCCAACAGGGATTATTAAACGTTACTTCAGAAGCCTCTCCTACTGCAGTGCTTAGAACATGGGAGATGACTAATAAGTATAGTATTTTATTAGTTATTTTATAAATGTCTATTAATTGATGAAACATGGAAACAGATTGTTTGAAAACATTTGGCATTAAGTGATGGCTGAAATGGTGTTCAAACCTAGCTCACAGCAAGGACAACAGAATTTACCACCCCAAAATATGCCTCTTTGGCATAAGAATTATTTTATTTTAGGCTGAATATTTTTAAGAAATAGTTGAAAAGAAAGCTCGGAAAACAGAGTGGAGGTTAACCTTTTGCAAGAAACATTAATAAGGAAAATCTCGGTTTCTAAGAGTATCTGTCTCTCTATATACAAACCCAAGAGGAAGATCACTAAATTTCTCTAAACTTTTTATCAATGGAAAAGCAGAAATAAGTCTACATATCAACCTTACCCTTGTTTACTGTACATTTCCTGGTGATGTCTCATAACTGGCTTCTCTTTACACCCCACCCCAACCACATCATCTTTTGTCTTTACCTGGAGATGGTATTTAAGGTGGTGGCCTAGGCCATCTTGGAGAATTACTGAATTTTCCTGATATCTCTCATGTATACAGGAGGTACACATGTTATTAAGCTTCTGCTTGTTCTTTTGTTAATATGTCTTTTATGATAGGGGATTCTCAGCCAAGAATCTAGGAGGGTAGAATAAAAATACATTTTTCCTTCACTGTACTCTACTTCTCGTTTTCAGTGTCCTCTAAGGAAAAAAAAGTTTTCATGTTTTCTTTAGAATACTAATATTTTTAAAATATTTCTAATATTTATTATTTTTATTTAAAAATTGGCAAATGAGGGACGCCTGGTGGCTCAGTGGTTGAGCACCTGCCTTCGGCCCAGGGCATGATCCTGGAGTCCTGGGATCGAGTCCCACATTGGGCTCCCTGCATTGAGCCTGCTTCTCCTTCTGCCTGTATCTCTACTTCTGTGTGTGTGTGTGTGTGTGTGTGTGTGTGTCTCATGAATAAATAAACAAAATATTTTTTAAAAAATTGGCCAATGAAAAAAAATCAGCATTTCTGTTTAAATTATCCGTGTTTTGACACTAAACGTTACTTATTTTCTATAGCAATCTGGTTTATATTTGATTTTAAGTCTCTGAGACACTGCATGAGAAGCAACTATTTTATAAACTTGAAGCAGAGTTTTTTACTGGCAGACTTTTAAAAACTATCTTCAATAAGAGTTAAATGAAATAATTTGAAAGTCAGCAGAAATACATAAATTGTACTCTGCTAGGTTATAGCGTTGCACATCTGCTGTGACTCTAATACCCACTGACGAAAGATTTCATGACAGGGAGAATATTATTATTGTCTTTTCTGTAAAATATAACAAGTTAAGTAATTAAGGTTATGAATCAAACCAAATTAACTGCACACAGATGTAAGAAGCTTGGTCCATGATCAAATAACAGAGGAGAAATTCTTTTGTTTTCACTGGTAATTTACCTAATGGTGAGATAAATGTCTGATGACATACGTAGTCCAGGGTCCTGTCAATCCTTAGCCATTTATTTCATCACTCCCCATGTTCATGACAAAAGGAGTAACTGCTCGATCAATTATAAGAATATCTTCATAGTTTCTGCTTAAGCAAGTCCCAAAGCAGGTAAAAAAAAGTTTCAACCTATATTTAAAATATAACTATAAAAAAGGATACTTTGCATAATAATATACACATAACCTAAAATAAATTCCAGAAATTCTCAGGTGAAATTATTAAATCAAATTTTAGTGATTTTTCCTACAAGAAAATAATTCTGTTAATATATCAACAAAACTTTCTACTTAGTCATGAAATTTATGTTTATAAATCTATCTATACACAGATATACTATACTATACATAGATATATATGTACTCCTGATTTTCCAGGAGTTCCAATAAACTGCCCAAAGTCAGACTTAATAAGTGGTAGAACTAAGAAGACTGGAAAAAAGATAGTGAAATGGTAGAGGTTTGAGCAATCTTCTGGTACGGTAAGTTAGAGACAGTTGGGAAATAAAGTGAAGAGACTGGCAGGACTCACGTTATGCAAATACTTATAAGTAGACATATAGGCTTATTTCCAACAAATCAAGTTATATTTGTCAGTATGACAAATACTGTAAAGAAAGAGTAAACAATTGTTATATAGGCAGCATCATAAATTCTGACACAGAGAATATGGGAAGCTCCAGGAAGAGATTTTTGAAATTTATGTAGGCCTTTGATGGGTAGAACAAGAAGCAAAGATATTTAGAAATGGTGTAAATTGAGGAATAGAGGTGTAAGATACAAGGTCTTTTCTTGAAAGGAGAAAAATTGTCTAAAGCATGTGAGGAGGGTTGGCCAGAGGTAAGCGCAGGAAGATAGATTGATATAAGACTAGAGTCAATGCTATGGATTTTAGACTGTTTTGTAGACAATACAAAGCCAATCCAGATTCCTGGAAAGTGTAAATGAATTGTTTCAGGATTAAAATTGTATCAGCAGAGTAGAGGTCAGTAGGGGTAGAGGGGAAGACACAACAAAGCCAGTTAGGTCACTATTGCACGAAGTAAGGCAAGAGTAAATGTTCTTGTGAATTATTATCTACTGGGGATCCCAAAAAGTTAAAAATCAGTTAAAACATAAATTAGTGTATAACATAATGTAACAAATTATGGAAGCCCTGAGAGTGTTAAATGCTAATCATCAAATTCAGTTTTTAAAAATTGTTTTGAATCATCAGTTTAAGGAGTGTTTAATTGAGAGAGCCAAGCCGGCATATAATACACGTTTAAATATTTACCTATTTAAATATTTACTGTGTACACGGATTACCTAAGGGATTAGAATAGCTGTATGTATTGTACAAAGGATGTTGCAAAGATCAAATAAAACAAGAGATACAAAGGTTTGTAATAAACATGTTATGTAAATGTAAGTCATTAATATTATATTTAGTTCCCATGGAAACATTTTGCTTTTTTCATACAATTCCTGGGGGAAAAAAGTAATATCCGGATTTATTTTAGACTTTAAAATATATTTTTTAAATGGTGTGGCTTTTTATTTTAATAAAGGCATAAGATATTTTTAGATAGGATGCCTGAAAGAAGGAGAAGAAAAGAGAGAATAAAGAAACTGGGAAATCTACTCTTTCTTGTTAAGTAAACCAAGTACAAGGAGTAAGGATGACTATTTCATCTAACCTTTAAGTAACTTTCAAATACCTTTAATTGGATCTATACAATTAAATTCTTGTGACAAAAAAAAAACACTGTACATATCTTTATATGATATAGAAATGCATCTTTCTCAAAACTTTCACAATATCTTCATTTTCTTGGGTGGTAGGGATGGTCTTGTAGAAAGAACATAATCTTCAGAGACATACTAATCTATATGCAAACACAAGTTCTACCATTTAGTAACTGTGGAACTTTAGATAATATACAGAACCTCCCTGGGCATCAGGCTACAATTATACATTGGAAGCAATGAACACTTTTCTTTTAGTTGTGAAATAACCAGCGAAAATGTTTAGCATCACTCATGGCACATGGTGGCCATTAAATAAATGCTATTCCTATCCTTTCTGAGTTTAAGTGTTTTTAAAGGCTTTATATTTCCTTTATATGGTGATTCTGATGTGCATTTCTTGAGATAGTAAGTGTTCAATAAATATTTGTTGGAAGGAAGAAAAAAAGGAAAGGAAGGGAAAGGAAAGGAAAGGAAAGGAAAGGAAAGGAAAGGAAAGGAAAGGAAAGGAAAGGAAAGGAAAGGAAAGGAAGGACACAATACGTTTAGGCCTGGGGTCTCTTATTTTCATTTATTTTATTTTATTTATTTATTCATGAGAGAGAGAGAGGCAGGAGTCCGATGCAGGACTTGATCCCTGGACCCAAGATCAGGACCTAAGCCAAAGGCAGACGTTCAACCTGCTGAGCCACCCAGGTGTCCTCTGGGGTCTCTTTTAAAAATATTTTTCTATAATAGTGACATGCTTCCCAGATATGTTTGGTAGGAATATTTTATCTTAATGAGTTGAGAATAGCCTAGGTGATTATGATATAACCAAATTGTCATCTGTTTATTTATCACTGGAAATACAGTATATTATTTATTTAGGAAAACAAGGCTACAGTTTTTCAACTGATACTGCTGGAACCTGGTCTAATTCCTTGACCTTGTTTTTTCCAGATATGCCCTGATTGTTGTACTATAAAATAGAATTTTTAGTCATATAATACCTAATCTCAACAACTACCAGAAGTCAACAAAGTAATCAGGATTCTTCTCATTGACATATAAATAGTGCTATTTTTGGTACTATTGTTGACAGATTCTTGTTTGCAAAAGTCTGTGTTCTTCCTTTCTCATTTCTGTGAAACCAGCTCCAGGACTTACCTGGTCTTAGGAAACCGCACACCTAATGCGTGTGTTCACAAATTTACCCTATCCTACACTGCCATCTACTGGGGGTATAATGTTGCTTAATCATGGAAATTAAAGTCTACATTAAACTTTTATTACTAGCTGTTTTTATTTTATTTTTTATTCTATTTTTTACTAGCTGTTGTAAAAATAGTAATATTTAGATGGGGATCCATTTGAGAAAACCCCTTTTTTGTATTTTTAAGATATAGAATGAGTAAAGGCAACAACTCTTTTTTTAAAAAAATAACTTTGCTCTGTAAGCAACTCCCGGATTCATTCAATCTTACCAAAACTCATTGCTCTCTTCTCTGTATCAAGAATTCTACAGAATCCATAGCTCTAAAATGAGAAAGTAATGGGCCTTTTAAAATAGGAGTTTATTTCCCATAAGAAAAGGCCAATTAAAGAATATAAATATGGTAAATTAATTCCAAATAATTCAGTAGAAATATGCACAAGGAGATGTGGTACCAAGAAGCCAAGCTTGCAGAAGCAATGATGTAGGATGACCATGATAAGTGAACGAGCACTCACCAGAAGTTCACCATGACAGGAGAGAGGATTCTAGCCAGAATCGATATTATGAGCAAAGACATAGGCTTCTAAACAAAAACATTTGGTTTTGGTGGAAGAAAGAGATGTTAGTCTAAGTTTATTATACTTTGTAGTTTGAGGTTTGTGTTTTGTATTTTTCAAATAAGCATCAGGTGATAATCTTATTTTAATAATATAAAAAGAAGAAAGAGTGAAACATGCAAAACAGCATATATTGCTCTTCATTTTTTCAGCTGCATTGTTATCAGTTTTTATTAACTATCTTTTTATATTTTTCAAATTACTACTTCTGTCTTAATAAAGATTTCATATTATTGGAACCCTGATAACTGATTCCTGCAGAGCTAAGTCTAGTGGGAGTTCTCTGGTGTGTCTCTATGCTGTTTTGTGGTGCCTCTTCGAAGAATACGAATTGGATTACTGCTTCTATTTGAATTTGTTCATTGGTCATAAAATCTATCAAGAATGCCTTAAAAAGGCCATGGTGGAAGTGGAGACAAGAAATTGGGGGGAAAATGTGTCAAGCACCTATTACTTTTGAGCTTTCACAGATGTTATCCTTATTGTTATCACAACAAAGCTGAGAGTCAGATGACCGTTGATTTGGATACAGGATGTTACCCAAGACCTTCTGAATCTAAAACTAATGTGTTTTTCCCCCCTAAGTGATCAGTCAAATAATTCAAGCTAAAAAACATTTGTCTGAAAAATATAGTAAACTAGGAAAGTAAAATAACTGTTTAAAAATCTACGTTGCACCCATTTCCCGCTCTTCTTTATAATGCATTTCCCATCTGAAGTCCTATGTCACACAAGGGGATGTACAGATGTGCTGTTGCCAAGAGGATCCTGTATTGCTGCCACATAGTAAATGTTAAACTGCAAACATCTCCCCAAGTGTTCAAATGCTACCTACCACAGCCATGTGTTGTTGTTGTCTGTGCTTTTCCTCATTGTAAAAATAGCAGAGTAATCTGAAATACCTTTGACAGGTGAAAAAAAAATTAATAACAGTAATAGAATTGCTGATTTTATTTTTTTTTCAAAGATTTTGTTTATTTGAGAGAACATGAGCAAGAGAGAGGAGCAGGGGGAGGGCAGAGGGAGAGGGAGAAGCAGACGCCCTGCTGAGCAGGGAGCTGGTCATGGGACTCGATCTTGGGACTCTCGAATCATGACCTGAGCCAAAGGCAGACATTCAACTGACTGAGCCATTCGGGCACCCCAGCAGCTGATATTTTCTTAAGGACATTTTATGAAAATGATTTAAGGATATTGTCTTCATTTGTATGTACAAAAGAAATATTTATCAATTGGCATTTTGTTTAGATTAAGTTTTATTTTTTGTGCAAAGAGTGTTTCCTGGGGTAATTAAGACTTTTCATTTCATATCACAGCAGATAATTTATTGGAATAATTTTGACAATTTTTATCAAAAAAATAGGTGAAAAGTTTCTTTCTTAAAACTTTCTTTTTCTGTTTTTTGTCTATAGTGCTCCTGCCTGCTCAAGATTCTTTACCCACTGCCATAAACATCAGCAGATCCAACCCAATCCCACTACCAAGGATCCTGTACAGGTATCAAGGTAAAAGTTGACTTGATGATTTAGAGGAGAAAAGTTTAGTTTTTAAGATTTGGGTCCTTAATGCTCATTAAATTTAAGTTTAGAGCCATAAAATGTTAATTGACATTTAAAAAATTTTAGTACCACCCTTAAATTCTTTATTAACATATTTTTAAGTAGCTTTACATTCATTCAACAGTATTTATTGATCACTTAGTATTATTACAGGCATGAAGACACAGCAGAGAGCAAAATCAGATTAACAGATAAGCATTAAGATTTACTACTGGTATTTTATTGTATAAGCTTATTGCTACTTTCAAGTGAACTTGTTATTTAATGATGAAGATGCATAAACAGCATAGAAATGAGAATATCCTTTTTCAAGAATCTAAGATGGCATATATGAATTTTTGTTTCCATTATTTCTTTAATATTTTATAGGCATGGGAATTTACTGAATAGCAATCCAAAACCAAACACAAAGTTGAACTTCCTGCCTGGAAATCATCAGGTAAGGACAAAGAGAAAAACCATGTCACAGGTATTACAATAATCACTCTTTCATTTCTTATAACATCCAGACAATAAAAAAGCACTTGCAAGTAAATTATAGTGAATGGTAACTCATAAAGAGAAATGAAAGAATTTAAGTCTATCATTTGAAAGTGGAAATAGAAATTGAGGGATAAAAGAGCTAACATTCAATTTTAAATGATTGACACTGGAGATATCAGTTGTAAAGGAAAAAAATAGTTTAAGGTTGACATTTTATAGAGGTATGAATTTATGATGTGTATTGGTGAGGTGGCCTTGAAATTTTCTTTGTGCTTTCTTTTTTCCCTTTTGATGTCTGTCTCCCCCCCCCTCCAAAATTGGTGAAATTAGATTGCATAGATCATCTAGTTGAGCTGTGGCTAAGGATGCCTACCTATCATGCCCATTTATCCTTATAATACTCAAGTATTCAATAAATATATATTACAGGACAAATTGTCTTTTTTTAAAAAGATTTTATTTATTGATTCATGAGAGACACAGAGAGAGAGAGGCAGAGACAGGCAGAGGGAGAAGCAGGCTCCCTACAGGGAGCCTGATGCGGGACTTGATCCCAGGACCACAGGATCATGACCTGAGCCAAAGGCAGACATTCAACCACTGAGCCACCTGGGTGTCCAACTATATGACAAATTGTCTTATAATGGTTCTGCCATTACAAAATTATTTAGCATATATTTATTTCAAATTGGAGTCAAAACATTAAAACCGCAGCACACTATTTTACTGAATTAAAGAACTAATTTTTATGCAAAACTATATCTAATTCAATGTCCTTAGATAGTTGTTTTCTAGTCAATATCAAAGTAATTAGCACTTAAATTAGTTTAATAAAAACAATTCATTCAACGTGTTTTTATGCAAAACTTAACTGTAGAGTTCACTCTGCAAATTACTCGAAAGAATTTAAAGATGTGTAAAACATGGTCTTCACTCGTCAAGAACCCAAATTACAGCTGTGAAAAATATAAGTAAAATATAGTAGAGAATAATGTATAGTAGCTTATAATTCCTGCCAACGTGCTTAGTGCATGCAATAAGCTCCACAGGCATTCGGAAAACACTGCTAGACCAGTAAGAGGAAACTTTTATAGAAGAACTACTACTAGAGTTCACATGAAGAATATATGTAATGTTATAGAACATTTAGAAAGTATAGCGAGAGAAATTTAGAAAAGAGTTTGCACAGTCATGACCTCAAGGATGTTGTACAAACTCCATCTTTCATAGCTTCCTCCCCACCTGAATGGAGCAGCTTTTCTTCTCCTTCCTCTTTCTCATAGTATGGAACTAGACTCAGATATCCTCACTGCCACCCTCTCCAGGCCCACCATGTAGTCAAAGTTAGATGCATCTATAGAAATCTTCATTGTAGCATATATGACATTGTACTAAAATATAGATGTGTGTCAGTATCTTCCACCAACCTATTCCTTTCACTTCTTGAACTAATGGATTTTTTTTTAACTTTGAAGAACACTCTGTGGAGGTAATATTTGCAGCAAAGTCCTATATCTCAGAGCCTGGACATGGAATGAATTATTTATTCCCCATTTCTTCCTCTTCCAATATGTCTCTTTCTTCCTTCAAAGTTTTTTTTTTTTTTTTGAAGATTTATTTATTTATTTGAGAGAGAGAGAGAGACAACACGTAGGCATGTGCAGGCACATGTAGTGGGGAGGGGCAGAAGGAGAGGAAGGAGACGAAAAGTCTTAAACAGACTCCACACTGAGTGCAGAGCCAAATGAGGTGCTTGATCTCATGATTCTGAGATCATGACCAGAGTGAAACCAAGAGTCAAGTGGTCAACCAACTGTGCCACTCAGGTACTGCTTTCCTTCTTCAAATATTGCTGCCCTTGAAGTATATATCACCAAATTTTAACAGACATTAACTATTATTATTGTTATCCTCAAACTCATTAATGGCTTTAATTTCTGGCTCATGGGATTTCTTTCCACCACTTCTGGCATATTTCACGGCATATTAAACCTCCAAAAAAATGATTCACCAATATCATGGCTTCCAGTTACAGAATGGCTGATTAGTTAGTTTGTTTTTAATATCTCTGTCCCTATTATTTTGTTTTTTTCTGATTTCAGATACCCACTCCTAGGGTCACCCTCAGGACTTTGTCATCATAAATAATTGTACCACCTTAGAAAATTAATATAACAACTATCCCACTCTGGTCATTACCCAACCTAATCCGAAATATTTAGGTATTTCTCTATCTCAAATGCTTCATGCTGATTACTGCTTTTTATTTTTTTTATAAATTTATTTTTTTTGGTGTTCAATTTGCCAACATATAGAATAACACACAGTGCTCATCCCATCAAGTGCTCCCCTCAGTGTCCATCACCCTCTACTGCCTTTTCTTTATCTACACCGGTCACTGTTTTTAACTGGCTTGGATCCATTGTCTAGCATTATTGTTCTGTATGCAAACACTTAACTTTTCTGTCCACCAGCCTTCTTTGAACTAATTTAGGGGAAATAAAACACAAAACAACAACACAAACAACAACAAAATCTTACTTCTGATTAAACTCAACTATCATCTGCTTTTTTGATAGTACCTAAGCAATAATATATTCCTGTTGAAAATAACACAACTATGCATTCAAGACTCACTTCAGATTTATAACCATGCTTTCAAGTGGTCACTCAATACAGCCACACCTGTCTATGTCCCTAATAAATTCACATTGCCAATGTCAGTGATGATAATTTCAGAACTTTCCTACTTTCACAAATCTCTAAAATTTCCATCTCTCCTCACTCTTAACTGAAATCTTGTTGCAATTCATAATCAAGACATGTAATTAGACTTAAAAAACTCAAGTAAATTGCTCTGAAACTCTAAGGAAACCTTCAGTATAAGACTTTCTTATTGTGTAAATGACTCTAGTATAGTGGCTCTGTGAATTTCAAAGTAATAATCCCATTAGGAATTATAAGGTCATTGATAATGTCAACATCTCTGTATAAAGACACATATTTAGACTAAAATAGTAATCATAAATTATTTTCTTTTAGCCATTGATAGTTTATGATGGACAAGCAATTGATTTTGATAAGAAACAGAATACAATATCAATGTTCCTATATTCAAAGTGTTCCAAAAATTTCACAGTACTGAGAAGAATAATTATGGAGTGGTTAATTAATATGCTGTCAGTTTCAATTATGCAAACTATGCTTAAGTTAAGGGAATTACAAATGCATATTTTTACCTTAAGGTCCAAGTACATTATAATAACAAACTGTTACCCTATTCAAAAATTCGTTGTTTAATTTTCCTTAATCAATTTTTTAAATAATAAATTTATTTTTTATTGGTGTTCAATTTGACAACATACAGAATAACACCCAGCGCTCATCCCGTCAAGTGCCCCCCTCAGTGCCAGTCACCCATTCACCCCCACCCCCGGCCCTCCTCCCCTTCCACCACCCCTAGTTCGTTTCCCAGAGTTAGGAATCTTTATGTTCTGTCTCCTTTTCTGATATTTCCTACCCATTTCTTCTCCCTTTTCTTCTATTCCCTTTCACTATTATTTATATTCCCTAAATGAATGAGAACATATGTTTGTCCTTCTCCGATTGACTTACTTCACTCAGCATAATACCCTCCAGTTCCATACACGTTGAAGCAAATGGTGGGTATTTGTCGTTTCTAATGGTCGAGTAATATTCCTTTGTATACATAAACCACATCTTCTTTATCCATTCATCTTTCTACGGACACCAAGGCTCCTTCCACAGTTTGGCTATTGTGGACATTGCTGCTGTGAACACTGGGGGACAGGTGTCCTGCCATTTCATTGCATCTGTATCTTTGGGGTAAATCCCCAGCAGTGCAATTGCTGGGTCGTAGGGCAGGTCTATTTTTAACTCTTAGAGGAACCTCCACACAGTTTTCCAGAGCGGCTGCACCGTTTCACATTCCCACCAACAGTGTAAGAGGGTTCCCTTTTCTCCACATCCTCTCCAACATTTGTTGTTTCCTGTCTTGTTAATTTTCCCCATTCTCACTGGTGTGAGGTGGTATCTCATTGTGGTTTTGATTTGTATTTCCCTGATGGCAAGTGATGCAGAGCATTTTCTCATGTGCGTGTTGGCCATGTCTATGTCCTCCTCTGTGAGATTTCTCTTCATGTCTTTTGCCCATTTCATGATTGGATTGTTTGTTTCTTTGCTGTTGAAGTTAATAAGTTCTTTATAGATCTTGGAAACTAGCCCTTTATCTGATATGTCATTTGCAAATATCTTCTCCCATTCTGTAGGTTGTCTTTTAGTTTTGTTGACTGTATCCTTTGCTGTGCAAAAGCCTCTTATCTTGATGAAGTCCCAATAGTTCATTTTTGCTTTTGTTTCTTTTGCCTTCGTGGATGTAACTTGCAAGAAGTTGCTGTGGCCAAGTTCAAAAAGGGTGTTGCCTGTGTTCTCCTCTAGGATTTTGATAATATTTTTTTTCAATTTTTATTTATTTTTATTTATTTATGATAGTCATAGAGAGAGAGAGAGAGGCAGAGACATAGGCCGGGGGAGAAGCAGGCTCCATGCACCGGGAGCCTGACGTGGGATTCGATCCCGGGTCTCCAGGATCGCGCCCTGGGCCAAAGGCAGGCGCCAAACCGCTGCGCCACCCAGGGATCCCTCCTCTAGGATTTTGATGGAATCTTGTCTCACATTTAGATCTTTCATCCATTTTGAGTTTATCTTTGTGTATGGTGCAAGAGAGTGGTCTAGTTTCATTCTTCTGCATGTGGATGTCCAATTTTCCCAGCACCATTTATTGAAGAGACTGTCTTTCTTCCAATGGATAGTCTTTCCTCCTTTATCGAATATTAGTTGACCATAAAGTTCAGGGTCCACTTCTGGGTTCTCTATTCTGTTCCATTGATCTATGTGTCTGTTTTTGTGCCAGTACCACACTGTCTTGATGACCACAGCTTTGTAGTACAACCTGAAATCTGGCACTGTGATGTCCCCAGATAGGGTTTTATTTTTTAAAATTCCCTGGCTATTCAGGGTCTTTTCTGATTCCACACAAATCTTAAAATAATTTGTTCTAACTCTCTGAAGAAAGTCCATGGTATTTTGATAGGGGTTGCATTAAACGTGTAAATTGCCTTGGGTGACATTGACATTTTCACAATATTAATTCTGCCAATCCATAAGCTTGGAATATTTTTCCATCTCTTTGTGTCTTCCTCAATTTCTTTCAGAAGTGTTCTATAGTTTTGAGGGTATAGATCCTTTACCTCTTTGGTTAGGTTTATTCCTAGGTATCCTATGCTTTTGGGTGCAATTGTAAATGGGATTGACTCCTTAATTTCTCTTTCTTCAGACTCATTGCTAGTGTATAGAAATGCCACTGATTTCTGGGCATTGATTTTGTATCCTGCCACGCTGCCAAATCACTGTATGAGTTCTAGCAATCCTGGGGTGGAGGCTTTTGGGTTTTCTGTGTAGACTATCATGTCATCGGCGAAGAGGGAGAGTTTGACTTCTTCTTTGCCAATTTGAATGCCTTTAATGTCTTTTTGTTGTCTGATTGCTGAGGCTAGGACTTCCAGTACTATGTTGAATAGCAGTGGTGAGAGTGGACATCCCTGTCTTGTTCCTGATCTTAGGGGAAAGGCTCCCAGTGCTTCCCCATTGAGAATGATATTTGCTGTGGGCTTTTCGTAGATGGCTTTTAAGATGCTGAGGAATGTTCCCTCTATCCCTACACTCTGAAGAGTTTTGATCAGGAATGGATGCTGTATTTTGTCAAATGCTTTCTCTGCATCCAATGAGAGGATCATATGGTTCTTGGTTTTTCTCTTGCTGATATGATGAATCACATTGATTGTTTTACGAGTGTTGAACCAGCCTGGTGTCCCGGGGATAAATCCTACTTGGTCATGGTGAATAATTTTCTTAATGTACTGTTGGATCCTATTGGCTAGTATCTTGTTGAGAATTTTTGCATCCATGTTCATCAGGATTATTGGTCTGTAATTCTCCTTTTCGGTGGGGTCTTTGTCTGGTTTTGGAATTAAGGTGATGCTGGCCTCATAGAACGAATTTGGAAGTACTCCATCTCTTTCTATCTTTCCAAACAGCTTTAGGAGAATAGGTATGGTTTCCTCTTTAAACGTTTGATAGAATTCCCCTGGGAAGCCATCTGGCCCTGGACTCTTGTGTCTTGGGAGGTTTTTGATGACTGCTTCAATTTCCTCCCTGGTTATTGGCCTGTTCAGGTTTTCTATTTCTTCCTGTTCCAGTTTTGGTAGTTTGTGGCTTTCCAGGAATGTGTCCATTTCTTCTAGATTGCCTAATTTATTGGCGTATAGCTGTTCATAATATGTTTTTAAAATCATTTGTATTTCTTTGGTGTTGATAGTGATCTCTCCTTTCTCATTCATGATTTTATTAATTTGAGTCTTCTCTCTCTTCTTTAAATAAGGCTGGCTAATGGTTTATCTATCTTATTAATTCTTTCAAAGAACCAACTCCTGGTTCTGTTGATCTGTTCCACAGTTCTTCTGGTCTCGATTTCGTTGAGTTCTGCTCGAATCTTTATTAATTCTCTTCTTCTGCTGGGTGTAGGATCTATTTGCTGTTTTTTTTCTCTAGCTCCTTTAGGTGTAAGGTTATCTTTTGTATTTGAGTTCTTTCCAGTTTTTGAATGGATGCTTGTATTGCGATGTATTTCCCCCTCAGGACTGCTTTTGCTGCATCCCAAGATTTTGAATGGTTGTATCTTCATTCTCATTAGTTTCCATGAATCTTTTTAATTCTTCCTTAATTTCCTGGTTGACCCTTCCATCTTTTAGCAGGATGGTCCTTAACCTCCACATGTTTGAAGTCCTTCCAAACTTCTTGTTGTGATTTAGTTCTAATTTCAAGGCATTATGGTCTGAGAATATGCAGGGGATGATCCCAATCTTTTGGTATCGGTTCAGACCTGATTTGTGACCCAGTATGTGCTCTATTCTGGAGAAAGTTCCATGTGCACTTGAGAAGAATGTGTATCCAGGTGAGTTTGGATATAAAATTCTGTAGATATCTGTGAAATCCATCTGGTCCAGTGTATCATTTAAATGTCTCATTTCTTTGGAGATGTTGTGCTTAAAAGACCTATCGAGTATAGAAAGCGCTAGATTGAAGTCACCAAATATAAGTGTATTATTATCTAAGTATGTCTTCACTTTGGTTATTAATTGATTGATATATTTGGCATCTCCCACATTTGGGGCATATATATTGAGGATTGTTAAGTCCTCTTGTTGGATAGATCCCTTAAGTATGATATAGTGTCCCTCTTCATCTCTCACTGCAGTCTTCGGGGTAAATTTTAGTTTATCTGATATAAGGATGGCTACCGTGCTTTCTTTTGAGGACCATTTGACTGGTAAATGGTTCTCCAACCTTTTATTTTCAGGCTGTAGGTGTCCTTCTGTCTAAAATGAGTCTCTTGTAGACAGCAAATAGATGGGTCCTGCTTTTTTATCCAGTCTGACACCCTGCGTCTTTTGATGGGGTCATTAAGCCCATTACATTCAGAGTTACTATTGAAAGATATGAGTTAAGTGTCATCATTATATCTAGTCAGTCCTTGTTTTTGTGGATTGTTCCACTGGACTTCTTCTTAAAGGGGAATTTTAAGAGTCCCCCTTAAAATTTCTTGCAGAGCTGGTTTGGAGGTCACATATTCTTTCAGTTCCTGCCTGTCTTGGAAGCTCTTTATCTCTCCTTCCATTTTGAATGAGAGCCTTGCTGGATAAAGTATTCTTGGTTGCATGTTTTTCTCATTTAGGACCCTGAATATATCCTGCCAGCCCTTTCTGGCTTGCCAGGTCTCTGTGGAGAGGTCTGCTCTTACCCTAATACTCCTCCCCATAAATGTCAGGGATTTCTTGTCTCTTGCTGCTTTAAGGATCTTCTCTTTATCTTTGGCATTTGCAAGCTTAACTATTAAATGTCAAGGTGTTGAACGGTTTTTATTGATTTTAGGGGGGAGGATCTCTCTATTTCCTGGATCTGAATGCCTGTTTCCCTTCCCAGATTAGGAAAGTTTTCAGCTATTATTTGTTCAAATACACTTTCTGGTCCTCTGTCCCTTTCGGCGCTCTTGGGAACCCCAATTAAACGTAGGTTTTTCTTCCTCGGGCTGTCGTTTATTTCCCTTAATCTATCCTCATGGTCTTTTAATTGTTTGTCTCTTTTTTCCTCAGTTTCCCTCTTTGCCATGAACTTGTCTTCTATGTCACTCACTCATTCTTCCACCTCGTTAACACTCGTCGTTAGGACTTCTAGTTTGGATTGCATCTCATTCAATTGATTTTTAATTTCTGCCTGATTAGCTCTAAATTCTGCAGTCATGAAGTCTCTTGAGTCCTTTATGCTTTTTTCTAGAGCCACCAGTAGCTGTATAATAGTGCTTCTGAATTGGCTTTCTGACATTGAATTGTAATCCAGATTTTGTAACTCTGTGGGAGAGAGGACTGTTTCTGATTCTTTCTTTTGAGGTGAGGTTTTCCTTCTAGTCATTTTGCTCAGGGCAGAGTGGCCAAAACAAGTTGTATTGGGAAAAGGAGAAAAAGTGAGGAGAGAAAGAAGTAAAGAAAAGAGAAATAGAAAAAAGGAAGAAAAAGAGAAAGAAAAAGAAAGAAAGGGGAAAAAGGGTGGGAGAAGCAATCAGAAATCAAAAAGGAAAAAACAAACAAGGGGCAGTATCTTCTGATTCTGTACATTTTAAGTCCCTTGACTTCCCCTGGAACTTGTCTGTCTAGCTGGTCTCCTGGGGGAGGGGCCTGTTGTGCTGATTTTCAGGTGTTAGCACTTGGGGGAGCTGCTCTGCCCCCTTCCCGGTTCAGGGCTCAGTGGGGGTTGTTTACCCTGTGAGGCCCCAGGAGCAACAGCCCCAGTGGCGGGGCCAGCTCTGGAGCCCTGGAGTCAGCCCCCGCAGTAGCTCCGGAGCTCTCCGTCTGCAGGACCTGGAGGCTCCGGGGCGGGGCCGCTGATCTGCTCAGCTGGGGCAGGAGCGTCCTTGCTGTCCCGGGCCCTCCCGGCCTCTGCCTGTCCCGGGGGAGGCCGGATCCTGGGCTGTGTCCCGGCGCCCTGTGCTCCGGGATCTGCGCTGTTGGATTCCCGCTCCCGCCCCGCAGCCCCCTCGGCCCGGAGCTTCTTCCTCTGCCCGAGCCCCTCCGAGCTGCTCCCGCCCCGCAGCCCCCTCCGCGGAGCCGCCCCCGACCCCCCCGAGCTGCTCCCGCCCGGCAGCCCCCTCCGCGGAGCCGCCGCCCGAGCCCCTCCGAGCTGCTCCGGGTCCCCCCGTGCGCGCTGCAGCCCTTAGGGAGCTCGGCGCATTCTCCCGGGGCGCAGGTGTCTGTTACTGTCCCCGGGAGCTCGAGGGCATCCCCGCCCTCCTGGGTCCTGCTCCAACTCCCCGCGGGCCTCTTTCCGCCCGGGAAGGTCGGTGCAGCTCCTGCGTCTCCGGGACGGGGCTCTCCTGTCCTGGGGACACTCGCCCCGGCCTCAGCCCGGCTCCTCGCGGGGCCCCTCCCCCTTGGAGGCCTTTTGTTTCCTTATTTCTTTTCCCCCGTCTTCCTACCTTGATAGAAGCGCGAACTCTTCTCACTGTAGCGTTTCAGCTGTTCTCTCTTTAAATCTCAGGCCGAATTCGTAGATTTTCAGGGTGATTTGAAGGTTTCTAGGTAATTTGGTGGGGACAGGTGACTTGGGGACCCTACTCTTCTGCCATCTTGCCCCTCCTCCCTTAATCAATTTTTGAAACCTATATTCTGAAAATTCATAAACCCCATCTCAAGTGAATTTAAATGTTTCTGCTATCCTCTGTTAATTGCCATTACTACCTGACTAGCCTTACTTAGTCACTTCTTTTCCTGCCAAGACAGAGGTTCCTAATTGTCCTCACTGTTTCTATCCTGAATTTTCTTCCACAACTTCAAACACTGCTTCCATTGCTGCTATGTAATAACAAGACAACATAGTTATGGACGGCATCTTGGCATCTTGTAAGTGTGTACTAAGTGCCAGACCTGGTTGACAAAAAGCATCGTATTATGTAACCCTCAGGAAACCATGAAGGAGAGGGTAATATTTCTATTCTAATTTTAACCTGTAAGAAAACAGACGTGGGGCCAACTTCACATTGCAAAAATTCCGTACCTTAGCCTATGAAAATAATCATGCTCTTCCTTATCCCTAAACATATACAATCCCAGATACATACACCATTAATTCTGGGAGTATAGCACCATTTACTGCTCACTAAGTCTGCAACAATGTGTCAAACCTTTATTCTTTGGAATAAGACTTCATTGCATATATCCCATTTCTGTTTTATGTCTTTTCTGAATCCCTTTATCCTTTTTTAGCAACTAATTTCGACTTGTAAAGCAAGGCAACTCAGGTATCACATCCCCCAGATAACCTCCCTTGAATGAACATACTCCCACTTCTAAAATACTTACCACCATATAGGATATTATTGTCCTCTGTGTCTTCCTTTTTGTAACATTAGGAAGACAGTTGCAAAAATTAATTGAGTATTTATCCCCAGTGCCAACCAAATATTAAGCACCCAAATCATGTTTGCTGAAGAGGAGGTTTGGTGCTGGTAACCTTTAAAAAGGTAAATATCATGTTACAAGGGAATAATCACTGAGTGGAAATGAGTAATCAGGTATAAATTGCTCTTTCCAGAGATTTTCTAGTACAAAAAAAGAGAAGCATGGGTAAATAGCAGAACATAAATAACTTGAAGTGGTAGTTATAAAATATTTTTTGTTCTAGAATGGGGAGAGTTCTGTATATCTATATCTCTTTCATACGTGTGTGTGTATGTTGTGTGCATGTATAATAATAAACTAAAGGGGGAATTTTATTGAAATCATACATGGAATAAACAACAGATATTGTTTGGTTCATGTACTGAAGACATAGAAGTAAGACTTTAGATGGGGAAATAAGAGATAAATTGGAATCATAGCTTTATTTAATTTCCATATAATCTGAGAAATCAGCACATTAGGCCCTTCCTCCAGAAGACCAGCAGAAACATTTCACTTGCAACAAGTTTACTGATCATTGAGGGCTGCCAAGTTTTAGCTTTACGGAAAATAGAATCTAGCTTCCTTTTTATTTTTATTCCTTGGGTTTTTTTTAAATGATTATTTTTTCATTCATCATTTTTCAACTCCTTTTTAATTTATAATTACTTTAAAATTTTTTATTTTTACATACATTCATATATCTTTTCATTTTATTTTATTACATTTTTTTTGGAACTAGATTCTTTTAACAAGCAGATCAAAATACACCCAGGATCTAGTTTTTTGTTTTGTTGGGGTTTTTTCTTTGTTTTTTGTTTTGGCTTTTTGGTTTTTTGTTTTTTTTTTTCCTTTTTTCTTTTCTTGACAAAATGATGAGATGGAGAAATTCACTGCAAAAGAAAGAACAGGAAGTAGAACTCATGGCTGGGATTTAATAAGTACAGATAGGAGTAAGATATCTAAACTAGAATTTAAAACAATGATTATAAGGAAATTGGTTGGGATTGAGAAAAGAAGAGAGGACAGGAGAGAATCCCTTACTGCAGAGGTTAAAAAAAAAAAAAAAAAACTAAAATTGAGTCAGGCCAAGATTAAAAATGCTATAGCCAAGATGCAAACTCCAGTGGATGCCATAAAAATGAGGATGGACAAAACAGAGTAGTGAATCAGTAACATTGAAGATAAAATTATGGAAAATAATGAAGCTGAAAAGAAGCTGGAAAGAAAGTAGACTTAGGGAATTCAGTAACTTATTAAAATGTAAAAACATTCAAATCATAGGAGTCCTAGAAGATGAAGAGAAGAAAAAAAGGGGCAAAACATATATTCAAAAAAAAATTATAGCTGAAAACTTCTCTAATCTAGGGAAGGACATAGACATCAAAATCTAAGAAGCACAGAGAACTCTCATTTAACTTAACAAAAGTCAACTATTGCCAAGGCATATCATAGTCAAATTCACAAAATACACATACAAGAAAAGAATCCTGAAAGCAGCAATGGAAAAGAGTCCTTAACCTACAAAGGAAGACAGATCATATTCACAGCAGATTTGTCCACAGAAACTTGATAGGCCAGAAGAGAGTGGCAGGATATAATCAATGTGCTGAATGGTAAAAATATGCAGCTAAAAATTATTTATCCAGCAAGGTTGTCATTCAGAACACAAGGAGAGATAAAGAGTTTCCCAGACAAACAAAAACTAAAGGAGTTCATGACCACTAAACCAAGCCTGAAAAAAATTTTAGGGGGTCCCTCTTAGAGTGGAAAAAAAAACAAAAACAAAAATTGAAAAGCAACAAAGACTATAAAGGACCAGAGAACATCAACAGAAACACCAATTCTATGGGTAACACAATGGCACTGAATTATATCTTTCAATAGTAACTCTCAATGTAAATGGACTAAATCCAATCAAAAGATACAAGGGAGCAGAATGGATAAGAAAAAAAATATATATATATATATACTCCCTAGAAGAGACTCATTTTAGACCTAAAGACACCTGCAGATTGAAAGTGAAGAGATGGAGGGATGCCTGGGTGGCCCACTGGTTGAGTGTCTGCCTTTGGCTTAGGTCATGATCCTGGAGTCCTGGAATGGAGTCCCGTATTGGGCTCCACATGAGGAGCCTGCTTCTCCCTTTGTCTGTGTCTCTGCCTCTCTCTCTGTGTCTCTCATGAATAAATAAATAAATAAAAGTGAGGAGATGGAGAATCATTTGTCATGCTAAAGGATGTCAAAAGATAGCCAGAGTATTCATATCAGATAAACTGTATTTTAAACCAAAAACTGTAACAAGAGATGAAGAAGGGCATTATACCATCATCTAACAATTGTAAATATTTATGTATCCAACTTGGGAACACTCAAATATATAAGTCAATTAATAATAAACAGAAACACATTGATAATAATGCAATAATAGTAGAGGACTTTAACACCCCACTTACAGCAATGAACAGATCATCTAATCAGAATATTAACAAGGAAACAATGACTTTGAATGACCCACTGGACCAGATGGACTTAACAGATATATTCAGAACAATTCATTCTAAGGCAGCAAAATAAACATTCTTTTCAATGGTACATGGGATATTCTGGGTTACATACTGGGTCACAAAGCAGCCTTCAAGAAATACAAAAGACTGATATACCATGGATATTTTCAGAGCACAATGCTATAAAACATGAACTCAACCACAAGATAAATTTGGAAAAACCTCAGACATATGGAGGTTAAAGAATATCCTACTAGAAAATGAATGGGCTAACCAGGAATTAAGGAAGAAAAAAAAAATACATGGAAACAAGTGAAAATGAAAGCTCTATAGTCAAAAAGCTCTGAGATTCAGTAATGACAGTCCCAAGAGGGAGATATATTGCAATTCAGGCCTACCTCAGGAAGCAAGAAAAGTCTCAAATATACAAGCTCACCTTACATCTAAAGGAGCTAGAAAAGGAACAGCAAATAAAACCTGTAACCATGTAACCTATAAAGATTAGAGCAGATAAATGATAGAGATGCAAACAAACAATAGAACAGAGTAATGAAACTAGGAGCTGGTTGTTCAGAAGAATTAATAAAATCGATAAATCCCTAGCCAGACTTGTCAAAAAGAAAAGAAAAAGGTCCCAAATAGATAAAATCACAAGAGAAAGAAAGAGCTCACAACCAACACCACAGAAACCAAAACAATTATAAGAGAACACTTTGAAAAATTATATGTCAACAAACTGGATAATCTGGAAAAAATGGACAAATTCCTAGAAATGTATAAACTACCAAAACTGAAACAGGAAGAAATAGAAAATTTGAGCATACCCATAGCCAGCAAAGAAATTGAATCAGTAATCAAAAATCTCCCATCAAACAAAATTCCAGGGCCAGATAGTTTCCCAAGGGAATCCTAGCAGACATGTAAAGAAGAGTTAATACCTATTCTTCTCAAACTACTCCAAAAAATAGAAATGGAAAGAAACTTCCGAGCTCATTCTACAAAGCCAGAATTACCTTGATTCCCAAACCAGATAAAGATACCTCTAGTAAAAGGAAGTATAGGTCACTATTCCCTATTAACGTGGATGCAAAAATTCTCAATAAAATACTAGCAAATTGAATTCAACATTACATTAAAGGAAATACTATGATCAAGTGAGATTCATTCCTGGAATGCAGGGTGTTTCATTGTCCACAAATCAATCAATGTGATATACCACATTAATAAAAGAAAGGATGATTCTGTCAATACATCCAGAAAAAGCATTTGATAAAATACAACATCCATTCTGGATAAAAATCCTCAACAAAGTAGAGACAGGGGAACATACCTCAACATCATAAAAGTCATATATGAAAGATCCACAGCTAATATCATCCTTAACAGGGAAAAACAGCCTTTCCCCCAGTCAGGAACAAGACAAGGACGTCCACTCTCATCATGACTATTTAACACGGTACTGGAAGTCTTGGCCTCAGCAATCAGACAACAAAAATAAATCTGAGTCAAATATTCATTATTTGCCGATGATATGATATTCTACATAGAAACCCTGAGAGACTTCACCAAAAAAACTGTTAGAACTAATACATGAATTCAGCAAAGTTGCAGGATATAAAATCACAGTGCAGAAGTCTGTTGCATTTCTATACACCAGTAACGAAACAGCAGGAAAAGAAATCAAGGAATTGATCCCATTTGCAATAGCAAAAACAAAACAAAACAAAACAAAACAAACAAACAAAAAACAAAAAACAAAAAAAGAAACAAAAAACAACAAGAAACCAAGCAATAAACTTAACTAAAAGATCTGTACTCTGAAAACTATAGAATACTTAATAAAGAAATTGAAGAGGACACAAAGAAATGGAAAAACAATCCGTACTCATGGATTGAAAGAACAAATATTGTTAAAATATCTGTACTGCCCAAAGCAATCTAAACAGTTAATGCAGTTTCTATCAAGTGGATGAAAGACCTAAATGTGAGACAAGAATCCCTCAAAATACTAGAGGAGAACACAGGCAACAACCTCTTTGACCTCAGCTGTTAGCAACTTCTTGCTGTAGGCAAGGGAAGCAAAAGCAAAAATGAACTATTGGGACTTTATCAAGATAAAAACTTCTGCACAATGAGGAAAACAATCAACAAAACTAAAAGGCAGCCTACAGAATGGGAGCAGATATTTTCAAATGATATATCTGATAAAGGATTAGTATTCAAAATCTATAAACATTTATCAAACTTAATACCCCCAAAGTCCCAAATAATCCAGCTAAAAAATGGGCAGAAGGAGGCATAAATAGACACTTTTCCAAAGAAGACATGCAGATGGCCAACAGACACATGAAAAAATACTCTACATCATTCATCATCAGGGAAATACAAACCAAACCCCAATGAGTTACCACTTCATACCTGTCAGAATGGCTAAAATTAATGACAAGAAGAAACAACAGGTGTTGGCAAGCATACAGGGAGAGGGAAACCCTCTTACACTGTTGGTAGTAACACAAACTGGTGCAGCCACTCTGGAAAACGGTATGGAGGTTCCTCAAGAAGTTAAAAATAGAGCTACCCTATGGCCCAGCAATTGCACTGCTATATATTTACCCAAAGGATACAAAAATACAGATTAGAAGGGGCACATGCACCTTGATGTTTATAGCAGCATTATCAACAACAGCCAACCATGGAGAGAGCCCAAATATCCGCTGACTGATGAATGGTTAAAGAAGCTGTGATATGTATATACAAGGAAATATTATTCAGCCATCAAGAGAATGCATTCTTGCCAATTGCAACAATGTGAGTAGAGCTAGATAGAGAGTATTGTGCTAAGTGAAATAAGTCAGAGAAAGGACAACACATGATTTAACTCATATGTGTAATTAAAGAAAGAAAGCAGATGAAATATGGGAATGGGGAAAGTAAAAGAAAAGATAGAGGGGAAACAAACCATAAGAGAATCTTCATGATAGAGAACAAGCTGAGGGTTGATGGAGGGATGTGGGCGGAGGACGGACGGGCTAGATGGGTGACTGATATTAAGGAGGGCACTTGTGATGAGCACTGGATGTTGTATGTAAGGGACTAATCACTGAATTCTACTCCCAAAACCAATATTGTACTGTATGTTAACTAAAATAAAATAAAATAAAGAGGTATCAATTTTTATTTAAAAAGTGCTACGGCCTGTGTCCTATCTACAGAAGTTCTCCTTGACAAGACTGAAGTATGTTAAAAACCCATTTGCCCTCAGGTAATTCCATTAGGCAGCAAGGACTGAGAAGCAGTGCTCTAGGCAGAGGGATTGTTCAAGTGCTAACTAGTGGGGAATCATTAGAGTCAGTGGACCCCATCGGAGGGCACAGGTGAGGGAAACTTTAAAAGGTAAAGGTGAAAAAAAAGTGAAGCAGGAGATAATACATAAGAATGAGAGTAAAAGAACCAATAGCAAGATGATTTGTTTGTTTCTTGTGTGGCAACTGTATTTGGAGACATAAAAAAGTTGGTATCTCGGTGGACAGGAACATCACATTGGCTGAGTCTGGAACACAATGTAAATAAAACAAAAACATGTAAAGCACATCTATCCATATTATCCATGTACACTTTGAATATGAAATGTATAATTAAAATGTCATGTTAATTTTAAATTTAATATGCTTTTTAAATTTAATCTGCTGCCCAACAAATCTGATAGGCACTGTGTATGCCACAGGAAGTTTGTTAAAATGACAGTTTCTTTCACGTATCTATTAAGAATTCATTGAGTGTATTCAGGAGCAATGTTTTCCAAGGTTGCCTAATTGTAAGTATTATCTAAGATGCTTATTAACTAATAGATTTCTGGGCCCCATCTCACCTAAATAAATATTTTTTGGGAGGAATAACTAAGATATGTCCATTTTACATTAGTATTTTGAAATTTGCCAAGGACCAGAGTAGTCAGGAAATGCCAGTGAGAAGTATTGCCTAGTTTCTTCATTAATGTACAACATGATTAGCACAGCACATGGTATCACCATTAGAGAACAAAAGTTAAGCTTAAATTCAAGAAAATCAACATTATGGTTTTCTTTGAAGTGCCTAAGTAATACATGAACACAAAAACAAGATAGTAAAGAAGCACCTACAATGAAAAGCAACTGTCTTTTACCTCATCCCATGGCACCCCACCGCTCTCCTCAGACTCTGTCTCCAGAGGTAACCACCATTTGATTCTGATAATTTGATTCTAAAAGTTAATAAATCATAGGACATGTTATATTATGAGTACATCAATACTTTCATTGAATAGACAAATAACACGTAAGGAAGTAATTTCAATTGCTTCATTATTGCTCTCCAAGTGGTGATATTTTTTTCAGCCAATGAGGGCCACATTGTACTTTCCTTAGAAAATCATTCATTCATTTCTGTATTTGTTCACTATGAACTCTCTTCTATTGTTTCATGCCTTTGTAAATAATTGTGTAGGAAAAAAATACATCATTAGTGGGGTATAGTGATAAACAGTATGAATATTTGTATGCAGGAAAAATATAGTGAAAGTGAAAGTATGTGTTAAGTATACCAAATCTGCTATTAAAGTGTCTCCTTTTACTCCCATTTCAAGAGAAAGTAAGAGTAATTCCCCATGTTAATGCCAGAGCACATTATACATAGAAGTTAAACTACTCCAAGCCCCATAAAGCCCTTATTCAGTGAATGTCACCAGCTCTAGGACTGCATCTCCCATGTTAAATAGTAAATTCATTTTCTTCTCAATCTTAATATTATTCTTCCTTGACAGTGCCTGCCCACCCTGCTTATTCATTTCTTCACTAAGGGTGTACATGAGTTAAACTGGTTAAGTCTTGCAGGCGAGCAGCTGCATATGCCAAGATGCACAGAAGAAGAGAGAACTTCCCTTCTATCAGCAGTTGCCAAAAATTCATAGAGTATTTATCAATCTTTATGTACTAGGCATACATCTGAACTCATTTATTTTTTTCTTGAAAGAGTTTTTATTTATTCATGAGAGACTCAGAGGGAGAGGCAGAGACATAGGCAGAGGGAGAAGCAGGCTTCCTGCGGGGAGCCCGGTGTGAGACTCGATCCCAGGACCCCGGAATCATGCCCTGGGCGGAAGGCAGATGCTCAAACACTGAGCCACACAGGTGTCCCACATCTGGACTCATTTAATGTCCACACCATCCTAAGAGGTTGGTGCTATATTTACCCATCCCATTTTGCTTAGGAAATGAAGTTAGAAGGTCAAGTAACTTAATATTGTTACATGGGTGGTGAACGGTGGAGACAAGATTCAAATCCCATAGGTTTGGCTCTAGATCCTGCAATTCCAACCTCTCCAAGATGGTAGTCAATGAATGAATCAGTGAGTGAATGAGGATAGCTATTTTCAATAATTCACCGCATTGTTTGATGTACATATAAGTGTACCAACTATGCGTATATTTTGTACCACCTTGAAGATTTCACGTCTTTCCTAACACTTCAATGAGAAATTTCTACAGGATCCTGGGAAATGGAGTCAACTGATGCTGATGGCAGTTAAGAGAAGAATTCCTCAAAGAGATAAGCTAAGCATTCAAGACCATAGAGTGACTCTGTTAGGTTTATTAGAAGACAGTAAAATACAAAAACAAAACAAAACAAAACATCATTAGTGGGGTATAGTGATAAACCATATGAAATATACATTTATTATTATGCTTTTAAAGGAGATAAATTTATTAATTGATATGATATAATTGATATTTTTACTGCCTCTCATTTTTCATATATTAATAAGGAACTTGAGATATCATTAATTATTGCTGAACCTGATGCCATGTATACACATATATTGAACCAGTGATTAATTGTAAAAGTGATCTCCTCAAAATATTAGTAACAAAAAATATGCATGTTCATAATGTCTTTTATTGGTCAAATTTATACTTCCAATGTTAAACATTAAGGTTTTTACAGATATTTGACAAAGGATTTTTTTCCCTTTATTCAGTGACAGGAATGCAGTAGGTATTCAACAGTCAAAAAGGTGAAGTCAAAATATTGAACAATTAAGAAAAGAAAGTGATTCCAATGGAAGACGTTTGACTTTAACTGGCATAAAGGTCACCGTATCTTCATGTCACTTTCTACGTTTGAAAAGACCTTTTAAAAATAGAGTTTTTAAACAATAAAAGAGTATGTTTTTTCAACATAGCTAGATACTTTTGTGTAACCTGTCACATATTTTCATAGGTCTGATTTTACTGTTGCAATTATGCCAAAGTGTTTTTTAGAGAGATGTGTCTCCTTTTAATCTAAACATTACAGGGGTGCCTGGTGGCCCAGTCAATTAAGTGTCTGCCTTTGGCTCAGGTCATGATCCCAGGGTTCTGGTATTGAGTCCTGCATGGGGCTCCCTGCTGAGCAGGGCACTTGCTTCCCCCAGCCCCATGCTCTCTCTTGCTATCTCTGTCACTATCTCTTTCTCTCAAATAAATAAATAAAATTAAAAAAAAATTACAGTGGTAGATTAATCACCACTTGAGGATTAATCCACTTGAGGATTCCAATTGTGTTTAGATTTTAATTGTATTTTATAATTGGCATTAAATTAAGACATTTAAAAATAGAAATCATTCATAGGAAATATTTTTTTTCATAGGAAATAATTTATAAATGAAAATATATATCTTGAAATAAGACTGGATTCTTTATTAGACTACTCAGAACCTGAGTTTGATTCTCTTGTGCAAAGGAGGAAATCAAATGTCTAAGTGGTAAACAATTTCACACCTTGTTAATAATGAACTTACCTGGTAAGTTGAGACTAACCCACATCCTTTCTTCATTCCCATATCCTAACATACTTTAAAAACATGAGCGTTCTGGAAAATCAGCATCATTTTGTGAGAGTAGCAGTACTGAAAGAAAAAAAAGAACAACTTTTCACTCACTTATGTTTTTGTTCTTTTTTTTCTAAGTTTATATCCTAAGTCAGTTAGTGTCTTAGGTTAAGTTCTCTGAAAAAACAAAAATTGTGAGGCACAGATTGCTTAAAGGAGGTTTACTGTGGGAGTGCTTTATGGCAGTGAGAGAAGAAGTAGAACTGTGATAGAATTCGGGGGCCTGGGTGGCTCGGCTGGGTGTCTGCCTTCAGCTCAGGTCATGATCCCAGGGTCCTAGGATGGAGCCCCACATCGGGCTTCCTGCTCAACAGAGCAGAGTCAGCCTCCCCCTCTCCAGCTACCTCTTATGCCTCATGCTCTCTCTTTCACTGCCTCTCTCAGGTAAATAAATAAAATCTTAAAAAAAAAAAAAAAAAGAACTGTGATACAGTTAAACAGAGGACTTGTCCGAGGTTAGAATGCAAGGAACCTACCAAGGAAGGGAGACTGGAAATAGCGCCTGGGGTTTTCAGAACAGCTAATGCAGCAAGGCCTTCCCTGCTCGCATCTGTGTCCTGAACTGGCTCACCAGGGAAGCAAGTGCAGCCTTCTTCCTCCCTCAGTACCCTGTTGCCTCAGCTGTGAACCGAGGGGGGGCTGTCAGCTGTCAGTGTCCGAGGGGTGAACAACTGGGAGACCTGGGCCACCAGATCATGCACCTAGTGTTGGCCATGCCCAGGCCTGGGTAGACTTTGTTTGCACCCTGGATGTTGTTGGTGCCTCGCCACTTTTACCTTGGTTGGCCCTACAGAACTCAATTCCTGATGGGCACCTAGAGTCACGTGGTCCCTAAGGATGCCATGGCCAGATTGGTTATTTCTAGCATATCAGGAGCTGTTTTTTTGAATGGTGTGGGGCTCTCTCCTGCAGAAGGCACAGACTTGTCATTAAACACTATGGGTTTATATTGTCGCTCTTTTATTTTTTTATGGGTTTTTCCACAAATTCTGTGTGATGCCTTCCTCACCACTGATATCCACTAGGTCATATGGCTCTGGTGGCAGGGCTGCTTACTCTATAACCTAGATCTGCTACAGAGCCCTTTCTTGGTCTGGGCCCAAATAAAATTTGTTAGCTTTTAATGTCACTTAGTAAAAAGATCAGTGTGTTATGACCAGGTATATCGTGTCTCCATCTTACTGGGTAGGAAGTACAATTTCCCTTTACTTTAGGGGTAATGTTCCAGCTACTCCAAACCAGGGAGAGTCTACATAAATTACTAAGGTTGCAGGCCCCCGAACCTCTGTGAGATTCATCTTCTGTCCCCTGATGCGCATGTGTCTTACCAAGGCCCTCAACTTTCTTTCAATTTTCTTTTGCTCATCTGTTCTATTAAATGGTGACACGGGTATAATGGAACAATGTGATACCATGTCCAGATTATCCTGGAGTATGTTATGACAGAAAGAAAGAATTAACCCAATCTGAGTAAGGATGCAAATGTGAATATTCCATTCCATGAATGTAAACTCGCTTCTCCTATGGATAAAAATAATATATTCACCAAATCAATGCGACCATTGAACTGAGGCTGTGTTGATTTGCTATAGTAGAATTACCGTATCCAGTTCAGCAGTTGAAAATGAATCTACTTCCTAATTAAATTTAAGATAGAATCCTCTCAACCACAAGAAGCAGTCTAATTTTTGTAGAGGAAAGACTTGTGAATCAAGTGGGGGTTTTATGAGGCCCATGATTGTCCTTGATAGCTTTAAAGGTAGCACTAGGGCAGCCCAGGTGGCTCAGAAGTTTAGCGCCGCCTTCAGCCCAGGGCCTGATCCTGGAGACTCTGGATCGAGTCCCATGTCAGGCTCCCTGCATGGACTCGCTTCCCCCTCTGCCTGTGTCTCTGCCTCTCTTTCTGTGTGTCTCACATGAACAAATAAATAAAATTAAAAAAAAAAAAAAGGTAGCACTAATCCCTATCATGTCCAACCTACTCATAGATTGTGATACTGCTTTTGATTTACTACCTTTGCCAAAAGGGGGCAGTTTCAGAGACTAACATTTTGTCCTTGCAACAGGCCAAGGAATTAATTAATGGTGTGGTTCTGGCAGCCACATATTCTCAGGGATATCCATTCGGATTATATATCTGAGACCCATAGACATATTCACCAGATGGGGTATGAGCTGAGTAGACAGATCTGAGTAGAGCTGAGTAGGGAGAGGAACTTGGGCTGGAGCCCCATTTATTTTACCTGGTCTCCATGAGCCCTAAATCTGAGGCCATGGTGATGTTTCAGATTCTAGGAATCATTTTCAACTTGAACCCTGTATCCAACCTTTGACAAAAATGTCTTGCATTCCCGTTTTACGCTGACCACTTACAGAATAAAGTGGCTTAAGTCTCCCTTGGAAGAAGGGCTACATGGGGTCCTGAGTCTTCAAAATATCTCAGCTCTGGGGACTGAGCATGGGATCATGACTTCTTATTGAGATAGCTACTCTAAATCTCTGCATCACAAAGAAATCTTTGAATTATTTCAATGTATAAATTCTGAAATACCCTAACCGACTGCCCATCCATCTTGTACATGGAATAATGTGGCCTAGTAACCACCTCTATAACGCTCTGTGGGCCTGGAACTTTCAACTTCTACTCTGACCATGTTGCTCATTATGATTATGATTATGATATTATGATTATGTTTCTGACTCTTAAATGCATAGTTTCTCTTGTTTTATCTCCCTTTCACCTCCACTGCAATCAAGGTGTTCAATTCTGTAACAAAAACTGCTGTCAACTCTGGCCTACAGAAAACAGCTATCATTGAGACTCTCAGTGGGATGCCACTCTCACCAGCAGATTCCTGACTGATTTAATGAGTGTGGTGTCCTCCGGGCCTCCTGTGGAGAAGAGCTGGGAGTAGTGTTTCTTGTTCTTGTATAGCATACCTTTCCTAGGATCTCATTTGATCCCTTCCTGAATCACCTGCTGTGAAAATTCTGTAATTTTTACTTCATTTAATGTCATTCTTTATTTTTCCAAGTCTCCAGGAGCAGGTTAACACTGTTTCTAGCAGTCTTTGCCAAAATATTAACCATCCCTCTCATATTGATGAATTCTCACTTATCAGTTTTATATTATAGAATTCTAGATCCATCGACCTCAGCACCCTCTGGATTTAGCGTCATATACATTCTTGCAGCTTGCTGGTACGTGCTACCTAGACGCTGCATCCTGAATGTTCCTGTCCCCCTAAAATTCACTGCCATTTTGTTATAGCATCCTGATTGTACTAATGTACTAGGTTCTGCAGCTTCTCTGGTGCATAGTCTTTTTCACTTCCTGGCAGTATCAGCATTTTTCCAGTTGAGTTGCGTTTTGATTTGACCCTCATTACTGGTCTGGTAGTCAAGAGAAGAGGTGAAGATTGATCCCAAATGACCTGCAAGTTAAATTGTAAGATGTTGTCTTCCAGCTAATGGGGAACATTCATCTTTAACAGGGAGGAATGGCCCAGAGGTTCAGAGGAGACCTAGTTTCAAGTTCATCAAATTAGCATCCTGGATGTCTTTTTTTTTTTTTTTTTTTTTTGCATCCTGGATGTCTTGACTCCAAATTTTACTTTTTGTTTTCCAATTAAAGTCCTGACCTGTAGAGCACACATGCCCGGATTGAGAATTAAATTTTTATCAGAGTTCTACTATACTTATAAATAAATTCTATGCCTGAGTCTGTTTTTTTTTTTTTTTTTTTTTTCTGACCTCTGGCTTTTGAAGATGACCAATGCGAGAGGCCTCAGCTGGTGCCACCTATTCTTCCATGTACTACCAAGCTCTGGGTGTAATATTTGCTCCCCCCCCCTTTTTTTTTCTTCTCTTAGGAAAGGGTGAGAATGATCTCAATTGATGTCTGCATATGTGTTAATATTGATTATCAAGGGAAGCCCCTTTCAGATTGTTTTTATAGCTCTTATCTCTTAAAGACAATTACTTCATTCAAGGTAATAATCAACAAAAGACTCCTTGCTAATTATTACCCAAATGATAATCCTTTAATATTATCTCAAAAAAGTAAAGCCTTCCCTTCATTTCTAGTAATATCTGACTAGATTTCTTATTTTTCAAGACTTCACCCAAATTAGCTTAAGTGGCTAATGCTTCATATTAAAAATACCTGATGATTTTTCCCCAAGGAAAGACCAAAAGGAAACATCCTTTCCTTACATAATTCATACATTTTAAATATCTAGATAAGGAGCACCTAGGTGGCTCAGTTGGTTAAGCACCTGCCTTCCGCACGGGTTATGATCCCAAGGTCCTGGGATCTAGCCCTTCATCGGGCTCTCTGCTCAGCAAGGAGCCTGCTTCTCCCTCTGGCTGCCACTCTGCCTACTTGTGCTCTCTGTCTCTCTGTCAAATAAATAAATAAAATCTTTTAAAAATAAATATCTATATAAAAAGCCCTCTTTATTATAACTTGATACAGAAATTATCTTATGATGTTATTTCAATTATGAAATGATTGCACCTGATTCTAACATTTTTGAAAAAAATATGAAAAAAGTGCGTTAGTTTAAATAACAACACAAAATTGCTACAGATGGAAGAGAAGATACTTGGGAGTGTATTGGATACTGTGGGAAAACAAGTCCTAAATTTTCTTAAACTTTGTTCAAGTGAGATTCACAGGTCACATATGCCATCTAGTGGCACTAAAAGAAGCTTCACTTACAAATTCATAACCCACTCCATTTCTCAGTGTTCGACACTTCTGAGTTTTTTGTGACCCTTGATATGTGTCATCCTGTGGGACTATTGAAGTTCTATAGTTTTCTTTACCTAAATCTCTTACAAAGTAGTTTTATTGCTAAAAATTAAGAAAGTTACAATTACGTTGGATTTTGTCAAATGCTTTTCCTACATCTATTATCATTATGTCATTTTCCTTTTTAGCTTGTTGATGTGATGCATTACATTAACTGGTTTTTGAATGTTGAAGCAGCCTTGCACACCTGGAATAAATCCTACCTGGTTATGGCGAAAATATTTTTTTTTTTTTTTTTTTTTTTTGCACATTGCAAGTCTATTGGCAATAAGTTCCTTCAATTGTTTGTCTGAGGAGTCTTTATTTCTCCTTCACTTTTCAATGATAATTACGAGAACCTGGTCAAGCTCCTGTAGGTAAATCTCATAAAAATGTGGGGGCTCCCCTATAACTGGGTTCCCTGGAATTTGACTCTTGTCTCTGCAAAGCCACTAGCAATTCATCAGTCACAACTGAGGGGTTCCTACTCCAGTGTTGGTTGTCAGGTCAGTTTCCACTCATGAGTCCACTCAGGTAAGTCCAGGACACCCTATAGTCACCTTTATGCCTCTTCAATCCCAGGGCAGCAGTTTGTCCTCTGTCCTCACATCTTTTATGGATTTGAGAAAAATTGTTCATTTCTCGATTTGTTCAGCTTTTTACCTGTCAGGACAGAGTGGAGACATCCAAGCTGTTTACATGTGGAACTGGAAACCAGGAATCCATTTAGAAGCTTTTTACACTTATTTATGCTCAGTAACTGATACAGAAAATTTCATTAAAATAGACAATTATAGTGAATTTTTATTTAATTATTAAATATCCTTGAAAATGTCATATGGTTTTGAAGAAAAGCATATATTCTCTGTATCAATTATAAATGGTACATGTACCTGTCACCGCATTAAATTTTACTCTCAAACTCCCTTTGTAGTTAATGCTCTTCTAGTTCTCCTTCCTCTCACTCCTTTAGCATATGCTGCCTCAACTTTCAACTCACTCCACCTACATTTCCCGAGTTATTTCACTGTTACTCTATGGCAGATGAGATTTAATCTCCCTCAAGATCAGCCCTCAACCTATGACTAAAGGAAATAAAGTATAAATATCCAGCTCCCACAACCCTGACTGTAATAACTCCAAGGCTCACACTTTTACCCTACTCCTAGTTCGCTGTGGGGATAAGCTCCATTATTGTGGTAACTTGTGTCCTAACGAGACCTGTACTGGCTGCCTTCCCTTTCCTGTCTCACATCCCCAGGATTTCTGGGCATTATCTCCAAAATATACTAGCTACCCTTGAAGCATTGTCTCACTGTCTTTTTTTGGTGTCCCTTCCATAAAGACACACTCTTCTCCAGCTTTTATAAAATACATTCTGTGTTTTAGTTTCAGCAAATGAAAAATTTATAAAGAATTTATGATTTTCTTAAAATTCAAAGAAAACCACTGATGTGCTCCAGATATTATATAAAAACCTAAGAAAAATAACTTTTAAATCATTGCTGGTGATCTTGTTAAGTGTTTTATGACCTTTATCTTATTTAATTCTTCAACAATATTGTGAAGTAGGTGATCTTTATTATTGTAATTATATTTAATAAAAAAATAAAGTTTTGAGAGGCCAAATTCACAGAACTTTGGTTTGAAAGCCAGAGACGTTGTATCCCCCCAACTCCAAACTCTCACTTTGCTGTGCTAGCTCTAGTTCATATATGAAATCAACCCATTCAAATGACTCATTCCCAATGGAAGAAAAAAAAATGTCTTTTAATCTCTTGTATTGGAATTATTCAACTTGAGAGCCCTCCTCTGTTTCACAGTATTCTCTTCTCCTCAAATTTTTACTTCCAGTTCTCCTGAGTCCTTCTGAGGATGCAGCATTCCATCTGGACCAAGTTTTCTAACTCCACTAGGATCCTCTTTCTCATCTACACATTATTCTTAGATATGATTAAGATCAACTTAATCTGTTCTTAGATATGAAACAGATCAACTGTTTCAGTAAGCTTTCTGTGCCAACATTCTATTACAATCATAGATTTCTTGAAGTCAGAGAGTTCCTAATTTTCTGCTGGTCCAAAGTCCGTGCCTTCAGGAGTTCCTGGGTGGCTCAGTTGGTTAAGCATCCAACCTTTGATTTTGGCTCAGGTCATGATCTCAGGGTTCTGGGATCTGGCCCTGCATCAGGCTCCCTGCTCAGCAGGGAATCTGCTTGTCTCCCTCCCCCTTAACCCTCCCCTGCTCATGCTCTCTCTCTTTCTCTCTTTAAAATATGTAAATAAATCTAAAAAAGCCCTTGCCTTAAGCACATATAACTGAATTCTTGATATAATCAGGTGCCTTATATTCATTTTAAAGCCAGCATTCAACATAAAAGTGAATGCTAAGTTCTTTTTGTCTCCACAAAATTTCTCTATAAATAGGGTTTAAAGAGCAAGTGGAATTTTAATGAGGGGTATGTACGTACTTGCAGGTGTGCTTGTGCAGTCTCCCCTGTCATACAGAACTCTTCTAGTATCTCACTATTCCACTAGAGGGTACTGTTTTAAGCAAAACTCTCATCTCTGTCTTGTCTTTTCACAGAAATTTCTCTGCCAATTTTCCCCTTTTCTCCTCTGGCTATGACCTCTTCTCCTCCCCTGTATGCAATGTTTCTATTGATATTTCTCCATTCCTTTTAATTCAGAGCAATTTAGCTTTCTCTTGGTTTTCCACAATTCACAATCTCACTTCTGACCCCATTGGGGCAAAAAAGAAAAATAAAGAGTGTTTTATTTATTTTTTAATCCACTTTTGAATCACTGCCTCTTTTGAATCACTGCCTCAATATATTCTAGGTTCTCCTACTTTGCAACACGATTCATGTTCAGATGTTATTTAAAACAAAAAGTCTTTGTTTTACTTTCAGGTTCTGTAACATACTTATAGCTAAGCAATATGGGCAGTAACAGATTCATCAGACTTTGGGAAGCTGAAAGTGTTAGAACTTTAAGATCCCTTTATGAGAAAAAATACAAAATTAAGTCTTCAAAATTAGGTACAAATTGGAAAGTGTGTATGCATGTGAAACACTTTAAAGTTTAACCATCATTGGCTTCCTGATCAACCTGGTTCTGATAACAGAACTGGGACAAATGATTTCCTTACATTTAAAGCTCCATTTTTCATTACTAGATGTTTGAACCTCACTATCTGAATATCTGAGTTTTGCTTATTGAGAAAAGTCAATGAGAAAACCTCTATGAAAATGCCTGACAAATAGGAAGTGCTGAATAGATGTTAGGTCTGAATGAAGTACATTTATTACTTTTCACCTTTATAATCAAAATATAGCTACATATAGGGCTTTTTTGTTGTTTGTTTGTTTGTTTCTAGAGAGAGAGAGCATGAACTTGAGCAGGTGGGGAGGGCAGAGAGAGGGGGGGAGTCTCAAGCAGATTCCATGTTTAGCATAGAGTCAGATGCAGGGCTTGATCCCAGGACCCTGAGATCATGACCTGAACTGAAATCAAGAGTCAGGCACTTAACAGACTGAGCCACTCAGGCACCCTTTGCTGTATATTAAAAATAAATTTGTTCATATCAAGAAAAAAATAATATCTAATAACTTTGAAAGCTTCTATATTTTTTCAACATCTTTCTATTAAAACAATTTTTCGAATTTAGTATTCTCACAAAAGGAATAACATAAGAGTGTTAATATATGAACTAGAATAATGTGAGAGACTTCAGTTACTGCCTGAACTTTTTTGTCTATCTACTGTATATAAAAATTGAAAGAAAAGAAAGACTCATGAATCTAATTATTTAACTATATTTCCAATCAGATGAGGTGATTCATAGCTCTGTATGAAATGCAAAGTAATTAAAACAAACTACAATTATGATGTTAAAATATAATCTCCCTTATTTAAATTTGGGTTATCTGAAAGAATATATAATACTAAGTTGTATTGAATTTTCAGCACCACTCAAAAAGTAAATCATCGCATGTACCATTATTTTCTTTATGAAATAGAATATGAAGGTCTTATAAAGGCAGATTTTACATACATAGATCTCTCATTTAGTAAAACCATCATAAATAATTCAAAAATATTATTATATTAAATTATGCTTCAAGATTGTTTTTAGTAAAATATTCTAAAATTGTGAAGATTTTTTTAATGATGGATTCTTGCATCAGAATACATCTTAAGAAGCCAAATATATAAGAGATTTCCTTATTTAAAGATGATTTAAAGTTTTATCTACTTATCCTCTAAGATATCTTCAAAAAACCCTAAGGCTAAGAAAAATAGAAGTTGCCACTTAATGATTGTTGCATTTGTCAGCTTTAAGAGAATCATATGCTTGGAAATATTAAAAATTTACTCTTTCAACTTATTTTAGTATTTCTAAGTCTCCAAATTAACCAATAATTTGAATTAAGACATTAAAAATCTCTATTAGTTAGCATGTTTCTTGGAAATTTAGGGGTTTTAGAGAGGTTTCTGACCAACATTGACCCCCTCCCATGTGTGGGTATCAGCTAGAGCAGAGAGTTGAGTTCATCACACTCTTTGGTTCATGAAAATGATAGTCATTGGTCTGTTCTAGGCATTTTTTTTGTATTTTATATTATTACATTTCTGCCCATCACCCATGCTTTCTTTCATTCTTCTTTTGTCAATAGTTGCCAACAGTTATGTGTGAAATATATACATACTTAAATTGAAAATATACAATAATATTTTGTGTATTTTAATTTCCATAGATGAAACCATGGTACAAATTTCATTCTGTTGCCCTTTTAAGCTCAAAATTATTCTCTTAAGAACCATGCAATATTGTGTTCTCTCTGAAGTTAGGCAGACACACATATGCACATATGCACATTGAGGTTTCTGATATTGTGCTTATATAATATTCTCTCTTAGACATTTGCCAAGTTGTGTCTATTTGCTTAGTGATAGGCAGTTACATTGCCTACAATTAACACATACAGCACTGAAAAAATGTCTTTCTACATATATTTTAATGCATCTGTGCAAGGGTTTCTCTGGGTGCACTATTTTTCAGGAGAGATATTATAGGATCGTAAAGTATAGACAACTTTAATTTCACTTAATAATTCCAGATTGCAGTCTAGCATGGGCTTTCTTTTTTTAAAAAAAATATTTTATTTATTTATTTATGAGAGACACAGAGACACAGGGAGAAGCAGGCTCCCTGCAGGGATCCCGATGTGGGACTCGATCCCAGGACCTGGGATCACGCCCTGGGCCTAAGGCAGACGCTCAACCACAGAGCCACCCAGGCATCCCAAGCATGGGCTTTCTTAAAACTGAATTCTCTGCCTGCATAATGGATATTAAGTAATTCCTCTCTCTCTTACTTTCATTTCTCTTATTACTAATGAAACATCTCTAAAGTGTATAAATTGATCACACTTACTGGAAATTCTTATTTCCTTTTCCATGAAAAAAAAAAAAAAAGAACTATGTCTTTTAACAGTTCTTTGGACTTGTGCAAAATTTATCTTTGAAGAAAATCTAATTTTGAAGTAGTCAGATCCACTATATTTCCATTTTGCAGTTTATGGTTTCTGACATGTTTAAGACACATTTCCCATTTTATTCATTTTACTGTAGAGTGTAGATCTCTCATTTAGATTTTAAACAACGGGGGAACTATTTTTTCACAGGTAAGAGGTAAGGAAAGAACTTCATTTTTCATCATATTGTAAACTAGTTTTCCCAAAATTATATTTCCTTCTGTGTTTGATATTTTATGCTGCACAGATTCTATACTAAGTTCACATTTCCATTGCTGGCTCAAAGTTCAGCATCCTAAGAGTTGTGCTTCTGGGGATTTTGGCTCTTAGTATTATTCTGTCCCTGGAGGCCCTTAGCTCCCTCCTTTTTTCTCCCCTAACCAACATGTGGTAGATTATAAACTCGGAGGGAATCTTCTTCAGATCTTCTGTATCCTTCATAGGACCTGTTCTTTGGGCCACTGTTTATAATCAACCATGATACCAGAGGAGAGATAACTCATGCCTTTAAAACAATCCTCACAAATCATGTTACTCTACAGTTCTCCATCAGTGTAATTTACTTTAGTCTCCAAAAGGGTGACTTAATTTCTGAGGAGGATGACTACCAAGGTAGAACAAAGAAGTAACTGTTTAGGTATGATTCTCAAATTAGATTTCTGATAACAGTAGATTACATAAAATAATTTTTCTTTTAAAAATCTTATTTATTTATTTTTTTTTAGAGAGAGAGAGAGATAGCACAAGTGCGCAAGTAGGAGAAGGAGCAGAGTGAGAGGGAAAAGCAGACCGTCCTGAGTGCAGAACCTGACACCAGGCTTGATCCCACGACCCTGAGATCATGACCTGAGGAGAATATAGGGTCGGAGTCTTAACCTACTGAATCACTCAGGTGTGCTACTTTTTCTTTTTAAAGATAAAAGTATTTTACCTGTTAAAACTTGGGTTTATATACCAAGAGTTAAGCCTACTGTGAAGACTTAAAAGAAGAAATAGAGAATATGATAGAAGTCTCACTACGTGGAGACCCACCCAAGGGACCTGCTGATCTTTACTTTATTGGTTATTGCCACTAATTATAGCAAGCAATGGATGAGCCAAAAAGCTTCCCCGGGGAGATATCCCATAGCCAATCTTCCTTATGTACAAATGCTACCTAAAGGGGCTCAAGTCATTCCAGTTCAGGGTTTGGTGTAAAACTTTACTTGATTCATATTACATCGGCTTAAGCCTCATGGGCGGGATCACTCAGGAGCTCCAGTGTCGCTTGTCATACATGGTGTTATCCAAGACTACTTGGGCTTTAAAAGGTCACTGCTACTACTTTATATATAACCAAGATGACACCAGGGCAAAGCTGGCCATAAATTTCTATATGATTAGCAAGGCTTGCTGAGCCCTTGCCTTATTGATCATGGTGTCTGATTTGACCTACTCTAAAAGGAGGGCATCAATCAATCTGGGAGACTCAAAACCACCATCTTTCAGGTGCTAAGCTGCAGTAGGACCAAACTCCCTTCCCATTGTTGAACCGTTTTTAGAAAGAACTTACTTGCTTCAGACAGGTGTCACTCCTGTACAAGGAAATTACCTCTCCTTGTGTAGCAATTGTCATCTAAATAATCACTAAAACTGTAATTTTCCCATTTCGCCCTGGATTCTATTTTGTTTTTACTAGAGCACAGACAAGAGAAGATAGGGGCCACCTCTCCACAAGGAGGGACACCCGAGCAGAAGAATTCACTCTAGACTTTGTGAGCACTTACAGAACAAGCAAAGCTCTTATATTATACATTCAACAGCAGAATCTACAAGGACAGCACACTGAAAAATCTCAAAGCCTTCACCCAGAAGGTTGCTTTCATTTTCTTTTTTCAATGCAGTTTGCCCAAACCCTGTCTGTTAAATCCAGGTCCACTTTTCCTCGTGGAGAACACAGACCAAGGGGGTTAACACACACTTGTTGGAGGCTATTGCCACAGCTGCCAGGAAATCATGTTGTTCATCTACTGGAACAGAGAAAGCTAGGCTGTGGGGAACTGAGGTCCCAGAGCAGATGAGTAGGGAAAACTTTTCTCCTGTATGCCCTAGATGTGAGCGCCCCTCACAGTGTGGCAGTATTTAATGAAACTTATGTTATGGGGGTAACTTTATTTTCAGGGAGGAGGGTTGTGTATACACAAAGGTATGTATGTATATTTTCATTGTGAAAAACCAATTTAAAATTTTTTTCTTTGTGTTAATTGAAAGATTTTTGTAGAGCCAATGAAGCTCTTTAAAGTTGTTTCTTCCAAAGAACAAAGCCAGGTAACAACATTTAAATTTCAGTGATACATTTATTGGAGCTGTGCCTTTTCTATCACACTGGATTAAAGGAGTTTGTCAGGAGTACGGTTTTGTTGGTCTCCTCTTTCTTCTGTGCACCTGCCTCCCAGAACCAGGCAGGTCTCACTTAAGGAAAGCTGTCGTAGAACCATTCCCAGCTGCGGGCTCCAAGCACCAGGAGCTCGCTGGCACGTAAATGTTTGCTCTTCTTTCTGCATGTGCAGCTGAGACGGTCACTGTGGTTCTGGGACGGCCCTAGACTACCTGGATTAAGCATTCTGTCCAGAGGGATAACACCAGGTTTTCCTTTTCCTCATCTGTAGTTAGCTTCAGGTCCTTGACACATATAGTCGAGTGGCCCCAAATTTGATTCAGAGCGTCCATATGTGATAAAGGAAAGCAGAATCCGTGAGACTGAAAGAGGAGAAACTATTTAGTCAGGTGAGAAATGTTAAAGTGATATTTTCATAAAAACTTAGCCAGGTCTCAGTATATCAGTTTTTTATATCCTTAAAAACCAGATGACTTACTAATTTTAACTTTGCTGATTCCCATATCCTAGTTTATATAATATGAAGCATTCCAAACCACTGATGCCTCATCTATTACAAAAAACACACATAACTCCAGGCTCTAGTAAACACTCAATACCAGGGACCCCTTTCTGCAGACCATCTCCTCACCCACAGCTATGGGTCCTCCTTGCAATTCCTGGAACTTTGGCTACCTTTGTCTTAGCGTCTACTCTGCAACACAGCCACATAGAATGTGACTTGGGTGCATGTATTCAACAGAGCTATAAAAATGTGTGTCTTTCCTCCCCTAGATCCCCAACATATGCAGCCTTTTTTTCCTAAAGCAGATGAGATGAGGATAAATTAGGGAAAGAGAAAAGGGTAAGGGCGTATGGTGGGGAGAGCAGCTGCACTTCAGCAAACTAGATTTTGCATTTGTCTCCTGATCTTTTGGGTCCAAGAATTTTTTTAATGTTTTCTGTACACTTAGAGTTCTATATTTTCATCGCTGGCAGCATTTATTTCAGCTGGAGGATCCCCTACTGCCCCCTTGTCATAATAGCATCTCTCCTCCTCCTCCTGTCTGACAAAAAGTGAACAACTTAGGCAACACTTGTTTTGATCCCACCCCTTGCTGCTCAGACTCATTCACAGTAGGATAGTGGGGCCCTTATTCCCCCACCTTACCCACGTCTTTGGCAAAAGCATGTATTAACTACTCATAGGAAGTCTCCTCATAGCCCCAAATTCAGCCCACCCAGGTCTTCCTTCTTCTGCTTCCAGAAAGCTATGTTTGTGTCTGCATTTCATCTTTGTCAAAACCATCAGTCTAGGGTTGTATCCTTCATAAAAACGAGCAAATTCGTTACTGTTTTATGGATGCTCTCAGAGGACCCAGTATTCCAGGATCAAAGATAAAAGAGTGTTAGATATAATACAACAGTAGTACAAGCATCTTCCTTGCATAGTTTCTCCAAATCCCACTGGGGTTTTGTGGGGGGACCCAGGTAGACATTGTGTATTTAGTGGGTTTTCATTGCAACTGCAACACTGAGCTCAAGGAATTTACTGCTTTTATGGTCAACAATAGACAAGTCTGATCTTTGTCTGGGGGCACAGGTTATCTCATCATTCAAGGCTGCTGGCTGCAAATATGACCCCGAGAAAAAGGCATGGGCAAAGAGGGGCCAAAGCCTTATTACTCTTGGCATAACCAGCAAGAACTGGAGGGAGCCCAGGGTCAATGGTATACTGACTCTTAAGACAGATAGAAGAAAATAAATGAAATATCATGGTTAATAGTAAGTGAATACTGAGTACGTTTTACCTTGAAAGCAATAAAAGATACTGCGGATGAAAATACTAATATTTTGAATAAATATTTAATGTCCTTAGGTGTCCATATCACTGAATTTATTTGAATATAAACACAATATATATGAGATAAAAATTTTAGTAACTTTAACTTATTTGGAGCTAAAATTGTTATGATAAATCCCAGTGTCACGATAGATAAGTGGGTAAAGGATATAAATGAATAGTTTAAAGAAAAGGAACGGCAATAGCTAGAAATATTTGAAAATATTTCAATGTTAATTCAAGTATGCAAATGGTAACAATGCTTACTTAACAAATTACTATTTATGTTTTTAAGAAAAATGTCCAGTATTGGGAAGGGTTTTGAGAAAACACTTTCATACAGTGCCTTTGGATAAAATCTTTTTGGAACTTGTCAATGTTTATCAAAAGCCTTAAAATGTTCATATTCTTTCGTGCAGAATAGTTCATATTATTTAGTGCAGAAATTTATTTCAGATAATCTTTTCCAATGCTTTACTAGAGAGTTAGTATTAAACACACTATGTGTGTTTTGGGTACACTCTGAAATTCTATTTGGAAAGTAGTAAATAATAAAAAAAATAAATGGCTCCTAAAGAAATGTGGAAACATGATAAAGATTATTGTCAAAAATGTTAAGTGTTCTCACCAAAATTAAAAGGTAAATAAAGAGGGTGAGAGGAAGCTTTAGGAGGTGATAGATTTGCTTAGAGCATAGACTGTGGCGATTGTTATCTTATCATCTTATCTTATCATCTCCAAACTCATCAAATTGTATATTCTAAATATATACAGCATTTTGTGTGTCAACCATACCTCAATAATGTGTTTTTTTAATTCATTGGGACCTATATGTAAAGAGATATTGAAAAGGATTTAAATGATTTTCAATAGGAAATCCATTTTTTGAGGGTTAATTTAAAATACATTTAAAATTAATTTAAAATACATTTTAAAATAGAATATTTTGTCACCGAGAAAATGCTTTTTGTAAACAATCTCTATTTTAAGTAGGAAAAGTTAAGAACCTGCATAAACAATATGATTGCCAGTTCTTAAGGAAAATAAGTTAGATAAAAAGCAGAGAAGAAATTATGATGAAACGTTGTTACTGTCTCTGGGCAATAGGAGTTTATAGATTTTTTATTGTTCCTTTGCACTTTCAAATATTCCAATATCATGATATGATTGATCTCATATTTGATTACTTGATACCATGACATATCTTTACATATTTTAATAAAAAATATTTAAACATTAATTTTAAAAATATAAATTATTATTTAAAATGTGGCACCCAAATGTTAAAATTAATTAGATTGTACTCAGAATTCTATTTTAATAGACATAAAAAACTAGACATTTAATGGACATAAAAAACTAATAGTTGAAATATGCTTTTAAGGACATGATGATTAAATTTAATGTCATATCCTAGATGTTATCCTAGAACAGAAAAAAGACATTAGATAATAACAAAGAAAGTCTGAATCAAGTATGGACTTTCATTAATAATAATAATAAACTAATATCAGTTCATTTGTTGTGATATATGTGCCATACTATATAGGATACTAAAAATGAGGAAAATTAAGCATAGGATATTTGGAAACTCCTAGTATTATCTTTGCAACTTTTCCATAAACCTAAAACTATTTTAAGATTTTTGAAAATTACTTAAATATATTTATGTCTCAACTCTTATAAAAATTTTAAATGAGTTTTTTTTAATTTTGAAAAAAGTAATGTATGCATGTGGTATGGGATCCCTGGGTGGTGCAGCGGTTTGGCGCCTGCCTTTGGCCCAGGGCGCGATCCTGGAGACCCGGGATCGAATCCCACGTCGGGCTCCCGGTGCATGGAGCCTGCTTCTCCCTCTGCCTGTGTCTCTGCCTCATTCTCTCTCTCTCTCTGTGACTATCACAAATAAATAAAAATTAAAAAAAAATTAAAAAAATTTTAAATGAGTTTTTTTTAATTTTGAAAAAAGTAATGTATGCATGTGGTATATAATAACAAGAGTACAAATTAGATGTTTTTATTTACAAATTACTCTGTCATCTATGTAAATGCAAGACTGATTTTCTACTGATTTATGTACACCTAGTTAATTTACGCAAAGGCTCTGAGAATCATTAACAATTTCTAAAAAATTATTACATGAATCCTGTTTCTACCCACCCAAGAGCTTCCTGGACAATGAAAAAGCAGTCTGATTATACAAATGAAGGCCTAGGTATGATCGATTCATCTAAATTGCAGATGTGATGCCATAAATCATCCCTACTACTAAACTCTTCTCAGAAGATGAGAAAACAATTAATCATGAGATTGTTAATCCAGAATAATATACAGCATCCCTGGTGTTTTAAATATGCTAAAAGCGTATTTGCAAGCAGCACTTCGGCTGATTGCTAAGTTTGAAGACCCTGAACAACCATACCCACTTATTTAGTACTTAGCGCCTGTGACCACTCACTTTTTAAGGATACTATTGACAAATATGGAAAGGAGAAAAACAGAGAGGATATTTAATTACATTGAGTTAGTAGCAGAGACAAATGATCTAAGACTACACCCGGTAGCCTTCGTTTGAAGTATTATTTGATAACTACAGAGTTCATTCGTGTAGCAGTTGTTAATGTTAGCCCACAAGAGACAAGGCAGCAAGCACCATGGAAGACTGAATGAAGAACAGAGGTGCCCTTGCACATGTAGGGAGCATGTTCAAGGAAAGGTTACAACTTCCTCCAAAGATAGTGATCGGATACCAGCCCTGTGACGATTTAACTGCTGAGGCCCACTCTACCACTAAAATTAGATTTATTGTTTAAGAACTCTCTTGAGTATTCATGGGAGACTATGGCAAGCAATAAAGATTTAGGAACTTAAGCTTGTTCAGAAGCCATGTGGGCTCCATTAAAATTTGACTTCTTTCTAATATTGCTATAATATATGGAGAACCTCACTTGATTTTGTCTTTTGTCTTAAATTACTATTTTATTGTTGTTATTATTTTCTCTGCAGTATAAAATAATAATTTAAAAAACACATAGTACACATAACCCCCAGTGTTTCTACTCCATTCTGTTGTAGCTTAGTAAAACTGTTACAAAAATATACACCTATTTGCAATATTTGAAACATAATTTGCATTTCTCCACCTTTAAAAAAATTGTTAAATGTTCCATTCTAAAAAATTAAAAAAAAAAAAAAAAAGGGATCCCTGGGTGGCGCAGCGGTTTGGCCCTTGCCTTTGGCCCAGGGCGCGATCCTGGAGACCCAGGATCGAATCCCACATCGGGCTCCCGGTGCATGGAGCCTGCTTCTCCCTCTGCCTGTGTCTCCGCCTCTCTCTCTCTCTCTCTCTCTCTGTGTGTGACTATCATAAATAAATAAAAAATTAAAAAAAAAGTTCCATTCTATGTTGCAGTACATTTTACTGCTTTTAAGGAGAATAAAGCATACAATTTCCTAGAATTCTTTTACAGCATTGTTTTTATTGGATTCAATTTTTAATGATTTTTAATGATTTTCTTTACCAAATTTTTATTTATTCTTATTTTTCTTCATATAACATTGATGAAGGAATCACTCAATATGAAGGATCAAGGAATATGACAAAAAGCTGGAATAAACATGAATTCCGCTTCCATTTTTCCCCATAAAACCAAAGCCTGCCTTTCTGCATTTCTGCCCATTCTGGCTATTTATAATTTAATGGACCAATGACATAAAATATATATTACATAAAATATATTATTCCTTACATACATACATACATTATGTACATTATAAACATTTAAAATAAGTGTGAAACATTATACAAGGGAATAACAAAGCACTATGGAGTTTTTGAGGAGAGACCACACATTTTCAGTAAATGATCCATTGATTCAGGAGGGTGATTTGAATTTGTTGTATTTGCTTGAACAGTATTTTGGCATTTTGTTTTTGCTTTTGTTTTTATTTTGATCTCTGAAACAATGCTTCCTTATGGCGACAGAAAGAATGGGCCTCCCAGACCTCTAATTGGGAGAGCATAATTGACCAAGAGCCCAGTGTCTATACTCTGAAATCCGTCCTGAGTATCTATGTGCCCCAGGCACAATTCCCATGGGCTGCTCCCAGCCAAACATTGGAGGCGGAAGGGATGCTAAGAGAGAACCACTCCTAGTAAACAAGGGACTCCATGGACAAGCCACCTGCTGCAAGGCTTCCACCAAGTTCTTGCTGAACTTTCCTTTGAATGCATAACATTTCATTTTATGATTTAAGGAGAGATTTTTTTCCTTCAATTTATCATTTTAGCCAGTCATATTTACAGATATGAAACTGTATTCGAACTTTTAAAAATATTTTATTTATTTATTTGAGAGAGAGAGAAAGAAAGAGAGAGAGAGAATGGCAGAGACACAGGCAGAGGGAGAAGCAGGCTCCATGCAGGGAGCCTGATGTGGGACTTGATCCTGGGTCTCCAGGATCACGCCCTGGGCTGAAGGTGGTGCTAAACTGCTGAGCCACCGGGGCTGCCATGATGAAACTATATTTGGTTTTGGTTCTGGCATTATATTTCATGTAATGCTTTTAATTTTTACTCTTTTTCCACTTCAATTTCTAATTATATAATCTGTGTGTGTGTGTGTGTGCGTGCGTGTGTGTGTATATATATAAATAAATAATTGGTCTATATATTCATTTTAATAATTATATTAATAGGTACGAGGTACAATGCATTTAAATTTCTGTTGGTTGACACTCTACTATGAACAGTGATGAAATTAATACACTTTACTTCCCCTCCTCCTCTTTCATCTGTATCTTCCAATTTTAGTTAATTGTATTAATTTTCTTGGCAGGTACCTTTATAACCTCTATATTTGGTACATTGTTTATTTGATGTTTAACCCTCTCAATACAATGTAAGGGAAATAGTTTTATACCAACTCTGAGTTACATGGATGAGATAGAGTTGGGAATTTGGGGAGGTCAAAGTCTCTAGAATTCACAGGGCAGAGAACCAGATAGAAAAGAGCAGAAAGGAAAAGGCAGAGCTAAGCATTCCTTTCTGAGATTAATTCAGTATGAAAGATCATGCTCAGTTGAAGAGTCCTCCAAGGTCATTAAACTACTGCATAATTTTGTTAGAATATAATATAATGATATGTTTGCAAATGTCAGAGCATTTTAATCAGACTTAAAATGTAATTTCCTTCCTCTTCTTTATATAGTGTTTTACTGAATGGTTCTAATAGGACAGCTGCAACCACAGAAAGAGATTGTCATTCCTGGGAGAATATAAAGATACAAATAAGCCAGCATTATGGTCCCTGACAGGTAAGGGTAGAAAGAGGAAATGGAGTCTGAGCACGTGATGGCCAGATGGGGCTGCATTGTGTTAACAAGTCATTTCATCAGTATTAACAGCCTTCTGTCCTAGAACTGAAGATTGTTTGAGGTTAGATCATACAAGAAATTTGTTCAAAGCTATAAAGCTAATGAAAAACTGCTCACTTATCATGACTTTGCTAGCTGTACACAGTTGGACATCCTCATTTTCACAGCAGAATGGACTTCAACAGAAAGAAAAGGTTCAGGTAGAAGGAAGCCATGTAGACTTCTTTCTCAAATCATGTGTAAGATCATTTTAAAAAAATGAACTGCTTGAGGGGTACCTCGGTGGCTCAGTCAGCTAAGTGTCCCATCTTAATTCTGGTTCAGGCCAAGATCCCAAGATCATGAGATGGAGCCCCAGAATATGCTCTGTGCTCTGAGTCTGCTTGAGATTCTCTTTCTCCTCTGCCTCTGTCCCTCCGCACCCTTGTGCTCTCTCTCTACAAATAAATAAATGAATAAATAATAAAAATGAATGCTTGAGATATTCATCATATTTAATTTCTTTTGCACATTATTCCAATTCCCAGATTCTCAAAATGCTATAAATTTATTAAATAAAGATGTTCCTAAAATAGTTTCAAAATTGTTGAAGTAATAATATAACTGAATGAAACTTCTAAAATAAAAATATGTATGTATTTTGCATTCCTTCTTCCAGGTTAGAATTTGCAAGAAAGTCAAATTATGTTTAGTTCATATTTCTAACCAATATTTGATTTGGGATATTTTGCTTAATTATCTGTAAATCTAAGGTTAATAGAAAAAAAAGTAATAAAAAGAGTTGCCTTTAACTGAGCATGCCATTAGATATTTCATGTATGTTGCCACTTAATTTTCTCAACAACTCTGAGAAGTAAGTATTATTATCTCCATTTTTTACATGAAAAAATCCTGAATTCTGGGGCTCCTGGTTGGCTTAGTCAGTTAAGTGTCCCTTGGTTTCAGCTCAGGTCATGATAATCAGGGTCCTGGGATTCATCTTTCCCTTCAACTCTGCACTCAGCTGGGAGCCCGCTTGAAGATTCCCTCCCTGTATCTCTCCTTCTGCTCCCCCATCTCTCTCTCTCTCTCTCTCTCTCTCTAAAACACAAAACAAAACAAAAAAGCCCTGAATTCTATATAGCTCATGTAACCTACTTGACTAAGACTGCAGAGCTAGTAAAAGTTAGAAGCAAGACATAAACCTGGATCTGAAATGTAGGAAGGGAACAGAAATAACAAAGGTCATATAAGTCAAAAGATTTGAAAATTTTAAGAAGTAAGGGATTAGCCATTCCAAAAAAAAAAAAAAAAAGATGTAGAGAGATTCAGAAAGGTAAGAACTGAAAAATGTCTACTGGACTAGGCTAGGAAGTTGCTGGTGATATGCTAAAGAAGTTCTTGTAGAATCCGAGGACAGAAGTGGAAGTGGGAAGTGAAGAAGTGAAGAGATGGAGAGTAGCCTGCTGCTTCACGAAGCTGGATTGAAAATGGGAAAGGATATGGATGGCATTAGAGGTGTGAGCAGGTTCAAAGGAGTTATTTTGTTTGGTTTTGGATTATTTATTTATTTTTTAAAAGTAAGATAGGAGGGACTTAAACACATCTGTAGGATCAAATTTGTACAGTAAGAAAAGTTATTTTCAAAGTAAAGTATGAGCAAGGGAGTCTAGTTTTCAAAACAACTTGGTCACTTGAAAGAGAAAAGGTAATATCGATAGTTCAAATTTTTATAAGTCAGTTGACATTCTTAATAGAAAATAAATGCATCAGCTGTGATAAAAGTCAGATATCCATGTTTATGGAAACACACTGTGCTGGCCTTGTCATAAACTTGAGAGTGTCTTACTAGAAAATGATTGGATTAGCTATAATAAAAAATCAGATACTCATATTTTTAGAAACATAGTGTAGTGATCGTGCCCCAACCTGGAAATTCAAAAAATACATAAGAGAGAGTATGAAAGAGAGGAGCACAAGAGAGACAGGAAATGACTGGTTCGTGTGAAGGGACAGAGTGTGGAGCAGAGAATACGCTGAGGAGTGAGCTGGTCTTCAGTGGGAAGGACAGAGCCCATCCTGACAGCTATTGCTCATTCTCTAAAAAAAAAAAGTAGAAAGCATTTAATTGTAGAATCCCTCTTCATTTTTTGAGGCATTCTTTTGCTTGGAGAGCGTAACTTGAAATGTAATGAAAACAAGTACAAAGTATATACTGACTTAGGAAAGAAAAGTGTACATATATCTGTCTAATCTTGCATTACAATATGTAACTTTGATTTATTCAAATAATTATATTTTATGTTTGAGAATGTTCTGATGGAGTGTCAAATTCCTTAATTTCCCTTTTTTATTTTTAAGATATATAAATTTAAGCTTATCTATGGTTTTGAGAATATTCACCCAATTACAAAATAACTACATTGTTGTTAGACTTACCATGATGCATTGAGTAAGACTCTGTGGTGGTTGTTGTTGTTTCCTCCACAGATTGGAATCTTATTAAATTTATAGTATTTTTACAAAGCAACATGTGATAATAAGATAGAGCAGCAGATGGAGCTCTAAAATTCAATAGTTCTTATTACTCTTCTCCAGTCCCTTTTTATTGCTGAATCTGAAGTAATTGGGGATTTCAGATACACATACAAATATGCTCATTTTTCTAGTTCCCTGAGAATTCTATTTTTATAAGTATATTATGCATTCATTACAGGATGCTGACATTTCCAAAATTAATGGATAGAATTATCTGACATTTAAGAAAATAATGACATGGAAAAAGATTATTAATAATTATTTATATTTCAAAATTTATGCTTCAATGTTAATGTGCTATGCAGTATAGTTTTTTTAATGACATGCATTGAAAATACATGAAAATGGTTGTTTTATCTTTACATTTTCCTTTTTTTAAGCTAATAGCTTTTTTTTTTATAGCTAATAGCTGCCTGATAAGATGTAACTCCACAGAAAATCAAACCGTGTATTATGGCTACTGTATTCTCGAGTTCACATCCAAACTTATCTCCAACAATTAATTATTAAATAATTTCATCTCACTCTCATTAAGCCTTCTTTGACTTATTCTCCTGCAGGTTGAGTTAGCTGGTTTTCCTAGTGTATTGTTATCATCAGCTACAGCAATTTAATTGAGACTCAGTAATTTAGTTGTCTAACCTCAGTATTACGAACTCTATATCCACACCTGGCATGTGGTTTGTACTCAGTAAACATTCACTTTCACTGAATGATAGAAGGTGTGCATTTGGAGTGTAGAAGAGAACAATGAAAGGCAACTCTAGATAAATTAAAGGATTTACAAGGAAAATAAGTGATGGAGAAGGAACTGTGGCAGATTTTTAAGTCCCTCATTTAAAGCCAACAGCTACATAATCATCTTTGGTACATAGAATCAAATTGGCAGCTTGAAAGTAACTCCAGACCAATTTTGAGGCCATCATAATAGGAGACACATTTGTGATAGTCAATATCAAAGGTCAGGCAGTCCACTTAAGTGAGTGAAACAGGGCTGGTTACGACTATGGAAAACTGAGAACACATGTCATATCTACAAGGGAGATGAACACTCATCTGTCATTTCCTGAAGCTAATTGCCATGCAGAAATGTAGACTAAATATTCTAGATCTTTCATAGGGGAAACTGAAACAATAAATGTCCCAATTTTATGAATTCTTTAGGACAAATTTCAAAAACAATATCTAGTTTAAACAAATTATATTTGTGCATTTGATTTGTTCCAAATAGAATTTGCTGTCCCTTTACTCAACCAGACCAGTAGCAAAAATGATAGAGAAGCAGTGGTGAGTTCCAGGAGCTAGGAATCAGATTGGATTGGAATTAATAACTATGATACACATACATGCATACATAGAAATATAAATTTATATAGTAATACAATATTTGAATCCAGTTATTCATCTGAGCTACGGCAAATTTTCATCTTTTTGCTCTCTTTACCTACTCTCTAATTTGTTGTAAGCCCTATGTTAAGAAAGAATGCTCCAAAAGCCTTCTTTTAAAAAATGTTAGTTTTCCTTTTTATTTCATTTATTTAACATATGTTTGCTTTTTTTAAAGATTTTATTTATTTGTTCATGAGAAACACACACACACACACACATACACACACACACAGAGGCTGAGACACAGGCAGAGGGAGAAGCAGGCTCCATGCAGGGAGCCCTACATGGGACGCGATCCCAGGTCTCCAGGATCACACCCTGGGCTGAATGCGGCGCTAAACCGCTGATCCCCCTGGGCTGCCCTATATTTGCTTTTTCATTACAAAATTAACACATACTTCTTGAACATCCAAAGGTAAAACAAGAAAATCCTTCCTCCTGATTTTATTGAACAGAAGCTACCACAAATTAACAACTCAATTTATATTTTTTGAAATTCTCTTTTATAAATGCATAATTCCTTAAATACATACAACGCACTCTTTAATGAATAGTTGGATCCATTTTTATAATGTGTGTTTATTGTGTATCTTTGTAGTAGCATATTATTATAATTCTGCAATTTTTTTGGTCATGGATATCTTTCTGCTCTACCTGCATTACTTTATTCAAAGTAAAATATACATAACTTGGAAAGGAAAAAAAGTAGGAAAAGATACAAAAACTGCACAGACATTTCTGTTCAATAAGCAGAATGTTTCTGCATCAGCGTAGACAAGGATTGTCTTTCCTCTTGTTTGTTTCTCTCTGTTGGTTCAAATTCCTAAGACCATTCAATGACTTTTCTAGTACAGGCATTTGCAGCACCAAGTTTGATCTAGTAGTTAAAGAAAATATGTTGGGTAAAACACTGTCTTTATATAGAAATCAACTTATTTACTCAGGGCCATTGTCTCCAATGTGACACTTTCCTAAGAGATTTTTAAGAATAATTTGGATTGTAAGTAAAGGTAGTTCTATGCCCTACCTATAAAACCTAACTTCCTGCCAAGGGAATTATATGTTATATGTTTCTATGACTCTATCATATGTATCTTCTTGATTATTTTTAAAAAGATGTATTTATTTACCTAATTGAGGCAGAGATTGTGAAAAAGAGAGTGTGAGTGCACGCACGCACACTCATGAGTGGGGTGAGGGGCTGAGGGAGAGACAGACTTCTGATCAGCAGGGAGCCCGACTGCAGGCTCACCTGGATCCCAGAACCCCGAGATCATGACCGGAGCTGAAGGCAGACTCCTAACTGACTGAGATACTCAGGGGCCCCTCTACCTGAATATTTTTATCAGCAAAACAGTACTCCGTTTTATCGATGTACAATGATGCATTGGCTAATTCCCTAGGGGTCCACATTACTTAGGGAGGACTAATGTTCCTTATTTTTATTTTTTCTCAGTAATAACTTATTCTAAGTACTTTTCCTAGGTCAATTTTATTAATTTAAAAAAATAGCCTTGCTAGTATTCTGAAGGGAAATAAATTAAAAATAATAATGATTTTTTACCATAGTTTATTAAGTTCCTCCTCATGCCAAGCATTCCTGGCATCATTTAAATCTCATAGCTCTCTGAAGTAGACACTGAATTATTATTATGAATAATTTACAAAGAAGAACATTGAGACGCAGAACCATTAAGGAGTTACATAGTATAAGGAGGCTGAGTTATGTAGCAAGTGGGCATTAAGGCTAAGATCTGAAACCAAACATTTAAAGCCACCAACCTAGGGGTACCTGGGTGGCTCAGCCAGTTAAACATCTGACTCTTGGTTTCCACTGAGGTCATGATCTCAGGGTCCTGAGATTAGCCCTGAGCGCAGCCAGTGCTGGGCTCCATGCTCGGCAGGGAGTCAGCTTCCTTTCTCCCTCTCCTGTCCCTCTCCCTGCTCATGCACACTCCTCTCTCTCTCTCTCTCTCTCTCTCTCTCTCTCTCTTTCTCTAACAAACATAAATAAAATCTTTGGAGTACCTGAGTAGCTCAGTTGGTTAAGCACCTGACTCTTGATTTTGGCTCAGGTTGTGATCTCAGGGCTGTAAGATGGAGCCTTGTGTGGGGCCCTGCTGGAGATCCTTTCTCTTACTCTCCCTCTTTCTCTGCCCCTACTGTCTCTCTCTCTCAAATTAAACAAACAAACAAATAAATCTTTAAAACCCCCAACCCAAACCTTACTTCTTATTGGATTTTTATAGGAAATATGTTAAATTTGCTTTGAATTTGGCAAGCATTAATGTCTTCACAATGTGAAATCTTCCCAATTAGGAATGTGTTGTCTGTGCATCTTTTCTAGTGTGCACAAAAGGAGTCATAATAACAGTAATGAGGTATCTGTCATTAAAGTATTGTGATTTTCTATAATATACACATACATTTATTCACCATTTAGACATGTTTTTATACATCATCACTTTCCATATCATTTCAAGACTCTTTTCATCATTACACTGACTAATTTTTAGCTTCAAAAACAGGTTGACTTCAGAAATAAAGCACTTTAACTGGCAGTGAATTTAGCCTTTGTAAAAATAAAGCTACATTTCACTCTAGAAAACCCTAAAAAAAAGATGTGCTTAAAATGTTAGCAGGCAAAGTAAAGAGAAATGAGTAGGATTTTAAAATATTGCTAAATATCCATATTTAAATTGTTGATCTGATTTAAAAATTTCCCCATAGTGGGGTACAAGCAAAGTGTTCCAAACAACTCAAACCCTAATTAGAAACCATTGCCATTCATCCTGGTAGTGTGGTGCCTATTTCCTTCCTACTACCATCAAATACCAGATGAAGTAAAATCACTCTTAAGAAGAGACAATAAAGAACTTTAAAAACATGGTGGCCACTAGGGGGCACGTTCCACTTTCTTATCAGAGAGCCTGCACTAAATTCTCTCCTTTTCAATTTAGGTAGCCCTGGCTAACAGTGTGAAAAATTTTGATATCGATAACAACTACAAAATATAGCTGAAGAGTTTATTTTTATTACTAGAAAAGCAATGCATGCTTTCTATAAACAGCTTAATGTAATGGAAATGATAGACAAAATCCAAGAGCTTGGCAAATTTTGTCAAAGTCACATACAAAGTTATGTTCATACCGCACCTATAATTTTCTAATATGGATATTTTTGAGTTTTCCTTCATACAGTAATTTTATATCTCAAGAACTCCCATGGTATTACATGTTTCATGAAATTTAATTTCTGTCTTTCTTATATTCCATCTTATTTCTACAGTTACGTGATGCTTAAACTTCCTTTCATTATTGGATATTGATTTTCCATTAATATAAGCTATACTCTAAAAATTGCAACAGTAAAAGTAAAAGGGCAGGCCAACCTGGATTCGTAACTCAACTATGCCATTTTCTCTTTGAAATGTAGGGCTGGTTATTAATGATTTTAACTTTCAGGGATTTTTTTCTTTCTTAAAATGGTGGATAATAAATAGTATCTATATGGCAATTGCTATTAGACTGAGTTAAAATCCATAGGGAAAAAAATGAGCTGACCTTATAGAACCTACTAAACACATGCTAGCTGGTAATATAATGTATTATTATAATTTTTGTACATGAACCTGTATTTCAGATTATTTATCTAAAACACATTTCTAGAAGTAAATTTACTCATTCAAAAGTCAGTGATCCTTACTTCCAAATTGCTTTCCAAAGTAGTCGATCCAATTTATAATCTTTAAAGTTACTTTGAAATGTAAAGCTTCTTTATTAATACAAAAATAGATGATAACTCCTTCAGAGAACAGCATGGTTTCAGAGCCATTGGAATTCAGGTTGTATTTTGTTGTGAAAATGGCACACATGCATCAGAAAGCTTTATGTTTATCTGATTCTGATTTCATCTTTTTTCAAAACTTGATAGTCTGAGTTTCAGAAGGTCTGTGCAAGCATTTTATGTGTTCTATTTTCTTATGTAGAGAGAACAATAGTCCTTGTAATTCTCAGGAAGCTGTGTCTCAAAAAAGGCAAAGAGCTATGAATCTAAACATAATTCTCCTAAAATATGGGAGCTGCTAACCTGCAAGAAGAACTTCAAATATGTCTTATTTCTCTGGGCCAGATATGTTAATGAGTGTAGACATATGGTATTAACTTTTGTCCCATTCCTTTTGGTTTTTATTGCCTATAACCTTTTCTAAGACCAAAATTAAAAAGTTAAAGCATCTACTAAACAGTATGTTGTATAATAACTATTTTAGTATTTTTGAAGCTCACCTTAAATATAACTAATTGGAGGCTTTAAAATAAGTTCCACCTACCTACTTTAGCTGCAATGAATTCAATTAATAAATGTACTACAAGTGTTTCATTCACTCAGTTTGGAGACATGTTTGAATTTTTTGGGCCTTTTGACTAATCCCATCTAAATTGGAAGACATAATGAAATACAAAGAAAAACACAGTTTACATTTCTCTTTCCCTTTTGGAGGGGCTGCCTCCTACATATTTGGAAAGAGCTAATCAAGAACCAATTTCTTTTAGGTGCAAGTTCATTTACTAGCCTATTTCTTTGTACATCTGTATGTCTAGAAAGCAGAAAAAGTTGGAAGTTTAATGTATTTGGGTACTTAGAAAACTAAAAGTAAACTAGTAAATAAAAACAAATAAACCAAATGAAGTTAATCCTACCTTTGAGTTTGGGGCATGAAAAAAAAATCCTAAATAGGTGAGCTTTTGACTGACTTGCTTATTATAAAACTCTTATGAGTTCTGATTACTTTGAAGAGAAAGGTGTGGTTTCCTTAAAAGGATTTTCTTAAACCTTCACTCTCCCTGGGGTTTTCTGGATTTTATATAAGAATGTCAGCTGTGTTAATGTGAAAGTTGCTTACAAAAGGAGCAGATTAGAAGTCTGAAATACAAATAATTATTGAAAAGTAAGTTGCTGAACACTTCCTTTCTTCTCTGTTTCAACTTTGAGATAGGCACTGACATCATTGGTAAGAGAAAGTAGACTCTGATATATTCAATTTAGAGTTTGCATTGAATTTGATAACTTGTTTCCCATCTTATTTATTGATATCATGAAGATATGGTCCTAGGAAAAAGACTGTAAGTGGAAAGTAAAGCATACTAATTAGGAGTCTTATGGAAAACTAGATCACAAAACCATTCACAGGTCCCAAGTCTCCTCTTGCTATCAATTTGAGAAAAGAAAGAAAGGAAGGAACTATGGAAGGAAGGAAGGGAGAGAGAAAGAGAGAGAGAGAGAATAGAACCAAAGACATTTCCACGACATCAGCAACAAGTTGATCATTTATTCAAACTCTTCCAATAAGCCAAGAATTTAGAGCAAATACCATGACTCACCAGGCAGTGACTCAGCAGTGAATTTATGAAGAGAAATTTAATATAACTTGGAAATTAAAGAATAAAAATAAATGTTCTACACTAACTTGTCTGATAAAATATATTTAATTTAAATAAAAATGGGCCACCATATTTTTAGTAAATCACAAAGCAAGAGACTTGTCCCTGCCTCAGATCTCTTCTACCTCTTTCCATTTATAACTGAAGAAAGTGTCTTATGAAAGGTGCTCAGTAAATCAGGTTTCCTGTCCTTTTAACATCACAGCACCTCCTTGTAGATGAACCCAAGTGAAGGTGAAAGGCTTCCTCTCAGGATTTCCCTATAATTTCTCATGTTCTAAAAGTAAAGACTTTTTATTTATTTATTTTCCCTCCCCAAGAAATGTTCCTTTACTAGTGAACAGAGGTTACTAAAGGGTCTTGGAAATGAATCACCAAATGTAAGAAGTTACTTGTTCAAACTGAAGTTATTAACCTATCCCCACAGTAGCCTTATGGTAACCACCCCAGACTTGAAGCTCCTTATGCATAATTACCACAACTGTCTTGTTTATTTACTCTCAGTGCTAGGGATGTCCAAGAAATAGCTGTTAAATGAATGAATAAATGTTCACAAATATAAAATACATAGACCCTGACTAATTGAGTAACCACATTTGTTTCTTAAAGTGTTTAAAAACTGTGACTACAAGCCCTTATTAAATTATTCCTATCAAGTTTGCATGCTTCCATAGTTTCCTATCTTCATAATAGCTGTGTACATGCTTTCCCTCCCCACTTGGACCTTTAAAAAAAAAAAAAGATTTCATTTATTTATTTGAGAGAGAGGCACGCACACAAGTAAGGGGAGCAGAGGGAGAGTGCACTTCCTGCTGAGCAGGGAGCTCGTGGGTCCAACCCAGGGCCCCAAGATCATGACCAGAGCCAAAGGCAGACACTTAACGAACTGAGCCACCTAGGCACCCTGGAAAAATGCACTTTTAAAAATATTTATAAGTGCTTACTTTTTCATTGTTCTAGGTAACACTTATAGAAAATATAATTTTTTTATATAAATATAAAAGTAAAATATTAATTTTACTTTCTTTTTACTTTCTTAATTAGAACAATGCCTAAAAACTCCTCATACACAGCTCCCTCACACATATCCACACACATGTGTGCACACAATTTTAGAAGAAATATTCCCCCTCCCTCTTTTTTTAGAAATATTCCCCTTATGTGGGGAAATTTTAAGATGCAGCCTACCTTGCATTCCAGGAAACATAAACCAAAGGTTTGCACATTTACATACACATTGGCCTAAGACTTTCTAATCAAAGTGAACTCCCTCAGGATACCTCCAGACATCCAAAGAGGGTTGAGAAGATCTAATACTGGCTAAAGGGAAAAACAGTGATGAGAAGAGCAGAAACTGTTTTCTGAGGAGGAAATGAAAAGGATTGTAAATCCCACATTGATGGTGTCTGGGAAAGGGCCAACATTCATATACAGACAATTCCTACCTTTGGGGTTTTATGGGATGGTAAAACACAGCTAAATGGGATTAGGGCATATCATAGCATCTAGCAAAACTCACGGTTACAAGGATGGAATTGGGTAAGCTTGGAACATAAATACTAAGCCACATTTACTTACTATCAAAGAAAGTAGACTATCATATGGGCACCCATAACACTAATTATAATTTAAATAATTTTCAGTCTTTCATTTTTATAGTGGAGAAAAACTGAATATTAAATAGAAAGTTTTCAATTGCCAAGAGAATTCTAAGTCCCTTCAGAATGATTACTCAGGATTAGAATTATAGCAGAGTTTAAGCATGTGATATTAAAAAATTATATTAAAGTCATTTTAATTCAACTTGTAAACAAATAAATGTGAGACATTCAAATTCAGTTATGAATTTCAGGGATGCAAAAATATTTTCCCTATCTGCAGAATACCAGTGTCTACTGTTCATCTTATTGGTCATGGTTGTACATCTCTTAAATTCTACATTAAAAAAGAGAGAGAGAGAGAGAGAGAGAGAGAGAGCTTTCTAGTTGTTGATGTCAGAGGAATTTATTTTCAGTACAGAAGCCACATCAACATTTTTTTTTTTTATTATTGGAACAATCTTGAGTTTCATTTAATTACCCCATCATTATTGTCACAAAATCACCATGAAGCCCTCCTAATGTACTTTTACACATTCCAAGAAGAATTAGCCCCAGTAAAGTGGTGTCTTTTATTTAGGGATTTAATTGTATAGTGAAGAAAAATGCAAGTACTTTAAGATGTCATTCTAAGAAACTTTAAGTTATGATTTTTCCCCCATGTTAAATTGCTTTTTTTGTCTTTAAATTAACATCTTAAAATATTATTTTACACTCATAGATTATTTTTAAATATATCACATTTATCTTCTTTTACAGCTGTTTTTCTTTGTTTCCTTTTAAAGACTATTTTTAAGAGCAGTCTTAGGTTCACAGCAAAATTAAGAGGGAATTATAGATATTTTCCGTATACCTCCTGCCCCAGTACATGCATCATCTCCCCACTGTCAACATCCCCACCAGAAGGATACATTTATTACAACTTAAGAATCTACATGAACACTTCGCAGTTGCCCCAAATCCATAGTTTACCTTAGGGTTCACTCTTGCTGTTGGTATATTCTATGAATTTGAACAAATGTATAACAACAGCAATATACCATTACAGCATCATCCGAAATAGTTTTACTGACCGAAAAAATCTTCTAGATTCTTCCTATACTCATCCTTTCCCCCACCCAATCTCAACCCCTGGCAACTACTCATTAAATGTCTCCATTGTTTTGCCTTTTCTAGAATGTCATGTATCTGGAATCATACAGTAGGTAGCCTTTCCAGATTGGCTTATTTCACTTAGTAATATTTCATTTAGTATTATTAAATTTCTTCCATGTCTTTCCATGGCTTAATAGTGTATTTATCTGTAACACTGAATAATGTTCCATTGTCTGGATGTATCACAGTTTATCCATTCCTCTGCTTCCTCTGCTTTAGGATATCTTGGTTGTTCCTGAGTTTTGGCAATTAACAAACAAGGCTACTATAATCTGTGTGTGGATTCTGTTTTGTTTTTTTTTTTTTATAGCAAGGTTTGTACTTGTCCTTAAGAAGAAAACAAATCAGGTGCCTGGGTGGCTCAGCAGTTGAGCGCCTGCTTTGGCTCAGGGTGTGACCCCGGGATTCTGGGATCGAGTCCCGCATTGAACTCCTCCCAGGGAGCCTGCTTCTCCCTCTGCCTGTGTCTCTACCCCTCTCTGTGTCTCTCATGAATAAATAAATACAATCTTAAAAAAATAAAAATAAAAAGATAACAAATCAGTGCATATTAAGAATAAATTCAATCAGTCCTAAGTATAACAGGTAAAATATGAGTTCTTCTACCCTCCAACTCTAGTTCATCCTTAGTTTTGCAGCATTAAAGTTGCTCAATATTTGCATTATATGCAGGCCAAACATTATATGGCAGGGCAATTCAAGAACAAATGAGAGAAAGATAATAAGATCTTAAGAACTTCTCTCAGTGTGGAAAAGAAATGCATTTAAACTGAAGTAAAGATTAATAAATAAGGTGCCCAGGTATATTATATAGATATATCTAGTTTGCCTAGCTGTATTCTAGTTTATAGTTATATCTTGGACAAATGTGTGACTTGTCAAGATATATTGTCTGGACATATCTAGTTAGTCTAGTCTAGCTTTTCTAGATATGTTCTAGAAAAGAGTAAGTGAGCAAAAACTAGGAATCTTTCCTAAATAGATTTTTCTTAACAAAAAAAAGTGTCAACTTTATTTGTTCAAAGAACTAAACTACAAATTTAAAATAGCAAAACACTAAAATATTATTTTTTTGAAACAGTGTCATTCCTCCTATCCTTTTCAATAAGAAGTATTTCATAACCCACAATAACATTTCTAGGAAACAAGGGGTCATCGACAAAATATTTCTTATAATGTTGAGGGCTTAACACTCACTTTCATTGTTTATTTATTTATTCATTAAGATTTTATGTATTGGTTGATGAGAGACACAGAGAGAGAGAGAGTCAGAGACACAGGCAGAGGGATAAGCAGGCTCCCTGTGGGGAGCCCAATTCAGGACTCTATCCCAGGACCTCTGGGACCAAGACCTGAGACAAAGGCAACCACTGAGCCACTGAGGCATCCCTTAATTCTTATTTTTAAAGTTAGGTTTTAAAACACTTAATTTTGAATTATATTTTAAAATAACAAGAGGCAGAGTCCTATAAGTTTTTGATATTCAATAATTTAATAGACTCATGATTTTCTTTTCTCTTGGAATCTTATTTATTTTACTTTAACTGCAACATTCCCTCCCTGACTTATCAGTTCATGGGTTCTTAACTTTAACAACTTTCCAGGCCTAAAGAGAATTCATAGTTCTTTTTCTACAGTTCACCTCATCATTTGCTAACCATATTTCAACAAGCTACTGTGTTTACTTTTCATCTCCTGCTTCAGAATTTTCTGTGGTTTCCCTTCTTTCCTTGTAGAAGTTTTACAAATAAATCTTCAGGGTATTAGAGCATAATGTCTTCTTTTGAAACCTCAGAAAAATAGTTATATACAGTAAAGGACTGGATTTCTTATTACGTTTGGGTAGAAAATATCAAATAAAGACCATTTCAGCCACAGGAATATAAATTTAGCTTAAGAAAAAAATAGAGTGGTAAGAGTCTACCTAATTTCAGAAGTTAAGAAAAACATCTCAAAAATAAAAGTCTAACAAGAAAACATTAATTATACCTGTTTCATAATGACTGAAAGTGTGTTATTAAACACATATAGTTGCCCAAATATTTTGAACTGTTTTTTCATAAATGCAAAAAAAAAAAAGATCCTCCAAAAGTAGTAAGATATGAAGTGATCTCCACAATCCAGCCATGCCTACCCTTTGACCCCACACCATACTCCTCACTCTCACCCACAGGCGTTCTCTTTGTACCTCATATAGGCCAGCAACTGTCAGCATCTTTGTGCATTGCTGTCCATTTCTCCTGTGGTGCACTGCTGTCTGGTTCTTCTGTGACTTCCTTTCCCCAGGTATTTGCACTGGTAACATCTTCTCATCATGCAGGATGTAGCTGAAATTTCATTTCCTGACCATATTCTCTAAATAACTTCATTGGTAGTGGTTTGCTTTCCTTCCTTTTACTGTTTTACTGCTTCAATAACAATTATATCTCCCTGAAATTGCAGTGCTCATTTAATTGTCTGTTGCCTGTCTTCTCCCAAGGTTTAATCTTTATTGTGAGTGTAATCTTTTTGTCTTATTCCCTTTGTATAGTCCACTTCTAGAAAATGGAAGGCCACATAATACTTATTAAATACACATTTTTATAATCATTTCATTCTGTTAATGCTTTTAGCTGTTTAACAGCACTAACACTCCCTGATTGAGCATTGGGGATCGTAGCATTTTACAAAGGAAAATACTGTGCATTCATAGAAACCAGTTATCTTTTCAACATTAGTGTCTAGTATGAATAACCTTCCCAGGTTGAATTTCCTATAGTGGGAATCCAATACCTTCTAACAAATGTCTTTTCAATATTATTAGAAAGTTATTTCATAGACTAAAACTAATTTATTAATTCAAAAAATATTTATTTATCTAAGACCCATCATATGCCAGGGGAATGTTCTAGAGGTTGGGATATATGCATATATTTTTAAGTACTCCCCATACCCAATGTGGGGCTCAAACTTAACAATCCCAGGATCAAGTTGCATGCTCTTAAAAAAAAAAAAAAAAAAAAGGTACATGCTCTACTGAATGAGCCAGCCAGGTGTCCTGGGATATATTATTGAACAGAAAAACATTAACAATAAAAAAAATTGTTATTCTCATGGATCTTATATTATAGAGAGGAGAGGTAAACAGTTAAATTAAATATAGAACATGTATAAGTGTAAGAGTATATGAAAAGGTGACATAAACAACAGGATGAGTGTGGTCATTGTACCTTAGGGTCAGGGAGAGTTGAAATTTTAAAGAACATGTTCAAAGCAGATCTTATATAAAGATGAGGGAATTGTGTATAAAAACATGGTGGTTATTCCAGGCACGGGAAATTGTCAGAATAAAGAACTTAAAGTGAGGAGAAAGCCTGGAGCCTGAGTCTGTGGAGAAACAGCAAGGAGGCCATTAAGACTAGGGTTACATCAGTACATCAGTGAAGTGGAGAAAAGAGAAGGAGGCAAAGGGTGTGTGCGTGTGCACACACACGAGGTTAAGATGACATAAGATGTTGTTGGATATCATAAGAACTTTAGCTTTTACTGTGGGTGAGATGGGAAAACTTTGCACAGTGCAAAGTGATGATGTTATCTGTTTTATGATTTAAAAAGAATACTCTGGCTTTTGTGTTGAGAATATACTGTGGTGATAAAGAGCTGGAGTAGTGAGGCCAATTAGGAGTATATTATACCAATCTTCAAAGAAGATGATTGTGACTCAAATCACAGTGCCTGTGGTTCAGTTGGTGAGAAATAGCCTAGTTCCAGATATGTTTTGGAGAAAGAATCAGAAAAGCTTTTTGTCATATAGAATGTGAAGTCAGGGCAACAAAAGACAGAGAGAGAGAGAGAGAAGTCAAAACTTGTATTAAGTTCTTGACCTTGAACTCTGGTGTGAAAGATAGACTGAAAGGTCAAGATTAGACTCAAGGAAATTACTAGGGAGGTTAGTGCTCCCGTCTAAAAGGTAATGAGAAATCTAAACTAAGGTCATGATAGTAGAGAGAAGAGGGTAGATGCAAGCTTTATTTTTGGGGTAGAACAAAAAGAAAAACATTAACTATGTTAACAATAATGACAAGCATTTACTGAGCAATTACTATGTGCCAGGCTTTGTTGAAGACAGTTAAATATTAATATATTTAAACCTAACATAATTAATAAAACCTATGTACCCCTAAGGCAGTTTGCTTATAAGAAGAGATGCCAATAATTGGTAACTAATTTGGTTTGTGTTTGTGTGTGTGTGTGTGTGTGTGTGTGTATAGAAGGAGATTGAAGTAGTGATACTGACTGATTCACAGAATCCTCATGAAGAAAATTTTGAGAAATATTCTTTTTGGGGGGCAATTCCTTTCATCTTACCCATCACTACCAGATGAATTTCCCTCAGGTACAACTCTGGTTATGTCTGCCTTCTCCTCAAGAACCATATAAGGCCCCTTATCACCCATAGGATGGAGGTCACCCTTGTTATACTAGAACCTCTAGCTCTGGAATAAACAAACCTTCTAAATTCATTTCCTCTATAATTTTCCTCATATCTTGTGATTCAATGAAGAGCAATAATATCTTTCCATTTACAAGCCCTAGAGTTTCCTATTTCAATATATTTCTATCAAACTAGGAAGCACTTTCCTTGTGACTTTTTTCCTCAGTGTTTGCCCTCCTTCCAGGCCCAATCTAATTGACAGCTCCTTCTTGAAGTCCTCTCTGATCATGCTCATGCCTTTGACTTACTATGTATTTTAGGTGAAATGGTTTGATGGCTCTTTATTATTTTCTCATATTGAATTAGCAGTATTCTTTCAGTACACATCCTTTTTAAGTGTACACGAATGGATAGAGAAGCTGTGGTCTATGTATACAATGGGATATTCCTCAGCCATCAGAAACGATGAATACCCACCATTTGCTCCAGCGTGGATGGAACTGGAGGGTATTATGCTGAGTGAAATAAGTCAATCAAAGAAGGACAAACATTATGATCTCATTCATTCTGGGAATATAAGAAATAGTGAAAGGGAAAAAAGGGGAAAGGAGAGGAAAATGAGTGGGAAATATCAGAGAGGGAGACGGAACATGAGAGACTCCTAACTCTGGGAAACGAGCTAGGGGTGGTGGAAGGGGAGGTGGGCGGGGGGTGAGGGTGACTGGGTGATGGGCACTGAGGGGGGCACTTGGCAGGATGAGCACTGGGTGTTATACCATATTTGGGAAATTGAACTCCAATAAAAAATATACAAAAAAAAAAAACCCACAAAGCAACAAAGAATTCCACTTCAAAAAAAAAAAAAAAAGAAAGAAAGAAATTTCAACAAGCCAAAAGGGAGGCAATGTGTATTCTAAGAAGAAATGTGATAAACAAAGTAATAATGAAATTCCATGAAATTTAACTAAAATGAAACTTAAGTTACATGTTTAAGGTCACATAGCTAGTATGTGATGGAGCTGGGACCTATGGTTATGTTACCATCTCACTAAATGATATTGTAACATTCCTTGTAATCTGAAAACAGCGTTCCTGGTGGCTGAAACTTTCTTTGTATGCAGGAGTGATGAGAGGACGAGGCTGTGGATATAGGCAGGGACTAAACCATCAGGTAACTTAAATGCCATAAATTCTTTGGAATTTATGCTGATAATAGATGAGAGAAATGGAAGAGTAGCATAAAAGCCCTTTCTGTGTGTGTCTGGATTGTGCCCTGCACAAGGGCATCGCAATATCATGGATGTCAGCTTACCACGTACATTCACACCTTCAATATGCATTACCTGTGTGAGAGCTTAGAGTAGGTGTGGATAGTCCTCTCCCTCATGACTGAGTTGTTGAGGGAGAACTTTACACCATATAATCCTATGCTCTATACATGGCCATGCACATGCTCAGGAGAACATGTACACACAGATTCATTGGCAAAATCAATTGAGCTCAGCTGTTGCCTGTCTGGACCATACTTAAACATCCCAAGGTCACTTTTATTTCCTACCTGCTGTAAACATGATGCTACATGGGGTGGAGTAGGATGCAAAGTGTGCTTGCTGCTGACAATATGTGTGCCCCTACGAGAGAGAGCCATTGTGAATGGGCAAGTCAGGGCACATGTGGACCTATGCACTCTGAAAATATCTCCTGCATCAAGACATTGTGTTTCACAATAATATTCTAAATCTACTTCTGAAAAAAAAAAAACACCAATATATATGTTTACATCTATTTATCTATACTTGAGGAAGAAAAGCTTTTTCTAATTTTCACAAAGGTACCAAATGGACTAGAGGATTTCCAGTAATGAAATCAAACATGAACTTTATTAAGTCTTTCATTCCTTCTACAGATAAGTATTAGGTACCTGCTCTGAGTCCATACAATACATCTGGAGATGATGTAAAATATGAAGTAGGTGGAGTTTACAACCTACAGACAGAGAAGTTAAAAGGATATTGCAGAGTCTAGGTGGACAAGAGAGAAACAATAGAAATAAAGAAGAGGATCAGATTTCCCAGATACCTCAGCTAAATTTGATGGGCTCTGATAGTTATATGAATGAATATGATGTTGAAAAGGGGCACAGGAAAGGCAAGGGATGAAAAATAAGAAGATTACTAAAATTCCAATTTCCTGTTTGCAGTCACTGGGGGATATAAGGGCAAAATCAAGTCATAGCAGGTTTGGTGGGCCAAGGGATAACATAAATGTCACTTTTAGACACACTGTGCTCATATCGATGGATTATGTATGCACAGGGACATATTTCTGTTTGTGTGTATAATTAATGCATGAGCTTTCTCTGCATTAAACAGTCAAGACACTAGGTAAGCACTTATGTAAATGTTCTCCATTGATCTTCACAAGAAGTCATTTTACAATGAAAGCACTAAAGGCAGCAACTTGAAACAGGATTGAGTCAAATTTTAAATTCAGAAAATTGGTTTCTAATCCAACCTCAAGCTTTAATATAGAATATTAAACATATAATAAAAAAGAAGAGTTGTTATATTTGCCAAATCAATGGCAAATAACATAAATGCTATTTAAGTTAGAGGAAAGAGATGGACAGCAGACAATCAAGGTAGACTTCCCAGAACACAAGGGAAGTCAGCTTGAAAAGTTGACTTTGAAAAGTCAGCTTTTTATACAACTGGTCACACTGACACTCATTCCCAATTGAGGAAAAGCATGAGGAAACCAGTAGGACAAATACTCAAGTGAGACATGAATAAAAAGAATGGTTTTGTTGTTGTTGAAGTTGCCAATCTGGTTGGCATTAGTTGATCATAAAGTGTTACAAGTAGTTTGAGGCCAACGATAAAGAACTTTGTATTTCATGTTAAGAGATTGGATTTTATCCTGTCAGCAGGGAAACAATGAAAGTTTTAGCAAGGGAATGACAAGATGATGCAGTGTTTTAGTAATCTGCCTACAATGCAGGGAGTGATGAGGAAAGAAGGGAGCTGTAAGGCCAGGTAGAAAGCTATTCCAACGACGCAGAGATTTCATGGGTTATAGTCATGACACCAATATGATACAAGAGAAAACAATGACATACAAGACATTAGGGAGCAAGAACCAATGAGACTGCTGACTTTCCGGGTGGAGTTGAAGTATGGAAGGAATACACTGAAAGTGAGAGAAAAAGCTCCCAAAAGCTGGGAAAACAGAAGAATTAACATTCACAGAAATAATAAAGAAAGAGGGAAAGAGAGAAAGAAACTATCTAACGAACAGTTTTGAAAAACGGAATCTGTGGTAATGGAAAGCCAGAGGAGGAGACACAGCCCGCTCAGACCTCTCATCTCAGCAGTGCCTCAGCAAACAGCCGTACCTCTTTATTCACAGAGTTTAAAAACCATCAGAAGGAAGCCTCTTAACATCTTGGCACTGATTTTGCAAACTGATGTGCACGTGTACTCCTCCTTTCCTCCCTGTCTAAAGCCCATGTCCTGGATTCTGTTTCCCAGAGACTTTACTCCACAGATTTTCTTTTCTTTCTAGGATTTTCCATCTCTCCCTACCCTCTGGTTATTTTTCATTGGTATTTCAAAGGCACGGATGGGGCTTCTTCCATTTTAGGTTGAAAAACCTAAAACAAATCAAAACAGCTAACCCTTACTAACCTTTCCCACCGAAACCCCTCCCCTTCCAGCCCAGTCTCTCAGATTCTTTTATTAAAAGTCTAAATAATTCCTGTCTGATGTGGACACATCTCACTCACGCTCCCCTCACTGAGACCTATATTGCCTTCCTACAACTCCACTAAAACTGTTCCCATGATTGCCTTTCTTCCAAATTCTAGGAAAACTTCCAGACCAGATGTTATTTGATAGTTTAGCAAGATTTGATTCTCGTTTGTGAAGGGCTTTCTTTCGATCTTGGGAAATCACAGTTGCCTGCATCCCATCCTATCTGGTTGGCCCCTTCAGTCTCTGTATTTGTACCTTAAAGGTTTGATGTTTGGGGCACAGTCCTTTGCACCCTTCTCTTCTAACTCTGTCTTCTGTCCCGTCATTGTCTTGTCCACTTCTTTGGCTTCGGATGTCTCTGTGTTGATGAGCCCATTGTTGTTTTCTCAACCCCATTCCCCTCATCTATGCTCCAGAGTTATATATACCCAGTGACTTCATGGAAATAAGTTTTAAATTTTTCTATCAGGCTCAGCCAAAATGGCTAACCCCCCACCACACTATACCAATTAACCATTTAAAACAAAACAAAACAAAACAAAAAACACTACATGCCTAGGTAACTTGGAATCTACATAAAATTTTTTGAAGCTTTGAAGTGCATTTTAAGATTTGCTAACAATTTTTGTCTCTATAGATATAGCAATTAAACTTTGGGAAAAATCTACTTGTTTGGGCAAAATTCCTAGTATTACTTTTCCCCTCTAGAATCATGCTGTATGTTACATAAATGAAAGTAATTTCTCATCCACTGTTGTGGGAAAAATGAATTTCTATTTACCTCATACTTAAATAGTACAACATAAAATTTATTGAAATATTGACTATTTTCAAACATTGGGTTCTTATTTAGCAAAATTGCTTCCTTTCAGAGTCAGGGAAATATTTATCGTTTTGTTTTTAAGATTTTATTTATTTCAGAGAGAAAGAGAGCGCAAGCATGAGCCGGGGGAGGAGGAGACGGGGAAGCAGAGTCCCTGCGGAGCAGAGAGCCTGATACATGGCTTGATCCCAAGACCCTGAGATCATGACCTGAGCTGAGGGCAGACATCAGCCAAGTGAGCCACCCAGGTACCCTTATTGTTTTTGCTTTATAGGGATATTTTCCCCTTAATTTTAAATATATATTTTGATGTTACCGTCTCTAAAAGTATTTTTCTTGGAAGAAATGAGGGGCGTGTCGGTATGTATATGTGTTTGTCTGCATGCATGGCTGTGGGTACACGTGCACATGCATGTATATGGGTATGTGTGTCATAGTTACAAGTTACCTAGAGGAGACGGGAACCAGACAGGAAGGAGGTGGAAAAATATCCTTATCCCATACAGATGGTGTAATCTTGAATGAAAGAACCATATCTATACTCTTCAATACCAAAGCTCCTCATGTCTCTTTATTCCATGTGGAGTAGAGCTAACAGATCCCACACCTTTATAGTTTTGTCTGTACCTATTTTCCCCACTGCCTTGGTCAGTTCAGACCGCTATAACAGATGTTACAGACTGATGGCTTAAACAACACTTATTTCTCCCAGTTTTGAAAGCTGAAAGTCCAAGGTGCTGGTGTGTTTGGGTTCTTGCTGAGGGCCCTCCTGTTTCACAGACAACTACCATCTCCCTGAATCCTCACATGGTAGAAAGAAAAAACTCTGGTCCCCGCATCTCCTTGTAAAGGCAGTAATCCCATCGCGGGAGCTCTACCCCTGACATAACCTAACCCTAATAACCTCCCAAAGATCCTGCCTCTAAATACTGTCATGTTGAAGATTAAAAGTTTTAAACAGACAAATTTTAGAGAGAGATAAATATTCAGTTTATAGCACCGACTGTTTTTAATGTCTAAACTCTAGGCGAGGGAAAAAATAGGAAAGGAAACTTTTGTTAATGAGAACATCCTTTTCTTAAGTTTTTTTTTTGTTTTGTTTTGTTTTGTTTTGTTTTTGTTTTGTTTTGTTTTTATCTTTTCTGAAGTTATGTTGAAATTTCGATTCAACTGTCCAGGAAATTCGATCAATGCAGTTATAGAGAGGAGACAGCATCCCAATGCGGGTTCTGTCCCTAAGCAGGTACGAGCAACTGACAAAGTCATTCATAGCTTTTTTTGACACTTCAAGTTTGCTTTTTTGCAAAATGACACTGTTTATCCGGGGGTGTTTTCTAAGAAATCCTTTATTTATAAAGTTTTGCTTATATGATTAAAAAATGTAGCATACACCATTCAATTCTCAATAAAATATATTGTCAATAAAATATGTTTTCAGTGCAGTTACTTTACTTTATTATTATTTTTTAGTTACTTTACTTTAAACCTCCACAAAAATAGACAATTTTACTAATAACTATTTAAAGACAGTATTTATGGTATAACATTTTTAGGAGGGTTTTCTTTTTTTTCTTAAGGTCTTAAAGAGTAGAAGTGAAATTAAGATTTTTCACTTGTGCTGATTTCACTTCAAAATAGTGCAAACTCTCTTGCCAATGAGCCAGGAGTCCTGCAGGCTATAATATTAGTCCAATCTGTATGGTGAAATAATCTCATAAGCACAGTGTGGGTAGGGGGGTTTTATGCCTCTTTGTGATGTGGCTCTGGAAATCTTATAGGATTCTAAGACTGAGAAATAATTGCCTTTCAATGCCAGTGCAGTTTTTGGCAGGAATGCCAAGCAGAGAAAACAGCACATGGCAATTTGATAAGAATGAATACCCTCTCAGACAGGGACATATGATCACTTGAGCTTTCCTCCTCCCACAAATGACTTCCAGCCAAAGCATAAAAACTCCTTAAAATATTACCGAATGCTGGTAAGTCAACAATTCACTCTTACCAGAAATATATGAAAACTAAACTAATAAAATATTTTTCTACTGTATGAATTCTCAAATTGTACATCAAAGGGAAAAAATAGTCTCCTAATTGAAAGGCTATGTGTCTATAAATTTACCAACAAGCAAATCCAAATACTTTCTGCTTCTGTGCCACCTATCCCACCCCCCTTAGATACCACAGTCATGCTTCCCAAATCACACTTTATAAACATTTCACAATCAGAACTGACAAAGATACCAAGAGGCCGTTGTGGCTTTGCTAAAGGCTTTCACATCAATAAATACACTATACAAAAATCAAGTGAAAGCTGAAATGTTTGCATTCATCTAAACTGCCACTTTGTCAGTAATGTCGAATTTGCTCTGTGTTGGGGTAGTGTATAGCAATCCATAAAAGACAAGGAATATTTTTTAAAAAATAAAAACTCTATGTTTATATATGCACAATGTAAACATAAACACTGTTTAAAAAAAAACAATTGGGAAATCCTTGATGATATGCCAAGTATTCAAGGGAAAAGGACAATATAAATTGGCAAGGCTGGGACTAGGGTGAGCATAGTGAGATATTAACATTGGGAGCCAAATTTAAGAGGATGTAAAAGAAGATCTCAATAATCAATATAAGTAATCTTTTTAAAATAAAAATTAATGTCAAAATTCCATGTTAAAATCTAAAAGCTTAAATAAAAACAGAATCAGTACTTCTGATTTTTCCTTTTTCTAGTATGGTTTGGTGTGGAAACACTAAGCACTTTTTTTTTTTAAAGATTTCACTTATTTATTTGAGAGAGAGAATGAGTGGGAGGAGGGGTAGAGAGAGAGGGAGATGCAGACTCCCCACTGAGCAGGGAGCCTGACAAAGGGCTCCATCCCAGAACCCTGGGATCATGACCTGAGCCACCTAGGTGTTCTAAGTATTTTTTAATCATATATTTCAGAGCTTAGAAAAAGTGCAGAACTTAAGATAAAAGAGTCTAGCTTCACTGTAGCTTTCTAATATTGTCCTTTTCCGGCACTAAACAAATCTTGCAAATATAGATTATAGCCTAAAACATTTATATTCTCAATATATTAGTCGACTCTCTGCAAGTGTATGCTAATATCTCTAAGGCAGAGGTCATGTCTTATACTTTTCTTATTTCACATGTTGTCTCGTAGTGTTATACCTATAATGGTTGCTTAATTAATCTTTATTAATAAGCTAGTTGGATTAAATAAATAAATGATTTACATGGCTTTCCCCATTAATCCCCAAGCTCTCTTTTATAATCTAGTGACATACCAAAAGAAATACGGCACAAAAGAGGCTTGTACATTGACAGACAAGATTTTTGTTAAAAAATATGTTTTAAATGTATTGAAATGTATATCTTTCTTTTTTTTTTTTCCCAAAAGAATTTGAGTTGTCTGTCAAATGATATGGAAGTAGTATATTTCTCCAGAAACAACAAGGAAAACAATTCTATATTTTCAATTTATCAATGTAACCAAGGTATATTATTTTTGGAAAAAAAGCAGCTTAATGTGAAATATACAATAAGGAGAATAGAGGTGAGAGAAAAATAAAATCATGGAGTGTTGCACTTAAACACTTCAGATAGTAATTCCCTTTTAATAGAAAATAGCAATATGGTTGGCATAAAAATATAGGTGAAACTATATTTTTTATCAACTGCAAGTCAAAACCTCTAAAAATTATATACATGAACCAGTTTATTTAGCTATCAATTTTTTGTTTTCTTTTGCCCATAAATTTTCCTTATATTTTGTTTATATGTAGCTGTAATTATTACTCAATCAGTAAGACTTTATCTAATTAGTCTACAAAAAAATCTAATGTTTTCGCAGCATACAGGAGGAAATTAATACTTATAATTTTGTACCATTTGGGTACATTGTACTCAGTTGTCTATAGTATATGTACCTGGCCTTTGTCAAATAGGTATTCTATTTCTCTAACAATCGTAAATTGCCTTCTCGAGCTCAAAATTTTTGCGATACAGTCATCTATCTTACATATTCCAGTTTCACTATATGGTGACTATTATGTGTTGAATTTCCTCACTCCAAAATTCATAGGTTGAAAGTCCTTCCTAAACCCCGATATTTCACAATGTGACCTTATTTGGGAGATAGGGTCTTTACAAAGGGGATTTGGCTACAATGAGTTCATGGAGGTGGGCTAAATATAACATGTCTTTATATAAAGGGGAAATTTGGCCACAAACAAGGAGAACGTCATATGAAGAAGAAGGCAAAGATCGGGTGTTGTTTCTGAAGCTACAGAAGGCCAAACATGGCCAGCAAACCACCGGAAGCTAAAGAAAGGCACAGGACAGATTGTCTCCCATAGCCCTAACAAGGAATCAAGGCAGCTGATAACTTGATGCTGGACTTCTAGCTTCCAGAACTATGAGACAATAAATATCTGTTGTTTAAGCCACTCAGTATATGGTACTTTGCTATAGCAGCATAGCAAATTAATAAAAGGATCAAATCAACTTTCAAGTTAGATTCAAAACAATTTTTTTTATTTTAAAATATTTTAAGAATTGCTTCATCAATTGGCTTGGTGAAATTCATAGCTTTTAAAAGCAATGATTTTGTATGTTGGCTTTATCTCTTATCTTTCACACAGAGACACATTTATATGCCATTGATTTAACAGGCAGGTGGGGGAATGATTTCAGAAGCAATATAGGAACTGTTATGTTATGATATGCAACAGGTTCATTCGGATTCAAATAAATTTCCCTTAATATTGAAACAGATATTATGAGGAAACAAAATTCATCAGTGTAGCTTTACAATGAAACTCTCTCCCAAAGAAATATTCTGTATTAAGATTTTATTATGTGTATGATTTATTTCAATAAAAATTGGTATGTTCTGTAGGTGAGTTATTATAATGGAGAATTCATCTCAAGATGGAATGTATTTACTCTGTCTTTAAGAAATTCACCCTCTAGTAAGCTTAAAATGATTTCAATGCAGTATAGCGGGGCTATTAGGAAAACTATGTTCAAGCAGCAGAACTGAGCATAGAAAAAAAAGTGATTGATTGTATCTAGTGTGGGATCAGGAAAGTAAAGGCTAAGGAAGATAGAAACTAAGTAAAGTTTTAAAGGATGAGTTATATTCTCTGAGTGGACAAAAGTGAAATTGGCATTTTAGACGAGGTAACATGGACTATAGAGGCAAGAAACATGTTTGGAGGACTCAAAATAGTTTGGTAAGGCCACAGCACAAAATGCGCTCAGTGAAAGAGATTGGCAAATCAATAGATGGTGAAGAGAATTATAGAAAAAGTCATGAGAGATATACACTGGGGATGCCATAAATCAATTTTCACATAAAAAATAAATTCTAATGGAGGATTAGAAGATACTTGTGGAATGAGTAAGAGCAGAGTACAGGCACCAGCAATTATTGTTGGAATTATGATCATTGCATGTCCACGGGGGGGCACCATTCTCAAAGTCTGCAATGTGCCCTGCAGCAGTCCTGCAGGCAATTTGTATGGGGAACGAGATTGAGGTCCTGAATGATGGTGAAGATGCACTAAGAAATGTTAGGAAATAAAATAAAAATAAAAAGGAGAACTATTTGACATTGGGGGTAAGGTAGGAGGAGCAGTCTAAATGATTTTGGGTATTTTGCTTCTAATTGCTAAAATTATTCTGGATAAGACCAACACAGGTTTGGTCGAAGTCTGAGGAAGACAAATATATTCCATTAGTTTCTTTTTCCCCCAATATTCACAAGTTAATATTTAAATGGGTATGTTAAAAATAACAGCATTGTGTTCAAACTGATTTTGAATTTAAATACCGTTCCATTTGTGAAAGAATCCGGGCATATGGCACACAACTGTCAGCTCTAAAATGTTTTCACCATTGGCCCTCATCTCCTCCCAAAATGTTGAACTGTTTAACTGTTTAGAACAAAGGAAAACGGAATTCAGTAGTCCAGTCAACAAATTTATGGTTTTAAATATTGCTTAAATCAAAGTTAATACATTTCATTATAAAGATCCATTCTGTACCTAATCAGTTGTCTACAATTGGTGACACTTTAGTTGCTAGACATGTTTTTTGCTTTAACATTTTATTCAATTAATCTATTCTAAGTGTTTTTATTAAGCAAATAAAAGGAATAGTTGAATATATGGCAACCTAGTTATAAATAAATGCCAGTGCAAAGGCCAAGAAGCTTAAAAAGTTTATATACTCTAAACCAGTGAAAATGGACTGTCCCGTGACATTTTTGCAAAGACATTGATAATAAGTATTCAGATTAAAACTTAACCTCCTGTGTATGGAGTATTTAAACAATTTTACAGATGGGATAAAAAAGGGAGAGAAACATGCAGGTAGAACTAAGTTTTAGACAAAACTGAAGATGGTAAATAGATAAAAATAAAAACATGAAGTTGTCCTGATGGCAAATGCATTGACGAAATGTCTGGTTCTTTTCTCATTCATGAGAAGCAATTTAGAAAGTGTGGTTTTTGAAAAGTTGGTGGGCTGGTGGGATTGAGTGCTACACTTGGAACAGTTTCTGACCACAGTGCCAGATGAGAAAATGGGCGGGGGTTTCAGGAACCTATCCAGTTTGGTGGTAATATTTTCCAAACTTAACATGAAATACTTTACTCAGTCTTGTTTTTACTGGATCAGATCTGAATGAGTTGACTTTGTTGTATCATTCAGTTGGTTTGAGTCTTGTTGGTATGGCACATAAACAAAATATTTCTCTTCCTTGTATAGGAAAAGAGATTAAAAGCATAGAACTTTAATTTGAAAAACAGCCCCACTGCTGTTACTCTTTTTCCCTTCCTTGTTAGGTTCCATTGTAAAAGTCCACATACTTTTCCAGCTTGGAATTTAGCCCAAGATTATCATTATTTACATGGAAATAACAACCATAAATGTCACCTGGACTCTTTTATGAGAATATATTTTTAGTTAACAGTGTCAAAGAAAACATTTAGATATCTGTTAAGTTTCTGCATTTAAATTGCAATTGATACTAAACAATAGAAACATCAAATACTAAGTTCTTTACTAGAGATTTACTTTAAATATAATTCATGCCTTTGTCTTTCTAAATCTCTTTAAAGTTTATCTCCTTTGATAATGTTACATGGGATATTGTTATATGGGATATTTTCATAGCTGCTTGACCCGAGACAGAATGGAAAACTTAAAATACTGACAAAGGCTTTTTTTCATGGCCCAGATTCATGAAAAGCAATATTTCACATATCTGGTGCTTAATGCCTTTAGATTTGCTTTTCCTTAACAGCTCTGTTTTTTTGTTTTAAGTTTGTATGAGGTTGAACCAGTCAAATTTTCTGAGCACTATCTGTATTGCCCTCCTTGCTACTAAGTGGGGACTGACTCCACATTTTTTTCACAGGTGTAACAACTCATGACAGAGCAAATAAAAGAAGACTCAACACATGCCTCCATTTAATGTTTTACCACACTTTGGTAATGCCAATAAGATATTTCAATAATTTAAAGCTCTTTATGTAATAAAAATATTTGATCAGTAATTTTGTCTTTTTAATGAATTTGAAGTTCTGCAGGCCAAGAAACCACTAAATTTTTAATTTTACAGATATCAGTTCTACTACTGTGCACCCTACAGACATATTGCGGCTCCAAGAGCATGTGGTTTACAATGTTGTACAGCAGCTGGTACAGAAGAAAGCTGGCAGGACACATCTCAGAGAATGAAACAAGACTTCACTAGTTGCCATTGTAAGCTTTCCTGTCTTGAATATAAGTTGTCACTAGAGCTGTATTGTTAGCAACTGTCTCTATTATAATATTATGAATGTCTGTATTTTTAAAATAATAAAAGCAAAGTTTCCACAAATATTTGCATATCCTCATTATATTTGAATAAATGATCCTTCCATTTGGCATAGTCTCCCATCTAACTATATACATTATAAGAAGTACTATAAAACCATTTTAGTCATTGTATTGAAAGTTCCGGAGGAAAAAAATCAAATTACAGAATTTATTTAATATCAACACTCAATGTCTGCCTTAATGCTGATGGATTTTAAACTTCAAATAAATTCATATTTAAACTGACATAATTTTAGTTATTTAGAGGTATACGCAAAAATCTATTTGTTGAGTTGAAAAATCAGGTACATTAGAGGAATGCTTTTAAAAAGAGAACTTTAACTAATACCATGTTGGTCTTGTTATTTATATCACATAATTTATGTTTTGCATTATAAAGAGTAAAAAAATAAATATCATTTATATCTCATATCATTTTATACTTAAGTAACTTCATCAGGTGTTGAATAGTCTCTAATTTTTTAATTTTACGTTAATTTCCTAGGAATTCTACTTAGTAGAATTGGTTACTCTGTTTTGGTAATCTGGTTTGGCAAGACTTGTAGTATCAGAAGTTTTTGAGGTTATTCATCCTTTGCTTTTGCTAACCTGGTTATATCCAGAGAAATTTCTTCTATTGCGAGTTGTGTTTTATTGCATTTTAAATTATGTGTGCATTTACTTCTATCACTCATTAAATGAAAAAGTTATTTTATAGGAAAGACCATATCTTTTTTTTCTCTCTCTCTTCGGTACCTAGCATGCTAAGTATTAAATAAATGTTGTTGAGTGGCCATTTATTAAAACACTGCTTGTCTCCAAAAGTGCATTCTTTCCTTTCAGAGCCTCCTCTAACAGCCATGCAAAATCAACATGAATTATTCCACATGCGAAATCACAAACCAATACATTTTTGGACTTCACCTCTTATTCTTCCTCTATCGGTAATTTCTAAATGTTCGTGGTCAGAATTTATCAAGACACTTACTAACCCTAACACTCCTTAATTTATCTATGACTCCTCTCACTTTTACATCTCTTTCTAGCCAGCTTGGAAGACTTCTATTAGCATTTTCATTACTATTTTCCTAATATCACTCACAACTTGGCCAACACTGATCACACATTGATCATTATTATAGTTACAACTAGTACCCATTTACCTCGAATCTTACACTAAATTACTTGACCTCTCCTCTTACTTCACAGAGAAAATTAAAGCTGCCACAAGGAGATTCTATAAACGCCTACCCCTCAACCTCAAATCTTTTTTTCATATTTCCCCTTCCTATTATGAAGGAAAAGTATTACTGTATCTAATAATAAACTATATACTAATATAGTACATAAATCTTTGGGTACTTCATTAATTATTTCTTATATCAACCTCTTAATAAAACAACAACTGATAGTTTTCTTGACTCTGAAATGCTTAATTCTATACTAGATAACAGGTCAAATGTAACATTTCAATATAACTTATTCATTAAGTCAATAATATTTACTATATTCATATTAGCTGTAAAATACTGTCTTGCTATAGGAAAACAGCAAAGCTGACACAAACCCTTTTCCTATTACATTCTCATAGCAGGAGAGAAAGTAAAAAAAAAAAAAAAAAAAGAATGTAAACCTTATCAAAGGGCGGTAAGTACTAAAGAGGACAACAGTAAGGCTAACAGGTGAATAGGCAGTCTGGAAATGAGGTTAGTGCAGTTTTGAATAGAGTTGTGCCTTAAACTCACACCAAAAATGGTAGCATATGAGTTGAATCCTAAAGATGACAAAGGAGAGAATCAATAAAGATATTTGGAAGGTGTGTTTCCCGGGCACGAGGAAGGGCAAATGAAAAGCTCTGAGGCAGGACAGGGCACCTGCGTGGCTCCACGGTTAAGTGTCAGACTCTTGATTTGCCTCAGGTCATGATCAGGGTTGGGAGATGGAGCCCCAGGTCAGGCTCCCTGCTCAGCAGACAGTCTGCTTGACATTTTCTCCTTCTCTCTCTGCTGCTCTCACGAGCTCTCTTTCTTTCTCTCTACAATAAATAAATATATCTTTTAAAAAAAGGAAAAGAAAAGAAAAGTCCCAAAGCAGGAGAAAGGCTGGTGTGTTTCAAGAAATGGCAAGGGAGCCTGTGTAAGTGAAGTAGAAGGTGAGAGGTGACACATGGAAAGAGTTCAGGTCAAAGAGCAAATGGGTCTCCACTGCAGGAGAGGAGTGATAACATTTTGAATCAGATTTTAAAAGAACAACTCCATTTACTGTGTTGAGAAGAGACTGGAAGGAACACGGGCAGAAGCAGGGAGCAAGCCCAGCAGCTACCACAGTTATCCATGTAAGGACAACAGTGGCGGAGGCAGTGAGGCTTTGCTGAGATCTGGAATTCTTATAAAGATGTAACCACCACTGATGTGTGATGTAAGGGAAAAGAATTCAAGGATGATCCTAAGATTGTTAACACATAGAATTATCACTTATTTTGTGGGAGAAACTGTGAAGAGCAGTTTCTGGGAGAAGTTTAGGTTTGGGGTTGTTATTACATGCTTATGCATTATCTAAGTGGAAGTAAAAGTACCAAACAAGAAGTAGAAGATATGACTCTGGAGTTTCTAGGACTATCCTGAAGTCCATTTGTGATGTGAAAAAAGAGCATGAAACTGGGGATTTGAATCTGTGTGGATAATCATGGTGGTCTTCCTAGAGGAAATTTTTTTGAAGCTAAAACTTAAATAATAAATGGATTAATTAAATGAAGAACTTGGTGATGGCTGAGATAATTGTAGGCAGAAGGAATTAATGGTAACATGTGATAGCCTGACACTTAACATCAAAAGCAACTGGTGCAACTGAGGAATTAAAACATGGCTAAAGAATTAAGAACTGGGCCACCTGACTGGCTCAGCGGTTAAGTGTCTGCCTTCAGGTCAAAGCGTGATCTTGGAGTCCTGGGTTCGAGTCTGGCATTGGGCTCCCTGCATGGAGCCTGCTTCTCCCTCTTCCTGTGTCTCTGCCTCTCTCTCTGTGTCTCTCATGAATAAATAAATAAAATCTTTTAAAAAAAGAATTGAGAACTGACTTTAGAGAACTGTGATATGAGAGGAAATTTATTAACTTTATAGAGTATAATACAAAGTTTGCTCTTCATCTTTAGTTTTTCTTTGATGAGAAACCTTGAAGAGTTTTCTAAAAGCTCAGATACTTCAGATGTGCATGTCTGAAAAAAAGCTAAATCTGCTTGCATTTTGGAAAATTGGTTGGAGAAAAGAAAATTCCAAATAACAACAAAAAAAAAACTAGATACAAAAGGATACTTAAAAGGATCAAACAGGAATCTAAGAGATAATAGAGGTGGATATTACTAATATAAAGTGATAAATCCGAGAAATTTCTGGAGACTTTTTTTTTTTTTTTTTTTTTGGTAGAGCCAGTAAATTATTGAATTCGTTTGGCAGTGAAGGAAGGGGAAGAAAGACTAATTCCAAGTTATGCAACCTGGACAACTATTTAAATGTCATTTTTATTTATTCAGCTGGCACATACTTTTGTTAGCTGGAAAGATGAGCTCATTGCTGGACAGGCTGTCTTCTAACAGTATTGAATGTACCTGTATACCTAGTCTAGAGATCAAAAGAGTTGTTTAGGAAATAGTCCAGGACAAATTTATGAACAGCCAGACCTATAAATGACATTTCAAAGTATGAGGGAAAATTTAAAGTGAGGAAAGGAGATGGCCTAAAATAGAAGCCTGAGGAAATCCAATATTAAATGGCATGTAGAGAAAACAGTGTGGGGCAAAGGAGAATTAAAAAAGAACACCTCACTAAAAGGGAAGAAAGGCAAGGAAGCTTGGTGGTAGAGAAGCCAATACTGATGAGTGGCCAGGTTACATAAACACTAAAAGGGACCTTGGCACTTAGGTACTAGGAAGCCACGGGTTATTTTGGCAAGCACAGGTCTCAGCAGAGTGGTAGACATGAAAGGTAGTTAGGTTGAGAAATGCCAAGTAGGTGAGGACATAGAGAAAATGAATAGAGTTGTCTGTCAAGAAGTTCACTTGAAAGAAGAAGAAAAGAAAAAAAAAAGGAAAGGAAAAAAGAAAAGAGAAAAGAAAAGAAAGAAAAAAGACAAGAAAAGACAGGACTAGACAAGACTTGCTTGTATGGTGGGCAGCATCTACAGAGTGGTAGCTAGAAGATATGAGGTGAAGCTAGTAGGTCACAAGTTTTAGCATGGAAAATAATTGAGCATGATTAAATGCCGATGATAAGACAGTAGATGGAGAAGGGAAGACAGAGATAGAGAAAGGTCATCTTTGGTAACTAAAAGATTCTGAGAAGAAAGAAAGATGTATGGACTCTAGAGACCCTGGTTAGAAGGAGAATCCATGTTATGATAGAGTGATACGACTAGATTTTCAGATTTTGTGGTGGGAAGCAATCAATGAACACTCATTTCTCCATAAGGAAGGAGGTGAGATCGATGGCTAAGAGACAGGAAATTATTACTGAAATATTGTTTAGGCTTGAGAGGGATGTAGAGCTTCTTAAATAGTAATCGAATAGTAATTGAATAGTAATCGAATAGTAACTGAATCGAATAGTAATTGAATAAGAGAGCTAATTGAATAGATATTCTAGGATTGGTGGACATGTTAAGGACCCAGTTGGGGTGGTAGGCATGGATTTACCAGACTGTCGGTAGGTAATTTGAAAGCTGCATTGTCTTTCTGCATACTTTTAGACTCTGTCTAAACAAAACAAAACAAAAAATTGTAAAATGTCAGCAACTTAATCTGTTTGGTAGGGAATCTGATGATAAATCCTGTTAAGGGAATATGATAATAAATCATGTTAAAATTTTCTACCAGAAACTCAAACTTTTGAGGAGTACTTGGGTGGCTCAGTCAGTTAAGTGTCTGCCTTCAGCTCAGGTCATGATTTCAGGCTCCTGGGATCGAGCCCAGTGTCAGGCTTCTCGCTCAGTGTGGAATCTGCCTGTCCCTCTTCCCCTGCCCCTCCCCCTGCTCACTTTCCCTTGTCTCTCAAATAATACAATCTTTAAAAAAAAAAAAAAAAAGGAACTCAAACATTTGAGATTATAATGTCTTAATTAAAAAACATAACAACAACAACAACAACAAAACACCTTTATGGTATATTATTTGAATTACTGATTCAGATTAACATTTTGTATAAAATAAATAATTTTCAGGGATCCCTGGGTGGCGCAGCGGTTTGGCGCCTGCCTTTGGCCCAGGGCGTGATCCTGGAGACCCAGGATCAAATCCCATGTTGGGCTCCCGGTGCATGGAGCCTGCTTCTCCCTCTGCCTGTGTCTCTGCCTCTCTCTCTTTCTCTCTGTGACTATCATAAATAAATTAAAAAAATAATAATTTTCAAAGTATTATTTTTAATAATTTTATTCAAGGTCTTTGATTTTCTTTTCACTATTTTGGTCATTGGAATTAGAATTTTTATAGTTAAGATTAGGAAAGTGAAATCATTTTTTTTACAATATTTCTGAGATATACTAATGTCTTGAATTAACGAAACAATTAGTTTTCACTGGTGATACTTTTTATAATTGGCTTTATGAAGTAATACTCAGGCCAGTAATGATCAGATGCTTGCATAATAGATATTATTTTTCTTTTTTGCATTTTTTTCTTGCAATGATGAAAAATCACTATTAACATTATTTTAAGTATCTCTTGAACATATATGAAATAATTTCTCTAGATACTCTAACTAGAAGTGGAAATCTGTTCATAGTAAATACAAATACTTTACTTCACTAAGTAGTGGTGTGTTGTTTTTCTCAGCAATTTTTTCAATTTCTGTTACCACTAGCCATGTGTGAGAGTTGCCATTGGTCTTTGCCAAGACTTAATTTTGACAGACTCTTGCTTTTTTTTTTTTTTTTTAACCTAGAGGCTGTAGAATCTCATTTTGATTTTAATTTCCTTCTATTATTATTAATGAAATTGAACATTTTTCATATATTTGTTGCCCCCTGTGTTTTCTCTTTTGTGAAGTAGTCATCCAAGTCTTTTGCCCCTTTTTCTGTTGGGTTGCTTGCTTTTTCCTTATAAATTGTTTCATGGAATATTTTGCATCAGTTTGGATATGCATCTTTTGGTAGTTAAATGTGTTGCAACTATTAAAAGAAAATGAAGAAAGCTAAAAGCCTTCTGAAAATTGTGAGAGTTTCTTTATAAAAAAGGAACACACAAACACACATTTAAAAATTCTTGCTGATATCACAGGTTCCTAATATTTGCAATTTAAATGTATTTTGAAGGGTAATGTTCAGTAATTAATTTTTCTTTCTCCTATTAGTGCAATCCTATAGCTAAAGAAGTCAAATCAAAGGAATAATTCAATTTAGTAAACCGTTTTTTGACTATTTTAAGGAAAAGAAAGACTATTAAAATATCTGTAACTCATACAATTTATAAAACATCATGTCTATTGTTAAAATTATCGTCTGTGTAACAGATGTGAATAATATTATCTTGATATTTGGTGCAAAATTAAAATATAGTCTTTATTACTATCAATTTTTGAAAGCTAAACTATAAATATTTGAAACTGACATAGTAAATTATTTAAAAGTTATAATAAAAGCCTATTGTAGGAAAAGTATGGGATTTTTAAAATGTCTTTTTAAGACAGTTAACTTTTAGTATGAAATCAATACAAAATTTGACCAGGTTGTGGTAAAATTAGAATCTTTCTACAAGATTGGTAGAAATATAAAATTTTATAGCAGTAATGGAAAATAGTATGGAAGTGCCTCCGAAAATAAAAATACAACTGCCATATAATCCAACAATCCCACTTCTGGGTGGAGAGCCAAAGATTTGAAATCAGGATCTTGATGAGAGACTCGCATTGCATGTTCATTGCAGCACTATTCACGACAGCCAATATATGAAAACAACCCAAGTGTCCACCGGTTTATGAACAGATAAAGAAAATATGGTATCAATACATGGAATATTATTCAGCTTTTGGGAAGAATGAAGTCCTTCCACTTTCAACAATATAAATAAGCCTGGAGGACATTATACTAAATAAGTCAGTCACAGAACAAATACCGCATGGTTTAGATATTAAGATATCTAAAATAGTCAAATTCATAGAAGCAGAGGATACAATAACAGTTGCCAAGGGTGGAAAGAGGGTTATTGTTCAATAGGTATAAAGTTTCAGTTATGCTAGACTAATACATTCTAGAGACTTTCTTTTCTTTCTTTCTTTCTTTCTTTCTTTCTTTCTTTCTTTCTTTCTTTTCTTTTTCTTTCTTTTTCTTTCTTTCTTTCTTTCTTTTTTCTTCTTTCTCTCTTTCTTTCTTCTTTCTTTTTTGCTGAATCACTACCTTGGAGTATTTTATTTTTATTCTTTTAAAGCTTTATTGAAGTATAATTGTTATGCAAAGAACCGCATGTATTTAATGTGTACAATTTGATGAATTCAGACATACGCAAACCATTGTGGCACTATCACCACAATGAAAAGATCAGACGTATCCAGCAACTCCCAGAGTTTTCCTGCGTTCCTTTTTGGGGGGCTCGATGGGTAAGAACACTTACCATGACCTGCTCTCTTAACAACTTTTTTAAGGGCACAATACTGTATTTTTAACTATAAACATCTTGTTATATAGCAGATCTCTAGAATTTACTAGTCTAGAATAACTGTAGTCTCACTTATCTATATTTTGCTTTTGTTGCCTGTACTTTTGGTGTCATATGAAAGAAGTCATTGTCAAAACCAGTCAGTTGTGTTTCTATACAATTGAAAATCGACAATTGAAAAAAATCTCATTTACAGTAACATCAAAAAGAATAAAATACTTAGGAATAAACTTAACCAAGAGATAAAACACTTGTACACTGAAGACTACAAACTTTTTCTTTCTTTTCTTTTCTTTTCTTTTCTTTTCTTTTCTTTTCTTTTCTTTTCTTTTCTTTCTTTTCTTTTCTTTTCTTTCTCTTTTCTTTTCTTTTTCTTTTCTTTCTTTTCTTTTCTTTTCTTTTCTTTCTTTTTTTTTTCTTTCTTTCTTTCTTTCTTTCTTTCTTTCTTTCTTTGTACAGAAACTCCATCTGTATTGGCTTTATAAACATCTCTGGGCTGTACATACATATCATACATTGAAGTGAAGGACCAAAGGTGGGATCCCAGCAACACAGCACCTCACTCCCTTTCCCCAAGACCCACCCACTCTGTGCAAACCAAGGTTAACAGCTCCTGCTCCCTCTTCCTCCCAGAAGAAGTCACTGTATGGGAAGAGGGTCAGGGGTCAAGGCTGTAGGAGACAGGAGGGCTTGGTGGGGATGGGTACATATATGTAAGTGCTAGATTCAAACACTGAAGCAAAATAGGCAACTGGTATGGGCAGCAAGCTGGAGCCCAGGCAGGGCAGGGAACCGGAGAGAGGGGCCAGGCTACCCTCCGGGCTCACAATCACAGCTCTGGGCCTTGCCCTCACCGTGGCAGGAGAGACCTGCTCTGGAGTCTCTGCCTACAGCCCAGGGAACTAGGGACAGGGGTGCCACAGGGATCCCAGGGATGGCAAGAAATTAAAGGGGACACAAATAAATGAGAAGATATCCCATGTTCATGGGTTGGAAGATTTAATTTTCTTAAAATGTTCATAGTATCCAAAGTGATCTAGATTCAACATTACCCCATCAAACTCTCAGTGGTATTTGTGTGTGTGTGTGTGTGTGTGTGTGTGTGTGTAAGCTGGAAAAAAAAATCCTAAAATGCCTATAAAATGACAAAGGTATGTAATAGCCAAAGAAATCTTAAGAAAGAAGAAACAGGAGACATCTCACTTCTTGATTTCAATATATATTATCAATTTATAATAACTAAAACAGTATGGTACTGGAAACACAAACATATAGACCAATGTACTAGAATGGAAAGCCCAGAAATAAACTATACTACTATAATACATGGTCAACTGATCTTTGGCAAAGGTGCCAAGAACACAGAATGGAGAAGGGATAGTTGCTTTAATAAACAGTGTTGGGAAAACTGGATATCTACACACACACATGCGCGCGCGCGCACACACAGAAGAAATGGAATTCGACCCCTAACTTACACCATGTACAAAAATTGTCTCAACATGTATTAAAGACTTAAACATATAATGTTTGTCCTTCTCCAATTGACTTACTTCACTCAGCATAATACCCTCCAGTTCCATCCACGTTGAAGCAAATGGTGGGTATTTGTCATTTCAAATGGCTGAGTAATATTCTATTGTATACATAAACCACATCTTCTTTATCCATTCATCTTTACATTCTCATTCATTTGGGGAATATAAATAATAGTGAAAGGGAATATAAGGGAAGGGAGAAGAAATGTGTGGGAAGTATCAGAAAGGGAGACAGAACATAAAGACTCTTAACTCTGGGAAACGAACTAGGGGTGGTGGAAGGGGAGGAGGGGGTGAATGGGTGATGGGCACTGAGGGGGGCACTTGATGGGATGAGCACTGGGTGTTATTCTGTATGTTGGCAAATTGAACACCAATAAAAAAAATAAATTTATTATAAAAAAGAATAAAATAAAAAAGAAAAAGAAAAAAAGAATATTTAATCTAAAAAAAGATTTAAACATAACTGAAACTATACAACTTCTAAGAGAAAGCATAGAGGAAAAGTACAATTTCTTTTAAATTATAAATGTATGAAGGTCTCTATCATGTAATCATGAGAAATAATTCCTCTAATTAAATTCATAAAAAGGAAGATATAGGATTTTCATCTTTTTTTACTAACCTAATGATGATATTTTTCCCTGCATGAATAAAAGATAACCCTCAATTATTAGCATTTACATATTAACATTACATATAAGTTCATCTTATTGACACATCATAAATAACCTATGCATTTGAAAACATATATAACTTAGCAGTGAATCAATTCACAATCCATGTCCTTTTTATTTTGATTAATAATAGAAAATATTCATAAAGAATGAAGAGTTTATTATTGTAAGTAGCTAACTTTAGGATTCTGCCCTTTATGCTAAAATGTAAGAAATTTATTTATTTATGTGTCTATTTATTTTTTGTCATTGGGATGACAAGTCCTAGAGTGATACCAATTATCTTAATACAACCTTGGTATATGATGATATTCCCTGGAGTCCATTAACATTAACATGCCCTGATTTGACTTTATTTTTGTGTGTTTCATATGAATAGAATGTGATTCATTAATATGTTTCTAGTTAAAATTAGAAAAATTATGGGATGAATGTTTAGCTAGTTGCTAACTCAGGATTTTTCTGAAACTGCTTAAATTATCTCATTTTAATGGCATTAAACTACCTTCCAATGTCAAAATAATTATAGTAATATTTTATAATAATAATATTTTGGTCACTTACCATGATACAGGCATTATATTAAGGGCTTTACTTATAGAGCTTGTTTACTACTCAGAATTCTCTGAGGTATTCTGATATCATAAATTGTTATTTCTATTTTCGACATGTAAAATCTGAGATTGATATAGTAACATGCAGTAGTATACAGCAATAAATGTTAGATAGTACTCAGAGACTTAAATCTTAAGAAATTCCTTACTGAATTATTAAAAATATTCAAAAAAAATCACCTTAGTCTAAAAAATATTTTTAATCACCTGGTGATAAAGTAAGGAAAAATAAATATTATAATTCTCTGTGATTTTGTAAACTAGCAGATCTGTTAGTGCTTGGATCATCTAATTCCAAATTTTAAAATTTAAATTTTATTATCACAAAGGTAGATTTTCTTCATAATAAATGCATACTTACATGTCTTTTGAAAATAAGATTTTTCACCATATAAAAATAAAGTTGAAAGGTAGCAAATGAAAATTCATTGCAAATAAAATGTCTACTACAGCATGCAAAGTTTAAACTTGGAAAAACAATTTTTAAATCTATTTGGCAGACACTTGGGTGGCTCAGTGGTTGAGCATTTGCCTTCGGCTCAGGGTGTGATCCTGGGGTCCTGGGATCGAGTCCCACATCGCGCTCCCTGTGTGGAGCCTGCTTCTTCTTCCTCTGCCTGTGTCTCTGCCTCTCTCAGGGTCTCTCATGAATAACTAAATAAATAAAATCTCTAAAAATATCTCTTTTGGAATATATATCCTCACAACTTACCCAACTGAATTATTTCTTTCTATAAGTTACATTTTAGAGCATGACAAGTATTACATTTCAATACTTTGTTAAATGATTAAGTTTATACATTCATAAAACACGGTAGTCATTAAAATGATATACTATCCTACTGAAATTAAAAAAAAAAACACAAGCCTGTTTTCCTGTTTTTGTTTTTTCACAAAATAGAATTCCAAATATTGAAGTGAAACCCTTTTGGCAAAAATCTGAAATGAAAGCAATAATTTAGGGTATAAGTTTTACTTCATTTATGAAATAAAAATGTAGAATATGCATTTTGGTAACTTTTATACATTACTATGTGCATTAAATATTCAACAAATGCTTATTAAACCACGATATTGAGTCAAAAGCTGTGCAAAGAACTGGGGACATAATGCGAATAAAAAGTCTTTCTTTCCCACCAGACCTTAAATTCTGAGACCAGTGGAAAAGATCAACAGTCTTTTAAAATATAATGTGAAAAAAGGACATGAGAGGAAAAATGCATGATATTTGGGGAATACACTAAAATATAACAAAGGGAGATGGAAAGGATAGGAACGTTATCTTGAAAGAAATGCTGACACAGCTGAGACCTGAAATCTCTATGGTATTTGCAATGAAAAGTGAATTGTAGGAAGAGTGAATGGTTTCAACAAAATGCTAAGCCTGTATTAAGAAAGCACAAGACAATCATGGAAATGAAAGTAATTCTGTATGTATATATATATATATACAGGCAGAGGGAGAAGCAGGCTCCATGCAGGGAGCCTGACGTGGGACTTGATCCCAGGTCTCCAGGATCACACCCCGGGCGGAAGGCAGAGCTAAACCGCTGGGCCACCAGGGCAGCCCTGTGTATATTTTAAGATCAAGTAAATAAAGTTAGGAAATTTTCTCTCCTCCAGGGTTTCTCCTGAAGGAGAGATTAGACATTGTGTAAGATTAATGATATCTCATTATACTAATAACTGGGCACATCACTGATAGTACTGGATATGCAGCTAGAACAAATTAACATAAACATGATGTAACGTGGAAGAACAAAGTATGTTTTATTATACTTTTACCAATCAACCTAAAATGACTAAGTTCATAGACCAAATCCTATTTGATTTGCCGCACAGATTCAAGCAAAGAATCTGGACCACAGTAAAAGCAAGTCAGAGTAAGTGACAGGTATTTTCCCAATATACTCATGATTATGGGAGGCATAAAGTACAAAATGGTCAACATATGAACACAGGAAACAGAAAAGAGAAACTGAGTGCTCTGTGTACTATTCTGGACAAAACTCAATGAGATTAGAACTTTTCTTTCACTGGAAGTGGGTCTAGGAAGGCAAAAACTTGATGTGTCAGTGTCTAGGAATGACATTTCTCAGGGTGTGTGGCAAGGGGAGAAGGTGACTGAAGTAATTTGCACAGAGGTCATCAAGGATCATTCACACAGAATTCCGAAGTCTTCCACATAAGAGGACTTATGAGACTTTAAAGAAAGGAAATGATTCAGGTTGTAGAGTCCTGTTGAACAAAGAAAAATGATCATGAATTTTATGAGACAAAGGTAGCTAGATGGAGATACAGATGGAGAACATGGGTATCAAAAAATCAGAGCTGGAAAAGAGTAGACAAGGCAAGTAGAGAAGTGAGCCACAGAGGGATGGAGGTAGTGGTGGTGGTTAAAAATCAGAGCTTCTCTATTTGGATCCAGCTATTTTCTAGATTGAGAGATGCAGATTTGTTCTTTGGCTGCCAGAGAAAAGCCATTTTCTTCAGAGCTCTTGACATAATGAATTGTAGGGAGTAGATACAGGGAGAGATAGGGAGAGGCAATATGTATCTCTTAAGGCTGGCAAATGGTGAAAGTCCCATTGGTTATGATCTATTCTCTCAGCCCTGGGGCCATGTGCAGCCCAGTGGGGTGTTTAATATGTGTGTACACTGGTTTCATATAGATATGACATGTGCTTTCTCAAAATAAAAATCCAGACAAGCATATTTCCTCAAGAACATTAATTACAGATAATAGAAAATGAATACCAAGAATATATTTATTATAATTTTATAATTATTAGATTTAAGTTAGATTATTCATTTTTCTCTTATAAATTTTCCATTTACTCCTTGCTCTCCTTGTTTTTGAGTTTCAAATAATGAAAGAAAACAAGAAACAAAATGGATGATATAATATGGAAATATAAGCAGACTATTCAACAGAGACGTGTGTTTTTTCATTATTACATATAATTGCTGGTGACAAATAAACTTCCCAGCCAACTTCTCAAATGTTTGGAGTTAGTGGTTCCACCCTGAATGAGACATGCCCACTAGTGAGAGGAGCATATGCAAACTGGACACTGGGAAATTATTTATTTTGATTTGGCTGTCACTGCTTAAGAATTGGCTTAGACTCAGACTCTATTTTCATTTCACCACAAAATAAAACCATTATCTTAGCATTACAGCTTAATTTATTGGTTATTCCATTGGGGGTCAATGAATTAATAATAAGGGACTTAATCGGGTAAAGTCAGTGTGAAAACAATGTCAGGGGAAAATCACCAAACCAATGGCTCTAAGGGGGAAATAACAAAACTAAAAACTTGTGGGTGCTTAATAAAATCTGAATTTAAAATGACATCTAACATCAACATAGTAAAAAAATAACTTGACCACAAAATACAATCTCTATATGGTATTTATAACAATACAAGTTGAGGCACCTGGGTGGCACAGTCAGTTAAGAGTTTTGACTCTTGGTTTTGGCTCAGATGGTGATCTCAGGGTCATGAGGTCAAGCTGCACGTCAGGCTCCCTGTTCAGTGGGGAGTCTGCTTGAGAATTTCTCTTTCTCTGCCCCTCCTACTCATGCATGCAAGTACACACTCTCTCTCTCTCAAATAAATAAATCTTTACAAAAATACAAGTTGATGATAATAAACCAGTAAGATGGGAGCCAGAGTGGCTCAAGGGTTGAGCATCTGCCTTCAGCTCAGGGTGTGATCCCAGGGTCCTGGGATGGAGTCCCACATCGGGCTCCCCACAGGGAGCCTGCTTCTCTGTCTCTGCCTCTCTCTGTGTCTCTAATGAATAAATAAATAAAATCTTTTTAAAAAATAAAATAGACCAGTAAGATTAGAAATTTTATGTTATAACATTGATAAAACTATTATAATACATAATTTCAAAGAAGAATGCAGAAAGTGATGCTAGTAATGACTAAGTAGAGATTATCTACTATACTAAAATAGGACAAATTTTGTCTTAGTACATCATGTAATAAACACATTATTGGAATTTATAGTTAATAAGGAGCAAATATCTCCATGTCTAGTATGTTACACCGTTTTATGTCTTCTACTTAAGGCCAAAAATATTTTTCTAATATCATATAAAATATGTATTTTAAAGGATTAAAATATTATAACTCAATATAAAATCTTTTAACTGAATAAAATCTTATAACTCCATTATTCTTTAGTACATATTCTTAATATTTTGATACCAGTTAAAATTCTATTTTCTTAAAATTTCAGACATAGATTGTAATAAATCTGTGCCTTTAAAGTGCAAGTGTTCTTCGCTTATATATATTTTTAAGTAAATAACCATAAAATTACTTTGTTCCTATCCTTACATCTTTTGTTGTCATTAAAAGGGCCCAAAACTTTAATAAATGTACATTTAATAAGTACCCACCATGTCCCAATTATTCGATTGTCCCCATGAGCTGTGGTCAAGAATAACACATAAAAATTAGCAGAAATAAAAAAAGAACTAATATCAAATTTTGTGGCATTGATTTTATGGGATACCAGAATTCAGTGAAAGAGAGATCTGTGTTTGCTGGAGACAGAGCAGGTTTCATGGTAAAGATAGATTTAAATCTTTGGCACAAAAATATAGGGGTAATTGCATGGGCCACTGTGAAGAACAACATGAAGCAGGTTAAAACAAGTTTAAACTTGACCAAATAAACTTAACTCAATATTTATGTATCCCCCTGACAGATGTAGGATAGAACTTTTCTTTTGTATGTATTATATATACTATGAAGTCTATATAGTATATGTGCACAGGTATCTATCCTGTATTTATCTTTATATGTATATGTTGTGAATATGCATATGTGAACATATATACTATGTGACATACATGCATACTGGCCCCAAAAGTCCTGAAAATATAATTGACTCTTTCTCTAGACCCAGAAATCTAGAACTCAACCAACAAATTAGACCAACAATCTAGGAAAATAGTTGACTCCTTTTAGAGAAAATCTTGCTCCTGTCCCCCACTCCTACCCTCCCCTCTGCTCTGCACCACCCTCCATTTTTCCTTTGAGAAAAGCTGAAAAGTGTGATGCCAGGATTATATTGTATGTCCCATCCTTTCTGATGCTACATTGAAGCTGTCATGAAAGAACTTACTCCAAAGGTTAGTAAAAGATTTTAACAGGCAGGCAGCATTTCTAAAGGGCCTAGCAATCTACCTGGTGTGAGAATAACTGTGAACGAAGTAAGCCTTACAAATGTTCATTCTGAAATAATTACACGTATGTTATCATTCTCTGGAATTGGACACAGATCTGCTTTGGTTACTTAGTTTTATTTTTTTTTAAGATTTTATTTATTTATTCGTGAGAGACAGAGGGGGAGGGAGAGAGAGGGAGAGAGAGAGAGAGGCAGAGACACAGGCCGAGGGAGAAGCAGGCTCCATGCAGGGAGCCCGATGTGGGACTCGAACCCAGGATCCTGGGATCATGCCCTGGGCTGAAGGCAGATGCTCAACCGCTGAGCATCCCAAGTTTTCATTTTGTTGCTTTCATATTAGTAAATGTAATAGTATAAATCTGATAAAACAGGTTTAAACTTGAGATTGCCCATTTGATGATAAATGGATGGACAAAATTTATATTCACAAGGAATCACACACATTGAGCTTCAAACATGATTTTGAAATATCGAATGTAAATGGAAAAGGTAGCATCTTACTCAGTCTCAGAAGGAATGAGACAGGGAAAGAGACAGATGGAGAGAGATGAATTTCCTGAGGACAACAGTTTGAATGGTTATTTTCATATACAAATATTTTATAATAATTGCAAGTAACATGAAACTTCCTCATCAGCAGACCAGTGTTTTGTGTTTCCTGAAACAATTGGAACCACAGTCATAAACACTATTTCACCTCTTGCCTGGCTTGTGTCCATTTGGAGACACAGACAGGTATTCATAAGGCTCTGAGATCTGGAAAAACTAAGCAGAAAAACTGTTTGGCAGAGCCTCAAATTCTCTTTTTTATTGTTTTTCAAAGAACTGAACCTCAACTTTAAAGCCATATTTGTGGCAAAGAGAGTTTAATCTATACCATATAGAATTGCTTATTCTAGAAGCAGTTCATCCAAATATTAATTCATGGTGATTTTTTTTATATCCAAAAGGCCAAACATTTGATTTTGATAGTATCATTTTGTTTTTGTGAATGGCAAAATTATTTATTAAAAAAAAAACCCAAACCTCCTGACATTGGGTTTTTTAAAACCAAGCAAAATTTTCTGCAGTATGGAGGTAATATGTATCCTAGCCACACTGCTTAGCATATCTGGTGAAAGTCATGGCATATGTAAATAAGTCATAGCATATATATACAACCATCATCCAGTAACTATTAATAATAGTAACTATTAATTTTCTATTACTGAAAAAATATACCAAAGTATTAGGTTTCTTTTCAGAGAAAAAGAAAACTTTGTAATTAAACTTGAGATGAAAGAGAATATAGATGTTTCAAGAATATTCTCCCCCCTGCATTTGTAAATGAAAATTATATAGAGTACTTTGAAAAAATCATCAGAAATCCTAACCAGAAGGTATAATAAAGTTGAGCTGTCTTTAAAGTTCCTTGTGGTTTCTTTTGTTATTTTTCAGGGGCAGGAGGAGGGTTGATAAGTACTCTGTTCTTCAGTAGTAAAGTACAAATTACCTCAACTTTAATTATTTTGATTTAAAGTCTAAATTTTGTATCCTTTACTCAGCTCAGGATTTTGAAACTACAGGAATGATTAGCTCTTGTTTTAATATTGTTACTTTCCTTTGCACAACTTTCTTAGAAAATGCTTTTGAGGCTCATTCAAACTTTCTTGGCATTTGACTTTTCCATTTTTCTCAGTCATTTATTAGCATCTGGAAATGTTTAGGTACAAAAATAAAATTAGCAAGATAATGTTTCTAATGTTATAGGTTTTAAATACTGGATAATAAGCAGATAGTTGCTAATAATTGAATCAGATGATAAAGAAAATCTGATGAATGCATGGATCGATCAAGTTTTTGCATTGCATGGTTGTTCAATTTTACTTTAAGTGCTAATTTTTGAGCTCCCTAGCAATAACCTCCCTCCATTTTTTTTAAATTGGAGTATATAGTTGGCCCAACTTTTGATCAGAAAAAGGTCATTGTATGACATTTTTCCTTTAGCAGCACCATTAGAATATATTTTATTAGCCAAACTTCAACTAATGGGGATTTAGTGATTTTCACTATGTCCTTATCCTGATGTGTTTTCTCCTCTCCATTTGGTTTCTGCTCATTTATTCCTCAGTTCTGTGATTGATCTTTCTTATTCCCTTTACTTGCTCTCTTTCTTGCGCCTTGTAACAAAAGTTTGGTTTTAACCTTTCTTACCCATTTTTTTTCCACCACGCAATTTTCTTAGACTACACTATTCTTTCACATTGGCTTTCTCTACTACATATAGGTTATGAAGCCCCCAGCCCACTCCCAGCATAAGAAGAAGCTCTCATAACCTCCAAAGACTCTCAGTATCTTCTTCAAGCACAATAATAATTTCTAACTAAACTTCTTCCTCATTTTGCCCTCCAAATTCACTTTCCCCACTACATTCTCTTGGCCCAGAAGAATCACTTTCCTTTTTTGGATTACCCTAAGAAATGAAATTATGCTTGATTTGCTCTGGGCAGGACCTCTCCCTCAAAATGCTTGCTTATAACACTATTTCCATCCTTACTTTATATAAACCATAGCAGAAATACAGGTTTATGTATTTCTCAATAGAATTTAACTTGAGGAGAAAAGCTATTTGTTCATTGCTGCATTTGGAGCTCTTAACTCACAGCAAATATTAAATGCAAAAAGGTATTTGTGGGAAAAATGGATAAATTTTATGTTTATCATCATTTGGACTGTTCAGATCCATAGTGATTCCATACTCAGCTAGTAAAATGTGAAATTACTTCCAAATATATGGGAAGCTAACCAAAATTGTAGAAAACTAAACATCAGTGTTCAGTTCATTTATTCTTTTAATGATCATGATTAATATTGAGCAGCAAGTTACTTATTAAATTAATGAGGAAAATATTTTACTTTTTAAAAGATTTAATTAATTTATTTAATTGAGGGGGAAGGAGAGCACATGAGCAGGAGGGAGAGGCAGAGAGAATCTTAAGCAGAATCTCAAGCAGACTCTGTGCTGGGCAGGGAGCCCCACCGGGGCTTGATCTTATAACCCTGAGATCATGGCCTGAGCCAAAATCCTGAGTTGGATGCTTAACTGACTGAACCTCCCAGGATCCCCTTGAGGAAAATATTTTAACATATTTTTTATTTTATTTTCTTTATTTATTTTATTTATTTATTTATTTTATTTATTTATGATAGTCACAGAGAGAGAGAGAGGCAGAGACATAGGCAGAGGGAGAAGCAGGCTCCATGCACCGGGAGCCCTATGTGGGATTCGATCCTGGGTCTCCAGGATCGCGCCCTGGGCCAAAGGCAGGCCCTAAACTTGTGCGCCACCCAAGGATCCCTATTAACATATTTTTTAAAGTATGGTTGATATATGACATATTACACTCAAAGTGTTCATTTGATAAGGTCTAACATATTATACAGCTGCAGAACTATCACCACATCAATAAATCCGTCACACCCAAAAGTTTCCCCCAGCCTTTTTTTTTTTTTATTGGTGTTCAATTTGCCAACATATAGAATAACACCCAGTGCTCATCCCATCAACTGCCCCCCTCAGTGCCCGTCACCCAGTCACCCTCACCCCCCGCCCACCTCACCTTCCACCACCCCTAGTTCGTTTTCCAGAGTTAGGAGTCTCTCATGTTCTGTCTCCCTTTCTGATATTTCCCACTCATTTTTTCTCCTTTCCCCTTTATTCCCTTTCACTATTTTTTATAGTTCCCAAATGAATGAGACCATATAATGTTTGTCCTTCTTTGATTGACTTATTTCACTCAGCATAATTCCCTCCAGTTCCATCCACGTCGAAGCAAATGGTGGGTATTTGTCATTTCTAATGGCTGAGTAATATCCCATTATATGTGTAGACCACATCTTCTTTATCCACTCATCTTTCGATGGACACCGAGGCTCCTTCCACAGTTTGGCTATTGTGGACATTGCTGCTATAAACATCAGGGTGCAGGTGTCCCGGCGTTTCACTGCATCTGTTTTTGTCCCCCAGCCTTTTTGTAACTTTTTTCAACTTCCACTCTCAGACCACTGTTGTTACATTTTTTCCTCACTATGTATTATTCCATATTTTCTAAAACTTAATAAAAATAAAATCATACATTATGTATTCATTCGATTTCTTTCATTCAGTACAATTATGTTGAAATAATGTTATTGCATATAGCAATGGCTCATTCCTTTTTAATTCTTCGAAGTATCCTACTATAGGAGGATACTACAATTTGCTTACCCACTCACTCTTTGATGGACATTTGAGTTGTTTGCGTTCTCAGGCTCTTATGAATAAATTTGCTACGGCCCATCTTGTATAAGCCTTTTTATGTACATATGTTCTCATTACTCTTAGATAAATTCTTAAGAGTGGGATGACTGGATCACAGGCCAAGTCTATGTTTAATTGTATAAGAAAGTGTCAAAATGTTTTCCAAAATGAATGTTACCATTTTAACTTCCAGCAATGTATGAGAATTCCAGTTGTACGTCCTCACCAATACTAGTATGATCAGTCTTTATAACTTTAACATTTAATAGATGTGTAATGGTAACTTATTGTGCTTTTAATTTGCATTTGCCTAGCAACTAATGATCTGGACATCTTTTAATGTGCTTTTGACATACATATACTTTATTTGATGAAGTGTCTAAATGTTATAAAGAAATCAAAACAAATGAATCATGAATATACATGCCACCATGAATGAGTCTCAGGATGTCCAATAATATAAATGAAACACAAAGAAGAGTATACTGCATAATTCTATTTTTTTTCAAGTCCAAAAACAAGAAATCTAGTCTGTGGTGATTAAAAATGAGGATAATCATTGACTTTGGGGCCTTTCCTAAAAGGAGGCATGACTAAGTTTTTTCGGGCTACCATTATACTCTATTTCCTGATATGTGCGGGAGTTACACAGGTTTTACTTTTCGTTTTATTTTTGACAGTTTATCATACTTTTCACTTATTATTTGCTAACTTTTACATATGTGTGCTACATTCAATAAAAAGTTTAATTTAAATAATACATTAAATGATAATAATTTTAAAATTACTTTATCTTAACAACAAAACAAAAGCAATAACAACAGCAACCAATACCTTTACTAAATATTTATTATGTATCAGGTTCTATACTAAATAGAAAGCTAAGAAAAATAGGAAGGGTGAGAAGTGGTAGGACCAAAATACTTTTATTCATAGAAAGTGTTTAGATCAGGTTTTATAAATGAGAAAAATGTCTTTTACTTAGTATTTGCTTTCAGAAGGTATCATGCATTGGAAATATTGAAGTCCACTGTGCCATGTGTCAAGAAGTTCAATGGTTAACTATAGTATGATGTGCAAATAGGAATACAAATGAAATTAGGAAAAATAAACTAGAAGCATTAAGAAATCATGGGGTTCCTGATCCAATCATGTGGTGGCTAGATCACCTGAGCGGCCAACTTTTGATTTCATCTCAAGTCATGATCTCAGGGTTGGTGGATTGAGCCCTGTGTCAGGCTCACAAACAATGGGGAGTGTGAGATTCTTGGTCTCTCCCTCTCTCTCTGCTCCTTCCCCCACTTGCACTCTCTCTCTATCTCAAAATAAATAAATCTTTTAAAAAAAGAAATATTAAGAAATCTGTGTAAGGAAATAATTGGCTCTTACTGAAGGTAAGAGTTTGTGGGTTTTTTTTTTGTTTGTTTGTTTGTTTGATTTTTTTTTCTTTGAATGTTGTCAGAAGTTTTACATTACAGTGATAGCCAAGACACAAAGGATGCTTTTGCAAACATCAAATTTACTTTCCTAGTTTTCTTTAAAAAAAAACAAAAAACAAAAAACAGTGCATTTTCATTAGGTGAGGGATAAATGACAAATAATTTGCATGTTTTTGTTTTGAAAAGTAAATTCAGAGTGGATATCTTCACTAAACTGATTGATCATAGATAATTGTCAGATTAAAACTGAACATTTAAAGTAACACCTTTCAAATTCACCTGCTTTTCTACATTAAAAGAAATTAAAAATAAAATAAACCTGACTATGATTTATCATTTAAATAGACAAAACTATTTTGGTGAGATATCATAAGACTTCATTCATTTACCATTTTTGTTAGTACGTTGTCATGGATAAAACACATCAGTTCATTAGAACATTACCTAGATGAGAACATTCTTGTGCAAATCTATTGATATGTACACATAGGCAATTCTATTAGGTTTTCAACCTGGAAGTAAATCTGAGTCAGAGTATATGTATATTCAACTTTAGTAGATTCTGCTAAGCAATTTTACCAAGCTGAATGTACTGGAAATAAATGTTAAACAAATACTAACTCTATATATCCTCCCTAGGATCCAGTGGGGAAGCAGAAAAGTAAATAACGATTTCAGAGTATGTTGATAAGCACTGCAAAAGAGGTTAACAACAGAGTGCTAAGTACTACAATGTGTGTATGTGTACATATATGCACATAAAAATATGTTGAAACTTGTAAAATAATATATTATTATTATGACCTTAGAATATTACTGCTTCTGTGTTGTAAAATAAATGAAAATCTGAAACTCAAATAATTGACTCTCATGAGAAAAAGTAATATTTAGTTTTATTTAGGAATTTGCTGAACAATGCCCTAAATGCCATTTGCTTGAAGTCTAGAATAGTAAAGTTGATTCCAGATGTTCAGCCTTACTGAAGTATTTTCAGTTTTCTTAAAGAGCTAAGGTCTTTCTTGCCCCTCTGTCTGATTTAGATACCGATTCTCCTGGCATCCTTGATTATAGAAATCACCACACCTTACTTGTCAGAAGGACAAACCATGTCAGGAGTCTGCATGTACTAATTACAGAAAATTTTCCTGATCCAGGCATCTGTCTGTCCCTGACATGCCTTGGAATAAGTGGTTTTCTGTGTAAGTATTGAAAGGTGGATTACTGAAACTATTATTTCTTGGGACACAAGGAATTTTTGGTGTGTGATAACACTTAATGAAAGTTAGATTTGAAAAATCACCTCAGTCATATTGCAACAAGCTACCCAAACATGGAAAATCAGCAATACCTGGAGGTAATGAGTAGGGCCCACTGGACAGCAGGGAAGAGTCAGCAGTTACAAACATATTTCTTTGAGCTGTCTCAATTATGTGGATCCCAGCCAAGGACATCAGGCCTCTGTTTTAGCACTGATAACAAGGAGAGTCTAGATGCATCCCAAACTAAGAAGAGAGGTTGCACAGAGGGCAGCAGTTCCAGGGATTTTCTGTGTGACACATCTGATGTATCACCTGCATGATGCCATAAGCAAACATGAGAATTACTGATCAAGGAACAATGTAAGGAATCTTAGTTATGAAGGAAGGGATCATGTTTTGCTTGCCATTGTATTATTTAAACTTTCAATACAGGGTACATTGTAGTTACTTAACATGCATTTGATGAATAACAGAGTGAACAAATTTCCTAGTAAAAGAAAAAAGTCTATAGTAGAGTCAACATCAAGTTGAATGAGTTAAGTAAGGGTCTCGAGAAATATACTGAAGTTGTGTGCACGTAATGGTGTGTATAGCAATGACTGTGTGTGCACATGTGTATATAAAATCATTTTTAAATACACTCATAACGTATTAGGGCTAGATGGCCCTTATGAAGTTCATATCATGGATCTAAGGCCCAGGGAGGAATGTGAGTGGCGCCAAGTCACACAATTAACAACTAACGAGTGCTGGGTTGGTGAGTTTAGAATTTTTGGCTTCCAGTTATATTGTTTTTTTTTACTAGACAATGATGCTTCCTTGGGGGTTATAATAGCAAGTACTGGGGAATGTAATATCCTAGTATTTTAATATTATATCTACATCTGGGTATATTATAATAGAAATTCTGGAGCAAAATAAAAAAATAGAGGTAAAAGTAAAGATCCATGAAAATAATGAAAATTCTATAATGACATCAATTAAAAAGTACTGAATTATTGCATCTAAAAATAATACATTGAATATGAATATATTGTCTTTATAAATAGACTAATTCATAAAAATTATTTCCAATGAAATCTTATACTAAATAAAGCATATTTACTATCCTATACCATATGTTCACCATTTATACATACTATTAAAAACATAATTTTCATTCTTTTATAATGCAATATTTTTTTAAGTACAGAATTTACTACATAGCAGATACTTTTCTAAGTACCAGTCCTCATGTCAACTCTGAGGAAGGGAAAGGAATTTATCTGAGGGTTCTTCAAGCCTTTTATCTGTCACTGGTCAAATTTATCTCCTTAGGTATTGAAACTCTAGTTCTTCAAGATGAAGCTCATATCCCAAGGAAGCTCTTCATCTGAGTCTCAAAGTTGTGGGAGGAACCCAGTCCTCCTCTTTTGCTCTTTCATAGTAGACTCTTAGTGCTGGGTCAGCTGTGATTTCAACAGAAACAAAGGGAGCTGTTTGGTAGCTTCCATGCCTACCAGGGGAGGAAGAGACAGACAGCAAAGAGATAAAGTGATTCTCAGAAAGCAAGGGTCAAAATAAATGTGGAGAAGGGGGATAAAAGAAAAAAGCCTAGTCCAGTCAGAAAAAGGTATCATTTTATACAGATGAGGCAATAGTAGCATTCAGAAGTTAAGTAACTTGCCCAACATCACACAGCTAGAAGATGGTAAAACCAGGACCTGAACCCAGATGCTTCGGACACCAAAGCCAGTGAGTGCTCTTAACTGTATGGTGAGTTGGATCTAGTTTAGTTTAAATGGCATGCAGCATAAAACAATAAATATTTATGGTGCACTTTCCATATGTCCAACAAATTATGAGAAATCGTAAAGAGGGTTACGAGGGCAATACGTATGAAAACAATTCTAAAATAATTATTATCTAGACCATAATGTATAAAAGATCAAAGAAACATCAAAATCACTTCACATCATTTAGTATGGGGGATGTGGTCATGGATAAAGTGGACAAAACTTTAAAAGATTTGAGTTTTTAAAGGAATGGGTAAAAGAATATGCATGTATGTGAAAAATAAGATGTGTATGCTTTCAATATGAGATATGCAAACTGTAGAACAATATCTTTAGTAATATCATCTATTTAAGAAATAAATATTTTGAGGCACTCAAACCAGTCAGACTGAAACACAAGAAGGAGTTAGAAGTAGTTACCCCTACATTAGAAAGTATGAGGGCAGAACTTCACTTTTTATATTATACAGTTTTGTATTGTTCATTTTTTAAAATAAATATTTCAAGTGATTGTAAATGACAGTTTATATATTTGTATAAATTATATATATTAATTGTTAAAAGCATAATTAAAAAAATAATATGCAGCGCCTGAAATTAAAAAGCTATTTTCCCCTAAAAATCAAAATCTTTGGATTATTGTCAGTTTTGTCTACTGGGAGATTTATTTTAAGAAGTGTAATAACTCATTTCTTTCTTATGGCTCTGAAATATATTTAAAAGATGAGTAAAGACTTAGATGTCTTCTCTTTCTTCAATTTAACCTTTCTCAATTTTAGTCAGTAGGCTCATCATTATATAAGTGTCATTCTTAAATCTAGAAACTCTAAACATGTTGCAGAAATCTAACAGATTTTGAAGGTCAGGGAGCTCCTGGAAATGTTTAGGCTACACATGTGGGTGTTAAAACAATTACTTATCTCTAATCTTTTCCTCCATAAGACACACATGCACAGAAAAAATACAACAAAGCAAAACAAACATGTTCTACTCACAGGGAAGTCTAATGTTTGCAACATCCAATTTGTATTTCCTACGCTATATCAAATTGGGTGTCACAATGGGGTATACTATCCCTAAGAAGACAAAATCTAGGCCCACTGGCCAATTTGCAATATCTTCAAATTCCTCCTCCAGGCTCATTAAAGAAGTTTACAGGGTTTCCTGGGATTTCTCAAACAAGCCTGCATATTTGGTGCTGTTGGAGACTATGGATACCCTTCTCTTTGACTACAAGAAATGGCTGTCTAGGCCCTAGCTGGCTGTGATGAGACCTGTGTGGTTATGGCAACTGTACCAGCTGGATTTCAGAATTGTATTCACTAGCCGACTCTTGTGCCTCTCACATTCCTTTTTTTTTTTTTTTTTTAATCAAAACTGTCTTGTATAGTTTTGTTACAACTGTCCCATCATTCCATGTTGAGTAGACAGGAGCCAGATAACCAGGCTCTTGTTCACAGGCCTTCAGATCAGAAAGAACTGAATCCAAGGGGCCTCATTTGCACCTGGAACTATCCTAAAAGGTGAGATCCTTGGATTTAAGCTGATTATTTATGGGAGGAGACCATGGTGCCTTTGGGTGGGGTGAGTCATTTTTTTCTGCGGGACAGACATGACTATTTGAGAAGTCTCATGGTGAGAGGTTGGTTGGGCATGTAGGCTAGCTGTAGTTAAGCCTTTTGGTAACTGTATCCTTAACCAACATCTAACTGTAACTTTATGAGAGATCCTAAAGCAGGACTACTGAACAGATCTGCTATGAATTCTTACCAGCAAATATCAGGAGAGATAAAAAATTGTTTCAAGATAGGAGTCTAAAAAACCTTTTCTATAAACTGAAAGATAGTATAAATTTCAGACTTTGTAGAACGTATTGGTTTCTGTTGCAAATACTCAATTCTTTTTTATCATGGGAGTAACCTTAATAAACAATAATTAAACAAGTAAACACAGATATGTTCCAATAACATTTTTATGGATACTGAATTTTGGATTTTACATAAATGTTATATGTCAGGAAATACTACACCTCTTTTGATTTTTTTCAACCACATAAAAATGTAAGTACCATTCTTAGCTCTCAGGCTATATACAAATATGTGGCAGGTTGGATTTGGTATGTGAGCACAGCTTGCTGGCCCTTATTCTAAGCCATTAAGTTTTGGGGTGTTTTGTTATGCAGCAATAGATAATGGATAGAAGGATTATCAAGTATCCTAAATACAGAAAACTTCAATCAGCCACGAGAGTAAAAACAAAGTCCTTGAAATGAGATAGGCATCTATGAGAGCCTGAATGTAAGAGTGCAGAGCAAAACATAAGACTCTGTTACCCAAAATAGTCATACTCTCTTGATATTAATTGGATCAAGCTTTATCACTGCAATTCTTACATGTCACACTCCCACTTTTTAAGGCATGTCCAGGTATGAAAAGTCTCTTCAGCTTTCCTCATTCTAAGAAACCCAATGGCCTTCCTTATTAAGTAATTGCTTTCAAATTACAAATTTTAACGACTGCTTTAATAATTTGAACCTCCCAATTTATCAGTTGTGAATACAAAACTCCAGCAGTTTGGTGCCTGATTGTATCTGCTGAAGTAGCAGTAGAGTGATGAGATGAACTAAAACCAATGGGACAATGGGTGCAACAGTCTAAGATGGACTTTTTTCTTGAGACAGACTTCAGTAACTGAGCACTGCTTTCCAAAAACCTGAGGTAAATTGGTCCCCTTCACTTCCCTAACATATAAGTACCAAAGTTCTCTGATCCAAGAAAGCTACCAGTGCCATGAATTTCCTCCTCACAACCAGACCAGTCCAGTCCATCTGGAGTTTGGAAGGGCAGAAAAGGAGCAAATACAATTTAGTTTAGCATTAAAATCAGCTATGGTTCTTCTCAGGGCCAAGTGCATCTGGGCTCCTAATGTCCTCACTGTTTCTGATTACACAAATAGCCTTTCTTCAAAGCACAATCACATAATCAGAGCCAGGAAGCATTACCAGAAGATATTCCAGCATTAGCTCTTTTGAGTGATCAGAGCTAGCTTGCCCTTACATCCATCTAGGCTCTGATCTCAAAAAGCCATAACAACTGGTTAAAATCTCTTTCTTTCAAAGTGCAATTCCAGTTGAGGTCTTATTTTCCTTCCAGTGCAATTAGCAAGTACTAATGCATCATAGTAGAGATAAAGAAATGAATTAGAAACTCAAATGGAAGGAATGGAGATCCTCAGCTCTTTTCTACTGAAGTCCTTTTAGGCTTCTACACAAAAGTTCTCACTATTTTTTCCAGAATTTAGGAAAATTTCCTGTACCACTAGATGTGGAAAATGAGTGGAAGACTATACTTAGGGGATCCCTTGGTGCCTCAGCGGTTTAGTGCCTGCCTTCAGCCCAGGGTGTGATCCTGGAGTCCCGGGATCGAGTCCCATATCGGGCTCCCTGCAAAGAGCCTGCTTCTCCCTCTGCCTTGTCTCTCTGCCTCTCTCTCCCTGTCTCTCATGAATAAATAAATTTTTAAAAAAAATCTTTTTTTTTTAATTTTTAAAAAAAATCTTAAAAAAAGACTATATTTATGTACCTAGCTTGAGGTGTAGGTGTTGGATATGCCAAAAACAAAATACAGCAACAGTAAAATGTGTCCTGTAACATGATTCTTGAAGGATAATGGACTATTTTTTATTTTATAATTACAGAATTAAGGAATCACTAATGTTTTTCTTTTCAAAAAATAAGCTCTGTACCAAGGTAACTTCTAGAAATTTCTCTGAAAACAGATGCAGCTAGGGACTACTAAATGTCCATTTGCTTAGCTAAAATCAATTTAAGAAATGAAGGACTAATAATCAGTTCATTAATTCAACAAGTACTTACAGAATATCTGGTGTTTGACTGACATTATACAAAGCATTAAAGACTATGTGGAGCCCCTGGGTGACTCAGGCAGTTAAGTGTCTGCCTTTAGCTCAGGTTATGATCCCAGGATCCTGGGATCAAGCTCCACATCAGGCTCCCTGCTCAGTGGGACGTCAGCTTCCCGTCTCCTCCCTGCTCTCTGTCGCTTTCTTTCTCAAATAAATCAAATCTTTAAAAAAGTAAAGAATATACTCTTAAATATTGTAGTGTATTAAACAGTAGACTATTAAAGAAGAATCTGATACAATTTAAAAGTGACATAAGAATTATTTTGATTTTTTTCTGATACCAATACGGTGTGGTTAGATTTTTCACTTGAACATATGCAATTTAAGCAAGGCAGTGATGTTGACTTTGACTTTACCAAAAATAAAAAAGTTTGGTTAGAGGAATGAGAAAACTATAAAACAAGCAGCTGTTTAGATTGATCAGAATTTGTGTCTACTTCTGGTTTCATGTCTCATTTCTAGAAAGAAAGAAAGAATAAAGGGAATGTTGTCAAGTTAATTCACAATTCACCTGTTTCTCCCTCGTTCTCTTTCTCACTCACACAAGGGCTTATGTATCAATGAGGTGTTTCTGAAAATAGCAACAGGTTACTAAGACGCTAAAGAATATATCACTTAAGATACTTCTCTACACACAAATTTTTAAATAACTCTTTAACCAGTATCTCTTAGCAGATGAACAATCCATTAAAAGGAGAATTCAAATAAGTAATTGCAAGTGTTTTGACACAGAAAAGAGTGAATCCATAAAGGAGATATGAGAAGTTACTAGGTTTACTAATTCAATATAAAATATTCTTGTGAATCTGGAAATCTGTACTAATGTGGTCATTTTGGTATGCAGGTCGATCTATTTATTTATTTATTAAAGATTTTATATATTTATTCATGAGAGACACAGAGAGAGAGAGACAGAGACATAGGCAGAGGGAGAAGCAGGCTCCCTGTGGGGAGGTTGGAGCAGGACTTGATCCCAGGACCCTGGGATCACACCCTGACCCAAAGGCAGCTGCTCGACCACTGAGCCACCGAGGCGTCCCGGTTTGCAAGTCAATTTTAAAGTATCCCTGGCACTTTGACTTTGCAAATGTGAAAGCCTTTGTTTTGATATTTTCTGCAAAATCTATGACAGTATATTAAATTCAATAATGAGAATTTCTCTCTCTGAGACTCTAATCTCTCTCCACACACACATAAATCTCTCCCCACACAATTTTTTTCATATTCCATATGTGTATATACATGTATACTGTGTATGGGTAAAAATAACATATGTATATAAGTATACATGCATACAGTGTCGGATTTTTTTAAACCACAAATGTAAGAGATGCTCACTGTAACAAGTCTGTGAATACAGTTGTGTAAAGAAAGCATTTATACTGACACTCCAAGAATTCTCCCTTTTTAATCCTTACCCTTACTCTTCCAGAATAATAAAGGATAATAATTTGATTTGCATGCTTCCATATCTTAGCTATGTTCATTTGCATATAGCATATATTTGTATTCACAGAGGTGTTTTTCTTCCTTCTTTCCCTCTTCCTTCTCGCCTTCCTTCCCTCCTGTTTTTTCTTTCCTCCATACTTATTCCTTTATTTTCACATAAATGATGTGACACTAGCATTTTACCAGTTGTGTATTACAACCATTAGCAATTTGTGAAATCAAATGAATTATCATTACCAGCATTAAAACATACGCCAAAAACAATAGAATGGAACAGAAAACAGAATTCATTGCAAATAACAGATTATAGTAAGGGTATTTCATTTTACCAAACTTTTATTTCCATTTACATATTTTAAAATAATGGTGTGTGTGTGCACATATACACAGATGTCTCTGAGTTTATATCCACATGCCGAAATGTGTGTCCCTGAAACAAGTGTGCATGTGAATGAATACTGAATTTGAATTACTATAAAATGAATTTCTCCTGATGTGTAATAATAGATAATGAGTAGAAGTTTTCCTTGGTAAAATGTTTTTCTTCTGGTTTTCATACTATTTGAAATAAAGTTTAGTATGTTAAGCATTTATTAGTAAAATTCATAGAGTACAGAAAACTGAACTACATAGATTCCAGCAACAGACTGGTTCCTTGCACCGTAGAACAACATATTAATTAAATTATTTGTAAAGCTTTTATTCCTGGAATCCAAATGCTTCTAGCATATGTTATATACTTTTCTTGAAAGTATTATTTTTAAAGAGTCCAGACACATTATACAGTTTTATGGCTTCATTTTAGTAGGAATTTAGGTCCAAAGAAGCATAACTTCTAACTCTTTAAGTAAGTCACTAATAAGCTTCCACAACAGTGGAATAGAGCACTTTTCATGACAGCACTTGGTGAATATGAAGAGATGTGACCCTGGCTATTCACCGGATTTTGTCATATATACATCTAGTATCATACACAGATACGAATGACACTATGCGTATTTACCAACCCCTTCGATGACAACATAAACACAAACTTGGATTTGGCTATTACTGTCTTTATCCTTAAATCACCAAAAGTGTAGCACGGGCAAAAATACCACGACACAGATAGCCAAAAACTTTTGAAAATTCTAGAGCTTTTACGAGATACTTTTGAAAATCTGAACAAACCTCTATGGAAGAAACCATTAGTGCACTTGTGGTTCTAATGTAAGACTAAAGTTAAAATTTCACCCGTGTGGTAGTGATCGGGAGAGGCGAGAAATGACTGATACCCTGATGCCTTATTTGAGGGATTCAGCATTTTTTGGAATATGGGAAATGATTATCCATCTCTAGGGACCATGTTTCGGATTAAATGTGTCGAGAACAGCATGCAAAGTTTGGAAAAGGAGGTTACCAGCAGTATTATAACAGAAAACATAAGACCTCCTGCCAGCTGCACTGGTCTCAAAACTTGGCTTAGTGAGTGATGAAAAGTAGCTCCCCAGTCGTATTGTGAAAAAAGAAGAAGAAGAAGAAGAAGAAAAGTAACATTAAGGCAGACATGTAAATTGGAATCAGCCCCAAAGTCCAGGATGTGAATGTGATTAGGCCAAAGGTAACAGAAATACTGTTCATTCATATCCTTACTTCTCTCAAGTCTTGGCTCAGATGTTATGTTTTCAGTGAATCATTTTCTTTCTCTTCTGAAAACAGTTCTTTTCTATATCCCTTCTTTTACTTCTGTCCCTTTGCCAAACTTTGCTTTTGCATATGAAATCTATTTATTTGTTTATTTGATTATCATTGGCCTCCATCACCAGAATCAAATTTCTATAAAGGTAGGGACTGTCCATCTAGTTTACTGCACTATTACCAAACATCTGGAACAGTCTTGGTCCTCAGTAGATGCTCCATAAATACTTTTAAAATGAAAGGCACTAATCCTTTTTAATTCCAAAATAATCAGAAACTTAGGAGTTATTTGGTCTCCTCGACTTCTCCTTCATCATCTTCCACACCAAGTCTATTGCTGTTTTCTCAAAGAACAATGCCACCCTTGTCTTTGCCTTCCTCTCTATCCCTGCTTTCATGACCTTGATTCAAAAATCTTCATCTGAAGCAACATAATTACTGCTAATTTCTTCAGCCATTTAACAGTCAACATAGCAATTTCAGAATATGAGGGTATTGATTTATTGCTGTTTTAAAGGTACCAAATAGTCGGCACAGTGGATCCCCTGACCCTATTTCTTCTACAAGACTTAGCTTTTCTCATACTGTTCTCCCCTTCCTTGGTGTCCTTCTCTAACTACATATTAAAGGAAAAGCAAATTGCATGAAATTAAATCAGCACTAACCAAATCTATGTAAATTTGCCATTCTTTTCAAATTAAGATTTTTTTTTCTCACATATTTGAAAACTTCTGAGATGGCTATCCCATTTTTATAAGGTTCATACTTTCCTTATTTTCCAGAATAAACTCACAGGGCCCAATAATTAAATTTTGAAATATTCCAATAGTCAGAATTCATAATTCTGTCTATTTTTGCCAATGTAACTAAACAATGGATTGTGTGTTTGTTTTTTGCTCACTGTAAATCATTTTTCTCTCATAACCTGCTAAATATAAGATGGGAATAAAGGGCTTTGGCTATGATCTTGTAATCTCAATCAATGGGCCAGATATATTTAAATGTGTTTCAAATGTTCAGAATTATTTAAGACATAAAACATGCAAGTCACTTAGTACTGAAAAACAGCTGTTGGTTTCTTATATGTTTATGTAGAATCATAGATATTAAATGAATGAGGTGAATTTGAGGGTTCTCAGATGTGGTCATAAAAACCATTCCTGGAGGCCTGGGTGGCTCAGCGGCTGAGCGTCTGCCTTGAGCTCAGGGCGTGATCCTGGGGTCCTAAAATGGAGTCCCACGTCGGGCTCCCTGCATGGAGCCTGCTTCTCCCTCTGCCTGTGTCTCTGCTTCTCCCTCCCTCTCTCTCTCTCTTTCTCTCTGGGTCTCTCATTAATAAATAAATAAAATCTTTAAAAAAAAACATTCCTGATCAATGATATAGAACAAGAAGCGGGAAGGGGAGGTGTAGATTAAGATTTTCCATCTATCTATTTATCATCTATCTATCTATCTATCTACCTCGCTACCTGCCCACCCCTGTATGTATATGTGTCTCTGTATCTGTGTGTATATATATTCTATTGAAAACCTTTCTGTAGCTCTGCACTGTTTACTGTGGACAAAGCAGAAGTGTTCAACAGGTATGTCAGAGTAGACCATGACCAAGGCTTTATTTTCCTTTCTAGCTTTCAAAGTGCGTTATGAAGTGAAATGCTTAATACACTTTCATTTCTCTTTTTTTCCTCAATTTTTTCTCCTTCTCCTATTTCCGTACTCAGATGGTCTAGCCACTAAAAAAAAAATACTTCTGTTTCCTGAAAGGACCATCCTATTGTATGCTTTCAAATCTGTGGTGTAATCAGCATACTCTTAGTGGATACAGAAGGTTGAACAATAAGATGTCAAGCTTCTGCAGAAAGAGGAACTACTAATAGGCAGCACAATGGTGTCCATATTTCTTTTCATTGGGGATTTGTTTACAGCCCAATATCTGGAAATTACTGTTTCATCTCAAAAAAAGCAGGAATAACAGTCTTCTCTCAAAAATAGCAAAACATAGAGCAGACATAAAAGGGAATCAGCTAACAATGTTCCAAAAAGACATAAAACTACAGGTGCAATAAAATGATGGAAACAATTCCTAGGATAATGAAAAATGGGTGACAGCATTTAACAGGATAAATTTAAGGAAAACAGCATGTTTTAAATGCACTAGATGATATTTCTGTTTATAAAATCCGTATATTTAATAATGTCTTACAAAAAGAACAAGAGGTTTCTAAAAATAGGAAAATGGTTCTGAGAGGACAAATTGCCTGTTCCAGTACAGAACTGATAGACTGAGAAAGGAGTGGGAATCAGGGAAATAGGACAGTAACATGGAAGTAATTGAGTTCATAATCCATTTTAATTTTTCCTAATAAAAAATTGAAAGCCATGGTATACTATTTATAGTTGTGACATCAGTAAACTGTCTAATAACCATATTTCTCATTCTTATTCTTTAGAATAGGTTGTTGTTTTTCCATTAATCTTTCTTTACTGTTGCTAGTCTTCAAAAATCCTTAAAGAATTAACCCCCAGTCTAATCCAGATATTTTTCCTGGAATTATTCTAGTATTGTGAGTCACAAACAAGGACATGAAAATCCTTTTCAGAAAATATTATCTTAGCAAAGTTCATTCTTATCTATTTATGCTACTTAGCACTTCTACATGTGGTGTTTACTGGAAATGCTTCTTGTTCTTTGCGTGGTGAGTTGTTACTATTTTTAAACTCCATCAAGCAGGATTTACTCCTCTGTGAAGTCTCTGTTGGCCCTCAAAGATCTTTGCCCCAGTGTGCCTTGAGCATGCCTTATCTGTACTCAGATTGTAGCGCTTAATTCATTGGAATGCTACTTTATGCTTACACATAATTTCTCTCATTAGAGCATGTTAAAGTGGTTTACTCACAGTAAGCATATGACACACAGAAGAATAAAAGATGAATAGAAAGAAAAAAGAAAGGAAGGATAGACATTTTTTAAAAAAGGAAAGAAAGAAGGAAAAAAGGAGGAGAAAAAAATGAAGAAAAAAGAGGGGAAAAAAAGAGAAATGAAGGTTTATTAAGCGTTTCAGTTCATAACCCATCTCGAAAGTCTTCCTTTACCTGGCATAGACAAAATTACTAAAAATAGATATTCAATAATTTACCATTTAAGGCAACTTCCTTTTTTTCCAAATCAAACTAGACACAAAAATATTATCTTGTTTAATATGATTTTATTAGTTTGTAAGTTCTATGATCTGAATACATAAAGTAGTCAAAAACATTAAATGATTAGTTCTTCATGATTTAATTTATATTATGCCATGTCCAATGTTTTTTGAAGCACTTGATAATAGTAATAGTATGCTATAAACTTTCTTAGAATTTTTTCAAGTCTACTAACTTTACATCAAATGTAGATAATATATCCATAAATACTCTTTATGATTCTTTTCAAGTTTTACTGTATTTCGCATTCAAAAATAAGTCAATAAACATTTCACAAAGAATATTAATAATAAGAATCATGTGTGGGTTGATTTGTATTTAGTCCCTCAAAAATGTAAATTTTCTCTATTATGCTATGACTAATATATATACATTTTGCTTTCTTTCTTTTGCTTTTTTAACTTTAAATTCAAAATATACAAAATCAAATCTTGCCACCTAACCTATTATTAGGAGATATGAAGCTCATTCCTGAAGAAAATAAAACATTAAACAAGTGATTTATTAAAGTCCTGCTGAAATTCATTCTTGGAATTTTTATTCCAAAGCTAATATTGCAAAAAGCATTTTTTGGGGGGAAGAATACACTAATATTAAAAAACATTTAAAAAACCTTTTTATCAAAATTGTTTCATATAATGTATAGATAACAGAATTTTGAAATGTATGTATCTCTATGCATTTAACGAGAACTCTGCATGGAATTCAACCTCATTTATAATGTAAGTTTCTTTTTTAATCCCCATTTTTAATGGGGATTAGTGATTTACAAAAATGAATTACAATATCCTGTCTCTAGTAAAACATAAAGAACATAAAAACAAATGAAAATAGGATGCATTAAAATGTGCATTAATTTTGAAATGATGCCAAAGGATTTAGACAAAGTGTGACTGTTCTCAGAAAAACAGAAGTTTATGAGATAGTTAAGAACAGCAAATGATGACTGGCTTTGGACTGTCTGAGCTGAAGAGGTATACATGGATAAAGGTATTTCATAGTACTGATGTACTAAAGAGTTTAGAACTGGAAATATAAATTAAAGTGTCAGTACTAATAGGATTTCTCAGGTTTGACCTTTAGGGTAAAGTTTACGATGAAGTAAATCATGTTTTTCTGCCTTCCCCTCTTGATAAATTACTAAATATGAATTTAGTAAAAATATTACCAGAAAAAATTATAAAAGACTGAAATAGACCAAAAAATTATTGAGTGTCGTCAGTGGAAACCTGTAAATTGTTTAAAGAACATCCTTTTGGTTTATCTCTTTTAAAATATTTACACCATTTTCTTTTAGATATTTCATAATCCTGTGAGTTGTAAACCAATGATAGAAATATAATAGAGTTTTGTCTACAGACATGAAAATAATTATGTCCATTGGTGGGTGATAGATTTTCCTCCATCTCCTATGGGAAAAGGCAGTTTTGCATATATTTGTAAATCAGTTTAACCATTCTTGATTGGCTTATGTACATGCGGTGCTTTGAATTCTCCTTTGAAATAATTGTCACATTTTACTGGTTTACTCATTAATTAAGTGATATCTTTGACATATGTTCATTTATATTTATATGTCATTATTTTACCTTCACAAATTATCTTTTGATTTTATCTAATATCTACTTGTGAAAGTAATATGCTAAAACTATGGCTGGACAGGTAGTGATTATAAGCGTACATGCATTATTATAATAATTATCTTTCAAAACAATACAAAGAAATTATATGAGTATGTGGTAGGCTGAATAATGACCTCCCTCGAGCCTCTCCCAAAGTGTCCATGTTTCAATCTCTGGAACTTGTGAATATGTTACCTCACATGGCTGAAGGGACTTTGTAAATATGATTATGGTTAAGAATCTTGGGATGAGATTATTATCCTTCATTATCCTGCTGTGCCCAATGCAACCAAAAAAGTCCTTATAAGAGGGAGGCAGGAGGGTCAGCCCCAGAGAAGGAGATGTGAAGATGGAAAAAGGAGTCAGAGAAGGGAGAAGTTGGAAAAGGCTGCATTTTTGGCACTATAAATGGAGGAAAGGGCTCTGAGCCCAGAAATGAAACAGACTCTAGAAACTGGAAAAGAGAAGGAACAGATTTTCCCCTGGAGCATCCAAAGGGAATAGTGTTGTGCCAATAACTTGATTTTAGCCCATAACACCCATTTCAGACTTTTGACCTCTATATTCTGACATAATAATTTTGTGTTGTAAATGTGATAGATTTTTTTAAGCCACTAATTGTGTAGTAGTTGTAGCAGCAATAAGAAATTAATACAAAGCATTAGAAATTCACACAAAGGCCCAATTTCATTAAGTGCTCATGTAAGCACTAAAGTTATTAAAATAATAAATATACTCCAACGTAACATTGCTTGACTACAGCTTTAGAAAACGTTTATACCTGACAACACAGTTTGTTTCTCATTTACTAGGGCTCTAGAATTCACTATCTGGTCCTTATTTATTCTAATTATTAAAAGTCCCAAAAGTCTTTTGGTAGTTAGTTTTATGTGTCAACTTGGTTAGGCTATAATATCTAGTTACCCAATCAAACACTAATCAAGAAGTTCCTGAGGAGGTGTTTTGTAGATGTGGCTAATATAAAGGTGTGGCTGAAAAAAGGAGGTTACTCTTAATACTGTGGATGAAGCCTCATCCAGTGGGTTGAAAGCCTTAAGAGCAAAAACAGGTTTCCTGAAAAAGAAAATCTGCCTCAAGACTGGAGCATTCACTCCTGCCTAAGCTTCAGCCTGCGGCTCGCCCTCCTCATTTCAGATTTGTCAGCCACTACAATGCTAAAATGAAGATAAGCATCCTTCTCAAGAGTACGCTTTGCCTGTCAGTGCCATAAGAGGGCTTACGGAAAGGCCTAACAAAACGTTCAATGTAAAATCAGGTGGAAAGAATATACTGAAAGAATAGATAGATAAGTCAAATATAGGAGAATTTAGTATTTAGTAGAATTTGTTGCTAGTATTATATACCATGCCTAATTCTTCTATTTTATTCTGATTTTATAAAGAATCAATTTCTATGTGATACTTAATAAAATGATAAGGAGAGAAAGCACATTATAAAAGTAAAAATGTGCATTTTTACCAAATTTTCAGGAAATTAATGCATCTTTATGTCAAAAATAGTGAAAGCATCATCTAAAAATATTAACATTTTATATCTCTAAGTGGTGGAATGATCAGAGTTTGTTGTTGCTGTGCTTTAACTATAAACAAGTTTTCTAAAGAAACATGCAGCAACTTTTTGTAAGGTAAGGTATATTTATTTTTTTTAATAATCTCTACACTCATTCTGGGGCTCAGACTCATGACCCTAAGATGAAGAGTTATGTGTTTTCTGACTGAGCCAAAAGGTGCCCCAAGAAATCATGGGACAATTTTAAACTAAAAATTATTTATCAAAATATGATAATGAGTTAACATTAATTTGAGATATGAATTTTTATATTTACAAATTATCTCCGGAAGGGCTACATCTTTTGAATAGCTTTAATATCTTGTAATAGCTACAGATCTCTTTGGGAAAGAAATGTCTTCACAAACAAGCTATTAGTAATTAAAATCAAGTAATATGAATAACTAAATGCTCCCTAAGCCATACACGGTATTTTTATTAGCCCACTATACTCCCCTTCATTTTCTGCCCTTTTCTTGGCTCTGTCATTACCTCCTTGTATTGTCTATAGCAGATGGTTCAAGGGTGGCACCTGACAGTCTGCTGCAATCAGAGACGTCTCCTGGATAATATTCTATTTGGAGCTAATATGAATATTTTATATATACGTACACTTCCCCCTTCCCCCACTAGGTCCTAACCTTAAATAATGTCAGCCTCTAAAAAAAATTTAGGATAATGAAAGCCCAAGTGAACTAGAAGAGAATGAAGACAGCATGATGACAAAGCAGAAATGGGAAACAGAGAAAAGACAAAATATAGATGTAATTTAAGCCCAGAGTTCTAGTCACTGAGCTTCAAGAGGCAATTGTGGTTCCTGTTGATCTGTGTTACTTTGGTGAGGGACCACATTATCTATCCAGAAAAACTCCTTCTTACTTAATACATTGGTCATAGTGCTAAAAAATTAAAATATGCATTACATTTTTATTTTTAATTTTAAATTTTATAAATAAGACCTACTCCTTAACCAAAAAAATGTACAACCATTGCAAATTACCTATTCATTAGAGAAAAAACAGATCTGCTTGATTATATAGCAAATAAAAGCTTCTCTTTTTATTCTGCAAAATCAGAAACTGAGAAATGGTAAAGAAAATACTCTAAAACAATTCATATTTAAGTTCTTTTTTCTTTTTATTTTTTTCTTCTTTTTAAAATTTGTTTTCATATTTAAGTTTTCAAATTCATCATTTGTCTGCTTCCTCTTTCTATTCCAATGTCTAGCCAAATTCTAGGGCAGGTTTCTTTTGTGGGGAAAAAAAACGTATCAGTCCATGGTTCTGGCAAGATACTTAAACTAGTAAAAAAGTCCATGATCATACTTCAAATATTATAGTTGAAATATATCATTCAAAAATTCTAATGTAAAACAGAGGTAATAAAGAAATTTCTTCTTTCCCTTAATATTTAAAAATAAACTCCCTGAGAGGTAACATACATTGACATAATTTGCTAGTGAACAAGCACAAATAAAAGGGCTTTTTTGCCTTAATCAGATAACAGGTGCTGTAAAACTCTGTTCTTCACGAAAACTCACAAACAGTTCACATACAGCATGTTAGAAAAGAGCACAATATAATTCCAAATGGCATACAAATAAGATTATATTATATAAGTTTCCATTAGAATCTTCTCAATAAGCAATGAAATAAATATCACTGGGTTTCACTATAAAATGAGCTTTTCCAGAGAGGAATCTGATTCTGCATTAGCATCAAGGTAGTTGGTCTGAAAAGGTCATGTTATATTACTGAAAAAAAAAACCACCTTAACTCTCATAATAATATAAAATTATTTATAATATAAAAGCCACTCTATAATGAGGCACCACAGTTTATTCAAGGGAAAATTAGCATACACCCTTAAGTATCTTTCTTTTATCTTTTTTTGGTTTAATGTAGAATTTGTATGTCATATCCCCAAAACCTCATAAATGTAATCTTAACTGTATGTATTTAGGTGAGTTTTATTTATTTATTTATTTATTTATTTATTTATTTATTTATTTATTATTAATTTCTAGGTGTACCCTAGCTGTAAATACCACATTACACCTCACCTAGTTGGATTAAGTAAAATAATTATTTGTCAAAATAATTGCTTTGTTAAATGAGGCATTTGAGGACCACAGTATATGGTTCCAATTCTTTTCTCCATTTTAATTGAAGGAAAACTTTTCTGAGTTGGTAAGAATGATACAATCTAAGTAGGATAGAATTTCAACAGGGGCTAATACCTATTTGATAACTCATGGCATAAATGTTGGTCATAGCAATTATTAGCAGCTTCCTGCCTAATTATACAAAGTACCATATTCTCATTCATGTCCTTTAGTAAATTGTGTCCTGGCATTTTATATCGCAAATCATAACTCCTTTAAGTATTCTCCAGAAAAATCTGCCCACTGAAGTTTCCCCTATCCCAGGGACTCCCTGATCCCTCAGCAAAGTCATTTTATCATCGTGCTTATCATAATAATATCTGTCCTCTTAAGTGTTCCTGATTTTGAATGTTTCCTATTACACTTAACCTCAGAAGTATTTTAGAAATGGAAAATATGTATTTTTATTTAAATACTATCAAACCATAATATTGAGATGAACAACATATGTCCTGTGCTTAAATATCACCAGATCAATGACAGATAGATTGATGTCTGAGTTAGGAATACCTTAAAATAACATGTATGCAAATGACAAAATATTAACAACAGAAAAAATGAACTTATCTGACCCACTGCACGATAGAAGCAAATGTCCAAAGGTATGTGATACCTTTTACATATCTTCTCTTGATGTTTCACCTTCATACTCAGACATTGAAAACAGGCACTTTCAGAAGAGCTCAGGGATGTATTCGTAACACATTTGAGCATCTTATTAACAGATGTACTTTTCTCCGGTGATCCCTGCAAGAAGCACTTCAATCACTGAAATAGGTCTTTTATTGAAATCAAGATTTTAGATTTTTGTTTTCAAAATGAGTTTACAGCCTATTCTATATGCCAGGGGGCACTGTGGTTCAGTGTTTGTGTTTCCTATTGTTCTACAACATGTCAGAACTTAGTTGTTCATGGATTTTTGTGGTACTCTATTTTTTTTTTTCTTACATGGTGAGAACATCCCTGAGTAAATTTACAGGAATAAAACATAATCTTATTATGGCCTGCTTCTGACTTGCCAGTTTATTGCTGCTAGCCAATAAGAGGTATTTTGGTGCTGAGTGTGTACTCCTATTAAAGAATATGAAAGAGGGCAGCCCGGGTGGCTCAGCGGTTTAGCGCCTCCCTTTGGTCCAGGGTGTGATCCTGGAGACCCGGATCGAGTCCCTCATCGGGCTCCCTGCATGGAGCCTGCTTCTCCCTCTGCCTGTGTCTCTGCCTCTCTCTCTCTCCTCTCTCTCTCTCTCTCTCTCTCTGTGTGTGTGTCCCTCATGAATAAATAAATGAAATCTAAAAAATTTAAAAAATAAAAAAGAATATAAAAGAATTCTATATAACCCACTGTAAATTACTTCTGGTGAGGTATGGAAACATATTTTACTCTGAATCCTAAATACAAGTACTTGGGAGCATATTGAAAAGTTTGAGGTCTGATTGTTTACATTCACATGCTAAAAGAACTTTGTTCTACTATTAAATAAATCAAGAGTCTTGAGTTCTAGGCTCCTGGGTATAAACTCAACAGAGTACGAATTCAGGTTTTTTCTATACCCCACTGGTATAAAAACAAGAGAAAAGTTAAATTAGAACACTAGAAGGTACACTTTCAGACCTCTACCTTAATACTGTTGGTACTCAGTCTCATGAGTATACTTAATTTTCATGCAACATTCAGGCCTCCTATATTTTTCTTCCCCATCCCCCCGAAAGTGCTGGATTCCTGAGCTATATTATCATGGCTTGGGGGACTGGGTGCTCCTCTGTGTGGACCTTGCATTAAGTGCTTCTGGAATGCAAACTATTTCATTTCCAACCTCTGACTTTTCACTGGCAACTATAATGACCCTTATGCCGAACTAATAGTATACATCCTAGTTTAGGAGCTATCTCGGCCAACAGGTATTAATACCATTTGAGTAAAACTGCACGTTGATTTGATCCACCTCCATTCTATCCTCTTTTACAGTGCCTGCCTGTTCTGGAGATGCTGCCAAACTGAAAATTTTATCTTCCATAATCTCTTAGAATTCTGGAGAATTCATAGTTTAAAAATATATGTGCTCTTACAAGAATTGGAAGTGAGGTGTTAATATCTGCTGGCCTCTTTGGATGCATTCTGTTGTTTAGCAGTTATAAGATTAGATAATGACATGTGGAAATTACCTGGTACTCAGCCATGATTGCAGCAAAATAGCCTTAAATTAGATTAGAAGTACCTTCTTCCAAAAAAATCATACTCTGAATTTCTTTCTTTTTTAAAAATTTTACTTCACATCAAAAGTAGCTTTAATGTTTCCTTGTGAGTGTAGAGTTACTATTATTCTGTGGGTCTTATTCTATCTAAATATTAAGACACAAATTCACTAAGTGATGGTTTTCAATTTACCTGAGGTTGTGGAGTGTGTGTCATACAAGACCTTGAGTGAAGCTGAGCCACATATCACAATCATGCAGATTGTATTCAATCTTATATCTCCAAAAGTGATGTTCTAATCCCAATACCATTAGAAGACATATTTCTATGTCTTCTAGGTTATAAGACATCAAGTTTGGGATAGTATCTGCTAAGGAGTCATCAGAGTCACCATGTAATATTCCACTATTGTATCCTTTTCAACTTGTTTGCTATAGCTAGAATAATAAAGTAAGACCTCGAAAAGGAGAATTATCTTACTAATAGATATTAGCTAAAGGCGTTGAGAAGATTATGCGTACTGGAAGGTGAGGTTAGCTAGAGGTGAAGTTAGCCTAAAGAAAGAAACTGTGGTGTCCCCCTAGTATCCATATCCTTGAAACTCCTGACGGAAGTATGCTATATTATTTTGGGGATAGCTTTAGCCACCCTACCTTAATTTTTTACAGTGAAAAACTGCCTTGTCAAAGTTCCAATTCTTTTATTTCTTATTTACTGCTTGCTAGTGACAAATATAACCTGATCATTGCCCTAATAGGCTCAGGTCGATTTGCTAAATGATTTGTCCACTAAAAATCAGAATTGCTTGCTACTTATGGAAATCTGGCCTAGGAAGAGAAACTCAGAACATCATTGAGTATAAAGGGCTAAGTGGGTGTCATCATACTTCTTACCAAAAATGGCCAGGCATCCGTGGAAATACTGCTTAGATGCAAATAATTTGCCGTCTTTTTTAGATTACATTGGGAGTAAAAACCTAAACACATAGTTTCAACTGAAGTAACAGTCATGTCTACTTTCAAAAAAATTTTTAATGTATATCATCCTGTCTATAACATAAAATACACAGTATTGAATTTTGTAGAAGAATTTTGTAGGGTGGCTAAAGAGAGAAAAATATCACCATGAGAAGACACTTGGAGGAAGGAACCAGATCCAAAGAGAAGAATTTCTCTAGGCATCCAGGTCTACACTGAAGTGAAACCAAATTAGGATCAGAAGCTTGGTCTGTAATTGGCACTGTATTTAATAAATTAATAATTAGGTAGATGATTCCACTCTGACTGAACAGACTTGGGAGTAGTTGACTTCAAATTATGTCTGTTGTCAGGTAAAACATTGTTGAAAAAAACCCTACATGCCTATATTTAGCTGAGGCTGAAAACACAGCCAAGGAGGTTTATCGTAAGTGAGGTTACTTAGAGATAGATAATCCTATATGACTCTGGAGTTGGTAGGAGAGGTGTCTGCTGGAGACACTATGTCTCCAGACATAATGCAACTCATTCTAGACTAGGTTTCAGAGCAATCTTATTGGCATGTTTCCTTCCCTCCTCACCCTTGAAGCATCCTCCCAAGTTCCTAAAGTATTTACGTAGGACTGGCTAACCCAAACATCTCCAGTAGACTCTGACTAGCGTTCTGAGATGAAGTCCACAAAACCCAGTCTAACCATTTTAAGTAGAAAGAAATGTATTAGAAGATATTGTATGGATGACAGTATCCTCAGAGGAGCTAGAGGTGAGAAGATGGCAGCCAAAGGAACCACTTAACTACAAGACTGCTCTGGTAGAAAGAATACAGGTACTGGCTCATGCCATCTGGCACCTATGATGATAGGAACCAGAGCTAGAATGTCTGCGTGAGCTGCCACAGAGGCAACTGCTTTCTCTCGCCTGTTTACACAATGTACCTCTGTCTCCTCCTCCTATATAGTGCAAGTTGTTCCCTCTCTCAGTGGCTGCAAGGGAGTCTCTTAAAATTTACTTTTTCTTGTTTAAACACTGCTCCATATTTAGAAAGGCAGACTAGAAGGGGGGTTGAATGATTTTTTTTTAAGATTTATTTATTTATTTATTTGAGAGAGCATGAGCAGGAGGGGCAGAGGGCGAGAGAACCTCAAGCAGGCTCCACACTGAGTGTGGAACCCAATGCAGGGTTCCCAGGACCCTGAGATCACAACCTGAGCCGAAACCAAGAGTTGGAAGCTTAAACAAGTGCACCACCCAGGCACCCTGAAAAGGGGGTTGAACAATATTAAGCAACTCAACTCATAATATCTTCTGGAAAATTTCATTCCCTGTCAGCTACTCTGTTTACATAGAGTGGTCTGAGAAGGGAGACTGAAACCAAAATGGACCAAACACCTAAATATTATACTTTCCAGTAAAAATAAGAACACAGCAACATAAATTAATACATCACCAAAGCTAAAATAGACTTATTTGTGAATATTAAGCTTAATAATTGTTTTTGGAGTGAGGAGTTTTAATGACTAAATCAAGCTATGTAGGAATGTAGGTACTTTTTAAATCAGGCTATTAAAAAGTTAAAGAAAAACATGAGAAGCATGGATTACTTTTGATTGTCTTCTTTAAAATTATAAATCATTGAAGAGATTATTTAGGTGCATTACATTAATATTCTTTCTTTCATCTTTTGGCATTGTACTATCTTAACTTTTTATGGTTTTAATCTTTTCTCTTTTGGCCTTTTCACTCACAAATTTTGAAAGGTTTTTTTAAATAAAACAACTAAAAGATCAATATCTACAAAGCCCAAGTGGGGCACTTGATAAATGATGAAGGAATGTAGAAAAATACAAGGAATGCAACTCCACCCTAGAAAACTACTTAATACACTGTAGAAACACCCTTTGGTTTATGTAAAGAGAATTTCATGAAGATGAGTAATATGTTTTTTCTCTCTTGGTAGTGATTATTGCTTGCTGGATAATTCCAATATGAATCTAATAAAAAAACAATTTATTAGGTGTCTATGGTGTGCAGTACACTGTCCTCGATGTTGAATTTTGGAGAATTCATATTTAGTTTTCAAAAAAATGTTAACAATTTACTTAGGTATTGTGTCATAATTAATTCTAGAATGTATACTTATGTTTAATATATAATAATCAAACACATAGTTGAGAATATTTAGTTCTAAAGAATACACAGCCTGCTTTTAACAGGTCATATTTTATTAATGATGTACAAAATATCTTTCTTAAATTGCATAAATTTATTATTTTAAGGAAGATTTTTCTCAAAATAAAATTCATTTTGTTAAAAGAATTGCAAAATAAGCATTTCCATCTCTGAAATTCATTCCAAAGCAAATCTAGTTTGTGATTGTAAAAGATTCTGTATAATCAATTTATAATCTAATTTGTCCTATTCTTTTTTTTTTTTAAAGATTTTTTATTTATTTATTCATTAGAATACACAGAGAGGAGAGAGAGAGGCAGACACACAGGCAGAGGGAGAAGTAGGCTCCATGCAGGGAGCCCAACGTGGGACTCGATCCCGGGTCCCCAGGATCACGCCCTGGGCTGAAGGCGGCACTAAACCGCTGAGCCACCCGGGCTGCCCATGTCCTATTCTTTTAAAACAAATGTATTTGTTATTATCAAATAATCAGATTTTTTTTTTTCTTTCCAAAGGAATAAACTTGGTCCAGATCAAACCTTCAGTGTGATCAAAATCATAGGTAAATTTACTATTTTCCAGTGAAAATGTACTTAAAACTGTCATAAAGCTTTTATACATACCCATTTAAAAAATACAATAAATAATATTGTAGATCAGACTCATTGGTTCAACAGCTTCCCAGTTTTTTTTGTTTTTTTTTTTTTTGTTTTTTTAATAAAAATGTCCAGAAGGACTGCTTTTCTTACTAATCCAATATTGCTCAGACTGGATACCTAGGAGATTCACTCATGCGTCTTTGAGCACCCAGAAATTCTGACTGAATTAGTCAAGGAAATAGTTTGGACGTTGGTTATTTTTCTTGAAGTTCTTTAAGTGATTATACTGGCAGCCACAGTTGAGAGATGCTATGCTATCCTTTAATTTCAGAAGGTTATGAACACAAAACCAAAAATCTATGTTTCTATTATTCAATCTATCACTAATCTATAAATGCACCTAGGCAGTTTCTGAAGTTTTAGATTTCCAATTTGCCTTTATTTTTAACATTTGTCACAGTCAATTAGCAAATATTACTATTTACATTGTTAAAGATGATTTTAATTAATGTCACTGTTTTGCAGTCTGATGACTGCTGTATTTGATATAAAATATATTTCAGGTTTTTATAAACTATTATGGCCTGCTGTCTGGATATGATAGACTGATATTCAGTAAGTATTCTACTCTCCTTCTAGCACTTCTTGCATTTATATCTTAGAAAATTATAGATTGCATTTCTTACGCTTCTTTGAAACTGGGATCCAGATGTGTTTTGACTTTGAACAATAAGATTGGCCTTGCATGATATTTGTAAGGTGGCCATGAGCAGAGACCAAATTTTTGATGCAGCTACCATTTTTGCTAATAAGTATAAGTATGGGGGTATTTAGTTTTCTGAAGCAAATGAACAGCAAATGAACTCCTATCTTGAGTTTGGAGAAGGTCAGGAAGCATGTCCTGGGATATCCATTTTACCAATATGGTTTACAATAGGCAAAGTATAGTTTTGTAAATGGCAGTAGTAGCAGCTAAGGCTTCCTGACTATGGAACCTGTGTCTATGTCAGGTTTCTGAATCTAATAAACTTTCTGCTTAAACTAGTTAGCATAGTTAGTGGATGCTGAAATTAAACTTTTAGTATTAGCTATCTTTCTGCATATGACCTACTTTTCATATACACACACATGCATATGCACATATGCACACATACATATGTGTGGATGTATTTAAATCTGTTCTCAGATGTCCTAAAGAGAGAAGTAGCATTTTAGTTTGCTTATTCTGAATCTTCCTATCATACTTTTACAGAGGTACTGCAACCAAATATTAAAGCAGTGTTTGTTTTGATTAGATCACCTTATTCAACTGTAATATAATGCCTTCTGCCCCTGAGCATTAAGCTGGGAGGGGAAGAGCACAGAGGAAAAATTAGACCAAAGTCATGTTTCCAGATAGTACTGATTCATATACTCCTGTCTTAAGCATATTTTAAGATAAAGTCTTCAAACAACCTTATTATTGATTCGAGGGTTTTGTTAATTGTCCATGTTGAAAAGTTACTAAGTTACTTTTGTTATAAAATTCTCCTTCTAACTCCAGATTCTATAGGGCAGGCCAGAACTATGGCAGGACAAATGAACAGGGGAGATTACAGAGAAGCTACTAGAGATATATTGTGACACTGATGATGACATTCAGGGAGTGTTAGCTGGCTCCAACTGGCCAAGAAACAAGCTCCGAATAATAAGTTGAAGGCTAATCAGCTGTCAGTGCCAGGAATGCCTGATGGATGGGATGCCAGGTTTAGCAAATAAATATACAGGCCACCATTTCAATATGACTTTCAGATAAACAATTAATTTTGGTATAAGCAATATTTGGGTCATACTTATGCTAAAAAAAGAATTCCACTGTTAATCCAAATTTAATTTGGATTAAACTGTGTGCTGTCTAAGCAAACCTAACTTTCAGGTGGCAACAATAACCAAGTCCTAAGGATCAGATCCGCGTGCAAACCTCCTATCTTTAAAAAAGCAGGGCTGCACTTCTTTAGAAAATGAAATACTAGTCAGAATTTCAAGATGACACGTGGGAATGAAAGTGTTCTCAGTGGCAAAGCTTACACACTGGTTAAAGAAGAGAACCACGATGATCACTGATTTTGACTAATCACTGAATCTTAACAATTTACCTAGATTTTCTCTATTGCTCTTTATTGGGCTCTAGCTTTTCCATAAATGGGTACCAACTATTTCCTTGAGTGTTTCTTTATTTTTACTCATTGCCTTATTGAGTCTCATCCTGAATTTTATTTTATTTTATTTTATTTTTTATTTTATTTTATTTTATTTTCTCTTAAAAGATTTATTTATTTATTCGTGAGAGACACACACACACACACACACACAGAGAGAGAGAGAGAGAGAGAGAGAGAGGCAGAGACACAGGCAGAGGGAGAAGCAGGCTTCATGAAGGGAGCCCGATATGGGACTCGATCCTGGGGCTCCAGGATCACGCCCTGGGCCGAAGGCAGCACTAAACCACTGAGCCACCCAGGTGTCCCTCATCCTGAATTTTAACCTTTCTTATTTGCCATTTCCAACAGCCCAGTAGGAAATCTAGAATATATCCAAGAAGTCAAAACCCATTATTTTATAATTATGGATTAAACACTTCCTCTCTAATTTCACTATTCCTGCCATTTTCTACTCCAAGTCTTATTCACTATGTTACCATCTCCCATTCATCTCATATACAGAGCTTTGAATAATCTAGGTTAATATATCTTTTTGAACTACATTTACGAACACTTACAACATTGAGGTTTCATTTTTCATTCTATCTTATGTATCATCTATAAGATTTCTATGTAAAACTATGACAACTAAGACTGCTATGTAGTGCAGTACTTAGGGTGTTTTCTACCTTGAAACTGCTCTGTGCATATACCATTGCCTTGATTTTAGGCATTATCTTCCATTCCTTTTTGATTCAAAATTCAAAATAGTGTTGGTATGGAAATTCGTTAAAAATTTTTGAAAGCCTCAATACATTTTCTCTTTCCATGTAATCCTTTTTTTCAATGAAAATGAAGTCTGTTATTCAAATGAGGCTTGATTAAAAAAACAAAGTTTTATGTCGATTTGTGCCTTTCTCATAGCAAACCGGATGAATGGATATCTGTGGCAATTGGATGTAACATTAAAAAGTCTAAGCTGGGGACGCCTGAGTGCTCAGCGGAGCCTTCAGCTCAGGTCGTGACCCCAGGGTCCTGGGATGGAGTCCCACATCGGGCTCCCTGCATGGAGCCTGCTTCTCCCTATGCCTGTCTCTCTCTCTCTCTCTCTATGTCTTTCATGAATAAATAAATAAAATCTTAAAAAAAAAAAAGTCTAAGCTGTTTTTCTTTTAATCTTTCTTTTTTTATCTTTTCCCTTTCCCTTTTCTTTCCTTTTCTTAGAGAGACACCGAGGTTATCTGTGAGTGGGTAGGGGCAGAGAGCAAGGGAGAATCTTAAGCAGACTCTAGGCCCAGCCTACCCTGGGATTAGATGTCCCAACCCTGAAATCATGACCTGAGCCACAATCAGGAGTCAGACCCTTAACCGACTGAGCCATTCAGGTGCCCCTTAATCTTTCAGTTGTACGTTTCCAGCTCGTACATCTCCCCTGAATTCTAGATTCATATATAAACTATTAGACCTCTTCTTTTGTATTATAACAGAAATCTCAAATTTAATACGTCAAAATTAAGTTTTTGATATCTCCTTCAAAGCTTGTCTTTTTGAGTTGCCCGAGTTCAGAAGATCAGAAACATATTTCCCCTTCCTCTAAATCCTACCTAACCAAGTCCCTTTTCTGGTTCCTTTCCCAAAGAATTTATCTTATCTGCCTACGTTGTTCTGACGTAAGCTTTTGCCAAGGCATGCATTTCAAAGGACATCCATCTTGAATAAGGTATCGCCAGCTGTATGACACAGCTACTAGCGAAACAACCAGATAAAGAATTAGACCACCCCACCCGTGCAGGTCCCTTCTTCAGAAATCTGTGGGTGACTTAGATAACTGACTGGTTGAGTGACCCTGCTTGTCCCTTTTCACAACCTAACTCCTGCTCTTCTTTAAATGAGGGGGGTCCTTGAAACCCTAGACACCACTCCCCTGAACACTAAAAAACACAGAGCACCGGGTTCTCTCTCTTCCATGACCATGTGGTCCTTGGGCATTCCATTTACACTCCAGGACTTGTAAATAATAAATCCTTTTCCTTAAAGTTCCCGCATGGTTTTTGCTGAAGTGTGTCCTGTAATCTTAATAGAAACTACAAGGCTCATCCAGCCACAACAGTGGCCTGTGGGGGGAAAGACGGGTGGCTGGCCCGCAGTTACACGGCCTAGGTGAGGACCTTAGGCATTCCTAACTAGGAGCTTCACTGTCGATAGGCTGGAAGCCACATAACACCCCTGCTTGTGTCATACTCCACCTCCCAATTAATGAATAATTGATAATTTATTCATCATCAATAGGAAACTTTTAAAAATGCACTGAGTTCATGGCAACCTACTCTGCTCCCCATAAACCTCCAGGGACTTTCACGGCCCTTAAACTCCTTACGAAACTACATGAGCTGCCTCAGTTACACCTCTCTGTTGGCCACACATGCCATTTCATCTTTACTTGCTCATGCTCCTTCGGCCACACTGGCCTCTTTGAAAAAAAAATTGTGGATACATTTTTTTTTTTTTTTTGCTCTCTTTCAGCCTTAAATCTTAATGCCCCTTAATCACAGGATGCTATTCTCTCAGAGCTTTGCATGACTTGCTGATTTCTTATTCCAGGTTCCACCACAAATAGCACTTCTTTAAAAAAGTCACCTCTAGTTACAATCTATCTCATCACCCTGTTTACTTCCATCATTGCTTATAGGGCAGCCCGTTGTTATCTTGTTTGCTTATCTATTCAATTAGTTATTATCTCTATTGTCAAAGAGAACATAGGCTTTGTGCAGACAGGAAATCATATCTGTCTGATTTACCATATTGTGCTCGGCTTCTGGAATCCTGCCTAGAACACATTTGAGAATCAATGACTATTTATTCAGGATCCGAGTGAATACATTCTATAGAATATTCCATTGTGTTGAATACTTAAATGGTTTATATATTTTCTTGAAAATACTAATAAAATAATGCAACAACAATAGATTCCCAATCAACAGATTACTGTTTAATTTGAACCATATCATAGGTGTTGTGTATTTCTTTGTGACTATTAAGTAAAAATAACCCTTTTTCAATTAAGGAAAATAATTTCAAATATATTCATTTTGATTTTTAAGACATTAAAGTCAGTATAATGTCTCAAATGCAAAAGCTTTTCAAAAAAAAACCGCAAAAGCTTTTCTAAAATTGCAGCACTAAATGACATATTTACTACCTGCAGTTTCTTGATACAGAGTAATTTGAATTTAATCTGGCATCTTAAATAACTAACACCCATTGTGTATTTTAAAAAGTCAATTTAAATTCTATGAGGCCTCTTTCGGTATTGCCTATGACTTGGTAAATACCTAAATCTGAGTTGATATATTCTCAAGTGTCATTTGGTCGATGCTCAAAGTATCATGCATGAGTATTTCAGGAATTTTTTTTATCTTTAAAATTAAATATTTTCTTTTAAGACATAAAAATGCTTCGTTTCCTAGATACATTTAATAATTATAAGTAAATAAGGGCAAGTGTTGCCAAAGAACCATAGCCCTATAAATCCCTGTGTAAACTGGAGATGAATATAGTTATTGTTAACCTATTTATCCTGAAGAATTATATTGTATTAGCCATATATATTTATAACTATCTGCTTTTTGTGCACGCGCGCACACACACACACACACACGAATATTTCTATGCAATTAATTACACTAGTTACATAATTTAAAAAGAATTCTAAATTAAACCTCAGGAATAAAAAATGAGTATAGAATTAATATAATATAAACAAATATACTCTTCATCATACATTTGTTATAATAGCCTAAAAGACAAGGAGTGATTTTGACATCTGCTTTGTTTAACAGTAGACAAAATCACAAAAATATTTTATGATTTCACACACATAAATAGATCATCACTCTGTCTAGAATTTAACCCTAGTAAGACCATCAAAATATTTGTTTCTGGTAGTTTCCCGTACTAATTCTTCGTATTAAAATGGAAGTTATAGATGTATAGCACAATATATTTTGGTAGAACAATACAAATTGTATTATCAGTGAAAAAAATTGGATTATTTAAGTGACTAGCTAAGAATTCATAATTATATATAGAGTGAAATAGTTTATAGATATCAACAGCTGATTAAGTGGTTTCCAAATTTTTTAAGACACCTATAGACCAAATGTCTATCAATAGCAGTTCCTTACCAAGAGATGGTAGTTACTGGAGCGCCTAGGTGGCTCAGTCAGCTGAGTGTCCAACTCTTGGTTTCAGTGTAGGTTGTGGTCTCAAGGTCATGATATGAGCCCATGTTTTGGGCTCCATGCTCAGTGTAGAGTCTGCCTCAGATTCTTTCTCCTCCTTTCCCTCTCCTCCTCCCACTCAGGCTCTCTGCTTCCTTTTAAATCAATGAATCAATCTTAAGACCAATAAATAAATAAATAAATAAATAAATAAATAAATAAATAAGAAGGAAATTACTTATCATGGGATACAAGAGCGGCAAGGTGCCCTACATGGAACTGTAGCCAGTTCTCCTGGAAAAAGCATAAAATGAAAATAGATATCCAAGTTATTCTAAACTTTCCCCCTATGCATTCTTCCCTTCCCTTCCTCCATTGAGTAGAACTGTTTTTACAGGAAGGCTCTCTATCACATCAAAATGGAGGTTATGATATATCTAAGAAGTTGACTCAGATGCAATAATTTGTATGGGTGGTGAATCTTCCTGAAAATGAAACAAAGTTGCAGGTAGGTACAAACATGTCTAGTATATGTAGAAGGAGAAGAAACTGAAGAATAAAATTTCAGAGGGGCCATAATGGGGTGAGGAATATGGATTAATACTGAAATCTTTGGAAAATCCCTTTGGAAAAGAAGAAATCTTGTCTGATGAACTGTCCATAACAAGATGTAGGAGAGAAAATATTTTCAGGTTCAGTGTGGATAAAACTCTTGCCACTCTTTGAAAGGGAAAGTACTTATATAAAAACAAAAAACACACACACACACACAAAAAACAAAAAACAAAAAACACATATAAAATAAAATGATATTATTTTTAAAATAAAAAAGACCCAAGCAACTCTTTTGTGGAATATTCTCAGAGAAATGACGAGAGAGGGCAGCACCTTACTTGTGTGAGGTGATGCTGGATAACTAGAACAGAACACATCACTGCAGAATGGACAGTGGTCACGAGGAAGCTCTGTGGTCCTGGAAGGAGCAATACAGACAAAGCAGCTCCTGGCTTATTGGAGCCCTGAAACAGTAGCTTGCTGTATGGGGCTTCTTCGGAATAGGCTAAAAATGTAAAGAAAAGTAAAAGGGGAGTTCTAATAACTATTTAGAATGATGTAAGAAAAGATATGAAATAGTATAAAGATACTGCCAGAGAAAAGATAAAAAGATTTGACCAAAGCTCATAAGCTATTAAGAGGCCTTTGTATCTAACTGATAAGGTTCCATCCTTTTTATTCCCAAGCAGGGAGGTGTGGAGGATGTTAACACTTGACTTGTCGAGTCATACTAAACAAAGTGTTCAGCCTGTGGTTCATTCCATATGATGAGTAAATTAAGTGTCCACACGTGAGTAGCTATGTTGTCAAATAGAATATATAAAGAACTTTTTTAGTCAAAAGAACTTAAAAAATTTCACTTCTGATCACAACTTCCCTTTGATAAATTTCTGTCTTGATATTTGTCTTCCAGTCTAAGTGAAATTTTCAGTTCATGATTTCTTGTTTTTTAAAGATTTATTTCCTTTTGAGAGAGAGAATGTGCGCAGGAGCATGGGGGGAGGGAAGGGACAGTGAGAGATTCTTCAAGCAGACTCCCTGCTGAGTGTGGAGCCTGATGAGGGGCTCAATCCTAGGACCCATGAGGTCATGATCTTAGTGGAAACCAAGAGTCAGACACTCAACCAACTGAGCCACCCAGGCGTCGAAAGGTCGTGATTTCTTAACTACTCTAAAGTGAAAGGTCTGCAATCCTTTACTTGCAATTCCAAAATCCCCAAAATTCTTAAGACCTTATTTTATATGTACCCCACTGGTAGCAAAATCTGAAGTAAATTCTCACATGTTTAGTAAGGAAGGCAGAAGGAAAGAAAGGGGGAGAAAAAGAAAGAAAGAGAGAAAGTAAGAAAAAGAGAAAGGGGAAAGAAAAAAGACATAGTGGATCTGATTTGGATTTATATGAGGCTATTTATATCCTTTCATTTGTTATACAGATGGTGTAAATATCATATGTTTCACTGTTTTAATGTTTTGATTTATAGGACAGCTTATATTTCCATAAGGGAGTGCTCCATAATATATAGTTATATATAACTTTCTAAAATATTTTTAGGGATCCCTGGGTGGCGCAGCGGTTTGGCGCCTGCCTTTGGCCCACGGCGCGATCCTGGAGACCCGGGATCGAATCCCACATCGGGCTCCCGGTACATGGAGCCTGCTTCTCCCTCTGCCATGTCTCTGCCTCTCTCTCTCTCTCTCTCTCTCTCTGTGACTATCATAAATAAATAAAAATTAAAAAAAAATAAAAAAATAAAGTATTTTTAAATGAATTTTGAGGCACTTCTATCCTCAAAGGTGAAGAACAAGTGTTGAAATGGATTATGGAAAGTCAGAATTCAGTAGGGAAAGGATTAGGTAATTGTACTTAATAAGCTGAATGGTCTGCATACCTGTCTTCCTCTCTCCCTTTTCTCCCTAAATATTAGCTAAGTCATAGATCAGTGCTACCTAGATGACCTACAACTATATAGTCACATTTCATGTCTTTGTGGGTCTTATAGTCTAGTAATTAATTAGGCAGTTTTAGCAGAGTGTAAGTATTATATCACAAGATATTCAGAATACAGAAATACGTGAGAGATACACAACCTGGTCATAAACAGTATGGAAAGTTTAGTGCTTTGTATAATAGAGTGAGAAGAATATGGAATTAAGAACTATTAGGAAAAAATGGAGAAATGGGTCCATGATGGTAGTAGTTAATGGTAGCAGTTAATATTTGCACAGCACTGAGGTGCCTGGGTGGCACAGTTGCATTCCGTTAAGCATCTGACTCTTGGTTTTGGCTCCGGTTATGATCTCGGCTCCTGAGACGGAGCTGAAGTCTCCTCTCCTTTTTCCTCTGCTCCTCCCCCCTCAAGCTAATAAGTAAATCTTGAAAAAAAAAAATAACACAGCACTTATCCAAGCCACAGGTTCACAACAACCCTGTAAATGCTATTAATGTCCCTATTTTAAGGGACTTTCTGGCATTCCAAAAGAGAAGGCCATGAGACAATTCATATAATAGTTCACATGCAAATCTATACTGGCAGTAGCACTTTCCTCTCTCTTGCCTGTGTTTTATTGAAAGGTTAAAGGGTCCTCCTGCACATTAAATTTGATCCACCTAAACTGGATTGGGGCTGAGTTTCTAAAATGCTAACAAAAGATTGTGACTATGATTTCTGTCAAATTGGTTATCTTATCTGTTTACAAAATCATATAATCAGTTGTCAGAGACCCAGAATCATTTGTCTCCAATTCTAACCTTGTAAAGAATTATTGGAGCTGATTTAATGGTATGAAACTTATAACAATATTACCACCAATTTAAAGGCAAAATAATTTATTTACTTATTTCCAGGGATTGTGATTAGTCACAATTAGACACTATAATCCCTAGAAATTAATTTTGAGTGTGTAATGTTCTAGTTAATATTTTTTCCAATTATAAATAGAATAAATGTTTGAGATCCTTTGAGGATTTTAAGAAAATATAAACGGGCTTTGTAAGAAATATTAAAATAAAAATTTTATTAAACATTATTCACTGTACAAATGTAAATTCAAATAGTTTAAAATGACATTTAAACTTGTAATGAGTAATATTTATAACTGATTTTTTTTTCCTCCAGAGAACCACAGTTAAAATTTCAGTTAAAAAAAATTCAGTTGAACTCTGACACCTTTAATATATATCATAAAGTAGAGCATTGTATTTTGGTCTTATCCTAGATAAAATTCAAAATACAAAAAGGATACTTCTTATAGCTGTAATGGATGACTATACTGAGAATTAAATTAAAGGAGCAGTGCATCCAAGTCCAGTATTTGATAGTTTTCTTGTAAACTTGAGACACAGATTATCTTATCGAATTTTATAGGACCAAGAAGAGTATTAAAAAGTCACTCACATGTGTTTTCAGGAAAAAAATGTTTTATAATTAATTTTCAAAAACTATTAATTATACCAACTTTCTAAATTATTATAGATTTCAGCAGGAGAGGAAATTTGCATGTAAAAAAATGGAACAATCTGCCTTTAGAATAAAGGTTTCTCTTTTTTTAGTTTTTATTACAGAAAACTTGGCTGCTTTCTCCTTAGATCTCATTGTATTATATCATAGTTAGGTGTGGTTCTAAGAAATCATTTACTCTGTAGCCAATTTTTTTTTATTTTTATAGGAAAATCCCACATGAACCATTATTCTCAAGATGAGAGAGAAGCCATATGGTTGAATGTATGTTGTCAGTATCTGCTTAGAGAAGTACAAGAATGCTGCTTAAATTTAACCTGGCATTAAAAAAAAACCCCAAAAAACAAACAACAACAAACACCAAGTTATGTGTTTCAATGAAACCATCTTCATGATCTATGGCATAGCTGTTACATATTTTTCCTGGTGGTTTGTAAATAAACTTTAAGACAAATTTAGGGAACATTTCTAAGAAAAAAAAAGTCTTTTTCTCTAATTGTATTTTTTAAATGTTATTTAAATAAAATTATTAAAAATGCATGTAAAAATTCAAAGCAGACTGCACCAACTCCATTTTGAAATGAACTCTATTCACAGAACTGATTAATGCTTCTTGTGTGCTACACTTGCATATTCACATACTTCTTTTTTTGCAATGATAAGTCTAAATTGCAATTCAGTAGACTACGTTCGAGTCTCTTTATCTATTAAACTGTGTACTCTCTGAAGATCAACAACATTCATTTCTTTCTTTATTTCCAGCATTGTGCCTTGCATGTAAATAACAGTCTAAAAATGCTTGTTGACTTAAATTTAAATCTTTGTTTTATCACGGTTGTACTGAGAGCAAAATATAACTTTTTCCTTTGTTTTTTGCAGTATTGCTTTTTCTTTTTCCAGACAGAAAGTCACATCACTACTCCAGAGTGAGTGTCTATAAGTAGGCATAATTATTGGAGTCTTAAAAAATAAATTAAAGATCCAGAGTAGGGGCAGCCCTACTCTAGGGTGGCTCAGCAGTTTAGCGCTGCCTTTAGCCCAGGCCATGATCCTGGGGTCCCGGGATTGAATCCCATGTTAGGCTCCCTGCATGGAGCCTGCTTCTCCCTCTGCCCGTGTCTCTGCTTTTCTCTCTCTTTGGGTCTCTCATGAGTAAATAAATAAAATCTTAAAAAAAAAAAAATTAAAGACCCAGAGTAGAATCAAGTCAACAGCACAACAGAAAGAAAATGTGTTTACTGAAAAATATCATCTGAAATGAAAGAGGATCCGAGTTGGTGATGGGTAATACTGGGAAAGATTTGGGTGGTATATTCATACGAAACAGTTTTTAATTGATTGATAGTTCATTCTAATTTCTTTCCTAAGCTTTAGATTCCTAATTTTCTACTGGATATCTCTACTAAATATTTTCTGGTTCTTCAACCTCAATATTTTTTTAAATCATCATTTGCTTCCCAATTTTGATCCTTTTCTTCTACATCTTGTTTGAGAAACACCATCACCACCTACGATCTTCATTCTCCACGACTCTAGGGTGTCACCTTTAACCAATTCAGTTCATTGGGCCTCTTTAATATCCCTTTAATCCAAGTCTTCTTCTGCATATTTCTTGAATTGGCCTTAACTCAAGTCCTTATCATTTCTTGCTCAACTTATTACAAAATCCTTCTAAATTGTCCTCTTGGCTCCAAGTATTACCATACTTGGTATGATAACTCCCTAATCAGGGAGTTCACATGATCAGTGCAAGAACACTCTCTCTAGAGTTCAAATGTAATTTTCTGCTTTAAACTTCCCTACCGCATTCAATAAAATCTCCAATTCTATAAAAGTAGATTCTATCCTATTCGGTAAAATCTCAAATTCTCTATACACAGCCTCTGACATGGTCCTTGCTGCTATCACCACCTTTATGCTATCTTCAAACATATCCACTATACCACAGTCATAGCTAAAGTCACATTTGTGCCTTGGAAAATTCTGCCCATTTTCTGGGTATAGCAACCTCACATTATGTTTTCCAGACATCCTTCATCTAGACTCAACAACAATATCTTTGAAACATCTCCTCAGCTTCCAAAGACACATTTTCCCCTTACAAATGCTCTTATATAATTTATAATTGTCTATAATCACACTTATTTATTTAAATATGCATATTTTAAATTTTTTTCTTTTCTCACTAGAGAACCTTTTAAGGACATTGAATGAATATAATTTTTGCATCCATAGTATATACCAAAGCGCCTATAGGCACTCCTTAGATTGTTGTCAGTGACTTCAAAATTATGTTAATAAAACATTTTCTTTAATTAACCTATAAATCCTCACTCTTTTTTTCTCTATGTATTCACCACCTACCAGAACAACCAAAATCTCTAGAATTTTAATTTTTAACATTGAAAAATTGAAAATATAAGTGTTCATATCTAATACCTATGAGAATATATATACACACATATATATAATGTATATACATATATAAACATATATACACATAAATAAAATACAATACTCCTTTAACCCACAATTAAAGCACTGCTATATAATTGTTTTTCATATTGTTTGTATATTTTATTTTTCCAATTTAAATGTTTCATACATAATTTATGCCTTGCCCTTTGTTAGATTTACATAATTAGGGTGACCATGCAAGGCCGTTTACCTGGGAAAATATCCGTTTACTCCTGAGCCCAGAAGTATTTATTACTATCTCTTCCACTCTCAGAATTATTTAAGTTTAGATAATAAATAATTTGGTAATATAATAAATACCAATTTCACTGTTATATATGTTCATTAGTTTTGAATATGAATATCTGTAAACTAATGAGAAAATTACTAAATATGTTGGCTTTATGGTGATACAAATTGCAAATAGCAAGACAGAAAAAAGATTCAGAGAAGAAATGGGTATTAAATGGACTGAACTAGGAATTTGTGTTGTAGACAAGTTATTATTCTTTAAGCAAGAGTAAATAATTAAATAATTGGTGAAACAACTCAGAAGGACAGAGGTTATGAGGAAAGTCTGTAATATTGAAGAATCTCAGCGTTGATATTTTCTCTGATTTCAGACTAAGTTGATGTCTATAATAATATGCAATCTTTATTTTTCTTTACAAAAATTACCTGCATTTTAATGAGAAACTATAATACACTAAAGATACAGAAATTATGGTCTTTCATAACGAAACTTAAACTCAGATGCAGAAAAGTATTTTTATATTATACCTGGGTTGTGAGGACATTAATTTACCTCTTCTGAGTCTTACATTCATTTCCACATTATATAAGTTTTGATATCAAAAGTTTGGAATAAGGAATACAAGTCATATAAACTTAATATTGAACAAAGCAAATGATCAAATTGTGTAATAATATTTTTTATGAAAGGAGTAAAGGATACAGTATACAATTGTGGCCTACACTCTGGTTTCCATATTGCTAAGAAAATATTTTGAGACTTTTAAACTGAATACTCTATAGATGAGAGATTTATACAAAGCTAGAACTAGCAGATTCATCAGAAAAATCTATTAACCACAGGATGAATATTTATTTTTAAATAAGCTAATTTTATGGACCTAAGCCATGAAATGATTCAGGATTATGTCTTAGAAGGTAACTCCCTTCTAGTACAGCCTGGTATCCTGGATTCAGTAGAAATATTTTCTCTTCTTAATGGTTTTCTGAAATTTTTCAGGCAAAATTTTTTTTCTAACTTAAGGGATTAGCAGATATATGGAAGTATGATATTTTAAAACATAATTTATTTTTATTTTTTAATTTTTAAAAAAAATTATTTATGATAGTCACACAGAGAGAGAGAGAGAGGCAGAGACACAGGCAGAGGGAGAAGCAGGCTCCATGCACCGGAAGCCCGACGTGGGATTCGATCCCGGGTCTCCAGGATCGCACCCTGGGCCAAAGGCAGGTGCCAAACCCCTGCGCCACCCAGGGATCCCTTTAAAACATAATTTAATAATTTAGTCTTTACATATACTTTTTATTTTTTTGAGAAAAAAATACATTATACTCCATTGTTATACACACACACACACACACACACACAAACACACACACACTTTTTAATCATTTCGGGTATTAACTTTACGATTCTACTGCATTCCTCTTCAAGGTATGTTAATATAAAAGTTATAAAATATCAAGATGATATTTGAAGATGAACAATAAATATCTTTAAATCATTATAAACTATTCATTAAGGAAGTGATTAGTAATTTGTAAATCTAAACTACATTATTCAATCATCTTGGCACCAAATGTATGTGCACACGTGTGTGTGTGTGTGTGTATTAGACCAATAATTATCCAACCACTGGAAGTTAGAGGGGAGAGCGTAGGGCATGACCTTTTTCTCACATCAAAGCCCACAGTCTACTCTGAAGCATCTTGTGCCATTTTTCTAGGCTCAAGGGGACATACACTTTTCATGGTTTTGGTGCCTATAATTGCCTTCCTGGGAGAGAGAGAATTATTCTTAAGAATAGGTATTGTTAGTAGATATCAAGTTTTCCAAAAATCTAGGCGAAGATTTTTTTTTTTTAATTTCTTATTTATTTATGATAGTCACACACAGAGAGAGAGAGAGGGGCAGAGACACAGGCAGAGGGAGAAGCAGGCTCCATGCACCGGGAGCCCGACGTGGGATTCGATCCCGGATCTCCAGGATCGCGCCCTGGGCCAAAGGCAGGCGCCAAACCGCTGCGCCACCCAGGGATCCCCTAGGCGAAGATTTAAACTGAGAAGTGTCCAATTCTTTTCAGTGTAGGAGAAAGGCTACACTTTAGTATTCCAAAATGATAAATATAGTTCTCTAATTTCTCAATGTAAATTAATAATGTGAATTTTAAGGTAGTGGTTTTTTGTTTTGCTTTTTTAATTTTTTGTTTTTTGGGTTTTGTTTTTTTTTTATTCGTATCACTTAACAAGTCTCAAGATCGCAGCCAACCCAAAAGACAAGTCAACTCTATGGACAAAATGAAGATGTTAGATCCATAAGGCTTATCCAAACTACTGACTCTGATTGATTAACTGGGGTTATGTAATTTTTTGAGATTCCTTTGAAGGTGGCTGGATTTCTCACCTGTTATTTTTCTCATATTCCCTACCCACTACCACCACCTACTTTTGAGGCAAGACAAGTTTGAATTTCAGGCTTAAAAAAAATCAATATAGAGAACTACATCACAGACATTTTAAAATTTAACACAAACTTCAAAGGTACTACATCACAGACATTTTAAAATTTAACACAAATTTCAAAGGTTCCTATGCTACATGAAAGTAGAAAGCATTCCATTTTTTTATAAATAAAATTGGTTTGTATTTCTGCTTTTATGAAAATATACAATTTATCATAATAATAACCTATATCAATCCCACAGGACATGCTTACTAGCATTCAACTATTTAATGAACTCCATGTATAAAGGCTTTAAGTAATGATATTGAGTGAACCAAACATTCTTATGAATTCTTTTAGAATTTCCTAGTGCCAGTGATATGAGTATTTTGAGTCTTCCATTCAATCTGAGGAACATTCAAATATAGAGATATCACCTAAATTAGGCCAAATAGTCCTGATCAGACTTAATTACAGCTGAAAAATTTTATATGTCTATAAAATCTACAGATTATTTTCAAATAAGCCGAGGATAAGTAAACAATTTGAAGACCTCAGACGATCCTTCTGCAGACAGTTTCGTTCTTCAACATAGTCATCATTTATTTATTCCTCTCTTCTCACTGAAGTTTTACAGTGTGGGACTTCAGTCACAAACCTAGCTTCATTGTCTTTTAATATTAATCTAATTAATTATTATCAAATCAAGAATGGATTTCACCTGCTATGTAAATAAAAAAAGAAATTCACTACCCTTCAAATGGTAGGATCTCACAAAAGCAAACAAATATTATGCAGAAGCTTAATAAGATTAATTCACTTACATTCAACTTGCATGGTTGTGTCCTCAAATTACTTACAGTATTTAGATGTCATACTAATAAAAAGCATCCTAACTAAAATTACATTATGATAGCAAAAATTTTCTTAAGAGAAAAATAGGGATCCCTGGGTGGCGCAGCGGTTTGGCGCCTGCCTTTGGCCCAGGGCGCGATCCTGGAGACCAGGGATCGAATCCCACGTCGGGCTCCCGGTGCATGGAGCCTGCTTCTCACTCTGCCTGTGTCTCTGCCTCTCTCTCTCTCTCTCTGTGTGACTATCATAAATAAATAAAAATTTTAAAAAAAGAGAAAAATAGTTTATTATTTTTTAATTGTCATTTAATTATATGCCATTACTGTGCCAGCCTTTTACGTGCATTGTTTTAGTTTACAAAAACAAAAATCCTGGCAGCAAAGAAAAAATTGAGTCTCTAGGGATTTAAAAATCTTACCCAAGATCATATAACTATTTTGTAGTTGATCAAGTTTAGGTTACTGGCCTGTCTACCTTGACTGGGTAAGATTTTTTTAGTGGTATATATCCCTCTTTTTGAGAAATAAAATTAAAAATTGGCTATTGAATATGGAGATTCTTACTTATTTGATAAATATAAGACTCAACCCCAAACCATTTTTTACTAAAATTAATCTGATTTATAATGTAGTTTGTTTCTACATGATTATAAAATAATAATGCTTAGGGACATCTGGGTGGGGCAGTGGGCTAAGCATGTGACTCTTGGTTTCAGCTCTTATGATCTCAGGGTCATGAGATGGAGCCCTGAATTGGGCTCTGCACTCAGTATGGAGTCCTGCGTGTGTTCTCTCTCTCATTCTTTCTAAAATAAATAAATAAATCTTAAAAAAGAAAAAAAAAAAACCCCACAAATCATAGTCCTTTAGAAGTGTATGTGTGTGTATGTATTTGTGGCAGACATGAAGACATGAACCAATGTCAGTCCTTCTTCTATGATATCATATAAATTTATGGGTCTCTTAGGTGTCTTACAGACAATGCTATACCCTTTCTCCTCCATAACTACTTAATGACCATGACAACCAAAGTACAAATATAGGTTAATATCTGTGCTTTCAATCTATCTTCAGGTTCCTCGGGGATGTGACATTTATGGAGGGGAGCACACAGCTCATAAAAAGCAAAACAAACAAACAAAATAAAAACTAAAAACATGTCAGTAACATTTCACAACATTTACAATTAAAATAGCTAAATCTTAAAATATGCATAGGTAGGGTTTTGATTAAAATGTATCTCCAAAGCAACAGCAGAAGATGGTGTCAAAAGTCTTCTAATTATCCCACTATCGTTTCAATTTGTTATCATAAAATATTCTTCTAAAGAAAAAGAAATGCAAGTTGTGCTAGGATAAGGATAAGGCTGAGATCAGCTTAGAATGCATGAGTCAGACTGTATATCTGACCAGGATTAATTGTGTCTTCTTGATGCTTTTTAGCCAAATGGAATACTCCCTCCACGTGAGCTGCTGGCCTATCTCCACAAACAATTGTAGGAATTATTAGAAAAATTGAGAACTCTCAGTTGTATTTCCCAACATTTTATAAATGTGTTATCCTTTTAACTGAATAAACTAAATATCTTTACTGAGGATTGCCTTTAATTGTTCATTGTTGGAGAGAACATACACACACACACACCCACACACACACAAAAGAAAAAAAATAGCTTATAAAGTATATCTTTCTAGAACTGTTTTGCCATAAATAAGGATGAATAGCCCTAAGGACTGAAATATAATTATTTAATCAAATTTGTTTTTTGTTTTTGAGACTGGTAACATTTTAAATACATTTAAAATAAATCTACTTAAACAGAAAGTATGCATACTGTAGAGAATTATGTATTAATCCTCCTTTAAATGACTAAAACTGATTTTGAAAGTAGGCAACAGTAAAAAGATATCAAGAGAACCAAATTTTACAAAGTATCTCAATTATATATTTTTTAACGTAACATAAAAATAGCATATTACAAATCATACACACAAACTGCACATATACAAATTTGGCAGTAATCTAAAGAATGTATTCATATTTCTATTCTAGGAATTAAACTATATAACTATAAATATAAAACTAGCATCTGTGTAAATTATTTCTAAACAGCATTCTGGAAGAAAATATAACAGCTGTCGTAGTAGATATTTGCATATATGTGTTTGTGTGAATGGGGGTGTGTAAGACAGAGAATGCTAATATTCTCTAGAAATTACCTAGAAATAATGCAAATTCTTAGAAAGTGTACTGCAGTAATTTGAAAGTAGATTCCAGGTTCTACCCCAGTTTCATGTACTTAAGCAGCCACTTAATCTGAGATTCATTTTTCCTGTTGGAATAAGTTATGTCTGAGATTCTTTGTCTTCTAAAATCCCAACTATGTAAGTTTTACACTCCTCAGCAATTTTTTTTCTTTGAAGATAGTACTGAATAGAGAAAAAATGCTACAAAAAGAAAGTCTTTCGGTAGGTGTTAAGAAGCAAGCAACCAACCAAAAAGAAACAATTAAGTCAAACAAGAATTATTCACATTCTATAGGTTGGTTACAAAGTATTTTCAACTAATTCTAGATTAGCACTTAAAAATGCCACCACTGTTCTAAAATAAAAGATCTATGACTCTCCTTAAGACCTATTTTGAGGGATCCCTGGGTGGTGCAGCGGTTTGGCGCTTGCCTTTGGCCCACCCAGGGCGCGATCTTGGAGATCGGGGATCGAATCCCACATCAGGCTCCCGGTGCATGGAGCCTGCTTCTCTCTCTGCCTCTCTCTCTCTCCCTCTCTCTGACTATCATAAATGAATAAAAAATTTAAAAAAAGACCTATTTTGATTAAGTGGGAATCAGTTATGGAAATTGAGAGCAGATGATTTGGCCATTATTAATAATAAGTGTACAAAAATTATAGAAATTTAAAATACAGAGAGTTCACAGAGCTATGCAAGTTCACATTAGTGTGCTTGTCAGTTTAATGTGTATGCTTTTCATCCTGTTTAGTGATGTAATATGCTTCCATTTAACACCTTCTACATAGAATTTTCCACCAGGCTGGTTAATACTGCTCTGTTAACTGGTCCTGTGAAATTGAGTGGAAGGAGCATTGAATTGTGAATCAAGAAAGACTGGGTTATAATTTCAGGCAGTTTAAATAAATATAGTTACCCTCTGTTGCCCTAAATTTTCTCATCCGGATAAATAAATAAAGTGGAGTACTTTATCTCTAAGGTCTCTATTAGTTAAAATTACATAGCTATGTTATCAGAGAGAACATGGTATCTGGACTTATAAATATTATACACATATGATATACATATATTCACTTATATATAAGACATAAATATCACACAGGTTAAGTACTAAGATTTTTCCCCAAATAAGCCCATGTAAACCTATTTTATAAATCTGTTATTATTTAATAATTTTGGATCTTTATAACTTTCACCCACTCTCAATTTATCTAAAGCCATGAGAGTATTCCTTCCAGCTTCTCATCTGTAAAAATATGGTGGAACCATGGATTCATACGAGCCATAACATGCCAAATATTGAATATGTTCCACAGTTTATTGCATAAGCACTTGCATAATTAGTGAGATTATTGCATAATCAGTAATTTATACCAGTAGTTACAAATGAAGTATTTCAATTTAGGTTGTATGACTCAATCACCTTGTTTTTTTTTTTTTTTTTTAATTCACTGCTAAGATTACTTCATTATTTATCCAAAGAGCAACTGCTTTATAGTGATAGCTTCCCACATTGCAAGTTTGAGGTCTAAGAAGGGTAATCTACTTGAGTCTCACAAGTAATGGATTTAAATCAGACTTTTTAAGTCAATCCTTCTTGTTCATATACTTACAATAAAAATCCAAGTCTATTTTCTAATTTTTCTTTTTACCTCATTCTGTTTTAATTACTTTAAACTCTATTAGTTCATATAATTCTAGAACTGGTCATCTATAAAACTCTACTCTTTACCTGCTGCTATATTACTTGACTTCCTTTCTTATAAACAAACAGGGGTGCCTGGGTGGTGTAGTCAGTTGAGCAACCAACTCTTGGTTTCAGCTTAGGTCGTGATCTCAGGGTTATGGGATGGAGCCCTGCATTAGGCTCAAGTCTTGGCATGGAGCTTGGGATTCTCTCTCCTTCCCCCTCTCCCTCTGCCCCTTGCTCATGCTCTCTCTCTCTCCTTCTCTCTCTAGCAAGTAAATAAACCTTTAAACAAACAAACCAACCCAGAATTTAATGTCCTTGATAATGCTTTCTCTCACATTTACTTTTTATTTGTAATTTGATCTTTCCCAGGAATAGAGAAAGAAAAACTTGAGTAAAAAATTTTTTTCCACTGGAATCACTACAAATGTGAATTTGGGTTTGTCTACTGTGACCAATGCTATACAGAAGAAAAATGGGATTAATTAAATCTCTAGTTTTATCCCTTGTGTTCAACTAAATCATTCCTTTTTGGTTTTTGATGTTTATGCCTTTGAATAACATTCATGGACTTACAGACTAAAACGTAATGCCCTTAGGCGTGGCACTTCCAACTGACTGTGGGTATCTTACATCATATCCTAATTCCTCAAGATTGGGTTTCAAAATAATCTGAAACATTTAAGATAAAAAAATATCCAGTGTCATAAAGTAGTATAAAAGCTTAAGATATCATAACTAAACATTGATCATGGGTTTCCTTTTTTAATTATGAAGGATCCCATTATATTATCTTCCCCAAAGATGGGCTGGAGAAACTTTAGTTGGGATATTCAGATAATTTGTAATTAAATTAGAGCAATAGACACATTTTCTCATTCAAAGTCAGTATTATTCACAAATACACACTACGTTTACTAAAGGATTTTAAAATAATGATTAACAAAATATTTATTAGTAATTATCACTAGCGTGCTTCATGAATTTATTTCTCCTAAATTGTAATGCACTCATTTGATTTATTGATACTATCTTAAAGTTAGTTCTTTACTATGAGGTCAATCATCCCCTCCCAATATATGACCTCTTCTTGTTGAGCTTGACCCAGGCACAGTCTGGAATCAGTAAATCTGTACAACTTCCACATTAACTCTTCCCTTCATCAACATGGGATCCCTCCAGATCCAGATGGTTGGTTTATGATAAACATATGACTAACACTAAGCTCTTCAAACAGATTTCATAACCTAAGTATTTGAATATAGGACCAAAAAAAAAAAATGTTAGTGGCCTGTGAAGAATTTACTGTGAGGAGGAACAGGGTGAGAACTACCACTTTCCGGCAGCAATAATGACTGGTCTCCAAAACAAAACAACAATAATAACAACAACAAAGAACAACAACAAAAAATGGAAACTAGGCATGATGAATGAAGCAACAATTTGTGATAAGAAAGAACATGAAGCCTAGGAGAGATCAACTGAGTGAGAAAGAAAACTGCTCCACAGTTTCCCAATTTCCATTAGAGTCAGTTCTGCTTTTAGTAATTCTACTTCATTCTATTCTTTGTATCCTTACAATGAAATCACTTTTCTAGACCTTCACTAAATAGTTTGTATTCCCTTAATTTAACCAAACTAAGGCTAAATTGCCAGGATAGCTTCATAGTAACCCTATGCTGTTTGGCTCTTGAGAGGCTCATTTGTACATGGGTTCCTGCAGTTTGGTGTAAGTTATATATTCAATAGAAAATTGATATTGATCCTTCTTTTTGGTTGTTTGAACATGTTTAAAACTTTTTCTCTGTTTGAATAAAAGAGATGTAAAGAATGTAAAACATGTAAAGAATCTGACTTAATGAGTATATTTAGTAAGAACTTTTTGGGAAAAAAAGAGAAAACATGGAATATAGGTCAATCTGTACCTATATTAATAATTCATTTTAATTTGAGTAGTTCTTCAAGATGCTCATGTTCTCCATGCCATTCATCTTCCGCAAATCTTGAGTCTGCATCACAGGGAAACTGAAGCAGGGACCCTAGCCCTTCATTCTCCTGCAAAGCCCCAACCACCCCTCAGAGCTTTATAAGGATTGTTTCTTATCTCTTTAAATTTTTTTTAATTAATTTATTTTTTTTTATTTTTTTATTTTTTTAAATTTATTTATGATAGTCATATAGAGGGAGAGAGAGAGGCAGAGACACAGGCAGAGGGAGAAGCAGGCTCCATGCACCGGGAGCCCGACGTGGGATTCGATCCCAGGTCTCCAGGATCGCGCCCCGGGCCAAAGGCAGGCGCCAAACCGCTGCGCCACCCAGGGATCCCAATTTTTTTTTAATTTAAATTCAATTTGCCAACTTACAGCATCACACCCAGTGCTCATCCCATCAAGTGCCCCCCTCAGTGCCCATCACCCAGTTACCCCAACCACCACTCCTCTCCCCTTCCACAACCCTTTGTTTGTTTCCCAGAGTTAGGAGTCTCTCATGGTTTGTCTGTCTCTAATTTTTCCCCATTCAGTTTCCTTCCTTTTCCTTATAATCCTTTTTACTATTTCTTATGTTCCCCATATGAGTGAAACCCTATGATGATTGTCCTTCCCTGATTGACTTATTTCATTCAGCATAATACCCTCCAGTTCAATCCATGTCAGAGCAAATGGTGGGTATTTGTATTCTCTATCTCTTAATTGGTCCTGTAAAAGTTCTTGATGATTTCAATATACATGGAAATGATGCTTCCAATTTTTTTTATATCACCATTTCCTGATCTACTTCCTGCCAATAATGTCATCCCCATTCCTTCCTCAAGTATTTACTTTCATGATCATGAGATAGGTTTTGCTAAAAATTCTCTTTGTACTATGACTTATATAGATTTTTCACTGTTCTCATCCTTGTTTTGTTCTTAAATTCTTCAGCTGTGGCTTAGACACCATGGACCATTTTTCTAATAACATCCTTATTTACCTCAACTTCCTTTCCAAACTTTCTCTCCAAACTATCTGCTGATTACAGTAATGACTACCTTCCACCAATTTAGCTCTTACTGCTATAAGTGATTTAGCTAAATTTCCTTAGTCAATTCATTCTTTGCTTCTCTCTAATTTAATTTCACAGCTTCTCCATTATCCTCAAAATGTTAACCCTTCTCTCCTTGCTTTTAGCCCATGAATTAGTCTCAGAAGCAACCAGAAGAAAATTGATATATACTTTCAACTACTTTCCTATTAGACTGATGATTTTGAAAACCCATCTAAGGGCAACCTCTCCAATTAGATCACACTCCTTTCCTGATTATCCAAAGATCAGTCCTACAGGTGACTCTTTTCTCCTGAAACCTCAGTTTTTCTTCATACTTCATTCTTATCAGCCTACAAAGATGGTGCAATATTTTCCATCTTAAATTTAAAAACAAAATATGGCCTCCAAAAAGTTGCATATGAAATGGCCTGAAGCCAATTTAATTTTATAATTCCAAAGAGTAAGTTGAACTGAATTCTTCAAATAATAAGAAATAAGTTCCAGGAAAATAAAAACTATCAGGCTATGAAAATTATTTCCATTAATATCTTATCCCACTAATATTTGTTTTATATTTCATTCATATACTGGCATATTTTTTATAGAAACTAGCATAAAGTGATTTTAAAATAAGCATTTTGTAAAAACATAAATAACATGAAAATTAGGTACAGATATTGAATAATTTATAGGTTATAAAACAAAATCTCACTTTTTACTCCAATGCCTCTCCTTTTGCCTTTGCAGAACTAAGACTGATGCGGTTAATTTAATTTTACTTAGAATTTTTATATATGCTTACAGTGGTCTGTAATGTTGGTTCCACCTACAGATTTGATAAAGCAGTTTTTATTCATTTAGAGCTTGTGACCAGTGTAAGTAACATATTTTCATATGTCCCTATTAGTCTTGATAATTTTTTTTCCTGAAAACTGAGTATAAAAATAAAGAGATAAAATGGATATGGAACACAATTCAGGTTCTAAAATCTGAATTCAAAAATAACATATTACTTGCTGGCTTTAGTCTTTCTCTTACTTGCTTACAATATTATTTTAATTTCATACATAATCTTTCTATGTCAAATACAGTTAACAGGGAAGATATATATGCTCAGAAATTATATAATTAGAGACTGTAATTTGTCCAAGTTATCTCCAAGAATATTTGAGCTTTAAATAATGCAGACTATTACTCCAGTCCCATTTGCAAAGATATTTAACAGCTAAATAAAAAAATTATTATAACTTGGTATTTTAATGAATTTTCCATAGTGAGTGCTGACAATATATATAAAGATTAGGGACACCTGGGTGGCTCAGCGGTTAGGCGTCTGCCTTTGCTCAGGGTGTGATCCTGGGTCCCAGGATTGAGTCCTGTACTGGGATCCCTGCAGAGGGAGTCTGCTTCTCCCTCTGCCTATGTCTCTGGCTCTCTCTCTGTGTCTCATGAATAAATAAATAAAATCTTAAAACACACACACACACACACACACACACACAAACAAGGGTTGGAAAAAGCCTCTAAGTGAACTTCTGTTTTCTGGTTCTGCATGGAAGGAGTTTGCCCTCTATCCTAACAAGTAAAAAACTGAACAGACTGAAAAAGAAACAACTTTTTTTTAGATCCATAAGATGCAGGACAAACTGCTGTTCCAAGAATGGAGAGACAGACAGGTGCATACATGGCATCATGTCTTACTTGAGCAGAGATTTATGAGTGGAAACTGACCTGACATCCAGGGTAGAAGTGGAAAAAATTGTGAAGCCTCAGTGTAGATAAGTCTGAGAGATAAACATTCCAGGGGTTCACACTTATAGAGGAGCCCCCCCAAACTTTTGTGAGATTCACCTCCAGGAATGTGACCAGATTCTCATAGTAAATATCCAAAAAATAATTCCCCTGTGCTTCCAGCAGAAGGAAGCCAAAGGAACTGTTTTTGAAATATGCTAGAACACTCTGTTCTTAACAAGGCCTGCCCTCAGGACAAACTACTTAACCACAGGCTAATCTGCTTTGGTATGGTCAGCACCTAAATGACCTGGAGGAAGAAAAATGCCCATCTCCAGTCAGCTCTATGCTTTTTTTTTTTTTTTTTTTTTTTTATCAGCTCTATGCTTCTACATGGAAAAAGAGAAATACTCAATTCCAGCCAACCCTACCTATCCTATCTCAATTAAGGGTAGAAGGAAAAAACGAGAAATACTTGTGCGGTTCATAGTCTAGGGACATAGGCTCCCTAAAAGACTAAGACTTAATCATAGGACTATAGAGCACTTCTCCCCCTATGCCTCACCATCACATCAGTAAAGCCCTATTTATAGTAGTTCTTTTACTAGGTACATCATATCTGACTGTTATGAATAAACTTTAAAGGTATACTAAAAAATAAATAAATAAAAATAAAGGTATACTAAAAGGCAGAATATACAGTTTGAAAAGACAGAGCAAGCATCAGCATCAGACATGACAGGGATGTTAGAAATATCAGACAGGAATTTAAAACACTTATGACTAATATTCTAAGGCCTCTGATGGACAAAGTAAAAAGCACATACAAAAAGCAGATGGGAAATGTGAGAAAGAGATGGTAATCCTAAGGAAAAAGAAACGAAATGCATGAGATCAAAAACAGTGAAACAGAAATGAAGAATGCCTTTGATGGGCTTAGTACTACCCAGGAAATGGCTGAGGAGAGAATTTCTGAGTTTGAGTATTTACAAGTAGAAATCTCCCAAACTGGAATGCAAAAGGTCAAAAACTGGGAAACACAGAATAGAATATCCAGGGACTGTGGTCCAACTACACAAAGTACAATGTATATGTAATGGGAATACCAGAAGAAGAAAGAGAAAGGAACAGAAGAAATATTTGAAACAGTAAGAGAATGTCCTCAAATTAAGATCAGACACCAAACCACAGATCCAGGAAGCTCAGAGGAACATCAAGCAGGGTAAATGCCAAAAAACTCCTAGGTGTATCATTTTCAAACTATAGAAAATCAATGATTAAAAAAAAAGACTCTGAAAGAAGCCAGAGGAAAAAAGAACCTTACCAAAAAAGATAGTAATGGCATCTGATTTCTGAGAAATCATGCAAGCAAAAAGAGAATGGAGTGAAGTATTTAACATTTTGACAGGGGGAAAAAAATCTAGAATTCTGTAGCCTGTGAAATCATCCTTCAAAAATAAAGGAGAAATAAATTTTCAGACAAATGAAAACTTAAGGGAATTTGTTTCCAATAGACTTACCTTGTAAGAATCGGTAAAAAAAAAAAAAAAATATTTAGAACATTCCCAGCACCCTGAAAGCACAACTGCATACCCTCTCTAGTTGCCTCTCCTCCTCCCAAAACCACAATGGATCTTGACTTCAATTCACATAGATTCACTGTGCCCATTTTTAAAATTTTATATGCATGGAATTACACAGTGCATTTCATTTGTAAAAACTCATGGAGCACACTTAAGATGTATGCACTTTGTAGTGTAGTTAATAATATTCTAACATCAGCTTCCTAGTTTGGATGTTTACCCAAAGGAGTTGAAAATATATATCCATACAAATATATGTACAAAGATGTTTATGGCAGCTTTATTCATCACTGCAAAATTTAAAAGAGATGAAATGTCCTTCAGTAAGTGAATGAATAAATAACAGTGGCACATCCAGACACAGGAATATTATTTAGCACAAAAAGAAGTTAATTTTCAGGCCATGAAAAGACATGGAGGACATTTAAATGCATATCACTAAGTTAGAGACAACAATATGGAAAGACTGCACACTGTGTGATTCCAACTATATGACACTCTGTGAATGAACAAACTATGGACATAGAAAAAAGGTCAATAGTTGCTAGGGGCTGGGACAGGGGTGGGGAGGGATAAGTAGAAAAAGCATAGAGGATTTTAGGGCAGTGAAAATACTCTATATGATACTGTAATGATGGATCCATGTCATTACATGTTTGTCCAAACTCATAGAATGTATATGAACTATGAGCATTCTAGCATAAAATACGGACATTGGATAATTATGATGTGTCAAAATATGGTCATTAACTGTAACTAATATATCATTCTGATGGAGTGTTGATGATGAGGGAGACTACATGTGTGAAGGTCCCAGGTATGTGAGAAATGTCTGTACCTCAAGTTCTCTGTGAAACTAAAACTACTCTAAAAAATTTGTAGTAAAAAAATAAAGAAGAATAATGTAGGCATTTATCCTCAATAATTTACAAGAAGTATAAATTATAACCTTGACTTTAGCATTATGTTTAGTAAACAGAATATGTCAAAATATTCAATATTTATATACACACTTTTTTGATGTATAGATTATTATCAAATACAACAAGAAATCTGTTCTTAAAACCTCAGTTTAGATATTTATGTAAACAATGTAATACCATAAATTTATTATTCAGGATAAATGGTTGTTAATTTAAATAATGTAAATTCTTTTCCTCATGAAAAGGTAAATAGAATCATTTTTCTTGGCATCTCATTGTAAGTACCCATAGTACAACCTAACATAGCTCAAAACTTAAAATATCAAAGGCAAAAAATTTCCAAGTAACGCTAAAAATTCAAAAAGCTTAAACATATGAAGCCTAACATAAAGAACTAGAAGAGATTATTCACCATTTTTAAGCATTAAAAAAAAGTTAGTCATTAAACCCCTAATTTAAAACTTTAAATCTCTTTCTTAAGGATTATCTCAGAATGACTATATTTAATACAGCATTTTTTTTTTTAAAGCTAGCACAGTGTCCTAGAAAAACAAAAGGCAGTCAGGAAATAATGAAAACTTTTAAAAAATTAAAATGTTTAAGATGTTTCATTCAGCTCTTTTTTATTATCATATTTTGTGTTGTCTTCTTAATCGTCCATGCGAAAAAACATAATTCAAAGATGCAATTTATCTTTTTTAAAAACCAAGCTCACTTGGGTGCTTATGTAAACAAAAGGTAATTATTATATAATCATTTTCATGCCAAAAAATCTAATTCATTGTTAAATGATACTATTATATCAATAATATAATCTAATACATTGTTAAATGATATTATTATAAAAAACTTTGCACATAAAGAAAAACTGAACATATTTAAAGCATGGATATAATTTTCTAAATGAAATGATATAATTGCTCCTTATCGTCAGCAAGTATTAGCTATATAGACTTGACTATCCCTGTTAACCAAATAAGGTAAGCATATACTACTTTGTAAGAAATCCACTCTAGCTTGGGCTAGTGATTGGTCTCCTTCTAACAGATTAGATATATTACCTATATAATTTCTTTTACAGCATTTTTATTATGAATCAGCTGATGGCTTAAAAAGATAAATTAAAAGGCATATTTTGACATAATTTCAGCATCTATTTCATCTGAATTCCTTTGAAGACAGGAGAATTTTTTACTTGAGAAAAATATATTTATAAAAATTACTTATAGCTTTGATTTAAGTTGATGTTACATATGCATAAGGTTGTAAATAAAATATTTTCCAAGTTAGCTTTTAAAATATGTGTTTAACATTAAATAGTTGAAAAAAACCACATTAAATAGTTGAAGATACTTCAGTATATTAAAAATCATAGTTTCACTTTTAGTACAAAAATTTAATTCACTTCATTTCTCCATTTATAAATATTAATAATAATGCCAATATAATTGTTTAATTTTTCAACCTGTAAGTCAAATCTTCCTTGTATCTACATTAAGGGTACTATTAAACCAATATCTACACTTAATTGGTCTCTCCACTTATAAGTCCATCTTATCCAATTCTCCCCATAGTTAAAATTCTTTAAAGAATACAATTGACTAAAGAATATTTTGATTGTACTATTTTTCTGATAAATTACTAGTTTCCTAATGTCTATAAAGTTAAGTTGAAACTTTGTCATTTCAAGTTCCAAAACCTGTCCAATTAAATCAAACTTCAGAAGGAAAGCACATCTACTGTCACCTAAAAACATACCAGGGTTTCAGGTCTTTAACTTGCACTCTTAACACTTTCTTGTTTTAGGTGTCTATTACCTTAACTTTGTTCTTGAACAAACTCACATCCCCTGCTTTTTCACGAAGCACTTTTTCTCTACTACAATACACAGCATTTTCTCTTCTTCTGGATTCTTATGAACTCTAGGAATATCTTGGAATATATACTATGATTTTGTTAATGTTTTTAAAATTTCCCTTGTCTACCCCAATCTAATTTAAAAAAGCACTGAGATCAGATAATGTACCTTATGTCTTTGCACATCTGCATTATCAGGTATATATATTAGGACTTCATTAAAGTTAAGTATTTAGTTAATCTGTATTTTGATAAATCTACATTTTTAAAAAAAAATTATTTGAGAAAGAAAGACAGATAGTGAAAAAGAGTATGCAAAAAGAGTATGAAAAAGAGGGGGCAGGGAGAGGGAGAAAGGGAAGAGCAGATTCCCCGCTGAGCAGGGATCCCAATGCAGGGTCTCAGGACCCTGGGATCATGACCTGAGCTGAAGGCCCATACTTAACCAATTGGGCCACCCAGGTGCCCTTGAATGGACTTTTTAAAACACATTCTTCTATGTGTGATTTGACTCTAATGTTTCTAATGATATATTCATCTAAACATTTTAGCTTATTAGAAAGTATTTTTTAGAAAGTATTTTAATAATAAAATATAACTCTGAGATTGAGATTCTTTAGGTTATGATGATATTTAAACTCTTAGTTATTACAAGATAAAAACAATTATTTATATCAATCATTCACTACAACAGGGAACAATAAACAGATATTGATTACAAGAATGATGAATAACTTCAACAATTGTCAAACTTAAACAAGATTTACTAAAAGCAAACTAGATCTAAATGCATCCCATATGTTTTGATTCTAACACAAAATCAAAATAATTCTTTAAAAAAAGTTTTATAGGTGGCTTAATGCTACAGTACTAATAGCCCTTGAGAATTTATTGTGATGCTGAATAATGGTTTGGCAGGGATTATAGGATGAGCTCATTATATTAAATAAAACTTATATCAAAGGGATACTGAATTTCTTGTTAGTTATTAAGTAGCTATAGTGAATAGACTGTTTAAAGGAACACCCTTAGGAAGTTAAAATGGTCATCAATATAATAATTAATTCACTATAATTCACTAATTAACTATAAATTGACTATAAATCCAAAATATATATGATCATTTTATATATGTAAAAGTATTAAAATACTGGGGCAAAATTCACTTTCAATTTCCATACTAGGGGCTTACTATATGGGCTTCTGTCAGTTTTATTTTTATGTGTTTGAAATGGATTTTACTTTGTGATTTAGATGGTTGTTTCTTTTGCTAAAACCACAAAAAATTCAGGTAGTCCTAAACATAACATCTATTAATCTGAGATTTAAGTAGTTACACAGTAGTACATTTAGGGCTATATTGTCTTTTAGGACATTTTATTTTCTAAATAAGTCTTGAAAATAAGAGCCTTTTCCCAGACAAAGGAAACCACTCTTCAGTCAGTAAATGAGTGAAAACCAGACATTTCACAGAGGAACCAGACAATGATGCTTATTGATAATTGAATCAATTAAAGTTCTAGATATTTCTTAGGATGCTGGTTCTGTAGATTGATTTGATAATACATAAGACAGGATATATAGAGGTTATGTTGAACTAAGGCACAGACTTCCTTTCTAAAGAGAAAAAATAGAGCCAATTTTACCATTATGTATCTCTAATTGTCAAAATATAACTGCCAGTTTAGGGTTCCTAAGACTACTTTAAAGTAAAAGAAAATGAATGTTAGGGATTTTGAATGATGCTTCTATGGTCCCATAGCTCATAGTATATCTATTTCTGTGGGGAGAGCCATGGCTCCCCACCCCCACCCCACAGAACCAGAGGGTTCCACCTTAGGTGGAAATAAGGCAGTTTTCTATTGAAGCATGTGTTAAGCTTCAATGCTTCAACTTTATTAAGTAGAAATCAGACTTAAGCTGAATATACTCAGCTCATCAAGGGATCCTGCATTTGGAACATATCATTTTTGGGTACTAAACTGAGGTTGATACTGTGTTATCAATCTACATCCTAAGATGTTGTCATAACCAACAAAGAAAATTTTCGTTGTATTCAGTAGAGGCAAACATTGTCAAAGACACGTATTATTCAATTAGATCATATCCCCTGTCACCTCCACTTCTCTGAGTTTTTACATTTAGAGCTTTATCTTCATCACTTAGTTCTTATGCTATACTTAAATTTCTTTAATGATAACTTTAATAATTTTCTAATACAACTTCAGGTGTATCTGCCACTAAAATAGAAATACATGTTAGAATCAAGTAAGGATTTTCTCCCAACTGCACCTCCGTGAAATTTCACTAGGGAATCTTTCACTCCCTAAACCCTCATCCCCTGCCCCTCTTGACTGACAGAATCATTACTGCAGTGGGAATGTCACAGATGCAAACACACTGTGTTCCCAGGATGGACTGGAACACATAATAGACTGATAACCTCTGCTCAAGCCTATTTAATTCCACCGGCCCCTCTCTATCTCCTGGGAATTCAGGATGGACTTAAACCCAAAGACACAACCTGAAATTACATAATACGTGGTTTGTTTGGATGTAGGGTAACCAACCATCTTAGTTTATCTAGGACTATATTGATTTTAGTACTACAAGACCCGTGTCTAAGGAAATCTCACATTTCTAGAGAAATTGAGATAGATGGTCTCCTTATTTGGAAGGGTAGATGGAAAATCCTTTGTTTTATTTGAATTTAAAACAATATTTTAAAAATCACACGATTTAACATTTTTAAAAGTCAAGATTTTCAGTCTTTCTTGAAAAGGTAGATTTGGCAACTTTGATGATCACTTTTATGTTAACTTAGCTAGTCTACAGTCCCCAGTTTTTCAAACACTAATTTAGGTGTTGCTGTGAAGGTATTTTTTTTATAGATGTGATTAGAATTAACAGTCAGTTGACTTTAAGTAAAAAAGATCATCCTAGATCTTCTTGGAGTTCCTTGTTAATCAGTTAAAAGGTTTTAAGAACAGAACTGAAGTTTCTTGCAAGGAGAAAATTTCTCTGTGGACAGCAGCAGCAGCTCCTGTTAGAGTTCCAGTCTGCCTTTCCCAACATATTTCAAATTTGGTTAGCCAGCTCTCCCAGGATCACATAAGCAATTCCTAACAACAAATTCCTCTTTCATTTAGATAGATAGATAGATAGATGATAGATAGATAGATAGATAGATAGATAGATAGATAGATAGATAGACAGATGGATAATAGATAGACAGATGGATAATAGATAGATATAGACAGATTCTATTGGTTCTGTTCCTATGCTGGCTGATAAAGCAAACTAGCTGAGAACTTTCTACATGATTATGATTTGTTTTAACTTTACTTCTTTAGATAAGGTTACTATTCATGAGAGTTCTAGGAAAAAAAGTAAGATAGTGGACATTTTCAAGAAAAGCATCATGCAGCAGACATATAATTGGAAAGAGAGACAGCTTAACCATGGAGAATCTGACAGACATGTTCCTCTATCCTTGAAAAATCATCAATAGCAGTCAGATTATAAGAAACCAAACCACAAAACAAACAAAAACATCACTTGGAAGAGGTGCTTCTTGGGTACTAAAAACAATCAATCAATCAATAATAAATAAATAAGTAAATATCTGTTCCTGTTCAGGGGCAGCCATTAAGCCTTGTGTGTCCCCTACCGTTAGGGTCAGCCTAACGTGTGTCCCCTACCGTTAGGGTCTTCCTTCCACAAAACTGACCAATTACCTCTTCTCTATATATACTTTCATAAGCCTACCTAACAATGTTTCAAATGTCTTGTTTCCATTTCACAATTGTGATAAAACCAATAAACCTTTTTTTTAATAAAACATTTTTACATCCTGGTTCTTAACAATATGGATTTTATGTCTTCTTTGAAAAGGGCGAGGGGATCCCTGGGTGGCGCAGCGGTTTAGCGCCTGCCTTTGGCCCAGGGCGTGATCCTGGAGACCCGGGATCGAATCCCACGTCGGGCTCCCGGTGCATGGAGCCTGCTTCAGTCTCTGCCTGTGTCTCTGCCTCTCTCTCTTTCTCTCTCTCTCTCTCTGTGACTATCATAAATAAATAAATTAATTAAAATTAAAAAAAAAAAAAGAAAAGGGCGAAAAATTCTTGGGAATTCCTCATGGCTGAATTACAAGAATTTCTCCACACATTGGGACATATTTTTTCATGCTCTATATTTCCCAAAATATTCTTGCCAGGTTGATTACTGTCCTCATCTGTTGTCATCTTCATCCTGAAATTTTAACTATGTGCATGCCATTTCTTTGAAAAAGTATACTTATGTTTCAAGTGGTATTTATCCTGTGTTAAATATTTTTCAGACATCTTTCTCTTTACACATGTCTCTCACAGGCAGCATTTAGTTATAATCATTTATATTACAGATTATTCACTTCCTTCCTTCCCAATAGTCAACTAAATGTTGACATTATATCTTCCTATGCCCTAGAGTGAGAGTGCATTTTTTTTCTTGAAATATAGAGGAGAAAATCAATGGTAATTTTACAACATTTTATTACAATTTCTTTTATGAACTGATGTGTTTCCACTAATAATGGGTAAGAATATTTATTTAGAACATGAAATTGACTATTTTAAAATGGTTAAGTGTGCATATTTTAAAATAATTTTTATAGGAGAAGAAATGTATATATACATTTTGGAGAACAATTTGGAATTATCTCTCAAAATTTAACATACATATTAATTTTGACCTAGTAATTCCATTTCTAGAAATCTATTTTACAAAAGTACACACCTAAATATTTATGTTCAAGATTTTTAACTTCAGATATTGTGTAATGGTAAAAAATTAAAATGACCTAAGCATCCATCAAAAAGAAAATGAATAAATAAATTATCATATGCTCAAATTTTAAAATAAAATACTATGAACCAATAAAGGAGAACTGCATGTAATGAAGTGAAAATTTCAAAAAATATATATTTTAAATAAAATAATTATAAAATAACATGTATAACAAACCTTTATTTATGAAGACCCTTTGAGTTTATGAAATTAAAGACTTTTGGATAATAGGATATATATTAAATTAGTGACAATACACTTTTGCAGAAGAGAGTAAAATCATGCCCCAGCAGAGGTAAATAGGCCTTTAGTGTATTTTTATATGTCTATATTGTTTGAGTAGTTTTATAATATGAATAAATCAAACTATTTCTGAAATTAGATTAATAATAAAGCATGTTGAAAGAAAAGATACACTTATAGGTGACATTAAATTCTGCTAGAAAAATATATAATAGGCAAATGAGTATAGGCATTCAGTGTTTTCAGCTAAAAATTCAGTTGGTAATCATCACCCTATCTATCTAAATTCAGAACAAATGGCTGATTCAGGTACTTTTCAAAACTCAGTCAATTTGTGTGACATCATATAATCATGCTGACAGATGGGACTATGACTTTTTCAAATAGGTGTTTTGTTATAGTGCCAAGGAAATTTTTTTCACATTCCCAATTAATGATCCATATAATCCAGATCCAGTAAAGACTGGATTTCTGAATGCACAATAAGCCCAACTATTTCCACAAGTTACAAAATGAACCTTCTAAAGCTATGGTAGGAAAAAAAAAAAAAGACCCAGTGGAGCATCAAAGAACATCAAAGAAGGAGTCAAATTCCCACATATCTCTCATATACAAAAGTTTTTTCTCCATCACTGTTATCAGGAGTATCCTCTGGCATTCAGTTCTCACCTGAAATTTTGGTGATACAGATAGGTAGAGATAAAAAGTGTAGGAAATGGGGAAAGAAAGAAAGAAATTATAACTTAAAAAAGATGAAATCTGGGCAGCCTGGTTGGCTCAACGGTTTAGCACCGCCTTCAGCCTGGGGTGTGATCCTGGAGACCTGGGATCGAGTCCCACGTCCGGCTCCCTGCATGGAGCCTGCTGCTCCCTCTGCCTTGTGTCTCTGCCTCTCTCTCTCTGTGTCTCTCATGAATAAATAAATAAAATTTTTTAAAAATAAAAAAGATTAATCACAACCTAGAATTAGAGGACACAAGAAATCTATCCCAATTGTAAGCATGTATCATGGACAATGCAGAAAATGTGTAAGTTTAGACAGAGACTAGGAATTTGAAGCAAAGCACGGATACAACAAAAGCATTTTCCATAAAAAAAAGGCCTATGATCCAGTTCCCCCAAATTTAGTGTTTGGTAGAAACCAGCTGAGAAAGCAGACCCCAGATTGGATTTGTTAGAAGGCCATATCCTCCTGAGATTGAGAGGCCCCAGTGGACACTATGGTAGAGATACACATTCATATCTCATTATGGCTGATTTCAAGGTACCAATAATTTAACTACCATTTTCTCCCTTATTTCAAGGCCATTTCTCAGTGTGGTAACCCTAATGAAATAGAACTTCATTTTCCCTCTTTTTCTCCTGAATTTCCTGATATTTTATGTCATTAGATTTGCTAGTCTAATGTTCTGGCCAATATTTATCTTAGTATTTGAGTTATTTTATCTTGAGAGTTTTGTAAGGTAATTGCTTATATGTCCCTTGTCAATCTTCTCTCTGGATCTTGCATAAAAGAACTATTATCAAAGAAGAATAAATATGGGAATGAAAAAAGTCAGGTCGGGGCCCCTGAGTGGATCAGTTGGTTAACTATCTCACTTTGGCTCAGGTCATGATCCCAGGAAAGAGCCCTAGGTTGGACTCTCTGCATAGTGGGGAGCCTGCTTTTCCCTCTGCCCCTACCCTGCTTGTAATCTCTCTCTAACTCTCTCAAATAAATAAATAAAATCAGATGCCTCAGTGATTTTATTCTGCAGATGAGATGTTTACAAATTATGTCCAAAATTCTTTGATGCTCTTTCCTTCTTGAGGTGGGACTTAATTCCCTTAACCTTGAGTGTGGGCTGTACTTAGTGACTTATTTTAATAGAATTTAGTAGAAGCAGTGGGAATGTCACTGCCAAGGTTAGATTATAAAAAGACTGAAGCTTCCAGCCTGATGATTGTCCACTCTCTTTCAGATAATTCTAGGGGAAGTCAGTCACCACTTTGTGAAGACATTCAACTGAAGATGTGGAGAGAAATGGAGACCTGCCTCCAAGAGCCAGGGGACTCTGAGGCTAGCCAATAATCTTGGAAGCAGTTTCTCCAGGTCTAGTTAAGCCTCAGCAGCCAATTTGACTGCACCCTCATGAGAAACCCCGAGCTACAACTACCCATCAAGCTGCTCTCAGATTCTTGACCCACCGAAACTATGAGATATACGTTTATTTTTTAATGTACCAAATTTGGGGGGATGAGGAACTGCACTTCCCAGGTTAGCTGGAATAAAAACATAGCTCTCCTAATTAGCAGAGTTGGTGGACCGTGTTTGATGGCTTAATATAATCACACCTTTCTATTGGTTATTGGAATTAACTACCTGGTTATTCACCAGAGATTTTGTCAAACAAGACAGGCAAAGAAGGTCAAATATGCATGCAGTGAGTGGTACGATATTTTGTTTACATGGGAGCTTAATACAAATTATTTACAAGGATGTATATTACTGGCCTAAGGCAAAGAACAGAAATGAGCTCTCTTACCAAATCTTAATTTGAATTGGACCCATGATGACAAATTGCAGAGCAGACAGCTGAAGGCCAAGGATAACATTACTGGATTAGGTGACAAAAGGTAATTATTTATGTGAAACATGTAAACAAAGCACTTGGAATATATTATGTGCTCAGAAAGAAAACAAGGTGGTTGGCTAGCCACACTACCCATGACATTATTTTTTTCTAAGTTTAAAATGTATCTCAAAAACTTTTACATCTGCAATACAAATCCTCCACTTTCTTTTAAATGGCAGCAGAATATTTAAATAGAAGAATGCAATAAGTTTTATTTAATGAATATCTTTTTTTAAAGATTGTATTTATTTATTCATGAGAGACACAAAGAGATGCAGAGACACAGGCAGAGGGAGGAGCAGGTTCCTTTGTGGGCCCTGATGTGGGACTCGATCCCGGGACTTCCAGCACCTGAAGGCAGTTGCCCAACCACTGAGCCACCCAGTTGCCCCTTATTTAATGAATATCTTATTGTTGAATATATTGGTTTATTCTTTTTTTTTTTTTAAGTATTTTGCTATTACAAATAACACTGCAAAGGTCCTTCTTGAACATTTTTATATTTCCGGAATATATTCATTGGGCAAATTCCCCACTGGGACATTGATGTGACCAAAAATACACGTTTTATAAAATTCAATGCATAATGTCAAGATCCCATGCAGAAAGATTGAAGCAATTTATATTCCCAGTGTATTATGAGCATTTTTCCCCATGGTTTTGCTACCCAATCTGACAAACGAAACCTACTTTGTTACATTTAATTATCAGGTGAATTTTCTTTATGTGTATATTAGCCACTGGAATATCTTTTTCTATAAAGCTCCTAGTCATTTCATTGCCCATTTATGCTACTGGATTATTTACTTTTACCATATTAAGCTATGAGATTTTGGGTGTATGAGTTATTAACAGAGTTTCTTGACAATCTTTAGATTTGGTTAGTTTTTTGTTTGTTTTGTTTTCTATGCAGAAGGTTTTTGCTTTTTTTTTAAGATTTTATTTAATTCGTGAGAGACACAGAGAGAGGCAGAGACACAGGCAGAGAGAGAATCAGGCTCCATGCAGGGAGCCTGATGTGGGACTTGATCCCTGGACTCTGGGATCACGCCCTGGGCGGAAGGCAGGCACTAAACCACTGAGCCACCCAGGGATCCCCAGGTTTTTGCTTTTATTTCTAATTTGATTGTTTGCATTTTGAATTGGTCAATCTTTTCCAAAATGTTTTCTGAGTTTTGGTATTTTCCTTAGAAGAGATTTCCAGACTTTGAGATTATAAATAGATAATGAGAGAGACCAGGAGAGTTATATAGGACTAGGACTCCAAGCCTGAATATATCTTATGGATAGAAGCAGAATCAATGGACTCTCTAATCTCAAGCTAAGTAAACTTTATTGTCCTCAAGCATAAGAAGCTTAAAAAAGTTTTTCTAGAACCTGCACACTATGCACTGAGCAGCTGAGGAGTACCATCCATGTCCAGTGCCATTGAGTGCATTAGTAGCTCTACAGCCAGTCACAGAGGACTTCTCATCAACAGTTGGCCAACAATTACCCAACATGACTGGTGCTTAACATCGGCTCAAGACTTCGCTCAATTTTTTAAATTATTCTTTCTTAAAAAAAACATTATTTTCAATAGCTCAAGAAACTCAAATTGTCCCATGTCCAGGATATGGACATCTAGAGAGCCAAAGGTGTTATCAAGCATTATAAGGAAAGTACTTGTAAAAGGTCACAGAGTAGAGCAGACTCTGGTCTTAACTATAATTACACTGCTTGTCAATCAATCTATGTTACAAGAAAACAATTTTAAAAATACATGGGGAGAAATTTTTATGGTAATAGATTAAATGAACATGGTGGTAGATTGGTAGCAACAACCAAAAGCGAGATTCAGAATTAAAGTAACATCTTACAGATTTACTTTAAACCATTTTAAATCATAATGATAAATGTTCATTAAGACAATAGAAATAGGAATTAAATTTTACATAAGTATGATACAGGTATATTTTATAAAAGATCCACACTATTTTTATTATAGACGGATATAACTGTTCACCTAACCTTTTATACACTCTCTGTAGCAAGTGCCAAATAGAACCAGATGTAAGGAAACTACATGATCAAAGTTTAAAGAAATAGAATTCTTAAATAATATACACAATAAAAGATAGAACCCAGCTGTATGCTGTTGCAAAAGAAATGAGCACACAAGAATAGTTTTTTTTTCACTCTACTTTATTATTATTATTAGCCCTGTAAAATGAGATCCAGTATTTTACCTTAGTATTTATTTTTTTGCTAGAATTGTACCAGATGGAAGAATTCTGTATAATTGAAAACATTGATTGGTATGTCCTTCTGTTAAGATGTATTATCGCCAATATAACTCTACTTTCTTTTGTATCTCAGCAAATATTATTTTTTCTTTTTATGTCATGCCATGTAACCCTTTTTGTATTGTTATTATGTCATACCATGTAACCCTTTCAAAATAGCCCTTTCATATATTCTGCACATGTCTTTTCAAAACCAAGCCACCTATGAGTCATATGTAAACACTGAATACCAAAAAAGGCTAACCCAAAATGCAGGCACATAACCAATCAACCAAGGAAGAAGGCAAGTAGATAGCAAAATGGGAGAGGCCTGCTATTAGATCCTTAAATAAGTACTTAGGGAAAAGTGTGGAACAAGAAGTTTCCAGAAGCTCAAGAGAAATGCTCTTAACTTCATTTAATTAAGTCCAAAGCAATATGGGGAATTGAGCAGTCAATACAACTCATGGATGCAAAAGGTAGAAGGGGTACCTATGAGAGTAGCTCATGAAACAAAAATGCAAAATCACGAATCACAGCCTGTTAAACTTCAGGTGCAAAGAAAGAGCAATTTTTGCAACTTCAACAGTGTTGAAAGAACTGTTGGGCATGCATCATCTTTTATATAATCCCTATGTACAAGAATATCAGTGGGCAAAGGATTCATGTATGTGTTTATAATTATGGAAGGCTATGGATATACTCAGAACTGTCTCACTGATATTTTCCAACAAAACAAAACTATACTACACTCAACATCAGCAAACAGAAGTGAAGAATCAATACAATATCATTGATGGCCAAGACATAGGTATTCAGACTTCATGATATAAACTAATTAACTACATTTTTAATTTGTTTGTATCTTGTCTTCTTTTCCTTCTCCTCCTCTAAAATAATTTATTATAGCTTGTATTATGTTCTATTAAAAGCCATTGAGTTTCACTTAAACAATGATGAAATGTAGTTAAATAAAGGAAACATTAAACCATCCATGTTACCATCAATAAATAATTATTGTTAGTTAATAACCTGTTACACAGGTACACATACAAATGAGTTGCTACTGGATGTGTACTGGATGTATGTATGTATATAGGTAAGCATGCAAAAATGCATACTCTTATTTCTTACAAAGAGATCATTTTTGATCGTTTAAAAATTAACTATATATTTCCATGATAATAAGTACAAGTTAAAAAATGTATTCTTTAATAGTTGTTAAAGCTACAGTATATAAATTATTCCTATTATTAAACACAGTTTAAGCTTACAAATATGGAATTAGAATTGCTAGTTCAAGAGACATTTTTATGGCTTTTAGCACACTTTGCTCTTTTTGCTCCCTGAAAGGCTTTGCCCTCTCTGTTATCTTCTTTCCGGAGATCCAAGAGAGTGATCTTTCTGCATCCTTGGTAACCTCTTAAAAATTCTGCCAATATAAGACAAGTAAAATATTTTTCCTTAAACTTCCATTGTGATTATATTTTCTCAAATATTTATTGACTTAGTAGGTTTTTAAAAAATGTTTATTAATATCTTTAACTAATTTTTCAACCTGGGACATTTGTTATTTGTTGTTTGGTTTTGTGAACATTTTCAGAGATATAGGAATTTACTCTTTGTAAACAGAAATTAAACATTATTTTTCTGGTTAATTATTTTATACTGTTTACGATTTGTTTTTCATACACAGATAACCAATACTAATTTTTATGTAGTCAACACAATCAATATTTGCCTTAAAGGTTTTTGTGCAGTTATCCTACTATATTGATATATCTCAAAGATATAAAGATATATCTTTGAAAGATACAGATATATAGTATATTCACAACTCTATATATACATATATATGCATACTTCTTTAAATTAAACTACATATTTACAAACATAATGTTGCCATTCTTTCAATTGTTTATTTACTTATATACAATCTTGGTGGATATAAAACATCACATTATTATAGCTCTTATTTTTTTAAAGATTTTATTTATTTATTTATTCATGAGAGACACAGAGAGAGAGGCAGAGATATAGACACAGAGGGAAGCAGGCCCCATGCAGGGAGCCCGATGTGGGACCCGATCACTGGACCCCAGGATCACACCCTGAGCAGAAGGCAGACGTTACACCGCTGAGTCACCCAGGTATCCTTACTATAGCTCTTATTTACTGAATGAACACTTAAATTGAACCAGATTCAAAAATGCTCTAAATTAAGTTAAAACTCACCATAAACTATGATATCATAAAATTCCACTTAACAGATTTGGAAGCACATAATCAGATTAAATAATTTAAATAGTTAAATGAAATTTTTGATGTGAGGTCTATTTATTTTTGCTTTGTGTAAACATTATGAAATATCACTTTTAAAGCTGTATTGGAGATTTTTGGAAAAATCTGATAATTCATGAATTACATAATTAAAATAATTCTAATGATGTGTGCTATAATTTACTGTGTTAGTAATTATATCTTTCTACTCTAACATTCTAACCCATCTCTCACACACAAGGAATTGCCTTGAATACATAATCCTATAGTTTCAAGCTAATTTAAATGCTAATAAATAAGTCTGCCAATAAGTTATTAAGTTAGAATTAACTTTCCCCTATTGTATGACAATTTACCATGAATAAAATTATTAACAAAAATATTTAAACGTTGGAGGATGAATTTTGCATAAAGTCTATTATTTTATACTGCATAGAGTTTGTAAGCAAACAAAATTTATTAAGTCAGCGACTATGGAAGCATGAATGGCTTTATTGATTTGACTAGAATACAAATATTCTCTTTTTTCTGAGAAAATCAAATTCAATTTTGATCCTCTGCTTTCAATGCAAAAAGGCAATTTCAAATGAATAAATTAAAATAACTCAGTGTTAAATACTAGGAGATCACTTATTTATTAGAGACAGTTGATCCAATCCCTTTCTCCTCTGTATCTGCAAAACACCATTTCATATCCTTTTAAAGTTAACATGATGTAAACTATCCACGTGGCAAGGATATGCAATAATGTGAAGCAGATGAGCCTCATCCCATGGGAATTTGCAATGCGTGAAAATGTTTTACTATCTATCTAGGCAATTGTGCAGATGAATGTCAGAATATATGATTTTATGCTTGTAAAAGAAGAACTAAGTAAACAACTTTATTCCCAACCTCTTTCTAGAGTTTCAGTAAATTCAAAATGATTTAACAGATTTGATGTTTCATATCATATGCCTACAATTGGAGAAAGCAGACATCCAGTTGTTTAAAGATAATGTTATAATGGAGAAAGCAAAGAAAACTGAATACTTGCTTATGACCACATGGATATTCTTAAATAGAAATCTGAGTAAGAATAAGCCAAGAAAAGCCTACAAAAAAAGACTCTATAACACTGGAAGGAATGTCAATTCATAATATTCTTGATTTCTACATTGTTTCTTACCTAATGAGTAAAGAGATGGGAAAGGAAGTTTAAGTTTAAAGAAGTTTTAAAAAATATTTGTAGGCAATCCTAAAGGGTTGATTTTTAGATTTATTTTACTGATGATTATATTGAAGTTCAACGTCAAATAGTCATTAAGTAGCACAATCTCAGCTTATATCCATATTTGCTTAATTAAAAAAAAATGTTCTTCCACTATGTCATAAGAACATTTACCGAAAATTCCATAAAAACAACATGGATGGACCTAGAGGGTATTATGCTGAAATAAGTCTGACTGAGAAAGACAAATACCATATGATTTCACTCATATGTGGAATCTAAAACACAAAACAAATGAACAAAAAACAAAGAACAGAATCTATGAAGACAGAGAGTTAAACGGATGGTTGCCAGAGGGAAGGGGGTTGGGGGGGGCGGACAAAGTGAGTGAAGGGGGGTGCAAGGCACAGGCTTCCAGTTATGGATTAAATAAGAGAAAGAAGAAAGAGCACAGCATAGAGAATATAGTCATGGATACTGTAATAGTGTTGTATGGTGACAGCTGGCAGCTACTCTTGTGGTGGGGAGAATAAAATACATATTGAAGTTGCATCACCATGTTGTACACCTGAAACTAATGTAACATTGTGTGTCAACTACATTCAAAAACATAAAAAAAATGAATAGAACTACTTTCTAGCTACCTGCCTATTCCTTTAATGACATTACAACGAATGTACATAAAAGAAGCTATGTTAGAATCTCTTAAAAGTATGCTAAGATAACTATGAACAACAAATTAGATTTGGCAACTCCCAAGATTTATAGACCTTTAAATACTGCATGCAAATATTCTTTATTACTAACTACTAAAAGCAGCTGCACCATTCTCTAAACTATTCCTTGGATGCAAACAAGCATAAAATAATGCCCTTCTAACCTAAAATTTTAGATAAATCCAAAGGACACCAAGAGCTGAATTAGTTTTTCATCATTTAGCTAAAAATTTGTAAGATATTTTAAATAAACAAGCATAAAAATAACTAAGGAATGCTCAGAGTTAAAGTATTATCATTTAGGTTTTAGCTGTTGACTTTATGTTATTCTAAATTATACCGTCAGATCCTTATGAAAGTCAAGGTCAAGGAGTAATGTTTGGGTCTCTTCACCCCCATATATGAGTGACCTTGTTGGCAAGGACCCCAGATAATCCCACAGTGAAGCCAACACCTTGTTGGGAATGGACTACTTGTGGTTGACAAGGAAAACAACATCCTTTGCTCCAGCAAATTAAGAGTACTGTAAAATTCCAGCCCTGCAGCAACCATAGCATTGACTTGCTCTCTTTACCTTCAAGATTTTCTGGGTCAGTTGCCCTAAATTATAATGGTCACACACTAAGTTCTTAAATGATCCAGTTATAGTGCTACTTCCTATTAAGCTTCAAGTCAGCAACTACCCTTTTGGGTTGAGGAGGAAAGGTAGCTCCCAGAAAAACTTTTCTTAGGAAATTCAGTCTTCTCTACATACTCTAGTCCAGGTTTCACATGATTTATGTAACTAAGTGCTCTAGTACCAAGGACCCAGTAGTAGGGCACGCATTTGTGAGTCCTACATTTTGACCAGCCACTCTACCCTGTTATGCAGTTCCTATGTACCTGGTGCCAGGTGAGAATTTCATTTATAACATTGGGTTACCAAAAAGGCTCACAACTTTAAGAAAGACATGCTGTCTTAAGGAATGAGGAAAACATAAACAAAAAAGTACTTACAAAAAAGGGCTTCAAGCAAATCAAATATTTAGAAGCCCATAATGATTTGGATATGGATATCCACAGTGAGAGTATATTTAAAAAATTCATATTTACTTTATATACAAGATATTCTTAGTAAAAATTACGATGCAAACAATAGGAGTGTGCGGGCAGCATGGGAGCGCAGACCCAGATGGCGGGCGAGAGACTGGGGGGCCCTCATGGCCTGACTTTGGCATCATTGTAAGGACAAAAAAAAAAAAAAAAAGAATCAGATTGTGTAAAATCTGCATCAGTGTATTCTAATAGGCTTTTGTTGGCAGAAAAAGTTTAAAAATGTAATTGGTTAAAATATTAACTTTCAAGTTTTAAACTACCTTGATAACATCAAGACCGAAAGCACATATGTATTTTCTTGAAATGATACTTCAGGCTAGGCTTGGGAGCTGGTCTAGTTAGAGAGTTTGAAGACACCAACTGACAGTATTTGGGTCCACTGGATGTAATTTTATGGAAATAGCGAGAAAAGGCCAGACTAAGCAGAACTGAAATAAGAGCCACCACCATTCCCTTTCCAACTTTTTATTCTATTCAGATTTTCTTTTCCCCTTGCAGGGTGGCAAAATAACTGTTATTTAACTGGACTCCAAGGTTTCTACCAAAGATAGCAATTTTTATCCTTTCCTTCATAACAGTCTCAAACATTGTGGATATGGCTGATTCATGTTTTCTCTCTCTCTCTATTATTCTCCTTTTACAGATGAGCACAAGCATCTCTTTGTGCTACTCTGCTTTGTTTATGTCCTTAATAAATGTCTACACATTACATTTCCTAGATAAATTTGTATCTGGTTATTTTGTCAGTAACGATAGTCAAGAGAGATGGGCAGCATGGTGTCCAGTGATTGACCTGAGCATGAGCCCGTGGTTACCAAGTTACAGATACGATCAGCTTTGTCAGGGCTGAGGAAGTGGTGCAATAGCAACTCTTCTAGCCATAATATCCGTGCACAGTTTAATACACATTTTACCCATATTGGTCACTCAGTTTTACAATCAAAGTTTTTAGCTCTTAACAGAAAAAAAATATTTATTTTTATAGAGCCACCACAGTATATTTTAATTTATTTAACAATTCAACAAATATTCATTGAGCACTAATTTTTGTCAGGACATTTTCTAGACCCTAAAAATCTAACATTAAGCTATTTGAGGTGGTGTCTGCTCTCACATAACTTTTATTTATTGATTAAATAGATGATAGAGATAACAACCAATATTAATTAGAAATTTGATAAATGTACTGTGCATTTAACATGCACCACATACTTTTGGTGTATCTACTACCTGCTGGGTGTGTATGCCCATTTACAAGAGTATGATTTATGAGGTTAAGGTTCTGTGATCTAAAGCTACCATGGTGCTGTTAAAATCCTAGTGCTGGTGCAACCACTGTGAGAAACAATATGGAGTTTTCCCCCAAAATTAAAAACACAACTACTGTACAATCCAGCAATTCCACTTCTGGATGTTTACCCAATGAAAATGAAAAAACAAATTCAGATATCTGCACCCCTATGTTCATTGGACTATTATTTACAATAGCCAAGATATAGGGGTTACTTTGTGACCATGGATAGATGAATGGATAAAGAAGATTATACATAAAATCTTGCCATTTGTGGATGGACCTAAAGCGTATTATGGTTAAGTGACAGATTCAAAGTTGAGAGTTTCTCTTTTCTTAAGCTCTTCCCCATCTACACTGTTCTATTTTTCTTAGAATAATTTTAAAATTGTCAAGCATATTATGTAGAACATACACTATGTACATCTTTTATTTCCCTAAATACCTGTATTTACACGGGAAAACTAAATTTCCTGATGTATTTTTCTTATTTTGCAGTAGAATGAAAATATTCTTTATTGTCTTCAAACTTTCATGGTTTCAAATATGAAGTCTAATGCCAGAAAAGAAAAGCAAAAAATGATATCAATATTTTGGTTTAAACAATCAAGGGAAGAGCAGCATTGGCATTTATTGAGATGAAGGAGAAAATAAGGAGGAGTGAGTTTGGGGAATGACTAGAGGTTTCTATTTGTTTTGGGATGTGATAATTTTGAGATATCTATCAGACATTTATGTGGAAATGTAAAGTCAGTAGTTAGATATTCAAGCCCAGAATGCATGAGAGAGATTTAGCAGGATATATTTGAGATGTATAGGCCTAGATTTAACATTTAAAGCTATGAGATTAGGTGAAAGGGGTTAAGAGAATGATAGGAAAGAGTTGTTTCAACTCTTGTGTCAATATCAACCTTCAAAGATCTGGGAAGAGGAGAGGTCTGGAGCAGGAGTGGGTAGAGGAAAACCAGGTTAGTGTTGTGGATCAAAAATATGTGAATAAAGATTTCCAAGCACTTCTTATAATGCTGTTTGTAAATCAACTATGAAGATAAGAGACTTGACTAGTGGATTTATTAACATATATTACTAGTCTCTTCATGAGGATCAGTTTGGTTTAAGTGCAGAGACAGAAGTTGTGTAAAAAAGTCTAATTAGATTTAGGAGATGACTATACAGGAGGAAACAGGAGATAACCAAATTAGAGGATTCATTCAAGGCATGTTATGTTAAGAACATAAAAAATGTGTCCTATAGACTCTCCCCTTGTCTGTTTTCACATCTAGTCATACTTTGCATTCACCTGGCCTCTATGACAGCAAGTTTATACCATTTCTCTTGTTCTCCTAATCCCCATTTCATCATAACCAATAATCAAAGTCTTACTTATACCTTGCGGTCCTTAGGTACCCACAGAAGTAAACATTTTAGAAAAAAAATAATTGAAAAGTTTGAGTTATGAATCATTTTAGAGTAGATTTAGAAATCCTTTGTTCTAAGACCACTGATTCTCAATAGTTTTCCCATCATGATACATATATAATAGAAGTAATTTGTACACCGTACTTAGGAACCACCCTTTTTCTATCCATGTAGAGGAATAGAAAATATGCTAATTTATTTGAAAAAGAAAGCAAATAATCTCTAAATATCAGGATTTTGATTAGTAATAAATTACTTCCTTCTTACTTTAAAACTAATCATGACAAACTACTTTATAACTAATCATGACAAACTAAATATATGTTGACACAACTTGAGAACTGCTTTTATTTGTTATTACATTTAGAAGTTAGGAAAATGCAATCTGGAGAGATAAAGCAACCCGGTAAAGCTACCTAACTCTGCAAATGAATAGTTTAGACTAGGATTCAGCTCTCCTGGAGGACAGACTACAGAAATTGCAGGTAAGCAAATCCTGCAGGAAACGAAATGAGCGTGGTCATTGTTTCCTGATTGGAAATTGTTTTTCTCAAAGAGATCTTGGAGCCAAATCTCTTTAAGGCAAAAAGCTTTTGTTTCTGTTTTTCTGGGGCCCTTCTTTACATAATAAATAACTAACAAAGAACTGTTGCACTTGGAGAAGGAAATCTGGTCCAAGTTGCTTGCCACACTATGCTTGAAGCTGAAAATATCAGAAGGTAATATAATTGCATAGAATTTTTTTTAAATACTCAAGGGAGGATTCAATGTAAAATTATAATATTTCACAGTTCAGTAATCCTCTATTGGGACTTGAAAGTAATCCTTCTTTGGGACTTTAAAAAAATTCTATGCAGCTATATTACCTTCTGATATTTCCAGCTTTGAGCACAGTCTAACTTTTGAAGGGCTTTCACAGAAGTTATCTTATTCGATCACCATCACAAAATGAAACAGGCAAATTGTTATATTTCCATTTTACTAATGAGGAAATGAGGCACAGAGAATATACATTTGTCCAAGATGACAAAACTAGCAAATCATAGAAAGGGGATTGATCTTTTAAGATCATTTCCATAAAACATTTATTGGTAGAACACTTTCATATGAAAATGCAGCAGGAAAATGAACTATTAAATGTATAAAGATCTATATTATTCCATAAATTTGTTTTCAGATTATTTAAAAAGGGTAATGTGTTCCAAAAAAATACTTATTGATTATGTGCTACTGAACAAGTGCAGCAATTAAAATACAGACAGAAACCCTTCCCCTCACAGAACTTTACATCCTAGAGAGAGAAGGAAATAAATATATAAATATGGTACTAATGGCTTTGGAAAAAATGAAAGCAGAGATTAGGGTAATGTGGTGCTATAATTTCAAATATAGAAGTAAGGATCTGAGAACAGGAGTTGAGTAACAGGAAGACTGCGGAGGAGGCTGAGAGATGATAGTAGCTTGAGAGACTATTAGCAGTCAGTGGAGGTGGTGAGGAGGGTATGACCCTGTTAGAGATGTACTTGAAATGATAGCTGAAAGGATTTGCTGACATTAGATGGAATCTGTGATTAAAATTCAGGGTGACCAAGGTTTTGGTAAAGAACTTAGATTATTTGTGTATATCATGAGAAAACTACAATTAGCTGTAGGGACATATCACAAAGTAAATACCAATGAATCAATGCTCTGACCTTGGGCATGAATAATATTTCATAGGGGCTGTTTCATGTTTTCATCAATGATAGATTAAATATCATATGCATTTGGGTTTCAGAGTTAGGTGCAAGTTGGCAGAAAACACGTTCAAAATTCAAATCGGCCTTTGTTATCTGGAAAATGATCACACATAAAAATCATGGAATTAACTTACAAGGTCATTGTAATACGTCTTAGGTGGGGAAAAAATTAAACCAAATAGGATAGAAATAAAATTCAAGAAAACTAACAAAGTTGTTAAATCTATACTAGTCGCTGTCGGAGACACAGAATTGAATACAAAATAAGCTAGACATTGCACCTACTCTCAAGAGGTACTTTTCATTGCAATGATGCAGAAATAAACAGTGAAGTAAAATGTAAAATGCAAGTATAAAACATCCTTAAGGGCTGAGATAGAGGCATGCAAACAGCGAGAACACAGGGAAAAAGCAATTATGAATGAGATGATTAATATGTGAGCTTCCTCTCAGCTCTAATACCAGCAGCCATACCATTATTATTCCTATATCCTTATTCCGACTACCAGGAGAAGCAGAAGTATTGGCCACATACTGTGCAACTCTGCTCAAATTAGCAATAGATAAAGAAGGGGAAAAAGAACACAAAATACACTGAAGTATATAACTTCCAGCGGTAAATTCCTGAGGTGAGTGGTGTGCAATTCCCCTATAACAAAGCAGACCCTAAGAATACTGAAGCTTGAAAAAGTGCTTCCAAATACTATGAATCCTGCAGAGAAGGGATGACAAAGTAAAATAATTAAAGTCACTTGTTGGCTTTTTCTCCTTTAATAAACACTGTAAAATCTGCATTTATTACTTTTTATTGAGGTATAATTGACATAAGATATTATATTTCTTTCAAGCGTACGGCATAATGATTCAATGTCTGTATGCAGGGTTAAATGGTCACCACGATACGTTTAGTTACCACCTGCCTGTCACCTTACAAAGTTAATATACCATTACTGACTCTGTGCCGGACGTTGCCTCTCAATAACGTATTTACTTCATAACTGGATGTTTGTACTACTTAATCCCTTTTACCCATCTTTCCCTGGGCCTAATCTCTTTCTCCTCTGGCAACCACCAATCTGTTTTCTGTATTTGTGAGTCTGGGTTTTATTTTGTTTTGTTTTTAGATTCCACATATAAGTGAAATTATAATGTATTCGTCTTTCTCTATGTTGCATTTCACTTAGCATAATACCCTCAAGGGCCATCCATGTTGTTACAAATGGCAAGGTTTCATTTACTTTTTATTATTTATTTTATTTTTATATATATCACATTCTCTTTATTCATTCATCACAGATTGTTTCCACATCTTGGCTGTAGTAAATAATGCTGCAATGAGCATAGCGGTGTAAACATTTTTTCTAGTGTTTTTAATTTCTTTGGATAAATACCCAGAAGTGGACTTGTGGATCACAGGATAGCTGTGCTTCTAAATTTTTGAGGAAACTTCACTGTTTTCCTTAGTGGCTGCACCAAACATATTCCCACAAACAGTGTATGACAGTCCCCTTTTTTCTACATCACCAGCACTGATTTCTTGGTTTTTGTTTCTGTTGTTTTGTTTTTATAATAGCCATTCTGACAGGTGTAAGGTGATATCTCAATGTGGTTTTGATTTGGATTCGCCTGATTGATTAGTGATGCTGAGCATTCTTTCATGTACCTGTTGGCCATCCTGTTGTATGCCTTCTTTGGAAAAATGTCTATTCAGTCTTCTGGCCATTTTTAAATCCAATTGTTTGGTTTTTATTATTATGTTTCTTTAAATTTATTTTCATATTAACTCCTTACCAGATACATAATTTGAAATATCTTCTCCCATTCAGTACGTTCCTTTTTCATTTCGTAGTTGATTTGCTCCCCTTTGTACATAAGCATTTTAGTTTCATGTAGTTTCATTTGTTTATTTTTGTTTGTTCCCTTGCTTTTGGAGTCAAATTAAAACAAAACAAAATAAAAACATTACTAAGACTAACATCAAGAAGTTTACTGCCTGTGTTGTCTTCTAAGAGGTTCATGTTTGAGGTCTTTAATCTTTAATTCAAATTCATTCAAATCTTTAATCAATTTTGACTTAGTTTTTGTATATGAAGTAAGGTAGTGGTCTAGTTTTTCCAACATCATTTTCCCAACATCGTTTATTAAAAAGACTGTCCTTTCCTTATTTTATATCTTGTCTCCTTTGTGTAAATTAAATTAATTTCCTGCCTATGCATGAGTTTATTTCTGAGTTTTCTGTCCTGTGCCACTGATCTGTGTCTGTTTTTTAATATCTGTTCCTCAGTGTTTTGATTAATTTGGCTTTATAACATAGTTTAAAATCAGGGAGTATGATATTTCTGGCTTGTATTTTTTTTTTCTCAAATTATTTTCGCTATTTGGGATCTTTTTTTTGGTTCCATACAAATTCTAGAATAATTGAAAAAATTAGTGAAAAATTTATTGAAATTTTGATAGGGGATAATGTAGAATCTGGATTCCTTTAAGTAGTATGGACATTTTAACCATATCCATTCTTCTAATCATTGAGCATGGATTATGTTTCCATTTATTTGTGTCTTCAATTTCTTTCATTAGTTTCTGATAAAGTGTACAGGCCTTTCATCCCCTTGATTAAGTTTATTACTATAGGTATTTTATTCTTTTTTATGTAATTGTAAGAGGGTTTGTTTTCTTGATTTCTCTTTCTGATAACTCCATTATTAATATATAGAAATGTAACAGATTTTTAGTATATTATCTTTGTATCATGCAACATTACTGAATTCATTGATTAGTCCTAAAATTTTTAGTGGAGGCTTTCAGGTTTTCTTTTTTTTTTTTAATAAATTAAGTTTTTATTGGTGTTCAATTTACCAACATACAGAATAACACCCAGTGCTCATCCCGTCAAGTGTCCCACTCACTGCCCGTCACCCATTCACCCCCACGCCCCACCTTCCTCCCCTTCCACCACCCCTAGTTCGTTTCCCAGAGTTAGGAGTCTTTGTGTTCTGTCTCCCTTTCTGATATTTCCCACACATTTCTTCTCCCTTCCCTTATATTCCCTTTCACTATTATTTATATTCCCCAAATGAATGAGAACATATAATGTTTGTCCTTCTATGAATGACTTACTTCACTCAACATAATACCCTCCAGTTCCATCCACGTTGAAGCAAATGGTGGGTATTTGTCGTTTCTAATGGCTGAGTAATATTCCAGTGTATACATAAACCACATCTTCTTTATCCATTCATCTTTCGATGGACACCAAGGCTCCTTCCACAGTTTGGCTATTGTGGACATTGCTGCTAGAAACATCGGGGTGCAGGTGGTCCCGGCGTTTCATTGCATCTGAATCTTTGGGGTAAATCCCCAACGGTGCAATTGCTGGGTCGTAGAGCAGGTCTATTTTTAACTCTTTGAGGAACCTCCACACAGTTTTCCAGAGTGGCTGCACCAGTTCATATTCCCACCAACAGTGTAAGAGGGTTCCCTATTCTCCGCATCTTCTCCAACATTTGTGGTTTCCTGCCTTGTTAATTTTCCCCATTCTCACTGGTGTGAGGTGGGATCTCATTGTGGTTTTGATTTGTATTTCCCTGATGGTAAGTGATGCAGAGCATTTTCTCATGTGCATGTTGGTCATGTGTATGTCTTCCTCTGTGAGATTTCTTTTCATGTCTTTTGCCCATTTCATGATTGGATTGTTGATTTCTTTGGTATTGAGTTTAATAAGTTCTTTCTAGATCTTGGAAACTAGCCCTTTATCTGATACGTCCTTTGCAAATATCTTCTCCCATTCTGTAGGTTGTCTTTGAGTTTTGTTGACTGTATCCTTTGCTGTGCAAAAGCCTCTTATCTTGATGAAGTCCCAATAGTTCATTTTTGTTTTTGTTTCTTTTGCCTTCGTGGATGTATCTTGCAAGAAGTTACTGTGGCCAAGTTCAAAAAGGGTGTTGCCTGTGTTCTCCTCTAGGATTTTGATGGAATCTTGTCTCACATTTAGATCTTTCATCCATTTTGAGTTTATCTTTGTGTATGGTGCAAGAGAGTGGTATAATTTCATTCTTCTGCATGTGGATGTCCAATTTTACCAGCACCATTTATTGAAGAGACTGTCTTTCTTCCAATGGATAGTCTTTCCTCCTTTATCGAATATTAGTTGACCATAAAGTTCAGGGTCCACTTCTGGGTTCTCTATTCTGTTCCATTGATCTATGTGTCTGTTTTTGTGCCAGAACCACACTGTCTTGATGACCACAGCTTTGTAGTACAAACTGACATCTGGCATTGTGATGCCCCCAGATATGGTTTTCTTTTTTAAAATTCCCCTGGCTATTCGGGGTCTTTTCTGATTCCACACAAATCTCAAAATAATTTGTTCTAACTCTCTGAAGAAAGTCCATGGGATTTTGATAGGGATTGCATTAAATGTGTAAATTGCCCTGGGTAACATTGACATTTTCACAATATTAATTCTGCCAATCCATGAGCATGGAATATTTTTCCATCTCTTTGTGTCTTCCTCAATTTCTTTCAGAAGTGTTCTATAGTTTTCAGGGTATAGATCCTTTCCTCTTTGGTTAGGTTTATTCCTAGGTATCTTATGCTTTTGGGTGCAATTGTCAATGGGATTGACTCCTTAATTTCTCTTTCTTCAGTCTCATTGTTAGTGTATAGAAATGCCATTGATTTCTGGGCATTGATTTTGTATCCTGCCACGCTACCAAATTGCTGTATGAGTTCTAGCAATCTTGGGGTGGAGGCTTTTGGGTTTTCTATGTAGAGTATCATGTCATCGGCGAAGAGGGAGAGTTTGACTTCTTCTTTGCTAATTTGAATGCCTTTAATGTCTTTTTGTTGTCTGATTGCTGAGGCTAGGACTTCCACTACTATGTTGAATAGCAGTGGTGAGAGTGGACATCCCTGTCTTGTTCCTGATCTTAGGGGAAAGGCTCCCAGTGCTTCCTCATTGAGAATGATATTTGCTGTGGGCTTTTTGTAGACGGCTTGTAAGATGTCGAGGAAAGTTCCCTCTATCCCTACACTCTGAAGAATTTTGATCAGGAATGGATGCTGTATTTTGTCAAATGCTTTCTCTGCATCTAATGAGAGGATCATATGGTTCTTAGTTTTTCTCTTGCTGATATGATGAATCACATTGATTGTTTTCCGAGTGTTGAACCAGCCTTGTGTCCCGGGGATAAATCCTACTTGGTCATGGTGAATAATTTTCTTAATGTACTGTTGGACCCTATTGGCTAGTATCTTGTTGAGAATTTTTGCATCCATGTTCATCAGGATTATTGGTCTGTATTCTCCTTTTTGGTGGGATCTTTGTCTGGTTTTGGAACTAAGGTGATGCTGTTCTCATAGAACGAATTTGGAAGCACTCCATCTCTTTCTATCTTTCCAAACAGCTTTAGTAGAATAGGTATGATTTCTTCTTTAAATGTTTGATAGAATTCCCCTGGGAAGCCATCTGGCCCTGGACTCTTGTGTCTTGGGAGGTTTTTGATGACTGCTTCAATTTCCTCCCTGGTTATTGGGTTGTTCAGGTTTTCTATTTCTTCCTGTTCCAGTTTTGGTAGTTTGTGGCTTTCCAGGAACGCGTCCATTTCTTCTAGATTGCCTAATTTATTGGCGTATAGCTGTTCATAATATGTTTTTAAAATCGTTTGTATTTCCTTGGTGTTGGTAGTGATCTCTCCTTTCTCATTCATGATTTTATTAATTTGAGTCTTCTCTCTTCTTTTTAATAAGGCTGGCTAATGGTTTATTTATCTTATTAATTCTTTCAAAGAACCAACTCCTGGTTCTGTTGATCTGTTCCACAGTTCTTCTGGTCTCGATTTCGTTGAGTTCTGCTCGAATTTTAATTAACTCTCTTCTTCTGCTGGGTGTAGGGTCCATCTCCTGTTTTTTCTCTAGCTCCTTTATGTGTAAGGTTAGCTTTTGTATTTGAGTTCTTTCCAGTTTTTGAATGGATGCTTGTATTGCAATGTATTTCCCCCTCAGGACTGCTTTTGCTGCATCCCAAGATTTTGAACGGTTGTATCTTCATTCTCATTAGTTTCCATGAATCTTTTTAATTCTTCCTTAATTTCCTGGTTGACCCTTTCATCTTTTAGCAGGATGGTCCTTAACCTCCACGTGTTTGAAGTCCTTCCAAATTCTTGTTGTGATTTAGTTCTAATTTCAAGGCATTATGGTTTGAGAATATGCAGGGGACGATCCCTTCTTTTGGTATCGGTTCAGATCCGATTTGTGACCCAGTATGTGCTCTATTCTGGAGAAAGTTCCATGTGCACTTGAGAAGAATGTGTATTCAGTTGAGTTTGGATATAAAGTTCTGTAGATATCTGTGAAATCCATCTGGTCCAGTGTATCATTTAAAGCTCTCGTTTCTTTGGAGATGTTGTGCTTAGAAGACCTATCGAGGGTAGAAAGAGCTAGATTGAAGTCACCAAGTATAAGTGTATTATTATCTAAGTATTTCTTCACTTTGGTTATTAATTGGTTTAAATATTTGGCAGCTCCCATATTCGGGGCATATATATTGAGGATTGTTAAGTCCTCTTGTTGGATAGATCCAACAAGTATGAGATAGTGTCCCTCTTCATCTCTCACTACAGTCGTCGGGGTAAATTTTAGTTTATCTGATATAAGGATGGCTACCCCTGCTTTCTTTTGAGGACCATTTGAATGGTAAATGGTTCTCCAACCTTTTATTTTCAGGTTGTAGGTGTCCTTCTGTCTAAAATGAGTCTCTTGAAGACAGCAAATAGATGGGTCCTGCTTTTTTATCCAGTCTGAAACCCTATGCCTTTTGATGGGGTCGTTAAGCCCATTCACGTTCAGAGTTACTATTGAAAGATATGAGTTTAGTGTCATCATGATATCTAGTCAGTCCTTGTTTTTGTGGATTGTTCCACTGGACTTCTTCTTAAAGGGGAATTTTAAGAGTCCCCCTTAAAATTTCTTGCAGAGCTGGTTTGGAGGTCACATATTCTTTCAGTTTCTGCCTACCTTGGAAGCTCTTTATCTCTCCTTCCATTTTGAATGAGAGCCTTGCTGGATAAAGTATTCTTGGTTGCATGTTCTTCTCATTTAGGACCCTGAATATATCCTGCCAGCCCCTTCTGGCCTGCCAGCTCTCTGTGGAGAGGTCTGCTGTTATCCTAATATTCCTCCCCATAAAAGTCAGGGATTTCTTGTCTTTTGCTGTTTAAGGATCTTCTCTTTATCTTTGGAATTTGCAAGCTTCACTATTAAATGTTGAGGTGTTGAACGGTTTTTATTGATTTTACGGGGGCGGGGGTGGGGGCGGGGATCTCCCTATTTCCTGGATCTGAATGCCTGTTTCTCTTCCCAGATTAGGAAAGTTTTCAGCTAGGATTTGTTCAAATACGTATTCTGGCCCTCTGGCCCTTTCCGCGCCCTCGGGAACCTCAGTTAAACGTAGGTTTTTCTTCCTCAGGCTGTCTTTTATTTCCCTTAATCTGTCTTCATGGTCTTTTAGTTGTCTGTCTCTTTTTTCCTCAGTTTCCCTCTTTGCCATCAACTTGTCTTCTATGTCACTCACTCGTTCTTCCACCTCGTTAACCCTCATCGTTAGGACTTCTAGTTTGGATTGCATCTCATTCAATTGATTTTTAACTTCGGCCTGATTGGATCTAAATTCTGCAGTCATGAAGTCTCTTGAGTCCTTTATGCTTTTTTCTAGAGCCACCAGTAGCTGTATAATAGTGCTTCTGAATTGGCTTTCTGACATTGAATTGTAATCCAGATTTTGTAACTCTGTGGGAGAGAGGACTGTTTCTGATTCTTTCTTTTGAGGTGAGGTTTTCCTTCTAGTCATTTTGCTCAGTGCAGAGTGGCCAAAAACAAGTTGTATCGGGAAAAGGAGAAAAAGAGAGAGAAAGAAGGAAAGAAAAGAGAAAAATAAAAAAGAAAAAAAGGAAGAAAGAGAAGAAAAAAAGAAAGAAAAAGAAAGAAAGGGGAAAAAAGGGTGGGGGAAACAATCAGAAATCAAAAAGGAAAAACAAACAAACAAACAAACACGGGGGAGTATCTTCTGATTTCGTGTACTGTAAGTCCCTTGGCTTCCCCTGGAACTTGTCCGTCTAGCTGGTCTTCTGGGGGAGGGGCCTGTCGTGCTGATTTTCAGGTGTTAGCACTTGGGGGAGGTGCTCTGCCCCCTGCCCGGTGCAGGGCTCAGTGGGGGTTGTTTACCCCGTGAGGCCCCAGAAGGAACAACCGCAGTGGCCGGGCCAGCTCTGGAGCCCTGGAGTCAGCCCCCGCAGGAACTCCGGAGCTCTCCGTCTACAGGGCCTGGAAGCTCCAGGGCGGGGCCGCTGATCTGCTCAGTTCGGGGCAGGAGCGTCCTCGCTGTCCTGGGCCCTCCCGGCCTCTGCCTGTCCCGGGGGGAGGCCGGATCCTGGGCTGTGTCCCGGCGCCCTGTGCTCCCGGTCTGCGCTGGTGGATTCGGACTCCTGCCCCGCAGCCCCCTCCGCGGAGCCACCCCCGAGGCCCCCCCCACAGCTCCCGCCCCGCAGCCCCCTCCGCAGAGCCGCCCCCGAGCCCCCCGAGCTGCTCCCGCCCCGCAGCCCCCTCCGCGGAGCCGCCCCCGAGCCCCCCGAGCTGCTCCGGGTCCCACCGTGCGCGCTGCAGCCCTTAGGGAGCTCGGCGCACTCCCCCGGGGCGCAGTTGCTGTTACTGTCCCGGGGAGCCCGAGGGCATCCCCGCCCTCCTGGGTCCTGCTCCAACTCCCTGCGAGCCCCTTTCCCCCGGGAAGGTCGGTGCAGCTCCTGCGTCTCCGGGACGGGGCTCTCCTGTCCTGGGGACACTCGCCCCGGCCTCAGCCCGGCTCCTCGCGGGCCCCTCCCCCTTGGAGGCCTTTTGTTTCCTTATTTCTTTTTCCCCGTCTTCCTACCTTGATAGAAGCGCGAACTCTTCTCACTGTAGCGTTTCAGCTGTTCTCTCTTTAAATCTCAGGCCGAATTCGTAGAATTTCAGGGTGATTTGAAGGTCATCTAGGTAATTTGGTGGGGACAGGTGACTTGGGGACCCTACTCCTTCGCCGTCTTGCCCCTCCTCTCAGCTTTCAGGTTTTCTATATGTATTATCTTGTCATCTGCAAACAGTCAGAAATTTTACTTCTTCCTTTCCAATTTGGAAGGCATTCATTCATTCATTCAATTCTTCTTGCCGAAGTGCTATGACTAGGATTTCCAATCCTATATTGAACAAAGTGGCATGAGACATCCGTATCTTATTCCTCATCTTAAAGAAAAAGCTTTCATCGACTCATCATTGACTATAAATGATATTGGCTGTGGGTTTGTCATGGCCTATATTATGTTGAAATGTGCTTCCTCTTTATTTACTTTGTTGAAAGTCTTTATCATAAATGGATATTGGGGGCGCCTGGGTGGCTCAGCAGTTGAGCATCTACTTTCGGCTCAAGGTATGATCCTGGAATTCCAGGATCGAGTCCCACATTGAGCTCCCTGCGTGGAGCCTGATTCTCCCTCTGCCTATATCTCTGCCTCTCTCTCTCTCTCTCTGTCTTTCATGAATAAATAAAAAAAATATTTAAATAAATAAATGGATATTGAATTCTATCAAATTCTTTTTCTGCATCTATTAAGATGATCATATTATTTTTATCCTTCATTTTTTAAATGTGTTGTATCATGATTTGTATTTGATTTGTGGATATGAAACCATCCTTGCATCCCTTGAAATAACTCCTACTTAATCATGGTGTATGATCATTTTAATGTCTTGTTAAATTTAATGTCTTGTTAAATTTAGAGCTGATATTTTCATGAAAATTTTTTCATCTGTGTTCATCAGGAATATTGGCCCATAATTTTCTTGTCTATGGTGTCCTTATCTGGTTATTAGGATAGTGCTGATCTCATAAAATGAATTTAGAATCTTTTCCTACCCTTCAATGTTTTGGAAAAGTTTGAGAAGGATAAGTATTAAATCTTTGAATATTTGGCAGACTTTTCCAATTAAGCTATCTGGTCTTGGATTTTTGTTTGTTAGAAGGATTTTGATTATTGACTCAATCTCCTTACTAGTAATTAGTCTATTCATATTTTCTACTTCTTCATGCTTCAGTCTAAGAAGATGGAAAATTTCTAGGAATCCATCTATTTCTTTTAGGTTGTCCAGTTTGTTGGCATCTAACTGCTCACAGTACTTTTGTACAATCCTTTGTTTTTCTATGGTATCTGCTGCACCATCTTCTATGTCATTCTGATTTTATTTATTTGAGTCTTATTTTTTTTTTACTTTGGCAAGTCTCACTAAAGATTTGTGAATTCTGTTATCACTTCAAAGAAGCACCTCTTATCTTCATAGAGCTCTCCTATTGTCTTTTCGGTCTCTATTTAATTTATTTCCTTTCTCCTATTAACTTTGGGCTTCATTGGGTCTTCTGATTTTGGTTCCTTTAGGTGTAAAATTAAGTTGTTTATTTGAGATTTCTTTTATTTCCTGAAGTAGGCCTATACTGCTATGAAATGAACTTCCCTCTTAGGACTGCTTTTGTTGCATCCCATAGATTTTGGAATATTATATTTGTGTTTTCATTTGTCTCTGGGCTTGTTTGTTTTAATTTATCCCTTGAGTTCTTCTGTGATCCAGTTGTTATTCAGCAACGTGTTGTTTAATTGCCAAGTATTTGTATTATTTTTCCAGTTTCATTCTTGTAATTTCTAGATTTTCACCATTGTGGTAAGAAAAAAATGCTTGATATGATTTAATACTTCTTGAATTTTTGAGACTTGTTTGTGGTCTAACATGTGATCTATCATGGAAAATACTCCATGAGCACTTCAGAAGAATGATTATTCTCCTTTTTGAATAGAATGTTCCTTATATATCTATTACATCCATCTGATCAATGTGTCCTTTAAGGCCAACATTTCCTTAATGATTTTCTGTCTGGATGACCTGTTCACTGATGTAAATGAGGTGTTAAAATCTCCTATTATTATTACATTGCTGTCAGTTTCTCCCTTTAGGACTACTAATATTTGCTTTATAAGATTTGGTGCTTCTACCTTGGGTGCATATATATTTATAAATGTTACATGTTCTTCCTGGATTGACCCCTTTATCAGTATGTAGTGCCTCCCTTTGAATTTGATTGACTTTGATTCTCCATTTTAAAGTCTATTTTGTTTGATATAAATATAGTCATATCAGCTTTCTTTTCATTTTTGTTTACATGTAATATCTTTATCTCTTCACTTTCATTCTGTGTGTATCCTTGTGGTGTAAGCTTCTTGTAAACTGTATATATAGATAGACATGTCTTGGTTTGTTTTTTTTTTTATTTGTTTGTTTGGTTGGTTTTCCTTTGATCTGTTCAGCCACTATATGTATTTTTATTGAAGAACTTAGTCCATTTATTTTTAAGATCATTATTATTAGGTTGCACTTATCCCTTATAATCATTTTGTTAATTGTTTTCTGGCTGTTTTGGTAGTTCTTCTTTCTTCCTTTCTTCTATTTTTTCTTCCCTGTGGTATTATTACTTTCTTTAGTGTTATGTTTAGATTCCTTTCTCATCTTCTTTTGTGTATTTACTCTTTTTGCTTTGTAGTTACCACATGACTTATATATATCATCCTATGTATATAATAGTCTATTTCAAATTAAGAGAAACTAATGTATTCCAAACTTCTACGTTTTTACTCGTATCCCACCATTGTTTTTGATGTCTTATTTTACACCTTTTAAAATATATATATCTTAAGCAATTACTGAAGTTTTAATTTTACTAATTTTATCTTTTTCTATTCATATCAGCTTTAAAAGTGATTAATCCACTAGCTTTACTATATACTTATCTTTTCCAAAACTTGTAGTTTGTGCTGAGAAATCTGCTGATTGACTTGTAGGTTTCCTTTGTATGTAACAATTTGTTTTTCCAGGGACACCTGGGTTGCTCAGTGGTTAAGCATCTGCCTTCCACTCAGGGCATGATCCTCGAGTTATGGGATTGAGTCCTACAATGGGTTCCCTGCAGGTAGCCTGCTTCTCCCTCTGTCTATGTCTCTGCCTCTCTCCCTCTGTGTCTCTCATGAATAAAAATCTAAAAAACAAACAAACAAACAAACAAACAAACAAACAAACGTTTTTCCCCTACTTTCTGTAAGATTCTTGCTTTTTCTTTATCTTATGATATCTATTATAGTGTGTCTTGGTGTGGCTCTCTATGGGATCATCTTATTTGAAACTCTCTGGGCTTCCTGGACATGGATATCCATTTCATTTCCTAGGCTAGAAGTTTTCAGCCATTATTTCTTCAAACAGAATTTTTGCCCCTTTTTTCTCTCTTCTTCTGGGACTTCTATAATATAAATGTTATTCCACTTGATGTTGTCCTGGAAGTTTGTGAAGTTATCTTCGTATCTTCACTTTTTTTTTTTTTCTTTTTGCTGTTCTGAGTCAATTCCATTGCTTTCCTTTTCAGCTGTCTGATCCATTCTTCTACTTTACCCAGTCTGCTGCTGAAACCCTTTAGTGCATTTGCCAGTTCAGTTATTATATTCTTCAGTTCTGTGACCTGTCACTTTCTTGTTTTTTGTCTCTCATCTTAAGCTCTCACTGTATTGACCCATTCTTCACCCAAGTTCATTTAGCACCTTTAGGACCATAATTTTGAATTCTCTATCAGATAGATTATTTGCCCTGTATCATTAAGTTCTTTATCCTGAAGGTTTGTCTTGTTCTTCTGCCTGGTATATATTTCTCTGCTTTCTCATTTTGCTTGACTCTCTGAGTTTGTTTCTATGTATTAGGTGAAACAGCTACTTGTTTCAGTCTTGGCCTTGTGTAGGTGGTGATCCTTCTTTTCAACCAGGTCCTATTTTTGGGTTCTGTTGAACTTTTGTGATTGGGTAAACTGCATGGTTTATTTTTGATATGCTTCTCATGGTTGAAGATGTGCCGAGACCTGTCAGTGATCTAAGGGGAGGAATCTCATTTAGCACCTACTTTCAGGTAGACTAGAACCTGGACCCTGAGGCAGCAGCTTTTAAAGTATGCAAATATATACAGTTTTATGGACCACAATTATAATCCCTGTTGGCCTCTGGATTAGGAGATATCAAGGTGTCCCTTGGGTGACAGTTCCAAAAACTGGTGACAGTTCCAGATAAGTGCATAAGTTCCTTTCTAAGAAGTCTCTTCAAGCTGTAGCAAGGTCAAAGGAAGTGGACAAGGATATTTCTCTGTGTATTTTCCCTGGGAGAGCCTCATTAGTCTCTAGGTGTGGGAGATGTAAATGAAGCCTGTTCTCCTGGCTGTAGCTCCAAGCTTAGTAAGTAAGCCTTTTTCACAGGAAGGCTGAGATATATTTCAATCTTCTGTCCATGTGGTGCCCTGGAGGTGGTGGCCTGCCAATAACTCTTTCCTATTGTTATAGCCCCATGGAGCTTGGCAACATTATCCCCTTGGCTACTAGATCCAGGTTATCAGAATATTTCCTGTGTGGATTGCATGTACCTGTCTTTAACAAGGCAGCCAGACAATGTAGGGAGCAAGGTGTGCTCATCAGCTTCAGCAAGACTGGGAAAAAATGTCTTGAGTCTGCTCAAGGGTTTCAACAATGTAGTGGGAAAGTACTTTGTCTGTGCATGCATGACAGTTTTAGGCTGGGAACAGGAGGATGCCATGAATGGTTCTGCTTGCTATTCCCAGCCAGGGTGTGGGGGAATGTCATAATCATAGGTGCTTACAGACTTTAGCTAGGAAACAGAAAAATTCCATATCTATTTGCTCATCAACCCCAACCAGGGAGCAGGGGAGCATTGCAAGCATCCATTTTCTGGCTTCAGCAAATGCCATGAACATTCATCACCACTCTTCCTAGCAAGGCAGTAGGAGTGTGCTACATCCAAGCTCATGTGCCTATGCCAGCAAGCTATGTGGAGAATACAACAATGGCATATCTCTGTGTCTCGTGGGAATATCTTAATTTTCCTCCACCCCTCCAGCCAGTGCCCCTAGATAAGCAAATGAATCTCTTTTATGTATAGTTTAAGCGATCCTAAAACTTTCTTTTCTGGGTCTCAGGGTTAGCAAGAGCACATGTAAGCCCCCTGAGAAGGGAACCTCAGTTTCCTATAGTACTTTGGGAACCCCTAGATATAAGCCCCTTTAATTTTCCAAGCATATATTCTGGAGGCTTATCTCTCAGTGTAGATCTCAGATGCCAAGGTGCCTAATTGGGGGCACCCACTTCCATGATTCCCTGGAAGAAGTACCTATCTGGTGAGATTCCTCCTTATTAGGTGCAGTAGCAGGGGTGTTTTTGATTTGTTTTGTTCTGTTTTACAAGACTGTGTCTCTGCTTTTCCTATCTATTTCTTTTATCCTTTGTTGTGAAGAGTGGTTCATCTAGCTCTCAGATCTTTTTCAGAGGGAAATGATCTATATGTAGCAATAGATTTGGTGTGTCCATGGGAAGAGAAAAATTCAGAATCTTCCTACACTATCATCCTGGACCCCTCTGCCTGTGTTCATTACTTATTCAGACAGTATAATTTTCCTTCCTACTTACACAATCTGGACACTCCGAAGGAAAATCTCAGCCCATGAGAATAGAAAGATGTGTTTGAGTAAGGGAGAATTTTAGGGAAAGAAGATACATTACAGGGGATCCCTGGGTGCTCAGTGGTTTAGCGCCTGCCTTTGGCCCAGGGTGTGATCCTGGAGTCCCAGGATCGAGTCTCGCATGGGGCTCCCTGCATGGAGCCTGCTTCTCCCTCTGCCTGTGTCTCTGCCTTTCTCTCTCTCTGTGTCTCTCATGAATAAATAAATAAAATCTTAAAAAAAAGAAAATAAATTACAAATGACAAAAGATTTATTTGAAACTTAAAAAGACCTTCTGTTCTGTTACTGGTCTACTTATCCAATGAAAGAAGCTCAACAAGGAAGATTCCTATATTTGATGGGAAACTCATTGTCATCATATAAGTAGATTTCACTTGAAACAAAGAAATGTTTTTTCCTTTAAGATCAAACAAATTTAAGACAATATCTAGTGGGGCTAACAGAAAATGGAGAAAATTTTAAACAAGTATTTCTGACACAAAGATCTGGAATCTATTTATTAGGTAGTCATAAAATAGATAAAGGAAAGAGCAAGTATCATGTTAAAGTACCTATTTCAAATGCCTGTTAGCCTCAGGTAAGACATTTATACACCTCAGCTAAGATGGTTTGCTATTTTGCTCAGTCATGAGAAAATGATTAGATAATACCTCAATGTTCCTACCAGAACTATTATTTCTGTGAAGGAAAATTAAGTGTATCAAATCAATTCTCAGGGTAACAACTTATTCTTACTATTATTTTCATTTTTCAATTTATAATAGTACAGTTCCTTTAATGGTTCCCAAAAAAAAAAAAACCTTAATGGTATTTTCCATAAGTCGTTTGAAGATGTTTATGTTTGGACAGTTAACAAGTCACTGGGGAGTTTGTGGATGAGAAAAAGCACAACCTTAACAGTAAGCCCATGTTTTTATAAAGAATGCCTGCTGTTTTAAGGTCATAAGCTGTGAAACTGGTTAGTGAAAAAAAATTAGTCATGAAAACATAGCATAGCACAGCAGGGATTTATTTTGCATGAACCAATTCCATTTTTTGTTTATTTGAAATAAGTTAGATTGTGAAAGTGTTGAAATTTCCTCGTGGCACATAACTTTAGGGGAGTGCCCCTCTCTCCTCCTCAACACATCATCCTGATTAAGACTTTTCAGAAGATACGATCATTGTCCAAAACTAGAAGTAAAATAAAGGTTTCAACACATGGGAAATTCCAAATGTGCAAACATGAAAGTTACCACACCCATAACTAAATATTCAGGGTGTCTTTTCTGAAAATCACCACACATGTACATCTGAGTTTTAAGATTAAAGTCGATATGGCTTCCCAAACAAGAATACAAATGCTGAAATTGGTGCAAATAGGCATACTCAGAATTACAAGTCCTAAATGGGAGAACTTAGAAAACTTGTTCATTGCTCCTTAGAGAAATAAATGTGAAGTTCTTATAATACTCTTAACAAACCAAAGAGATTTAGAGGAACTTAATAAAGGGCTTAAACATGTTTAAGCAACTGTCAAATAACTGTCTTGAATTTGCAGTTAATTTGTTTTCTCTTTCTATACTGTCCATGGTTCAAGCACCATGTCTCCTTTTCCAGAGTGTAGATGTACATATCTGCTTTTTTACATCAATACAACCCAATATACTCAAAAGAATGGACACCTTACTTTATATGGAAAATCAGAAGTTATGCCCCGATTTCTGAACATAGAAACTGAGATAATAAATTTGTGTTATTTTAAGACAGTAAGTATTGAGGCAATTTGTAATGTAGTAAAAAATAATAACACCAAGCAAACACATCTATAAGTCAAATTACCCAATGAGCTGCTAGTTCTGGATAACTGAAAAGTTATAATGATATAAAGCAGATTATTTAAAGTTACTGTCTTTCTATAATTTTGTTCTGACAATAAGAGACAGTTGTGCAAATAGTCGTAGCTCGGGTTTACCCCTCTCATTAAACAGTTTCCCAGGATGTGTGTGCATTTTTCAGTTTTAAAAGAAGGACAGGGCAGCCCCGGGTGGCTCAGCGGATTAGTGCCACCTTCTGCCCAGGGCTGATCCTGGAGACCCGGGATCCAGTTCCACATCAGGCTCCCTGCATGGAGCCTGCTTCTCCCTCTGCCTGTGTCTCTGCCTCTCTCTCTCTCTCTCTCTCTCTTTCTCTGTCTCTCATTAATAAATAAATAAAAAATCTTAAAAAAAAAAAAAAGAAGAAGAAGGACAGTCTTGGGCAAACCAGTTTGTCACACTACATACTAAGTATAAATTCATTTTAACTGTGTATTTTGTTCTTAGAATATACGAAAGGCTTAATTTTTGTTATAGGAATTAATTCTCAAAATAAATATTTCAAAAGTAAATGCTTTTGATTTTAACTTGCAATTTAAGATATAAAAACTATATATGTATTTTTTCTTTTTCACCTTTTTAAAAAATTTTTCTCCCTCCCTCCATCCCCCACTATTTCTTACTCTCTCAGCATCAAATCAAGATATAGGAAATCAGTTATTATATTTCAATAAAATAAAGCTTTGGGATTCAATTTTAGAGAATTTGTCTGAATATACTTCTATTAATGATGGTAAAGCCTTGCTAAGATTTCATGAATCAAGTGAGCAAAGGTCACTTTTGACCAGAATTGTCATCATTAGTCAATCTCACTGCAACAATTTCCATTTCAATAACACTTAATGGAGAAAGAAAGAAAATAATGAGCTCTCTGAACAGTTGGTCTTACACAGAAAATAGCATCTTCTACTGTAAAACTTGTAGAAAACATTAAGTCACCTGTTCAGGATTATCCCTTTAAACATACAACCTAGGGCAGCCCCAGTGGCTCAGGGGGTTAGCGCTGCCTTAGACAAGGACATGATCCTGGAGACCCTAGATTGAGTCCCACATTGGGCTCCCTGCATGGAGCCTGCTTCTCCCTCTGCCTGTGTCTCTGCCTCTCTCTCTGTGTCTCATGAATAAATAAATAAAATCTTAAAAAAAAATACAACCTATCTCTGCTGTCTCTCTGTCTTTCCTAAACTCACACACAGGTACCCCAAAAGCCTTTTTTTAATTCTACATACCTCCTTATTGCACATTAGAAGTATTCCACATGTAGTCTTGAAAAGGGTAGAAAGCAAATGCTAATCGTTCGATGTTTGTTGTATATCCTTATTTATAGCTGAAGAAAAGACAAAATAAATCACAAATTAATAACTTTAAATTTCTTTGAACCTTTCATATACTAATACATATGGTTCCATCTGGTTGTTTAAAGAGTGGTGCATATTATTATATACACTGAATATACTTTCTAGGAGATCTATTAATTAAACCTAATCATGACCATAAATGTGCAGTCTCCCTTCATCAGATAATTTGGATAGTATTCAGTCTAATTTTCTAAAGTCGAGGATCCCTGGGTGGCTCAGCAGTTTAGCACCTTTAGCAGTTTAGCACGTGATCCTGGAGTACTGGGAAGGAGTCCTGCTTCGGGCTCCCTGCATGGAGCCTGCTTCTCCCTCTGCCTGTGTCTCTGCCTCTCTCTCTCTCTCTCTCTCTGTCTAGCATGAATAAATAAATAAAATCTTAAAAAAATAATTTTCTAAAGTCATTTATCCTATTAATCTGAAGATTGTCTGAAATTACTATTGCTTTATCTCAATAACTTGGATTGTAACATTAGAAACCCCAGAAAATTAGAACTCTGTTAAAATGCAATTAAGTCACTTGGGAGGGAACACATACGAAGCCATTAGTATCCTTTCTTCACCCAGTTAGTATGGATAAATTAATCATAATTTTTTTCAAAAGAGAACAAAGAAGTAGGGTCAGTGCATTTTTCTAAGGAGAAGAAACATTTGGAAGTATATATAGCTTCTTTGCTAGAGAATTAAATAAGCATCAAGGATGGTCTGGAAACTGGTATGAATGAGTCATCCCAAGGGAAGGATAGTAGTGAATGTTAAAAATAAGCTTTCGCATTACATTGTACCCAGATTTTAAGTTTTTTTCAATAAATTTCCTCAAATTAATTTCTTCTGTGATATTGGATTCATTTATGCATGAGTAAGAAAGCAGAAACATAGTTTTGAATGTTCACATAGTAAAGGTAACTTGCAGATTTTGCGATCTCCTCAAATATAAGGTTACTTCAGCAGATCTTCAAAACACCTTGTAAATACATCCACAATCTCTGCTTTTTTCTTGGCCAAGCAGCAAATTCTCTGAACTCAATGGCAATTTGGTCAAAGGAAATCATTCTCCTGTCTGAACTGAAGCTTAGAACCCTGGAGTGCAAAGGGTTAACATTTTAGAAATTGGTTTCCATCAGTCAGAGCTGAAGAAATTAAGAAAGACAAATAGTAGTTACATTCCAGAAGGAACGTATCTAAAATAATTCACAACACAATGATCCAAGTAAAATCTTTTGAGTAGCTTTCTTGATAGATTGCGGTACTTAGCTGTACCCAGTAGAAAGACATCCCCAGAGCTCACATCTGTTCTGCTTTATGAAAAGTACATGATCACCATCAAAAAGAAATCAGTGGAGGATGATGTTTGACCGTCTAGTGTCTATAGGCACTGCACTGGTTCGATGTCAGTTCTGTCACCTATCCCCTCTGTGACCTTGGACATATTACTCAACCTCTCAATTTCCTCAACTGTCTAAAGAACCAAACTCACTGTTGAAACCTAAATGGATTCATGTGGCACCTACTCTCCTACTACCCACCTAGGATGAAATGACGGAGGTGGGGGCAGTCTGTGAAAACAAGAAGTGTGCTCTTCTCAAAATCTGATAGGTAAAATCTTAAATAGAAAGATAAAGGATCTGAAGGAATGAGCAAAACAATATAGCAGATTAGAGAATTAAATTATGACAAGAGTAATAAGTATGTGATTGAGAACTGAATAAACAAATTTACTAAATTTTCAGAAAATTATATTGCCAACAGAACCATCAACTGAGACCTTAAGAAATTATGCTTTGAATTAGCCACTAGGTCAACCTTCTGAGAGCAGAAAACAGGCTATGAAAGCTGGTCAGCCTGCAAGGAGCATATGTCACTGCACAGTCACTTCACACATGCTAAATATGCAGTAAAAAAGAAAGAATCTCTGAAAAAGAATGATAAACAAGGAAGCTACTTCCAGAGGGAAGAACCAAAGTTTTAACAAGGAATATTCTCCATTCCCAGAGTGGCAAGTCCTTACATAACCATCCAAAAAGATTTCAGAATTTTCAAAGCCCAGTTTCTGCTGTATTTCTCTGATCTTTCCTCATGCCCAATAGGAATATTTGTTGAATTTTCCTTTCCTTCTCCCACCGTCATATATTAGGTATGTTGAGGGCAGCACAACTTCAATTTAAGGTTCTCTGACTCAAGAAGAACTGTATGTGGGCCTGATTTTGAGCTTACTAGGCATTACCCCGCAGGTGGAGACTGCTGCAATTATCCAAGGATCCTAGACTTTAATCTAGGGTAGTCATCCTATGATTAAATGAGGCTTATGTCTTCTTTTCTTGAGAATAGAATGAGTGTATTTGGCACACACACAAAAAAGAAAAACTTGATTCATTTATCAGTGGAAAATATAATTCACTGAGTTTTGCAAATCTTCAAAAAAGAATGTTGACACATTTCTTTATACAACAGAACAAAAAAAATAGTATTTAATATCTCCCCCAATTTCATCAGATAAGTCTTTAAGTATTGTGAAGCTCTCAAGCTCATAATGACAGTACAATTTTCCCAAAATGTTCATTTTTGCTTAGAAGCTCAAATTTTATCATGGACAATAATCACTGCCAATTGTTTCCCTTGAAATAGCAGGCTCATATTATTTATTTGCAATAAGATACATGCCAAATACCCAAGTCTAAGCAATCATGGATATGTCACTCATTTTTTGAGAAAATAATGATCTTTCATTTAAAAAATCTACTTGAGCTCATAAACCAATCATACATATGATTACAAGGTAGCATTCAAAATAGAGCAGAAATAATTTGTGTTTTCAATTTCATTACACAAAATACTAAGAAGATATAATTAAGGGTAAAGATTTAATGAGATTAATTCTTTTTCTCTTTTATCAAGGACATTTTTAAGTGAAATTATCTTGTTTGTTTGTTTTTATTGTTTTCCCCCTCACTCCAATATCTGGATTTGATAATTTGATCTGAACTGAGAGTTCTATAGTATACAAGTTGAACAGCCTTTTAAAAATAGCCATTATCTGGTCTCCCTCCTGAGAACACAGTGATTGGAACATAAGGATGAAACCAAAAGTCTTTAAAGCAATGCTGTCGGTAGCCCTCTTATGACTGAAACTATTCTTGGTTACTGGGAGGAATTTGCTGTTGTGATAGCTTACTTGTTACTATATTTATATATACAACAGCACAAAAGTTATCCCTATCATGAGAATTACCTAATTAGACTATGTGGTATAAAATTTGTCCCTCATTTTGAGTGATATGATCAATGATAGCCACTCAGAGATGGAAGACATTCAGGTCAGCCTCAACTCATGGTCCAGCGTTGTTTTTGATGATCAAATTGACTAGACATCTTTGTGGGTCAAAGTGATATTTTTGTAATAATTAACATATCCTGGTATATCTGGATTAAGGCCTGTGGTCGAGTGGAAAGATCAGTACAGAAAATTAAACAGGGAGACATTGAGTTTTCTAAGATAGACCTTTGAGGATTTATGACATTTGTTGAGTGATTATGTCAATGACTCTCATGATTGAGGTCCATATTGCAAGTTGGTCCCATCCTACTGCCTGTCAGTCATGTTGGTGGAAACTTTAGTTTAATGCTGTATGAGACAGATTAAACAGATTTTGTCCCAGTCTCTTTTGTAGATTGGATTAATTACTATGGCCAATATAATAAATTAAGAAACAAATATTATTTTTTTCTTTCTGTGAGGGAAGAGAGATCATTGGCAGAGGTAGAGGCAGAGACAGGCAGTGCCTTAACCCACTCCGAGGGCAAAAGAGTGGCAGTTCAAGGAAGATATTGACTATAGCAGTGATAAGAAGTCAGATTATGGGCGCTCTGAGGTTAAACCAGCAGGACTTTCTCAGAAAGTAAAAAGTGATTCAGGCAGGATGATGAGTTCTACTGCAGAGTTCTTGAGACAGTTATTGGGAAGATGGCAGCCCAGGATGGGACATACCTGGACTAAAGATACAGGGTAACAATGATGCATTAAGGCCAGGAAAGTGTAGGCCACTAAGCCTCTGGACATGTAGGGGCAAGAAGGGGTCCCAGAACTGCCTTTCCCCTCAGGAAACCTGGGCCTGGCCTGCATGGGCACACTGCTCTGAGAGCTTCACCTACTGCTTCCTTTGCAGGAAAGTCTTGCACTAGCTGTGTTTCTGTGTCTTGGAGGTGGTTATCTGAAAGTTGGTGACTATTATACCTAGGGCCATCAAGCCTATCTTGTCTGCTGTGAGGTAAAATGGAGAGAATGGTGCTGTTTGCAGGGCATGTTCATGAGAAATTCTCCAGAAAGTAAGAGGATGGCATAGAAACTCGGAGAGGATTGGTGGAAGCAAGTCTCTAGGGAATCTCTCACTTTCCTTCAAATTTTCCGAATGAAACACTATTTCCCTTTATTTCAGACAACCTGCTCATATATATTTTTATGGAGAAATCCTTGGAAGACAGAGGCAGTGACTCCCTTTGGACCTACAAGGATTGAGTTTTATAAACTTAAGATTCCTCTTCTGTTACAGAACTCCCTGTATGTGTAGCTATCGTCTGATCATCCTTGCTTTGCCTTGTGGAATTGACACTAAAGGAACCGGTGCAAACAAATGCTAATACCTTGCTTTCTGCTGTTGCTTTGAATAATAAACTGCACTTTGTCTCTGACCCACGAATCTTGTGTCTGCTAATACTTAAAACTGCAACTAGCTGAATTGTTATTTTTAAGGTAGGGTGAAAATCTCAGACGTGTCACAGATTGTGACTGCTCTATGGTAGGGCATAACTGATCTCATCCGGTAGGGTAAAATATAATCACCTCATAAGTTATGTACCATGATATTGTGCTGGCTAATTTTATCACTCTGTTTACCTAGCTTATATGAACAATTTCATATAGACATGGATTTTAAAAAAGGACTGCTCCATATATATACATTAGTTCAAACCTCGCCAATGTTTCCATATGCTATATTTTTACTGATTTTTTTTTTTTTTTTTAATGATAGTCACAGAGAGAGAGAGAGAGAGGCAGAGACACAGGCAGAGGGAGAAGCAGGCTCCATGCACTGGGAGCCCGATGTGGGATTTGATCCCGGGTCTCCAGGATCGCGCCCTGGCCAAAGGCAGGCGCTAAACCGCTGCGCCACCCAGGGATCCCTTTACTGATTTTTTAAAAAAAATCTTCATCTATTCATTATTAGAGATGTTAAAATCTACCAAAAAGATACTTTTACATAGTAGTCTTTATAGTCCTGTCAGTTTTTTATTTATTTATTTGGAGCCTGGATTAGTTGACAAATAGAACTTTAAAACTTATACTTTCTATTATTTTCTTGGTTATCTTAGAAAATTGAGTATGCATACTTCACTCACTAATATTTAAAATTTACTAACTTTACCCTTTATCACATCAATATAAGAATGTTGAAGACTTTAAGCTATGTTTATCCCATCCCAAATTACATTATATTTTTCTCTTCTGCATTTTAATCCTAAGACTTTTTAAATTGTTATATTATTTTTAAAAACATTTATTTATTTATTAGAGAGAGAGAGAACACATGACCAAGGGGAGGGGTAGAGGGAGAGGGAGAGAATGTCAAGTAAACTCCCTGCTCCACAGAGAGCCTAACATCAGGCTCAATCTCACCACTGAGATCATGACCTGAGCTGAAATCAAAAGTCAGACACTTAACTGACTGAGCTATCCAGGCAACCCTAAAATTGTTGTTGTTGTTGTTTTGTTAGATTTTATTTATTTATTCATGAGATACACACAGAGAGAGGCAGAGAAACAGGCAGAGGGAGAAGCAGGCTCCATGCAAGGAGCCTGACGAGGGACTCGATCCTGGGTCTCCAGGATCAGGCCCTGGGCTGAAGGCAGTGCTAAACTGCTGAGCCACCTGGGCTGCCCCCTAAAATTGTTTTAAACAAAAAATTGTTTTGAACAAAAAATCTTTATGTCCCAATGTTTACTGGTTTCCATGCCCATTATCTGCTCAGCTTTATATTTCATATCTCCTCCTAAACTTTTTTTTTAATTATAGCTTTTAGAATTTCTGTTATTGATGGTCATTTAGTGGCAATTCTTTTATGTTTTATTTTTTACTTGAAATATATGTGTGATCCAGGGATCCAGGATTGAGTCCCACTTTGGGCTCCTTGCGGGCAGCCTGCTTCTCCCTCTGCCTGTGTCCCTGCTGCTCTCTCTCTGTGTCTCTCAAGAATAAACAAATTAAATCTTTAAAGAAAAAAAAGGCATTGGGATCCCTGGGTGGCGCAGCGGTTTAGCGCCTGCCTTTGGCCCAGGGCGCGATCCTGGAGACCAGGGATCGAATCCCACGTCAGGCTCCCGGTGCATGGAGCCTGCTTCTCCCTCTGCCTGTGTCTCTGCCTCTCTCTCTCTCTCTCTCTGTGACTATCATAAATAAATAAAAAAAAATAATAAAATAAAAGAAAAGAAAAAAGGCATTATATCTTCCAAGAATAAAATATAAAAACATATTCTCTTTTCCTTTAAGATTTGGCACTAACCCTATGCTTTCTCTGTGCTTGTTTGTGTTATGTGTGTGTGATTATTAAGCTTGAGCATTATTTGACTTCTTATATTAGAATACTGCTGTCCTTTATTGATTCTCGAAATTTATCAACCAATACCTTTTTAAATACTGTCTCTCCACCATTTAATCTCTTTACATTTTGGAACACTGATTAGATATTAAAATTTTTCACTTTATTCTTCATATAACCTAATGTTTCCCTCTTTTGTGTGGTAGATAGAATTCTATGGCAGCATCAATATCTCTGTACCCAAGAATTACACACATCCTGTATAATTCCATGGAATAATCGCTGCTAGGCTTAGGCTATACTACATGGCAAGTGGACTTCAGAAAGGGAGATTAAATTTGGTAAAACTGACCAAATAAAATAAGTCATTAGAAGGGAATGGGTTCTTTCTTAATAAGAAATATAATGCTTTGCAAATATTGGGCACAAGGGAGATCATTTGTTACTGGACTTATTTATTTATTTATTTATTTGTTGTTACTGGATTTAAAATCGGAGGATGGCATGGTGTATAAGGTAAGGGAACCTTAACACCTGAGAGAAATCTAGGATGGGAATCAGCCAGAAAATGGATATTTCAATTCTTATTTCTGCTAGCAACCTAAATGAGATTTGAAGAAGACTTCAAATTCCAAATTAGAGCACAGCTAGCCAACATCATGATTTCAGCCTGCTGAGACCTAAGCAGAGAACATAGTTATGCCCTAACTGGACCTGACATACAGTATGTGAGCTAATAAATAGGTGTGGTTTTCAGCCATGAATTTGTTATTCAGCAACAGAAAGCTAATATCCTCTTCCTCTTTATATATTTCTTTCTGAGTAACTCCTTCACAGTTATGTTCCAGTTCGCTGTCTCTTCAGTTTTGTCTAGTCCTTTCCTAATTATAAGTGTTGTATTTTTATTCTTATGCCAATTATGACATTATATACCTTTTTTCATTTCAAAGGTTTGTATTTATTTATTTCAATTATATGGTCTCATACTTTAATTATATATTTTTAATTCTTTTAAAATTTATTTTTAAACACAAAACTGTATCTGTGGAAATTTTGAGGCCTGGATTAAAGATTGGTTATTCAGGGATTCTTGGGTACTTCAGTGGTTGAGCACCTGCCTTTGGCTCAGGGTGTGACCCTGGGTCCTGCGATCCAGTCCTGAATCAGGCTCCCCACAGGAACTTGCTTCTCCCTCTGCCTGTGTTTCTGCCTCTCTCTCTCTCTCTCTGTGTGTCTCAAATAAATAAATAAATAAATAAATAAATAAATAAATAAATCTTTAAAAAATAAAGATTGGTTATTCAGAGAACTGCTTTTTCTTTTGCCAAGTTTCTGGCAAATTATCAGAGTGGAAGTGATTTCATCTGAATTTTTGGCTTAAAAATTTGGGGATCATGTAGGTGCTGCTGATTCTGACTGAAATCCTTGGTGAAAAGTGGCTAATGGTTCCAAATTTTCAGGGGACTCTATTAGTTGTCTAAGCAATACAAATATTTCAGAAAGACAATCCTTATCACTTCCTGATGGCAGGATAGGGAGTTGAATGAAGTACATATGATTTTAATTTATCTTTACAAAGAACATATATGGCCTATTAAAGCTTCATGCAATAAGTTCTCCTATATTATTCCTCACTTATAAGTTGTTTCCCGTCTCCTATATTCTAACTTGTGAAAACACAAAATTAGATGAACAAACTTAGGAGGCTGAGAAAAAAACAAAAACAAAATTAGGTACATGAGCTATTAGCATGAACAAATAAATGTAGATAATATGATAATATATGGTTTTAAGGCATTCAGTCAAGTTGAGCATAGCTCAGCACTGATTGCTAATTCTAGAATGTTGCTGAAGTGATTGTTATTGCCTGTGAGATGATAGATGTTTTCCCCTTTTCTAGAGTGTGGTCTCTAATTTGCAGATAAATGAATTAGACTAATATTTTACAATTAGTAATTAAATATATAAAGTATTACTCCAAATATGATGGACTATATTTTTATGTAACCTTGGAAAAATGATATTGATAACCTAATGATTTTTATTATTTCTAGATGTCCACTTTATTGATGGAGTATTGCCGATTTGCAGAAATTTTAAAAACTGGATAATTAGCATCTTTAAAAATTAAAACATAAAACTATAGTTCAAATACAATGGGCCTTATTTTTATCTAATTTTTATGAAACTTGGTGGGTTTCTTTTTGTATTTTCCCTGTATTAGTGTTGTCTGTAGTAAACATATACATACACACATTCATTTACACATAAAATCTTACACCAAGCCAGTTTTCATTACCCTAGGGATGAAAAAAGAGGAACATTGTTGGAAGCCACATCAAAACACTGAAAAAAGACAAAAAATAAATTAGTCTTATCTTTGACCAGATCCAGTCAAAAGATCAGTCTCCACATTTGCAAGAGCATGACAGGGAAGTGAGAAATTCTGCTCTTAGAATATAGTCATGAGCTTGAAATAATACCTTTCCTCTTCAGTGAGAAATATGAATGAGAAAGTTAACAGTCCACAAAGTAAGAACTGAGCTATATGTTGGGTAAGGCTGCCTGGAAGGCACTATCTGGGATAGCTCAGCCTCTATGAATATAATACTAACTCTGGAAGAAAGAAGAGTTGCAAGATTGTCCATGTATATCTGCTGATATTAAAGCAAAGGGAAGAGATGCAAGAGAAGAGAAGGATCCTTCTTGAGATCGGGAAAGTAAAGTGCAGAATTAAGCAATTGCTTAGACTTGACTAAGTTAGGGAGTCGCAGTTTAAAATGAGGATTGTATTTTCCCCTCAGAATTATAGAACTACCCTTTTAATTATTTGAATTCTGGTTATTTTTATATTCCATTTAAATCTATTTCTTGTGCATAGTCTGGGTCGGTAGTGGGAAGGTAAGTAGGTAGATATATACATACACACATAGACATACATACATTATACATATGTATACATACATTTACAGAAAGAGAAAAATTGACAGGCTAAAAGGTGACATGAGTACATTATGGAGGGACTTTAAAATCTCAAAAGGAGATAGAAGACTAAATATTTAAGTTTTCAAAATTATAGAACAAATTTCAATCCTAATATTAAGTGCCATCTGTCTCTTTTCCTTCCTACTACCTCCCTGGGACAGTCTGAGAATCTTTCTCATATTCAAAAGGCAGATTTGGACAGCATATCTGGATTTTATTCCTCATAACCTAGTGTTTTGAATTTACTCTGATACCCTGCATTTAACTTTCATAACAAAGAATAAATCTATTTCCTGAATTATTTACCCATAATTCTTTAATACCATATAATTTATGGATATTCAAGAGATTTAAATCACAAAGATAATAATAAAATTTAAAGCAAATGAAGGAACTCCTCTCATCACATATAATACAGTCTGGTTAGTCTTGGAAGATAATGACAATAGATGATAGATATCAAAACATGTTAATATTTTGGAAATATCAGTGTAGTGTTAGCATTAGCATTTGAAAGTTGCATATCAAAGGAAAGGCATCAACTGCCCAAGGGCATTTAAATACCTAACCACATAGCTAAAGTTATATTTTATCCACATGTTGCATTCCTTTAACTTTTGGCTTTATCTATTGTTAAAAATGTCTTCCAGATGCCATCATTACTGCTATACATCCATTTTACACTTTAGACTACATAAACTAACAAGAAAAATGTTTTAAAATCAACTGTTTTTCTCCTTGAAGGAAAAAAAATTTAAGAGATTGTCTTACATTTATTTCCATTTTTATACTGATATATGAAATACAAATGCATTAGTTTCTTCTCGATTTTTCATGAGGCTGTGATGTATGTATGCTTTTACTTTTTTACCACTGGAAATAATTTTACAGGGTAAAAATATATTTTTTAAACTTTATTTTGTTTAAAACATCTAAGTGGAGAATAATAAAAAGTCTGGTTCTATAAAATTTAAAGTAAAGTAAAAGGCACATTAAATTGGTATTTCACAAAATAGAATGTCAGAGATTTGCTATTACTTCATCTCATGTACCATAAACCATAGTTGAATTTATTAGCATAATAATGCTTTATATGTTGATACTGTAATCCTGGTATTAGATGACAAGAAAATAATTCTTTTACATTTAGAGAAAATACTAGACATTATAGTTATAATAAATATGCTAATAGCTCTTTTTATGTAAATTTAAATTATTTCTTACACTTCTTTTGGCATGCACACAATTGTAATAAAAAAAGAAAATGAGTCTAAATTACTTTTCATTTATTAGGACTTTGTTCTTTTTAAACAGTGAATTAGAATATTCAATATAAAGCACAAACTAATTTTATTTTTACAGAAAACTCAAAGAAATTTTTATTATGTATCTACAAAATACCCAGTACTGTGCAAGTCTGAATAAATTCAAAGAATATTTGAATAATATTAATTAAAGAAGTTCACCTTTATTAAACACTTTATAAACCTACAGGCACTGTTCTTTTTTTTTTTTTTTAAGATTTTATTTATTTATTCAAGACAGACAGAGAGAAAGAGAGGCAGAGACACAGGCAGAGGAAGAAGGAGGCTCCACCCAAGGAGCCCGATGTGGAACTCAATCCTACGATTCCGGGATCATGCCTCAAGTCAAAGGCAGACGCTCAACATTTGAGCCACCTGGCATCTCCAGGCACTGTTCTAAGCCCTTAAGATATACTAACTCATTTAATTATCATAATAACTCCACGAAGTAGTAACTATTTTTTCTCCCATTTTACAGATAAAAAAATATTTAATTTTTTTGTGACTCTTTATTAAGTAACCTAAGTAAATTTACTCTCATATTATACTTCTTTTGTGCTTTTCTGGCAAAATGGCATTTCAGGTAGAAAAGATCATGAAGTCTGAAACCCATTAAAAGGATTTGAGTGAGAATATGATTGAAACTGTCATTTTTTTCCCTACAATCAGGCAAAATAATACATTTTTTACAATGCAAAATCATACAAACCAAAGTAACCTTTTTGTATAAAATACATGCTAATGTATAATATTGTATATAGCAGTATGGGAAACTAAAGGAGAAAGAACATACATATTTTGTGTCCTCAATGATGTTGGAAGGCAGCTTGAAACAAACAAATGAAAGAAATGGAACCTGTGATATGCAGGGGTCTAGACAAGTAGCAGACTTGCTCAGAACATAGTAATACTTGGGTATCTTTGCAGATGAACAAGTAATAATAGCCCCAAAATAAATCATATATGATAACAGAGGAAAAGAGTCATTATGTACTATGGAGAAAGTGTGGCCTTGAAGTACTGTGATTCCAGTCTTTTAGAGCTCTGGTGTGGGAACTATAGGCCCAGATAATAAAGGAAAGGACTGCATCATCAGAAAATCAATCCCAAAATATAATTATTAGATATGAGGTCTAAGCTTAGAATTGGACTTAATATACAGTAAATTTCATTTTATTTCACATAAGGTTCTGAAATGATATCCCTTTAATTTTCCAGAACGTAGATAATGATGAATGAGTCAACCCTATTGGGATGTTCAGGTGGTCTCAGAAGGAGATTGGTGTATATTTGTTATTTGAATCTGAAGGAACTATAAAATTTAGTCTGGCACAGAGATAATGATTTCCAATGAAAGCTTTCTTTCTTATAATCTAATAGTTATGGTCCCACAACTAGATGGTCAACTAATCTGCTACAAAGCAGGAAAGAATATCCAATGAGAAAAAGACAGTCTTTTCAACAAACGTTGTTGGGAAAACTGGACAGCCACATGCAAATGAAACTGGACCATGTCCTTACACTAAACACAAAAATAAATTCAAAATGGATGAAAGACCTAAATGTGAGGCAGGTATCCATCAAAATCCTCAGAAGAACACAGGTACCCACCTCTTCGACTTTGGCCATAACAATTTCTTACTAGACACATCTCAGGAGGCACAGGAAACAAAAGTAAAAATGAACAACTGAGACTTCATTAAAATAAAAAGCTTCTGCACAGGGAAGGAAATAATCAACAAGACTAAAAGGTAGCTTACAGAATGGGAGAAGGTATTTGCAAAGACATACCTGATAAAGGGTTAGTATACAAAATAGATAAAGAACTTCTGAAACTCAACATCCAAAAAGCAAATAATTCTGTTAAGAAATGGGCAGAAGGGGGATCCTTAGATGGCTCAGCAGTTTAGTGCCTGCCTTCAGCTGAGGGTGTGGTCCTGGAGTCTTGGGATCCAGTCCCACATCAGGCTCCCTTCATGGAGCCTGCTTCTATCTCTGCCTGTGTCTCTGTCTCTCTCTGTGTGTGTCTCTCATGAATAAATAAATAAAATCTTAAAAAAAAAAAAGAAAGAAATGGGCAGAAGATATGAGTAGACTTTTTTTTTCCACCAAAGAAGACATGCAGATGGCTAACAGACACATGAAAAGATGCTTTATATCACTCATCATCAGGGAAATACAAATTGAAATCATGATGAGATATCACCTCACACTTCAGAATGGCTAAAAAACAATATAGGAAACAATAGATGTTGGTGAGGAGTGGAGAATGGAGAGCCCTTTTACATTGTTGGTGGGAATGCAATCTAGTGCAGTCACTCTGGAAAACAGTATAGAGTTTCCTCAAAAAGTTAAAAATAGAGCTACCCTGTGACCCAGCAATTGCACTACTAGGTATTTACCTAAAGGATACAAAAATACCGATTCAAAGGGACACATGCACCTCAATGTTTTTACCAGCATTATCAACAATAGCCTAACTATGGAAAGAGCCCAAATGTCCCTTGACTGATGAATGGGTAAAGAAGATGATGAGGTGTATATATACAATGGAATATTATTCAGGCATCAAAAAGAGTGTAATATTACCATTTGTAAAGATGTGTATGGAGCTGGAGTGTAATATGCTAAATGAAATAAGTCAATCAGAGGAAGACAAGTACCACAAATACATATGATTTCACTCATGTGGAATTTAAGAAACAAACCAGATGAACATAGGGGAAGAAGGGGGAAAAGAGAGGGAAGCAAACCATAAGATACTCTCAACTATAGAGAACGAACAGGGTTGATGGAAGGAAAGTGAGTGGAGGATGGGCTAAATGGGCGATGAGCAAAAGGAGGGCACTTGTGTTGAGCACTGTTATGTAAGAGATGAATCACTAAATTCTACTCCTGAAAATAATATTACACTCTATGTTAACTAACTAGAATTTAAATAAAAAATTAAAAAAATGAGATTATGTATTTATATAATCAGTAGTTCTCTTGCATGGAGACTAAAAGAACATAGTTAAGAACATAGTTAAGGTAAAAGATAGGGTTATTATACACATAATGAAACTGCCTTCCTAACTTTTTGCATAGTCTCCCACAGATCTGCAGTCTTAATTAGGGAAAATAAGGTGGGTGGACTTATGGTGGTTATTTAAGTGCCATTTGCTTCTTCCACTTTCATTCGCATACTTAAATGTCAATTCAGTGAGTATTATTCATTTAACAATCGCCAAATATGCTTTCAGAATACAAAGTGAATTATCAGTAGGAAAAGCATGGTGTTTAAAGTAAGAGAACAATGAAATTGAATCCTGAGTCTACCCCTTACTAACGGGTTGCAAGTCAGTTCCAAGTTAAAGAAGTTACATGACTTCTGTAAGACCCAGTTTCTTATCTATTTAATATAAATACTAATATCTCCCTTACACAGTGATTTTATGAAGACTAAATAAGGTGATAGACACCAAAAAGTAGTTTCTTTATGAATGAATAATAGTTATTATCACAGATAATGCTGACCTCCAGTATCCAATGCATTACATCTGACTTTGTTTTCTAATTAATTTTAAAATATATCTTTTTCTCCACTTTGCTGGAGTAAATCATCTTATTAACTTCTTTTACTTAAAACATATATCCCATCTCTCAAAAAATACTGTTTCTAAAAATCTTACTTCAACCTACATATCTACCAAGGTCACTGAGGTCAGTCAAATGCAACTTTCACTTAACTAATATTGTGGGTTGTGGTGTTCTTTCTCTCTTGGCTTTCCATTCCCACTGCATCTATCATGGTCCAGGTCATTCAATTAGCCTGTTTCAGTGTCTTCAATTTTTATAACTCCATTCTCTCCTTGGGTTACTTTTTTAACATAGCTCAAATCATTTCATTCCCCAAAATAAGAAACTTCATTTACACCTACTGTCAAAAGAATAAGCACCAGAGTCTTTTATGTGGTTTGTGAATGTTCAAATACCTTTTGACCTTAATTTTTCTATTGTCCTATTAATCCACATTTCCTAAAGTGTCCCAATGGCTCCTTGGCTTTAAGTATATTTAAGTATTTTTATGCTGTTACTGCCATTATTTATCATCTATTTCCAAATCAAATATTAGCACAACTTTGAGGCTTTCTCTGATCTCAGAGTTATCATTAATTTATCCTCTTTCTATATACAAATATTAAATTATTTGAATTAAGAAATTATTACATCTTAAATTCATCTATTATCTATTCTCTCTTCCATAGTATATCATATGCTTCTAGAGGATACAGAATCTGAGCAAATTTGTTTTAATTCTTCCTACATCTTGCAGAAGAAGACATGCAATAAACATTTGTCAAATGGAATGATACTGATGAAGTCATATGCCTACAAATACACCTTCACAAGGTCTTGCAATAGTATTCTGGGTCAAAGTTATTGTTAAAACAATTAAAGCAAATAAAAATATGGATTATCTTCAAGATCTTGATTAGTTAAACAATTCTTAAGAAGGGTAAAATAAAGAATTAACCATAAAATAAATTACAGATAAATTCCAGTTCATTAAAATTTAGAATATATGTTCATCAAAAGACACCACTGAGAGTAAAAATGTGTAATGAGACTTGGAAAGAATATTTAACATATAATATAAAATAACATAACACAACACAATAAAGTAGAATGTAACACAATACATATTGAGATATATATATATATATAATCTTCAGTAAAGGACTCATATCCAGAGTACATGGCTACTCATACAAATCAATATTGAAAAAATGTAAACCCACTTTTGAGCAAAAGACTCAAATGTAAACTTCAGAAAAAAGGGATATCCAAATGAATAACCATTATATACACATGTGCTTTCCATTTATTGCCATCAAGAAAATAAAAATGAAAAGTCGTTATTGTACCGCTCTATACACAAGAGGAAATATAAAACTTAGGACAATGATGGTAAATTTTGATGAGGATCTGGAATACTTAGAATGTTCAGATGTTGCTCGTAGTAATATAATATAGTACAAACACTTTGGAAAGCTATTTGGCTATACCTGAGCATATGTATCTAAAAACCTGAGCATATGTATCTTATGACCTGGCAATGGTACTCCTAGGTTTATATAAAATATAAAAACGTACATATAGTTTCTTCTATACAGAGACAAGAATACTTGTACCAACTTCATTTATAGTAGCCCAACCCTGGACATAGTCCAAATGTTTTTCAATAATCCACAAATCCATTTCTGTAAAGTTCAAAACTGGGCAATATTAATGAATTGGTAATAATTGTAATAGTGCTCCATGGTAACAGATAGTAGCTATACTTGGGATGAGCATAGCATAATATACAGAGTTGTGGAATCATTATGTTGTACACCTGAAACTAATGTAACACTTTGAGTGAACTATACTTTAATAAATTAATAAAATAATTAAGACAAGAGTTTATCTCTTAAGAGGATATATGACTGAGATGCTGGTAATACCCTATGAGTTTAGCTGCTGATTACACAGATGTGTACATGTACTATAATATATCAAGCTATATGCTTAAGAAATATGCACAGTGTTGTATGCTTATTATACCTTGGCATAAATATAAAATTTCAGAAAAATATTATCCTAATTTCATATAAAAAGAAAGAAAATTAAAGTGAGATATTTCAAAATGTTAGTATAAATGATCAACTGTAAGACATATTGAAATTGTCACGTTTGAACTTTTACAACTAATCATCATAAATACAAGCATTATGACCACCAACCGATTTAGCTGTGTAGACAGGCAAATACCATGCATGGCATTTCTTTAGTAGTGTGATTTGTAAAATGGCAAACCCTGGTAAAATTCTGACACACACACAAAAAGACACTTTTTATTATATATGAAAGTTACATTTCTGAAAATTTTAGTGTACATAAAAACTGCAAAATGTATTTTGTATTTAAGTGAAAAAGAAAAAGGGTCTAGGCTCATATAAGTAAAATATCTAGAGACAGGGTATTACAATCAACTTAAAAACAATAAGGAACTGTGCCAAGCATTTTGCAAAGATTAACAAATCTGGCCCAACCCAGTTTTAAATGTCACAACGACCCTATTCTTATAACCACTCAAAGTTTCCTTACATACATTTGATCCTTGAACACCTGGGTTTGAACTGCATAGGTCTGCTTGTCTGGGGGGATTTTTTTTTTTTTTTTTACAGTACAGGACTGTAAATGTATTCTCTTTTCCTTACGATTTTCTTAATATTTTTTTCTAGTTTATTCTGGGCATACAGGATATAATACATATAACAACATACAATACATGTGTTAATCAACTGTCTATGTTACTGTAAAGCTTCTGGTCAGCAGTAGGCTATTAGTAGTTAAATATTTAGTGAGTCAAAAGTTATACATAGATTTTTGACTATGGGAGTTGACACCTCTAACTCCCCTGTTGTTCAAGGGTCAACAGTATTAAAAAGCTTCCCTAGAGGATAATGCACCCTACTGGGAACAACTGCTTTACTAAGTCAAATGCCATGAGCAGCTGGACATTTAAATATTACCGACAAAGGAATGATTACAAAAACTTCAAAAACTTTCTTAGCATCAAAATACCATTATGAAGAATCAATGAAGAGATTTAATGTCATAATAATCCTTACAAAAACTTAAAAGTCCATAGTCCTCCCATACTTATTCTCCCAAGACTAATAAACATACTAATGAAATATATGGTATCCAAAACAGAAATAATTGAAAACAGAATGACTTTCTACAAGTCAAAATTTACAGTTTTAAATAATATCTATAGCTAATGATAAGCAAATATAAAGCACAAAATACATTAGACAGAAATAAGTGAAAGTGTTGTGATAAGTGAAAATGTATTTTAAGTCTTCTTTCTTTATTTCTTGAAACTATATTTCATTAAAAATTTTTATATCACAAGTTTGCCAATAAGAAACAATGAGATTAGAGGATGTTAATTTTCATATTTTTATATAAAATTTTATTTTACACTGTCCATACATTTGAATAATTAAAAATATTATACTGAGCTTTTACTTATATTTTGTGGTAAACATTTTATGTGACATTTTTAAAATCAATTAACTCAACAATGAAATATTCAAATCCATTTTGACAGATCCATTTTGTTATGTACGTATGTTTTACAGCAAATAACTGCAAAGTGAAAGGCAGTGAAAGAGCTACTGTATGTCAAACTGTGGCATTATAAAGAAGAAATCAGTTACATAGTATGTTTAATATTCCTTCGGACACAAATATCTCTCTGAATAGGATCTAAAGATATAACTTTCAGTCCACATGTGCACTGCACATGAGCAGGTGAAAGAGTGAATAGGGAAATGTGATGACAGTTCTGTGCCCCAAATCGAATCACTCCAGTATGTATTTCTGCAACTGTTATAAATCTAACATTTTCTTCAAGATATTTAAGCAAATCAGCTTATGTTTATAAAAGAAATGTAATCTCTCTATTTGATATCATACAAAGCTGCATGAAAATATACTTTTCCATGATATTTAATCTATGCAACCCAAATAATTAGTTTCTTTTTTCCCAAATAATTAGTTTAATAACATACTAATTAGAAGAACAGATGGTGGCAATATTAAAAGCAATGTATTGATAGCATCCCAATTCTATATCACTTCCCCAATACTGTAATTACCTTTACTTTATTTGCAAGTACCCCATAATATTAAACATATATCACTTCTTCACACAATTTGACCTTAAACCCATTTGCTTAATTAATTACTGAGTGATATGGTTTTATTTCTTATAATTGAATAGGTTTAGCTCTGCCTTACAATATGTTGGTGAAGTTTTGCTTGGTTTACACAGTCAAACTAATCACATCAAAAGCTGCCTTGGTCTCTTTAGTGAAAGAGGTAAGAAGCAGTGCCAGCTTCTTTTTTCCTGAATGAAAATGTCTTTAATTCTTCATTAGATCTTTTTAAAAATCTTATGAATGTAGATTATAGAGCATTTAATGTTTTATCAAGTTGTCTTTGAATTTTATAAATCCTATTAGAAAAACTGTAATACAATTAATATGAAAAAGGGATTTTTAAAACTTTTTTTCACAATTATAGAATTAGAAGTAGCTTCCATTTGTTTTTATTAAGTAAAATATCAAATAGGTTAGCTATTTTCTGTATAGTAATTTGACATAATATAAAATACAATTATGTGTATGAAAGTACCTCAATACTTTTCTGTCATCATTTAAAAAATTACCCATTTCTTATAGACATCATTTGACATGATCTAAAGATAAGAATGTTTCTTGTAGTTCTGTCCTAAGTCTACCAAGTGAACCGAAATTAATTGATATGTGAATATAAAAAAAAGTCATTCATCAAGTAGACCTATTTCAAACTTAATGTAATATCATTGATTTCATCTGCTCCTTATATATACAGTCATGGTATTTAAAAAAATTATTGTCAATAATTGGTACAAAAGTTAAACATTGTGACTAAAATAAATTGAATACATAATATCAACAATATGTTAGGCATGAAAAATGCTGATTACTTTGGACAATATATAATCAGTATATAATTCTTCTGAGTAAATTTGTAGTTGTGAATCCAAATAATATATAACTAATAAGTAAATATATTTATACATATATATTTTTATATATATGTATAAATATATATTCATATTTTATAATTATATATAATTATGTTTATTTCTAAATATACATAGAGACATACATACATATACACATGCTACACACTTATAAGTTCTGGTATATATAGGTATAAATGTGTATTTATATAAAAATATAAATAAAGTTCTTTATAAATAAATAAAGTTCTTTTAGGTTAATTGAGCTATTTTCCTTATGTTATTAATAATTAATTACCTTGCTAATATTAAAAACTCCAAGAAATCATTCTCATTTATAGTACCTAGGTGTTAAGAGAGACTTTTGAGGATAAGAATATCTTAAAAAAAGAAGTAAACAAATCAACACTATAATTTAAAAATCAAAACTAAGAAACTTCAAATGGAGTACCTTTATCACCAATCTGCCTTGTAAACTTGTATTGTCACCAAATATGCATTAATATCCTTAGCTAAAACTTAAAGAAAATACCCTATAGCTTGAAAGTGGTCACTGTGTATACCAAAAACTTTATGTGAAAAAATCAATCTGACTGAAAAAGAGATTCTCTATTCTTGCACCACATTAATCATGGTTGGAAACTCTAGTGGAAGCTATAAAAAACTGACTAAAAAATAAATGTAAATAAATATATGATTGCCCAACAGTGTGATGCTATCAAGCTCAAAACTGGTACAAGCAATATACTTAGACACTTGCTTTACTGACTTTCTTCACAGAAGAAAAACAAAAGACAGTGAGAATTAGTTCCTGCTGCTCTGTTGTGTCTCTTGGCTAATTCACAAAGGAGTTATGACTTACTTTAAGGTGTTTATACCTGAGAAATACAGACTGGAAAAAGAATCAGGTGAGCAAAGTATCACAATTTCTGCCCTGAGACCATGAGATTCAAACCAACTTGGAGCCAGCTATAGTTCTCTTTCAGATCCTTCAGGAAAGCTAAGGCAGAGCTTCAGGTCCCAGATTTCACAAGGGACTGTTGGAAAACTCAGGACAATCTGATTTAATGATACTATTTATGTAATATGTGCTTATTTTTAAATTTGAAACTGCATGAAAGAAAAATCAAAACCATTTTTGCAATCTCCTCTCTCATGAGATCATAGTCTAGTAAATATTTGCTAGAATAAATAAACAAATAATAAAAAAAAAAAGCAGCCATGAAGAGCCGGTTGTCTCTCATTGACCCCTTCTTCCTTCAATCTCTTCTACAAATGTCTCCAGAGTTCTAAAATCAGTCTTTTCTAATTCTCTCCATGAGGGATTTATTTCCATTACTTCAACCTCCTCTTATTTGATGATTTCTTACAAATTTATGCATCAATCTTGACATTTCTCTTGTGTGTCAAACTCATTTGGGTGTTTCTGCTATGACACAATATATGTGTGATTGAACACACTTCATATCCTGCAAAATCATGTCCTAAAAATAACAAGGCTTAAGGGAAAACTACAGCTGGAGTGTACCACTAAAAACTATGTTACCTTGTACCAGAGTGCCAACAAAACAATAATAATTCCAATTATAAAATAGCTAGCAGTTGAAAAAAATGAAAATACCTAATAAAAGAAATATTCCAGAAAATATAGAATCTGGCCTTAAAAATGGTAAAGGTAATTTTATGCTAGCTTAGGAAAGTTTGAGTCTGTTGACTCACAGAGACATGTCAAAATAAACAAAGGAAGAGAGAAGCCCTTCTAAAGAAAAACACGTGGCCCAAAGTAGTATGGAATGAATGGATGTCATGTACAGTAATGCATGTAGCCGTTACTGCACGTTGTATTCAGGTGCATTTGTTTAGGTTGGAAAATATTAAGGTTCTGAGAAAATTTGCTTATGAACCAAAACAAATGCCGCATGATGATCACATATAGCATACTTAAGCAATAAGGTAAAAACTAATTTGCATTACAGAAGTAGTCACTAATGGAACAGATAAGATTTCTAAATGGTAATAAAAAATGACTCCCATTTGTGTGACTTCATTGAGACTCATTATCTGGATGAGCAAGTGAAATCCAAAGAATTTGGTGAACACATAACCAACCTGAGTAAGATGGGCCTCCCAAATCTGACACGGCAGTCTACCTCTTTGACAAGCACACCTGGGAGAACACTGATAATCTTCTCACAGCTGCAAGGTTTTCTTCCCTGGTCACCAAGGCACTGTATGCATGTTAGGGTTACATAGTCCCTTCCTGTAAATTGTACCAAAACATCTACTTAACTTACCATTCATTCAAATAAAGTAATCTGGACACCTCCCAAATAAATAAATAAATAAATACATAAATAAATGAATAATTTCAACTAGATATTCTATAGGCTCCTCAAACCCAAATGAGCCCCAGGCAAAACTTTCTATTATCTGCTATAGAGATGTTATTCCTCATCCCCTTGCTTGGGATAAGGTCCTTATTGTAATTTGGTCTTGAAATAATGAGGTAGGGGCAGCCCGGGTGGCTCAGCGATTTAGCACCACCTTCAGCCCAGAGCCTAATCCTGGAGACCCGGGATCAAGTCCCATATTGGACTCCCTGCATGGAGCCTGCGTCTCCCTCTGCCTGTGTCTCTGCTTCTGTGTGTGTGTGTCTGTCATGAATAAATAAATAAAATCTTAAAAGAAAAAAATAATGGAGTGGCAACAGCAGCAACCACTATTTGAGAATCTTTGGAGTTAGACATGGGTTGACTCCCAAAAACACCGTTGAGCAAATCATATAATGCCCATAATCAAAATCCATATCTACTAAAATGGAATAATTTATATAATTTTTGTTGTTAGCATTAAGTAAAATGATTTTTAAAAATATTTTGGCACAATGCCTAACACTTCTCAACAAACAGTAGCCATTAAGATCTTTAATCTCACTTTATTGCTTAAATGACTTGAAGTGCAATGTCTTTCACTCTACTTCCATTATCACAACTGTAGTATGATCCTCATTATCTATTTCCTGAATAATTATTAAAATAAGTTTCTAAATTTTCTTGCCGTACTGCTTTCTACCTTTTCAACATGTATTTTCAATAGTCTTACATGCTTCTTTTATTAAAAAAACAAGATAGCCATGACACTCCCTTGTTCATATTATTTTATACAATAGTAAGATCATATTCTTGACACCAAAAATCTAAACCACACTTCCCATGGTCTATCAAGAGTATGATATCCATGTGAGAGATGCCTGGGTGGCTCAGTGGTTGAGCACCTGCCTTTGGCTCAGGTCGTGATCCTGGGGTCCTGGGATTGGGCCCCACATCAAGCTCACTGCAGGGAGTTTGCTTCTTCCTCTGCCTGTGTCTCTGCCTCTCTCTTTCAGTGTCTCTCATGAATAAATAAATAAAATCTTTAAAAAAATATGATATCCATGTGTATCATTTTCTTTTGATTTTGTAAGACATTTAAAAATGATAGTTTTTTTCAAATATCCGTGCTTTTAAAATCAGAGTAAAAAAACTGTATCTTCTAAGAATGAGTCATTAAATCATAATTAAAATTTCCAGAGGCTTAATAAGATTTAAACCAGATGGTTTGAAAAATGTGCAACTATACATAGCTAGAAGTTTCTTTTTTTTATCATTTTATTAGTAGTATCAATGAGAAGACCTTATATCTGAAAACAGAATCAACAGAGTATTGAAGTTGACTTATGGAAATATCTTCCACTCTCTCCTCTTCATCTTCCAATTTTAATTCCTTCCAAGATATTATATGTAAGCTCATCTATACACATTAGTTATATACACATGTTTCCATCTGGAGAAAATAACTCTGATTACAAGCCTCAGGAGTATGGGCTTTCTCTAACATTAGAATCAACCAGGTAAAGTGTAATAAATTACAACGTGGGACACCATCCATGAGCATAATTAGATAAAGTTGTCTACTTTATATCCATTCCCTAAGGTCCAACACAACTTTCAGAAATGTTAACCTGTGCTCACTGAGATTATTTTTTGTAGACATTTAAGTCCAATGGGAAAGAACCAACTAAAAAGAAACATTTTTTTTTACAGTTGGAAAATATATTTATGAGTGAACTTCTATAATAAAATAAATGAAGAATATGGTTTAAATTAAATTTAGGTAAAAATGTTTTAATATGTGGTCCTTACAAATATTTGCTTTGTTGACACACAGATCTAATGCAGAACTTACAATTATGACCCAGGAGTTTGGGGCCAGCAGCACAGGGCCCCAGATCCCAGGGTGCCCACGCCCAGGATCCTGCATTCTCTCTGGGACAAGTAGAAGTGGGGAGGGCACAGGAAAGCAAGAACTCTCCTGCCGCTGGGCACCCTGCAAGCCGTGCAGATCAGTGCACCCACACCAGCCCCAGGAGCATCTAGGCCAGTGCAGACTGGGAAATTGCGGTTAGTTACTCATGGGGAGCTCAAGTCCAGAACTGGAGATCTGGCAACCACCATTGTTGTTTTTCCTCCTTATTTCACCTTGTGCCTGGGAGAGGTGGGGCCGCCAGGGAACAGAGGCCTCAGGAGGTAAACAGGTCATATTTCTACAATTACATATCTTAGATATATTTTTCACTTCTGGATTCCATTCAACATATTCAATTTAATTCTGGTACATGTAAAAGATAAGGATTTTTATTTTTTGTGTTTTTTGTATTTTCTGCCTCATTTTGTTTTGCAATGGTGGATGTACCTTCTAAAACACGACCACCATGCACCCAGAACCAAGTGTAACACCATGCTGGTTCATTCTACAAGATTATATTCTCTCTTCCTTCCCATACTGCCCCCATCTTTTATCTCATTTATGTTTGGTGGTCAATGTGGGGCTTTCTACAAGTGTTGCTGGTTTATATAAATTTGGGACTGAGCATCTTCTAACATACAGAACAAAATACACTCAGAACCAGGAGGATCACCCTCTAGAACCCCTCAGGTAGACTACATTCTCTCTCCACTACCACTTCTTCACCACTAACATCCTCTCATTTTTTTTTCTCTTTTTCCTCTTTATGTTTTTTTCTTTTTCTTTTTTCTTCTTCTTTGTTTTTGGTTTTTGGCTTTTTATTTTTACTACTTGGTTTTAAAGTTTGTTTTTCATGTTAGTGGTATTTTTGTTGTATTTTGTTCTGTTTTGCTTTTTCTTTTATTCTCCGGTACCTGATCTCTTCAAACTCAGCTAAAGTGGATTTTACCTAGGTTGTGGTTGATATTTTTAACTCATCCTGCTCATACAGCTACTCTGCACTGGACAAAATGACTAGAAGGAAGAATTAAACAAAAAGAAAGAACTGGAAACAGCACTCTCTGCCACAGTGTCACAGAATTTGGATTTCAATATGATGTCAGAAAGTCAATTCAGAAGCACAATTATAATGGTACTGGTGGCTCTGGAAAAAAGCATAAAGGACTTTAGAGACTTTGTTGCTGCAGAATTGAGATCTAATGAGGCCAAATTGAAAATAAATTAAATGAGATGCAATCCACACTGGAGGTCCTAATGATGAGGGTTAATGAGGTGGAAGAGAGAGTGACTGACATAGAAGACAAATGCATGGTAAGGAAGGAAGCTGAGGAAAAAAGAGAAAAACAATTAAGAGCCCACAAGGAAAGACTTAGGGAAATAAATGAGAGCCTCAGAAGGAAAAAAAAAAAATCTACATATAATTGGGATTGCAGAAGAGACTGAGGGGGGGGGCACAAAATATTTTTGAACAAATCATAGCTGAGAACTCCCCAAATCTGGGAAGGAAACAGGCATTCAGATCCAAGAGATAGACAGGTCCATTCCCCCCAAAAAACAATAAAAACCTTTCAACACCTTGACATTTAATAGTGAAACTAGCAAAATTTAAAGCTAAAGAGAAAATTCTTAAAGCAGTGAGAGACAAGAGATTCTTACCTTATATAGGGAGAAATATCAGATTAACAGCAGACCTCTCCACAGAAACCTGGCAGACCAGAAAGGACTGGCAGGATATATTCAGGGTCCTAAATGAGAAGAACATGCAGCCAGGAATACTCTATCCAGCAAGGTTCTCATTCAGAATAGAAGGAGAGATAAAGAGCTTCCCGGACAGGCAGAAACTGAAAGAATATGTGACCACCAAACCAGTTCTGCAAGAAATATTAAGGGGGAAAGAAAAGGAAAGAGGAAAAGAAAGAGGAAGCCCAAAGAAATAAGCCACAAAAACAGGGACTGAAAATATTACCATGACACTAAATTCATATCTTTCAATGGTCTTAATGGTCTCATCAAAAGACTCAGGGTATCAAACTGGATAAAAAAGCAAGACCCATCTATTTGCTGTCTACAAGAGACTCATTTTAGACCCAAGGACACCTCCAGCCTGAAAATGAAAGGTTGGAGAACAATTTACCATTCAAACGGTCCTCAAAAGAAAGCTGGGGTTACAATCCTCATACAAGGTAAATTAAAGTTTATCCAAAAGACTGTAGTAAGAGATGAAGAAGGACACGAATTCACACTTAAAGGCTCTACTCAACAAGACCTACAATCATGAATATTTATGCCCCTGATGTGGGAGCTTCCAGGTATATCAATCAATTTAAATGATACACTGGACCAAATAGATTTCACAGATATATACAGATTTTCCCATCCAAATGCAAGTGAATACACATTCTTCTCAAGTGCACATGGAAAATAAACCACATACGGGGTCACAAGTCAGGTCTCAACAAATACCAAAAGATAGGGATTGTCCCCTGCATATTTTCAGACCACAATACTTTGAAACTAGAACTCAAGTGCAAGAAGAAATTTGGAAGAAACTCAAACACATGGAGGTTAAAGAGCATCCTACTAAAAGATGAATAGATCAACCAGGAAATCAGAGAATAATTAAAAAGATTCATGGAAACTAATGAGAATGAAGATACAACTGTTTAAAATCCTTGGGATACAGCAAAAGTAGTCCTAAGAGTGAAATACATCACAATACAAGCCTCCCTCAAAAAATTGGAAAAAACTAAAATGCACAAGCTAACCTCACATCTAAAGGAACTTGAGAAAGAACAGCAAGTAAAACATACACCAAGCAGAAGAAGAGAGATAATAAGGATTCGAGCAGGGCAGCCCAGGTTGCTCAGCGATTTAAAGCCGCCTTCAGCCCAGCCCCTGATCCTGGAGACCCAGGATCGAGTCCCACATCAGGCTCCCTGCATGGAGCCTGCTTCTCCCTCTGCCTGTGTCTCTGCCTCTCTCTCTTTGTGTATGTCTCTCATGAATAAATAAATAAAAATCTTAAAAAAAAAAAAGGATTCGAGCAGAACTCAATGAAATAGAGACCAGAAAAAAAACAAAAAACAAACAAACAAAAAAACTGTAGAACATGTCAACAAAACCAGGAGTTGGTTCTTTGAAAGAATTAATAAGATAGATAAACCCCTAGTCAGCCTTATTAAAAAGAAAAAAGACTCAAATTAGTAAAATCATGAATGAAAGAGGAGAGATCACAACCAATACCAAAGAAATACAAATGATTTTAAAAACGTAATATGAGCAGCTATATGCCAACAAATTAGGCAATCTAGAAGAAATAGACACATTTCTGGAAACCCACAAATTACCAAAACTGGAACAGGAAGAAATAGAAAACCTAAACAGGACAATAACCAACAAGGATATTGAAGCAGTCATCAAAAACTTTCCAAGACACAAAAGTCCAGGGCCAGATGGCTTCCCAGGGGAATCTACCAAGCATTTAAAGAAAAATAATACCTATTCTACTAAAGTTATTTTGAAGGGTAGAAAGAGACAGAATACTTTCAAACTCGTTTAATGAGTCTAGCATCACCTTAATTCTCAAACCAGACAAAGATCCCACCGAAAAGGAGAATAATAGACCAATATCCCTGATGAAAACAGATGCAAAAATTCTCACCAAGATATTAGGATCCAAAAGTACATTAAGAAGCTTATTCACAATGACCAAGTGGGATTTATCCCTGGGATGAAAGGCTGGTTCAACACTCGTAAAACAATCAATGTGATAGATCATATCAACAAGAGAAAAAATAAGAACCATATGACCCTCTCAATAGATGCAGAGAAAGCATCTGACAATTACAGCATCTATTCCTGGTTAAAACTCTTCAGAGTGTAGGGATAGAGGGAACATTCCTCAGCACCTCAAAAGTCATCTACGAAAAGCCCACAGCAAATATCATTCTCAATGGGGAAGCACTGGGAGCCTTTCCCCTAAGATCAGGAACACGACAGGGATGTCCACTCTCACCACTGCTATTCAACATAGTACTAGAAGTCCTAGCCTCAGCATTCAGGCAACAAAAAGAAATAAAAGACATTCAAATTGGCAAAGAGGAAGTCAAACTCTCCCTCTTCGCAGATGGCATGATACTGTACATAGAAAACCCAAATGACTCCACCCCAAGATTGCTAGAACTCATACAGCAATTTGTCAGTGTGGCAGGATATGAAATCAATGCCCAGAAATCAGTGGTATTTCTATACACTAACAATGAGACTGAAGGAAGAGAAATTAAGTGTCAATCCCATTTACAATTGCACCCAAAGCCATAAGATACCTAGGAATAAACCTAACCAAAGAGATAAAGGATCTATACCCTAAAAACTATAGAACACTTCAGAAAGAAATGGAGGAAGACACAAAGAGATGGAAAAATATTCCACGCTCATGAATTGGAAGAATTAATATTGTGAAAATGTCTATGCTGCCCAGGGCAATTTACATATTCAGTGCAATCCCTATCAAAATCCCATGGACTTTCTTCAGAGACTTGGAACAAATAATCTTAAAATTTGTATGGAATCAGAAAAAACCCCGACTAGCCAGGGGAATATTGAAAAAGAAAACCATATCTGGGGGCATCACAATGCCAGATTTCAGGTTGTACTACAAAGCTGTACTCATCAAGACAGTGTGGTACCGGCACAAACACAGACATATAGATCAATGGAACAGAATAGAGAACCCAGAAATGGGCCCTCCGCTCTATGGTCAACTAATATTTGACACAGCAGGAAAGAGTATCCACTGGAAAAAGGAGTCTCTTCAATAAATGGTTCTGCGAAATTGGACAGCCACATGCAGAAGAATGAAACTAGACCATTCTCTTACACCAGACAAAGATAAGCTCAAAATGGATGAAAAATCTAAATGTGAGACAAGAATACCTCAAAATCCTAGAGGAGAACACAGGAAAACCCCTTTTGAACTTAGCCACAGTCACTTCTTGCAAGATACATCTAGGAAAGCAAGGGAAACAAAAGAAAAAATGAACTATTGGGACTTAATCAAGATAAAAAGCTTCTGCACTGCACAAGAAACAGTCAACAAAACTAAAAGACAACCTACAGAATGAGAGAAGATATTTGCAAATGACGTATCAGATAAAGGGCTAGTCTCCAAGATCTATAAAGAACTTATCAAACTTAACAGCAAAGAAACAAACAATCCAATCATGAAATGGGCAGAAGACATGAACAGACATTTCACCAAAGAAGACATAGACATGGCCAACAAGCACATGAGAAAATGCTCCACATCATGTGTCATCAGGGAAATACACATCAAAACCACAATGAGATCCCACCTCAGTTCAGTGAGAATGAGGAAAATTAACAAGACAGGAAACCACAAATGTTGGAGAGGATGTGGAGAAAGGGGAACCCTCTGTACTGTTGGTGGGGATGTGAACTGGTGTTGTGGGGATGTGAACTGGTGCAGCCACTCTGGAAAACTGTGTGGAGGTTACTCAAAGAGTTAAAAATAAAGCTATCCCCCAAACCCCCCAAAAATAGAGCTACCCTTCGACCCAGCAATTGCACTGCTGGGGATTTACCACAAAGAGACAGATGGAGTTAAACACCGGGACACCTGCCCCCCAGTGTTCACAGCAGCAATGTCCACAAGAGCCAACTGTAGAAGGAGCCTGAATGTCCTTTGACAGATGAATGGATAGAGAAACTGTGGTCCATGTATACAATGGAATATTCCTCGGCCGTCAGAAAGGACGAATCCCCACCATTTGCTTCGACGCGGATGGAACTGAAGGGTATTACGCTGAGTGAAGTAAGTCCGTCAGAGACGGACAATCATCATATTCACTCATATGGGGAATATAAGAAATAGTGAAAAGGACTATAAGGGAAAGGAGAGGAACTGAGTGGGAAAAATTGGAGATGGAGACACACCATGAGAGACTCCTAACTCTGGAAAACAAATAAAGCATTGTGGAAGGAGTGGTTGGCAGAGGATGGGGGTGACTGGGTGACGGGCACTGAGGAGGGCACTTGGTGGGATAAGCACTGGGTGTCATGTTGGCAAATCCAACTTCAATAAAAACAAATGAAAAAAAAAGAATACAATTATGTATTATATGATAAAGATAAGAGATGAGAGATGGAGACTCTAAGGCTACTCCATTAGTAGAGTTTGATTTCAACAATAATGAATGTTTTAATTATTGTTACGATAAAATAAAACCTAGAGTAAAACTTCTATTTAGAAGTGCTTGCTGAATAAATGAGTAAATAATTCCACAGAAAAACAGAATGTCCTAAAAGGTTGATACCAAGTATTTCAGTATATGTGAAACTATAGCAGAATTTTTATTTCTTATCTCTTAATATATTTTATTTTCTAATGTAAGTATGTCCATCTCCTCATTTGGATGACTCACAGTCAAAAGTAGAAGAGGAAATGGAAATGGGATAAGCAGTGTGCTAACTAAAGAAAGTGTGGGCTTAAAATCCAAACACTCTTGGTACAAAATAAAGGCACTCCACAGTATCTCTATTATGTCCTACCTCCAACTCTATGGAGGTTATGTTTAAAAATGGCTACTAAATTATGTGCAATCAAGGATGTCTGCTGTTATGACTTTTCTTTTTTAGAGCCCTGTCAGGCAAACAGGACCAAGGAGTAAAAATTATAAGGAAATAGTACTTGGTTTTAGTCTAGTTTTGTTCAGACTGCACAGCAAAAACCTAGAATAGTATCTGACACATAGAAGACACTTAATAAATACATATGTTTTTTAACTTTGATTTCCAGAATTATCTATGTTGAAGAGAAATAAGTATGTCATTAAGAATTTCTAGTTTCAGCTCAGACATGAGGAGCTCAGAAGTCATCTTACAAGTAAAAATAAAACAAACTGAAAGTCAATGACTTTTCTTGGACCCATGAGAAAATTTAGTTTGCGAAGCAAACCACACCCCACAGTCTGGAAAAATAGGCAAATCCAGAAAGTCACAGTTGAGATCTGCTTATCTGGGGCAGAAGGCAGATGGAGCTGTACACAGATAGAACACTTAATGGTAATTTAGATGAACTGCTGGAGGCTGAGTTTGGACTTACATGAGACAGTTAAAAAAAATGAATGGTTACCAGGGGTTTAGGCCATTGAGAGAAATGAACAGCCAAAGTATAAGAAAGTTTTAGGGCAATGAAACTACTCTTTTGATAATCTAATAGTGGGCATATATCATTATACATTTGTCCAAACCAATAGAATATACAACACCAACAGCGAACCCTAATGTAAACTATGTTCTTCGGGTGATAATGATATGTCATTGTTGGTCATCAACTGTAATAAATATACCACTTTGGTGTGGAATTTTGGTGGGATGCTCTGCCTATGCAGGGGAAAAAACATATGGGAAATCTTGGTACTTCTCAGTTTGGCTATAAACTTAAGGCTACTTACTCTAAGAAATAAAGTCTATTAATACAGTCAACTATAATTAATATGTTAAGGGCTCCAATAGAAACAATAAACGCTATTCAAATGCCAGATGAGATTTGCCAGAAGAAAGATGGAGACTTTAAGAAATTATTATAGGAAATGTTAGAAACAAAAACATTATAACAAATAATGTCTTTTACGGGTTCATCAGCAAACTGGACATGACTGAGGAAAGAATCAGTAAGACTGAAGCTATATCAATAGGAACTGCTCAAAATGAATTTTAAAACAAAAAAGAAGAAAAAGATAATGAAAATACAGAAAGGAGCACTCATAGTTTCAAAAGTGTACATGTATTGGCAAACAAGAAAAAGAGAGAAGGGAACAAATGTAAGTATGCAAATTTATAAGAGCCAGAACTTTCTAAAATTAGTGACAACACTAAATCATTGATCCAGGAAGCTCAGAGAACATGAAGCAGAATAAACACCCTTAAAGAACGACTCCTATGTATATTATACTCACACTGCAGAAAACCACAGACAGAGATAATCTTCAAAAAGCAGAAGGCAGAGGAGTAAACAGGACCAAGAGGGTAGGAGAATGCATAACCTAGAAGGACAGAAATTAGAATTACAGAAGACTTCTTGTAAGAACACATGCAAACAAGAAGAAAGTGGAGTAAAATACTTAAAACGTTGAAAGAAAAAAATGATCTTGAATTGTGTATGGAATAAAACCATTATTTAAAAATGAAAAACAAAAGGCTTTCTCATAGAAATGGAAACAAGGAATTTGTGCCAACATAGGGTATCTCCCTTACAAGAAATGATTTAAAAATCCGTCAAAGAAAAATGATGTAAGTAGAAATCTGGAGCTACATAAAGAAATGAAAAGTGTCATGGGATCCCTGGGTGGCACAGCAGTTTGGCGCCTGCCTTTGGCCCAGGGCGCGATCCTGGGGACCCGGGATCGAATCCCATGTCGGGCTCCCAGCATGGAGCCTGCTTCTCCCTCTGCCCCTCTCTCTCTCTGTGTGTGTGACTATCATAAATAAATAAAAATTTAAAAAAAAGAAAAGTGTCATAAAAAGAATGAATTAAAATAAAATAAAATCTTTTATTTTCTCAGACTACAGGGCTTTAAAAGATAACTTTTCAAAGTGACAATAGTAATAATATCTTATATGTTCGTAAGTAAAATAAATACAGCTATGTCATAAGAGACAAGGAGAAATTGGAAATATAAGCTATGCACTTCCCATGAAGTGATATAGGGTTATTTGAAGGTGTACTTGGATTAGTTAAAAATTTATGTTGCAAACTCCAGGGAAATAATAAAAATGTTTCTAAAAGAAGTATAGTTGATGTACTAAGAGAGGAAATGATACTGGATCATATAAAATGTTCAATTAAAAACAGAGGAGGCAGATAAATGAGAACCTAAAGAAGAAACAAAAACCAAATGCAATGAATAGAGCACAGTTAGAAACAAGGTGGATATTAATATAAATATAATAATAATCACTTAGAATGTGAGTGCTATAAATCTAACAAGTAATGGACAATTAGAGTGAATAAAAACAAGACAGCTATATATTGTCTACAACAAACCCACTTTAAATGTAAAGATTCTGATAGATTAATAATGAATGGATCAAGAAAACATACCATAACATAATGTTAACATTAATGTTAACATTAATCGAAAGAAAGCAGAAATAGCTATATTAATATCAGATAAAGCATATGTCAGAACGAGAAAACTTAGATATATAGAAGGGCATCACATGATGATAAAGGGATCAATTTTCCAAGAAAACCATCTTTAACATGTATGCAGTTAATAACAGAATGTCAAAATATGTGAGACAAATCTCACAGAACTAAGAGTCACCAAATCCACTATTATAGATGAAATATTGAACATTCTCTTTCTGTGATAAGAGTCAGGAAGAAAAACAGTAAGGATATAGTAAATATGACGTAAGGATATAGTAAATATGACCAGCACTAACCAGCAACTGGACCTACTTGACATTTACACCTCTTTTGTAAATATCAACAAACCCATTGGAAAGTTTGTACGGAAAGGCAAAACACCCAGAATAGCCAACACAGTACTGAAAAAAAAAAAAAAACAACAACAACCCACAATTGAAGAACCCCACCATCCAACATCATGGCTATTTTAATCAAGACAGCATGATATTGGTGGTGAAGTATAAACACACAAGTCAATGGAAGAGTACAAATAGGCCAGAAATAGACTTACACAAATACAGTCAACTTATCATTGACAAGGAGCAAAGGCAATTCAATGAAGAAAGGACTTTCCCCCCCCAAACTAGTACTGTAAGAGTTAAGCATCCATATACCTCACCTCACCAAAAAAAAAAAAAAAAAAAAAAAAAAAAAAGAGGAGGAGAAAAAGAAGAATGAAAAGAGGAGGGAGTGGGGAAGGAAAGAAAAAAGAAATATGAAGAAACTAGGTATATACCTCAAACATTGCGCAAAGCAATTAACTCAAATTCAATTATATACCTAAATGTAAAACACAAAACTATAGAATTCTAGAAGAAAACACAAGAAAATCTAGATGGCCTTGACCATTTTAATGTCTGCTGTTAATATGGCCACAGTTTTAAAAATGGTGTTACGGGGTGTAACTTCCTGCTTTTACTTTTAACTTTCATATATTCTTAAATTGAAATGAGCACATATTTTTAATATAAATAGCACATATTTTAAACAAAGTCTGAAATTATTTTTAATTGGAAAACTTATTCTATATTTATTGTACTTACAGTGTATTCAATTTAAATATAACATCACAGAGATCCCTGGGTGGATGCCTGCCTTTGGCCCAGGGCGCGATCCTGGGGACCCGGGATCAAATCCCACATCGAGCTGCCGGTGCATGGACCCTGCTTCTCGCTCTGCCTGTGTCTCTGCCTCTCTCTCTCTCTCTGTGACTATCATAAAATAAAAATAAAAAAATAAAAAATAAAAAAAAAGAAAGAGATCTTACTCTTAAAAAAAATAAATAAATAAATATAACATCACTATGTGTGCATTATATTTTCTCACTCTGTATGTTCTGTTCTTTTTAAATGATAAAGTATTTTTTAATCATTTCATTTATTTCTTCATTTTGTTTGGAAGTTGTAAGCTTTCCTTTTAGCAATAATCTTAATTATCATATAACATACAGATGTACTGTTGACTTACAAAAGCTACTGTTAATCTTCAATTTTTCTCCTTTTTCCAGAAAAAGTAAGGTCCTTAAAGCATTTCAGTTCCATTTATCTCCTTACTTGTATAATGGCATGACTGTAGGAATTTTATTTGACATAGTTTAAACCCCACATTATTATTATTGCTTTCCACATTCAATGTTTATGTATATTTGCACATATTTATCATTTTCTTTGCTACTTTTTTTCTTCATAGAACTCTCCCATTATATATAGTTTGGGAGAATTTGTGTATTAATCATCTGCTAGTGATAAAATCTCTTTTCTATAGTTTATTGTAAATTATTTTACTTTGTCTACATTTTTAGTAATATTTTTGTGACTTATAAATTCTTTCTGTAACCTGAAGGTATCTTTCTATTTTTCTCTGCCATTATTGCTTTGAACACTGTCAGCCTATCCTCCTCTGAAATAATCTCTCCTTTTCCTCTTCTAAGATATTTTCTTTGTGTTACTCTCCTGCAATGTTATTATGATGTCTGTAGATTTGGATTTTTTCTTCTATATTCTGCTGAAGGACTTTCTGCCTTCTTGAATATTCATGGCCATGATGTTTTTCATCAGTTTGAGAAGGTTCTAAGCCATTATATCTATAAATATTCACTCTATTCCCATATCATTTCATTTCATTTCATACATAAACATTATATATAATATATATTCGTTTTTTCAATGTATCATCAATGTCTCTTATTTTCTTTTGTATATTGTATATCATTCTTGGTTATACATCTTTTGAAATGTTTTCTAATTCACTAATTCTCCCTTCAGCTGGGATAATATGCTTTTTTTAAAAGATTTTATTTATTTATTTGTGAGAGACACACAGAGAGAGAGAGAGAGAGAGAGAGAGGCAGAGACACAGGCAGAGGGAGAAGCAGGTTCCATGTAGGGAGCCTAACGTGGGACTTAATGCCGGGACCCCACTTCATGGGAAGTGCATAGTTTATATTTCCAATTTCTCCTCGTCTCTTATGACATAGCTGTATTTATTTTACTTACGAACATATAAGATATTATTACTATTGTCACTTTGAAAAGTTATCTTTTAAAGCCCTGTAGTCTGAGAAAATAAAAGATTTTATTTTATTTTAATTCATTCTTTTTATGACACTTTTCATTTCTTTATGTAGCTCCAAATTTCTACTTACATCATTTTTCTTTGACGGATTTTTAAATCATTTCTTGTAAGGGAGATACCCTATGTTGGCACAAATTCCTTGTTTCCAGGACCCCAGGATTAGGCCCTGGGCTGAAGGCGGCACTAAACCTCTGAGCCACCTGGGCTGCCTGGATAGTATGCTTTTAAACCATCGTTTCATTGTATTCTTCAGTGTAATTTTATCCATTAGTCATTCACAATGCAATGTCTCTTTTTATGATTTGATCTAAAAATTTAAATTTGGCTTTCATCTCCATATGTATATAAAACATATTTTTAAATTATCTGTGTAAAATACAGAACTTCCTTGGCCTACAATGGGATTGTATGTCCCCATAGATCCATTATAAATTGAAAATACTGCAAGTTGAAAATGCATTTAATAGCCCTAGCCAATAGAACATCATAGTTTACCCTAATCCACCCTAAACATTCTCAGAACATTTACATTAGCCTATAGTTGGAAAAAATAATATAACAGCCTATTTTGTAATAGTGTTGAATATCTCATGTAATTTATTGAACACTGTACTGAAAGAAAAAAAAAAACAGCGTGATTTTATGGCCACAGAATGGTTTTAAGCATTTACCCTCATGATCACATGGCTGATTAGGACTTATGGTTTGCTGCTGTCATCCAGCATCACAAAATAGTAGTACTCTGCTTATTGCTAAGAGAGGAAAAAATAAAAATTCAAAATTTGAAGTAAAGTTTCTATTGAATGCATAAACTTTCACACCATCATAAAATTAAAAAAAAAAAAAACAACTGTTAAGTCAAACCATCCTAAGCTGAGGATCATCTATAATTCAAATATCTGAAATTACTAGAAGTATATTTCTGTTGCCTCTTGTTTCTGCTGAGTCTGACTTATGTCTTGAGGGTTTTTTTTTAAATATCATTATATTTGGTTGGTCTTTCAGACACTTTATTTGAAAAATTACTTCGAGACATAATCTAAGGACTAAAATTTGTTGTTGTTTTGTTTTTCTCCTCAGAGAGCTTTTTTTTTTTTTTTTTTTTTTTTTTTTTTATCAAGCACCAGAGGGTGCTAACAGTCCAGGACTAAGGCTGGACTTTGGTTCCTGTACCAGGATTTACTAGGTCACACTTTAAGAGTGTAAGATATTATTTCACCAGAAGGCCTCTCATTTTGGTAGCAGCTGACTTTAATTTATGTCCCTCTCGCCTATTAGTCTGCAGAAAGAGTAGCTCCACCCCTATATTGGTAAAGGCCCTAGAGATAAAAGCTGCTATTGGCTGGAGAGAAGGGGACAGGAACTCTTAGGAGCAGCTGGACAGCATAGGAAGAAAAATGAGTTGAGTCCTGTCCTATTATGACATTGAATTCCATCTGACCTTACTTCAGTAGCTCCTTGCTCTCTGATTTAGTATCTGATGTCTTGAAAAAATGTTTTGAAGAGAGAAGAGTTAATGCAATTACTTAGTCTGAAGGCAGTTATCTAATCAGAGTTGTTCCATAAATGACTATTTAAACTCTAATTTCAGATTGACACCCTACTGACTGTCATTTGGAATTGATCTTTTACCTTCTTTCACGTAAAACCTCCTATGGACAAACCTCCTCCTGACCAGTCCCAGCACTGTGGATGAGCAATGACTATGATTGCCAATGACTAGGGTAAATAAATTTGAGTGTCAGATAAACAATGAAAAAATATAAGTATGACCCAATATCATATCTACTTATACATTTTTTAAAGATTTTATTTATTTATTTATTTGAGAGAGAGAGAGAGAAAGAATGAGTGGGGAGAGGGGCAGAGGGAAAGGAAGAAGCAGACTTCCCGCTGTGCAGGGAGCCCGACATGTGCTCAATCGTAGGACTGAGATCATGACCAAAACCAAACTCAGACGCTTAACCGAGTGAGCCATCCAGGTGCCCTGAAACATACTTATATTTTAAAATGTTTCACTGTTTATCTTAAATTCAAATCTAACTGGGTCTCCTTTGTTTTTATTTGCTAACTTTGGCAATTAGTGATGGCTGGCAGGATAAAAGTTTGCTCCTGTGAGAAGGGTTTCTAAGAATTCCAGAAGTTAAATGCTTCTTTGAATTTGTTGGAGTAGTTAGAGTGGGATCTACTTATCACATTATGTTTAGGTCCCTCAGTAATGTTTGTTTCAAGTGGAATTAAGGAATCTCAGCATATGATCTCCGGAAGTAAACTAATACGGACTATTTATTAATGTCACATATAAATCATTTTAAGGACTAAAGTTTTCAGAGGTTCTGGGTAAAGATACAAATGAAAAGATTGATACTATTTTCTAATGCTAAAATAATTTTAAAGTATTCTATTTTATTTCTGGAAAAATAATATTGAACAATGTTTTGAAGTAAGCTATGTTAAAAGGATTTTAGCAAAATCACTGTAAAAACCAATCATAGGGACCCAATTCCTCCTCCCAACTTCTCACAACCCAAGACAAACACTGAAAAAGACACGGTCCCTGATGTGTATAATTCATTTGGAATTCTCTAGTTGTGCTCAGTGTCTTATAGCACCTTCTTTGCAAAACATTCCCTTTTCCATACATAGCCATATGTATGACCATTATATCCATTAGTGAAATTATCTTAGATACCAGTGAAATATCTGTCAAGTCAAATTATATTCTCAAAATGGCATGCACATGAAGGAATGATAATTCAGGTTATTAATTGTACTAGGGCAGTTTAATTTTTTTACAAATTAGCTAATGTAGTTTCAATATACTCATGACTTAAAGGTGATACTTTGATATTCTTGAAATATATTTTCAATTGTATTCTAAATGTGGGTCTATTTTCTGTCTTTACCACATGTATGATGTAATTTCTCTACCACAAAGATTGTAACCTCCCATTCACTTTGTCTTGCATTTAATCCAGGCCCCCTCTTTGTGTATCATCAAATTAAACATATTTGCAGCTGGTCTCTATGTCTAGATCACTTAGGCAGATTAGAAACAAAAGAAAAGAGCCAAAAACCCGAGAACCTTTGAACTATCCTCAATATTTCTAAAAGTCTGACACACTTCCTTTGAAATGTATTCTGCTTTATGTTTTAGAAAGTTCTTTTTCTACTGCCATGTTTGTCCTTAACAATTCAATTACCCATCTCCCATGGCTTTGTTTAAAACCATTCCTTATAACTAAGATTTAAACCATAATTGAAATGTTGCCCAACATAAAGGAAAAAAGAACTCAAAAGAAACATGGGTTTAATTTCAGTCCAATTCTTGCTTAAAGTTTTTTTCCAGCTAACAAAATCTCTATTCTACAGTGAATAGGAAGAAAAGCTTGTTTTTTGCTTTCAAGTACTAATGTTTGGATATCATTAAGTAACTGCAGTGTCCCTAGAATACACTCAAGATGACATTATCTGAAGCTATATTAGGTTCTAGGCACAATAACAAAAATGCAAATATTATAATACCTTAAGAAAAATTTATATTTATCTCATGTCAGAAGCTAAGCAGATCATACCTAATCATTAACTACACAATTTTAAGAAGCCCAGCTCCTTTATCTTTGGCTCAAAAAGCATTCCTTTTTAAAAGGTACCATCCTCAAAAAGTAGCTTTCATGTTGTATGCTAGGAGGGCTATACTAGCTCCTACCACCAAGTACAGACCCTGGCCACTGGTGCGGGGAGGACATACCTTCTCATTTTAAGGGCTCAGGTCAGAAGACATAGCTCCACTGCTCATGGGTCATTGGTCAGAACTAGTCATGTGGACAAACTTCGTTATAACAGAGAGTGGGGATGTGTTTACTTTAGGAGCCATGTGCACAGCAAAATTAAAAGTATTCAATATTAAAAGACAGTGGGAAGTGGATATTAGGAGACAATAGGCCATACAGCATTTCTTCATTTGCTTATATTTGTCAAATATTTATAGTTTTTTCTTATGTTCCTGGTACAGTGCCAGATGGCTAGAAAACAGGAATCACAAAATAAGGTTTATATTCCCAAGCGGATATCTGTTTGGGTATATAAACCTTATTTTGTGAAACAAATAGTGTTCAAATATAAACGCAAATAAATTATGTTCTAGACTAAATTGTATAAGTAAAGATGTAGCAGGGGGATTTTACAGAATCTTAAAGGAAGAGTAGGATTAATCAGAGAAGAGAGGGAAAAACACTCTGTGCATAGAGAGTAATATAAGTTAAAGATTTGAGAAAAAAGTAAATTTGACTTAGGAACTTAAAGGTTAGTGGAGTGATAGCAGGAGTGGCAATCGAAAGTTTTGTTGTTGTTGTTGTTTTCTTTAAAAAAAGGCACTGAAGGATTTTAAAACATTTCCTCTTTGTCCTCTTAATCTAGTATGCCGGTGGACTTCTGCATTCACCACATTTGAAAACCTAAACATTTTTTCTTTTTAAAGATTTTATTTACTTATTCATGAGAGACAGAGAGAGAGAGAGAGAGAGAGAGAGGCAGGCAGAGACATATGGAGAAGCAGGCTCCATGCAGGGAGCCCGACATAGGACTGGATCCTGGGTCTCTAGGATCAGACCCTGGGCTGAAGCTGGCACTAAACCGCTGAGCCATCTGGGCTGCCATGAAAACCTAACCATTTTAAGTCTTTACCTCATTTGGTTAGTAACAACTTTTCAATCTTTTACTCAGCCTCAGATTTTGCTTTTTCATCTTTTATAAATGTTCTTTCAAAATATGGCTGCGTTGATTTTTAGGTGTCCTCTTCATTTCTATTGGCAGCATTTGATTGTACTATCAGAATACTTTTGAGTGGTTGTTTCTGTCTTTTCATTAGAAGTCATCTGTCTTTGATTTTTTCCAAACTTTGGAACTAAGTCTGACTATATTTACAATATTTGTATTAGAATAATGTCACTTTTCCCCAATGTCATTATCATAAAATGCATATAACTTTCCAGAAAATTAATTGAATAGATTATGTTTGAAAATAAAGTGCAAATATAATAACTTCAATAATTAAAGTTATATAACTTTCATTTTCTAGAATATGGCTTTGATTTTCAATTATAATGAAAGACCTGCATTGGTTTATAAATCAGAATATTTTATACTTAAGTAATAATAGAGATCACAGGTCCATTGATCTCCTTTCAAAATTGAGGAGTTTTGGGACGCCTGGGTGGCTCAGCTGTTGAGCGTCTACCTTCAGCTCAGGGTCCTGGGATTGAGTCTTGCATCTAGCTCCCTGCAGGGATCCTGCTTTTCCCTCTGCCTATGTCTCTGCCTCTCTCTGTGTGTCTCTCATGAATTAATAAATAAAATCTTTAAAAAAAATTGAGTCTGAAATCTTTTTTTTATGATAAATTTATTTTTTATTGGTGTTCAATTTGCCAACATACAGAATAACACCCAGTGCTCATCCCATCAAGTGCCCCCCTCAGTGCCCGTCACCCATTCACCCCCACCCCTCGCCCTCCTCCCCTTCCACCGCCCCTAGTTCGTTTCCCAGAGTTAGGAGTCTTTATGCTCTGTCTCCCTTTCTGATATTTCCCACACATTTCTTCTCCCTTCCCTTATATTCCCTTTCACTATTATTTATATTCCCCAAATGAATGAGAACATATAATGTTTGTCCTTCTCCGATTGACTTACTTCACTCAGCATAATACCCTCCAGTTCCATCCACGGTGAAGCAAATGGTGGGTATTTGTCGTTTCTAATGGCTGAGTAATATTCCATTGTATACATAAACCACATCTTCTTTATCCATTCATCTTTCGATGGACACCGAGGCTCCTTCCACAGTTTGGCTATCGTGGCCATTGCTGCTGTAAACATCGGGGTGCAGGTGTCCCAGCGTTTCATTGCATCTGTATCTTTGGGGTAAATCCCCAACAGTGCAATTGCTGGGTCGTAGGGCAGGTCTATTTTTAACTCTTTGAGGAACCTTCACACAGTTTTCCAGAGTGGCTGCAACAGTTCACATTCCCACCAACAGTGTAAGAGGGTTCCCTTTTCTCTGCATCCTCTCCAACATTTGTTGTTTCCTGCCTTGTTAATTTTCCCCATTCTCACCGTGTGAGGTGGGATCTCATTGTGGTTTTGATTTGTATTTCCCTGATGGCAAGTGATGCAGAGCATTTTCTCATGTGCATGTTGGCCATGTCTATGTCTTCCTCTGTGAGATTTCTCTTCATGTCTTTTGCCCATTTCATGATTGGATTGTTTGTTTCTTTGCTGTTGAGTTTAATAAGTTCTTTCTAGATCTTGGAAACTAGCCCTTTATCTGATACGTCATTTGCAAATATCTTCTCCCATTCTGTAGGTTGTCATTTAGTTTTGTTGACTGTATCCTTTGCTGTGCAAAAGCTTCTTATCTTGATGAAGTCCCAATAGTTCATTTTTGCTTTTGTTTCTTTTGCCTTCGTGGATGATCTTGCAAGAAGTTACTGTGGCCGAGTTCAAAAAGGGTGTTGCCTGTGTTCTCCTCTAGGATTTTGATGGAATCTTGTCTCACGTTTAGATCTTTCATCCATTTTGAGTTTATCTTTGTGTATGGTGAAAGAGAGTGGTCTAGTTTCATTCTTCTGCATGTGGATGTCCAATTTTCCCAGCACCATTTATTGAAGAGACTGTCTTTCTTCCAATTGATAGTCTTTCCAACTTTATTGAATATTAGTTGACCATAAAGTTCAGGGTCCACTTCTGGGTTCTCTATTCTGTTCCATTGATCTATGTGTCTGTTTTTGTGCCAGTACCACACTGTCTTGATGACCACAGCTTTGTAGTACGACCAGAAATCTGGCATTGTGATGCCCCCAGATATGGTTTTCTTTTTTAAAATTCCCCTGGCTATTCGGGGTCTTTTCTGATTCCACACAAATCTTAAAATAATTTGTTCTAACTCTCTGAAGAAAGTCCATGGTATTTTGATAGGGATTGCATTAGACATGTAAATTGCCCTGGGTAACATTGACATTTTCACAATATTAATTCTGCCAATCCATGAGCATGGAATATTTTTCCATCTCTTTGTGTCTTCCTCAATTTCTTTCAGAAGTGTTCTATAGTTTTGAGGGTATAGATCCTTTACCTCTTTGGTTAGGTTTTTTCCTAGCTATCTTATGCTTTTGGGTGCAATTGTCAATGGGATTGACTCCTTAATTTCTCTTTCTTCAGTCTCATTGTTAGTGTATAGAAATGCCACTGACTTCTGGGCATTGATTTTGTTTCCTGCCACGCTACCAAATTGCTGTATGAGTTCTAGCAATCTTGGGGTGGAGGCTTTTGGGTTTTCTATGTAGAGAATCATGTCATCGGCGAAGAGGGAGAGTTTGACTTCTTCTTTGCCAATTTGAATGCCTTTAATGTCTTTTTGTTGTCTGATTGCTGAGGTTAGGACTTCCAGTACTATGTTGAATAGCAGTGGTGAGAGTGGACATCCCTGTCTTGTTCCTGATCTTAGGGGAAAGGCTCCCAGTGCTTCCCCATTGAGAATGATATTTGCTGTGGGCTTTTCGTAGATGGCTTTTAAGACGTTGAGGAATGTTCCCCTCTATCCCTACACTCTGAAGAGTTTTGATCAGGAATGGAGTCTGAGATCTGTTTTGATGTGTCACTTTGAAAGTTACAAGAATGATAAAGAACAACATTGAAGTCACAATGCAGCTCTCTTGACTCTTACTTAGTCCAATGTTCCTTTCCTGCATCCCTGAGGCTTCCATTGAAGATTGGCTGTGCCTCTACCTAATGAATAATAGTCTGAAATGGATAAGTAGATTAAAGGATGATAGAAGATATAAAACTTTTGTTGTGTTTTCACTTGCTTACATACACTAATCAAGTGAGTTAAATGGATTAAGGAATAGATTAAAGCAAGGAATTTAAAGACAAAATTGAAATATTGTGTCCTATTTTGGCATACTCTGTCACCAAATAACCCCAAGTTATGCCCTACTGAAATATATACATCTACATGTAATGATGTATATGTGTGTGTGTAATATATATGAAGGCTTGAATAGATTCATAACTATATTTTACAAGATGAGTGGCTTAAAAATTAGCTCAATTTGCAATTACAGATATTAAATCGATAACTTGGTCACTGAAAATAAGATAATTATATAATTATATTAAGACATGGGCTTAGTTAAAAATCACCTATTTTATGGATAAACAGTACCGCAATGTTGGATGAATCCAGTGGTTTATAATATAGCAAGTGTAAGCTGAAGTGAAAGTAGAGTTCTTATTAGTCTTCTGGGATGTAATAGAACTCTCGGTCCTTACTTAGGCATCTTGAAAAGGTGATTTACAGCTCTCACCACAACTATAAGAAAAAGGTACAAAAATCCGACCCTATTTTAGCAGAAGAATCAAGAGATAATATAACCAAAGAAAACTAAGGAAAACAGCTTCTAATGAACTCTTCAATATTCTAAAATGTGGATTAAATCCACCTGCAAGGAACTGTTGTAATGAAAATATTCAAGACTATCTTCAGAGAGCAGCTTAAATAACTTCAGTCGAAATTTTATAGAACTTCTCAAAATGAAGAATCAAAATGTGTGCAAACGTTTAAAAACAGAACTTTCAAAGGCTCAAAATAGTTTCTTAAAAATATTTAATGATCATATTTCAAACATTTATCTTCTATCATTTTTAGATTTTTTTATCAAAGCCATAAAGAAATACATGACATATCAGGATGGTATGTGCTTTTAAAATAACAAATATATTAAATTTATTATCTTGGCAATTCATGTTCCTAAATCTGGTTGCATATAAAAATATGAACAGAAAACATTAATGCAAGAATGCAAAAGCAATGAGGTTCAGCCTCGATGATCAGCTCTTCAATCTTGGCTTTATTTATGCTCTGTCACCATTCTATGTAACTCACCTTTCTTTTTTTTTTTTTTTTTCTTTTTTAAGATTTTACTTATCCATTCATAAGAGACACAGAGAGAAAGGCAGAGACACAGGCAGAGGGAGAAGCAGGCTCCATGCAGGGAGCCCGACTTGGGACTGGATCCCAGGACCCCAGGATCATAACCTAAGCCAAAGGCAGAGGCTCAACCACTGAACCATCCAGGCGTCCCCTAACCTTTCTTTTTCTTATGAACGATTCAACATTGAACATGCATTTTTAATAAATGGCAGCTGCTTTCCCTTTTTATCCCCCTTAGTTTCTCAGAGACTTCTAAGCTAATGAAGCTTAGAATTGGAGATCAAAAGCATAAAATGATATACTTCTAATATTTATTAGAATTTTAATTGCTTAATCACCATTTGGAAAAATGCATAACAAATTACTTTGCTATTAATAGATTGAACATATGTAAAAAAAACTCAATGAAATTTTATTTTAATTGTCCAACTGTAAAATTACACAATAACTTTTTTTTTGAATTTTAAGCAAAATAGCTTAGAAAGCTACCTTTGGCATTCCTGCGACACATCACACCATTTTTTAAAAATGTAGCATATAAGAAGAAAAATATTCAATAAATTACTCTTCAATCTAATTATCTTCCATCAGTATTTACCTTAAAAATAAAATATTTATGCTAACATATGAAAAAATATATATTGCAAAGGTATAGAGACCAGTGAATATGTTAACTAACTGATGAGTGTTTTCACTATTTCCTTAATATGGCCTAAATACCATGTTTCATCTGATCTAAGATTTTTTTTTTTTAATGTTTTAACATCTCTGAAATCAAGATGTATTTTACAATCCTGCCAGCCAGGAAGCAGTTGTGACATAGCTGTAATACATTGCCTATGTGAATTAAAACAAGCAGAAAGGGTCTTGGGGCTTGAAAATCCCAGAGAAATAGAAGAACATGCTTTTAAGAAATGCTGCATCTCTAACACATAATGTGACACAGCATGATGTATGCAAAAAAACAGAAACACTGACAATTTAGGATCAAAGTATTATTTGGAATTATAAGACTTTGTTTTGTTTTTTAAGATTTTATTTATTTATTCATGTGAGACACAGAGAGAGAGAGGCGGAGACATAGGCAGAGGGAGAAACAGGCTCCCTGAGGGGAGTCCGACTTGGGACTCGATCCCAGGACCCCGGGATCACACTCAACCACTGAGCCACCCTCGTGCCCCAATTGTCAGACTATGAATATGAGTTTTACAAATGCATCACCTAATTTATTTTGCACACAAACACAAACATGTAGAGAAAGGAGCTTGTGTAAAAAAAATTAAAAGATTTTTTAAAATAGGTATAAAAAATAAATAAAAATAAGATAAAATGTCTAAATGACAAGAAAACATGTATCATAGTATAATTGACAGCAATCTTTTTTCTTCCGTAGTGAGAAATAAAATACAGCTATGCCTTTAGTATAGCAGGCACTTTGAGTTGCCTTGACCTACCTCTGATTTCAGCTGCAACTATGGCAGTGGTTTCTATTCTCATTGGCAATGTCCAACCCAAAGATCCCAAGCTATTTTTTTCAGGATAACCCAGGACTTGATTAATTACAGAAGACAAAATGAATGTCTTTTTTTTCTTTTCAAGACAAAAGTTAATATAATACTTTACTGTAAATGAAATATCTCTGAAAATCATTCATTCAAATTCTTCTTTGCTTTGAAACTCCTGTTAACATCGAAGTATTAAAGCCAGCTGCAATAACCTACTATTCCCACCCTTCTAAATGCCAAAAGTGCACTTAATCTCTGACATATATTACAACCAATATCTCCAATTAATGGCATACAGGATTGATACATAATTCAAAACACTTGAACTTTATATAGTTAATAGCATACAGATTTTAAAGCACATCTACACATGTTATAATCACACACAGGTTTCATCATGATAAGAAAATGCCTGAAATTGTGAGTCATTTGTAAGAAGCATAAATTCCTAAGCTTTGCAAATTTTCTTATATGCCTCTACTCTTTCATACTAACTGAACGTGGAAATCAAAGTGTTCTTCAGACATGCTTACCATCAAATTTATAGTACACACATTTACCCATAGTAACATGACAAAAGACACAGGCCAAGCCATTCTCCTAGTTTTTGCTTAAATAAATATTATCATCAACAAATTGTTATTGCACATATATCATGTTCAATGCAATATGTAGTACAGAAACTTTAAATAAATTGGTAAGAAGCAGTCATTAGAAGTACTCATGTTGCCCACTGTAGAAACTGGCATAAAATTAGTAGAATACAACACTCAAGATATAAATAAAATGTTATCAAATATCAAAAATGAATGTCCAATGAAGGAAGAAATAATTTATCTTAGTAAATTAAGGAACCCTTTCTGGACGCTGTTGATAATTCAGTAGAGGCTTAAAAAAGTGAGTACAAACCAGCCACAGGAAGAAGGGAGAATATCTGTGCTAGAAGGATGTGAATTTTGAGCAGGGACCCAAAGATGATGATAGCATGCTGGTTTAGCAAATGGAGAAGCTTCTCAGTGTGGCTAAGACATGTAGTGAAAGGTGATGGGGAGCTGTCATGGAGCCCTGCAGTTAGGGGTAAGGAACAGGCTTGGCAGAGAAGGGCAATACTACTACAGATGAGTAGGAGTGCTGGTATAGTGCAAGATAAAAGATGTCAGAGGAGAGGATTATTTGAAGAAAAGGAAGATGATAATGTCAAATGTTACAGAAAAAATTGAAGCTGAAGATATCTGACAAAAAGCTACTGGCTTACAATGTCAATGAACTCTGAGAGTATAATGGTTTGTGAAATTTTTAATTCAAAGGGTAAAAGAGTGAAAAACCACCAATAGAGAAAATAAATCATGCTTGCAAGAAGTTTTGAGAAGGGAAAAAAAAATAAAGTTAAATCTTACATTTCTTCATTTCTTAATATTTTGCTGATGGTCTTTGTCACTAAGAAATACCAGTATCCTTTTAAAAAAATAATATTAAATTGTATCTCTCAGACCTACCAGAGTTTCACTGATACAAACACACACACAATTTGTGCTTTAGTTTAATAGTTACTATATCATTTATGCAGCCCCTTATATAATACGTAATTGTGGTTTCCTATAGGAGAAAATATAGACATAGGCAACAAATAATAATTAATTCTGACCAATTTTCAAATTCACAACTGCTGAATCCAGATATTCTTTGATTTAGGATGGGATTATGTCCTGATAAATACATCACAAATTGAAAAATATCCTAAGTCGATGGGAAACCTAGGTGGCTCAAGGGTTGAGCATCTGCCTTCAGCTCAGGGCGTGCTTCTAAGGTCCCGGATCGAGTCCCATACTGGGCTCCTTTCAGGGAGCCTGCTTCTCCCTCTTCCTGGTTCTCTCTTTCTCTCTGTGTGTCCCTCATAAATAAATAAATAAAATCTTAAAAGAAAACAAAAAAACCTAAGTTGAAATGCAATCAATATATCTAACCTAAATATTATAGCTTAGCCTAGCCTACGTTAAACTTGCTCGGGGGATCCCTGGGTGGCTCCACTGTTTGCCACCTTCGGCCCAGGGCGTGACCCTGGAGACCTGGAATCGAGTCCCACGTCGGGCTCCCAGCATGGAGCCTGCTTCTCTCTCCTCCTGTGTCTCTGCCTCTCTCTCCGTCTGTGTCTATCATAAACAAAACAAAACAAAAAAAACTTTACACTTGCTCCAAACACTTACTTTACCCTACAGGTGGGCAAAATCGTCTAACACGAAACCTATTATACAACAAAGTGTTGAATATCTCATGTAATTTACTAAATGCTGTACTAAAAGTAAAACAGAGTGGTTGTATGAGTACAGAATGATTTTAAGTGCACTGATTCTGTTAACCCTCATCATCATGTGCTGACAGGTAGCTGAGTCTCATTCTCCCTGCCTCACATCACAAAACAAGATCATATCACATGTTGCTAGTCAAGAAAAGTATCAAAATTCAAAATTTGAAGTATTGTTTCTACTGAATGTGTGTGGCTTTCATCCCATTATAAAGTAAAAAAACTGTAAGGTGAACCACTGTTAAGTCGGGATGGCTATATTTAGATTTTTTTTAATAGGAAATTTAATAAAAAACGAGTAACAAAATTATAAAAGCTCATTATAAGAAGAATATATAAATTAAAAGAATAAGAATAAAACACTCATAATCCAAGAATCCAGAGAATACTTTTAACATTTTGAGGTATTGTCGGTCAGCCACAGGAAAGATTAAGGATGTGCAAGCTTTTAACCTATCTCTGTCACTCACTAGTTGTCTCACGTTGTTCAAATTATGTAACTTCCCAGACCTTCAGTTTATTTGTAAAATGAAATAATAATTCATAAGAGCACTGTAAGAATTAAGTGAATCATACAGATAAACTTAAACCAATACTTGACACATCTTACTCAATACAGTATAGTTATGTTGATGAATGTGCATGTTTTGGTATATAGGTGCAGGTCACAGGTAAAGTAGGGAGATTGTGATACAGATAATCAATTAAACTACAGATATATTTTAATTTTTACATGTATCAAGACAAGGAGTTGGCAATTTTTCCTATAAAAATCCAGAAAATAAATATTTTAAGCCTTAAAAATATCATATTGTCTCTGGCAGCTACATTCAACTCTGCTATCACAGCATGAAAGCAGCCATTGACAACACATCACAAATATTCACACACTAAATAAATAAATAAATAAATAAATAAATAAATATTCACACAACTATTTTTCCAATAAAGTTTTATTTATAAAAGTAAAAAGTGGGCCAGATTTGGTCCACAGGCTGTATGTGGTTTGCTGTCCTCTGAACTGGAACGTCATTTATGACTATGTAAATTATAATATTTGTAATTTATTTAGCAAAATCCAATTCTTGAACATATAGATTTTTTTTTCCCAAAAAAATTTGCTTTCACAATCATTCCCATTCTAGAGTATATCTTTAGGTTAAGTAGATTATTTACTTAGGCTAACTCTTGAATCAATGTAAAAGCCATTATTATGTATGCTTTGCCATCCAGAAAATCTGTACTAAATTCCACTCACACAAGTATTTGAGGAGATAATTTTCCCGACACCCTTGCCTAAACTGGACATTGGGGGAGGGTGATTTTCTTAGATATTCTAATTTTGCACAAGTTACCATTATTTAGTTCCATAAAATCAAAGGCATAAGAATTGATAATTCTATAAAACAAATCATTTCAAAGGAAAGACACTTTGTTATCGTGATTTGAAGTTCTTCTCACAAATCATAAATAGAAGAAAGAAGAGAAAATGATCTCAAACCCTACTTTCCTATGATAACTCTAGAATATATCCAATGATACATGCCCAAGAAATAAATAACTTTAATTTGAGTGAATGTTCTTTTGAAGCTCTCTTAATACATACATATATACACATAATAGAACAGATAATTAAAAAAATATATTTGCTTGAGTGACCTCTTAATATGTGGTCCCTACTTCCCATTGCATCAAGCTCCTAAAGAACTCCACTATCTGTGGCCTGATTAAGTATATTCAGAAGCACAAACTGAGGGCTATGATTGTTTAATAAATTACTTTTCTATTGCATAGGATTCTCAGTTTGTGTTTTGAGCACTTAATATATCAAAACCAAAAGTTAATCAGTACTTTTACTCTCCTCCCAAATAACGCAAGGAATTTAGAACACTTCAAATTCATTTGGGTTCTTTTCTACTTATTCTTACTACATGCTAACGTTTTGGGTATCTGTTGCTCATTAAATTAAGACAAATTCAGTGTATACAAATTACATATCATTACATTGTATGCCTAAAACCAATAGGATGTTGTATGTCAATTATACCTCAATGTAAATCACTCATTCATTCATTCATTCATTCACACATATTCACAACTTTCTTGGATTGTTACTCCTTCCTGCATGTCCCAGTGTTCCTCAGGAGCAGATATTGGGACTAGTTTTGCATGGCTGGTTTGCACGACCCCAGCAGGCAACACCGCCACAGAATCCTATTCGAGCAGCGCCCCTGAGCCATACTACACCAGCCATGGACTCACGCTTGTCATTGTAAGTACCGGTTTATTCTGCCGAGGATCTCTTATTTGTCTCCTCCTAAGGCTTATCTTCTGTCCCCGTGCCTTGAGTTAGCCAAAACGAAAGTACATATTTAAATGCCCTACAAACAGAATTGTTTGTGCACTGTAGCTTGTTTTACGTCTCTGAGTTTCTGTTTACCCTGATGTTTTGGTTTAGTAAAGATTGCAATCTTGCCAGCTATTTGATTATTTTAATAGTATTTAAATAAGATGATACTTACAAATGCTTCAAATCTCTACTGATTTCTACCTTCTCTCTTCTTTTCTCTCCCTCTTTTTTTTTTTTTTTTTTACTTTTCCATCCCTAACCATCACTTGTTGCTTTGAGTCTAGAGGCATTAAGTTCTTATCATTTATTAGTTTTTCTCTTGCACTTAGTTATCTAGGTGCCTGATATAATTAGTGCCATAGGGTGAAAGGGGCTAGCTATCCATGGGCTCTCTTTTATAAAGAGGATTAATTTCAGTCATAAGGATTCTATCTTCATGACCTAAGCACCTTCCAAAAACCAGACTTCCTAATATCATCACATAGGGCATTAGTATTTCAACATATACATTTTGAGGGCAGGGGGAAAGGGGACACAAACATGCAGACCATAAACATGCTTTTGTAATGTTGTATATTTAGCAGTTGAAATATATCAATTCACTGAGTTATATTTATTTTTTTTAATGTCAAAGCATTTCATTATACAATATTTTTTAAAAAATCATACTTTTAACATCAATCACATCAGAAGACACTTTAAATGTTGAGGTCTAGAGCACAAAGTGACAGGTACATGTTTCCCAAAATTCCAATTTTCACTTGAAAGCTGAAATGTTATTATAGGTAACAAGGTTGGATGTTTTTCCCTGGAAGGACAGGTGTATACTGGTCATCTTTCAATTTTGTAGAAATTACTGCCAAATCCCCAAGTATGCCTTTAAGTCTTTATTTTTTTAAAGTAAAATTTGTTTTCAATGCAACTCAATTACAAAAATACTTTACCTCAATGCAATTGCTGTATTTTACTATCCATCAAAAACGCCCTATATGTCTTTCTTATTCTCTTACACAGAATATTTAAGACTTGTAATCTAGTGCTGAGATTTAATGATTTAATAGTATTAATATTCTTAATATTTAATATTTTAATACTTAACTTTTTACTGCTGCATCAAAGATCTTGAGTTTTTAATTTGTTTATTTTGTTTTTTTAATGTGAATGCATGGCACTCATGAATACAATGACAAGTTCAGTTTGGTGCTATGATAGTTTTACTTACCACAGCTTGAATATCACCAGTGTAAATACCAACATAGAGAGGAAAAGACAAATAGTATGCTAGCAATGTTAACAAAACAGTCTTACCTTAATGGATCTCCTAACTGCATCCATAGACTCTAGAGGTCCATGGAACATACTGCGAAAATCATTGTATTAGGTTAACTAACTTTTTTATTAGTACCCCTATTAACATACCAAGGTATCAGTTTTCCAGAGAACACATTTTGAAAAAATTGGTTAACTGGAATTCCAGAGAAAAATTTCCAATTATAAATTGAATTTCCTGATCCTAAAAATAGGGGGTTGATAACTCGAACAGAGGGAGATTTATCAACATAAATTTTCTACTCATTTTTAATTTAGAAATCCTTCCAACTTATTGTTTTGATATGTATGTCTCCCATCTATATATTGGGAAAGTTGTGTTCCTTTGTTTTCTAAAATTTGCATAAGACAAATCAAATGATCTAATAATACTCGCCATATTGGGAGACCAAATGTAATTTTGTTACAACACTGTTTATGAGTAACTTTTACCTTGATCTAGCAAGCTCTTGTTTATAAAAGATTACTTTTAAAAAGGACAGAGGTCATTCTATTCACTCCATTTGCTAGAGTGGGAGTTAAGAAATTCTCTGCAGAATTTTGGCCATAAATGGTAGGCATTATACTTTAATATCCACTTCCCAATACAGGAAACCAATGCCAGCTCAACCCCTTGGCTCTTCAGACAAATGACATTCTCAACTAAGAAGCAGGTGGCCAAAAATATGTGGATACATATTGCTTGGAGATTATAATACACAAGGAATAAAGGTCAGGGAAGAACTCTTTAAAAAGGTTTCAAACTTTGGTTTACTGAAATTCCATCTCATTATAATTAAATATATCAGAATTTACTTTTGGTCTGAAATAAACAAGTATCATTTTTTAAATAAATTTCATAAATGTACTCTATTTCTTCCCTTGATTTCTATGGAGAGGTTCTTGCATGTTAGGAAAATGTATTTTGAGTACTTGCAAGAACTGCAGAAGAAAATAAATGCAATATTGTTTTGCCTATGAGTCAAGTCATCAACACTAGGTAATTTATCTAAATTTTATATGTCTATTTCATAACAATTTTAGGTAAAATAACTCTAAAAAACTTAATGGATAGTATCTTCACCAGGGCAGACCGCATAGTTTATTCCCAAAGTTCTCAGTGCTAATATGAAATTTTTCTTTGCCATAAAATAGTCCAATTTAAGTAATTTTAAGAGAAGTCTAACAGGTTCTAGGATGAAATTACCATCACCTTTCCTTATAAAAATGATTGCCAAGGAGATCTCCAAGGACTAGTATTAAGGGAAATATTTATGATTATGTTTATGTAGCTGTGTGTGTGTGTGCTCAAATCAGTCAGCTAGCTGCTTTCTAAGGAGCAGCGACCTGAGATTACCTTATAGTCGAGGAACAAATCTGCATCTTCAAAAGTTATATTTTTCAAGTGTAAAGGAAGGGGAACTGGGACTCTATTAATGGATCATAAAATTAACTTAAAGGATGTTAATGACATTTTCAGTGTTGTATAAAATCTATTAAAAGATTTGGGACATCCTTTAGGAAATAAATAAAGCCATTAATTATCCTGAAATTTATTAGTAATAGAACCTTTTCATCCCTGTCTCTCTGTTTGTATGCAGAGTTCTAGGAAAGGATGTGGGCCTATTACACAAAGTCATTCTTCTTTGTGGGATATGACAAAACTCTAAATTCTGTGTCCTAAATTTGAGATAGCTTCAAGATCAGTGACAAAGGAGGATAATAGACAAAGGAGGCAAATCAATTTAAGGAAGTAAAAATAGAGACCAGAGACTAGAAAATTGAGTTCTAAAAGAAAAGAAAAAAAATGGTCAGAGCTTGTGGGGTAAATTGGTCTTGACATAATAGGCAATTGATGTTAGAGGCACCTTTGGCCCCTTCCCTCTTGTGTATATTCACTTATTCAACAAACATTTACTGTGTGTATATTTTCTGCCCTGGCACTGTGCTATTTACATTAATGAATAATGCAGATATAATCACTGTTTATGGAGAGCTTATTCTAGTATGTGTGATATAAACACTGAACAGCTAAATAAAGCAAATAGTAACAAATGCATGAAGAAAAGCAAGACATTTAAGTAGGAGGCTATGAGGAATGAACGTTATATTGACAATCTTGCTTGGCTTTTCAAAAGAAGTAATATTGAAGCCAAGAATTTGAACCATATGAAATTAACCATGAAAGGAAAAAATTATTTGGGAAAAGATAGATTGTTCCAGGTAGAAAAGAATGTATGAGCAGAGGCTCTGAGGTCACAAGACAAAAGAGGTAGGAGAGTTAGGATAAGACAAGTGTGATTGGAACTTAGTGGAAAAGATGATGACACCTGGAGGATGATGGTGGCCAGGCCATGTCTTCAGTATGTATTTATTTTAGTGAGCTTAGTGCCAGGAACTGTTCTAAATGTGAGTGTATAGCACTGAGCCCAAAGACCAAGTTCCTAAAGTTCTTCTGATGAAGATGAATATAAAATAAGCAAGCAAAATAGTGAATTGTAACTTCAAGGAATAATAAGTACATTTAAGGGAATAAAGCACCTTTTAAAGATAAAGAGTGATGGAGTCTGGCTTAAGGAATGTTGTTTGAGGGATCCCTGGGTGGCGCAGCGGTTTAGCGCCTGCCTTTGGCCCAGGGCGCGATCCTGGAGACCCGGGATTGAATCCCATATCGGGCTCCTGGTGCATGGAGCGGGCTTCTCTCTCTGCCTATGTCTCCGCCTCTCTCTCTCTCTTTCTGTGACTATCATAAATAAATAAAAATTAAAAAAAAAAAAAGAAATGTTGTTTGAGACAGGCCACTCTGAGAATGTTATGTTTAAAGAGAAGTATAAATCCCAAAAACATCTAAGAAAATATCTATGAAAAGAAATTTCATAGCAGAGTGCAAAGGAAATAAGGTAACCATAGTTTCATTGAGGGGCAACAAGAAGGCTAGTTAGTGATGGCTAAAATCTAAGAGATAGCCAATACCAAATCAGGTATGGCCTTAGAGGTCATGGCAAGGACTTGGATTTTATTTTCAATATATTTGAATGTTCCAGGATAGTTTTAAGCAGAATGGTAAAATGATCTGATTTATTTTTTAAAATGATCACTCGAGTTGCATGCTGGAGGGCAGACTGAAAGGGATGACATGGTCTAGCCAACGGATGACAGCAGTTGAGATCATGATGATAGTGTAGAGGTGAGACAGAAGGTCGGATTGGCCACATTTTTCAGATGCAAAGGGAATAAACTTTTTTGATATATTCATATTAAATGTGAGAGATAGAGTAGGTGCTATTATGTAATGTTTAGACTTGAATAACTGAAAGAAAGGACAAAAGTGCCATTTGCTTTGGAAAAAACTTGGGGAGGTTCAGATTTAGGAAACGTGTGGATAAGGCAGATGGACTCTTATTTAGGATGCCAGAAAGAGGTACTGAAAAGCAATTGGGAAATGATTCAGGAGTTCAAAGGACAATCTTAGTGATATAAATTTGAAGTGTACAACAGTTCTGAATTCACAAGACTGAATGAGAAGAAAAGCCATGGGGGAAGTTAGGGAAGATGGCTCCACAAAGAAGCCTGAGAAGAAAGAGCCAATAGGAACAATGAAAAACCAAGAGAATAGCAAACAGATAAGAAAGCCTTTGGAAAAGGTAAAAATGATTAGCCAAGAAGTCATATAAAAAAGAATGGAAAACTATATACTAAATTTGACAAAGTAAAGTCATTATTGATAGAGAAAAATTCAATTTTTATTGCTTTTTTAGTCATGAGTTTCATTACTAAGAAACTCTTAGTGAGAAAGTGAAAACAAAGTATTCAAATGCTTGCTGACTCCTAAGTAAAGCCAATCCAGTTAACCATAAATGACGTTAGAGGAAAAAAAACAGTGACACAGATTGTGAGTTAACTATCAGTTTCCTATAACAATTTCCTATAACCATCTAAATGAGCAAAATATTTTTTATAGGACATATTTCAACAAAATTTCTTTCTTAGTAACATATTTTAATAGTTTCAAAGTTTACATTCACAGTCTTTAGAAACATTAAAATAACTCGTTTAACAATATTTCAAAGCTTTATGCCTCCCTTAGCAAATACACTGAGACAGAAACTCAACTCTGTGAAGATACAAAAAAAAAAAATCTAACTTAAAATTTATGGGAAAAAAAATGTTTGCTAAATGTTTTCCTTATATACTCAAATCAAATACATAGGCTAAAGTAACAACTTTGCCTTGTCTGAGCATCTGTGTCAAGATCTTTCAAATTCTATTAAAGGCTCCTCAACAAAATGTTAGCTGAGGTCTGTTGTATGTGGCTTCACTTGCCATTTCTAGTCCAGGGTAAATTAGTATCACAGAACTAATACAAATCTTTTTCCACATTGGGGAATTTGCCCAGAGGAGTTTTAGTAGAGCAATGTAAGCAAAAGCCTGATTAGAGAGGCATCAAAAGAAATGAGAGAAGAAATAGAATTAATGATTATACACATTTTTTAAGAGTTTTGCTTTCAAGAAAAGCAAAAAGAATATGGGATCAAGAGATTTTATTGTTTATGTTGGTTGATTTTGTTTTTTAAAATAAAAATATGACAACATGTTCATGGATATACTCACAGAAAGGGAGATTCAAGGACAGGGTAGCAGAGTGGAACAGAGTCCTAGAGTAGGTGAGACAGCTTGGGTTTCAGTGGACAAGGGGTGAGCTGAATCTTAACACAGAAGTTTATCTTTAATCAAACAAGATTTTGTATGACAAGATAAAAAGGTTAGAATTCAAGGACATGAAATTAACAGATTTTAAGAACCGATCAAAAAGTGTGATGTCAAGTTTTAGAAAATTAATTTTCTAAAAAATTTTCTAAAAGCTCTGATACAGCTTTTGGTAATCACAAGTTCCAGAAGGTAACAATGATGGGTGGGAGTGGTTAGAGATAAAGCAAGGGGAAAAAAATGCCATTAAAATGGGGAAATAAAGAAAATGAAAGACCAAGTGCTGAAAGGGCTAGCCATGTGGGTGTTGATATAATCAAGAATGATGTTGCCTAAGCAGGGAGAGCATTTTATAAGACAAAAGCTTATTAACAAGTGAAATAACAATGAGTATTGGTAGGAGACATGAACAGAAAGGTTGGGAAATTAAGAGACTGAATTAACATATAAAATTTAATCTGATAAGAATGTTTGAGATGTAGGAGAGGGAATGTTCTGGAAGATTCCTTCTGGCTCTGAGGTCAAAAGTTGACCTTTGAAAAAGTTCAGAGCAAAGTGGTATAAAACAGTTGTAGCCTCGGTGGGCAGATTGGAGCACCTCTGCCCCATAGTCGGACATCTGGAGCAGCACGAGCATGTGATCATAAATGGAAAACAGTCCGAAAAACCTTCCAATGCTTAATTTTAACAGTTAACAGGCAGAGCAGTGAGAATGAAGTTTTGAAATAGACTGGTCTGACCACCTCTGATTGGGCAAAGCTGTGGAATTCTTTAGGCTAAATGGAAAACTCAATAGAGACATCCTTCCCGTTAACAAAGCAAACAAGATCTTTGGTTTTTAATTGATCTAAATAGAAGAATGTATTTCTACTCTGATATTTTTCGTAGTTTATCAAAGCTTTTATGTATAGACAAGTCCCTATACATGTGTTACCTAAAATATTCACAAGGATCAATAATCTTTGATTATTGTCTCTGCCAGAACAGAAGCATATCGATATTGTGCCAAGCAAAATGATGCAATATTTACATCATTACCTGTCATGCCATTCATCAACATACCATTTATTATTAATTTCATTTTTATCAGTTTATTTAAAGAAATATCGCAACTGGTGCTTTTGATTTCTTTCCTCAAGGTTTAGGAATTACTTATTTGATTTAGGTCATTTGTTACTAAAAATATCTGTCAGTTGTATTTTATTATTTTATTTTATTTTATTTTATTTTATTTTATTTTATTTTATTTTTTTATTTTATTTTATTTTTTTGTCAGTTGTATTTTATTATGCATGTTCTCTTAGTACATTTTGGGGAAAATATAATATGTATCTGCTATGAACTGATGCTCTCATTTCCAGTGAATAACATTTTTTTTTTTGCTTTGACATACATCTCTCCCATGCTTTATTTTAGAATGTTTTAGTATTTTGTAATAAGTAATATGGCAGTTCCAAATTGAACATAATCTCATTCTTTACCAAGAATGATATAATTAAATTTAAAAAATGACTTCTTCCTCCAATTGGAGAAACAGTACTACTTATCTTGCTAGCTTCTACTGTGAGATTTTAAGATTTATTCACAATCGAGTTCGGACAACTGTTAAGTACAATGTAACTTTGCAGCTTCCAAGGGAAACTTTGAGAATCAAAATTTTGCTCAATGTCATCTCATTGTTGACAAAATGACAATGGAATCAATCAGGATGACAGAACTATGACAATCCTTAGCATATTTGATCTTTAGAAAGCAGATTTTGCCTTTGCAGACATACAAAAGTTTTTATATTTTCTCCTACTTGTGAAATTGTTAAATGTGTTCTTGCTTAAACCCATCCATATGATTTTACTACATGTCAGAGATGATTTGTATTTTTCAACAAATTACCTGTCATTTATAGAACATGCAATAAATCCCTTCTCCCACCCTGTTTTTACAATAAAATTCTCTAGCCTTGAGAATCTAAATATTAGGGACCCTTGAGAGAGAGAGTCTATCGGGATACAAGGCCTCAGGGAAGCTACCACTTGGCCACTCATTTTTCTGAGCTTATTTCTGATATGTTGCCTTTTACATTTTAGAACAGGGACAAGGCTTTGGCCCGTGCTCAGACCCAGATGGGCTTCTGCTCCTCTCTTGTCAGACATAATTTGTCTCCTAGTTTCCTGCTGTTCTACTCCATAGCATCATGTTTGATATTATCCAGTCTTCCTCCCGCATTGACCCATTTGGATACACTCTGTTGCCCTGACAGTTTAGATCCTCAAATTCTCTGAGTTCCCCTACAGTTTGCCTTCCTTGGCAATAACTCAACTGGAGCAATATCAACTACACTCTTGGCCTCTGTGTTTGGCAAACTTGAGTTTCCTGCTCTCTATAGATGGCTTTTCTGAAATATGACACTGGCTTGAGTTGTAGACTTTGTGTTTGTAATTATCTGGTTTGCCCTCACTAAGGTATGCTATTGGCAAGCATGCAGCAGTACAGCCTCCTTCGAGAGTTGGGTGTATTCCTCTCCATTTGACACTGCCCTTGTTTCTAAGCCAAATTCATCAGGATGTGACCTAATGCCTGCCATCCAGAGGGTGTAAAGAACGACTTTATGCCGTTTTTGTTTGTTTCTTTTATTGGTGAACTGAATTCAGAATTTTCTTCTTAAACCAGAGTTCCTCTGTAAACCTTTAATATACAACCACACCAGTTTATAACAGTGTCCACATCTCTCTGCTTCTTTTCACCACATCCACACTTTGAACTCCGTAGTCTACACCATTTCAATGAGACTGTTTTCCACAAGATTTCAAATAATGGCTTCTTAGAAAATATAATGGATGGTTTGACTTCTGAGTAGTATTTACCAACATTGGCCATTCTCTCTGCTATGATCAGAATGTTTGTGTTCCTTTCAAATTCATATGTTTAAATCCTAATACCCAATATGACAGTATTAGGAGATAGGGCCTTTGAGGGTTTTAGGTCATGAGGATGGAACCCTCATAAATGAGTTTCATGTTCCTGTAAAAAAGACCCCACAGAGCTCCCTAGCTTCTTCTGCCACATAAGATACAATGAGAAATCTGCAAAAGGGAAGAAGACCCTCACTCCATGACACTGGCACCTTGATCTCAGATTCCCAGGCTCCAGAACTATGAGAACAAATGTTTGTTGTTTGTAAGTCACTCAGTCTGTAGGATTTTGCTATAGCAGCCCAAACAGACAAAAAAGCCCACTATTAAAAAATTTTTTTTCTTCTTCTTTTTTTTTTTTTTTTTTTGAGATTTCATGGTCTTCTCATTTTCTTCTCATACCTCTGGTATCTTCTTAAAGGTACTTTTTCTTCTTCTATTCCTTAATTATCTGGGTTCTTTTTTTTAAGATTTTGTTTATTTATGAGAGACAGAGAGAGAGGCAGAGACACAGGCAGAGGCAGAAGCAGGCAGAGGAAGAAGCAGGCTCCATGCAGGGAGCCTGATGTGGGACTCGATCCCGGGTCTCCAGGATCACGCCCTGGGCTGAAGGCAGGCTCTAAACCACTGAGCCACCCAGGGATCCCCATTATCTGGGTTCTTAAGAGTCCCACTGGAAGTTTTCTTGTGTTCAAATTTTATATACACTTTCTGAGCAATCTCATCTATTCCTATGTCTTAAATTAACCTAGCTTTGCCAAATGTGTATCTTGTCCCAGACATTCTCCGTAGGAAATCCACATATCCAACAGAATTCTGAACATCACCACTTGAATGTTTACAAGGATCTTTGACTGAACGTATCTTCTCTTCACCGATCTGCTTTTCCTACAGCACTTCTTATCTCAGTAATGGCATTATACGCTAGCTCCCCAAACCAGACACCAGGTAATTTTCTTTCTTCTTTACTGTCTTGTACACTAATAAATCTTGCAAATTTTATTTCCTTAAATGCCTGAAATATATCTCCCTCTCCCCTCCTTTTCCTTTACTTTTGTTTATTGTCAAATCCATGACTTCATCACATTTTGCCTGAACTACCCCAACAGTTTGATAACTACTTAACCAACTCTGTAACAAAGTTGATCTTTTGAAATAAAAATGGAAACAACTGCTGTTCACTTTAAAATCCTGAGTTTTCTGGTAACCTCAGTATACAGTCCTTAACTGAAAATAAAGGACATATTCAACAAGGAATATGCACACCTCTCCAGTTCCAACTTAGCACTCTTTACTCCCTTCCAAATTCCCAAACACCCTACCTTGCTTTCTTGTATATGTCCATTATCAAATGTAAACTTTCCAATGATGCACTCTCTGCCTAGCACTCGATTCTGTCGTTACAGCCAGGTATCTTGCGTACACACACACACACACACACACACACACAATCTTTCTCTTGCTCTCATGGCCTCCCTCCCTCTCACTGTGCTGGGTAACTTCTACTGATCTTCCATGTCTCACCCTGCATGTGACTTCCCCAGGGAAACCATTGTTTGATTTGTTAGAGGCTCCTCCTGGGTGCTAACCAAGTGCTCTGCAATGCTTCCTTTCATAGAACTTCTTAAATAACTGTGATTGTTCTAAATGGTTGTCTTCCAACCAGGCTGTCAGCTCAGTGAGGAGGGCACCATGTCTCATCCCATCACCCTCGTGTTTTTGGCTTCTAGCTCAGTTATGGTACTTTGAACACTTAACAAAACTACTATTTTTTTTTTAAGAAGTTGATATGCTTTCCCAAATAATTAAGGCTTTTATATGAAAGTCCACAGAAGTCCTCACTTCTTACTGACAGGAAAAAAAAAAAAAAAGTACTGAAGTCCTTAATTGCATTATCCTACATGACTCCACATGATCTGAACTTCCCATTGTTTACCTTTCTCTTATTTTGAATCATTGTTTTAGATGATGTTTAGATGTTTTAGAACTCTTTTTCGTTGTTCATTCTTCCTTGCCTTTCTTAAATACACCAGGCATTGCTTTTACAGTGGCCTCATCTGTCGCCATCCTCTCTGACTGGAATGCTGTCCCCATAGAAGTCCACAAAACTTTCTCAACAGCTTAAAGTCTCTCCTTGTATCTCAGCTTTTCACAAACTATTTCCTGGCCTACAGTTTAAATTCTCAACTTGTCCCCACCAAAACCCTATGTATGCAGTGTCCATGATTTCTTCTCCTCCCTAACAATTATAATCTCAAATGTATTATATTTTGCTAGTATATCTTTTTTATTTTATATATTCATCTACCTCTTTTAAAATGTATGCTCCATGAGGTCAGTGGACTTTGTCTCTTTTTGTTCACTGTTATATCTCCAATGTCTAGAACATTCTTGCCCTAGGTGAATAATTCAGTAACAAAAAAACTCTAGTAAAATAAGTAAAAAGTTGGCAAAATTTTGAGTAAGTTATAGGGTAGTTTGGGCTTGTTTATAGATGTGTTTTTCAATACTTTTAACAATATTCACTTTTAAATACAACTTATGCTATTCATTTGAATATTTCATAAAATATAGTCACAGACCTCGTGCTAGTTTCAGCTATTTATCATTTTACTTCCATTAGACAGTTTTTTATGTCTATCTTCTATTATCCATAGGTCACACCAAGATACCAGAAATAATTTTCTTCATGTGGTTTATTTAACATCATGTTAAAATACATTCTTAGTGAAAATCGCTATTTGAGACTGATTTGTGGTATTGCTGCCCTTTTTTGAAAATCTGGCTTACTGATACATAATTCCCTCTAGTTAAAAGATACTTATGGTTTTACATAAAAGTAAAAGAAATAATTTATGCAGGTAGTGTATCATGATTTTCCACTTATCTGAAGGTCATCAAATGACTTCTAGTAAAATTAACCATTCATGAATTTGGCTATTTTTAATATGATTTGACATTATTATAATATATCTGTTAGTGTTGTTAACAGAATAGAGGCTGCTTGTATTTTTCTTTTTCCTCATAATGAACATATAGAGTTCATCTTTTGCCTGGAAACTGATATCCACAGACGATCATGGTGGTGCCAAAGGAGCCTAGTATATGTCCTAGCACAAATTTTGCCCTTTACTCCACAAAAGACAAGTAAGTTAACAGAGTAATGGAGATCTTAGGTCTTATTGAAACATGATTTAGTTGAATGATAGCTTGTCTGGATTCATGTTTCCAGCAAATGACACAAAGAATTGACAGCAAGGAACATCTACATGCCTACTAGTATACATTGTCCTTGAGCAATGATAAGTAAGAATGTAGCATTTCAAGGACTATGAATGCTCTAAAGCATCTGATTTGATCTAAAATGTCATTTAATATGCATTTGAAGTTTGTGGCTCTGGATTCCCTTGACTGCTGTGGCCAGTGCCATTCTCCTGCCACATCTGCTTAGCTGATGTTGCCATCAACATTCCGCTAGAGTCAGCACAACCTCAGAATAGACTTTTCTGGGTGCAAAACAGCAGGAGTGTTCCACTTGACTGCTACCAAACATTCATCAAGAGATGAATGATTAATGATTGGAATCCCAAATGGCTTCAAAAATCTGTTTTAAATAAATCTGTCTCTTACCTTTGGCCCTGGCACCTATAAGCTTATAGCTATTTAACTAACATGCATCAAGGGTCCTGAATCTCTATAGGTTCATATGAAGTATACTATTAAATCTGAAATAGGCTGTCTCCTTGCTTTGTATTGAAACATATAATGTTTAAAAATCCCATTAGCCAAAATTGTGTAGTTACAAATATGTCCACAAATGTTAACATTTGTAACACAGGAAATAACTTTGTATATCTCTGTCTACTTGGCAGACTCCATACAGAAATTCGTGTTTTTCTGCTCTATGTAGTTCCTTATCCTGGAGAAAAATTATGAAATTCAAATCTCAGCACTGTTCTCTTTTTTCTTTAAGTGTGATCCATAGGCCAACTGCATTAAAATCACCCACGGTACATCATAAACTTTTAGAGTACTGGAATCCACTCACTATTCACAGATCCCTAGTGTCACAGTCCAGAAATCAATATTTCTACCTGTGCCAGATTATTTTAAAGTACACACAGAGGTTTGAGAAACCTTGGTTTAAAAGTTCATACTACAGACTTTACATACTTTCCACCAGATACATAAATTCACAATTGTAACTTTCATTTTTGCAATCCCTTCAAGGTAAAAAAAAAAAAAAGGGCCCGTCAAACAAATTGCTCTTTATTTCAGTAAGAAACTATGCAAATATCATTTTGAAGATTCAAGAGAACATTTTACCAATGAAGGAAGGTTATCTCATGACCTATACAATGTGGCAAATATTAATCTTGATTTTCTAATAGTCTTTATTAAGTGTTTTCAATGATCACAAGCAGTCATTCATGTTAATCACTGCTATAAAATTCATAGTTTCTCTCACTCAAGTTCATGCATGCACATCATTTGAAAATATAGGCATGTGTATGCAAGTATGTGCATATACCTTTTGTGTACATGTATGTATGTAACAAAGCACATGTGTACATGTGGATGTGTTGATATATTTTGTATACATACATGTGTGTATGTATGAAAACATATTCATGTGCATGCATGCTTACATACATCAGTACAGATGCATGTAAACACGTATACACATACAGGAAGACATGCACAAGTCACACTCACATACCTATGCCCTTACATACATACACATGCATGTATATATACGTTTGTGAAACCCATACTTTATAGTGGAAACTCTTGAGAATATTATGGAAACCAATGTTTACTTAGCATTCACAGCTTTCTTTCTATAGTCATTTGTAATTCTTTCCTCAAGTCTAGAAAACTTCATAGTGCTGTAAATGTCTGTTTATTACTTCCTCATTCCGTTAGCTAAGACCTCTAATGGCTTTATAGATTATTATATTTTGAACATGATGATAACTAACACTGTAGCAAATGTATGTACATAGAAAGAAGAAAAAAAAAGGCCAAAATAGAATGAAGAGGTGAGTCAGGGAATTGGAGAAATAAACAGAAAAGGCAATCAGGATAATGAACATCAAAATGTGCAGGCTTAAAACCAAAAGCAACAGATTCATGGTGGAGAAAAGCTCAAAAAGAATTCCTTTAAGTGGAAACCTGGAGAGTGTGGAATTTAACAATTGCACATAACCCTGATTTTTCTTGGAATTAGTTTTCTTTACTTTGGATAATGATTTTTGAAATCTGTAATTTTTACAAATAAATACTACAAAAAAGATCTTGTCAAATCTCTTTTAAGCATATGCTTATTAATTCATTAATAGAAGAACACTTTTAATGAGTATATTGCATTGTGTGGGTTTTTCCTCCCTCTGACTTTTTCTCAACCATGTATACACATAAAGAGAAAAATGACTCCCTATTCCATCAACTCTTGTTTTACTTTGGTAAGTTCTTGAAAATATTTGAGTATATTTCTATAAAATTGTTTGAATTCTGGGGCGCCTGGGTGACTCAGTTGGTTACAAAATTAACTCAGTCTAAAATAAACCTAGTCTTGCTAGCCTAATGACACCATTTTAAAATAAGGAGAGTTCTCAGTCACAATTTACTGCAAATTAAATTTTCATTTCTATTTATTTGTCTTGGTACCCTATATTTTGATATTCAGATATTCAAAGACCCTTCATACATGGAATTTCAGAATCAAATTTCATGATTTTTCCCCAACTTGGTAGACATTTTTGCTTTATTTTGTTTTTTATTTTTAATTATTTATTTACTTTTGCTTGCTTCAGGTAACAATTTGGTCAACAAACAGTGACATAATGCTATTAGGTTAATTTTACTTCGAAAAATCTAGTAGTATCAGGCCATAGGTTTTTCTTCTTTTAATTTTATATTCCTGTTATTTTTTTCTCATATATCTACCCTAGTAGAGTTATGTGCTTTTTTTGTCATGTAGTACATATACTAACTACGAGGCAGTTTTATCTTAAGACATTTGCATCTAGTAGTCAATTTAATCCTCCCAATGGAGAGAATAACATCTACGGGGAAACTGAGGCTAAGTAACTTTTGTCAGGTTATATGAAAACTAATTAAACAGCCAGATTATAAATTGAAGGAGTCTGACTTGAGGGCATTCTGGCATTATCTTTCTTTAAGCTGTCATGTAATATTTCTAACAATATTTTCAAACAATTTTAGATTTACGGAAGCATAGCAAGGATAGCATGGAGAGTTGGTTCTCTCACACCTTTCACTAACCTCCCCTAATGTTAACATCTTACATAACTACTACACAATTATTGAAGCTAAGGAATTAACTTTGGTATGAGTGTTATCACCTAAACTACAAACTTTTTTTTTTTTTTTTCAAATCACCAGTTTTAGCACTAATAACCTTTCTCTATTGTGAAAGCTGATGCAGGATCCCACATTGCATTTACTTTTCCTATCTTAATCTCCAGTGAGTTTTCAGTCTGTGTTTATTCTTAATGACCTTAACACTTTTAGACAGTAATGGCCAACTATGTGGTTGAATGCCTTTCAATTTGTATATGTCTGATGTTTTCTCATGATTAGGTTGAGGTTACAGATTTGGGAGAAAAATAACATAGAGTTGATGTCCCTTCCTCAGCATCAAATCAGTAGTACATGATGTGTATTTGACTTATTACTGGTTGTGTTAACTGTTTACTACCTGGCTAACACGGTGTCTACCAAATTTCTTCATTGTAACAGTATTATTTTTTCCCCTCTATATTTAACAAATATTTGAGGTGGGGTCCCTGGCTAGCTAAGTCATTTACGCAGTCAGCTTTTGATTTCAGCTTAGGTCATGATCTTAGGTTCCTAAGTTGGAGCCCCACATCAGGCTCCCACCTCAGCGGAGAGTCTACTTCAGGATTCTTTCTCTCTCTCCCTCTGTCTCTTCCCTGGCTCACTCTATCTCTTTAAAATAAATAAATCTTATATATATTATATAAATATATTAAAACTATAATATACCGTGTTTCACCTTAAACTTTTGCCCTCTTGCTTTGGCAGATCTTTCCTGCAACAATTACTATAGAATGCTCTAATGATGTATTTTCCTCATTGCTTTTACATTTACTAATTGGAATTCTCTAAGAGTTGTCTCTTATCCCTATTATCTTTAAATGTATTACACAATAGAAAAATAAGCCCCACACATGTTTATCGAACTCATTCTTTTGCATAGATCTATGTTTCCATTTAAAATAGCTCTTCTGCTTTAAGAAAGTCCTTTAACATGTCTTACAATGTAATTCTACGGAAAAATTCCTTGGGCTTTGCTGGCCTGAAGCTTTTATGTGGCTTTCATTAACAAAAGATATTTTCACTGGGCAAAGAATTCTAGGTTGACAGTTTTATTCGTTTGGCTCTTTAATGATTTTTTCCCCATTGTTTTCTGGCTTGCATAATTTCTGAAGAAAAGGTTACAGTAATATTTATCTTTATTGCTTCATACCAGGGGTAAATATTTTAAGTTCTGTGGGCCACAGTCACTGCTACATATTCTTCTTTAATAAAAAGGTGTAGCAAACAATCTTAGCTTTGGGATCATACAGAAACAGGTTATAGGCCAGATTTGGCACATGGACCATAATTTATTTACCCTTGCTTTATATGTTTTTTCTTTTCTTTTTGGGTTTTAGCTTTATTATTTTTAGTAGTTTAATTAATAATTGCATGGGTGTAGTTTCCTTCATTATGTTCATATTTTTCTTTAATTTTCTGAGCATATTTATAATTGATTTTATAGTCCTTACTGAAAAATTCTTCCATTCCTGTCATTTTTTAGAATGTTGATATTGATAGACATCACTTCTGGTTATAAGCCTCATTTTACTAATTCTTTACATCTGTGTACTTTTTTTCATTAAATGCTTGTGAATTTGATGTTGTTAAGTGCTGACGTTTATTGTCTTCCTTTAAAGAGTGATGACATCATCGTGGGCTGTTGTTGATTAACTTTATCTTTTCAAAGCTTTTAAAAAACACTATTATTATTTCAAAATTTATTTTTATTATTTTTCAAAATTTATATATTTATTTTAGGGCACTATTTCCTCTACAGTAGTATTTCCTCTAGCGCTTACTCCTACTCCTAAGGCACGATATTCTCTACACAGTGTCCCACATATTAATGAGATTCCACAATGAATTAGGACTTGAATAATTTCTATTTTTGTGTGATCTTTAGGAACTGTTTGGCTTACGGCTCCCTGGTAATTGCTATTTTCTTACAAGATTTTCTTTGCTTGCCCTATCTGCACTCATCGTATGTGCAGAATGGAATTCTAAAAACTAACACCTGTATGTAAATTACTGGAACTATTTCTCTGTGTATCTCTCTCATATCATATTTTCTACCTTGTAAATTCTAGTCATCTCAGAATCTTAGAAATTCAGTCCTCATGTTGTCAAAAGAGCAAAACCAAAATCTCTTTGGGTTCCCTTTGCCAAAAGGCATTCCAGAAATTTTCTCCAAGCATAAGGCTACTGTGATTTGTTTTCCTAATTCCAGGAAAAACATTCCTGCTGTCTAATATCTAAAAATGTTTGTTACATATAGTTTGTCCAATTTTCTAGTTGTTTGTGGAAAGAAGATAAGATGTATCACAGGCCTTATTACAGTCTTTTGTCTTAATCATTAGGAAGTTTTGAGTAGAACAGTGATGCAATTAATAAAACCTGACCTTTGCTCCTCAAAAGTATTCTCTCTCCACCTGTCAGTGAAATCCAGGGCTGCCTGCTTTACACCCCTGTACTCTCCTGTGACCTTTCTTTCCCTAATTACAACCCTCATCCTGTATTTTATTTCTTTGTGTTAAAGAGAGCTATCAGCCACTCTATAATTTTCCACACTACCTATGGCAAATACATGGAATATGAAACAAGAAATGATATGAATTACTGAATTTTTATAATGCCCCAGAAACTGATAAATAATATTGACATTTATATATGTATACTAAGACTGAGATGGGAAGAATTGGGCTGAAAAGATTTAATACCATCATGTAATGGATCTGTGTCTGTCACTCAGTGATCAATATTTATCTATAGAATGAATAAATGAATCCCTACAGCCATTTGCCAGTGTTGTACTAATGCCTCTTAGTTACAAACAATAATTTTCTCTGATTTAAAAGTGACCTAGGGACACCTCGGTGGCTCATTGGTTGAGCCTCTGCCTTTGGCTCAGGTCATGATCCCCAGGTCCCAGGATCGAGTCCCGCATGGGGCTTCCTGCATGGAGTCTGCTTCTCCCTCTGCCTGTGTCTCTGCCTCTGTGTGTGTGTGTGTGTGTGTGTGTCTCATGAATAAATAAATAAAATCTTTAAAAAAAATAAATAAAGGTCCCCTAATGTTTTCCATATTACATTCCCTTTCTCAAGTCTAGTTGAAGAGTGAACTAGAGTTATAAAATCATGGTATGTAATCTAGAAGTTATTTGCTCATTGAAGCATCCCATCTTAGTGCAGTATACTGTACCTGTTAACCTAGATGGATTTTGAAACCAGATTACTGATAAAGGGAGGGGAAAGGAGGGAGGAGATAACAAGAATAGTGTAGAGAAAAAAGGTTCTTTGGTGAAAAAGAGTTACAAGGTTAGGTAAAATATGTAAAACATGAGTTTTGCTGACCCACACTCCCTTCTTTAAAACTCTTTCATTTTTTCAGTTCCACTGAACATAATTTTTTCCCAGTCTGAATGCTTCAGAAATCAGTAATCCCTACAGTCTGAAGACCAGGCTTTTAAGTACTGACATCTGTCTTTGTGAGTTAAGGTGCTCACAAGTTTGCACAGTTAGACACATGAGTGAATAGAGGTACTCACACTTTCCACTCATAAAGATTAAAGGCAACTTATGTACTTTATACTCCTTTATTTATACTGGAAGTCTTGATAATTTTCCAATTCCAAGTTTTAGATCCTTAAAATGGTAAACATGCTCAGCAACATATGATTAACTTTTGATATTTCTGTTTTTGGTATTTCTTAATTATTTAACATTTCCCAAGTTCCTATCATTTTCTTCTCTTAAAAAATGTCATTTTGGGGTGCCTGGATAACTTAGTCGGTTAGGTGTCTGACTTGATTTTGGCTCAGGTCATGATCGTAGAGTCTGATCAAGTCTGACTTGATTTCAAAGCCCTGCATTGGGCCCTGTGCTCAGCAGGGAGTCTTCTGCAGATTCTCTCTCTCTCCCTCTTCCTCTGCCCTTCCCCACCATTTGTGTACTGTCTCGCTCTCAAAATAAGTAAGTAAATAAATAAATAAACAAATAAATCTATTTAATATATGTTTTTCCTATATTTATTCAAAATTTATAGGATAAATTGAATATGAGCTTATTCTCTGTTGCCAATGTATAGGCAATATTATTATCTGCCAGTCAATTAAGATAGTTATGAAACAGATTTTTTAAAAACATTATTACTGAGAGAATCCTGACTCCAAATCTATCCTACTATACTATATAATCAATTAGTAGAATCTTTAATTATTTCGCTGTAATGGCATCAATTTTCAAACACGAGAAAGATATAGATAGATAGATAGATGTCAGCAAAAAGCATCTTACTGTCATACTAAAAAGGAATTTCAGCTTAAATGCCTTTTAAGTTTTCACCACTTAATTTTTAGTAGTGTCAATCCTACAGGAAACACACTTATGTGTCAAAGAAATAAACATATATATATGACTACATGTACACACACACATATGAAAACTAAACGTTTATCAAATAGGTTTCAACTTTTCTCAGTAAACTTAGGTTTTTGTTTTTGTTTGCTGTCTCTACTCCAATCCCAACTTGATCTAAGTCCTAAACTCCAGGTAAGTCTAATGGAAATGTTGTGAAACCTGGGAGTGTGAACTAAGTCCTTACAGTATATCTATCCATAGCCGGCATCTGCTAAGAATGACCATTAAAAAACAGTTAACATTTATATAGCATCATAATCTATAGATGCTTTACATCAATACCTATTTTTATAGCTATCTGTCTATCTATCTGTATATTTATATTCACCAATCTTCCTAACAGCCCAATGTAGTAAGTACTACTTTACTATGTTCTAGAAATAGGAAAACTGATACACAGAGCACTTACAAAAAAAACAAACTGTGCCAAGTCTATGCAGTAATTAAGAGACAAAGCTGGGTGTGGACACAACAATGGTTCTCTAGAACTTGAGGTTCAAATTCCCGTTCAAAGCCTCTCACTTTCTCTACTCTGTGGGCATAATCAACTCTCCACGTCAGCACAAGATGAGGCCCCCATGTCATATGTATGAGTTTCTGTGCCCCATTCCACATGGACTTCCTCATCGTTGCCCACCCCGGAACTGTTGTCTTTCCAGGACACAACTGTACCACACAGCATAACACAAAGGAAATAAAATGATGTGATGGCACACTTCTAGGACCTATTGCTCACAGGGACTCTGGACCTTATGTTCATCAGCCAAAGAGCTCCATTTAAACATTACTTCTCTACTTTCAAAACCACAGTTGAAGGAATTTCCTAAGAACAGGATCCCAAACAGGATCTCTCACTCCACCAGGGGGGCAGCGGCCATGCAATTCTTACTTCAAGAGAGCACTGGTCCATAGCTAGCTTTCTTTCTTTTCTTACTATCTTACTTATGCTCCTCCCAGATTCCTTATGGATATTTACCAGGTGATAAAAACTCATTCTAACAGAATATTTATTTTTTTCTATGTCAGTAATTTAGATCAGGAACTTAGCTTTCAATACTGAAAATATCTCTTATCATGCAACTTAAGAGCCCTTTTTTTCAACACTGTTCTGTCTTCTTTGAATTCATAAGTGTATTTTGAAATTTAGGACACAAGAACTTAGTTCTCATTTTTTCTTTTTCTTGTTGTATCTTTCCTTTCCTGAGGCAGATACTTAAACTACTCTTACTCTCGTTGAAATGGGGAGAAGGGTCATGTGGGGAAAAAATCAAATTAAAAACACATTGGTGAATACTTCAAAATATCTTTCCCGATAGACTTCAAAGCTCTAATTTTAAAGAATTTGAAAATTATCTCTATAGTTATCTCCAGACATCTTATATAAAAGCCACTTAGTGGTCTCTTCCTTTCAAAAGAGCTTGGGAGTTCTGGTACAAATTCTAAGAAACCTAAAGACTCATAACTTCTCCTCTGACTTTTAAGAGGTAGGAGGAAAAGTAAAAATACATGCGAGTTGCCAGAAGCTTGTGGTTCTGGTCTCAACTCTGCCAATGTCTAGTTTTGCTGCCAAGGACTAATCACTCAAATCTTAACTTCGTTTGTAAAATACCCAACTAACATTTCTGGATCATCATCTATAGGATGGACACTTAGGATGCTTGCTTAGTTATCACAATTTTAGCATAGTCAGAAAGTTTAAGTAACTTCTCTAAGATCTTAGAGGAATTAACAGGCAAAATTGTGACCAAAGGAAGTTATGTATTATCCCAAAATAGTTTTTCATAATATCTAAAATCCCCTCTAGGCCAAAATACTCTGTAATTCTAAGTGGGATTTGGCAGAAAAGGCCCAGAAATTTTGTTAGGCTCAAAAAAAATGTCATATGCACATGTGTCTATATATGTGTGTATATATACTATGATTTATTGAAAAATACTATCTTTGGATAACAAAACTGGATGCTTGCTAGCAAATAGTCTCCCAGAGGTCTTCTTTGCACTCATTTTGATACAGTACCTGTACATTATCATGTTTTTAAAAAACCTTACAACACACGAAGTTTACTAACCTCTCCACCATTTGTTAATCACGTTCATTTTCCTAGTGGTGGTTGTCATGAACTGAATGGGGTAGAATTTATCTCTAGCTATCTCCTCCAGGGCTAACATTCACATTAGACAATGTGTAATGTTTTTTCACAGCTGTCAGGCTGACATCAACAGTGAAATATATAAATTAATACTTAAAAGCTAACATGATTTTTGCATTATAAAAATGTCATTTTTAAAAAGGACAGTATACAATGATAAACAATGCAGGGGCCTGTGTTGGAAATTAAATAACATAAAGACTTTTTCTAGTTCCCTTGGAGAATATATTGATTAAGTGAACTATATTATGTTTGCCTTTACACTGAAATACTGGGTTGATTTACAAATTTAATGATTTTTTTTTCCAGAACCTCTGAATGATGACTTGTAGCCTGATTGATATTTGGTAAGGTATAGCACATAATTTAATTTCCTTAAACTGAGAGCTTAGAGCTTTGGTACTTTGCATCTGGAAACTGATATTCTTTTTTTATTTAAGTGATAGGGGTGAAAAGTTTAGTTGTGAGTTCTGTCAAAGATAACTCTTTTAAGACTCATGAATCCTCTACCTTGTGATTTATTTTTTCAAGCCCATTTTCTTTCTTTTCTTTTCTTTTTAAAGCAATATTTTCTCATTTTTCTATTTTCACTGATACAGTCTAAAATATAATAATGAAAGGAGCCATGAGTCTAGAGTAATACTGGAGAACCCTAACAAAAGCCCATTCCTCTAATGACACATAAACTTTAAAAAGCACTAGGCATTATAACATCTTTAGGTTTATAAGAAATTTGTCTTCACACTGAAAAAAGATTATGAGGGCATAGCCCCTAATTTCAAAAAGCCTGATTTCCAGTCTCCTTTTAGGTTTCTTCCTCTGGTGCAGTGGTTCTCAAACTTGGCTGCACATTGGAATCACTTTGGGAGTTTTAAAAATGAGTCCTATAGCCAGAGATTCCGATATAATAGAGCGTTGCCTGGGCACCTGAATCAATAAAACTCCTGCAGGTGATTTTAATGTGGAGCCAAGACTGAGAATCACAGACTAGTGGGTCTTTGTAAATTCTCGAGACGTGCTCTCTCGTGTGTATGGGCTGCTGACTCTGCCGCCCTTCCCGGATGGCTGCCTCATTATCCTTTTGCTTTAGGTAATAAAGCAGATGTTACATTCAAGGCAGTGGTGCTCTGTTCTGAGTTGCACCTGATTTTCTGTTTAAGATATAGCTTATGCATGATTGGTACTCAAGTCTACAGCATCATTTTGCCCTGGGCATCCCAATAGACTCATAACCTGTCAGCTGCTGTGCACATTTTACATGTGTTCCTGGCTTCATTGCAGCCTCCACCCAGGCTAGAAGGTTGGTACTAGATGTCCTGGCAAATCAGTAGAAAAGATTAGATTTGCTAACTATTTTTGTTCTCCTTATTTATGTATCAAGCACAAACCTGGAGGACCCATCTCCTAATGCTCATTCATAGGGGAAAAAGGATATCCCTTCTCGTTTAAGGCTTATACAGAGTCAGAAAGAAGGATTTAATACAGTTAATAGCACTAGAGATAGAAATAGGAAAGAAAGAAAGGATGAGAAAAGTGAATCTGCTAATTTTCTCTGGGCCTTTGAAACTCATTGCTGGGAAGATTTGTTAAATAATAAGAATAGTATCAAGAATAATAACTATGGCAAAACAAAAAGTACTTCAATCCACCTTTGGATTCTGGAAAAAACAAATAAAATTAATTCCTTACTAACCCGGTATATAGCAATTTGGAGGGTTTGGCCAAATTGAAAAGAAGGAAAAATTAAAAGATGTGTGGCAAATAAACTTAGCTAAGGCATGCTAAGTTCCCTGCGTGACATGAACTCTGGAGACTGAAAAGTTGGTTTTGAGACCTCCAAAGGACAGTGTGATTGACCTCAGAGCAAAGGTTGGAGATAGGTAGTTGAGCCCAAGTCCATAGCTGGCAAGAACTAAGAGGAAACTACATCAAGAGGAAAGAAATGTCCAGTACCCCCCAGTACCATTGCCTGAGCAGCATGAATAAACTAGGAGCTCATGCACCATGGACTTCCGCAAAAGAGACCACCGCTGCTTACAGGAAAGAACCAGTGTGCAACAGATAGCTCGGACCCAGGGTTCAGCATGAATGTCCCTTCACCTAACTCGACTAAGAGAGCAAGTACCTCCACTCCTTCAGGAATACATTCAGATACCACTTAAGATCAAGGATGGGAAGAACTGAGTAATTTTATGCAAGATAAACTGAAAGGATTGTTGAAATGGTGTGATTCTGAGTAAGCTTTTGGAGCATTATGTATTTCTCTGCTTTTCAAATAGCAGCTGTGTATGTACCCAGAAGGATTAGATAATAGTGTTTGTGTCTGCTTTTCTCTTTTAAAAAACCCCACACATCATGTTTCCTCTGCATACAGTCATATTGTATCAGAGTGGAGACATATTGGGGCACCTGGTGTACAGTCGGCTGACTGTCAGACTCTTGGTTTCAGCTCAGGTCCTGATCCCAGGGTGATGAGATCCAGCCCTGAGTCAGCTCACACGGTAGAGTCTGCTTAAGACTCTCTCCCTCTCATCAGCCCCTTCCCACCTTTCTTGCTCTTTCTCAAATAAATAAATATTTTTTAAAAGATGGAGACATACTGAGAAGACAGAACCATTAAACAGTAGGGACACATGGCAACAGTATCTGCTGTTGCTGTCTGGATGTCACTTCTTATTTTCTTTCTCCTATAACGTCACCCTCTCCTTTTCCATCAGCTCTTTCACAATAGCTTTTAAACGTGTGCAAACATCTCCCACCATAAACCATTAAGCAAAATACATAAGATATACAATGAAAGATTTTCCACATGAGTCTCTCTTACTGATGCAAGGTATATATTTTACACACTTATTGGTACTGTGTCAACATTGGCTATAAAGTATTTAACACACATTTATAATTCACACTCAGTAAAGAGCTTACAATAAGGGCAATAGCTTACTTGGGAAAGCATAGAAAATTAGTGTGAGGTAGTTCAATAAAAATCTAGTTTAATTTGTAAATTATTGTGAGAATAGAACATTGTGCAAAATTAATCCACAGGTAACATTTCTCGGAAGTTTCAGGAACGAAGAGAATCTAAACTAGAAATGGCCATAAGTTGTTACTCTTACTAGACTCTCCTTAAGAGCACTTATACCTTGCATCAGTAAGAGAGACTCATGTGGAAAATCTTTCATTGTATATCTTGGAAAATTGTGTTAGATGTGTTCGTTGAACATTATTACTGTCTGTTTTTATAAGTAGAAACCTGCTCGTGATACCAGTCCATTCTTTACATTTTACAAAAGGAATAAATCTTAGTAAATTTTACAAAGAAATAAATTACTTTTGTAGGCCTGATATTTGGTATATTTTTGAGAAGCTCTTAATCTTTTAGCTGAATGATGAAGTTGAACTAGCTGTCTACCTGGACTGTGACATCTATTTTCTCATTACAGTTAATCCTGTTCAACGGGTTTTAAAACCTGGAAACCTGCATACGATAATTGACATTTGCTTTTCTCCCTCTATGATGCCATTCCTTCTTCATTCCTGTTCCTTCCCTGTGTTCCATTCCCTCTCCTCTCTAGAAAAAAACAAAATGGGGCACTTTGTAGGGAATGCTGAGATAATTATTGTGGTTTTTAAATCATTCATGCCCTGGTCATTAAACATGCACCACTGGAATGTACACATTGTTACCTAGTATGTTAATTGGTTATAATATTTTAAATAAAAAAGAAAAAAGTGGTATGAAAATTATGAAATTAAGAGTTTTTTCATTGAAAATAAAATGTAGATTTGTGGCAAAAAAAAAAAAAAAAAAGAAGATGAAACATACAGCCTTCCTCAACTCTGCATATTTTCAGCTATTACTCTGTTTCCAGATGTATTGGTCCAAACTTACTGTTTATGCTAGATTTTCCACCATCACCCTAAAAATATTTTTACTGGGGCTGGTGGGGCTAAGTCATGCAGAGCGTGTGGCCTGGAGCAGTGCTGGCAGCTGGCAGCTTTGGCGGCACACCTGCGGGCTGGGGAGCCAGCTGGGCTCTGGGCAAGCTAAGCGCAGAGCAATGCTGAGCCCACCACCCGCTCCCCAGGGAGCCACGGAAATCGGCACCAAGATCAGTCACAAGACCTCAAGGGCTATCAAGGGGAAATTGCAATATCTTCTGTTGGTGAAGAACCTCCTGATTATTGGTGATGGTGGCCAACAGGAAAAGTCAGGACCAAATGATGGGACGTATCCCTGTTTCTAGGGAACAACACAATTCAGTTCACTGTATGGCTTCAGAAACATGATTTAGATAAACATTGCTCTGTTACAATTGATCCTTGTAGCCTAAAGTCTTTTTTTTTTTTTTTTTTTTTTTTTTTTTTTGCCTAAAGTCTTCTGATAGCAACATCTTTGATAATATCATGTCTTCAAACAAGAGCAGTTTCAGTCAGGGCGATGAGAGAAGGCATGAAGCTGCAGTGCTGCCTCTTGCGATTGCTAGCACTAGACCTGAAAAATAGTTTCAGGGTCTCTACTAGTTCACAGGAGCAGAAAACCACTACTGTCAGACAGATTCAGGAGGATGGAGCTGCAACCCGATTAATGTCAACTGAGAAGTCTCTGAGGAGCCATTCCCCTCTGAAGATGTGATTGATATTAAGCCAGAACCAGATGATCTCACTGATGAAGACCTCACTTTTGTGCAGGAGAATCCCTTATCTCAGAAAAAAAAAAAAAAAAACCTAGAGTGGAACTTGCATATGGTTCTTCTTGCCCTTCTATTGAAATTTATCAACCAGCTCCAAGTCCAAATGCAGACAGTGGTGCTCATTTAAACAGGTGCAATCTTAGCAGCAGCAGTATCCGTGCAGTCAAGCAACCTGATAAACAGAACAGGCAGGTACATGAAACAGGACGTGTGTGTGAAATGGGAGCGCTTAACAGCTTAGAAAAGACTTGGAGTCCCTTCTTCAGAAACAACTCCGAAAAAAATGAGTATTGAGGAAGAAAACTTTTGGAAGAGAAAGTTGCCTATGGGGTAAGTTCAATTGTTAAAGTAAAAAATTCAATTATGGTAGAGAAGAAGAGAAGGAAGAGGATGATTGTGGGTCTCATACAGGAAGCATCTCCAGCAGCGTGTCAGTGTCAGCAAAGCCTGGAAGGAGATCTTCACTTCCAGCTTCTAAACCAGCTGACAAGCATCTAATTGTGAAGGCTATATCTGAAGTTCAAGAATCTGTAACAAAAGCACCTATTCTATAGTCTCACAGAACAGACATTTCCAGTTGCTCCAAGAACTTGAACTCATCAAGAAGGATTGCCGGCAGAAATAGTCCAGGGGCAAAGCCCCCAGAATAAGTCCTTCCGTTAAAGAAAAGCAAACAAAGGGAGATAATGTAAAAAAAGGCCAAGGAACAACAGTGGCAGCTGTTACTGAAAACTGACCAAGTAATGGCAGAAACTCTGCAAATCAGACAAGATTACTATGACATGGGATCCATGGTCCATGAGACACAAGATCATTCTGAAGAAGCCAAAGCTGTCTGAGGAAATAGTAGTGGCACCAAACCAAGAACCAAGGATAAAGACTGCAGATACCCTTTGGGGACTCTCGGGACACCTTATGCAGATGAGATCTTGCAAAACCTGCAAGTCCCAAGGTTACAGCGACACTGGATTATGTCCCCAGCCCTGCAGGGTACATGGCAGATCAAGAGGAGGACATGGGTTTTGAAGGCCTGAAACCTGTAAACCAAAGTACAGCCTCTAACAAGGGACTCAGGGGTCTCCTCTACCCACAGCAGTTGCAGTGACGAGAAGGCAGCTTGAAGAGCCAAATAGGGGCAGCCCCCGTGGCCCAGCAGTTTAGCGCTGCCTTCAGCCCAGGGCCTGATCCTGGAGACCTGGGATCGGGTCCCACGTCGGGCTCCCTGCATGGAGCCTGCTTTTCCCTCTGCCTGTGTCTCTGCCTCTCTCTCTCTCTCTCTCTCTCTCTGTGTGTGTCTCATAAATAAATTAAAAAATCTTAAAAAAAAAAAAAAAAGCCAAATGGTAGATTTTCAGATGCTGAGATGAGTGAACTGAACATGGTCCAGAAACCAGAAAACTTTTGGAGCATTGCAAGTACTAGCCTGCCTATAAAAATGGGGATGAGTGTGCTTACCATCATCCTGTTTCACCTTGCAAAGCCTCCCCTGATTGTTCATTTGCTGAAAAAAAATGTTTCTTCACTCATCCAAATTGTAAATATGATGTAAAACATACCAAGTCAGATTGTCTCTTTACTCATATGAGTAGAATAATTCCAGTACTGCCTCCAAAACCAGCAGTTGCAATACCAGCACCACCTCCTAGCAGTCAACTGTGATTTCCCTACTTTTAGGAAAATGGAACGTCCCTTCTACCACCCAAAACACTGCAGAAGTACAGGACCAGACTGCACATTTTATCATCCCACCATTATGGGGGCACTACAACATGCCTTGTATGGATTCGACCTCACACCAGTGAATGACACTCAGTCCTACTGGGCTGAAGATTGTGGAATGTCCATCTACTGACAAAAAATGTTCTGCAGAACTTGTCAAATCTTTGAAACTTAAAATATATTGTTTTCATAATATTAAGTTTATTGTCTATCTGGTGTCTGATTTTTCTATTTATAAAGTGGTTTTAACATTGGGTGCTTTTTTGTTTTGACTATGAAAAGACTGTTTAAGAATCCTTATAAATTCAGGGCTTCCAGGATTTCTAATTGATTCCATCCATTTACATGGCTTTAACTATCTCTTGTATATTTTAATGATGGAAATTAATATCCTCAGCTTCATTCTGAGTGCCAGAAATATTTATGCTAATAATGACTACTTATTCAAATAATGACTACCTTTACCACTCAGACTCAATGTACCTAGAAAGAAATTATCTTCTGGAAAGCCACAGCTCCAAAGAGTGCTGGTGCCACCTCTATCTTCTTGCTAGTCTTATATTGGAGTCGTATCTTACTTTTCTTTAACAGCCTCTCCCACTCACTTACTTGTTCCATATTGTTCAAAAGGAGGAGGGTGTGGGGATGCTGGGTGGCTCAGTCAGTTAAGCAACTGACTCTTATTTAGTTCAGGTCATAATCTCAGGTCTTGAGATCAAGTTCCAAGCCCCTCAGCTTGAGGCTTGATCTCTTTCCTTCTCCTTCTGTCCCCTACACTCACTCCTGCTCATGTGCATGCACTCTCTCTCTCTCTCAAAAAATAAATAAATAAATAAATAAAATAAAAAATAAAAAAACCTCATATCCGGGATACCAACATTTTTAAATAGCCTAGGGTGTGATCCTGAAGTCCATGGATCAAGTCCCACATCGAGCCTCCTGCGTGGAGCCTGCTTCTCCTTCTGCCCGTGTCTCTGCCTCTCTCTCTCTTTCATGAATAAATAAATAATATCTTAAAAAAAAAAGAAAAAATCTGCACAGAATGGTCAGAACACAACCTAGTAATCACCCTGTATGCCCTAATTATGTGATTTTGAAAACTTAGTAGATACATCTAAAAAATGGTGATAACATTTACATAATCATCATACCAAATAGTAAAAAAAAATATATATATATATGATTTGTATGCACATTAGAACTAGAAGTTAAGATATTTTACCATATAATAAATTAACGTAATTTTATACAAAATTAAATAGGGATCCTTGTTAATTAAAGTAGTGGAAAATATTGTTCAAATTTTAAACATACTTAAGGTATATTTTTAATTCACTACATTAACACAAGGTTTGAATGAGCAAAATACATGCTTTATTATACACTATGTTTTTAATGACCACAAATGAGTTTATAATAAGATTATGATACACACATGCTATTTCACAAGCATAACATGGATATTTAGCCAGAACTGAAAAGCAACTGCTCTAAAATTATAATTTAATCTTTTCCCATAAGAAGAATTTACTGTCTCGTTGATGTAATTTTATTTTTCCATAGAAATTCTTTACCGAAAGACCATTCTGTAAAGTAAACACACAGTAACCTGATGACAGTATGTTCATGATGATTGGGAACCAATCACTGTCTCTAGTAAACCTGGCTACACCACAAGCTAGTCATAAATTTGAACAAATGAAGTAATTTCTGTCTTATTTTCCTCATATGCATCACAGGAATCAAAATAGTACCCAATTTATACTGTTGTTGAATAATACCTAAAATAAAATATGTAAATGGCCCAGTAGCTGGCAAAGAGTTAACTCTTAACAAATGTTAACTATAGATAGCTGGATACATCAAAATTCATAATTTTTTAGTAGAGATAAAGCTTAATTAGATGACTAAAGATAATTGAGAGGATCAATTTATGCCATTGGACTTTTGGATTTAATCTGTGTAATTCCTAACTTCAATTCTATTTCTCTAACCCATTATAAATGAAACTACAAAAAGATTTCATTTTCATTAACAATACAAGTGAGGCAACATGATAGAGCATAAAGAATATGGAATTGCTCATATACTGGGCCTAAATCCTAAATGTAATACTTACTAATTGTAATGCTATAGAAGTCATTTAAAATTTCTGAAGTCATTTAAGACTTCAATCTCTTTCTCATAAAATAGAATGAAAATAAATCTCGTATTATCTTATAGAGATATTTAAGGTTTAATAAGAAATACGTATGAGAGAATATGTCATTGTTATTACTTACAGTTTTTCATGAAAATGAAAGCTCAGTAAATATACATAAAGTCAATACTAATTTCAAAGTCCTTGAAGTGTCTTTATGAATTAGCTTTTTAAATAAAAATTATAATTTTATATGTAGCTAGTTAATTTACTTGAATAAAATATTTCTAGTTGTGTGGTTTGTTCAAGAAATTACTGAAGAAAAATTCTACAGTATAAAATTTTACAAAAAACATTCAGAAATATGGAGTGTTTAAAATGATGAAGGATGCATATAATTTATGTTATTCTGAAACAAAGGTTTACCTAATTACAGATGTCATAACTTTCAATTTAGATTTAAAAGAAAAAAATCATTGTTTTAGTAAATAACTAAAATTTGAAATTTTTATAAGGAAAAATCTAAGATATAAATTTACAAGAGTCACTTCACATGTATGTCATACACAGTCATTGATTTATTTGTTCTAATTTACTGAATGCAAAATCAATTTATTTGAGAGAGAGAGCATGCAAGCACAAGGAGGGAGAGAGGAAGAGGGAAAGAAGCAGGCTCCCCACTGAACAGGGAGCCTGATGTGGGGCTGGATGGATCCTAGGCCCCTGGGATCATGACCTGAGCTTAAACTGACTAAGACACCTAGGAGCCCTAGGCAACTATTTTTTAATGGCTTAGGGTAGATACATGAAAATATACCTTCAATAAAATAAGTGCCAACTTATTTTTACTCTGATTAAAATGAGTGTTTCAGAGGACTTCTGTTATTTGAAATATTTTGAAATATTTGAAAACTCAAATCTGAATTATTATTGAGAAACAGAAAACATTCTCCCATAACATCCATAAGTGCTTTTAACATTTTCAATCTTAATTTCTTCAAGTAGGTGGGAATGTTGAGCTAGAAAATAAAAGTAGACCACCACAGGTCAGCCATGAATCCTAATAGACTTCATATTTCTTTAATCCTTTGATAAAGGAAATGTTGGTATGGAGTCAACTATTTGCAAGAGCAAGTTCAGTACCTCCCCAAGACAACGTGCTTGATTGTGCCCTAAAGCCTCCAAGTTTTCCCTTCTTGTTTAAATTTCACGTATTCATATATTCACTCATTCATCCAATAAGTACTTCTTAAGCATTAACATATGTGAGGAAGTGTTCTAGGTTCTGAGGATACAGAGGTAAATAAGACATAAAATTTGCTCTAAAGTCATTACAAGGATTTTTAAAATATAACTACGTTGCAATAGTATGATATGAAAGAATCACATTACAAAATAATGTACACAGTGATCATATCTAACTGAGGTGAAGACTGAGGTGAAGATCAAAGGCAGGACAATCATAATTCATCACCCAACTGGAACAGCTATTCCAGAACAATGACTGGAGGAAGCCAAAATTTATCGTCACCCTATTTAAAGGAGAATAGGATTATACGGGGAAGACAGAAGAGGAGTGGCTAAGAAAGACTGAAGAATGAACCCAATCCACTTCAAAAAGGACGAAGACTATTCCTTACCTGAACAATCATCAGTTGCATATAATACCGAGTGCTCATCACATCACGTGCCCTCCTTAATGCCCATCACCCAGTTACCCCATCCCCCCACCCACTTCCTTACCAACAACTTTCAGTTTGTTTCCTAGAGTTAAGAGTCTTTCATGGTTTGGAGAGATTGAATTTTATGGTATTGTTTACAAACAGGACAGAAGAGCCTCTACTTTCTTCTAGTTACTGACCTAACAAGCATCTCTGAGAACTCTGAAGCTATGTCTTATATGCCATTTGAGGCCATGCTGTCTGATGCTATTGCTAAGTTGTGATGTTGGACACTCTGTAGCTGTGCATACAGAGGACACAGTACAATCCGGATTTGCCTCAGGTTTTGCCACATATCTGGGAAATCACATTTTGAAAACATTATATTTTACATTTGCTTTCCCTCTCAGATATAACCTAGAATAAACTCAATTTTACTATGGAAAAATAAAGAAGAAAAATGTATCCTTAATCAAAGAATGGAAACCTCTTTGGAATCTAGAGAAATAAAATAAATGGCAATATTGTTTATTCTGTTAGCATCCGCCTTTAGCTTCTATGCTAATTTTTATTTTTTTATTTTTTTAAAGGTTTTATTTATATATTAATGAAAGAGAGGCAGAGACACAGGCATAGAGAACACAATGCGGTCCTCGATTCCAGGACCCTGGGACTACGACCTACCTGAGCCAAAGGCAGATGCTCAACCACTGAGCCAGGTGACCCATATGCTAATTTTTAATTTTAAAGTCATAAAAGTATGTGGTTATTTACTTAAGAGAATTTGGGGGGAAATAAATCTAAAGTTAATAAAATAATGTATTTGATGAGATGATCAAAATGAGTTACCACTCAATCATAATGGAGTTTTATATTCAAAGTTGAGGATGGTCAAGTTCTTTTTCCCACCTTAGAGCATCCATACACTCCAACAAAGCACAAAAAGAACATTAGCTGCAAGTAAGTGCTGCTCATTACTTCCATTTATATTGTAAGGGATGCTAGCCAATTGTATGGCACACCTAGTCACAAAGGAGACTGAGAAAAGAAGTCTGGTTGTATGACCAGGACTAAGAGGAAAGAGTGCTACAGGAGGCTGTTTCAGTAATTATGGAGTAAGAAACAGCACACTTTGACTAAGATGGGTAGGAATAAATAAATGAAAAATATTTGGGAAGATTAATTTGTCGGGCTTGGTAATTAGTTCAATATAAAAGTGAAAATTAAAGGAAAGACATTGAGACTTAGAGGTTGCAAATATGGCTAGATATTAGATTTAGAATCTTATTAATCTTTTTTTTTTTAAGATTTATTTATTTATTCATTCAGAGAGCGCGAGAGAGAGGCAGAGACACAGGCAGAGGGAGAAGCAGTCTCCATGCAGGAAGCCCGATGCAGGACTCGATCCCCGGTCTCCAGGATCACACCCCAGGCTGCAGGCAGCACCAAACTGCTGCGCCACCGGGGCTGCCCTAGAATCTTATTAATCAATAGCAACTCCCAAGCAAAAGTCTAAGACCACTTTGGGCAGAGATACAACACACACATATACACATATTTTTACATGATGGGTGTGTATTCGGTTTTAAAAAGAAAATTGTTATGGAAAATTATTTTGGTTCAGGATATTAAAGAATAGATGCATTAGTAATTCACATCTAATATAGTTGACAATGTTCTCTAAGTTATTGTGTTCAAATCCCTTAAAACTAATGCAAAGGTTGAACTTATTCCTTACAGTTCAGGTAAGTATGCAGTAAGTAAATCATAAGTGAACCTTGAAATCTTGAATTACAAGGTTTATATACCTAAGTAACTGTATCTTAAATGAGAACACACCTTAAATTTAACTCTAAAAATATTTTGGCAAAGCTACTTTCAGCAATATTATCTCTGGCAAACCACATTTAACTTCAAACTCACAAACTTCATCTTTGGCAGGATATACTTCAGCTAACCACCTCTCCATGAGAAACTTAACCTCTGGTAGTATTTATGCAATCTAAAATTTATAACTTCATCTTCAGGGAATTGATTTGTAAGACACCATGGAAATCCTTTACTGAACGAGTAAATAATGACAGAAGTGGAAACACTACATTTATTTAGGTTTAAGTTCCTCTCTTTTACTGCTCTTTTTTCAGTGTCTAAAGAAAATAGTAACACAAAATTTGGAGGGGAAACAAATACCGTTTCCATTAAGTATGTAGATTGGAAAGCTAGTTATAAGTTTGGTGTTTTGTTATGTGACTGGTTTTATTAATTCTTTGAATATTATGGAGTGGAGATAAAAGAACATATCATGATATTAAGAATGTATTTCTAGGGGCACCTGTGTGACTCAGTCAGTTGAGCATCCAATTCTTCACCTTGGCTCAGGTCATGATCTTAGGGTCATGAGATTGAGCCTCAAATCAGGTTCCTTGCTCAGCTATAGAGTCTGCTTGACATTCTTTCCCTCTTCCTCTCCCTCCGCCCTTCCCCCTTCTCGTGTGCTCTCTCTCTTTCTCCCTCTCTCATAAATAAATAAGTAAATAAATAAATAAATAAAATCTTAAAAAAGAATGTATTTCTATTAATTGCATAAAGAAAACCAGAAGTAGTATCTTAGAATTCATTTATCTGTTCTGATTGTGCAGCCTCTTCTCTGCATGTTGATTGTCTCCACATGGCTATTTATCCTGAATTTCTTAGATAAGTGATGTCTTGAGTAAGATCCAAAGCCATTTTAGAATCTTGGACTCTATTCTAAAGCACAGAAGACAGTTACCAATAATGCAAGGAACTTAAACACAAATTTCTTGAGAAGCCATATCTTGGATTAGATTAATCCTTTTTTCTGTTTCTAGTCTCTCTGATAATATATATATATATATTTTCCCAATGGGGATCTGTAATATTAAAAAAAAAGTTCATTTGCAGATTCAAAGACATGCAAATTTAACTGACAGCAAGTTACAATTCTGAGAAATCATCCCAAATGAGTAACACTGTTGGCGGTGATATTCAGGTAAATTGCTAATAACAATTTATACTACAGCAAGCTATGTGGAAAAACATCCTATCTCCAATCTCCCTGCTCAACAAATAGCATTTGTTCTTATTTCGTTGAAAAAATATAGATGAACAAACAAGAAATATCCCATATGACAATCTATAAACTTGTCTATTGCAATTATATTTTGCCTCCTTTTGGTCAAAGCAGGTAAACTCAGCTTCTATCTAAAACCAACCCCACCACTGAGCTATAGCTCACATCTTACTTAATTATTCTTTGCTTGTACCATAGATTCTCCTCTCCTGATCTATCATTACCATCAATCTATAGTCATTCAGAAGTTTTTCTTAGGATAATAAAGTTCCAGAGACCCCATATCTTTCTGTTAAAGCCTCTGATTATCACTGCACTAGAATAGAACTCTTAAAGGGGTTCTCTATACTTATAACCTAATCCTAAAATTTCATTCAAAAAATTTTCTAAAACTGGTCGTGATGAGGTTATCAATAACCTTTTACTTGCCATATTGAATTGTCAGTTCCCTTTTCTTATTTAAATTATCACTACTATTTAATACTGTTGATAATTCCTTTTTTGTATAATTTTATAAATTGATTTCTATGATTCCACACTCCGCTAGGTTTCCTCCCACATGAGTGTTTCCTTTTTGTCTTCTTTGCTGACACAACTCTCCTTTCTACTTTGAAATGCTAGATTTCCCTCTGTGATAGTATAGTCTCTACCCATTTTTATGCCAATCCAATGACTTTAAAAAACTCTTAAGCTTAGAGCTCCAAAATCAAGCCATCCTTTTAGGTCCAGACATGAATCTACTTCGTTGACTTAGAAGGGTTGAAGAATGGGGAGAAAAGAGGTGATAGAGAGAGAGAGAGAGAGAGAGAGAGAGGGAAAGGCAGACAGAAATTGGTTACATGGCACTAAGTAGAAAAAATGGTGGGAAAAAAGTTCCCATTGCTGTGGGACAGGATGTTCAATTCGCATTACAAAGTTGTTTGTGTTTCTGAGGTGTAACACCCCCCACACCCCATCTCCCCTTCCCTACATCATGCATAAAGTCTATGTACAAACACAGCTTTGAGTAAGAGAGGTTATCTTTGTGGACATTAAGAAAATGGTCTGGGTTCCACAGCTGGGTCCATGTGAGGCCAAATATAAACTGCATATGGGGAAAAGCAAGAAAATCTATAAACTAAGCTAATTAAGCAGGAGTAGAAAAATAGAGCCAGAAGGGACTATTATGATGTAAAGTCCTCTTGGGATTTTTCAGAGATGTGGGGAAAGAAATGCATACAATGTGAGTTAAACCTTTAGGGGCAGTGATGATAGCTAATTTCCAGATTACACATGTACATTCCCATCTGGAGGCTATTGTCAACAAAGAGGAGAAACGAAATAAAAATCTGATATGAAGCAAAATATCTAAATAGTTTCAATTCTAATAGTTGCTTTAATTAATTTCTATTTAACACTCAAATAAATGGCATCTGAGTATAAAACTCAATAGAGAGAAACGGACATAATTGAAAATTTGTCATCATGTATCCTTAACTGGATATATAATAAAATAACTTACCTTACACACGACTAAGTATCTGAATAAAAAGCTTCACACATACCTGGCTTAAATGAATGAAGGTAGTTTAGCTTAACCTTGAATATGAAAGCATAGGAGAAATATTGCACATGAAAAGATTTCAGAACTGAGTTTATCTAGAAATTAAAGTGGCCTACAGCTTTTTTCCCCCTGAACTTCTTTATCAAAATCACATTTATATGCAATGTATCGAAGTAATGCAGTTGTAAAAGAAGAAAACTAGAATCTCTGTTTACTAGACTTCTGTCATACAAAGAACAGTGACCACATCCTACATTCTTTAGTTAATAAACTACTTTGAGTTGGTCATGTTTACCAACAACTGACTTTAATTTGTGAAGCCAGCACTCCAGAGGATATTACTTCATAGATGTATTGACCTAGATTTTGGTTTGCAGCCAATAAATGCACGGGGATGCTTTGGCTTTAGTTTCAGGTTTCATATCTTTCAACCTCATTTGGGCTTTTCCTGTACACATGGAATTTTATATTACAACAGCAAAGTAAAACAATTGAAGTTGACTATCTAATCACTTATTAAATATTAGCTAAATAACTTAGAACAAAGTATAAACTAGCTAAAGTTAGGCTCCACTCATACTATTTTCAATGATTTTTAATCCCTGTATTTTAATTTTGAGGTTTTCTCCGGCTGAGTAAAACTAACTCTCTCTAAATCATTCTTAAAGTCGTATCTTAGCCCAGGTTAATATCAGGTTTTGAGACTGTGCTCCCCAGACACTTAAACTTCCATTTGCTGTTATATCATCTGCCTTTATGCTCTTGATTACACTGTAAATTATGTGATTCCTTGCTAAGCTATGACACTGCTTGGATACAAAAAGCTGTATGAGCTCCTTATAGCTAAGAATTATGTTAATTTCCAGAACCGTTTCAGGTTGTCTTCCTTGAATGTCTCATTAGAATTTCTGAGTATTTAGGGTTCCACATTCCCCACAGGCAGCGGTGGGGGTGGGGGCAGGGGAAGAAACCAGCATAACATATTTGCCATTTTGGAATCTTAAATGTCATTTAAAAAATTTTATTAATTAAAAATTATTATTTAATGTTATCAAAATTATCATAAGGAAATTGATTATAGAAACTTTGGACAAAATAGAAATGCAAATAAAGCAATTTAAAACTACTTAGAAATAGGCATTTCATTAGTTTTCTAAGGTTGCTGAAAAGAAATCAACACAAATTTGATAGCTTAAAACAATAGATATGTACTCTCTCACAGTTCTTTAGGCAGTAAGTCTGAAATTCAGCAAGGCCACACTTCCTCCGGAGCTTTAAGGATGAATTCACTTCCTTCCTCTTCCAGCTCCTGGTGACTCCAGGCGTTACTTGGTTTATGACCACATCACTCTAACCTCTTCCTTAGTGGTCACGTAGCCTCCTCTTCTGTCTGTACAATCTCCCTGTTTCACTCTCAAAAGAACTCTTGGCAGTGGGTTTAGGACCCACAGGAAACCTAAGATGATCTTGCCATCTTGAGATCCTTAGGTATATCTACAAAGATTCTTCCTTTAAGATAACATTTAAACTTTCTAGAAATCAAGATGTGAGCAAATCTTTTGAGAGGCCATTACTCCATCCACTATAAGCTCTAAAATTTTAGTTCTTTAAAATTTCAATTTTAATTTAGTTTCCCCAATCTTACTTTCTCTAAAAATCTAAAAATCTTTTGTTACTGAGGGTTGCTGGAGGAGAGGTGGGCAGATCGATGGGTTAAATAGGAGGATCACATAGGAACTTAGAACTTTAGTAATAATGGCTTAGTGCTAACATCAAGTACTTGTTTCATGGGTATATATCTCATTATTATGCTTCATAACTTATTTATGTTACATATAATCTTTGAGTTAATGAAACATTAGATAACTGAGGATTTTATAAGGATTTTTATAGTATACTTCCAAAATGGTGATATATTGGTATTATTAAGAACACTTATCACACTGCAGAACCCTGTCCACATTGAATGAAGGAAAAAACCAAAACCAAAAATCTTTGATACTTGATAAACAAAAAGATGTGCCACATTTTAATTTACACATTTATACCCCTATTATTTTTCTTCAAGATTGTCTTGTATTCCCTTGAACATTTATTCTTTCTTATGTATTTCAGAAAGAGTTCATCAAGCTTCTAAAAATATTTGTATTTGATTGGAATCACCTTAACTCAATATACAATTCTAAAGAAAATTAACAACATAAAAATATTGAATCTTCTTACCCATATACCAATATAAATGTCCACTTATATAGCTCTCCTCTAACAACATTCAACAAAAATATAAATTATTTCTACATAAATGTCTTGAACAAATTTTGATAGATTTGTTTCTTCAGCCCAGGGCATGATCCTGGAGACCGGGGATCGAGTCCCACGTCGGGCTCCCTGCATGGTGCCTGCTTCTCCCTCTGCCTGTGTCTCTACCTCTCTCTCTCTCTCTCTCTCTCTCTCTGTGTGTCTCTCATGAATAAATAAATAAAATCTTAAAAAAAAAAAAGATTTGTCTCTGTTGCTAGTTGCTCATCCCTGGTATCTTATTATCTCATAGGCTTCTTTTATTTCACTTAATGTATTCTATTTTTCTATTGTGAAATATCACTTTTCTAATAGAACAATATGTCATAACAGCCTTTTAATAATCAGAAGATTCCACGTTTCCATGTGTTTATGTCATTATCTTTCTATATATATATAATTGGGATATTTTTAATCAAAAGTAAAATAAACCCAATTGAAACTAGGTCAAGGAAATAAGCAATCTATTGGTCCCATAATGGTAAACTCCAGAGTTAAAACTGCCCACGGAAAGAAGTAGATTCAGAAAATGATGTTGCTGGGCTTCTTTTTTTCCATTTCTAGAACTTTACTGAGTTCGATAAAATTGTGTTAAGTGTTTGTCTAAACTAATGAAAAGTAGTTCTATTGTTGTTTTTTCTAATGTATTTGCCTCGGTTTGGTTTGAGAGTAGTGCTGATCTCATAGTATAAGTTGCAAAATAGGCCTTCCTCTCCAACTTTTGGGAAGACTTATTATAGATTTGACAATATTTCTTCTTCAAATGTAGATTTCCTTGGTGAAACCATCTGAGCCTGCAGTTTTCTTTGGAGGATGTGTTTTAACTTCAAATTCATTTCTTCAATAGATGTAAAGATATTCAGGTTATCACTTCAGAGAGCTCTCAATTTATTTCGAGTAATTTCTCAATTTTTGCTGTTAAATTTAGTGGCAAAAAGTTATTCCTGATATGCTGTATTATTCTTTTAATATCTGTAAAATCTATAGTGATGTCATAATCCTCATTCATCACATTGGTTATTTGTGTATTCTCCCAATATTTTTCCTTTTTCAGTCTCAAAAAATAGCTTTTGGTTTCATTGATTTTTCTCTCTTATTTTTTTCTATTTTCTAACTCCTTGTTTTCCACTCTCACCTTTATTTCCTTCCTTTTACTTTGTGTTTAATTTTTCTGACCTCATAATTAAGGCAGAAACTAAAATCACTGTTCTGAGACCTTCATACTCTTCTCCATATGATCCAATGCTGTAAAATTTTCTTCAAATTCTCCTTTAGGCCTATGCCATAAATTCTGATATTTTGTATTTTCATTCTCATTTAGTTTAAAATATTTTCTAATATCCCTTTTGAATTCTTCTTTGGCCCACACTATTAAGTAATATGTTTTTTCAGTTTCCAAATTTGGAGTGGTTTTCAAAGATTTTTGTTATTGACTTGTAAAATAATTCCATCATGATCACACAGCATGTTTTATTACTTAAATTATTTCAAATTAATTTAGATTTGTTTTATGGCTCAAGATGTGGTGCTTCTTGGTATATGTTGTGTATGCAATTGAAAAGAATGTACATTCTATTTGAAATGAAGGTTCTATAAACATCAATTAATTCAAGTTGGTTCATAATGTTTTTCATTATTCATTTTCAATATATTCATTTTCTCTGTATCCTTATTGAGTATTTCTTTACTTGTTCTATCAACTATTTAGGATAGTTGATATCACCAACTATACTTGTATATTTGTCTATTACTCTTGTGGTCATATCATTTTTTTCTTGGTATATTTTGCAGCATCGTTATTAGGTGTATCAACATTTGGAATTGTGTTCTCTTTAAAAATTGACCTTTTAACATTAAAAATGCAACTCTATATCAATGGTATTATTTTTGCTATAAAACCTACTTTGTCTGACATTATTACATTTTCTTTCATAGTGTATTTAGCCTAATAAATCTGTCTCCATTCTTTTACTTTGAACTTAATGATGTCATTTAAATTAAGTTTATTGTAAAAAGCATACAGCTAAGTCTGATTTTTTTAATCCATACTATGATACCTGGTTTTGAATAGGAGTATTTGGAACATATACAAAATGCAACTATTAATATAGTATGTTATAATCTACCATCTCATATTTCTTTTTTATTTATCCCATATTATTCTTTGCTTTCTAATTCCCTTTTTACTTATTGTCTTCTTTTGGATTAATGAATAACTTAATTGGTTCTACTTCATCCCACTATTCGTTTATTAGCACTATTTTTGTTTTTTTTATTGCTTTAAGATTTATAACATATAAATTTAACTTATTACACTCTACATTCAAAATGATACTGTACCCCTTCCAAACAGTATTAACAAGCTTCCGAGAGTGTACTTCATTTCTTCCATCTTAACATTTATTACCATGTTACCATTGTCATGTTAAAACTCCATAGTGCATTGTTACTGTTTACTTAATCCATTTTTAATTTTTTTAATCCATTTTTTAAAAGATGTTTAAATATTAAGAAAAAAGTTGATTACATTTACCCAGGTAGTTACCAGAGTTCTTCATTCTTTTGTGTGGATCCAGATTCACATCTAGTATCATTTCCATTATCCCCCCAAAATTTCCTTTAGTACTGATTTTAGTTTAGGTTTTCTGGTGAATTATTTTACCTTTTGATACCTTTTTTATGATTATTATTTTGCCTTTATTTTGAAATGGGTCTAGAATTCTAAATTAACATTGTTTTTCTTTTAGTACTTTAAAAATGTTGCACTATTTCTGGTTTGCATTGATTTCAACAAGATATCTGCTATAAAATCTTTCTCTCTGCTCCTTAGCATGTAATCAGTCTTTTTTCCCCTCTTGTTGCTTTACATTTTTCTCTTTATCACTGATTTTAAGTAATTTCATTATTATGTGCCCTGATACAGATATCGTCATATTTATTAAAGATACAGATATCATCATATTTATTTATTAAAGATTAATTTAACATCTTCAATCTATGAGTTTAGATAAAATTAGAAAAGTGGGATGCCTGAGTGGCTCAGTGGTTGAACATCTGCCTTTGGCTCATGTCATGATCCCAGGCTCTTGGAATCAAGTCCTACATCAGGCTACCCTTAGGGAGCCTGATGCTCCTTCTGCCTGTGTCTGCCTCTCTCTGTGTTTCTCATGAATAAATAAATAAAATCTTCAAAAAATAAAAAAATAAAAACGTTTCTGCAATTAATTATATCTACTTCATTTTCTGATTTCTCCTTTTTCCTCTCTCTTTGTGTTTTGTTTTGGATAGGTTCTACTGCTATGACTTCAAGTTTACTGATCATTTCCTCTGTTTGTCTAATATGTTCTAATATGCCATTAATCTGATTCAGTGTATTTTAAAATTTCAGACATTATAATTTTAGAAATATGATTTATGTCACCTATACATATTCCATGTATCTATTTAACAAGTTCAACTTTTTCTCTAGCTTCTAGAACATGTGGAATACATTTATAACTGTCATTTTGTCCTTGAATATTTTTCTATCATCTGTTTCATTCACAAGTCTCTTTCAAATAATTGATTTTTCTCTTCATTATGGCTTGTATTTTCCTTCTTCTTTGAATGTCTGATAATTTTTACTGGACGCCAGATATTGTGAATTTTACCTTGTTAGATGTTTTTGTTGTTCTTGTTTGTTTTGTTTTGTTTTGTATTCTGAAGTGTTGTTCTATACCCTAAGTATATCACACTAAAACAGTTCAACTGTTTAGGATCTTGCTTTTAACTTTTTCCCCCAGGAATGCAGGTTATACTTTGAGAAACACAGGTGTAATCAGTGCTACTTTTTCGACATATATATCATCCCAACTCAATCCAAATGAGAAATGTGAAACTGAAGCATATCAGGGGTTATCATCACTCCATTTACCAGCAGTGTTATCCTTATTGCCATGTGACTGATGGTGATCAATTCCAAAATCCTAACTTAAAGGGCTGCTTTCTAGGCTCTGAAGAAACAGCTGTTTTGGTTTGGGTTCCTTCTAAAAACCAAAGTTGAGACAAGGATGTAGAAGTATATAGTTTATTGGAAAGGTAATTTTACATAATGGGAGGACATGGGAAAAGTAAGTTGAGGAAGAGTTAAGTGACAATAAAGACTGTGTTACCAAGTTGGCTAGTACTGTGAGCCGTTGAGAGACACTATCCCTTGGTGACCATCTGAAGTATCATGTAGAACTTGCCACAAAATTAACCCAGGAGAAAATGAAGGCGCCGGGCACCTAAGTCCCGCTTTGCATCTTTCATTATATTAAGGTTGTCCCACGGAAATTAACTCCTGCCTTTCATGATTGTGCAAGCTTACGGGTGAATGACTTTTTTGTGTGAAACAGAGTAGCTAGATGTGGAACACTGGCAGATACGTATGGAAATGTCCATCAGGCCACAAAGATATGATATGGTGCTTCACAAGTGTCTGCTACAGCATTTTATAGATATGTGTTAAGTGGAGACCAGAAGAAATAACTAAAAGAGTTGAACATTATCTGGAAGAAATTGGAAGAAATGGAAGTACTATATTATAGTACTTAAGGGGTTAGATATTGAGAAGAAAGGAACTTGTGTTTTTTTAACTTAAACTCCAAAGAGCAATTTGACTTTTAAATTATGCATATGCATGATTTTAATTAAAAATTAAACTGGAGGGGATGACCGGGTGGCTCAGCAGTTTGGCGCCTACCTTTGGCCCAGGGTGTGATCCTGGAGACCCAGGATGGAGTCCCACGTCGGGCTCCCTGCGTGGAGCCTGCTTCTGTGTCTCTGCCTCTCTCTCTCTCTCTCTCTCTGTGTCTCTCATGAATAAATAAATAAAATCTTAAAAAAAATTAAACTGGATAGTTGACAAATGCAGGAGCTATGGTCTAAAGCATGGGGTTTGGTGTTCCTTAAAAGTTGAACTATTACAGTATATACTTCTTAATTTTTCCTTTAATATATTTGTGTTCTATTTTCTTCCATTGCTTCAGCTAAGACATAATAATTTACAAAGAACAGGTTCTTTTAAATTTCTCTTTTAACAGATGGCTCTGGGTTAATTTGCCAAAGATCCACCCAAAAAATCTTGACTCACTGAAGAAGGGTGGAGATTTTCTGAGCTAAAGGAGGTTGTTTTTTCTTCCACCTCTGAGGCTGCTCCTGCATCCAACACTTAAGGCCAAAATCAGATAATAGGAATTTGAACTCTGACTTCACTCTGAGCTCCAAGGTCCAACACCTCCAGCATCTGCCAATTTCACTAAGTTACTAAGAGTTTAGGAGGCAAACAATGTGTTTTTTTTTTCCTTAATGAAGATTAAATGAGAATTGCTGATATCACATTATGAAGTTTTTTTATTTTCACAAGTGAATATTTAGTTCTGAAGATTTTTGGTCCTTGACAAAAACCCAAATATTGACCTCAGAAGTAATTTACCATCTTATATTGCTCTGTAATGTTCTACACATTATTCTTTGTGTGCAACTTAAACTATACCTTTCCTGTGAACAAGTACTTGACCTCTTTCATCTCTGTGCATATTTTCTAGCCCTAGAATGTGAAGCATTATAATTATTGAGAATTAATGTCTAATAATATTCATACCTAATTTATGATATTTTCACAGAAATAGTAATGTAATTACTACTAATTAACCAGTAATGAATGGCCATGTTTTAAAGACAAGAACCCCATGGGATGCCTGGGTGGCTTAGGGGTTGAGTGTCTGCCTTTGGATGAGGGCATGATCCTGGAGTCCCAGGATCAAGTCTCACATGGGGCTTCCTGAGAGGAGCCTGCTTCTCCCTCTGCCTACGTCTGCCTCTCTATCTCTGTTTCTCTCATGAATAAATAAAAAAAAAAAAAAAAAAAAAGAAAAAAAGATAAAGAACCCCAAATCTTCAATAGGATTCTAAATTTGCATTTTAACAAAGCCCAATCTTGGTAAAAGGTGCCTTAACAGGTGTTTATTCTCATTACTTTTATTGTGAGGGTTTCAAGTCAGCAGTTGCAGTTGGGGAGATGAAGGGAAGAAACTTTGGCCAGGTGGAACTGTCCCACTCCTCACAAATCACACCACAATGAATTGATCCTAGCTTGTCCACATGGATGACTGCTGCTTTCTAGTAGGATCACTTTTATGTAATTATATTCTTATATAGACTTTTTAAAAAGATTTTATTTATTTATTTATTTAAGAGAGAGTACAAGCAGAGGGAGAGGTGCAGAAGCAGAGGGAGGACCAGGGAGCCGGATATGGGGCTCGATTCCAGGACCTTGGTATGAAGACCTGAGCCAAGGCAGTCCCTTAACCAACTGAGCCATTAAGGTCTTCCTCTTATATATATACTTCTGTACTGTCAATTCTAATACATGTCCTTCAAATAAGAGAAATAGCTGTTTCACTAAACTTTTCCTATATATATCAAATTAATAGAATTTCCAAACTGAAAGGAAATTTAGAAACCATTAAATTCAAACCTTTTTTTTAAAATTAAGTAACCACAGTCCACTCAGAAAAATAAAATAAATCTCCCATGTAAACATTAAGATTCAGGTGTACAGTTAATATTTGAAATGGATCACCTGATTTCTTTTTTTTTTTTTGATCACCTGATTTCTAATTTTAGTTCTCATTATAGTCATTTGTTTTTATAGTCATTGATATTTTTTTTTTTCCTGGATTTAACTAAAATTCATTTACTCCACTGATGAGCTTGACATCAAAGCAGACTAGGTGATCTGTGAATTATATTCTTCTGTTTATAGTATAAACTTAAAATGTCAATTCTGGCTGCTACAAAAGAGATGAAGATACTGGTAATTTAATAATGGATGATTTCTAAAGATAAATTAGTAATTATTTCATTCAAGAAATGGTAATGAAATTATAGGTAGCCATTTTTTAAGAGAGGAAAATAACAATTTTGCTATTACTTTCAAAAGATTAGAAATTTTTATTTTTATTTTTTTAAAGATTTTATTTATTTATTCATGAGAGACACACACAGAGAGAGGCAAGAGACACAGGCAGAGGGAGAAGCAGGCTCCAAGCAGGGAGCCCAACATAAGACCTGATCCCAGGTCTCCAGGATCACACCCTGGGCTGATGGCAGCGCTAAACAGCTGAGCCACCAGGGGTGCCCAAAAGTTTAGAAATTTTAAAAATAATTAAGAAAACATGTATAAAATATGTAATTAGGTGAATGCTGGATTCAAATGAAGATTCAATTCATAATTTTTTTGTTTTGTTTATGCTCCTTGTTTCATTAACCTATTTCGCAGCAGTTAAATTATAAACTGTTGTATAAGAATTGCTTAGGAAAAAAATCAAGGAAAAATAATCAAAATATGGAAATTGTTAAAAATGTCTCAATTTTTCAGTAACACTCTGTATTTTTTAAAACATTCATTCCAAGTTGGCATAAAGTCTGCAAAATATGATCATTTTTTAAGTAACATAATATTTGAAAAAATACTTATAAATGCTAAACATCCCTACTGGCTCTGTTCATTTATTTTCAGTTTAAACAATCCTCCATTACTTTCCTAAAGGTCATGGTATTACTTATTTGTCAAAATTAACTACTTTGAAGCAAATGTTATAACTAAATAATTATGCTTGATTTTGCCAAAGTACTAAGATAATTCAGTGAGTAGCATATAATTATTTTTAACCTTTGAATGATAGCTACAGATCTCATTAGTCACCTATTCAAGCACCTGCTAGTGATTTAAAATAATCATAGAGTAGATAGTAAGTAAAGTACATGGGAGGTAATCATTAATAAGGTAGGAAATTGTGCCATTAAATGCTAACAAATATATATATATATATATATGTTATATAAAAACATATATATATTCCTGTGTGTGTGTGTATATATATACTCACACACAAATATCTGTCTATGGAGTAAGCAGGAGTCTTATTTTAAGGACTAGCGACCAAACACAAACAAGAGAAAAAATAATATATCAATAACAAGTAGCTTGCAGAATTGATAGACTTGGCAATGTTTCAGTAAACAGGCAGGAGCTGGGATTACAGTCAAGACCAGGCCCAGGAATAGTCTAATCCATATGCTACCAGTAGCAGCAAAGGTGATGTTTCTGCCTCTAGGCACTTAGTGCCATTGCTGGGCTCACAAGGCTACCATCAGTTTGGTTTTGCAACTATAGGCTGTTATCACTGCCACTGCCATGAATGGTTTTGAAACTGTTTCTACAACTTACTATCACAAATTAAATATCCAAAGTCTCCAATGAGAATCTGATTGGCCAAGTCTAGGGCACATGCTCATGTCCTAGTTTGTCATAGGTGGGGAGAAGCTGTATTTGTCTCCCTTGGTTTATATATTTGCATAAGGAATATTTCTTCTCACCAAGACTCATAGTGGAAAGTATTCTCTCCAAAACAGAACAATTTTTCAGATGCCTAGTATAAATAAAATGACAATTGCTTGCAAAATATATCTGTGTCAAAATTATAGCTGAGGGACGCCTGCGGGGCTCAGTGGTTGAATGTCTGCCATCGGCTCAGGGCGTCCTCCCAGAGTCCCTGGAACAAGTCTTCCATTGGGCTCCCCTCGAGGAGCTTGCTACTCCCTCTGCCTATGTCTCTGCCTCTTTCTCTGTGTCTCTCATGAATAAATAAATAAAATATTTTTAAAAAATTATAGCTGAAATTACATCATTCTCTATTAAAATAAGATTGCTTTTCTCATTGGCATTTGTTATATTATTATTTCAGAAGATTTGCAAGCTCTTCTCCTGGTCTATGACATTGATAAATAACTTTCACTTCTATAAATACTAATTAAGTAAATATAAAAATGGTAAAAACTCATTTTTTTTCTCATTTTTAATTAAAAGTAAAATTAATTTTACTAAGCCTTACAAATAGAAGTATATTTTTACATGTTTATGTTATGGGAAGATGTCAAGGAGAATATGCAAAGTCATTAATTATGTCAGTATAAGAGAGAAACAGCAATATATATATATATATATATATTATGCATACATACGTATATATACATGTATTTATTTGTGCATATTTATGTATGTATATAATACATCTACAAGTAGCCCTTGTAGCATATTCATAACATCCACATTGTATTTTGAAATGTCAAAGTGACTTTATGCACATTATATATTTTTATCATTGAAATAAATTGTAGAGAAAACTGAAACTCAGGGACATGATGCAGTGTTACCAACAGAGTTTGGGCAAGAAAAATGTCATGACCTCACTGACCTCACATTAGCACACTTTGCTGAATATTGTAGAAACAGAGTTAGATCACTTCGATCAGATATTCCATCTACTTTACCCAAGGCACACCTTCATCTCCTAAGGCTGTCTACAATGTTCTTCCTCTGAGGATTTCAGAGGAGTTCAAAATTGATAATCAGAAGAAGCACCGATAAGGCCCAATCCCAGCCATTTCTGGACTTCATAGGCCTTATTTTTGCTGTGAATTTTTGTCCTAGCTCCAGAAGAAGTGAGCTTCTATCCTTCCCATGAAATATTATCCTCCATCAAGTCTTTAGCTTCTGCCCCTTGAGTTGTTCCTATTCCAGCTAGAAATACGTCAGCTTGCTAAAAAACTATGTGGTTGCCATAGAGGTTCCTTTTTACTTTTTATTTATATTTTTGTTGTGTTTTCCTATTTCTTAAATTTGATTGACTAAAAGACAGAAATAACACTTTCAGTCATATCATAAAGTTAGGTGGATTTGATAGCTTCTGGATGGTTACCACTAGTCTAGACAAGATCATGATTACACTTCTCACTGTTGTGGTGAAATTCAGAATTGCTTCTGTGACAGATGCTGTCAGTTGGCTGACCCCATTATTTCCAATTCAGCTTCACACTTGTTAACATCTCAAACCCTTCTGCAGCCAGGAATAGATACATGGTATGCTCACCAATCAGACATCAAATCTGTGAATGTATCTGAAAGTTCTTGGAGAACTATCAACCTGCAAATAAAAGGTATAATATGGTTATTATCTTTTCTTCTAATGACCCTTACCCTTTCACACTTCAGCACTTGACTCTGCTTTCACCACCAAGGTTTCCCTGAGTAAACACTGACTATTGTTGAATTTTCACTTGCTCTAAAGTACAGAGCCTATCAGTGGCTCTATCTACCATCCTGTATCTAGACCCAATCTTGGCAAAATTGTCAGTTGGGGTGGGTGTACTATGGGGAGTTCCCACTCATCTGCAGTTCATTCTTTTCTTCCTTGCTAAGTCCTTAACTGAAAAATTTTAAAAAGTTGTTTCATAAGGATTTAAGTTTAATCTTTTCAGAATTAACATTCAGGACAATAACAAATAATGATGGTTGACTGATAAGCAGTCAGTAGCTTCACAAAACTCACCACCTAAGCAACCAGCTGTGCTGGTGTCTATTCCCAGAGCCAGCCCTGCTTGTTGGGCAACATTGCTGAGGCTTGCTTTGATCACAGTCATTGAAAATTCCTATTCAACAAGTTCCTCACTGTTTGCATTTCCCCTAAGGAGGAAGCAGTCTGTGGACTCCTGAAATTTAAATTCACCATTAAAATGAGGTTTTTCTTTTTCCCACCCTTGCTGCCAATTATTTCATGGTGGCATGTTTGGCACATTTGCAGCCCCATAACACGTACAAATGGGTTCTCCATGGAGATGAAATTCTTCATTGTTGCCATTCCAAAAATGTATGCTTTGAAAAGAATGTGCTACGTTCTGTAAATAACTCTCTTACAGATATAAGTTTATATCTTTGCTACTAAAGTTTGAACGCTTTTTTTCTTTTCTTTCTTTCTTTCTTTATTTTTTTTTTTTTTACATCAATGCGGACACACATAAAGTGACCTTCTGCAGTATTAGTGTCTACATCTGACGTGCCTGCTGGCAGACACAGCTGAACTGACCTTTATTTTTTTTCTCCTTTCATGACACATCAACAGCTGGTCTCCTAAAGGGATGGGCAAACCTAGTCTTATTTTAAGCCAGATAATTAAAAAAAAAAAATTGTCAAGTATTTTGCCAAATGTCTAACCTCTGTTCTTTAAATCTTCCTGCATTTGAGGAAAATATTTAACCTGCATGTTTCTAAATAACTTGCCTTTAACTCATCAAAGTATTTTATCAGAAAAAAACTATCATCCAAACAGCATATATCTTGCTTTTTCAATTAAAGTTATATATTATCTTACAAAATTTGTTTTGAGGCTTATATTGCATTTACTTAAAGGAAGTTCTAGACTAAAAACAATGCATTGATCTGAATGAAAGAGGGGTTTTTTGTTTGTTTTTATTCTTAGAGGAGGGAGCAAAACTTTGATGCATATATACACAATTTAAAGCTACTTTCTCCTTCCTCTTTTCTTCCTTCCATCTATCCTTCCTTCTTTCCTTCATCATTCCTCTCTTTTCTCTTTTTCATTCTATAAAAAAAAATGGCATTTCTGTTGTGCTATTTAATTTGCTGCATTAGTCACATAATTTCTGGGAGGGCCTTCACATTCTAGTCCACATACATTGCACTCCCTGGAATTGTGTAGTCATAACCTGCAAAGTTCTGAAACCTATAGCAGGAGAATCTGCTCATGTTATAATTTAGTGTAAAATGGTAATGATTTTTAATTCAGACTAAAGTTACCTTTCTAATATCTATACATATCAATAAGAAATAAGATAAGAAATAAGAATTTCTGATAAGAAATAAGAAAATTATAACACATTATTATAGATGTGAGACTATGTCAAAGGAAGAAATCTCAGTACCAAAGACAGTGTAGCTTTTCTAACTTTTTCCCTCTTGGGAAGAATGTGGAGGAAAAGAATAATACACAGATTATTGACCTCATTGAGCAGAAACTTTTTGTTTCAGGCAAATAAGGAGTTTTATCCTATTGTTCAAACATGTGTAAAAGAGAAGTCAAGAAATTCCGCAGAAAATCCTTTTAGGCATAGGCTGACCTTTGACCACTGAACTGCCTTCCATTGTTCTCTAGGAAAAGGAGAAATAGAATTTGGAGAGACAGTTCTGGTTACATCATAAGAGCTTTCTTTTTCCTGGTGTTTGTTTTCTTTGGCTGGTAGTGCACAGCTTCTTGTGGAAAATAAATCCCTTGGTAGTGTTTGTGTTTCTTGTATGTGTGTGGGACTATTTGGCTCAAAGCAAGTTCAAGCCAAATCAAGAGTTCCAGTGTGTGCTGAACCTAAGCAGCCTTTACCTTGAACATAAAGAACATGGTCCATCGGTTCTCCTGGCCTTCCCAGCGTTTCACCAGTGATGCATGCCGAAATCCATCACACAGGAATGCGTCACTTCATTTGACATGGATCCTTGCCCAGAAACTTGGTAAATCTCAGTCCAAAAATTCATTCAAGAGTGTATTTGATAAGACACGGGTATTAGTGAATATGAAAGGACCATAGGGAAGTTAAGCTTATCCGGAACTGCCTTAATCAACTTTCCCTCAGTTTGTGCCTTCCCTATAAATCACATTACATTGCTTAAAGTCTTAAAAGTAATATCGGCTACTGCTAGAACTAATCATGAACCCAAAAAATAATATACAAGCTTAAATAGTAAAAATAGGAGACATGTGAAAGTAAAAAAGACGCCAGAGTGTTTCATTGATCTAAAAAAAATTCTAGATTCATAAACTGTATCCTCATATGGAAAGCAAACTCTCAACGTGGCAATGAAACCATAGAAATATTCCAAATGCATTATAAATTAGGTATATGAAGAAGAGAACATTCTGAATATCACAAATCCACATATGAATTTGTGTGTATGATTGTACATAGGTATGAAAATGAAAAAGAAGACAAAGCCAAACTATTTTTAAAATAACTTATCCATGAATGTAAAAAAAGACATTCATATATTACAAGCTTACTAATCTAATAATAAACATTTTATGTAACATTTTCCTTTTATACATTAAGTACTATTTTTATGTAGAGAGTTCATTTTACAATATATTTCAAGTCATAGGAATAGGAAGGGAGGCACATTGTATGGTCTTCATTATTATAAAATAATCAGGGTGGGTTTAGAAAACAAAACAACCTGGGCAACATATAAACAGATTTCAAGTAGATATTTATGTCCCTTGTTAAAATATAGGGCAGGCCGGGTGGCGCAGCGGTTCAGTACCTGCCTTCGGTGCAGGGCGTGAGCCTGGAGACCTGGAATCGAGTCTCACATCAGGCTCCGTGCAGGGAGACAGCTTCTCCCTCTGCCTGTGTCTCTGCCTCTCTGTGTCTCTCATGAATAAACAAAATAAAATCTTAAAAAAAAAAAAAAAAAGGTAAAATAAAATGTACATGTTAGAAGGAGTCCATAGCTTTCAACCCTGGTTTTGATTGTGATGATAACTATTCACATGGTAAACACTTTTCCTTTGTATAAGAAAGAAAGTTCTAATATTTTAGAATATCTTCCCTGTTCACATTTAAATTGGTAGTACAAAAAAAATAAAAATAAAAATAAAATAAAAATAAAAATAAAAATAAATTGGTAGTACAAATAGGAAATTTGGCCACAGGAAGCCTTGAAGAATCTAGAAATTTAACGGGATTTTAGAGAGGTTTTTGGTCTTCTCAGGAGAGTCTCACAGAGTCCCTTCCATTGTTGTAGTGTTCACAAAATGTCTGCTGCTTGACATGAGTTTCAGCAAAGTTATACAGCAAAGCTTCAGATGATGACTTTTGGCTTCTGTATTTTATGGTACCCCAAAGACTACTGAAGTTTTTCAATCTGTAGTAGGAAAACTTATTGAACTATCAGCTGTTTTAACTGCTGAATAAGAAAAGTATGCTAGAATGTGTTTCCTTGGAAAAGATGCTGTGTCAAATAGATCTGAATTTGTATTTATACCTCCTATTTGTTATCTGAACCTTGAGCAAGTGGCTGATATCACTTAACCTGTTTCCTCCTTTGTAAAAAGGAATAACAATACTAACTCACTTTTTGTAAAGATGCAATGAACATATATATACATACATGTATATATGTATATGCATATATATATATATGCATTAATCATGGGTTTTGGTACATAGTATGTATTCAGAATATGTTAGTGATTGTTATTATTTACATATTAAATCTTCTGACTTCCTTATGCCCATTATATTTTCTCTGTTATAAAATATGGTAGTCTCCTCCATCAGAATGAAAACTTTATGATAGTAGGAGAACGTATTTTGTTTGCTGATCTTTGAATGTGTCTGAACACAGTTTCTCATACAAAATAAATATGCTTGCAGACTATTTTAGTACCTTCAGGAAATTCATATTGTATAATAATTAATATTGTATAATCATTAACAAATGATGTTTCTGTGATAAAAAAAGAACAGACTTTCTAAAGTAATACTCAAGGATTTTCTTATTTATTAATGTATTTATTTAAAAAATTACTATCAACTATGTATCCAAATCATGAACTCTGGATGAGTTCACAAACTATGCACTTACTCTCAGTATAATATCGTCACCCAATAACATAAACTATTTTTTTTTTAATTTTATTTATTTATGATAGTCACATAGAGAGAGAGAGAGAGAGGCAGAGACATAGGCAGAGGGAGAAGCAGGCTCCATGCACCTGGAGCCTGACGTGGGATTCGATCCGGGGTTTCCAGGATCGCGCCCTGGGCCAAAGGCAGGCGCCAAACCACTGCGCCACCCAGGGATCCCAACATAAACTATTTAATTAAGAGAGGAAACTAGACACATGTTACAGGGAAGCTCCTTAAGCATGGCAACAAATCCACACTATGGTTGACCAGGGAGGAGCTGAAAGTGAGACATGAAATAATTGCTGCAGGAGTATTTATATGAAGAAGTCTATACTAGAAGCTTCTGTTATTAGACCCATACGCTTTCCAAATACAATCTTCTGGGTTTGTTGGTTCATTTGTTTTTTTCAGTATCACTAGCAGAGATTCCTCACAGTAACATTTTGAATGACTAAAACAGATCAGAAAACAAAAATCAGAAACCCTACATCAGACTGTTCAGTGTTTATTAAGCACTTTGTAATTTTTCTATCTGAATCATCTAGTTTGATAAACTTTGATGTTGTTGCATATATGTCTATGAAGGAAACACAGAATATAAGAATCTGTGAATTGAGATTTGGAATTTTGTTTTAGTGTTTTATTAGAGTTCTTAGAAATTTTGGATTATCGTATGACTTCAGAGTGGGGGCAACGTAATAAAAAGTAATAAAGTATATAAAAAGATTTGAGGTAAAACTGAAACCTAGATTTATAATCTAAAAATGAATATGCTACATGTAATTAATTCTCAATTCATATTATGATAAAACAACAGCTTTAAAAGCATACACATTTGAATCTGAATAGATGCTCTGTCACATAACGATAGTGGTGTAAACTGTTTTTCATCTTCAAGTGCTTTTGAAATCATCAAAAGATAAATAAGCTGAGATCTTGAACTACAGTTGAGAAAATATCAGTCTATTGAAAAATCAGTGATTCTACACCATTGTAGCTACTCAGCCGAACTAAAGACCTCATTTCTCAAATATTCTGGATGAGTTTACAGATCATTTTAAGAAGAGGAAAAAAGTTAATTGATGGCAGACACATAGATAAAGTTTGCACAGGGAAAATTCTGTATGCGTTAAATATCCCAGGGAAATTTCTGTACTAAAAGGTGAATTTAATTTGCATATCGAGCTCAATAATCAATCAGAAACAAACGACTCTTGGGCCCTACAAATGAAATCATCTTGGTTTAAAAAAAAAGAAGAGAAAAGGAAAAGGAAAAGATAAAAGAAAATAAGAACAACAACAACAACGAAATGTGACAAAGCAGAACATAAATAATATAGATCAGATAAAGAAAGATTAATACGCTACGAACCAGCCTACCAGTTCATGGACAGAAACACAGATTATAAAAAAGCACTATTCACATTTTCATATAATTCATGAGAATACATTAAATGCTTAAAATCTTGTGTTATTTAAGACAATAAAAATTATCAGCCTGGTTGATATATTCTCATTTAGTTTCATTTGCTATTAATAGAAGGAAGATGTAAACTTTATTAGTTTGTGTACCATGTAAGGTATTTAGAAGGAAATTCTAACTAATTCTAGATTTTATTGCTGCTTTATATGAATATTGCAAGTTTTCTAAAGTGATATTTTTAAATACCATTTCAAAATATTACTACCTTGGCAGGTTATTTTCCTCTTTGCTCATAGTTGTTTTGGCTGTTTGGTTGTAGGTTTATGTTTTGTTTTTTTAAATTTCAATCAAAAGATAAGAGATCTTTAACCATAAAATAAATATTCCACCACTACTACGTTTTTCTATGGAGAATGACAAACTAATCATGGATGGTCTGGTGGCGTGCCAGTGTCAGCCCTTTCATGGTCTTCTCTGTCTGGACTGATATCATATATGGAGACCAGAACAATAGATGATGTCATCACTGTGTTTTGTTCTTACTTCTGCTCATTACAAGTACTCTAAATGGCTGAAATTCAGTGAAATTCAATGTTTGGTATAATAGACTAAGGTACTGGTTGGGGGAGGCTATGTTATTATGGAATTAAGCACTTAGGACTTAATCATTGGTTCAAAAAGTCTTCAGGGGGAAGGAAAGCAATCTAGCCAGATGGTGCTTGAGAAAAGAAAAATCTGTATCTCTTTCACATAAATCAGCCAATTAATATGCTAAGTCACAAAAGGTAAATCTTGAAACTGCTCTTTTACAATTCCAAAGCTGCCCTTTTTTGATGTTTCCTCAATTTTGAAGCTACTTTTCTATATTTCTCCACTAGTTTTTTTTTTCTTTCTCCACTAGTTTTAAATATAGAACTAAAGTGATTATTACATATAAAAAAAATGTACAATTATTTACCCCAGATGTTGACACCCTGGTCTGGTGGCAAGAACACAAGTTAGGAGTCTGGTTTTTACTGGGTTTATACTCCTTAAATATGAATCATTCTAATTATTAATTTTCTCATTGATGTGATGGGTATTACCTTCCTTGAGAGTTGTTGTAGGGATTGAATGGACTAGTGGATTCATGGTTAAAAGATTAAAAATCAGAGCTTAGGTTATGCCCAGCTGAAATGCAGACATATCCAGACAAGTCTTTAGAGGATTGGTAAAAATGATCTACCAGCAGTTTATTTACCTAACACACAAGCAACTTTCTGGGAAGAAACACATTTTTTAAAGAAAGCTAGAGAAAGCCCCAAAAGATGCAAATGAAAAGTCTCAGTTTTAACAAAACAACAACAACAACAACAACAACAACAACAACAACAACAAAGTCTCAGTTTTCCGAAAAGAAAGGTAATTTTGAGCCCAATACAATGATGGTCACTCAAATCTATTTTCTGCTCCAACCAATGAACTCATGAACAAATCCTAAAAAGATACTGCACAAAAGAAAAAATCCCAATCTGATAATAAACTGTTTCATTATGATTCTCAAGATACCAGACAACAAAACTAGTCATTTAAAAGCTATAGCACAAAAGTGAGAGATCTGAATAGTTTCTGCTTACACGTGGAACTTGGCATGGCTATGCACATTTAGGGCCTGTGGGTACCACTCAGCTCTGCCATATGAAGAGTATCAGTGGACTACAGACATCCATGCCAGTGACAACCACAGATATCTAGAATCCTGACAGCAGTGACTGTAACTATAAAACTCCAAAAGCCTCTATTTTAGTGGCTTCAAAACTATAAGCAATATCAATACCTGAATTGGGAGTTTATTTTATTTTATTTTTATTTATTCATGAGTGACACAGGCAGAGGGAGAAGCAGGCACCATGCAGGGAGCCCGATGTGGAACTCGATCCCAGGTCTCCAGGATCATGCCTTGGGCCGAAGGCAGGTGCTAAACCACGGAGCCACCCAAGGATCCCCCTGAATTGGGAGTTTAAACTGAGTACTAGCCACAGAGGTGATATCCATGCAGAGGAATCACGTCACTAAATAAGTGTAAAATAAGACACAAGAAAATGACTACTGGGTACTCCTAGGTCAAGGGTCTGCAAACTTTCTCTATTAAAGGGCCAGACAATGAATATGTTTGGTTTTGTGGGCCATTCAGTTTCTATCATAACTACTCAACTTTATCACACCTATTCAAATACCAGTGCAGTGACTAAGCATCCACAAGTGATCAGAGACATGAATGGGTGTGGTTGTATTTGGATAGTATTTTATTAACAAGCAGTTTGGGGCAGGATCTGTTCTGCTGTAGGCTGAGAGGAATTGTTTGTGAATATACTAGAATGATTCTTGAAAACTTTTAGAAATAAGGAAATACTTCAAAAAAGACTTTAGAAATTATGAATATATTGGCAATGAATGTCAAATAAATAATGTTTAATACATTGATGCAATGCCTTTATTTTTAATAGTTACATACCCAAACTTCTTCAAACATAGAAGGCAAACAAAATTATCTTCTTTCTCTCTCCCCCCCTTCCCTTTCCCTTTTTCCCACATTTCTCTATATATTTCTTCCTGAAGAGAAGTCTCTGAACCTGTACTTCCATTTCTAACAATAGTTTTGCTATATCAAATTCTACTTTTCTGTTAATATAAATAATTATATTGGTCAGTGTCAACCTAATAGTTTGCCTAATTAATGACAGCATCCTTGACTTTAGCTAAGTTCTCAGACTGTAGGATTTTTTTTTTTTTTTGTAGGATGTTTTAAGATTCAAGAAAAGTCATAAGGGTGGCTTAAACATTAAGATCATTCATAATTTTGCTTAACAAAGTATGGGACTGGATAGTATAAAGATGAGATAACTTACAAGAATGAGGGTTAGATGATTACTTTTGGAAGTGAATGTGTCCTAATTCCAGCTAATAAGTTATAAAAGAAAGTATGCTGAAGACTCCCTGGGAAGAATATCCTCGTTCTCAAAAAGACAGATTCCTTACCCTTACAACTTTCTCTTCGACCACTGTCAGCATCTTAATATGTCCTCTTAGACAATTTTTCTTCATAATCTGGAAATGTTTCCAGGAACCACTGAAGAAAGTAAAATTGATACTTATTTGTTACCTTTTAAGGGTGAGGAAAGTCTTCCCAGAAGGTCTCCAGTAGTTTTATACCTGAAGTATTATATAGATGTAATATATATCACAACTGCATCATAAAGAAAGATTGGTAAAGGTATCCATATGGTTGAAAGTCTGTATTTTATTTAAACGATTATCTTTAAGTAGAATGTAAAAGTTTGGTGAGTATATTGTAATCCACCACAGCAATACAAAAAAAAAAAAAAAAACTGTAGAGGAAACACAGTAAAAAGTTCAACACATAAATTAATGAACTATTAATTTAAATAATCAAAAAAGACCAAAAAAAGGAATTTTTAAAAAAGACAGATGATACTGACAGAAAATTAATAATAAAATGGTGAACCTACATCCAACCATATCAGCTATTACATAAAATATAAGTAGCCTAATACACTTTATCAAAAGACATTTTGAAACTGTTTTATTTTAAAAAACAAAAATATATGCTGATATATACATAAGAACTTCACATAAGAACTTAAAATACAATGATTAGAGAGGTTGAAAGAAAAAATGGAAAAAGGTATATCATGGGATCCCTGGGTGGCGCAACGGTTTGGCGCCTGCCTTTGGCCCAGGGCGCGATCCTGGAGACCTGGGATCGAATCCCACATCGGTCTCCCGGTGCATGGAACCTGCTTCTCCCTCTGCCTATGTATCTGCCTCTCTCTCTCTCTCTGTGATTATCATAAATTAAAAAAATTTAAAAAATTTAAAAAAAGCCAAGAGATTTTAACACTCTTTTCTGAGTAATTGATAAAATAGGTAGACAAAAGACAAGTAAGAATTTAGAAGACCAAATAAACATCATCAGCCAACCTATTACAGAATATTCCACTCAAATAAGTTACAATATATATTCGTTTCAAGTAGACATAGAATATTCACCAAGATCATATTCTTGACCAGAAAATAAATTTATTAAAGTAAAAAAATTAAGTATATTTTTTTCATTAAAAAATAAAAATAATTTTTTAAAAAGGTATTTGCTAAAACTCAAATAATTTTAAAATTAACAATATATTTCAAAATAATACCCAGGTCGAAGAATATCATAAGGAGGCTTTTTAAAAATTTAAAGTGAATAAAATTATAAATACAATATATCAAAAATTGACAGATGCAGATAAAGCAGCACATAGAGGGAAATTTATACAATAAATGTATATTTTAGAAAGAAGAAAAAAATCAATAATTTAAGTTTCTAACTGAAGAAACTAGAAATAAAGAGCAAGCAAAATGCAATTCATGAAGAAGGAAGGAAATAAAGAGCAGAAATTGATTAATTGAAAACAGAACATCATAGAGAAAAAATATATCAAATCAAAAGCTGCTTGACCAAAAAGATCAATAAAAGAGATAATCAAAATGAGGGATTAAAAATATGATGACTCAGTGAGCACCATCAGAAAAAAAATTCTATGAATTGGATTAATTCCTTAAAAGACACAATTAAAAAAAACAATTTCAAGAAAATGTAAAAAACTGGGATTGTTTTCTATCAATCAAATAAATCAAATTCATAATTATAAATCTTTTAAAAATGTAAAAATAAAAGTAATTTTTAACTAATTTTAAAATATCACCAAATCTATAAAATCTCTTTCAGCAAAGAGAACAGAAAAAATAATTATATGAGGCAACCATTACTTTAATAGCATTACTAGATAAAGACAATAAAAGAAAATAGGGCACTCCAATATCTCTCATGAACACAAAAATTTCTGACAAAATATTAGCCAATGATTACAGCAATTTATAAAAAGAATTTATAAAAATTTCTGACAAAATATTAGCCAATGATTACAGCAATTTATAAAAAGAATGAATTTACACATCATGATCATGTGGAGTTTTTCTCAGGATATCTCAGGAATGCAAGTATGCTTCCAACATTCAAAAATAAAAAGACATATTTAAATCACCATATTAACAGATTAAACAACAGAGACTGATAAAATTCAATTCCTATTTATGATAAAAACAATTAGTTTTTATCTAATTTAACAATTGTTAAAACAATTGTTTTAACAATTAGTCTGGAAATTAGTTGTAAATAAAAGCTTTCTGAACTTAATAAAGGTTGTCTACCAAAAACTTAAACCTGTCATCATGCTTAATCTTAATGATGAAAACATGAATTGTTCCTTACCAAACATCAGAAATAAGGCAAGAATATCTGTTCATAATACTAAAACTCTACATCATATTGGTTGCTGTAGACACTGTGATAAGTGAAGGGGAAAAATATGCCAATTCTCTCTAAATTGATCCATAGATTTCATACCACCCAACCAAAATCTGTAGTTGTTTTATAGATATTATCAAACTAGTTCTAAAATGTATATGGAAAAAGAGACACACAAGAAATGCCCAAACAATTTTCCAATAAAGTAGCAAAGTTGGAGGCATAACATTACGCATTTTAAGACTGACTCCTGACCTACAGTTATTTTTTTAAAGATTTTATTTATTTATTCATGAGACACACACACACACACACACACACACACACAGAGGCAGAGACACAGGCAGAGGGAGAAGCAGGCTCCATGCAGGGAACCTGACGTGGGACTCAATCCTGGGACTCCAGGATCACGCCCTGGGCTGAAGGCAGCACTAAATCGCTGAGCCACCCAGGCAGCCTTGACCTACAGTTATTAAAAGATTAAGCCATTCGTAAAATAGGAGACACACAGATGGAAGAGACAGAAAAAATAGTGCTGAATTAGACGTATGCAAATAAAATCAATTGATTTTTATCAAGATACATAGATAATCCAATGGAGAAAGGATTTTTTTTTCAATAAATTGTACTGTAACAATTGAACCTCTGAGTATGAATTAATTCAAAACAATAGAACCTCAACCCGTATCTTATTCAGTATAAAAACATTACTTCAAAATGGATCAAAAACTATGAAATTCTTAGAAGAAAATGTAGGGGAAATCTTTATAACCTTGGATTTTTCAAATAATTCTTATATAAGACACCAAAAGCATGATTTGTAAAAGAAGTCATTGGTTAAAGTGAAGTTAATCAATATTTAAAATATTTTCCCTCCAAAAGATTTAAAAACTAGACATAATAGTGGAACAAAATTTCCAAATCAAGTATCTGACAAGGGAGTTGTAGCTAGAATATGTAAACTTAATAATAAAAAGAAAAATTAAAATCAAATGGGTGAAAGACCTGAACAAATTCTTTACAAGGAAGATATGCAGATGGTAAGGTATATACATGGAAAAGATGTCCAATAACAACAGTTATTTAAAAATTGCAAATTAAAAAAACAATGAGGTACCAATACATACTTATTAGAATAGCAATTTTTTAAAATGCTAAACAAGTGGAAAAAAATAAAATAATAAGGTTAACAATAACATGTGCTACTGAGGATGCATTTTGCTGATGGGAATGCAAATTAATACAACCACCCTGTGCTACAGTTATGCCACTTTTCATTAAGTTAAATATACATTCATATGATCCTACAATACACTTTTAGGTTTTAGAATAAAGGTCTTTATTGGTAGATGACTTTTCACCCAGGGGAGGTTTGTTAAAATTTTGAGATACTTTTGCTTCTTAAATCCATGGATGCTACTGGCATCTAGTTGCTATAGGCCAGGGATGCTACAAAACATCCTACAGTGCCCAGGACAGTCCCCTTTATAATTAAAAAAAGTACACAGTGTAAATTATCAATAGTGCTGAGGCTGACAAACCTGTCTTAGAAAAAGGAAAAGGTTTGTTATGTGAAAACCTAAATAGAAATAGCATTATTATTCGTAACTGCCCCCAAGCAGAAAAAAAAAAAGAGCCAAATACCTTATAATTGGTGAAAGGATAAACAAATTGCAGTACATCCATATAATAGAATAGTACTTAGCAATAAACAAGAATGAACTACTGATACATGAAACTACATGAATGAGTCTCAAATGCATTATGCTAAGTGCGAAGATGCTAGTCTCAAAAGATTACATGATGTATGATGCTTTATATGACATCTTCTTAAGCTTTAAAACTATAGGAATAGAGAAAAATTAGTGCTTGCCAGGAAATTGGGGGAATGTATGACTATGAAGGGCAGCAAGAGGTAACTTTGGGGATAACAGAATTGTCCTGTAGCCTGTCTTTGAGGAGTGGTTACACCAATCTGTGAATATGTTAAAACTCACAGAACTGTATAATAAAAAAAGAGAAAGAAATTTGTTGTATGAAGTTTTTAAATGATTTTTTTTTTAAAAAAGCACATAAATCTCTTAAAACCCGACAGAAGAAAAATTCTATGAATTTTTTAGTGATTACATTTCTTAATGGCACATTGAATTTAGAGAATAGATTCTGGAGCAATGGTAATGGTAACAGGGTTCAAATTCCAGCTCTGCCATTTATTAGCCCCGTGATGGACTCAGGGCTAATAACCTCTGTGAACATCAGCACCCTCTTCTACAGTCTGGAAATAAGAATAGTTTCTACCTCATTGTTGTGAATTAATATACAATAACACACTTAGATGAATTATAAATACACTATGAGGGGACACTTGGGTGGCTCAGTGGTTAAGCATCTGCCTTTGGTTCAGGGCATGATCCCGGGGTGCAGGATCGAGTCCCACATCGGGGTTCCCACAAGGAATCTGCTTTTCCCTCCGCCTGTGTCTCTGCCTCTCTTTGTTGTCTTTCATGAATAGATAAATAAAATCTTTTTAAAAAAGTGCCCCATGAAAATCAGCTATTTTTATTATAAAGGACAATATTTAGATAGTACATACTTCTGTATTAATTATTTAAACTGGAAGAATTTGAAAGAGATGTTACTATATTAAAATTTTAATTACTTTTAATAAAAAAATAATGTTGGATATTAGTACATATATCTTACCTTATAATTTTTGTCCCCTATGTTTGTGGACCTTTATGAACCTCATTGATGTCTGCTCTACTCACTTATATCATGAATACTTTTCCATTTCAGTACTTTTGTACATAAAACCTCCTTTGAATGGTCTAATTTTATTTTATACAGATGTTGTATGATTTATTTAACTGAATCCCCACTACTAAATATTCAAGTCATTTCCATTTTTTTTCAAAAAAACATATCTTTTCTCTAAAGAACTAGTTTTATACTCAATTAGAGTTTTGGTTATTCTTTATCTAAGACATTTTATCATTATCTTTTTCAAAAATTAAAGCACTATCATTTGTAGTTGCTAATTATTGAATACCCTTAGAAAGAATTCCCATTCTGCCTTTAAAAGCAGCATGAGGGGGATCCCTGGGTGGCGCAGCGGTTTGGCGCCTGCCTTTGGCCCAGGGCGTGATCCTGGAGACCCGGGATCGAATCCCACATCGGGCTCCCGGTGCATGGAGCCTGCTTCTCCCTCTGCCTGTGTCTCTGCCTCTCTCTCTCTCTCTCTGTATCTGTCATAAATAAATAAAATATTTTTAAAAAAAATAAAAAATAAAAAATAAAAGCAGCATGAGGAAACAATCTGATAATTAATTTTGAGAATGTAAATTCATATATCCAAAAACACATATACATGTCTGTATACAAAAAATGCACACACGCATTTCTTTTTTGACAAATAAAAAAAGCAATGTTCCCCCCTTCTATTCTCTATGCAGAATGACTTTGTAACTTTATCTTAAAAAAAAAAAACAATCTTAGGCTCTGTGCTCTGTTTATTCACCTTTGATTCCCAGATCCCAGCCTAGACAGCCATGGAAGATGAGTCACCTGCTCTGAAAGAAGACTCTTCTTTCCAAGAGATAGCATCACTTTTATTATCTGCAGTGGCACAGGTCAGGTCTCCATCATGGATCTTTAAAAGAACATGTGTCTAAACAATTTGAACGATATTTCATTGGTAAAGAATACGAGTTTTGAAGGATCTGAATTTCATACTTCCCTAGTGTGTTCTTTAAAAACAGAAACAAAACACCCTGTCCAATAATATATATTTTTCTCATTAGACTACAGTCTCTTCAAACCAGGAAACTTAACCTCACTCATTTTATACCCTTGAAATATGCACAATGCTCAAATGTGTATTAAATAAATGCTTCATGGAGGCATTTTAAAAGTAGGTGTATATATACACATGATAAATGCTTAGATTTCTTACTTGAAGGAAAATGGAATAAAAATCTTCTAAACCTGAATCTCTGTTTTCCTGTATATAAATATGATCATATAACCATATAATGAAAGAATTGTCCAAAGAAGCCATAATTTCTTCAATTTTTCTTCGTGGTTGAAATGTGATATTAATATTGCTCTGTTACTTAAAATTTTATATATATACACACACACACACCCTGAAAATGTCCACAAACAAGTAGTAAACAGCAAGGAAAATACACTAACTTTAAAAAAGCTTGTGCATTCACATATGATTTATACATAGATTATCATCCACTTTAAGTAAAATGTTTACCTTCACAGTTATAGAATTTCTAATGATCTCTTTTACTCTCATGCCATTTTTAATTTGTAATTTAGGAATTATGTAAACTCTTCTGACATTCATTATGTCTCTTCAAGGTGATGGTCCTAACTGCTAGTTCAGTTGGATAGCTACAAAGAAATTTAAAAAGAAACCAGATGAATAATTCTATAATTCTTGTATTAGATACACACTTACAATTTTTTAATAGTTTATATAACACCCAAAATTCTCAGTAGGGAATGATAATCATTTTAGATTAATCTGTCAATCAAAAATAAATACCTTTACTTTTTTCCCAGTGATTATATCTTAGAGACAATCATGAAAGCTGAGTGGGAACATGTTGGGAAGCATGATACCATAAATTTACAACTGGGCTTAAGTTGGCTGAGAGATTGATGACACACTTGTTAATGTGGGAGAAATATTCACAGGGTATATAGAGTTACTTTACTGTGGGTAGTTTGATGTGCTGTATGATGTTAGAACTACTCTATTTGACCTCTGTTCAGTGATGCATTGTAAATGTGAAGTATTATACTTCCTTAGAAAGCAGACTCAATGCATTTCAACCCCATGCTGGTTGTTACCCAAAGCAAGCATGGTTAAATTACACGCATCTCTTGGTTTTAAAGGAAGGGAAGAATAGGGGGAGGAGACACATTTCTCATGGATTAGCATCCTCTGATCTATTTTTGTGACTAACCTAATACAAATTCAGTAGATCATTTTTTCATGGTTGAAAAGAAAAATGTTTTATGTCTGTGTTTTTAATGCTGAACAGATCTGAAAAACATTTAAAACAGTCCTACCAAATCAAGTGTTCTCATTAAATATTAATGTTTCACACCATATAAGCATGTAAACCATGTTTATTGGAAAAGTAATTTTGAGTCTTCCCAAGTGTTTTTTAACCACATCTTATATATTTATATTCTTCAACATACACATACACACTCAAGTGATACATGTTTGGTCCTTCATTAAGTTCTGAATGACTCAGAATCATTCAAGTTCATTCTAGGTACAGATCTTGTCCCCATCCCCCACAGTATTACATTACCTTGTTTTTAAATAGTAGATTCTACGTAAATGGTAAAAGCACAATGACTTTAAAAATGAAGAAATAACTTGAGTAACTTGAATTATACTGTTCTACGTGACTCCTTAGAGTTTTTACTTACATTTAAAATATTTAAAGTGAAACAAACTGTGAACATGAAAGGCATAATGTGCATTGGCGGTAGCAGTAAAGTATATATTTAAAATAATACAATATAAATTTTATTACATACAAATGTCTTTAAAGTTTGAATTTTTCTTTTAAATTGTTGATTTTAGTTATTTTTTAAAGATTTATTTAAGAAAGAGAGAGAATCTGAAGTAGACTCCTCACTGAGCATGGGGCCTGATGCAGGGCTTAATCTCACAATGGCAAGATCATGATCTGAGTAGAAACCAAGAGTGGACACTTAACTAACTGTACCACCCAGAGGCCCCAAATTGTCGATTTTAAAGAGTAACTTAAAAAGTGATCATAATTGATCATTGCAAGATTATTATCAAATATATTTTTGTTATACAAATATAAGATATATAAAAAATTATCTGCTCTGGGTATCAGATGCGCAAGATGTGCTTTTGCTTAAATCAAAAGCAGAGAAGTTGGAATAAAAACTGTGGAAGTGATAAACTATCAGTTTCTATCATGTCAGAACATTTTTATTTCTTTAGAATTTTTAAATTGTCATTTGTCTTCTTCTTTTTTCCATGATTATAGTATCTCATTCAGACTTAAATTATTATTCATGAGGCCTGACTAAAATGTTTTATTTACTCAGATACACTTGTTTCAAGGCTTTGAAAATGATAAATTTCTCCTGCTTGAATTATTAAGATTGAACTATATCTTTAGATTATAAAAGATACATTCAGAGTTTTTATGAGCTATATTTCTTAGAAGCCAATAGAAAGTAAAGCCATGATGATTTAACATCCAATTTGCTCAATATTTTAAATATAAATAGTGCTGTGTAGTTCCATACATCAACCCCTGAGGTGAAGATTCTATAGGGCTTTTTGAAGTTTCTTTGAAATTTGAGAGGAATCATTAAGAAACTGATACTGAATCTTTCATTATCAGAAAATCCAATAAGAAAAAAAATGAATTAAAAATATGAACTCTTAGTTAATGTCACTGTTAATTGCAATTTATTTATCCAACACATTATTAACTACAATGACATGTCTTGTGGAATCAATCCAGTAAGTTTTCTGGATCTCTCACAGGAGGGTGGTGGTGGTTGTGATTAGAAGATGTTGTAAGAAGCAGAAAAGAAACCTAGATATTGATTGAAGAATAAGAAAATAAAAGTGACTTATGAGAGATGCTCTGTTTTAAAATAAAAAATTAGGATTTGTTTCTGAAAAAAAAAATCATGAATAGAACAATGAATACAGTATTTTTGTTAAAATGAGATTGAAAATCTTAGATGTTTAAGGTTCCCAACACATTGTTGATGTTAACAAGTAATAATGCTTATATAAACCTCTGGTATCTTATGGTAACCAGGATTTTAAAACAACAAATATTGCTATATGAGAGTAGTACATCTAAGAATATACGATCTATCTTTCCATGACCTTAACCAACATGTTAGCTCGTAGTTTATTCTGGGGCTTAGTAATATGAGCCACACATTTCCCCACATCAACTGTCAGCCTCCATTCCTTTCTTTTTCTTGGTTTAAGGCTCCTTTATTTGTGGTCAACTTTTCTTTCTTCATTATTCCTGTCCCTTGCCTCTTCCTTTGGTCTAAGGTGGTTACCTAAACATTCCTTTCCACCATATACTTCCGGGGTGATATGGAATATTTGAGTTTTCAGACACAAATGAGTAACCTTTGCATGAAAATGTAACTAATAGTAGAATAGCTCTCTGTTTGCTTTCTGTGGCAGCTATTCAATAGTGGTTATTCATTAACAAGTTCTCTTCCAGAGTAAAGTACTTGGAAAGAAGTAGTTCAGAATGTAGTCTTTGTTTCCAAGTCTTCCTTTTATCTTGGTTTGTTCTCTATGTCCTCATGCTTGAAGCAGTCACTGTTCTTGTATGTCAAACTGTTACAATTACCTTCACATTCTACTGGAACAGTCATCACTCAAAAACTCCCACTCAAAGTCTCTAAATCAGTGGGAATGAAGCTCAGTTGATATGATTTCCCACCAATTCAATATTGAAGTCAGAAATGTATTGCATGGTTTAAAATATAGTTCATGGTTTCAGACTTTCAGCCACTCCTATTGAAGGATATAAGGCCAAAGATTAAATATAGATGCAGTAATTTTGTGAGTATATGGAGGCTTGAAGATTTAAGCAAGGAGGCAAAGCAAAAGAAAACAAAAATTATTCAAGTATGCTGGAAGAGAAATGTAACAACATGTTGTGGCAAATCTGGAGACGTTTATCTATTGATTCAGCTACTAAACATTTTTTACTGAAGATTAAAAATATGTGGGTGGCAATAAACTAAAGTTTGAGACTATTCACAAGATTGTATAAACATAATGAATGCACAAGACACTTTGACCTTTTGTTTTAAAAAATGTATCCCTTTTAAGTTATCAAAATAATAAAAAAGCAATATAGCAATACTTGGATATAAATAAATAAACAGGAAAAAAATATCATCTATGTATTCTGTTATGGGTTATGTGCCCTAAAAATTCAGATTTTGAAGTCCGAACTGCCAGTACCTCAGAATGTGACCTTATTTGGAAACAGATCAGTTTAAAATCTAATTTGTTAACTAAGATGAGGTCATTAGAGTGAGTCCTAATCCAATATGACTGGTGTCCTTTTAAAAAAAAGAAAAAAGAAAAGGAATTTTGGACGCAGGGGCATGCAAACAGGGAGAACACAAAAGTGAAGAGACAAAAAAGAAAATGGCAATCTATAAGCCAGGGAAAGAGACCTGGAACATCTCCTTCCCTCACAACTCTCAGAATGAACCAACCTAATTGACACTTTGATCTTGGACTTCAAGCCTCCAAAACTATAAGACTATAAATTTCCATCGTTGAAGCCACTTATGTTGTGGTACTTTGCTATAGCTACCCTAGCAAACTAACACATCCTTATTACCCAGAGATAATCTTTATAAAAATGTGTTATAAAATACGTAATCTGTAAATATTTCCATTTGTTAGTATGTTTTTTTTTTTTTTTTTTCCACATAAAAATAAATTGTGAAGCAGGTTTTTTTTTTAGGCTTTGGCAGTAAGTTTCTGTGTCCTACCCTGAAATCTAGTACTCTCTCCTACTGGTAGCAATATACCAAATTTAATGCTAAGCTAAATGATAACATTCCCCAGGCTCCCTTGGGACTAGGTGTATTTATTTGTCTAAATTCTGAACTAAGGGATATTAGAAGAAATGGTGTGGAAGACTGTCAAATAATTGCAAAATTTCTGCAGTTTTATAGTCCCTGCAATCAAGCCAATAAATTGGCAAAGTCTCTTAGAAGCTAGAAGAAGATAGAAGATTCATGGGTCAGAGATGAAGGACTTTATTTCCTCATAGCAATAGCAGTAGTCAGAATATCAGCATTTTATTTTCCTAGTTGCCCAAGAGTCAATTCCAAGCCTTTCAACAGGGCTATGAGAAGAGGGCCGGGCCACATCTGTGTTTATGGACCCAAAGACTCTTTATCATAGTCAGTAAGCCTGCGTACCCTTTGCAATCAATTAAACTTAAACATCATTTTCCATAATGGCTAAGGAATTTGGTATACAGTTATATTACCATTTACTCATCTAATCCTTTTTATTGTGTCACCATTATTCTGTTTCCATTTCTCCAATATCAAAAATTTTAATGTACTTTATTATCTCTGCATTTTTTGTTCATTAAAATTATTTCCAAAAGATTGGTTAATGCTTTTATATTGTACGTTTTGTTTAATTTATTTTATGTAAATATGTGCATATGTTGACAAAACAAAATCTTAAGTTTATAAAACAGAATTACCATTTCCATCTCTGCCTTCTCTCTTCTCTTTCTACATATATACAAAATACCAACCTGAAACTTAAGTCTTAGGAAGTAACAACACTTGACCTTTTCAATTTTGGGGATAAACTGTAGGCCCTAACTGCCATACTTTTATTATGATATCCTAGTTTATTGAATTTAACTCACATATGATAAGACTCTTCAATGAATTTAAAATAACTTAGTTTTTACATTACGTTTCTTCTCTCTAAATTTGATTATTTGCACATGTATTTGTCTTATTTTTAAATTTTTCCCTTGATTGCTAATTGTTAATGCTCATAAATCCAACTTCTTTTACTCAAAAGACATACTTTTTTTTACTAATAATAGATATGATCAACAAAAAGAGACAAATGAGCCTATTTGGGTAGAATTAATATTATAGATTCCCTTATTGAGTAACAGAACTGTGTCTAGTAATTTAGACTATTTTGTTGTGCTTGATAATGCAGAAAAGACCTGGTCATATCATCTGAGTAGCTTCTAGCTCAGTAATTCAAAATACTTTTAGCTCTTAAGATAATGATTCAGGATGTAAGTATATTAAACATAATACATCTTGATATATATCCTGCATAAAAAATTTAAATGTTAATATTCATGTATACAACTCACATCCATAATTTTTTTTTGTCTTTTGTGAAATGGTGAGCTCAGGTCTATCACTGCCTCTAGGTTCCCTGCACATAGCTTCCTTTGTAACTAGCAGATGAGTAGCAGAAATAGCAGCATTGTGTGTGTATGTGTGAGTATGTGGTGGGACCGAGGGAGGGAGTCTTGCATGCCTGTATTAACAGCTGCATAAATGCATTTAGGCACCAACAGACAATTATCTAGGAATCACATCAAGGAAAGGAAAGTAATAATTATGTGTTGCATTCACTCATATGCTAGTATTAATGCCATAGAGAGAGCAAACTCATCGGAGAACAAATGAAAATTTTCTTCTGTGTACCAATAATACATTCTCAGTCAGGATTCGCTAGTACCAAGTAAATATCAAACCTAATGTCCAACAAAAGAGAGACCATCTAATAACTGAACACTAGTTTTATTATTGATAAGCAACCAAAGCTGAATAAGAAGCTAAAATTAATCCCTGAAATATTTAGGAAGAATAATTTTGCAAATCAAAATTATTGATAATAAAGAGCATCAGTAGTGCATAAGAAATTTAGGTGGCGATTCAGAAATTTTTATTATTTAATTTAGGAAAAATATAATTATTTGAAGCTTCTATGTGACCAAAGACTAGACTCACAATAGAGACAGGCATCAAAATTAACAAGAGACAAACAGTGAGACAGTATTGCTTGTTTTTTGGCTGATTAGCATTGAAATGGTCTTCCTATGGTTGGGCAGTCTGACACCTTGCAAGACCTGGTGAAGTCTTTCCCCTATAACCTAAAGAGCCAAATCCATAGTCAAAAGCTCATACAGTCATGTGACTCAGCCTGAACTTGAGATCTCTTCTCTACGAGTCAGATTCACCTGTCCTAGACAGTGTTTCTGTATGACAGTTTATAAATCCTCTGGGACATTGTGGTGGCAGTTAAGATAGCCAGAGTCCAGTGACCACAGTGGCAGCTGCACTGAATTCCAACAACTCAGAAGGGCATGCCCAGCGGTCTCAGCAAGAGGCAATTTTCTAACCAGACCCAGTGCATGATGTGATGTTAGCTGTGTTCTTGGCTGCCTGGTCTCCCTTCTGTCCTGCTCTTTTTTCTCAGCCCAGTTCAGCAGCCTTCCTTTTTGATTCTGGAAGATACAAGTAATCTTTTTAATAAATAATTTTTCAGTTAAACTAACCAAAGGTGGTTTTACTTGTTTGAAATTAATAACCCTTCTCTCCTTGATTACATTAATGATACCAATGGTAGCATGACTTTAATCTTCATTTGTAATCCTTATAAATTAAAAAAGATATCCAATGTTTTATATAATCTAAATTAGTCTAATATTTTAATAAAGAAATCAGAAGTCTTAAAGCATACTTGGAATCTACAGAGCATTTGTATATTAATACAACAGGTATTAAGAGAAAAGAAAGTAAACTAATCTAAATAATTTGGAGAATTCCATATTTCTGAATTCTTCAGAATAATACCTTAATATATTGCTGCTCATAAAAGTTCCTTGATTTGGGGAAGGAAAACTCATCATTTTTTTCATTCTTATTCTCAGAATATAGAAATATGCATATCAAGAATACATTAAGTATATAATCTTAATTTAAGTGGCATTATGTGCATGTCATTGAGAATACATAAAACAAACTACAAGAGAGGATAAACTGCAGTATTCTCAATCTTTTTTTTTCTTTTTTTTTTTTTTTTTATTTTTTTTTATTTTTTTTATTTTATTTTTTTTTTAATCTTTTTTTTTTCTAACCCAATACAAGTGAGGAAACTGACTATTCCTATTAATAACAATGGCCAAAAGTAAGATATTTTGTTGAGGTCTATTTGATACAGTTGTTTTGGTATGATTGATATGAATCTATTATATATAATATAATATAATTAATATAATATAATAATATTCTTTTTGTTTTGTTTTGTTTTGTTTTTACCTAGTAATGCATGAATAATAGACATACATGGCATTAGCTCATTCCGTTACCTTGACGTTAGTTCTGGCCCCCTAATCCCTGGCTTCCAACCCAGATAGCATGAGTCTTAACATATCTATGATTCCAAGAAATGGCATCATTGCTTAGGGTCAGAAAGGTTATATGATTAAAGAAAGGACTGAGGAAGTCTATTTCACACATTATTTAGTAATTTAAAAGTTTTGCATTATTTTTTAATATTTAATAAAAATTACCATGTCAAAATTGCAGTGTGACATACATCTTGGCTTATGCTTACAATAATTGCAGAATGGGAGGCAAGGAAACCTACTGGAGCATATCAACCATTTTAGGAGAAGATATGATGTGTTGTAAAAGCCTTTCTCCATCCAAACCATTGTGACTTAAAGCATTCCAAGAATGGGTAACAATATGAACAGTGACATGGAGCGAGCTCTGAATGTTGCATACATGTATCTATGCATCTGCTGTATTTCAGTGTCCGAAATGTCAGACACAGGAACACTGATCTGAATGGGAATACTTATATAAATTGCATTAGAAAACTTGCCCCTGTACTATAGACAGGATTGTGACCCCTTGAAATTCATTTGTTGAAGCCCTCACCTCCAATGTGGTAGAATTTGGAGATGCACCTTTGGGATACAATTAGGTTTAGATGATAGTCATAAAGTGGGAACCTCATAATGGAACTAGTGTATTTTTATTGATTTTTGTAATATTTTATTTATTTATTTGAGAGAGAGAGGGGGGGGGCAAAAGCAGGGGGAGTGGCTGGTAGAGGGAGAAGGCTCCTCATTGAGCAGGGAGCCCAGTGCGGTCCTGGGATCATGACCTGAGCCAAAGGCAGATGTTTAACTAACTGAGCCACGCAGGTGCCCAGAATTAATGTATTTTTAAAAAGAGGTACCAGTGAGCTTGTTGGTTCTCTCTGACCACTGAGTATGCAGCAAAAAGGTGGTCATCTCCAAGCTAAGAAATATGCCCTTGAAGAACCCCACCCTGATCCTGGACTTCCCAAGCCTCCAGAACATTAAGAATTTAATTTCTGTTGTATAAGCCATTCAGTTTATGAAATTTTGTTATGGAAACCCGCAGACACTTTACATGCGAGAATTTCTACTTTACTGTGAAGCTGGTAACAATTCTTTCACTAATTAACCATTCATCACTTTTTTTTCATAACACTAATATATTTGTTTGGAAGCATCTAAAAGGAGAAAACCTCAAGATTCTTGTTTTCAAGAACCTTAGAACTTGAAGAAAAATTATACATGTACTTGCAGACATTCTGAAATTATACAAACAAGTATACAGAAGATATATATACATATATATGTGTGTGTATATATATATATATATATATATATATATATATATATATTAAATGCAAAGTGATGTAAGAAAAAGCGAGGAATGGGGTCAGCATAGTTTCCTGTAAAAAATTTGGCAAAATAGTTGTACAATTCTGGGGAGGATACTTTGACCATTTTGGACCTCACGTATATTTCAGTTGGTTTCCAGTTCTCACAGTCTGTGAAATCATGATTCTTATCTTAACTCCAGGAGAAGAAGACACGTATTGGCAAAGAGAAAGAGTAGGTTTTCTTAAGAGCAGGCACAAAGCTTACTAGTTAAGCATTTGTTCAACAGATTTTTACAAGACAGCTCTCTGAGGAGATTCGAGTCAATGAGCCGAGAATTATACATTTGTTGGCTGACCAGAATGACTTAATGAGTCAGCTCATTTGGAGTCCTCATATTTACACAATTATGTTAATATAAATGGTCTTACTAACTGTCATACATATGCCAAGCATCCTCCATATTTTGTCACTGACCTTTACTACAGCTACTAATCATTTATAAAATGAGTATAGTTGGATCTAGTCTTTATAAATGAAGAAACTGAGGGTCAGAGAATTTAACATGACAAGAAATGCACAAGTGGGATTTAAGGGAAAATATGGCTGGTTCTAATATATGCTATCTTTCCACTTCACTTTCCAAAAACTCTCTAACATTTAGTAAGAGTTTACTGGGGACTTATTCTAAAGGTTGTACAGATATTAATTTATTTGACTCTCCAACAACCCATGGGATAGGTACGTCTTTTATCCCTGTTCAATAGACGAAGAATCTGAAGAACAGAGAGGTTATGTAACATGTGGGTGATTACACAGCCAGCAAGAGGCAGAGCTGGGATACACTGTGTCATGAATGCTCCCCTGTATAACGCTATATAATATGCTGGCTAGATGTTCATGGTATTAAGATGGAGAAAATAACTCTATCACATCTCCGTTATTTCTTAACACTTGGGTAAAATGAGTAAAAATGGTGCACAGTAAGGCGTCTGATCAAATATCAGGTAAATCGTTTGATCCACCAAGAGTCAAAGTGATTAACTTGTGGAGAAAGCCCAAGAGATTTTCTCATCAGGCTAATATTACTGCTAATAAACACAGATAAAGCTTTATTTATAGTTACTACATAGCTCAACAGTTGAATTCAAATTTCAACTGCAATCACAGTAAGGTGACAGGGGATATTTTTTGGAAATAAATTACTTTTTATGTAGATATTATTGTCCTATATGAGAGCAGCCAGAGAAAATTCTTTCTCTTTCATTTTATTATATGAATCAGCCAAGTAAGGTCTTAGTATGTTTTTAGATAAGAATGAAATAAGAAAAGTAGACAATTTTTTATCCTGTCTTTGGATTTTTCTCTTAAAAAATCTATCTGGATTGGAACAAATGATAATATGTACTATAATGAAAATATGAACTTGCTCTTACAAAGATATAAACAAAAAGAGAGATGGATAAGACTCTAACACTAGGGAACCTTCTTCTCTATTTAGGCCCATAAAACTGAAAGATTACTTCATTTCCACATCCCATATCCAGACGTCAGGATAATGATATTTTTCGTGACTTTTATTAAAAACACCATTTTATTTTTACTTCAATGTCATGGTGGCTGAAAACATATAGAAGTATGTGGGAATCTAGGTCCAAGAAATATTTTCATTATCAAGTTAATAAGAAATTCCTGAAGAGATTTTCAAGCTTTCCAATTCAAGTAAAAGAATATGTGGTTGAAATAATATCAAGGAAAGAAGAGAGGAGGAAGAAGGAAGAGGACAGTGAAGAGGGCAAAGGATTATAAATACTTATGTAATAATAGTAATTTAGCCAGAAAATCATGCTAATTATTGGGAGCTTAAAAGAGAGGTTTTAGGTCAAAGTCTGACAAACCTTTTCCTTAAACAGTAACATAAGAAATAGATTTTAGGATCCATACTGTCTCTCGCCCAACTATTCAACTCTGCTATTTCAATGAGGAGAAAGTCATTAACAACATGCAAACACATGAATGTTGCTATATTCCAATAAAACTGTACTTATAAAAACAGTTGGAAGACTAATTTGGTCCTCAGGCTTTGCTCTAAATTATAATGCTAAGATCATAGCCCAGTACTTTCAGAGAGAACTTTCCACTTTGAAGGAAATGTCCTTCATCTGTCTAAATTGGTAACCACCAGTCACAGTGGCTATAGAACACTTGAGATGTGCCTGGTGAGAGTGAAGACAATTAAATTTTATTTTAATTAATTTACATTTACATAGTCATGTGACTAGTTGCTCCATCTTGGAGTGCAAAGCATATTTCTTCTTTTTTTTAATCTGAAAGTACAACTTCAGAATTTCCTTCTATTGATAATAAAAAAATTGCTCTTTCCATATATTTTGTACTGATCAGATGAGATCAATGTTATTTTATACAGAATTTTTAAAAATGTATGTGGTACTCATTATATTATGAAGTATTTTTCTAAAAGGATGACAGTATTATTGGATGAGAAGAACTGAGGTTTGTAATTAGGTCTTCATCACTTATTAATTGAATAACATTACCAAAATATTATTTAATTTCTTGAAGTCACAGTTTTGAAGTTTCCTTGGTGGTAAAATTGAGATAAAAATGTCACCTACTATAACCAGTTGTCGTGAGTTTTGTGAAATTTAAATATTATATACCATTACATTTACCATAAATGGTACAAAGGTATCAGCTTTTATTACTCTCAGTAAGAGAAAGGATAAATATGAAGTCCATATGTACTCTGCCTGAAAATGTCTTTTTTTTTAATGCCTTAAATTTATCAAGTTCCCCTCTCCCATCAATGACCTAATTCTGCAATTAGCAATCTCAGCATTTGCTTCTGAAGAGATATTGTATCAAATGAATTCAAGGGAAAAGGCTTCTTTCATCTCAGAACTTAAAAAATCTCTTCCAGTAAAATCCTTTCTGCAAGGCATAGGTAGAAAGAGAGAGGAGGAATTTAAGAGATAAAGAGAAAATCAATTGAAGTCGAAGCAGTTGGGTTAGGGAATGGGTAAAAAATAATAATAATAAAATAAAATAAAATAAAATAAAATAAAATGAAATAAAATAATTCTACTTTGCATTTATAATCTCATCTTCCAGGAGAGAAGTTAATGCTGCTGAGTGGGAGGTTTCTATCCCAGCCATGAGCATTCGGCCTTTATGACCAGTCATCTCCCATCTCCCAGTAATATCACCATCCGGCATTAGTTTTTTAACATAGGAAATGGGGGCAGGGGACCACACACATTCAGCCATAGAATTGTTGAAATAAGCACTTTTATTCCTAATTTATTCTGAGGAATCTGCGCATCAGGTTATTTCACAACTATCTAAATACTGTGAATGTAATTTCTTACAAATTGGAGGTTATTATATCCCATTGCAATCAAGGAATGCAGCTGTTTTGTGAAAATCTTCAGAATGTATTACTCTTCTATACACACAAATAGTTATAACCAGTGAGTATACGATCTGCAATCTACATATAGATCCCTTGTCCTTCATTGCAGTGAAAATATTGGGTAGCAAGATGGTTTACTATCCATACTGAGTATCAAAGCTCTTTCGTTACAAAGAACTGAAACCTACCCAGAACAATAATAGAAAGGTATTAAAGAATACAACTTTGAAGTCAAACTGCAGAAAGTGCGGTCATGTGGTATGCACGATGTATGGGAAACAACACATTTCTTCATTCTCTCTTCTGGTTTATACAGCTTTTGATTTCTGATGCTTCAGCCTGTTAATACTATTTACTGATCAACAGTATAGTTTTCCTATCTAATTCAGTTTTGCATCCCTATAATTCAGGTAGGCCCTGGTTTTCTTCTGTCCTAACACCAAATGATGTTCATGACCATTTAACTTCAAAGTCCACTGCCAACTTATTTAAAATTCTTTTTTTTTCATAAGATCTTATTTATTTATTTATTCATGAGAGACACACACACAGAGAGAGAGGCAGAGATATAGACAGAGGGAGAAGCAGGCTCCCTGTAGGGAGCCTGATGTGGGACTTGAACCTGGAACTCCAAGATCACACTGTGAGCTGAAGGCAGATGCTCAACTGTGGAGCCACGGAGCCACGTAGGCATCCCTTTATTTAAAATTCTTAACAAAGAAACAGATTATTCCTTTCACCTTTAATTGAATGAGTTTCTTCAAGTCAGGTGCTCATCCTGACCCAATTAGCTTTGGCCAGGAAATAGTTGATGTGATACAAATATAACCACCTAGACTTTTATAAAGGGAGATCTGGATATGCATGAAAAACATGCACACACCTGTGGGCATGGAATCCTGTTCCTCAACAAATGAACACTTCTGGAAGATTAATGAACATGCATATATATCAAGCTTGTATGAATGAATCTGGCATGTGAGGGATTTACATCCATTTACAGTTCTAGAAATATAATTTCTATAATAGATTTTAAATAAGAGAAAAACAGCAAAAATTCAATGTAAAAATCAGAATAACAGTCTTATGTTTTTGCTTCTCCAAAAGAAACACGTAAAATGAGTGAGCAAAATCACACTATTGCCATACAATTCTAAAATATATATAAATTTTTATTTGAGGCATCTTTTGTGATATAAAATATATTATTTGGAAAATAAATATCCTAATATAAATCTAACTAGAATAAATATAATTCTCAGTATGTCCAAGCATAACAAATAGCTATTTCTTAAAATGATAATTTTGTAAGCCTACAAATTATATATGGAAATAGCCATCACGATGATCAATTTTTTCATTAATCATTACATGCAAAGACACATATTTCTTCAGCTCCACAGATATATCACAGACTTATAATTAAAGACTTAGCTCATTTTCTTTCTATTTTTTTTTAAACCACAAAAACTAGAATGTAATTCGGCTGTTGGCTCTAAAGTGATTGCATGTGGATTATGGAAGCAAGAGTCTTGCAGAGAAGAGTTTATATTTGTAACTGTCTCATGATGTAGGAATTCTGACAGTTGATACATATATGCCCTTCCAGAATATTGTTTCATAAATAACAATGCATATAAACTGAAATATTACTGGCATTATATACACAAAGATTAATACATTGTGAAATAGTTATAGTAAATGCTACTCATGGCTTCACTTCACTCATGAAAATAAACTTGTTTCAGAAAACACCACATGGACTTGTTTAAACACAAATGAAATAACCATTGACCAACAAATAAAAAGTTCATATATTTTAAGAAGATAATAAAGGAAATAGTAATCCATGTTTCATTGTTTATTACACTAATGGAGTTCTAACGAGTTTATTGTCACATAAAGAATATAATACACTGAAGAATTATTTAATTTCTGTGGCCCATTTCATTCATTCTTCTATTTATTCCACAAATATTTGCAAACATACCAAGCTTGAAATATTATGCTAATGTTATGTCAAAGCTCACAGACTATTTATTGAAAAATGTTGGAGATTTATATTTGGCATATACACTAGGTCACCTCTGTCACATTATTTGGAGAATTTACATCACTTGCTATTTCAGATTCTAGTTCCACTAAAAGTCACTGGAGTATTAGCTTCCAATTATTTTTTAACTTATTTATGTATGAACTTGGAAGTTTTAAAAATTCAAAGATAATTGGTTTTAAAAAACAAGATAGGCAAGATAATTTTTCAAATAAACTATACACTCACAATCTTCCACTTAGTCTCTCAACAAAGGAGAAATTCCATCATCCTACTCCTGTTCATTTCAAATGCCACACTTTCTGAAAATATAATTCGTCTGACATCTACTTCAAAATTCTGACTATTCAAGTCTATATTGATCTTTCTTTTTTTTAGAATTCTTGGACCTGAAATATATAATATATAATATATATTTCTACTTTCACTATTCTTTTTTTTTAAGATTTTATTTATTTATTCATGAGAATACACAGAGAGGAGACAGAGAGACAGAGGCAGAGGGAGAAGCAGGCCCCACACAGGGACCCTGATGTGGGACTCGATCCCGGGTCTCCAGGATCACGCCCTGAGCTGAAGGCCACGCTAAACCACTGAGCCACCAGGGCTGCCCTCACTGTTCTTTAGTTGTTGATGTAGTGTTATCTCCTCACTAAAGCTAGTTCTCAATAATGTCAGGTTGATATTTTGGCTTAAATTTATATCTTGCAATGATAATTGGTACCTGATTCACTGAGCTGGGGCTGATTTATCTAATATCTCCAAGTAAAGTTGTATAGTGTGAAATAAAAAAGCCAACTATATAGATTAAGTGATTTTTTAAAATTTCTTGTTTTGTTTTGTTTTAATGCTTACTCTCAGCAAACAGTAATTTTTCATGGCAATCCAGTATGCACAGACATTTATACCTAAATATATAATTGAAACAAAAGATTCATGTAATAATACCCAAACTATATGCAGTACAAACTGATATTGTCTATTTAAACAAGTCTCAATGTAAAAGATACATTGATTTCACGTGAAATCTTTTACATTGATTTCATGACCCAATAATGAATTTATCAGACCCGAAATTTAAAAATATTGCATAAAATAATTCTCAATGAGTAAGATCACAATGATAGTGCGTGACACTAGTGCAAATATTTAAGTTTTGGGCAGGGCTTTCTGGTTTTTTTGTTTGTTTGTTTTGTTTTTGTTTTTTTGTTTTTGTTTTTTGTTTTTTGGCTTTCTGGTTTTGAGCTGGTTTTTATTATTACTCCAAAGGATTATTGATGGCATTGTGGACAGGATAGTCCTTTGTTGTATGGAAATCTCTCTGTATTGTGAGATGTTTATTCCTCATGACCCTTACCTACTAAATGTTAGATATATCTCTCAATTATTGACAACCAAAACCGCCCCCACATGTCTAAAGTTGGGAGAAAAGCAGTTCTATGATATTACCCTAGTTGAGAACTCATGAGATCATGACCTGAACCAAAGCCAAGAGTCAGACGCTTAACCAACGAAGTCACCCATATTTCTCCAAATAGTTTTAAAATATTCTGCACTTTATTTGGATAAAGTAAAGATACATGTATTATACCAACAAAGAAGACTTTTCTGTCTCAAAATGTATCATTTTATTCTCAGGAGATTAATGAGACCTGTGTTTAAGGCAAATACCTATAATATTGGAAAACTGAGATTATTCATATCAAATAATTCCCAAGAAGACAATTACTACTACTCCTCTGAAGAATTTTTCCACTGATTTATCATTTTTAATCACATCACTATTCTACTGATTACAGATCATTCAATATAGCTTCAAGTTATTTGCTCTTAATGTGTTGTAAAAACAGGATATTCTCTCCCTCCTTTTGGAGAATGTCAGAGCCAGAAACTGAGAGATATCTCATAAATCTTAACTACAAGATCAGGTTTCAGGGCCTCTAATATAAAGAAGAGATTTAAGTGGATCTTAAGGTTTTAAAAATGTAAATAAATACCTGCCTCTCTTTCATTCTACTGTCACACAGACATTAAAAAAAAAACAAAAAAAAAAAACAGACAACCCTAGGTACAGCTTGTTTTATACTAAGAAATACACTCTCTCTATATAAATTATTTTCTATTTAACATACAAAAAACTGTAGGGAATGAAAAACTCATAATTGCCTAATGTATAATAGAAACAGATGTAAGAAGAAAAGTAAGAATAATACCTTTGAAAATGTTTCTAAATGTATATTTTTCTGCAGACAAAAATTTACTGAAATATGTTTTTCATTGATTTTTTAAGCTCTTACCTAGAATGAGAGTGCAGGTGTCTTATAAAATTGGAGGTTGTCTTGAAGCACAGCCACGGTAGGTGGAATGGCAGAAAGGACAACAAAGCAGTGGAGCTGATAACAAGCCACACAATTCTGGCCAGGCCAAGGGATCCCACCTAGGGAATGAAAGCTGATCTGGTGCTCCTTGAAAACACACGGACACATTGATACTTCCCCAGAGAACCCTGCTAGAATTTCCAGAGTCATTTGGGAGCCTCCAGGGACACTTTGGCTCTATCTTCCTATGGCATGGGCACATTTATTTTTTCCTTGAACAGATTCCTAGTTTTATTTTATGTACACTAACATCAAGTGCTGAAAGTGATAATGTTTTCAAGGTCTCAGACAAGGTAGAAGACAGAATTATATGCCTTGAGTGTCCATAACATTTTGGGTTGTTGTTAATGGATAATTTAAGGCTTAAAACTAATTTGTCAAGCAGAAGTCCCTTTTTCTTGTATTACAGATATATCATAGAATATCTCACTTTCAGCGGTTGAGCATCTGCCCTCATTTCAGGGCCTGATCCTGGAGACCCGGAATTGAGTCCCATGTCGGGCTCCCTGCATGGAGCCTGCTTCTCCCTCTGCCTGTGTTTCTACCTCTCTCTGTGTGTGCATCTCTCATGAATAAATAAATAAAATCTTTTTTAAAAGATCGGGCAGCCTGGGTGGCCCAGCGGTTTGAGTGCCTGGACACCCGGGATCAAGTCCCACGTGGGGCTCCCTGCATGGAGCCTGCTGCTCCCTCTGCCTGTGTCTCTGCCTCTGTGTGTGTGTGTGTCTCTCCTGAATAAATAAATAAAATCTTCAAAAAAAAAAAAAAAAAAAAGAACATCTCACTTTCAAGGATATCTCGTAATTTAAAAGAAAAGGACCATTTGTCACTTTCCAATGCATAAAAGACTACAATGAGTTTGTGTTTCACATAGGACATCAGGAAAATGCAGCATGCTAATCAGACCTTAGTTGCATAGTACCAGAACAGAACAATTTATAGTCTTTCTTCCCAAAGACTATAAATTCCACTTTTTTCTTTTACATTCTCATTTTGATGACCATCAGTTAACACTCCTTCCCTGCCCATGTTCCACAGATACCTCCAAATCAACAAGAAACTTTCTTTTGTAACTTTACCTTGACGAGGACCTCTATCTGTATACTCTTACACGCAATACTTGAAAGTTCATCCTGATTTTTTTTTTGACATCTCCTACATAATGTGTCAATTTTTTGTGGATTCTGGGACTCCTGGGTGGCTCAGCGGTTTGGCATCTGCCCTTGGCTCAGGGTGTGATCCTGGGGTCCTGGGATTGAGTCCCACATCCTGTGAGAAGCCTGCTTTTCCCTCTCCCTATGTCTCTGCCTCTCTCTGTGTCTCTCATGAATAAATAAATAAAATATTTTTAAAAAAAAATTGTGGATTCTACTTCTATAATGTTTCTGGAATCCATTTTTGTCAAACTGCTCTATCATCACCCTAGTTCAGACTCCTAACCCCTATCTTTTTACCTATGAACAACTCAAATAGGCCCCATACCTCAAAGAACCACCTTCAGTATAGCTCCCAAAACTTACAAAGAACCAAAATTATTTAACAGGTTTGCTAAAATGCATATTCCCAGACCCTGACTCCTACCTTACCTCTTGGATTATGATTGAGTATAGGAGTCTTCAGTTTTAATTAGCAAATAGATGGTCCTGCCACAAAAATAGACCAGATGCAAAGAAACTGAAAAGGATATTAACTGCCAAAAAAGCCCTGAACCTGAGTTGGAAAAGTGTGTGACTCGGAGAATCAAAGTAACCTATGGATCCCCAAGCATCAATGTGCAGGATGTGAGCTAGAAAAAAGTATAGACCTGATCAAGAGGATAGTGGAAAATAAAGAAGATGAATAAAAGCTCTGCCAGGAGAATCATATCTTATTTAAGGAACCTCTTGACCTCAATGGTAAGAAGCCTTCAGCGTAATCTCAGAATAGCTATAAACTATTGACTGCTTTTTTTGACTTCCATTCTTCCCTTTCAAGTGGGACTATTTTTGTGTGGGTGTTTTCCTGCCCCTGTTCTACTATAGCATATTGCGTGTGTATAGGACAGATAACCTATCCTCTCATTTCTTAGGTTTTGAGGCCAAAAGGAGCCACACAGATTCCTAGCAAAGTGAATGCTGCTTTTCAACTTGAGATTCTGGACTTTGAGCTGTATTTATTCACTGAATGTTATCTTTGGTTGTCTCCCAAGAAAATCAATTCTATTAAATACATATCTATCCACAGATTCTTTGAGTAATTTTGAACTCCAATTTAAGAATCACTGACATAAATAAAAGATTAGTTTAGAGAGCTCCCAAACCTCTTTTCAAATCTTATCTTCCCTACTGGCACATATATGCCCTGTGCTCTGGCCAAGCTAAGCTGTTTATTGGGCCCTTGGGTTTTATCAGTTGCATTTATCAGAATTCATAGTGGCAAAGAAATTTTGTAAAAAGAAAACTAACTTAAACAAAAAGCAAAATTATCCAGTAGATATTTGGGGTCATATATCTAATAGAAAGCTAGAGAATGAAACTTAGAATGCAGGCATCAACAAGGGAACCCTAGATGGTTCACCCATGATATCCCGCATGAATCTAGTCAGCAGAAGTAACTACATCAGTACTAGAGAATCCAGGAATATGAAAACGTTTCTTGAATTACTGAAGAAAGATGCATAGGAAGTCAACATACATATTTAAAAGAAAGGAGAGAGTTAAAAAGAGAAACTGAGCAATTAGCCCTCAGTCAACTTACAGAAGACATTTAGTGGGTGTGGGGAAATGAGAGAGAAAACAAGACAGGAAGTTTTGATTATACAAGCCAAGTACAAAGTTTGAGTTGTTGGACATGGATGTGCTGATGAAGTCCAGAGTTTGGTTATATTTCTGGGTGGTCAATCTAGAGCTAAGATAAGTAAAGTCAGGATTATTGAAAGGGGTAAAATGTCATCAAATTAGAAATTATGAAAGTGAGGTCAGCTAAAGTTGGTTGAAAAACATATACATGTACGGTCAACTTAAGTTATCCCAGAGACAAAAGTAAATTGTACGAGGTACAATGTAACACAGTGATGACTTCACTAAGACTGTAGACTCAAAATATATAGCATTCGAATGAAAACAAAAGAGAGGCTAGAGACTAGTTCAAAAGTGGTGCCAGAAAAGAAATAGCACAATATCTTCATTTAAGCTTCAAACGAGTGGAAGAAAACCAATTAATTTTGTTCAACCTTATTATCACACAACCGAAGAGCCTTTTCTAGAGATAGGACACAATGGGTCAGGCAATAAGTATCAACCCTATCATCATTATTGCAGCAATTATTGATCAAATACATACTAAGCACTAAGCTTTTATTATAAAAGCATTATTTTTATTATAAAAGTGACTTAAAAAAATAAAAATCAAATTAAAACAAAATAAAATATGAATGCTACCCAATCTTTTCCTTACCACCACCACCACCACCACCACCAAACACACACATAAGCTGTCAGGAATCTTCGCATTTAATGATTTTGTGCATTGCTTGGATTCTATATTTTATATAGAATATATTCTACTATATTCTTTATAGCATCACCTTGTGCTTGTTTAGTTTTACCAACACAATTACTGTCCCTCTATATATTATGTATATATATATATATATATATATATATATATATATATATATAGTAAATGCTATATAAAATGTGAACACATTTGTAACTCAGTTATGGAGAGAAAACAATGGTATTTTGAAGATTTCAATTAATGCTTTAAAACAAATATTCCAAGAAAAAACATGTAAAATAACCTCCACCAAATACTGATACAGTTATCTCATAAAATAAGCATGAAAAGAAAATTGTCTTTACAATTTTAAAGTCATGCATTTACATAAAATTTGAACATTAAGACAGGAGAAAGGAAGACTTTATTAAAGGCCACTGCTATTGAGGTGTCAAGATTATCTCAACAGAAGAGAGAATTCTAGCTCAACTTTAAATATAAGGACAAATGGAGAATAATAGGTAATGAACAGACTCAGTACAAGGTATCAGTGGATGGAAATTATGACATGACATTAAGGGTGGGGGAGATTTTTGCTAAACCTACTTAACAGGATTCATGGTGTAAGCAGGCCAAGATGATCAGATATTAAAGGTATATCTTAGCATAATTCTTGGAGCAATTAGGCTAGTAAGGTTTGGCAGCAAGGCCCAAGATGAGGCCTACTCTTAAAAAGGACTCAGAAGAGTCTGACTGAAGTTTGGTCAAGGAGAGAGTGTTTTCAGAAGTACCACATTATACTGCAGCTATAATTTTAACCGGTATCTATCTAGTTTAAAACCAAAGAGTTTAAACTATAAACTTCTCCAGCCTGTAGGTCTAGTTATAACTTTAATGATGACTACTATGCTTGCATGTTTCTTTGAGCCTAAATTTGATGTTTAACAGCAGCTATTTTATTACTTGCACCATTTTATTGCTTTTTTACCCCTCATTGTAGGACTAAGTATAAAAACCCTTGGTATTATATTTTGTTGTTAACAGGCTACTAAATTTGTGTTTCCCGTATAATCTTGCTGTGCTTGGTGTTTGCTGGGAAAAATCATAGTAATTTGTTCTTAGCTAGTCATAAAATTTATGTTCTCCATGGATAATTTGAAGCCAGAATGTTAAATAATATGTCTTATCCAGAAACCTAATTAAAAGTAACACTTCAAATTATTTTTTGTTTTTGTTAAACATACTAAATCATTTTCTGGAAATGCGTTCCTATTGACTCTTAGTGATTTATTCGGTACAAACCTTGAACTAAAGCTTAATATCTACATGCAGTAAATTGCCTAGGAAATGGCACAAAACTATTTTGAAGTGACTAATCTCATTTTCTAGGTACCACCAAAATACAAAACAAGAAAAATTACACAAATAATTCTCAGACTAAACTTCCTACGTTTACATCACTTTAACAGGGATATACATCATACTTGAACTGAAAGTGTTATTAACACAGATGAAGCAAACCAGAAGCAATTTGGTAACCCATTCTCATGATATGGTGTGGTATGTGTTTATACTGGTTTTTATGTTAAATGACAGTGCTCAGTCTTGAATCAGACAATGTTAAAATATTGTGTCTTTTGATTTTCTTAGAGGTATAGTCACCCTTTACCTTTAATTAAAATGTTTACAATTTTAAATTTTAAGCCCCTTACATCAAAATTGAAAATTAGTAAATACTGGCCAGCTCCACAAATATATTTATGGTATTGTACTTGTGAATCTATAAAATGCTTCGAATGATCATATTTAACTTACAAATGAATTAGTTCCAGGTTGTGAAAGTGCTTCTTAGAATAGAAGAAAAGTAACTGTATAGTTTTAACTTGATGTGTTACACAAGTGCTAATATTACTCATATTCTTATTTTGCCTTATTGAGTGTTAACTCAATACCCTATCAATATGCAAACTAATGTGTGTGTTTTTTTTTTTTTTTATATGTTGAAACTGAGGACTTGGAATTGAGAATTTCACTTTAAACAAATTCACTCTGAATCCCTATAATTGATGTTCTCTATTTTTACTTTATCAGGATTGTGTTTTTGTCACTTCCATCTCCATTCTAATGGGACAAGAACAACAGAAGACAGATCACCTGCATGACATTTTGCTTAACCTTTGGGAAGATGAAGAGAGTGTTGATGTGGTAAGAATGTGCACATGAAGATTTACCAATATGAGTTTTCAGTATAATAATTAAAGCATTTGTTTAGATGGAAAGTTAGATAACTCACAGACTCTGAGGAGTTATTATACCACACAACTATTGTAAAATTTAAAAAGGTAGCTGAATCAGTATTGGCTTTGCTCTTATTTTCTCCTCTCTCTATCTATCTATATATATGGCAACTTTAAAACATAGTTTCTATATTCTAACGTTAAAACCAATATGAACCTGGTACATACAACCAGGAAAAATCATGAAAGACTTTGTGAAAGAGGCAAAAATGATTAGTGGATGTCCTAACTTATGTCTCCATCAATTCACAGCATTGCACATTATTATCTTCCACATGCGAATGAATTCTTTCTAGGGAAGGGGCTATTGATTTCCCTTCCTTCTTATGAAGAAAAAAAAAGCCAATTTTACCTCTATTTAGAAGTTAATTTTGGCATTCCTGAATTACCTACAGAAATGCAGTACTTTGAAGTGTCCTTTGAACCAGTTATAGCATCTTAATATATCCCTAATTAATTAATAATTTAAATAAAATATTTAGCACATACATGTTCATTTTATATTTGTAAGAGAGTAATGATTTTGTTTTTTAAAAATATCTTTTATAAAACCAAAATATAGTATTTACAGATGTAGCCAACATAAAGTCACATTACCTTTATGAATTTTCTTGAAAATGCCAAATGGAGATAATAGCACAATCCCGTAAGTCTATTTTCTCTTTCTTACACACACACACACACACACACACTGAGAAAGAGGGAAACAACTGCTATCACCTCCCAATTAATTCTTCATCCACTCTCCAAACTCTCCTATGCCCACCCACTATTTCTTGTTTCACTCCTTTATCCCTCTCCTTTTAGGTTATATTCTCTTATCTGCACTTTACTATATTTTTTGAACATTGGTTCTCTGTTTTTCACACTACTATATGTCACTTTTTACCAGTTTTCCACAACAAAATTCCTCCACTTAATCTAGTACACAATTCTGTGTTGAAATCAGAGGTGTGATGCTGTGTCTATTCATGAGTATATACTTTTCTTTCTATAAATGACACACAAAAAAAGTCTATGCATAGAATATGAGAGTAGTTGTAGTTTATGTTATGGTCGAAAAGGATGGGGGCGGAGTGGAGAACAAAGGGGCTTTTCATGGGAATTTAAAATCCAATGAGGTACATACAAGTGTTGCGTTCTCAAAATCTTTTTAATCACATTAAGGTTTTTGGAACAATATTTATTTAAAAATGGAGTTCGTTTCAGTGAATCTCTGTATCCCTTGCAAATTCTATTTTATTCTACTTAGAGTGGATATATAATAGCAAAATAAAGTATCAATTTCTTTTTTTTAATTTTCTGTAAACCCACTATGTTACATGCCTACTGCTTATTTAATTATGCCAAAATTACTCGTTTCTCTAAAATTAGAAATGTGTTATTTTCATTAAAAAAGTTTTGAGTCCCATGTGCTCTATTTTGAATATACTTTGTCAATCCTCTTCCACAGAAAGTACGTGTGGAGTCCAATCAATATTTTTATTCTGAAAATATTTCATCATGAAAACACATTTAACTGATTGTCCAGATATTTCTTCTGCTGCAAACTTTCCTTGTCCTCCCTCCCCCTTCCCCATGGTCTATTAGGCAACGTCTAGACAAGAAGCTCATTTTGTTCAGTTAGCTCTGGATGTTTGGAATACAAAATAATAATCTTCACAGGAGGAAAGAAAGTTTAATATCTGAAGGAAAACTCTCCAGTGAAGCTAAGCTAATCCTATTTGATGGCTACTTTCTAACATTAACTTCCTGTACTTGATGCTGCTCCTCTTTATATAAATGTGTCTACCTGTGAATGTTTTAGTGATCCTCACATAGCCGAAGACTATACTTACTAGCTAGTCATCAAACAAACATAAATCCTTCTTTAGTGTGTGTGCCTGTGTGTGCCCATGTGCATCTGTATGTCAGCAGCCGGGGTAGAGGAAAGAGAACAGAGCGGACTTGTGAGGCAGGAAACAGACTAGTATAAATATGCATCGCTGTGCGGTTAACATAGTTTACGTGAAGGAGAACAAAATAACAGCAACATTTGCTTCCAAGATCTCTGAAATCACAGGGGTCTAGGGAATACAGAATGGTGCAAAGCATGCTACGATGAGTCAGTCAAAGGTTAGACTTAGGTCTTCCTTACAAAACTTAAAAAGGCCCTTGCTCTAATAATTAAAATTGCATCTGAAAAGCATCAGGCACTTAAGAAAAGTATATTATGTTGCGGATGGTTTTTTCCTTTTACCTTTACTCCTCATTCTAATGTAGCTCTAGATCACTCTCTAAAAACAAAAAACAAAAATAAAAAAAAATCAAACAAACAAACAAACAAACAAAAAAGATGGGAAAAGCAACATCTTCTTTTATGTGTGTGTGTGTCTCCTCCTTCACAACATCTATGGAGTCCTTTACACGGAGTGGATGCTCAATCCATATTGTCACATGGTGATGTTCTAAATTCATCCTCATCTTCTTCCACATGCCCTCCTTGCAGTTTGAATCTTTCATCATCCAAAAGAAACGAACCTCCCAGATCTAAACTGTATGGCCCCATGGCCACACTTGCCAAATTATTTGGCATATGTCACACCTAGTTGCTAGAGATCTATTTTGGCTTTGCAAAAAAATGTCTATTTCTATAAATGTATCTAAACATTTTTCAAATAATTTGAATCACAAAATATTCCTTATCAATGATAAATCATATTTAAACAACTAGGGTACTCATCCTTCTTTTTTTTTTCAGTAGGTAAATATATCACAGGGGAAACTTGTCTTTCTGATCCTAATCAGTCTTTATAAAAGAACACCTAGGAAAGGAACTAGTAGATCCTTCCTAGGGTATTCCAAGAAAAAAACATGTCCTGTTCAGCCACTTTCCCATTATGTGACAGCTAGAATGAAAAGTTAATATTGTAACCCTTAAATGAGATCATTATATTTTTAAAAAGTAAAATGGTCAGTGATCATAAAATGACCTGGCTATAGTTAGTATTTTAAAAATCTGTGCATATTTTGAAAATATAATTTGGTATAAAATATATATACTCTGTAGAAAAATTTACCTTCTCTTTTTACCTGTGAATAAAAGGCAATGGTCCAGTCCTTTCCTATGAAATTTATAAATGTGGTCAACATACCCATATAGCCTTGAGAGTCTAATTTTCTTATACAACAACGAAGAACTGTCCTTCCCACATCAATAATTCTGTGTAGGAAAGAAGGTTCACTGTATCACCAGTTAGTGGGAATGGTTATCTGGATGCAGAAAATCTCCCCACCCCTTATATAACTTGATTCTGCTTTGAATAAGTTGGAGTAGCAGGATAGAAGCTGCTTCTATATCAAACCACGGTTCAAAATATTCCCACGTGTTTCAAGTGTAATCTTGTTAAATAACAGGTAGGTAACAACTCAACCTAGATACTGGTTTGCCTAGACCCTTGAGTATTCATTCAATGTAAATCTTCTATAATATCCTAAAGCTTGCATAATGTGAATCAAATCCCCAAAAAGCCAAACATTACATGCTAAACAAAATGAGGTAACTGCTTCTTATTCATAAGTCTGGAGGATAGACGCAAAAGTAGCTATTAATGAACATTTTATGTAGAAATAAGAAAGTTAAGCATCTGGTGTTTACATCTCTTAGTAAACATATTACAGGCTTTTATTAATTCACATCATTTACCCAGGTCTATCCAGTCCTTTTTACCGCACTTGTATTTCCATTAAAACAAAACAGGAAACCAAGAAATAATCTTGAGAAAATGCAAAAGCGGTATGATTCCGTGAAATGCAAGTTGTATTAGTGTACTGTAAATATATATGTATATACAATTTGAAGATTGATAATATTTACACAGTGGCTTCAAATTTTCTCTAAGAAACCAGCTCAGGGAGAACTATTTGGTTGGGAAGGGGGGGTTCGGCTTGAGGATTCATTAGAACAGCAAGTACACCACTTTTATGATGTTTTGGGGGTGCTTAAGGTAGAAAGCTAATGGCAATGATGGGAGAGCTAAAACATCCTTCAAATGTAGATAAAGTGATCAAAATCTAAAATTAAAAAAATAAATAAAAATAAATAAAAAGGCCCTAAGCTAGGGCCCAGGCCCCCTGGGGTCGCAGGGCCCAGGCCCGGGCAGGAGGGGAAGCTGCGCCTCATCAGGAACCTCGGTAGGTCCCCCCGCCCCAGCTGCAGGCCGGCCCCACACCGTGTGGAGGGAGCGCAGGACCCCACTGCCTCCAGGTCGGGCGGGCGAGTGGTGTTGAGGGAGCCCCCGGGCCCCAGTCCCCCAAGGCCACAAGGAGAGCAGGCGCAAGGAAGGGAAGGGCCCTTGCCCCTGCCGCCGGCGCCCTGGGGACCCTGCGAAGGGCGAGCGCAGTCGTCGGGGAGGGGGGAGCTGTCGGGAGAGGCCCGCAGCCGTGGGGGGCGGGGAGCCGTCGGAGGGGTCCGCAGCCGTCCGGGGGGCGCAGCTGTGGAGGGGGGAGCAACCGTCCGGGGGTCCGCAGCTGCGGTGGGGGGGGCGCAGCCGTCGGGGGGGGGCACAGCTGTCGGGGGGGCACAGCCGCGGTGGGGGGGCGCAGCCCTGGGGGGGCACAGCTGTCGGGGGGAGCGCAGCCGTCGGGGGAGTCCGCAGCTGCAGTGAGGGGGGCACAGCTGTCGGGGGGGTGTGCAGCTGCCGTGAGGGGGGGCGCAGCCGTCGGGAGGGGGTGCAGCCGCGGGAGGCATTGGGGGTCCCGCAGCCGCGGTGGGGGCTCCCCTGGGCCCGCGGCCAGTATGCTCCGGTGCGCGTGCGGGCCCGGAGGAGAAGCTTCCCGACGGCGCCTGAAGACGCACGGAGCGCGGTGGGAGGGCAGCGCCCGGAGGCTCCGGGCTCCTCGGCAGTTCCCCCCGCCCCGCACCCCCCAGGACGACGCAGGGCGCCCGGAGGTGCCCCGAGTCGCCGTCCGGCTGCACCGACGGGCCGGGCCGGGGAGGCGCCCGCGCTGTCGCTCAGCTCGGACAGTGTCGCTTCGGGCCTTGGGCGCCGTCGGCTGCACCCCCCGCAGGAGGGCCAAGCGGGGCCGCGGCCGGGGACCCCGTGGGACACGCAGCAGCCGCAGGCATTCAGAGGGGCGGGCTGCGGGACCCCCTCCGGCACCCCGTGGCCCCCGCCGCCATGCCCCCTCGGCTGCCCTCGGCCCCCGATCCCCCGGCCCCCTTCCCGAGCCTCCCCGCCCCCCCCCCGGCTTCCCCGCTCCCCCAGTCCCCAGCTCCCCCCGGCCCCTCGGCTGCCCCCGCCCCCCCTCCCCCCCGACCACCGCCCCTCGACCCCTCCCGCCCCGGCGGGCACACCCAGCAGCGCCCGCAGGCTCAGCGCAGTGTGGGGCGCCCCTTCGACGCCCGCTCGGGGACCCCTGCGCCCAGTTCCTCCGCGAGGTGGGCGCCCCAGCACACGCCCTCCCCCGCGGGAACGAGCCGACCAGAGCCAAGCGCCACGGTCCGTCCTGCGCCCTGAGCTGGCCTCGGTGTCGCGCCCCGGGAGGCCCCGTGGGTCCCCGCGAGCGTCCCCCCCCCCCACCCGGCCTGCCCACAGCTCGGCCTGCCCCACGGCGCGCAGCGGGGGCCCGGGCACAGAGGGCAGTGGCTCCCGAGGTCAGGGCCTGGACGGCGGGGACGGGGGGGGGGGGGGGGGGAACTCCCGGGGCTCGGGCCTGGACGAGGGGGGTAGCTCCTGGGGCTCAGGCCTGAACGCGGGTGGGGGGTTCCCGGGGCTCGCGCCTGGACGGGGTGGGGGGCTCCTGGTGCTCAGGGCCTGGACGGGGGGGGGCAGCTCCCAGGGCTCGGGCCTGGACGGGGTGGGGCTCCCGGGGCTCGGGCCTGGACAGGGTGGGGGCTCCGGGGACTCGGGCCTGGACGGGGTGGGGGGCTCCTGGTGCTCAGGGCCTGGACGGGGGGGCAGCTCCCAGGGCTCGGGCCTGGACGGGGTGGGGCTCCCGGGGCTCGGGCCTGGACGGGGTGGGGGGGGGCTCCCGGGGCTCGGGCCTGGACGAGGGGGGTAGCTCCCGGGGCTCGGGCCTGGACGGGGGGGTGCTCCGGGGACTCGGGGCCTGGATGGGGGGGCAGGGGGCTCCCCGGGGCCGAATCCTGGACTGCGCTGGGAGAGGTGGATCCAGCAGGTGCGATTCGCACTGGGCTATTGCCTGACCTCCCTCCCCTGGTGTCCCCCCCCCGCCCAGTAGCCCTTGGGCGCCTGCCGGGCCCGGGAGAGCTCTCCGGGGACCGTCTCCCTGGTTAGTAAAGGTCTTTGCGGAGACGAACCCGAAGCCGGCTCGGAGCCGGCCTGCCAGGCCGTCCTGCGCGCGGGGCTTTCCCGCCCGTCTCGGGACATCCTCCGGAGGATGTGTCCCTCAGGAGCTGAGGCCTCGGTGCCGTGTTCTCCGTCACCTGGAATCTTCCAGAATTCCCTTGCTCTCGACACTAATTACACCCACGCCTGCATCTCTGCCGGGTCCCACCCAGGGGTCCAGTCTGGAGATCAGTATCTCTGACACGCTCCCACTAGTAAACGGGTGCATAAACGTGCTTCTTTTCACTCCTTGCGTTATATTGAAACAGCTTGTGGGGCGATCAGTCCCCGTGGGATTGTGAGCTGGAGAAGCCAACGGAATCAAGGGAGGTTACAGATAAAAAATGGCCCGCTCTCCTCTTATTCTTCCTCCCAACCAGGGTCTTAAAACTGTTCTGTTGCTCCTTCCCACACTGGGATGGAATCCTTGGCTATACATTTCAGACGTCAGAACTAGTCTCATTTTAGTAATTGACTCCTTTTGGTATTAAAAAGTCCAGTCCATTTTAATTTAAGACTTAAATCTCACAAGGCAAAGCTTCTCACACTTGCCAATGCGACTATGACCTCATTTGGCTTCCAGACTGGTGGTGTTTTTTTCTTTCTCTCTTCTCTCCTTCTCACCACTTGTTCCAGCGTATTTTGCGAAAAGATGGGGAAATCTCTTTTGTGACCGGTTTTGTTATCATCCGAGCACTCTGTGTGTCGCGTCTCAAATGCTAGGGCTTTCGTTGATTGTATTTATGAGTTCTTCTAAGGCTCCTGTGAATACCTCCTACTTCATGCTTCTATTCCGTTTCCCATCTTCTGGAAGTACACTCCATAGAGGTCAGTTACTGTTAGTCTTTTTCCCCCTCAGAACACCCTCTTGCATAGGATGCTGTCAAGCTGGTGTGAGGCCGGCCGCTTGTGCAGCATTTTTACGAGGTCAACTGATAACTGCTACATCCTTGCCATGTGCCATTTGTAGGACTCAGGGCGCTTACATTGCAGGGCTTTCTCCGTACCCTGTCCTATGGACCCAGACAACAAAATCACATCAGATGCTTTCTTCATAAATATTCCCCCAAATTATGGAGATGCATGTCAAGCTTACTCAAGAATTCTCTAAATGTGTTCTAGCATAGAAGGCCCAGAGGTGGCCTAATGAGTTTCTGCTATTTAGAGAACATCCAAAGGTAGAGTGAGTAGCATGATACCCTTTCTGGAACTCCCTTCTAGGGATCATTTTGATTGAGGTGACAGGTGGAGGAAGAAAGAGAAATATCATAGCTCTTAGACTACCCTGATTACTCACTACCTCATTAAGTCACCCATTCAAGTTCCTAGCGCCCTCTTAAATGCTGTGGACATGGGTGAGCTGTGTTCACTACTTAATAAGTCTAACTTGGTTGTATCTAGAATGTGTGTAATGTGAAGGGTCATTTATAATTTCCAGTGTCTCTACATCGATCACATTCTAAGGCATCAGAAAATAGTCCATTTAAAGCCAGAAAGCCAGTATGGCAAAATGGTTAATAGTAAGACTCTTGTACCAAACCAACTGGGATCAAAGTCCAGCTCCATCATTACTAGGCATGTGACCTTGGTCAAGTTAATCAACCTGTGTCTTAGTGAGTTTACTCTTTAGAAACAGGGAAGACAATAATAGTAACTTTCCAGAATATGTGCTAACCTCATAGAATTAATAGGATTCAGTGAATTTACTATTTACTATATAGTAATGGAATTTTCCGTATATAAACTGGTAAATTTATGTTTATAGCATAGCTAATTGCTATGTGCTATGCTAGTTATTTGCATTATCTGTCCTATTTACCATTACTTTTCCTAACCCACAGTCAACCCTTCATCAGTATTTATTGAATGCATGTCTTCACCAGTGTAAGACACCTGTCTTAATAAAATGATACCACTAATCAAAACCAAATATGATTTACAAGTTAGATGTAAAGAACCAACTGTATTGCTTCTAAAGTATACCAACAGTAGAGTAGAAAATGAGAAATAATATGGTTCTTATACATATCAGTACGTAACCAAATCACATCACTTCAAGAATTTCAACGCTGCACATGAAGAAATTTGAGCTAAATATAGTAAGTTCTTTGCAAGATGGGTAAATCCTAGAGGAAGTATGAAAATATGAACAGGTATGCACATATAGTTGGTTCATGGGTATTATAATACGTATAAATTAATGAAAAAATTCATTTTACTTTAGTCTCCTTCAGGAATAGGCCATCACATTCTAAAATCATATTTTACATTATAGACAGAGTTGTAATTCCGATCCCCACAAGTTATCTACTCCTGAACTTTGTTCTGAGAAGACTAATATTTATCCTGATTAGTAAGAGCTTATACCAAGGGATGTTGAATATTTGTCATATTACTACTCTCTTATTACAGGTACTCAATCAAATTTATGTTACTAAAAATGAGAAATACTAATACATCTATCTGAAAAATAAGAAATGTCTATTTTAAAATTCTATCCTGAAAAATTTCCAAAGATTTGAATTTATCCCATGGAAATCCAGCTACATTAAGTTTATTGGCTTTTTTTTTCATGTCCTAGAAAGCTGGGATTAACAATGATCTTTATAATCAAATACAAATATGTACATTTACCATTTAATTAGAGACTTATGAAGTAATGTTTTAGAAAATAATAAATCTATTTTAATTGCATTTTAAAATCACTTTAGTTATTAGAAAGTATTAAAATAGTTTTTATAGGTAATATTAACAAAACCTGTATGATGTACAGATTAATTTTTAAAGTAAAGCACAAAATAAGAATAATGATGTGTAGACTACATTTAATTGGTTTCCTCTTTAAAACATAATTAGCATTCCATAGATAACATGAGTAATACCATTCAAAGTTACCGTAACAAGCATAACAATACAGAACTGTGAGCAATCAGTTCATGGGAGAGATGCCATTCAAAAAAATTAACAAATGTTCACAGTTTACTTTTAATCACACTTTAATATATTTTCAGGTCTGCTAAGATGGATCACTATTTGTATACCAGATGACATTTATATTAAAGTAACCAAGATTTTATTATTTTTATAGCCAACATTTTAAAGTCCTATAAGCTTTCTTCTTTGATATTCTTTTATAATATCGTGTGATCTGAGAAAAAAAATTGGTCCACATATGGCAAAGTTCTAAATAAGAGAAATAAAATTCTCAACTATAGGCCTACAATAAATTTTAACTAAAAGGAAAGAAATGTTTATTAACTGAGACATATCAGAAATACATATTTCATTTAGTAGTAAGCAGCTAAAGTAGAACTGATTAGAACAAAGACACAAATACCTCTGTGAGGATCATGATAGATATACCACCTAAGGAAGCTGCTCATGGAGTCCAAGCTAGCTGTGTAATTAAACATCGTCACCCTTTCCTGCCATATCTAAATTTACACCGTTCTAAAAGGAAGTACTTTAGATGTGTATAACAAACTTCTATCTAGAGTTATGCTCTGACAGCATGTGAATCTAGGAAATCGATCTTTACTGGTCCATGCTACTGATTCTAATAATGTCATCAGGTCATTCCTGACTTTGGTAGTAGAGTGAAGTATTTATTTAGGTTACTGTGATCATTTTTTTTTTTTTACAAAGTTCTTTCTTATATATGTTCACTGCATTTTTAAGAGAGAGAGATATTTGAAAAAGAGCCAACAAACAATAGCTTTTTTACACTTAGTATAATGTCTTCTTTAATGGAATAAAGAGGCTAAGATAGTTTTTATATCACTGGACAAAATATACACCCCAAAAATATTCTGGTTTCAAATACTACATATTAGTTTGACTCCTCCTCGATATAAAAAGTACCAAAAATTTAGTGTACATTGTGGAAAGAATATGAAATCTATAACAATATATCCTGACAGGGAAGGATAGAGGAACTATAGACAGACAACTAGGGGAAAGGATGACCAAGACTCCGACATGAACATGTGTAATTATTTAAGTTTTATTCTACAAAATCTACCATTCTAAAAAAGAAAATGAAACATTTGTAAAGTTTGAAAACAGAACTGAAAGAACAGCAAAGTTATCCAAAAACTACCATTCTGTAGTTGTCTAGATGGGAAATAGCAAACTCAAGAAGTAAAATTTTGGCCCTTCATGAAGTGATAGAATTTGTGAACTTCCTCTAGAATTTATCTTTAGGAATTTTCAATTGCAGAAATGGGTTTGGGCAAAGAATTGGTGTCAAATATTTTATTGATTGATCAAGATGCCAATGTAAGAATAAGAGGATCAAAAATGAATTTATCATATCTGTTGAAAAAACTTTGATTTATCTACTCATAGCAGGTAACTACACTGAATATAGTGGGGTTTCTTAGAAATAGTGGAATTAAATAAACACTGCAAGTCACTATCGCACAAAGTAAAAATAGGACTGTAACTTCACTACCCCCTTCCAATAAAAGGTCATTGGCTTCTTAGAAGAGAGCTAAATTATTTTAAAACTGGTGAATGCAATGGAAAGGATTCACATCTAGGAGACATGGATTTCAGATTTATCTCTTCCAACTATTATCTGTTGCTTTGGATACGTCACTTAAACTCTGTGAGTCACTTTTTTGCTATCTTAAAAATAATTGCTAAATAATACAATATTTATGAAATCTCTTGAATTCTGTGCTCGATCTAAGTATAATGGATTGGTTTTATTTTTACATTAATTTCATTAGGATGGGGTTTGTAGTGGATCCATAGGAGATCCATTAGATTTTTGGTGCTCAAATGTAATCCATGAACTAGCAGCCACTGCAGGACCTGAAAACTTGTTAGGAATGCAGAAACTCATGCCCCACCCTGGTATATACATTTTAACTCCAACTGGTTCATATGCACATTAATGTTTGAGATGCACTGTTTTAATATATTCATGATTTTTTTAAAAAAGATTTTTATTTATAAGAGACACAGAAAGACAGGCAGAGAGAGGGAGGCAGAGGGAGAAGCAGGCACCCTGCAGGAAGCCCGATACAGGACTCCATCCCAGGACCACAGGATCACGACCTGAGCCAAAGGCAGCAGCTCAACCACGGCGTCACTCAGGCGTCTCAACACATTCATGATATTATTGCTAAGACGGCTTCTTTTATATTAATCATTCATATTCAAAGCAGCATTTTAGGTGCTGTCATTTATCTTTTGAAGTGCCCTTTAGAGTAAATTGCTTTTGTAGACTTAATGCCTTTATATGTAATCAGGTCCTTTGATATATTAGTTGTGTTAATTAATTGGTACCATGCACATGACTTTTTCTGACCACTGCATTAGTTATACCAATTCCTAAGTAACAGACTAGAATGAGAGTTAAATCTATAATGAGAAAACCTCAGGAAAATAAGCACACTACTGAATGAGGCAACATACATGTTTTCAATGAAAAATTCACACTTTTCCAAATAAAATGTGTTAAAAGTCAAGATATAACTGTAAAGACCAAAAAAAAAAAAAAAAAAAAATCTAGAAGCCAAAAGCAGAAATATGAGAGAATTATTTAAAATGTTTATCTTTGGCCATTATTATAGTAATAACTAAACTTCCAAATTTGTATATTTTTTAAAGCCCACTAAAAAATGGAGGAGGACATTATTTTATATGTGGGTGAAAATTATACGCTTTAGTTACTGAAGAAAAAAAATTATCACATCTTTGAATAATTTGAGGAAAATATTTTTTCTCATTTATATGTTGTTTTGTTTGGAGAACAATAAATTATTACATATTTCATAAGGGCTTATTATGACTCTAAGCTTTGCTTTTCCAGTTTCCTATTGTGAAATGTTTATTGTTCGAACTATTTATTTATATATTTTATCTTTTATGCCACTAGGTTGACTTATCTTGTCTACCTGGTAAACTCTTTTGAAGTAAGAAGTAAATCATTGTAGTAGATAAATAATACAAGTCTAGATTTCTTTTCTCCTCATTTCATTCTTTTTCTTTACTTCCCTTTTTGCTTTTCTTTATTTTCTTTTCCTTATATTTAAAGACTACTTTAAACTACTTGTGACTTGTCCTCAAGAAATCAGAGCTAGTGATCAAATTATAAAGAGCTTTTTGTCAAGTGCTTTGAGAAATCAACACTATTCCTTGCTTGAAACAGGTGGCCTTCTTAAGTAGAACAAATATTTGAGACAAAAAAATAAATAAGTTGATAGCAAATAAATTATGATTTATTTTTTTTAGATTAAGGTTAAAAGGATACCACTAATTCCAAGAAGCAGTAAGGTATCAAATTATTTTTCATATAATTATACTTCTGATATTATCTTGTGAAATGATTAAAGGAAAAGTTAAAAAGTTAAAGGAATGTGCTTGACTATACTTCCACAACATTGATTTTATCGTTAACTACATTTGCTCCTCCATTAGTTAGTAAGATTTCATTGCACCTGAACTGTTTCTGCATGTGATAGGATGACTTTCTGCAGCTTCCAATATTCCTTTCCTTGCCATTTCATAGGCAGAAATTATCAAGAAATTAGACTCCAAAGTAAGAACAGCATTATTTTTTCTAATTTTGGATGACACTACAAATTAAAAGTACAAATATTATAAGTGATTTCTTAGACATTTAGATTGTTTCAAGATAATAAAGTTCACACATATTAATAATGAAATGTAATCTCCACATAGGCTTGATTTTCATTTTATGTGCTCTTAGACTTCTAAACAGAGCTTCAAATAAAAGTTCTATTTAGGGCGGGGATTGTAAAATGAAATTCTAATATATTTTTGTTATGATGATTACATCCTGCCTCATGAAAAAAAATCTAGTATGGAATTCAGTATAATGTCTAAGAAAGGAAAGAGATCAAATAAACAACCAAAGTTTAAATAAAGACTGGATTAACACTCTTCTCAGTTGTCAAAGTCACTAAAATAGCAAAAGGTTTTAGAAAAGAAAAAAGTCATATCCCTAAATATAAATGTGATAGTCACTTCTCTAAAAGCTACATGATTTGTCATGTTTAACTACATAAATTAACTTGAGAGTTTGCATAGTCAAAAATTAGTGATTTAACAGATTAAAGTAAAAAATCAATTTAAGAAAACAAAGCAAGTTCTAATTGAAATTCTTTTCAGAACTTGACTGCTACATAGTTTGTTCAATAAATATTTTCTGTAGGTTTGATGAATGAATTAAAGAATGAAAAAATGAAGCAGGTCAAACAAAAATATCTGAGAATTCTTTGCTTATCTTAGAGAAACTTACATAGACCAACCACATCTATATAAACTGTATTTTTGTTTTTTTCCCTACATTCTCTTTAATAATTAAAAACTAAGTCACAATTAAGCATGATGAGTTAGTCAGGAATTGAAAATATGCAGAGTAAATTCTTAAAACTTAGTCACCTCAAATCATAGATATGAACTGTATATAAAAGTAAGTGGAAAACATTGGTCTGCACTTTGAAAATGCCATATTTACACCCTCTCATGTAAAATTTTCTCTGGAGAAGTATGGGCTTTTGAGTAGCCAATATGTCAAAAAGCATTGATATTACTAATTTTTACAATGAATATCACTTGAAATTCAGTAGAGCTTTGAACTTTTAAACATTTCATTATGCTGTGCTCTGGTTTTTAAAAATACTTTAGGGGCACTTGGATAGCTCAGTTAAGCACTGAACTCTTGATTTGAGCCCAGGTCATGATCTCAGCATGTGAGATCCAGCCCCGCCTTGGACTGGGCTCACACAGCATATGCTGGAGATCGTCTCTCCCTCTCTCTCCCCTCCCACTTGTGCTCTTTCTCAAATGAATAAATATTAAAAAAATAAAAATAAAAATAGTTTAAAGAGTGTTTAGAAATGCAGAATTTTTATTTGGTTGATGATATGTACATTGCACTTTCTGTGTTTGTTCTTACCAGCCTTTCCGGGTATATACTTTCTTTTATCACATCAATAGATGGAGATCATTAGCAGGTTTGTCTACACACGTACAAATGAAATGACATTAAAAAATAAAAATAGAAAAACAAGTCCAAGTCTGTTACACATTTTTCGTGAGAATAAATTGTCTAATTTTTAATAAAATTGTTTTGATCAGTTAAAATGTCATTTCTATAAAAAATCATTATATAACACTTGCTACATTTACTCAGCAGATATGGAGTAGGTTCAACTTACTTTTATGAGACATGTTTAAAGGTTTTTTCAGCATTAAGTTTGCCAAAAAAGTTACTGTAATTTAAATTAAAACATGTTTTTCTTATAACTTTTATTATATAAGAATTAAAAGAGGCTACACTTATATTAAGAAAATGGCTGTAAAGAGAGTAGATTTAAATCAATAATATGGATATTTCTAAATATTAAAAGGTCCAAACAGTCTCACATGATTAACTTTATCACTTATAAATCTTAGAATTTATATGCATTCTTGTTGGTTTCTTGCCACTTCACAAAATATAACACTTCTGAAAAGCTCTTCATTTTGTGAGTAGAATTTTCAGAAAGTATGGAAAATGGATATTAGGAAATGGAAAATGTATATATATATATATATATATGTATATATATATATTATATATATATATATATATGTCAAATGATGGCTTAAATGGCTGTAAGAAAGAAATAATTTGATCAGGATCCTAAGACTGTACAACACAAAAAAGCCAACTGAAACCTTATATAGTTTAGTGTGTAGAGTTAGTAATTAGATACATTCTTTGATTCATTTTAGCAATTGGGAAAAGAAGGAAAATTGCCTGATACTAAAAGAGAAAGTGGCATTGAATGCATTCTAAAGAATCTTCATATATATTTGATACTCCAAACACCTTGATCCTTCAGAATTCTTTAATTTTCCATTAAATGACAATCTTTGTGGAAATAGGAAAAAAAAATCCACTACCTCCAGTAACTAGGTCTACCATTTAGCTTGACATTCATAATGATATTACTTTATAATAACAAATATCTCTGAATAAAAACGGGGGTTATTTTGAGTGGTTATATTTTTCATGGTGCAAAAATATGCATTAAGATTAACTGGTAAGGTAAAAAAAAAACATGGTATTATTCTTTATAAAAGTGTTAACTTTCTATACATGTATAGCACCATGTATTTACCTTAGTTTTTTTAAAATGTCCTTCATGGAATATAGTTTATTATTATATATACATTTTACTGCAAAATCTTTTAGCATATCCCATGACATCATAATGTCACTTTATGAATTTAGGAGTATGTAGAAATATTTTAATTAAAAATTTACCACTTTACTTTCTACAAAGAAAATTAAGATGCTTCTTGATTATTATTATTTTTTCACATCCTTCACTTTTACATTGGATAAAAACTATTATTTTTTTAGTTTATTTTATAGTCTTGTTTTTCCTCATATGATTTTTTGGCATGGTCTGTATTGACAACACCAAAATTTTGCAACTGTTTCATTCCCATTTCTGGAAGCATACTTTAATGTGGAAGAGCTAAAGGTAATTATATCATTGAGAGAAAAAAGGCAATGCCAAGTATGAAAAACACACTAATAGTTCAATTTTAAAATAAGTTTAGTAGGTCTTTATTGAACCACTGTTTTTGTCTCTAATACAATTATAAATTTTCGGTATACTGATTGGTTGGTTACTCTGCTCCTCCTTTTATATATTGCATATTTAAATACACAGACATATGCATGAGTTTCCTATCTCAAACTGATAAGAATTTATTTTTTTTCCTATACAAATTATTTCTTCCCTTTTCAAATCATTACATGGAAGGGAATATTGACCATTCTCAAGTTGTTGTTACAGTCGTGCCCCTTTTCTTTTTAGTGCCAGCTGAAGAGGAGAGGGTAGCAGTTGGGGGAGGGGGTGCACTGCACATGCAATTCTGCAAAAGGGAGAAAGCAGCTGAAAAATCATTTCAGTAAATTAAATTGCCAGTTATTCAGCCCCACCAAATTAGTTAATAAGAAAAAAGACACTTTTAATGCTGACGTGATAAAAGATGCCTTTTTATGACACAATAAAATAGAAAATAAACAGTACCTGACTAATTATTGACAGCTAAATGTTGCTAATGTCCAGAAGTTCTCTCAGGACACAAGGCCCATTGTGGTACAAATTTCAAACTAGGGGTTTTATGATGAGAGATGCTCTGGTTGCCAAAAAATTTAGTCTCTGCCTCCATCCACCTACCCTTACTACACGCACAGTCTGAAGTAAATAAGGAATAAAGAGTAAAAACAGAGGGGGAGGATCTAGGTAAAACACTTGTTTTCCTTTTTTTATTCAGTAGCTATAGGGAACAAATAGCCTATTATAGCTTATTTTATATTTATAAAGCTGATTTCTAGGTGTTCATTAGTCAAAACTAATGCCTTCAGACTAAAACTGAGCAAAACCTATCTATGCATATACTTTGGGTCACCTGAATTGGCTCAATCACTTAAGTGTTCAACCCTTGATTTCAGCTCAGGGTTTGGAGACTGAACCCCACATCAGTCTCCATGCTGAGCAGAGAGCCTGCGTGGACTTCTCTTTCTCCCTCTCCCTCTACCCCTCCCACTGCTTGCACACACTTCACAAAGTTGTTGATTAGCAAAAACTGATGAAGTCTGATCCAAAGTTGAACATGAATGTTTGAGATCAAAGCCTTTAATATTTTTTTTTTGTGATGGAAATACCTAGAGGGTGTTTTATTTGACTGAATTCAACTTTGATGTATTGTGCTAACTAAAAATGTTTATTCTCTTTTACTTTTCCTAAAATAATCATTACCATGAACCACTGGTTCATATATTTCAGGAATTCAAGAATTTCCTGTGGTTTTAAAAATAATTTTAAATATTTTTTTCTTGATAATATCTAACTTGAAAGAGGAAAGACCATGTGCAGCCACAGGGAGAAGACAGCCATCTAAAAGCCAAAGATAGAGCCCCTAGAAGAAACCTTTCCTGCCCTTATCTTGATCTTGAACTTCTGACTTCCAAAATTGTGAGAAAATATATTTCTGCTGTTTAAGCCACCTGGGCTGTGATACTTTGTTGTGGCAGCCCCAACAAACCAATACAGTAGTGAAATATATCAATTGCAGGTTTGTTTTCTGATGAAATCCAAGGATAGGCCAGGAGATTTTAAGGTAAAACTTTACTATTGTTTCAGTGCTTTGTTTTGTTTTGTTTTTTACTACCAGGAAACTAAACTTTAGCTGAATTTCAACTAAAATTTTAGAAAATATGTTATAACTATGGATGTATTTTGTGATATCAAGAAAATATCCACCGTTACCTAAAAGGTTATTAAGGTGTCTTCCTTTTCCAACTATGCATATGTGTGAGGCCAGATTTTCTTCATTGCCTTCAAAAATAAAACATATCACAGAAGATTGCATTCTTAAAATTGTTTTGGAAATATAGTTTTTAGCACATTATTTCTGTTCGTATTTAAGCAGTTTATTGTTTCAAATGAATTAATACATATAAAGGTTCATCAACTTTAAATATGTCAGCAATTATCATCCATATAAATAAAATTCTTTAGTGTTTAGAAATTTTTAGCACTACAAACAGGTCTTGAGAGTAAAATATTCTAGAACTTCTGATTTGAGGGAAAAAACAGTATATAGTATTAGGTATATAGTATTAAGTACTAAATTTCATGTGGAATTTGTATTAATATGCCAGCCACTCATTAAGCATTTTACATTTGTGTTCTCAGTTTACCAATATGAATACTTGCAAGTTTAGCATAATTATACCCCTTGAGAGATGAAGATTTTGAAGCACTATATGAATATATATATATTTATAGTTTACAACCAGTATGTATCCCATATTGAAAAATCCAGATTATAATATTCCAAAGCCAAAACTGTTTGACATCTTAAACTAGACACTCATTTAATAAACAAGGATATGTTAAAACCATTATTTTGGCATTAATGAATCAGGAGGGGATTTATCAGAACTACTGCAAGAAATTTAGAAACCAGTGTCCACTGAGTCTCTAGTCTATAAGGTGATTCTCCATCTAACCTGTAAAAACTTTTGGGTCATACAGTATTGGTAAAGCATACTATATTATGCTTTTTATTTTTTTTTAAGATTTATTTATTAATTTTAGAGAGAGTGAGCATGAGTGTGGGTGGGGGATAGGGCGGAGGGAGAGGGAGAGAGAGAGTCTCAAGCTGACTCTACACTTAACTCAGAGCTCAATGTGGAGCTCAGTCTCACAACTCTGAGATCATGAACTGAGCTGAAATGTATGATGCTTTTTAATATACTTCAGCAAATACTCAGTTTTCAATAGTAAAATATTATGCACATAAGGAAAGTATACCTTTCTTCTCTGATTCTCACATACTATAAGAAACTAGGGTGTCAAGTAGATTCAAGTAGATAGTATGAATAAACACCACTCCTTTTTAGTAATGGAACTTCCTGGACACTCTGAGTGCCTGATTCTACTTTTCAGCTAGATAGTACCAAAGGTACCCACCTTTGATAGAGTTTCTCAAAATTGTCCAAGCCAGCATAAAGCTGGCTTTATGAAGGTGTTGCTGAACAAAATGATAGTTTTTAGATATGAATGATTATCTACATGTCTTAAAAATTAATTTTAAGTATTATTAAGATATTTTGCTTCCTATTTACTCTTTTCATCTTAGAAGATGGAATGTTGTAAACTGATCATTGTATCAATTTAGCCATGTAAAGATCTAAGTTAAATGCCTAAATAATAATTCATAAATCCTGGAAAGTTGACAATCATTAAAAAGTGTGTTCTAACATACTTACTCATTACATAAATGACATTCTTCTGCCATTTCTCGTATTCAATCAGTTTATATTACTCAAATCTCATGAATTTGTGCCAACAATATTTTTCACTAGAAATGTATGACTTTCTTTATTGTCCTAAATACCAAAAGCCTCCAAAATGAAATGGGATGTTAAGGAAAAATTTGATTTAAAGCTCAGTTATGTTGTTTTAAATCGTATTACCAAATAATTTCTTTGATCCAAGAAGGTTTTTAAAATAATTTTAATATAAATATTAGTAAAAACTTCTAAAACTTCAAGATTTCTAAAATTATTGTGAAACTCTTAAAATAATTCCATTCTATGCTACAAAGCTCTGCAAAATATCAAATTTTTCAATATTAAGACACAATTGTTATATTAAGAAACAGTATCATAAGATTTTAGACACAAGGCCATAATAACCAATAATCAAAATTAAAACCATTGTTCTTTTGCAGAGAGTAAAAAAAAGAATATGAGAATGAAAGACAATGAGAAGTGAGAATTATTAAACTCAAATTATATTTATAGTGAGAAATTTTGAATGGATATTGCATAACAAAGAATATTTCTGTACCTGCGAAACTGAAAATTCAATTAAAACTAAATATATAAATCCATTTGAACCATAAAATTCCATTCTAGAACTTCTAGAATGAGATTGTACTATCACACTAATATGTTTAATCTTTCTTTTTTGTTTAATCTTTCTTGATTTGACAAGATTTATATAAATAGTTTTAGCATGAATGTGATTAAAACTCAGTCCCTTTTTTTTTTTTAAGATCCTACTTATTTATTCATGAGAGACACAGAGAGAGGCAGAGACATGGACAGAGGGAGAAAAGCAGACTCTCTGTGGGGAGCCTTATGTGGAACTCAATTCTAGGACCCCGGGATTACCCCAAAGGCTCAACCACCGAGCCATCCAGGTGCCCTAAAATTCAATTTTAATGTTATATATTTTTATTGTCAGAAAATTAAAAATCTATAACACAACCTGTTTGGAATGAATTTTTAATTTAAAAATTATAACTATTTTTTCTTAAATCTTAACATTTTAAAAAAGATAACACATAATTCACGTGCCATAGTTCCATTAAATTCTTAAGCTACTAGAAGTTCTGCATTCCCATAATTCATCTGCCTGTCTGTTGGACGAATAATGGTTTTTAATTGTATAAAAAGTTTGTCTACAGCAGTCTTTTTTAACTTAAGCAAGAGTCATTGGGGTTAGATGCAAGGAAGGACTTTCAGGCAATGAGATTTTAGCACAATGACCTAATTGGGAGGTAAATGATAAAATGTCTTCTGGGAAGCTTTTTTTAAGAGCTCAGTTACTTATTTTCCTTGCTAGGTAACACTTTACCTGAAGAGAGGGGTTGAAGGTAGCTCAATCAGTTTCAAATGTGAATGCATCAATTGTCTGAGTAACACCTCCAGATCTATTTACTCAAGATATTCCTTTAAATTCATTCATTTCCTTTAACTCTAGCCTTTGGTCATCTCAAGCAATGATATCATATCAATGAAATTATAGTTTGATGAGCTAATTATATTTTACTGGTGTACACTAAAATAAGTCATTATAGAAAAATGACGTTCATCTTTCTGTGTCCACCAAAAATGATAAATGTTCATTATAATCTTCAGTACCTGTGAATGGGACCAGCTTTGGAAATAGAGTTTTTGCAGATGTAATCAAGTTAAAATAAGGTCATACTAGATTATGGGTTCTAATCCAATGACTACTATCCTTATAAGAAAAGAGAAATTTGGACACAGACATAGATATACAGGAAAAATACCATGTGACAAAAGAGGCAGATATTGGAGTACTGTGCCTACCGTGAAGGTACACCAAGGTTTGTGGGCTACCGCCAGAAGCTACACAGAGGCAAGGAAGCCTCCTCCCCTAGTGCCTGTAAAGAGAGAGTAGTACTCCGCTGACATTTTAATTTCAGACTTCTAGCCTCCAGAACTATGCAAAAATATTTTATGTTGTTTTAAGCCATCAACTTGGTGGTAATTTCTGCAGTCTTAGCAAACTAATATACCAAAGAACAACCTGAAGTCACTCCCATCCTGTCCATGGGATTCATTCAACACTTGGGGAAAAAAGTGCCAGGCTGGGTGCTCTGTGAAGGTCCTTTTCAGTCCTGTGGTTGAATGACGATGGCTTTCTTTATATCAGTCATTTTTATACTCAGTTATGATCTGAGTGTCAGCACCCCTATGTATAAAAATGAGGCAAATGCTATTTTAACAGCATAAAATAGAAAAGCAGGTATATTTATAAGGAATTATGTTTCAAAAATTTTAGGAAAGAAAGTATACTTGTGTTCCATTTTTTTCTGTCTGTAAATAAACTAAATATAGATGACTTTGCATTTCTTACAATATAAAATTGGAAATTATTTTTTAAACACCAATACATTCTAAAATGGATATTTCTACATATTAAAAATTTTAAATATTGTATTTCACATTATAGAATTTATCTCACATAAATAAGTTACTCAACAACTACAGCATCCCTTACCCTAGAGTTTGTGGCCACAGAGACATGGAAATTAATAAGGAGCTTCACTTTTTCAGACATTCTTTCATTTCTCAGACCTATCATTTAAAAGGAGACTTTTGTAATACACTATCATTTAGAAATATCTTATCCTAATTAAAAGAGGAAAATGTTTTCATGTCCTATGGCACCATTTAAGATTAATAGACTACACTTTTACTGAATTCTATTTCAATTTGTCGGCAATACCAAAACCTTTCTTTGTGGGGGTGAAGGGCATTAATCTATACTGTTTCACAAATGAGCTTGAAAAATTTTATTCTTTAATTAAAAATATATTATTTTACAATGAAAATTTTTATAAATTAATGAGTGAATAAATTTTCCTTACATATGTATTAGTCATAATAATATATAAAAATAATATAATAATAATACATAATACCATCTACCTAAATTGCTTAATATCCTTTAGAAAGACTGAAGCTTGACTTCTCATATTTTGCAAACTTAAAGTTTGAATTGGAATTTTAGCAACACAACGGTTCTGTGATTGATTTGAATTGTAGCTCTACCATGATAACTCAATACTATTAATTTAATAGACTGGAAAATTGCCTTCATGGGTATATACATTTTTTAAGGACAAAATTCTTCTATGTTCTCAACAGTATACATCATTTTTCTTGAAAACAGAAAATACATTACTTGGAATTTGTAGTACAAGTAACAAATCAGGTTATTAAAAATCTCAATGGCATGAGAATATAACTGTATAGTTATAAAAGCCTGATTTAATACGAAGATTTTCTTAATATTAGATGGGAGCCCAAATTTTAGCTACTCTTCTATAGTTTTTAATATTTATGGTACTCCCATGAGGTCCATTAAACAAGTAAGTTTTTAGGAAATGATGAGAAAATAAAATGTTTGCTCTCAAGGTGCTTACAATTTAGCAAAAGCCAGGTTATAGAAGAAAATAAAGATAGATAGTGTGCCAGTGAGCTTTACTGTTTATAAAAATTCTGATACATAATAAAGAATATTGGAAAAGCAATTAGAAAAAAAAAGCTTCAGGGCTCTCCTAAGTATTCTAGATTTTTAAATAAGTATCTGTAATATTTAGTGGCTGTCATTGCTTTTTCATCTATATATTGTGAATAAGAATCCATCTACCTATTTTTTTAAATGTCATGGCAAAGATAATTCTTGCAGTTCATGTTAATTTATCTAGATGAAAATTTCATATTGCTGTGCATACAGACTTTGTAAATAGGCCAATAAATAGTTGTCTAGGTAAGACCTGGTCATCTCAACAGATTGTTAGAGACCCCCTCCACTCTCAAGCTACCCCTCCCAATGTGATTTAAAACACAGGACTAGTAGTTACATGGACACATATATAAAATAAGTTAAAGATAAGAATTATTCTGCAAATGGAAGCAAAAGCTTTCAGATATCAGGATATTTTAAACCTGGGGTGGGAATAGGTGTGGGATAATATTACAGAAACCAAAGTAACTCAGGTAAAAGGTAACATTGAGCAGTGTATCTGTTTCATGACAAAAGAATGTAAAACTATACCAAGAACCTACAAATAAGAACTTTAGCAGTTGATATCTGAAACTTGAAGAAAGCAAAGACAATCTTAGTTTGATTAAAAAGAAATGCATGAGATTGAAAGAAGTACAGATAGGAGCAGCTGGGTGCACCAGTGGTTGAGTGTCTGCCTGGGGTCCTAGGATCAAGACCTGCATCAGGCTCCCTACAGGGAGCCTGCTTCTTCCTCTCCCTGTGCCTCTGACGCTCTCTCTGTGTCTCTCATAAATAAATAAATAAAATATTTAAAAATAAATGAAAGAACTACAAATAAATAACCTATATAAGAGTATATGATTATATGTATATTTTTTTTCAGGAAGAGATATAATTTTCATTTGGGAAAATTTCATTCATATTGTTTGTTTCTTTGTTCTGTAATTTTTAATATTTGAAGTGTTTATTTTTTCACCATCTCTCATTGGACTATAAAATTATTGAATATAGGGATTCAATCATACTCTTCTTTCCAACTTTCTCCAAAGTCAAATAAAATATTCCCATCCCTGTTCTCCTTTCTCAAATTAAAGAAGAATGAAAAAGGCCAACTGCAAATATATCTTACTGTTGAGACTTCCTTAGCAATGTTTTAAAGTGGAAACAGACTTTTTAAAGGAGAAATGTCTTCATCCCATTTATTGTCTTTTATTGTCTACAGTCTGGCAAGAGTACATTGGATATGAACACTTGTGTTACTAAGCAAAGATTGTTTGGGTAAACAAGCTTTTACTTACTTAAACTTTACTTCACCTAAAGAATCTATTAAATGTCTCCAGAGGACCGAAAATACAGAACATAAGAATCTAGAATGTTATTGTTGGTATGCTGTTGAAAATCTCTTAATCGTGAAACTCAAAAGGAAAAATCATTTTATCAATCCGTCCCAATATTTTTTCCACCGATGAAATTGTGCCATAAATTTTTAATTATCTGATTCAAGAACCAACCACGTTTCAGCAAAAGTATTTTGTTCTTGAATCTAACTCTTCTAAGTAAAATGGTAATTGTGAAGTTGTAGCAGGTTAAATTAGAATGCTGTTTTGTTTCATTAACAATATTGTGCTAGTCTGGTGTATAGAAATACAAAATGGAGTTCTTGTTTTCAAAGGATTTTAGATCTCTAACAGAGATATATGAAAAAATATAAAATCACTAACTATAATAGGCTCTAAAATAAATGTGTCAATAAAATGCCTTTAGAGTTAAGAGGACTAGCAAAACAATATTGATTTAAAAGTGTTTCCATCAATATCAAAGTTTAAATAAACAAAGTGACAGAGATCATTTCTTATATTTTCTTTGCATTATAAATCATCTCTGGACATTCTTATAACAGAAAATGAATGCATGTGTTTATATTCTCTCAATTAGTCTTGGCTCCTAAAATTTTCCTGGAAAGGTTATTATTCTGTTTGTAGTATTACAGAAATATGATATCATAGATCTTTTAATTTGAAATTTTAAAAAATTGATTTCATTATTATTTATAGTCTATTGGATACTTAAGCTGCTCATCTGGTACTAGAATTTTTTAAATCTTGAAACTTGCCTTTAGCTTTTTTGTTATCAATTCTGCCCTGCATAATCAAATTTTAGTCTCTAGTGAAAAAAAATCCATCTACAGAGCAATATTTCTTGATTTCTTTTGTTTATCTCATACATTATTTGTACCATCTAAATCCTGGTGTTTATTTAAGTGAGCCTTAAATGGTCTGTGTACAAAATAACATCACTAGAGTCATGCTTTTCTATTTTTTTTTTTTTGCTTACTTGATTGTTACTAAGTATGCAGATGTGATCTTACTATCTGTGAATTCTGTTATGATTTTAAAATTAATTTTTGATACCTAAAAATGAAATCTTTTGCCAACAAAACAAAACAAAAAACATGGAATGTGTCCTTCGAAACATTAATGTGGCCAGTTTGGGGAGGAGACTGGATTGAGAAAGAGATAATGATAACTAACTAGGTAGGTCTCAGGGAAATTTCTACTTTTGCCTTAAATATACTTTAATCTCATTTCATGCCTTCTTTCCAGTTGTGTCCCTATTGCTCTTGAAACTCATGACCTGTCCATATCCTTATGATAAGTCTTGTAAGTGGAATATTTTAATCCAGCAGTAGTAGCCAAATTCCCGGGAATAATCCCAGACTCCTCTCTCTCTCACATTCCATACCCAATCATGTGAATCATCAAGTCATGTAAATTCTGCCCTCGGAACAGCTCTCCTGTCTACTTACTCTGCTCCATAACCAGGGCCTACCCTGTCTGTAGCAGTAACTCTCACTTGAATTACAGCTCTCACTTGAAGCCATCAGAAAGTGAGCTGTACCGCTTGCTCCAAGCTTGTCCCCACTCAAGATTACAAGATGCATATCTGACTTTATCATTCCTTTTGATTGCTTCATCAAATTTTCAGAGTGAATTAAGAACTATAACTTACAGGTTAGTTGGGAGAACTTCCAGTCAAAAATATCTCAAATATAAACTAACATGGTTAAGTGTAATACATCTTAATGTACATCCTGAAGTCAAGATTAGAAATGAAGACAAATGTATGAGTCAACATCAAACAACTGAAGGAAAATTCTGAGCCTGCATCTGGACCTTGCAAAAAAAGAGACGGTGCTATAATTAATTGGCAATGTCGACGATAAGGGCTGGTAGGACGCAATGATGGAAGCATGCTATATTTCCATCATTTTGAAGTACAGGATGTGTAAAACTCAATAGTAAATATTGAAAAAAAAAGTTAATCAAATATATAAGCAAAAGCAAGACCAATTAAGACAACAGAAATAATTTTAACCACAAGGACTATGAAAAATTTAACAGTCTGATGGGGCTCACAAAAATAAAATCTCATTTTGTATTAATAGAAATACAACTCTAGAGTATATTCAGGTGTTTCATTTGCATATCAACTGTTTCACTGTATGCTTTATATTTGAAGAAATAGAAATAGACTAATAAATATCCTTTGTGAAATAGATTTTGCCCTGGGAAAGGTTATTCGCTGGTATGTTAAAACTGAAAAGGTGAAGACTTGGAAGCTCAAAATAGCTACTCCAGCATTACGGAGGAGGGTAAGATGAATTTGTGTAATTACAGAGGCAAAAGTAGGGTTAATGGATAAAAGTTAAAGATGAAGTGAGTTTGAATCTTTCAATTTATTATGCATTTATTGAGAAACTGCTATAATGTGAGGACAGCATATTTTATGTGTATAACAGGTCAGTTATGCAACAATAACATTAAATTCCTTGGAAGAAGTAAGATTCCTGCCCAATTCAGTCATCAAATGACCTCTTTCAGGGAATTTCTCTACCAAATGGAAGTTAAGATTTATGTAAAAGATTTATCAATTTACAGAGAGAGAGAGGGCGAGGGGACATAATGGGGAGGGGCAGAGAGGGAGGGAGAGAATCTCTATCGAACTCCCTGCTAAGCCCATAGCCCAACTCAGGGTTTGTCCCACAATCCTGAGATCATGACTTGAGCTCAAATCATAAGTTGGATGCTTAACCAGATGAGCTACCCAGGTGCTCAAAAAAAAGTTAACTTTTTTTTTAAGATTTTATTTATTTATTCATGAGAGATAGACACAGGCTGAGGGGGAAGCAGGCTCCCCACATGGAGCCAGATGTGGGACTCGATCCCAGGACCCTAGGATCACACCCTGAGCTGAAAAAGCAGGTGCTCAACCATTGAGCCACCCAGGTGCCCCTGACGAGTTAACTTTTAAAATCACTTCCCAACCTAAGATTCAGTCATTTTAAAGATCTATCTGCTAAATATTAATGCATATTATATGAATATAATATATAAATACAATATACAAATATTATATAATTGATGTATAGATAGATAAAAACTCATAATACATATGTGTAAAGTACTGTGACTTTTTAGGTATTCCAAAATAAAAAAAAATTGTATATATAGGAAAGGACTTTTAATTTCATCAATAATCATTTTACAAAATCTCAATGGTGTTGCTGATCATCCCTAAATTCTTATGTTCATATAAAACATTTGACCTTACTTTAAATGGATTCTATATATAATATCCATAGCAGACATATTCTCTTGACTTTATTTCCAAAAACAGCAAAGAATGAAAAGGATCTAACATTACAAAAAACTACTTGAAAAATAACCAATTTATAGTTTCTGAAAAAAAAAAAAAAAAAACCCGATGCTTCTAGGGTTTTACTGTCCAGGAACAGATGTAGAAAACAACATTTAAGACAGCTCCGCATATAATAAATATCTGGGTAGTCCAGACATAAGTGATTGTGGGTATATTTGGAGTTTTTGATCTAAAGCTCTATCTCAATCTGCTTCCTCACTTAGACTGTCAAAATGGAGTTTGAAGTTTATCTCCATGATGCCAAGCCACTTTGCAGATAGCAACTATAAACTTCAGTGAAATATATGCCAAACTGGTTGTTTGGCTGAATTTAATCTACATTGAAATAAAATGATCAGTTCAATTCTGAGTTATAAGAAAGGATTAGTTTTCATTAATAGAAATATCATTAAAGATCAAGTCATTATTAAAATTGTATATTTAAAGTCATTTATATTATTTTACTAATCTTGAAAGTCATATTAGACATCTTAAACCAAGATAATTGGAAAGATTACTCCTCACAATTCAATTATAAATTGAACATATGCAATTTCCATATTTGGAATTGAAATTCATTTCTTGTAAAATTTAAACTGTAAAACATTTATATTTTATTTTATTCATTAATCCTACTATATTAAGTAATATTCATATAACAATAAGTCATATTCCTGCCTTTGAGGAATTCATGGTTTTATAGAGCTGTTAATTTGTTTTATATAAAGTGACCCACTGAACTTAAATTTTATGACCTTTCATCTTTAAATTTTAATCTCACTATCACCGCCACTACCAGTGCAAAAGCATCCAGAATTATTAGGTCATGGTTTATCTCTCCCTTGAGTTTGTAGTTTCTCTGCATTACTCTGTCCATGAGCTCTCCACAAGTGTTACATATAACACTTGTTATTTTCTATAGTTCGGGGGTTGGGAGGTGAAATGGAACAAGTTGTATATACATATTTTTCTACTGAGTTCACATGAAGACAGAAAAGGCGATATGCAGATTTACAAGTTGTGTGGAGCATGATTGCCAAGCAACAACATCCGCTCTCAACGTCATGGGAATTACATACTAAGGTAGAAACATGGGGTCCAGAAATACAGTAATCCATCTCTACTGCAAGAGCCAATACAGAAAATGTTGGTATGTGTTAACATTAATCCTTTGACAGTTTTTTTCAGTAAGAAAATTGCACAGCTGAAAGAAAACTAAAAAGCATTAGCTAACAGTTCAAACCAACCAAGATGGGATGCCTGTGAGGCTCCATGGTTGAGCATCTGCCTTTGGCTCAGGGCATGATCCCAGAGTCCTAGGATCGAGTCCCACATGGGGGTCCCGGCATGGAGCCTGCTTCTCCCTCTGCCTGTGTCTCTGCCTCTCTCTGTCTCTCATGAATAAATAAATAAAATGTAAAAAAAACAAAAAAAAAAAAAAAAAACAAGATGATGTCTTTCAGATAGCTTTCTAACATTCTATATAATTTTCAGATTCACTGGGTGACTTTATTGCCTTAGAAATTTTATTTAACTTAATCCTTAAGAAAAATTTATTTTCTATTTTTTTATTTAAATTCAATGTCAGTAACCTATACTGTATTATTAGTTTCAGGGGTGAGATTTTTTTTTTTTTTAAGATTTTATTTATTCATGAGAGACACACACAGAAAGAGAGAGAGGCAGAGACACAGGCAGAGGGAGAAGTAGGGACATGGGACTCAATCCCGGGTCTCCAGGATCAGGCCCTGGGGGGGAGGCAGGCGCTAAGCCGCTGAGCCCCCTGGGCTGCCCCAGGGGTAAGAATTTAGTGATTCATCAGTTGCATTACCACCCAGTGTGTCCAATGCACTCCTTGCCTTTCCTCTGGTAACCTCTTTATTTCTAAAAAGTTCTGTCAATGTAAGTACCTGAGATCTTTCTTTCTTTCTTTGCTGACTTACATTGTTTTCTTTATTTTGAACAGTCAGAATCCTTAATAACTGCGTGGCTGTGGTCATAAAAGAAGACTGACTACACCACACATTCTCCACTATGTTAGGAAACTAATTTTATCTTGCTTTCTTTCAGTTTCCTCCTTTGTAAAAGGAAGATCGTAGGCGATAACTGACCTTCATAATCTTAGAAGCTGTTGAGTAAGATAAAAGGGAGATGAAACTCTACTTCGGGTAGATAAAAGATCTCCCATAAAAATTGTTTTAAAGTTTCTATTAATCTATATCCAAATATGAAGCCCTTTGGCTCTCAAGATCTTAAAATGACTCCTCCTTGAAGCCTAAAGCCAAGTCTGGCACGATCTAACACTCATCAGCACTGACTTTTCCTTTTTTTTTTTTTGCACTTTTAAGGAGTCAAATGATTTGATTTTTGAAAAGACATGAAACTGCAAATTCTTAAAAAGTATATGACCTCAAATGCTAGTAACTATAGTTATATTAAATTATATTAGAATTAGAAAATGAACCTAAAGATCCCCAAATTAGGGGACAGAAAATTATACCAGAGGACCAATGTCTACTATCTCTAAGCAAGCTTTTCCTAAACCAGGAAATTGGGTAGCTTTGGATTGTGTTTTAAGTTTTTCCAGGTTAAGGATATGCAGTATACAATGGCTGCCTCTACCAGTATTGACTAATTGCTAAAGCAGACAGTTTTTCCTAACGTATGGCATGCATGGCAGATTGTTTAATTTGCTTAGTGCTATTCGTTTCCTTCTTTGTTGTCATGCTTCTTTAGAGATAAATTGGAACAGGTTGTATGGTTCTCAAAGATATCAACCCCCATTCTCTGGGACCTTTAACATTATATTATTTGAGGGGAAACATGTTCTTTAAAGATGTAATTGCATTAAGGATCTTGAGATGGGGAGATTATCCTGGATTATCTGTTCTGGCCCTACCTGTCACATATCCTTATAAGAAGGTGGCAGAGAGAGATTTGACACATGCATACGGAAGACGAGTCAACGTGAAGACTGAGGCAAAGACTGGAGTCATATGGCCACAAGTCAAGAAACCCTGGAAGCCATCAAAAACTGGAGAAGGCAAGGAACAGATTTTCTCTCAGAGCCTCTCAAGGGACTGCCATCTAAATCAGCATTTTTATTTTATCCCAGTCACACTGGCTTCAGGTTTCTGGCATCCAGACTTTTGAGAAAATAGATTTTTGTTTTAAGCCACTTAGTTTGTGGTAATTTGCTACATCAGTGATAGAAAACTAATACATAAACTTTATTTCTCTGTCTCATTCATTTTGTACTTTTCCATGTAACTTGCTTTGGGCAATGGAATATGAGCAGACGTTGTAGGCATCACGTTCAAACAGAAGCTTTAAATGCATGCTCTTGTTGTCTCCTCACCACTGTCATCCTTCCTTATGCTGTATCCTAGATACCGGCTACTCCTTCAGCCTAGGTTCCAGAAGAAACACATAGACTCAAGGCCAGAAAAGCATAGTCAAATACAGCCAAGCCTGACCAAGTCAAGCCAAACTTAAGCTGAGCCCAGCAGAACTGCAGCCAGCCTGTGGTCCTCACATAATGTGAGCAAAAAATAAATGTCACAAACCATTGACATTTTAGAGTTGTTTGTGAATGAGAATGTACATGATCAGCCAAAAGTAAAAGATAATGCACATAATGAACTTTGGATATTTTACCCACTCTTGCCTTTTTTTCTTTTGATTTTCTCATGATTATTGTTTAACTAGAGAAAGGTGTTTCTTGTAATTAAATATTGCTTTTCTGTTTAAGTTCTCTAGGGAGATGAATACTCCGCATTCTCAGGACAACAGGCCCTTATGTGAGTGAAGTGGATTAATAATTTCCCAGTCTTCCCTTCTTTATCACAACCCATGTCAACCTCTTCAATATTTCCTAATTCCAACAACGTTCTCTTACTCTGATATTGCCAAAAGATAATATAACCTTTCAGAGATGTGAAAACTCTTCTATCACATTCATGACCATAATCAGACACCTTAGTTTATGTTCAAGGATATCTTAAAGACATTGGATGAGGCATTCCTTTACTGTAGCATTTACTCCTTACCCTTCATTTTTTGTCCAGTCTCCATTTTCTTCCTTCAGATCCCTACAATCAACATTCTACTTCTTTCTAATGTGTCACTTCCTTTTCCATCAAAATCTGCTTTTCTATGCCTAAGGTTGATTCCAAGTACTCAATTCTATTTTTACTTTTAAATTCCCATAGTAAAATCATGTATCTTTTGTTGATGAATATGCCTTGAGAAATATATGCAAGTGATTCTTACTTTGATTGAAATAGTTTTCCACTGCTTACCTATGTGTTTTGGCATCTTTAACAGAGAAATTATGGGTAAGGGAGGGCAATTATTTTAAAAATTATCACAAAGGTTTATTGATTGCTTATAGATTGCTATTGCAATTTTAGAAAGCTGGACAAGGGATCAGGGCTCCACACAGGACTGTACAGTCAGTCATCTCCTATACAAGAGCATCTAGCCCAAGGGGGAAATTAGTAGCTCGAATTCAGCCTCCCTGCCATTTACCAAGCCCTAGAACTTTACCAGGAGGTCACAGCCACATGGTGGGAGAAGTGGTATAGTTTTTTGCTATCAAAAATTTCTGTACTGACCCCAAGATGTGCCTTTGTGTTCTGTAGCCATCTGGAAGAGGTGCCAGAGAGAAGCAGTTAAGCAAGGCTCTGTAGCCAGGTCAGACCAAGTTGCCTCTGACTCCGTAATTTGGAATGTATAAAACCAACAGTGTTAAATTGGTTGGTTGAGTCAGAGTGGCTAATATCTGACTTATTCTTTATACTTCCTGCCAGGTACAAATATCCTATGTTCACAGGTACTCATTATGGTGACTTCAGTCAGAAGCCTTTTGTTGAGTCTTGCTTCAGACAAAAGCAGAAAAATGCAATTCTGAGATAATCCCTTCAGTCTCCTGGATGTACATCCAAATAAGCATGTAAATGGAACACATGGCTCTATGGAACACAGGAAATCATATGCCAAATTATAGCAGTAAATATTTCCTACAGATAAGGGAAACTTGTGACTTTGCTTCCTAAGGCCAATATCGGCTCACGATTGCAAACTTCTTATTCTCTCTTTGTTAGTATATTACAAAATTTACAGTTTTACTTGGGTAACACAATGAAGAAAATGTCTGATTTTCAGTCTTTGCTGTTCACCATCACCACCATTGTTCTTTGTGGCTTCCTATGAGTCAATCATCTGTATGTTCTTAGCGATTCTCTTATAGTATCCCTCTTCACTGGCCACAGGGTTGGTCTAAAGAGTCATTAGCTGAAATTCCACAGCTAGAGTCCTCAGAGACTACCTGTTCAGGTTCCTCTCAAGCACCTGCAGGGGCCCACACTCTTTCTGTAGAAATGGCTACATTAAAGTGCGACCATCTCAGTAACCACCAGGGATCTGATTAATCTTTTCCCTTTCTGAGATCAAATGGCCTCCAACCCCTGTAGACTTTATCCAACACTGTAGCCTCAAAAGCTTAGACCTTCTAAATTAGAGAGCTGGGAAGGATATCTTCAGGGGGCTCTCTCCCTATTTAGCCACAGACACAAATAGCTTCTACCTGAGGACTCAGGTGCATGGAGTTGGGTGTAAGAATATTTTCTTGGCTAATAAGAAAACGTCAGTTATATTCCCTACATTGATAATAACAATAACAGCATTACACTCCATTAAATAACAAAGCTGCTAAAGAGTAGAAAAAAAAAGACTTGAAATAGGTTTTTCTTGCAGTGTATGTGGGTGTGTGTTTTGGGGCTTGGAAAACGCTATGTCTGTTATTAGGATTTTGAATTTTTTGAGAGTCTGCCAAACAAGTAAGTCCAGTTCCATGACACAACTCAGTATAAGCTTCAAATTAAATGTGAAAGCAAGAATGTGAGAATATACTAGACATGTGAATCAAAATGGTTAACGTTTTTTGAGTTCTTTTGTAGTATTAATCTGTGGCAATTTCTTTAGCAATTTCCAACTTTGCAGTGTGGAAGCTTTAAAGTGTGTTAATAAGTTATCTAGAAATAGGGGAGTGGCTGAAGTGAAGAAGTTTTACATAGAGTACCTGAGTTGAATTTCACTCGAATGTGTGTTAGATTTATCGCTGGTTTTTGCTAAATTCAATAACGTGTTCACTGAGCAAAGCCAGTGACGGAACCTTGAGTCACTGAGGTAGCCAGACTTGTAATGGCCAGTTGCTGGCTATTAATAGATCCCTTGGGAGCTGATGGTGGCTACAGGTGGTCAGGACAGGTTTCAACAGCAGCAAGTGCAAGGAATTCCAACAAGAAAAGCATGTTCTGTCAGAGAGACCCACACCTTAGTGTTCAGCAGGGTCTGGGAGGATGAGATGGAAGTAACAGAAGTGTCAAGTGGTGGAAGGCAAAGCAAGCAGTTTCAGAGGCCCAGACTAGATACCCCCATGAGTAACAGAAAATAACAATAGTAATAATTTCTCTTACTATGTGCAAGTCCTTCTGAAATTATCAAAAACTGATGAAGTTTGTATAATTATTACCATCTTATAGTTGAGGAAATTGAGGCTCAGAACGTAAGCAACTGGCTTAATAGACACAAATAGTCAATGATGGGGCTTACAGGTCTAGTTTAATCTGACCTTTTGGAAGACTGGGTTGCAGACTCAAAGGGACTAGAATATCAGGCATGAAAGTAAGTGAGATATTTAAGTATAAAGATATAGGATAGGGATGTGAAATATGAAATACAAAGTGGTAGGGGAAATGTCATAAACTCTAAAGCCCTTTCTACTAAGCATCTTTTAGGTTAATTTGCCAGCCAGCTAGCCTCATTCTTTTCTCCTGACATCAGGTTTCAGACACTGTTATATAAAATTGACATCTTTCCTCATTCATGAATTCATTCAAGGTACAAATATGCATAAGAGTGGCTCATCTTCTGCCCTTAAGGAGGTCATTTTCTGGCAGGGTACCTCAGGCTAAGTAGAGAGAAATTCTCCTCAGCTTTCCTCTCTTCTCTCCCATCCCTCCAAAGTCTATGCTACTTTTTAAGTATGCATATAAGCTCCTTCCATTGTAGAGTCTTACTGTAAGAGAAACAGATGGAAGAGCAATCATGGCCAAGTTACATATCCTGTGGAGTTCTTAAAGTCTGTATATTTCCTGAATGTTTTCATAAGGTATGTGTGAGCATCCTACATTCTGTTTTTACTCTTGAATGGGATATTTCAAACATCTCCTCTCCTTGTAAACTGACTTTTAATAAGGGCTATCACAGCCTCTCCTCATTTCCTGGACTGAAAGAGCAAAGCAAGGTATGAGGGAAGAGTTAGGCTCACAACTAGCTCATTGACATCAATGAGAACCTCTAATCCAAGCCTAGTGGGGATTAACCTTTCACAAGGCCTCTGCACCCCATCGAACCCCCATAAAAATGACTCTGTGAACATTTCTTTACTCTATTGGAAGGGGCCAGCAGAAAGCCTGCCTCAATGCTGAGACATGAATCTTCCCTCATTTGTATTTCCAGCTTGGAATGGCCTGAAGTGGGACCAAATCTGCAGGGAAAATTCAAGTACTCCCAGATGTGAAGGCCAGAGGGCTAAAGGGGCAGGAAGCCAGGCTAGCCATTATATCTATGATCCTACACACAGTTTTCCAATGTAAAGCTTCAGTTGCTAAGGGTTTCTTTCCAAATTAACACATAGAGAATTTTTTTTCAATTGTGATTTGCTTATAACAATTTATGCATTTAAATAAAATATTTTATAGAACGGACGTTTTAGGAAAGTGTGAAGGTGTTACCTATCTTACTTTAGTTCTTAGTAATAGCATGAGAATAGTGAAAGTATAATTTTATCCTCTTTGGCTCAAGGTTTTCAAATGCATAGTTTCCTTTGCTTTTGTCCGTTGGACCAATTTATTTCTTCAGGTGTCATCTCTTCTTTGAAAACTTACTTTTATTTGTCATTATCTCATAGACCAGAAGATTGTTTTTCTTTATATTTTCAAAGTACCTAGTTATTTTGAAATTTTTCAGAATAAGCATTTTTTAAAACCCTGATTGATGAGTGTTTTAAATAGTTTAAGAAAATAAATCTTGAAAATCTTGCATTGTAATAGCATTGTGGACCTCAGACTCCCAAGACAGTCTTTTGTGGTATGGCATGTATTTTACCTCCGGGTAAGTAACAAGAGACTGACGTTTGTATATGCTTATTTATGCTACCTCATGTAACATGTGTTGCATTTTTAGATTAAATTTTTTTTAGATTAAAATTAATTAGAATTTTCACAACATGCTGGCATCATATAATAAACCAGGAACAAAAATTGAAGACATATTTTCTTTAAATTATTTAAATTAGGGGATCTCTGGGTGGCTCAGTGGTTTGGCACCTGTCTTTGGCCCGGGGCGTGATCCTGGAGCCCCAGGATCGAGTCCCACGTCAGGTTCCTGGCATGGAGCCTGCTTCTCCTTCTGCCTGTGTCTCTGCCCCTCTCTCTCTTTCTTTCTATGTCTATCATAAATGAATAAATAAAATCTTTTAAAAAATTATTTAAATTATTTAATTCACTCATATTTTATAGCATTTAAACCTCAACCACTGAGCTTCATCTAGGTTACATGTTTTATACAAGGATCTATGGTTAGCAAATATAACTGAAGTTTAAAGGCAGAACTTCTCAGTCTGGGTCTATTATTTGTTGCAGCTTAAGCATTTTTAAAGTTACCTCCCTACAATACCTTGGATAGAAAATGACCTAACATTGTGTTCAGGTGAAGCAAAAAGGAGTGAAGAAGGAAATAGTAGAGAATAGGCATCCCATGGGATGAAAGCCCTAATCACAGAATTTCCCAGTGATGATTTGAAGGTGTCAGAAGAGTGTATTTTCTGCTTCCCAGACTGGAGTAAGTCCTCTTCCTTAAGTATTCCACTTTCTGCTAGGGGACAAAAAATGCCATAGGGTACAAGTTAGTAAAGGACATAAACAAGCAGTTTACCAAAAAAGAAATACAATGGCTTTTAAATGTATCGAATGCTTTTCAGCCAAGTTCTTACAAATTATAGCAGTAATGGAGTGTCATTGTTCACCTACCAGATTGAGAAAACTAAAGTTTTTAATGGAGTATTGGCAATAATATAAGGTAATTGTGAGTGGAACTTCATACATCTTTGAAAAAAATTGGCAACATTTATCAGAACATTAAGAGCACTTCCTATTTGAATTCTACTTCGGGAATTTATCCCATAAAATATGAACACATGCAAAATGACATAATGAAAATAGTTACAATAATATATATATATATATTTCTATCAATACAAGTTGAATAATTTATAGTATATGTGTGCAATGGAAAAATACTACAAAAAATATATATATATATATATTTGGTGTCCACCACCAAATATGTGGTGGACAGATGTATGCTGCGAATGTCTTGGAGACTGATAAAGCAAAGCAAGGTGAAAATGTGTTTTAGAACATAGATGCCTAGAATAAAATGGAAGTTTATATAAAAATCTTTTAAAATACTGTTGCCAACAAACAGGGAAGGAGACCAAAAGCCAGTGGTGACATATAGACATATTTTCATTACATATATTTTGTCTTCTTTCACCTTTTTTACATTTACATGTATTTTAATAAAAAATAATAGCCAATGCAAAAAATATTCAAAATGAACAAATATTTATTTTGGTGACAGCGAGGATTCCTAAATGGCCTCTAAGATTTCCTGCCTCCTGGTATACATGCCCCATATAATCCCCAATTCTTGAGTATAAGTGGAGCCTATCAACACGATAGGTTTTCCCTCCTGATTACATTAGATTACATTAGATTACGGTGAAGGGGTTTGCAAATGTAATAAAAGGCCCTAATCAGTTAAATTTAATCAAAAGTGAGATTTCCTGGGTGAGCTCAACTTAATCAAGTGTGCCCTTTAAAAGGGGCTGTAGAGGTCATTAAAATATTCCTGATGGCCCTGAAAAAGTAAGCTGCCATGTTGTGAGGGGGCCTATGCAGCAGAAACTTGAGGACGGTCTTTATTAGCTGAGAGTGATCTCTGGCTGACAGCTTGATTGCACCCTTGTGAGGCTCTGAGCAGGGGACCCAGGTAGGCTATGCTAGACTCTTGGCCCATGAAAACTGTGATAAAATACGTTTGTGTGGTTTTCAGTTGCTAAGTCTCATCATTTTTTATGCAATTATAAAAAATGAATACAACTGAATACTCACTACACAGCAAGTGAATAGGTTAAAGCACAACACAGTAAAGAATGTTTCTCTTGTCAAGTAAGGAGAATTGAGTTCCAGAAAATAAAATCATCACAATAGAACACCTGTATGTGAGGAGATAGCAACTATCACAGCATCCGCCAAAACAAAAAGTAGGCAGTGAGAGCAACCTTGCTCCGCATGTTTCAGTATGGATTGCGGAAGGGAACCTCCCAGAGCATGCTTGCATGTATCTTGTCTGCTGAACCAGTACTGCACAGAATGCCTCCCATTGAAAAGGACGTGTCTTGATGGACAGGCAGCAAAAGGGATAAATGTAAGCCTTACTCTGACAACAGCCGTGGACTGAGAAAATAATAAAGATCAGAGTGACAGCAGCTGTGAAAAAGCTAAAGCATGTATGAACGAAGCCCCAGAGTCATGGTGCTAAGACTTATGTCCCCATCACTTAACACACTTTAAAAATCAGTTTCTTCAGCTCTAAGCAAACCCAATCAGTGTGACTAAGAGGGCGCAGGATGAGGCACAGGAACTAGCATCTTTAACAGGAACGTCAGGTGATTGTGATGCAGGTGTCTAGGGACCACAATTTGAGCAGCACTCTAGCTGAGCTATGAGTCTCTTCCATTGGTGGCATCTTATCAATGCAGCATTATACCCAGGTAGAGTGAGATAGAAAGAGAACTGACAAGAGAAAAGGGTGTAAACCTAAGATGCTTGGCAAAGGAGGCTCTCTGGTGATTAATACTCTGGGTAAAGAAATTATCCTCTCTATAACTAAGGAACTCCTACTTGAACAATGCATATGAAAACACTGCTGTCTCTTACTTTTTAAAAAAAAAAGATATATATTTTTTTCAGATTTGATTTATTTATTCATGAGAGACACACAGAGAGAGGTAGAGAGATAAGCAGAGGGAGGAGCAGGCTCCCTGAAGGGGGCCCAATGCAGGACTCGATCCCAGGACCCCAGAATCATGCCCTGAGCCCAAGGCAGACACTTGATCCCAGGACCCCAAGATCATGCCCTGAGCCTAAGGCAGACACTCAACCAGTAAGCCACCCAGGTGACCCAAAAGATCTTTAAAAATATTTTTACTTGAGAGCATGCACGTGCAAGCAGGAAGAGGGAGAAAGACAAGCAGACTCTGCTGAGTGCAAGCCTTGATGTGGGGCTCAATCTCAGGACCCTGCTATCATGACCTGAGCCAAAATCAAGAGTCAGATGCTCGACCAAGAAACTGAGCCACCCAGATGCCTCTGCTCTTCCCTACTTTTGAAGGTATTGTGGAAACAAAGTGTATTTAGTATTTGAAAAGCTTTGAAGGGCAACGTTTTTTTTTTTAATTAGTGTAAGATATTATAATAAATTTCAAAATTATGTAGTATAATCAATACTATCTTATAATGTGATTTTCCCCCCAATAGATTTGGTGTTTCATGGTTAAATACCACTAAAGCACATAAAACCATCATTTATCTTCATCTACGAGATTAATTTTCTTATCATTTATGAAGATCAGTTGTAGGACTATATTAGGCTAAATTATTAATTCAAGCAGTTACAAAAATGTCTGGTTCCAGAGATACTTGAGAGATAAAATTAATAGGATTTAGTTAACAATTACTTGGTGGGAGGGGTAGTAGTTAAGTCAAGACTGATATCAAATAATATTCAGTTCTCTTTATTCAGTACATTAAAAATGTATAGTAAGAGGTAAGAAAACAATTCTTTTATGTAAAACTGAGAAAATACTGATTTAAATTAAGTGAGATAGTTTCAAAGATGATAATAGACAAATGCATTTATTTATTTATTTTTTAAATTTTTTTATTTATTCATGATAGGCACACAGTGAGAGAGAGAGAGGCAGAGACACAGGCAGAGGGAGAAGCAGGCTCCATGCACCGGGAGCCTGACGTGGGATTCGATCCCGGATCTCCAGGATTGCGCCCCGGGCCAAAGGCAGGCGCCAAACCGCTGTGCCACCCAGGGATCCTGACAAATGCATTTAAAGTTTGCAGCCTAAGTGGCAAATTTCTGAAATTTCCCACATATGGATATAATTTCAAAATATTCTTCTAAAACTTTGTTAAGCATCCTCACTTTTAATGTCTTAGACCAGAAATATTTATTATCACCCCTAAAATTCTAGTCTACTTTATTTAGAAAAACCACAACTTTAAAAATGTGCATTCTAGGGGTGCTTGAGCAACTCAGTTTGTTGAGCTTCTGATTCTTGATTTCAGCTCAAGTCATGATCTCAAGGTCGTGGGTTCAAGCCCTGTGACGGGCTCTTCACCTGGAGTGGAGCCTGCTTAGGATTCTCTCTCCCTTTACCTTTGCCTCTCTGTCCCCACTGTGTGGTCTCTCTCTTTCTCTCTCTCTCCCTCTCTCTCTCTCTAAAACATAGTTCTAGTTAAAATTTTGGACACTACTTTTTTCAGAGTTAATTTTCATTAGTAGCAATTACTTTTTTTTGAGAAAACACTTAAAAAAAATCAAATCCATTCTCTTTGTGATGGGTTCTCTTTACATTTTAGCAGAAATTATTTGATGTAGAAGAGAATTTATGCGTTGTTCACTGGGGGACCCATCGGGTCTTTAGAGAACCTGGTCCCTCCAATGGGAAGAGCCTCACACTTGGAGCTCAGCTGGCCCTGTAATCGCTGCCTGTTACAGAGCTTTCTCTGTGTGAAGCAGTGATCTGTTCAAGTACTGAACTCATGACCTTTCACTCACTGGCAGCAAACTCCAACCAACTAGGCTAGCAGCTGAGAGCAGAATGGAAGAATTGCCCCATAAATGTCTGCTTTAGAGCTTGATCCAACGGAAAATACACTCTGGCCTCTTTAGCTGGAACACACTCCCTGTGAGAAATCAATTAAGTCACAAGAACTGTCTTTTGTGAAAATCGCCTTTCTAAATCTCAGAAACAAAAATCCTTTCCACAGTCAAACAAGGCAGCCAAACAAGACCGACAAGTGGAAATCCAGTCATTTATCAGGGCAATTATCTAAAGCCAATTTCTTACAACATTACTCTAGCCTTTATTCTCCTCTTGAAATATTAAAGGGGAGAACCCCCTTCTCATTCATTATTTGCTGAACTTATCTAGAAAATTTAGTTACTATGCAAATATCACAGACAACTACTTTGATTACTAAAAACATTTCTATATCAGATTCACCGATTCAGTGCTCTGGGATTATAGAAAGTGGGTATTTTGCAAGGAAGACAAACTTCATTAGCAGCTTTACTGTTGACAGACTTCTCTTCATTCCCACATTCAACAGCACATTTTTATTTTACTTTTTTAAGATTGTGTTTATTCTAGAGAGAAACAATGAGTGAGTCGGGGAGGAGCAGAGGGAGAGGGACAAGCAGACTCTATACTGAGCCGGAGGTGAGGCTTTATCTCAGGTCCCTGGGTTCACACCCTGAGCTGAGACCCAGAGTCAGATGCTTAACCAGCGGAGCCACCCAGGCACTGTCAACAGCACACTTTTAAATCACTCCATGAATCAATGAGGACCTAATTGTTTCTTGATACTTCATCTATTTAAAAGAAGCTAAGGAAGCAAAACCTTAGACAACAGCTAAAAGTTCAGAAATGGAGGGGAAAATTGTATTAAATACTGAAATATAACTGCTTCTATATTTTGTTCTCACAGTTTGCTGTAAGTGAATCCTAGAGATCAAGACAATGGCTCAGTTATTATTTCATATGTTTCTAGTCACCATGTACAACATTGTGCATCTAAAATTCTTAAATTTGCTGAGAAGCTGACATGACAAAAGAGAATCCATTATGCATTTATCTTTAAAAACATTTTTAAAGGTTTTTATTTTTTTCTTGAACTAGAGGTCTAAATTGTGTCAACTTATTAACAGCATCCAATTTTGCATGTTCTACATTAATTATTTTGACTTTTCCACCCCAAATTAACCCATTTCCCCACCTTTGGATCAGAATTTATCTGGCTAATATGATAATAGCAATAACACCTATGTTAATCTTAAATTTTACCTTCCAATATGCAACAAAACAACATTCATTGAATATGATGAAAAGTCTTTATGTCCATGACTTTACCATTTATTTGTGCTATAATAAGGGAAATTCTTTTTTCTATGATTATAAAAAGGAAATTTGGAAGTCTCCATTACTATGTAGCTTTATAGAATACAATTTCACATTTTATAACTATTTAAATAGTTTACAGATTATAAAAATGTGTAAACATCACTTGGGATCTACAACATTTTAAATTTTCTATTCTTGGTCTGTTTTGGTTACATTATTTATTTTTTGTTGTTGTTACATTATTTCTAAGATTATTTCCATTTTGCCAGCATTAGTCTTTAGCTTTTTACAATTAAATAAATTCTCTCATTTTCAAATTTATTCTAGTTTCAGAGAAACTGGTTTTGTGTATGAACCTGGATATGAAGATGCACAGAATCTATAATGTTTTTAAATCCATATTATTTCCATATCCTTAGTAAAATACAAAATAAAAAAGACATTTACAGTCATGTCTTGGTGTCAGATGGAGTGTGAAGCAAGGCTCTGTTGTTGATCTCATTGAGGGAGATTACTTAAGTTCTCTGAGCTTTGTTTCTCCATCTATAAATGGAGAAAATAATTCTTACATCAAAATCTCATAGGTGTGCAAGAGGGATGGAAAGAGTATACAAAATAATGATTACACACATTATTCATATGATTTATGACATTTTACATAATTGATACATAAAAAGTATCATGGTAGTTGGCACATACTAAGAAATGGTAGCTCTATTTGTGTACAGTGCTCACATAGGAAATTTTTTAAAGCCCAAACCTATCCAGATCTAATGTTTAGATCGTTGGATATTCTCAAGGACAATAGTGTGATTGTTTAATCTTTAAATAGGACTGTAAATCCTATTAGAAAAACAATGTTATTCATAACTACTTTTATATAAAAGACAAGAAGACCTGAGACACCTAGATTTGTAGACCTCTCTCATCCTTTGCCGTAATTGCCATGCCCAAATGATACCGATGTGAAGAGAATCCCTTCACTTTGGGGAACTGGAAATTCACAGAAGGCTTGAAGTTATAGGGAATCACCATATTCAGAAAAGATGGTGGCCACCTGGGAGAATAATCTTTCAGTACAGTTTTCAAAAGATATGAACAATGATATTTGGAAATCTTCTGCACTTAACAAGGGAAAGGAAAGTCAGGAAACAAATCTGTTCCCTTAAGGAAGTTCTTAACAATATTTGTGACTACTAGACAGAACTGTGGGAAGATATTTTGCTAAATATCAAAAGCAATTGGTCAACTACACTTGCCTCCCTGAGTGGTGACCTCTTGGAACAGGAGAGCTTAGTATCAAAATGTATTTTATTTTTTGTAAAGAATTAGTGTTACTTTGAAGAACATGGCTGCATGTCACAGACATAATATTGAGTGAAAGAGCAGAGGGAAGAGAGTATGGAGTATAGTGCTATTTACATGAATGAAGCCAAGAACCAAAGAAACTAATGTCTTAGTGATTGAAGTCAGGAGAGTGGTTATCTTTGTGGAGAGGGATTTATTGAGTGGGAGGCCCGCAAGGGAGCCTTCTGGGGACTAGAAGTGTGGTAGTTACTCAAGTGTGTACATAAGTTAAAAAATTCATCAAGCTATAAATTTAAGATCTACGCACTTTAGTATTGTGTATGTTATATATTACAAAATTTAAAAATACATATCATAGTATTTGGAACATCTTCTAAAATATGGTATGATTTCTACTTTTACATAATGACTACAGAATGATTTTTACTCCTGATTGCATTTTCTGAGCCTGTGATTATTTTCTTCTTGGAGCCCCAAAAAAAATAGAGATTCTTCAGAAAATTAACACATACCACTGTATAGATAGTGTATAATTTACTAATAAGATATCTTCTTATGGGGCTCTGGATGGCTCAGTCAGTTAAGCATCTGAATCTTGGTTGTGGCTCAGGTTACCATCTCAGTTCATACAATTGAGCCAGGAGTAGGGCTCCGAGCTCTGTGGAGAGTCTGCTTAAATATTCTCTGCCCCTCCCCCAACTCACAAGGGTGTGCTTCCATTTTCTCTCTCAAGTAAATAAATAAATCTTTTAAAAAAGAAGATATTTTCATTTAAAGATAGATTTTATACCCGTTTTCCTTATCTGTCCTATGGCAAGGTTTTTTCCACCTAAAAAGATTAATTTATTAACTAGAATAACTTATTCTGTGACCACGAAGACAAGAAGAAAAGCAATCAATGAATGGTATTCCATTCTAGAGCAGTGCAGCCCAATGAAACTTCCTGGGATGATAGATATTGTCTATGTCCTTGCTGTCCAGTATAGTAGCCACTAGCCATATGTGACTATTAGTACAAGTACTAATGTAGTTAGTGTCACTGGGAAACTTATTTTTAAATTTATTTAAATTTAATAAATTTAAATTTACATAGCACATATGGCTAGTGGCTACCGTGTTGAGCAGCACGATTCTAGAGCTTAAAAAAATAATTTCATATATTGTTTTCATGTTTTAAAACAAATCTGCACGTTACTTCCAGTTTACAAACGTTAAAGCAAAAGTTGAGAGTGGCAAAGGGATTTGAGCAAGATCCACTTGACGAAATTGTAATTTTTAATTCTTTACAATACACCTCACAGCTTCCCTGGCTAGTGCATGGTCTCCATTGTCTCCTTTTCCTATCAGTTATTCTCAGAAAAAGGAATGCTTTGAAAGTCAGCAAAATTCTCTTCTTCTCTAGGCTTTCATCATGTCTGTTATTTAACCTTCATGTATACAGTGCATTAGGTTATATATGGGCAACTCTAACTCCCTGTGGTGAATCTAAATATGAATTGTCTTCCTGAGATTAGCAGTTGGTGAATCAGAAATGAGTAATCCTAGAGGTGTGACCTACATATAAAAAAGGCCATTATTTAATTAAAAGTTACTCTGAAACTTTCTGGCCCACCCATAAGTACCTAGCTTATGTGTGAAGACTCTTCTGAAATGCCTGTCCGAGGCATCTTTCCTGATTCTTTAGCAAAAGTGATCTTTCTCAAATTCTTTTTAATACTTTTCAAAATTGTCTCATTCTGTTTTATATGATTTTCTACTTTAAATATATTTTTTCTCCTCTTTTAAATTAATATTCTATGGTAGGGAGAGAATATCTATTTTTTGTATTTCTCTTCAAAGTCCGACCTAACATAGTGCTTGTATACAGAGAAATCCAGTAAATATTTGTGGAAATTAGTCAATAGGCTTTCCTAGTGAATATCTTAGTGAAGATATGCATGATTAAAGAAAACTATTTATGACGTATAACTTCTTAAGAATAATAATATGAAAGTGTAGAAAAGCCATTTAAACTTGCTCAGCAAACTTAACCTCTAAACAAATTTTAGAATTTCACCTCTTTAAGCCAGGCCTCCATAATTATCTCAGTATCTGTATTCTTAGTACAATACTATCTTGAAAAGGGATTCTTTTAGATTACAGATATTCTTTGGCAGTTATATCCTGCAACTTTATTTTGACTTCTGCAATAATTAAAAATTTTCTTTCTTGTTAATTGATTTTACCAAGAGTCATTGTGTTCTATAAGAAATTCCTGTGATCAAATACTTTTAAAATAAGACAAGTTCACATTCCACAAGGATGATGCCAATTTCATTTTAATTTTGTCAATACTGTCAGATGTGGTTGCTATAAAATATATAACACATTATAATAGTCATTGAAAACATCAAATTACATAGAAAAAAAAAGACAATAATTTGTCATCCCCAAACTTCAAATGCCTAATGGCTCTTAAAATCAATCTTTAATCTGTTCACATGACTCACAAACTAAATAACATCAGAATCACTCATTTCTATATTCTCAGTTGAACCTTGTGACTATAAAATTGTTCCTCATACTTCCTGGAAGGGTCTGCTCTCAGGGCATAGCATGGCTGACTTCTTATTACCTCTCAGTCCGTTCATCGCTTGCAAAAAAAAATGAAATTATTTTCAGAACAATTGTTTCATACCTACTACTAGGGGAGACATCAGCTTGCCCAGAAGTATATGAGCTATGTAGAGAAAGAGTAAATATCCGTTACACCCGAGCAAATAGATGCTGGGGAGGCAAATATAATGAGCACTACCACCCAGCGCTAGTTCTCATAGCACTGTTGCCACCTAAAGTGGTTTATTTATAGGTTTTTTAGTTAATTTTCTTCATTTCCCCCAAGCCCACAAGAACAGGGATCTGGTACAGTTGGTCCCTTGCTGCATCCTCAGAGACTAAGTTTGACACATGGCATATTAATAAATTTCTGCTGTCAAAATAAAGGTCACTCTACTATTCCACTTGTGCTTTTTTCCTAGCGAAATTCCATTCATTCTTATGGTCTTGACCTTGACATCACTTTCTCTACTAAAATATTACTTACCTACCAAATTTGGTATCACACAGCAGTACAGAATAATAGTATATTTAATAATCTCTGTCTATCACAAGGCCATATTTAAGATGTTGATCTCCCTTTCTAACTTGGTCACTGTTGTATTGACAATCTTGAGCATTATTTCTACAGAAGGTATTCTCTATATAAGTGCTGACTAAAGGAATAAAGGAGGGATACAAAACATGTAAGTTCTGTTTTAAAGTGTCCTTTCTTTCAGCTTATGTTACCTTTGAGGAGAAAAAGTATTGGAATCATCAGTTTAGTGTTTCAATATGAGAACCTTTTTATAATAATGTAAGGTGGCAAAAGCCTATAGTTACCATAAATTATACATATAAATAAAGAAATGTGTAGCAAACAAGCAGATGGATGCCAGTACTGATATCCACAGGAAAGTCTGCTGAAGTATGGCTGGGCCTTACCAAGTAAAACATTGATTTTCGGATCTGGCCCCATGCCTTAAAAAAACAGCTTACGGTGCTCAGGAATAAAGAGGTCTTTAGGGAACCGAACAAGTGAGAGTTTATTAATTTATGATGAGAAACAACTGTGACATTACCCAGATTAATTGAAGTACATATTACCAGAGCATTCTTTCCCTGAGTCATGCTACATGGGAAATCAGACATCAGTAGTGTATTTTAATAGGTTTAAATTTTAAAAATGAACGAAAATACACACACACACATATGTGTATATATATATATGGTATGTGTTTCTAGCTATCTGTATCATCTATCTGCCATCGTTACAAAATGTTAAAGTTCTTTCCCACTGTATAAATAACTTTGCCAATTATATGAATATAAAAGTCTGTTGATGGAAACATTTTAGCCAAAATAATGGGGAAACTGCTTACTATAGAGCTTTGCCAAATCAACCAGAATATTGGAATACTTAAGCAATATATTACAAAATTCAGCTTTCATATCCTTGTGCTTTCTGTTTTATTCCTGTCCTGATGATCCTAAGCTTCTACTTCACTTTATACTGTTATGTATAAATATCATTTTGTATGTTATAGTGTTTTTTTGTTTTTTGGGTTTTTTTGGGGGGGGGGGGCATAGCCTTAATTACTGATGAAACTTTGCCTGTTCCTACAACAGGTTCCTTGATTAAATAGATTATTTTCATCATATTCAACTTTTTGTTTAGCTTAGTACTTCAGGGCAAGCTAACTTTTCATTAAGTGTGAGTCTAATGGTTAAAATGTCTATTTAAACTTGAAAATGTACTTCATTTAAGCACAAAAGAAGGAATCGTGTTCTGTTTCATTTTCTACACTTTCCTTTGTCAAGATTATCTAGTCAAGTTTGGAATTCCATAAAACTTTTGATGTCAACTCATATTACCAGCCACTTTTTCTTTTGCTTTATTCAGCTGGACTCCTTGTTGACTAGAGCTTCTGACAACTGTGAAAACACACTTTTAGATTCTTTGAGTAAATTCAAAAGAGATGAGTTAATTTTGCTTTGTAGTCCTTGGTATTATAAGTCATCCTCAATATGTCATTGCTCTTATTATTTCCTTATTATTTCCACATAGGCACATGTTGTTTTCCTTTTTGTATTTTCTTTTCTATGGTCATCTTGATATAATGTGAGAGATGAACTTTAATTCTGAAAAAATCAATGTGGCATGATCTAAACAACATTGACTACACAGAGGGATTATTGACATGCTTGCCTGAGGCCCTTCAAGAGTTATGGATGTGTTTGTCATTTGAATGCTTTTCATGGAAACTTAAGATGTTTAAAGATGTTTATATTTTATGTGAGGGTAGAAATATATTACTATCTTAAATAATATAAGGTCTTCTCAAACCTACCTAAAAAATTAGTAAACCAAAAAAAAAATTAGTAAACCCTTTATTCATTTTTAAAAGATGTTTTCATTTATTTTATATTGAGAGAGCAGAGGAGGGGGAAGAGAGTCTTAAGCAGATGCTGCACTGATCACAGAGCTCCATGAGGGACTTGATCTCACGATTCGAGATCATGACCTGAGCTAAAACCTACAATCATACGCTTAACCAATTGTGCCACCAAGGCGTCCCAAAAAATTAGTACACCTTTTAAAGTGAGTTTTTTTTTTTTTTGAAAAAAATGACAATGAATGGCATAACTAGAGTATATGGTAGTTGGTAACAGAGTGTAGTAAAAAGGAGCCTTCTTTCCTTCCTTTCGTAGGCTTCCTAGGAGTAAATGAGAATGATCTTCTAAACTACAGCAAGACTAATCAGAATAATTTCATGATCCATGCTAGCTAAATGGCAATCTATAAAGAAGAGTTATAGATCGATATAAGAACTTAGTACATGCACATGTGTGCACCCCCAACACACATACGTACCCCAAGACTGGGTAGGTCTTATATGATTATTTTTATAAACACATCTTGCCCTATAGAAGAGAAACTAAGTCATTAGCACCCATTAAGAAATTGATTGTTAAAAGCACATGTTTTCATCTGTGTGTGCTGCATCTGTAAACCACTGAGGAATGAATGAATGACTGCTGCTCCTGAGGCTGTCACATGAACCCCAGCACTGCTAAGACTGCCACTTTTCCCCTCTTTGTGCTGCCTCTGTTAGCTTTCCTGGCACCATTATGGGCGTCTCTACTAAAAGTTGAATGAAGGGTAAAAATCATATAATTTCATAGCCATTAAAGGCAGAGAAAGAGTATCAGGAAGGGGGATTAAAAGGAAAACAATGAATAAAGAAAGTCAAGTGTAACCCAATAATGCAGCCAAACAACACTATGGGTACAAACTGAAGTCACAGTGACATTATTACCCAGACTTTACTAGTTTGTCTTCTATAGTTGGTGACTTCATCATCCCCTTTCCAAGTGTTCTTGATGTGTTGTTTCATCTATAATCCTGAGTTTTAAAACATGTAAGGAAGATGCTTCACCATTGTCATGATAGCAGTACCATCTAGAAGGGTGAATGCCATGGCTAGACTTTATTCTGCTGGTGCCCCTAAATCTGCAAATCACTGGAGGTGACTGTGACCAAACACTATATTTTTAGCTTCCTATACTGATAACAAAATCAAGATACCTCAGATTGGCTACTAGAGACAGATATGAACATGGCACTGAGGAAAGTATACTGAAGCCGCTCACTCACCTTTTGCCTTAGAATTGGACAGACACCTACCAGCTCTAGCTATGTTCAGGGTAGCCAGTTCAATTTACTCATCTCCTCCAACTCTGGGGTATTTATGAATGTGACTCTGTTGGCTCCTTCTCCTCAATGATGAATAATGCAGCCTTAGTACGTTTTTGAAAATCATACTCTTCTCTCCTTCTAGAGGCTTAGTTATGTGGAGGTCTAATAGACTGGTTATGATCTCATGACATCTAAACTGAAATACATGTTTTTACCTTAGGGCCTCCATTACAAAGTAGATCCCAGCTATTAAGAATCACCACCACCCTAAGATTATTTGTGTATTTGGCAAGAGACATGTTCTATCCTCAGAGTGTTGCCCATTGCATCTGCTTTTCTAGGATTCTCGTAGTTTAACTATGAAGCACCATTCACTTAGCAGCCAGGTCAGTATCTAAGACATGTTGATGATTGCCACTCTCTATGAACAGCGATAAAAGTTGGGTAAATCCAAGATTTTCTCTGTTCATATCTATTCCTGTACCCTGTTCCCTGGTTTGTTTGGGCTTTAGTTCAACAAAGAGGGAAAAAAGGGAAAATCCCACTCGGCTCCTCATTCAAGTCACATTCTCCAATTGAGCTTTCCCTCTGTTGAAGTTAATATGTTGGTTCTTATCTTACTCCTGTATCAATTTCTCAATTGGTTTAAAATCTAACTGGTAGGTAAGATGAGAAATAAGTTTATCCAGACTGTAACACATTGTTTTTGTGAGATTGTCCTCTCTATCCTCTCCTCTCTGATGCCTCCATCCCATTCTTACTCATTTTCAAGCAGAGTAGTTCAAAGTTCTTTTTTTCTCCTATTGCAAACCATGCTATTAGAGTCTCACTTTTCAGTCTAAACAGTCCATCAGTTTATTTTGCTAAACAAAGCTCATTTCTAAAAGAAATCTTGAATTTAGCTGTGATGATTTTCTCTTTTTACTCTTAGTGAACTTGTCTTATTAATTTGCTTAACGCATAACCTATAAGTATTGATGTTTCATTTCTTGGTAATTATGAAAGAATAAGTAATTATTCTCTATAATTAACAAAATGTTGTCTGAGCTACATACTGCTCCAGCTTTTCATTCTCTGCTTGAGAGTTTTATGTGTACATTCTGGAGGGAAAACAAATGAACCAGTAAACCAAAAATCAAAACAAAATGATACAATTCTTCACCTTTTCACATTTCTGCCTCAGCTCATTAATTGAGAAAGCTTTAGTAGTGGATAAGTATCTGCCCTTTCCCCTACCTTTCATTACCTCTTATTATCTCTTTTACAAGGAAGGAGCAATTACTTCTTTAACCTGGAAAACTGGGAGGAGTTTCTGGGTAGACATCTGAGCCAGCTTGAAATTCTTAGAACCAGGTTACCCACAAGCCCCACCAGTTCTTCTCCATGCTACTTCTGTGATGTAATCTCACCAAGACACCCTCTTCTTGTTGTGGAATGTTACCATCATCTATCTCCTCAACCTGCGGATGGCGGTTTAGTCCCATTAAGGAGGGAAAAAAGCAGAAAATCCAATCTGGCTCTAAATTCAATCCTGCAATTGAACCCTACCTCTAACTGAAATTATATTTTCTTCCTTATCTAACTCTTATATTTATTTTTGAATTGGTACAGAATCTTTGTGGGAGAATTGATAAGAAATCAGACTATAACACATAACTATAACACATTCTTTGTAGTGTTGATATTTTTTCCATGTGGGATCATTGTGTTGACTGGATTATTTGATTAGAGAAAGAGCTAAAAATTAATAACGAAATATCTCTATGTATGATTTAACACAATGTTAATTCTTTCCTAGCAGTAGTCACTGGAAGAGACCAAGAGTACCTTAGAATAATTTAAGTTATGTCCTTTAGACTAAATTGTTTACCCTTCAATTCCTATGTTGAAGCTTTAACCTCCAATGTGATGGTATTTTGAAAATGGGCTTTTGGGAGGTAGTTAAGTTGAGATGAGGTCATGAGCCCACATGGGGCCCGATGATGGGATTAGTGCCCTTACAGGAAGAGACATGAAAGAGCTTGCTCTTGCTCTCTATCTGCCATGCCATACAGCAAGAAGGTAGTCTGCAAGCCAGGAAGAGAGAGTCGCCAGGACCCAACCATGCTCAAACCTTGGTCTTGGACTTAGAGCCTCCAGAACTCTGAGAAAATAAATGTCATTTGTTTAAGCTACCCAGTATATTGCATTTTGTTATAGTAGCCCAAGCTAAGCCATTTACTTATTCAAATTACATCGGTAAACTTTCTAACTGCATGGTAGGTAGCAAGGAACTTCAAGCTTTTGAGAGTTTATGGAGAAAGTGGTTTATTTCATGCCTGCTGAAGAAATCTGAGTTTTTACCTATGTACCACAAAAAGCCTATAAATGTTTTCAGGAGTGAAGGGTGTCTTTTGGATATAGTTTAAATGAAAGTAACTAATGGTAATGTGAAGAACAGAAATGTGTATGGAGAAGGTAGACAGAGATTTGAAGGTATAGCCAAATAAGTGACAGTTTCACTGGTTAGGTGAGGGTAAAAATACAATGAGTGAAATGGGGATACAGAAAAAAAAAAATCAGATCCTAAAGTCATTTCTGATGTGTTATCAATAGAATTTATTTACAATTGAATGCATATCATTAATCTGAATTAAAAATAGTTCGAGAAAAAACAGGCCACTGAGACCATGGATAGCCTCTATCTTTACCCAAATACCCTTTGACTAGAAGGCACTAGAGGCATCTGGAGTAGGATTCTGTTTTCTATAATTGATCATTCCTATGACACACATATTTTTTTATTTAATGTAGTATGTTTTCTATATTCTGTATTATGGTATTGAAAAACAATCTCCTTAGTTTTCTTCTATTATTTTTTTCTCCCTGCTTTCTAACATGGTGATATTCATACCTAACAGTAAGAATGTGCAAGTCATAATGTAGCTTTAAGAAGAGCTGTAACTGGAGATAAAAAAGAAAAAAAAAAAAAAACACTAAACAGGAGTCAAGACACTTCATCTAAATTTCTGTTTAATTCACTTGCTGTGTAATTGTAGGACAGCCATAATATTAGTGTGCCTTACTTGACCCAGAGTGAAATCCTTAAGGAATTCTCATCTGCCACTCAATTTTCAGGCCTCTCTCCACCCCGATCTAGGAAAATTAGAAGCTACAGTATCAAATGTAAAATATTCAAATATTGTTTTATGAATGAGTATAGCATGCTAAGTGCTGTGTTCCATTCATTATATATAATATCACATATAATCCTTATATGATTATTTCTAATTTGCCTGTTTATCCCCAGGACGTAGCCTGGGGCTAAGCATATGACAGATGTTCAACAAATGTTGAATGAAAACTCCAACCTTTCTGATTACGGATTCCTCATTTGTGAAATGAGAATGCTGGAACACTTGACTTCCAAGATCATCCCAAGCTCTGGAAGTTCTATTAGTAAGCAGAGGGTGGGGTTGATTAGTTCTGATCTCATCTCAGAGGATAAAATTTAACACATAATCATTATAAAATAGAGATCATGGAAAAGAGAGATTTAATATGAGCACAAGTTGATCATATAAATGACTCATGAAATTGTTCTATACAGTTTCATCAAGAGAAAAGGAAAGATCTTAACTATCTTTTAGAAATAGAAATAGAAAATAGAACAGACATTTATTAATGCATATTGCTTAGATCATAAATGCCAAAAATAATGTATTTATATTGATTATAAATAAAAATCTCAGTAAGCATTAATTCTATGTAATCACATAGGTTCTTATAGAAGACTTAGTCCTTACTGCTAAGACATTCAATCTAGCTAGGGAGATGAAGCATAAATATATGAGCAGTGTCTGTACATCTAGAGAATTATAATATTTTATTGGATGCTGGGGTAAAGAGACAAGAACTGCTCCAGGTGCAGGCCAGCCCAAGGACTACAGTGAAACCGAAGGTTGAAGAGCCCACTTCTAGCCATATCTGCAATCCATTTGCAACAAACTAGGGTGGTGGGTATGGATTGGGAGGTTCTCTGGAACAAAAATGTTCTCTGAGTGTACAAATATTATAAAGGAATTTCATAACAGTTTGAAAGTTGGTACCATAGGCCAGGAAAGTTCCTAGAGCTAAACCTCTATTTGCTTCTTCAAATGGTATCCAATGTAACTTAAATTTTCTATTTAGAGGGACACCTGAGTGGCTTAGCAGTTGAGCGTCTACCTTTGGCTCAGGGCGTGATCCCTGGAGTTCCAAGGATCGAGTCCCACATCAGGCTCCCTGTGTGGAGCCTGCTTCTCTCTCTGCCTGTGTTTCTGCCTCCTTCTCTGTGTGTCTCTCATGAATAAATAAATAAATACTTTAAAATTTTTTTTTATTTAGAGAATTTCAAGAATTTCATGTATATCCTCATTGCTATCCAACAGCATACTGTACACAATGTAAAACTTAAAAATGTTGTATTTAAAATCAATAACACTGCTAGATTTTCTTATTTATATTAAGCACATGAGAGAAACCCATGATTAAATTAAAACATGTATGAAATTATAGAAAAGTTTTTACTGGCATCGTTACCAAGATTTCTGTGACCTGGTTGGAAAAAATATATATATAATGTAAACATATAAGTATGTTCTATAAAAATGCTTAACCAAGGCAGTCCGGGTGGCTCAGCAGTTTAGCGCCGCTTTTGGCCCAGGGCCTGATTCTGGAGACGCAGGATCAAGTCCCACGTTATGCTCCCTGCATGGAGCCTGCTTCTCCCTCTGCCTGTGTCTCTGCCTCTCTCTTTCTCTCTCTGTGTGTCTCGCACGAATAAATAAATAAATAAAATCTAAAAAAGAAAAAAAAAAATGCTTAACCAAGTGATTTTGAAGTAAATAGATTTATACATATTTGGTTTAATCAAGGAAAACAGGAAGATTTTTTTACATAATATTCTATGCATGTGTACTCTTTACAAGGCATGATGGTCAGCTTGGTTGTGTGTGTGTACATAGGCGTAATCACATTTTGTACTTATAACAATAATTTGTGAGGTAGATATTATTATTCCCATATAAAAGCCTGAATTTCTATAAATATATATTCTCTTCTTCCTCACTAAAAAAAAAAAAAAAAAAGTGTGCTATTTTGTTTTGAGTGGCTATGAACTCAGATTAAAGAGCTGGATTTCTCAGATTGTTTTGCAACTAGGATTGGGCATGTATTGTTTTGGCCAAACAGATGTATGTCAAAGTAATTGGGTAGAAAAGTATATAAAAAGAAAAAAAAAATAGCTAGTATATAACTCCTAAGCCTATTGCTTTTTTTTCTTTATATTTGAGAAGACTGAACTTTAAAAGTACTCAGTAATACTTTTAGTTTCCCCAGTTATAAAGTCATATTTTTACACCTTAGTCTATTGAGCTTTAGAGCTCATGTTTTAAACTCCCATGATCCAATGGAAGAAAGAAATAAAGGGTGCTTACTGTAATTGTGACACAATCAAGATCTGTAAGCATGTATCTTCTGAGGGCCTGTTCACTGTCCAGAATTTGTGCTGATTTTACTACTTCTATCAGAAGACCTATTCTTCTTCTAAAATCTAGAAATACTGTTGCTTATGTGATAAATATAAAGAAACCAATTGGTAAGACTTTGTTAAATCAACATTTGTTAAGGAGAGCCCTGGGGTATTGGATAGTGAGATGTGGTTCAACAAAAGACCACGAGGGAAATTGAAATAGAAAGGTTTATTACTCACTAAGCCCTGGAGGAAATATACAGAATGCCTCAAGGGGCCACATGGAGTTCAGGCAGAGTGTTGGCAGACAGAGAAACAGGACCTAGGAACATGCCTTCCTAAAGGCTCCATGGATGGAGTGCTTTGGGGTTCCCAGACTAAGGCCAGAGTGGTCAATTCAAACCAAAAAAAGTAGGGCTTGGCAAGTTCCACAGGGGTCTTATCTCAGGGACGCACAAAGGAAATGACCTGGGAGGCAAGATTGTTGACCATAAGGGCCCTTAAGGAAGTCATATTAGGATCTTCAATTTCTTTGTGGTTCTGCAGGTTGCTTGCTATCTATGGCATGCTTGTATGAGGGCCTAGTGTCAGTTCAATGCCCCTGCTGTCCACTTGGCCAAACAAAATGGATGCCAAGGCAACAATACCATAGTGTAGCTTAGTTAAACACTCAACACCAACTTGACACCACCTATGTATTTGTGTGTGTATGTGAATGTATAAAATAGCATGCAAAGAAATTTAGAAATCTCTTTAGAAGAATGAAACTACATCTAATTTTACCTCGCTTTTAGAAAAGAAAAAATAAATATTTCAATACTTTTAAATTCTGTTTTATTTAAACTGCCCAGTTACCTAACTTGCATGAAAGTGAGTTAACATGGTCAGTAAGTTACACCAAAAGAAATAGTGTCCTACAAAAATAAACTTTGAGATCCAGTTATTCACCGGAACTTCTCCAGAACACACTGCTGGTAGAGTACAGTTGTATTTCACAGAAAACCTTTTTAAAATTTGTCCTGATCATCTCAGTGTCTCAACCTATGTGATAGTAGCACCTCTCCCTCCCTTCTCCCCTACCAATTTCTTAAATCTCCAATACTCACCTTGTAAATCTTTTTACAAGCTCTTTCTTCCCATACCTTCCTCATTTTGCTCTTGGATCTATCCTCTGCTTTCTCCTGTGTCTTGCTCTCTACTCTTCTTAGTGTAGAAATTCTCCTAGACTCCTTTTTAAATGACTGAGCCACTTCCACTTCCTAAAGTACCTGGAAAAGGCCAGGATTCAGGGGATGGGAAAAGCCTTTTCATGGGACAGATTTCCTTTGGTTGGATGGGTATAAGACCAAGTCTGTAAATACTTGACCATTTTTGTTCTAGTTAGAGTGATACATACATATAATATTATACCTGTTGTGTATACATATACACACACATACACATGATCATCTGTGTTTTTCTGTAGTTTTTAAATTTAATAAATATTAAATATTTATGTGATAAATATTACATTTTATATTATTAGTTTTAATGAATGCAAATTAGTTAATTATATGGCTGTCCCAAAATTTATTTATCCCTTCCTATAAGGCTGTTTGTCTTTTCTCCCCAATTTTTAACAGACCAACCTCCATTAATGTCCATTTATTTGTGGTCTCGGGTTTCTATTAGGTATAATCATGTTATGTTTTTACACATACAGTTTTCCCTATAAAATGTAACCAGTTTCAATCCCTGCAACAACATTGGAGAGGATTATTTTCCCTGTAATAATAGGATGAATTTATTTTTTCATTGCATTTACTTGCTTCACCAGACTGATAGGATTACACATGATCTCATTTTAATTCACATTTTTTTTTAATTCACATTTTTTGACAATTAGCTGTTATATATCTTCACTATTAAATTTAAAATATATGATTCTCACAAAAGCCTCAGTTTGTTGCTCCATAACCCTGGTTCCCATCTTTCTGAAATATATCCTAAAAATTCTATTAATATTGTATGACTCTGCCCTCAGTACTGGTTGCGTTTATGTTAACAGATTGTTTGGATTTCATGTTGTTAGTCATTAAAAAAAAAACAAAAAAAAACAAAACCAGAAATGATTACATCTAGTCAAGTGTGATGCTGCTCTGAGAGATCACAAACTCAACTGAGTTCAAGCTTAAAACCTCATGGAAGGCTCTACTGCCAAAACAGGATTTGGAGGAGTGTTCTGCATTCTTCAACTTGTTATGGTGAAAGCTAGCACGGGAAGTTCAAGTACAAGCAGAAACCTTGTACAGATAAAGCTGGTTATGGAAAATACTAAACAATTAGCAGATGAAAGCATTTCTATATTGGCTTATTCTTAAGAACAGCCCTCGCGCTGCAGCATGACATGCACACAATAATTATTGCCCTGACTTGTGTAGAAGGGCACTTGTGCAAAAGAGATGAAGTCCAGAACTCCTGTGGCAGAAGATAGACTCCCTCAGCACAGCACCCACTTTAAAACATAAAAGTCCTCCCTGAATTGTTTTGGGTTCTTTGTTTTGTTTTGTTTTACTTTGTTGTGGATGATTCTCAAATCTCTATCTCTTGTTCCCATCTCCCTCCTGAATTTCCACATGTGCCCTGAGCATTCTCATCTGGTTGTTATCCTTTTGCCCTAATTTATCACGCCTGAAAACAAACCCACAATTCCTGCCCTCCACCTCTGATCTGCACCACCCCCAGATTTGCCGTTTCTGTTCAGCATTGTTGTCCCTTTTATTCTGCTTCAAAAACCTCTTCGTTTCCTCCATTTTCAATCCAACTGCTATGTTCTTGTGATTTTTTTTTGTTGAGGGGAGTTGCCAGGGTTTTTCCCTCTAGTCTTTCTTACGCATCTCAATGATAATTACTCTAATATGGACTATCATTACCCTACTACTTTAATAAGAAAATAGAGGAAGGGGAGAGGGGAATGGAGGGAAGAAAGGAAAGAAGACAGACAAATTGGTCTCCTTGTCCCTAGTACATAACCTGTCAATATTTTTCAAGTAGCTGCTTGGTTGATCTTCTTAAACAAAGCTATTTTCACATCACCCTCTTAGAAAGGTGGGGGGAGGGGAAATTATTAGTCTCTCTGCTGCCAATGATTGAGCCTGCCAAATAAAGTACAAATCTCAGTGACATGACATTCAAACCCCACATAATCTACCACCACCTTAGCTTTCCATATGGCTGTTCTCCACAAACCTGCATCTACATTCAGCTCATCTGAAGTACTATCGTATCTTGAATGTTCTATGTGTTATCCAGTCTTCTACCTTTTAAAGATTTTATTTATTTATTCATGAGAGACACACAGAGAGAGAGAGAGAGAGAGAGAGAGAGAGAGGCAGAGACACAGGCAGAGGCAGAAGCAGGCTCCATGCAGGGAGCCCGACGTGGGACTCGATCCCGGGTCTCCAGGATCACGCCCTGGGCTGAAGGTGGCACTAAACCTCTGAGCCACCTGGGCTGCCCCTCTACCTTTTAAACATACCATTTTTCCTGCCCGTAATAGTCTCCCCATAACTCTCCATACCATTGTTTTTCACATTTGAAAGCTAAATTCAACATAAGTGTCATCTAAAATGATAGGTATTGTCATTGGCCAACATGAGGTCATTATTACAGTGACCTCTCCAGTAACCATATTTCTCTATTTAGCCATCTGCTGACTTTCTGCTTTGTCTCAAGACTTTAATGTATCATACATCCTTTAAGCAAGGAGTATTTGGATCCCATGACAGTAAGCATTATTCATATAATTTTAGGACCACAGGCCCATGCTCTAGTATGCCAGTCTTTCTAAGGTTCCTGTCTTGTATATTCTTTATGCAAGGGCAGGCAACACAAAGGGTATTACAGCAGTTTGTCTTTAAAGACATCTTCCACCTAAGAAATTCTAAAGAGCAGGGCAGCCCGGGTGGCTCAGCGGTTTAGCTCCGCCTTCAGCCCAGGGCATGACCCTGGAGACCCGGGATCGAGTCCCACATCGGGCTCTCTGCATGAAGCCTGCTTCTCCCTCTGCCTCTCTGTCTCTCATGAATAAATAAATAAAATCTTAAAAAAAAAAAAAAAGAAATTCTAAAGAGCAAATGTTTAGTTTAAATGTCTCCTACTTTTTGTATGGTCATAAGGTTTAAAAAAAAAGAGAATCCGTTTTTTGATTTACTGATTTATCTGATAAATGATAGCTATTAATCAGATAGCCAAAAGGGTTGGAGTTCCAGATATTCTATGAGCAGGAGAAAATCAACAAGATGACCTAATATTTCAGGGTCACTCAAGTACATATAACATATAAATTACTATTAGGATAGGTTTCTCAGAAGAAAAAGACATTTTGCAACCAAGCTGTTTATTTTTCGAGAACACTATCATATTTTACTGTTGTCCCGGTTTAACAAGCAATTCCAAAAAAAGAAAAAAAAAATGGTGAGTACATATTTAAGTAAAGACTACCTAGCCACAGCTAACAAACTAAAATTTCCAATATTCCTCACAAAATTTTAGATAAAGTTATAAATACATGAAAGGCAGAAACATTTGCATTTAACATTTCTGGATAAATTAAACAATTTACTAAAGCATTTCTAGGCACAAGATTATTAGTAGTTGATACTTAAATAAATAGAACCCACAACTACAATAATGTAATAGAAAATTTAACTACTGTGTTGATGTGATAACTTGATTTGTTTATATTCCTTGGTAGTATGCCTATAGGGCCTGTATTCACATTAACAATCATCTCATGAAGTTCAAGTGGCAGGATTCCACATAAAAAATAATATAGGATTAAGGGATCCCTGGGTGGCACAGCGGTTTGGCGCCTGTCTTTGGCCCAGGGCGCGATCCTGGAGACCCGGGATCGAATCCCACATCGGGCTCCTGGTGCATGGAGCCTGCTTCTCCCTCTGCCTGTGTCTCTGCCTCTCTCTCTCTCTCTCTGACTATCATAAATAAATAAAAATAAATTAAAAAATAATAATATAGGATTATAATTTCTAGTTGTCTTTATATTTGACAATGGAACAAAGAAACTAAGTTTATGACAGGTTTTCTGAGATAACCTGAAGCAGTCAAATACTTTTTCCCTATTATCCTAAGAAAGAACCAGATAAATCTTGAATTATTATAGCAAGAGGATTTAAAAATATATTAACAGCAACACATGTAAATTGACACACCATTTGACGTATAATTTCTCAGTCTTAGAATGATACCCTAAAACTTTGTGGGTTTAGCCACAAAATTATGGCTAACCAAAATGTGAATATCCTATCTCAAAATGAGATATCAAATTATTCTCATGCTTTTGATGTAGAAGAAAAAGTCTGATGGAAAAGTCTAAACTTGACCTAACCATACTGGAACATAGAATAAATCCGCACTGTATCTTCCCCAAACTCTTAGGCTGTTCTCTAGCAATAAACACAACTTGTTGGAGGTTTGCAAAACAATGACTCAGGCAATTCAATGCTTTGCTGCAGACATGACCTATCTCTTGAGTAAATTTTATCTGAGTATTGACGGGAAGGTTCTTTTTCTACAAAATAAAACTGCAGTATTTGTCATTATAGGGACATAACATATCGTTCAATGGTTTCTTCTTTATCAATGCTAACATCACATATATAAATATCTTCACTAATAAGAAGTTAGTGTTAGTCTAGTAGACCTTTGGGATAATATAACCAAGAGGCTACCACTAGGTTACACCGAAAAACTAAAAATATAAATAAAAATAAAAACAAAACTGCTAGAGCTCTATCCAAATTCTTCCTTCCACTTTGTGTTTAGGTAAATACATCCCAAACTCCGATGGAAGCAAGCTACTTCTAAGCCTTCCTTCACTAAACAAAACAAAGAAAAGAAAGAAAGAAAAGAAAAGAAAAGAAAAGAAAAGAAAAGAAAAGAAAAGAAAAGAAAAAAAAGAAAAAAAAAATTTGGTAGGCAATTATTATGCAGAGAGGCATTAGTTGAAGACATGATAGCAGACAATTTTGTCAAAATAAAATAAGGAAAATTATTTTCAAGGAAAGACTTTTCCTTTTCAAGGAAAGACCCTTGGAAAATACCTCTACTTAGGAGTTAAGAGAAGCCCAAGTGTCAGCAAATAAAACAGAAAGAGAGAGAGAGAGAAGAAAGAAGATGGAAGGACAATAATAATTAGCAATATAAAGCCAAAAAAGAAGGGGCCTGTTTCAAAGCTATCAAAATGTTGAAGATAAGTCGGATTTTAAAAGGGATTGCAAAGAAGACCATTGAGAGACCATAGATGCTTTTTAAGCAAATTACAGAAAAGTGATGTAATGGAAGCCAGGAATTACTTGGTGCTGAGTACACGAAAACATTTTATAGACATGAATGTTACTAAGAAATGGAAAGGTAACAGGGAGGCAAGAGATAGGACAGTAGTTTAATATGGAGAGGTTGTTTGTTTTTTGTTTGCTTCGTTTTATTTTCTCCCACGGTACTTGATTTTATGGGAGGAAAACAAGTCAGTGGAAAGGGTAAGCCTGCTGATGCAAGCGTGATGGGATGTAATTGATAGTGGAGGACATGGCAATAAGTGCCTTTAGAGGGAAATTGCTCATCTTTGAATTCCTAATTCCTAGCATAATTTCTGGCGCAGAACAGAAGTGGATTAAAAGGTTTTCGAGTTAATGAGCACAATGGGAAAGGTTAGACCAAAACAGAAATACTGTACTCAATGGGAGAGGTTAGACCTTCTGAAACCACAGAAAATGATAAAAGCAAGAGTAAACTTGTAAAAACAGTCTGGGGCGTAAGAAAGGACAGAGAATCTAGAGGAATTTCATAAAACAGAAAATGTCAGCAAAGTAGGAGGCAGATATTTTGTGAGCATAAGTAATGAGGATAAGGGTGGGAGAATGATGGGAGCAGAGTTTTGACTTGAACCTTGTGGAGAACTAAACAGTGTTAGAAGAGCCAATTCTAAGAAGCACTGACTGTTCCAAATGAAATACAACACTTCAGTCAATAAACTCAGAGTAAACTGCTTATGCTTTTGACAGATCTTTATGATAACATCATTTTTTTCAAAATCACTCTGGATTTATTAATATTTCATATTATTGATGTTCTTTTGAAGAAATGCTTATCACTTAGGACTCATTCTACCTGCCAATAACTTCTAGAATTTGGAAAGATAATGCCCAATTACTTTCACTCCAATTACTTTTACTTGTAATACAATACTTTTCTATTCTTAGAAAGCCAAGACCATTAATTTTAAAAAATTCCATTTATAAACAATCTTATTAACTTGGTCCTTTCAGATTGCACTGTGTCTAAACAAAATGGAACAATATAATTCTATTTCCATAGCTAATTTTGGATCAGCTTTTAGTTGGGTGGAAATAAGACTAGTTTTCCTACTGCCAGCACTAGATTGGACCTAACAATGAGAGATCAAAGCTATTAACCAGTCCAGAAGATCAGTTAAAGTGGGAAGTCTCTCGTCATAATCCTTGTAACAGCTGTCATTAAGTTCCTGCTGCTGAGTGAAGGGCCCGAGCAGCTGGAAAAGGAGAAAAGCAGTTAGAAAAACAACTGGGTTTTGATCAAAAGTGTTTCCTTACTTTTGTCTATTGCCTTTTGACAGGGGAGTACTGCTGTGCACACACTGTGTCTAGACCATGAGTTGTCGACACTTTCTCCTCCATTTTCTTCTTTGATATGGAATGAATATGCAGTGAGAAAGAAGACAGGTCTGCTCTGAACTTGAGCACAATAACACTCAGCTGTATGGATAAAAATCTCTCTTCACTCTTCTCCACCTGGACTCTGAACAACCAAATTACACTTGGCAATACTTTGATACTTGATGGAGTTGATAGAGAAGGCATTGTGGATGAAAGCAAAATTTTCTTTTTCTGCAGGCTCAACGGCTATCTTAAGTGTGTGAACTGAAGAGAAGTTATTTAATCTGATGTCTCCATTCATCATCTTTCAAATTCAGGTAACAGTAGGCACATAGGGTTGTTGGGAGAAGGATATAATGCAAACAAATCACCTAACTCAGTCTCCGAACAGATGGATATTTCGAGTTGCTTCCTTTCCTTCATGTATAGAGGAAGGAATCAGGCTAAGGCTGTTAGATGGACGTTCTGATTTCATTGGTGTGTTTACTTCAGAGTGTAAAGAGAGTTTAAAAAAGGAAAATGGTGTCGGTTTTCTTTGATGAAGGCAAGGAAATGCCCATCAAATTTCTTTTCATATAATAATTAATTCATTTCAAACTCTTTCAATTAGCTTAATATAATTTTTTTTCAAAATCCTCATTTTCTTTTCTTTTGACCTCAAATGTTGTTCATCACAAAACTAAGTAGTTTGCATTTTGTAGTTTCTATACCAAAGGATTCAGACAATTGAAAAGCTGCTTTATGATGGAATGCCTGCATTTTGCCCTTTAAAAGAACTGTAGTCTGCATAGTGAGTTATCTTACTTCATTCAATAAAGACAGACAATTATCTTCAAATAGTTGTAGGAATTCTCTTCTTTTAGTGCCCGCAGCTCTTGGTCAGACCACTTCAAAGAATGAAGAGGTCGAGCAGGAAGAGAGGTGGGCAGCAAAGCAAAGTGTATTGAGCAATATTATAAACCCCCGGAGAGGGAGGGAGGGGGCCGAGAGGGTTGCCCTTGCAGTTTCTAAGTTTAGGGGTTTTTATGAGCTCTTTTGCGGAACTATCTTTAGCGATCAGGGTGTGCTGAGTTGTGCTTATCAGGGCTTTGGTCACGTATCTGTCTACCTAGTAGGTTGATATCTACATTGCTGATGGTCTTTTTTGCTGACATCTGGGGGCTTACGTCTTAAGTGCCCCTTGCCCCCGACAGTAACAAATCCTTTGTGGTTAATTGTCTTATTTTAAGACATTTTGTTGAAGTCATTTCTTTAAAGGCAGCAAAACATATTTGTAGTGGAGTCTTGTCTAAGCTGCAAAACAGGATGTTAGTGCTGTTTTATTTTAGCTGTCCTGATTCAATATTTTATTGTTGGAGACCCTGGCCCTGACTACCTAACTGTCCAATGACAGTCTTAACAAAATAATTTTAATTATCTTAAATCTAGCATGCATATAAGTCAGATTCTTTTGCAATTCCACAAGATGAATTACTAGGAAATATCGTCTGAATTTTTATAATATCAAAACGAATCAGTGAATATGTCTTCAATTAGGATTCAATGAGTAGAGCATGTTATTTCTCTATAGGTAGTTTAAAAAGAATTACAAACACATTCTGCAAATGTTTTCTCTTAAAGCCAGATGGGTTTTAGGAAAATGTAATCTTTATTATCACATCATTGATACTGAGCTCATTATTTTTTTTAACCAAGATGTATTTTTTATTTTTTACTTCCAAAAATTTAGCTGGGTGTTTAAATATCAAATAAATTATAATTATTGTCACAAATTGTCAAGAAAGATTTCAGCTTATTTTACCATTAATCTTCAAGGTTAATCATGTTAATTCTTTTTCACCTTTATCATCAGCTTTCCCTAATGACTAACATGTTACAATCTCATGAGGTTTTTTAATTTCAATTACTATCTTTTCAGTCCTAAAGTTTCCGCTTTTCTCTGCTTTGTACCTCCTCTTTCCTTGCTGAGACATTCTGTTTTTTGTTTTGTTTTGGTTCGGTTTGGTTTTTCATTTGGTTTATCATACATAATTGCTTGCTGAAGCATTTTTGTGATGGGCTGCTTTAAAATCTTTGTCAGTACTTCACATGCCCTCCTTAATGTCCATCACCATAAATAAATAAATAAATCTTTTAATAAATAAATAAACAAACATATAGTATAAAAATGACTTATTTATTTGCTCATTATGTACTTAGTACATATCACAGGAAGACAGAACTGTAATGACCTTTGTTTAAAGTAATATTGTCAATGGATACAGATGAAAATGTAGTGGTAATTTAAAAATACTTAAACATAAGAAAACTACTTTTTTTTTTTTGTACCAACAGGAAAAAAATGTGTCTAAAAATGAAAGCAAAGGAAAAAAAAGTATAACAAATTAAAATGGAATAAACTATCATTCCTGAATCTGTTTCCCACTTTTACTGCATAATTATTGTACAGTTCAGTTTGCTTCCATTCTTTCTTTCTTGACCATGGAGCTGATACCATGGGATTATAAAGCAAATTTTTTAAAGTGGAAAATTAGAGCGTGGTCTATGATGTGGCTGATTTACTAAAAAGTGTTAGGAATGAGATAAAGTGATTTTGAGAAAGAAATAATGTATTCATTTTTAAAAAAGATTTTATTTATTTATTTGTGAGAGACAGAGAGAGAGGCAGAGACACAGGCAGAGGGAGAAGCAGGCTCCATGCAGGGAGCCCGATGTGGGACTGGATCCCAGGACCCCAGGATCAGGACCAGGACGCCCTAAGCCGAAGGCAGATGGTCAACTGCTGAGCCCCCCAGGCGTCCCTGTATGTCTTCATTTTATTGGGGGATTTTGAAGTTTAAAGCAAAGACTTGTTTAAATAAATATGGGGATTAAAAATCTAAATGATTATCTTTCTCTTCTTTACTTCCTATGTTTGTAGTAACTTTGCATTATGTGGAAATCACCTTAAGAATACATTATATGGGACACCTGGGTGGCTCAGCAGTTTAATACCTGCCTTCAGCCCAGGATGTGATCCTGGAGACCCAGGATCGAGTCCCACATCAGGCTCCCTGCATGGAGCCTGCTTCTCCCTCTGCCTGTGCCTCTGCCTCTCTCTTTCTATGTCTCTCATGAATAAATAAATTTTTAAAAACTTAAAAGAATACATTGCAGAAAGTTGTAGTGTACTAACATATTGCAATATATTAATTTACAACCTTGTAATTTAATGGATATTAAATATTCTCTTGGAAGCAGTAGACTATTTTTACCTATGAGAAAGTCATAAGGATCACAGTACTCTTCAAAACAGACCTGATCATACATCATTTCAATAACTTGCTTCAACTTGAATTTCTGATGAATGCTCAAGTTAAATATGTTTTGCTCAAACTAGGAGAATACACCTAATAAGAGAAAATAGCAGCAATGAAATTTCTTGTTCTAAAACTTAACACGACCTTGTGAGAGAAGTTGGGTAAGCTCATCCATCTGATTATATTATAAATGGAATGACCTATTTATTATGATACATATCAGGTACTCTAATTACAGTTCATTATATCAGAAATAAAACAAAGAGTAAAACAGTGAGTCTTTCTAGTTAAACTTTGACTTTTGACAAATCTTGGTGGGTAAACAATTTTGCTTAATAAGATACATATTAAAAAAAATAAGATACATATTAAAATTAACATTTGCCCATGAGAAAATATACAATCAGAGGACTGTGGCTTTTGTCGAAAGATATTTTAAGACACAAACAGTCTTTAGACTACCAAATAGTTGCAATGAACCTCTACCTTTCAACTAGGGAAACAGGAACTCCATCAATAAACAATCTGTTGGGCAATGCCATGTTTAACTATTGACATTGTTTGATTTTAATTACATGTTTATATCAGGAAATTGATTCACATCCTATGAATGCCATCTAAAATTGTAGCCTAAAATCTAAGTGTATTTGTTGTTGTTGTTGTTGTTGTTTTTTTTTTTTAGTGTATTTGTTGTTAAACACTAAATACCATATAGGAAGAAAAAGCAAAAGTGCCTGCCCACCAGTTTCTTTGTCATTGCTTTAAATAGCCTTTTACTGCTTTATATTAAGGGTTTTTTTTTATATTAAAGGGTTTTAAGTTAAAATGCAAGGTTATCAGCTCTCGCAGTCATAAAACCTTACCTGTTGCAGTGACCACTGTTTGTGACAATTACTGAAACTTGTTCTTCCAAATCTAAGTAGATACACGAAACATTTCTCATTTTACTTTTGGGGACACACCTTATGTTTCCTGTCTTATTAACTAGTGTTTCTATAGATTAAAACTTTAATCTGCGTCATTTATCTTAATTTATTGAATGGATAATATATTCACATCGTTCAAAAATCTAAGATCACTTTGATCATTGCCATTTCAGCCACTAGAGAGAAGAAAAGAACAAATGTCCAGAGCCAGAGTTTTCCTCTTAATTCAGCAAAGCAGAAGCTGCACACATCACTTCTGTTTATATTTCCGTGCTGAGTCACAGATCTCCAGCCACTTCAGAGGCTTAGGGTCATATCCTTCCTAGGTGGGCAGCCGTGACGTAGACCGAATCCCATTACCATGGAAGTAGAAAAGAATGATATTGATGGACATCTGGTAGCCTTCAGCCTCTAGGGAACGCCTATTTCCTGGAGTCTCTGGAGCTTGTAGACTACAAAGACCATACTCTCATGTTGCATCGTAGAACCTAGTTTCATATCCAAATATACTGACATCAGATATATTTTATTTTGTCACCTTTAAAAATATTTTTTCTTCTGAATAGCCCTCCACAAACCCAGGTTTAAAAAGTTACCTGTTTCTAGTACAAAATTCATTACTTTTGGAATAACAGATTTCCCTCTATAGGAATACTAAATAAGTTATAGTAGACATAAATTTTTGGTAGCAAACATATAATAATTGAATATTGGGGATGCCTGGGTGGCTCAGTGGTTTAGCGTCTGCCTTTGGCCCAGGGCGTGATTCTGGAGTCCTGGGATCGAGTCCCACTTCGGGCTCCCTGCATGGAGCCTGCTTCTCCCTCTGCCTGTGTCTCTGCCTCTCTCTCTCTCTCTCTGTCTCTCTCTGTCTCTCATGAATAAATAAATAAAATATTTTTAAAAAATTGAATATTGGATTTGGAAGTTATATGAAGTTAGTAGTACAACTGGCCTATACAGCAAGAATCCCTGCTGTCACAGTTCTGGTAAGGAATTTCCTCTCCATTGTTGAAACATTACTTCTTGAGGTAGAGCATGCTCTATTCAGGAGGCCATCCATTCCATTGCTGGATTGCTCTGATTCAGACGTTCTTCCTTAATTAAATAAAGGAAGGTGTTCCCATTAACATTTAAGTAGTAGCTTTAGTTTATGCCTTTCAGAGCTGTGCTGCCCTGTATGATTGCTGCTACACTCAAGTGGCTATATAAATTTAATTTAAATTAATTAAAATTAAACAAAATTGAAAATTCAGTTTTTGTGGCCCCACTATGAGCACATTTCAAGTATTCAATAGCCATATATGTCTAGTGGCTACAATACTTGATACTGTAGAGAATATTTTCATTATTACAAAAAGTTCAATTGGACAGTACCATATCCAAGGCAAAACAGAGTGAATCTATTATAGTTATTACTTACCCTTCTAACGTCATGATACTCTGGCTTTTTGTTTGTTTTAAGAGTGGTCAGGTTTCTGCATCACCTGGATGGCTCAGTCAATTGGTCATCTGACTCTTGGTTTTGGCTCAGGTCATGATCTTAGTAGGGTTGTGGGATCATGTTCCATGTGGGGCTCCATGCTCAGGGGAGAGTCTGCTTCAGTTTCTCTCCTTTGTGACCCTCCCCCACTTGCACTCTCTCCCTCTCAAATAAATGAATAGATTTTTAAAAAAAGAGTGGTCAGGTTTAAAATCACTTTAATTAATTAAAACATATCAACATCATGATCTATTTGATCTAAGAATTCAGGGTAGACTAGTGAACCAAAAAGATTCTTTTTTTGTTGTTGTTAAGGATTTTATTTATTTATTTGACAGAGAAAGAGCAAGAGAGCACAAGGGCAGAGGGAGAGGGAGAAGCAGGCTCCCCACTGAGCAGGGAGCTCAATGCAGGGCTCAATCCCAGAACACTGGGATCAGGACCAGAGCAGAAGGCAGATGCCCAACCAACGGAGCCACCCAGGAAACCCCTCAAACAAAGATTCTTGTCCCCATGGAGCTTTCATCCTAGCAGAGATATATAGCCAAAAACCAATCAAACAAAACAGTAATTGTAATTAAACAAGAAAAATATTTGGTTGTAAACATTGATAAGTCCTGTAGAAACAAGAAACACAGGGTAAGGGGATTGGGATTCAAGCATAAGGGTGGTTTGTAATTTGAATAGAATTGATCAGTGGGCTTTATTGAGGTGATATTTGAGCAAGGACTTGAAACAGGTAAAGGAATTAGCCATGTGGCTGTTTAGAGGTGTGTTCCAGGGAAAAAGAACAGGTTGGGCAAAGGGTACCACAAAGCAGCCAGAGTGACTGGAGCAAAGTAAGCAAGGAAGGGTAGAGCTGAAGACAAGGAGATCGAGGCAGTGAGGGAGAAGGATGGACACAGCTTTGTATACCCTTAGAAGATTTTGGGGAGCAATTGCAGAGCCTGAGAAGTGAAATTTTCTGACATTTTCAAAGCTAAATTCCCCTGAAATATTGAGAATAGATTTAGCAGGGGATGGGGTAGAGTGTAGGATAAAAGCATGGAGTTATAGTCATTACTTTGTATGGTTTATACAATTGTTTCCTGACCCTTATCATCCTAAGTTTTCACTGTATCCTCTACTTGGCATGATCCTGTTTACAAGTATCCCTCTTAAAATGTGGCTCCAAAAATAGAACACAATACCCCAGATGATGCAACAAAAGAAGTACAGGAGACAATTAGCTCTCACAATATGAATACTGTTTTTCTAATGCTACATTTTAAGACTTTGATAGATATTTTTAATTGGTCACATCTTTGGAAGGTTTTGATCAAGTTAAATACTTTGGAAATTTTACTGGATTTGTTAACAGAAGTTTCCTAAATTATGTAGTTTGTTATTTTGAAATTAAATGCAAATCTCGTATTGATCCTTCTAAATTTTATCCTAGTGTTTTTAGCTCAGTGTTTCGTAGTAGCCATTTTCTGGTTGTATTTAAACTTTAAATGTAATATGTATTAGTTTATGCTTTCACTCAAATTATCAATACATTTTTTTATAAGAGGGACAAGAACAGAGCACTGTGGAATTCCATTGCCTGGAAATGGCATTAAGTGGAAAGATGATAGCTTGAGTGAAAGAATAGAAATAATGCTCATTTTCCAAGTTGATACTGAAGCATTAATTAATTCTCGCTGAGTGCAATTCAGTTTTAAAATCACTATCTTTACCATGAATAACGTTCATAGAGAACTTTTCAATACCTTTAAAATTACTATATCCCTACTCACTCGGCTTTCAAGCAGTACATCTCTGGTCATCTCTCTTATGACTCACCCCTTTGTCTTTCTGCCCTTCTCGCTCAGGACTCTTGCACATTCCTCATAGGTGCCAGGCATGCTTCCTCCTCAGGATTCTTGTGTAAATTGCTCCCTTTTGTCCATTACGTTGCTCTCCCTGACAGGGCACCTGAACAGATTATCCAAAAACTTACTTTACCTATTTCCTGAAATACCATCTGTTACAAAGGCCTTCATTCTCTATCCTATATGACATTGCAATATGCCTCAATATTTCCTAACTCCTCACCTGCCTTATTTTTTCTTCATATTAATTCACATTTTCCAACACATTATATTTTGTCTATTGTTTGTACCTTACAACTGGATCATATGTGATCCATGGGATTGGGCTTTAGCTTCTTGCAATATTTCCCATACTTATAATTGTGCTTTGTATGTAATAGGCAATCAGTAAATATTTGTTGAACGAATAAATGAATAAATTATACTATCTTCTGGGCTTGTTCCCTTAAATAATTTGATTTGTTTGGTTACCTGTGGAAATCCAAGAAGAAAAATCAGTGAAGAAAATCACTGAAATCTGATACCATTTCAGATGAAGTAAAAAAATCTACTTGGTCCCAAGAATTGTAATTGATTCGCCGTCAGCAATATCTACCCTTGTCCATATTATAGATATTAATCATGAGGACAATGAAAGATGATTTTTGAATGATAATTTGACTATAGGTTTTAATATTGTTTATAAATATTTTATAGGATATTAATAGGAATTGAATGCATTTATTTTAATACTTTATTATTTTTGTCTTATTGCTCTCACATACTTTATTCTCGGGGATACACAGAACAAGAGCCTGAAAAATATAAAAATTGAATAATCATTTAGTATCAAATTTATCTTAAACCATATTAAGAAAATATTTTTAAAAGAAAACAATTTGATATTCAATGTGAATCTGACTGGAGCCTTGGTGGTGAAAGGGTGTGGTGGTGGGAAGAGTCTGCATTTGAGAATGAATAGGTCAAATCCTAGGTCAAAATATTTCATTAAATAAAAGCTAGACAAGATTTTTATAAAAATACCCACAACCTCGATCTTTGGGGAGTTAATTAGTTACTGCCAGGAAAATATATCCTCTCACTCATGAACTCCAAATAAAGTATAAAGATGATTTGGGTAGAAACACATGATTTGTGATACAAGTTGACCTTTCTTCTTTTGAACTTCAGACACTGAAAACTAAAACCCATTGTTCAATAATTTCTGTCATCTTATGACCAATGCAAAAATTCTTATCTTAAATCTATTACTATTGATGTTGGGTGATAGCTTCTTTTTTATCAAGTTTCTAAAATCAGGTGTAGTTAATATACAGTGCTATATTAGTTTCAGGTGTACAATATAGTGACTCAACAATTCTGTACATCATTTGTTGCTCATCACAGTGCCCTCCTTAATCCCCATCACCTGTTTAACCCATCTTCCCACCCACCTCCCCTCTGGTAACCATCAGTTTGTTCTCTATAGTTAAGAATGTGTTTCTTGGTTTCTCTCTCTCTCTCTTTCTCTCTCTCTCTCTCTCTCATTCCTTTGCTTGTTTGGTCTGTTTCTTAAATTCCATATATGAATGAAATCATATGATTTTTGTCTTTCTCTGACTGACTTGTTTTGCTTAGCATTATACTCTTTAGGTCTAGATGCATCAATGTTGGTACAGATGGCAAGATTTCATTCTTTTTATGGCTAAATGATATTAATATATATATAATATATCCTTTATCCATTCATCTATTGAGATATGCTTGGGCTGCTTCCATAATTTAGCTATTGTAAATAATGCTGCAGTAAGCATTAGGGGTGCATATATCCTTTTGAATTAGTGTTTTTGTACTTTTTGGGTAGATACCTCCTAGTGTGATTACTGGACCATAGGATAGTTCTATTTTTAACTTTTTGAAGTAGCTCCATAGTGTTTTCCACAGTGACTACACTACTTTGCCACCAACAGTGCGTAAGGATTTCTTTTTCTCCATATTCTTGTCAACATTTGTTTCTTGAGGGGTTTTTAAAATTTTTTTTTTATTTAAATTCAATTTAGTTAACATATATTGTATTATTAGTTTCAGGGGTAGAGTTTAGTGATTCATCAGTTGCATATAACACCTAGTGCTCATTACATCAAGTTCCCCTTTAATACCTATCACCCAGTTACCTTTTCCCCTCACCCACATCCCTCCACCAACCCTCAGTTCATTTCCTGCAATTAAGAGTCTTTTATGGTTTGCCTCTTTCTCTATTTTCATCTTATTTTATTTTTCCTTCCCTTGTCCCATGTTCATCTGTTTTGTTTCTTAAATTCTACATATTAGTGAAATCGTATGGTATTTTTCTTTCTTTGACTAATTTATTTCATTTAGCATTATACCCTCTAGTTCCATCCACATTGTTTTGATTTTAGCCATTCTGACAGTTGTAAGGTAATATCTCATTGGTGTTTTTATTTGAATTTCCCTGCTAATGAGGGATGTTGAGCATCATTTCATGTGTCTGTTGTATATCTGGTATCTTCTTTGGAGAAATGTCTTTTCATGTCTTCTGACCATTTTTTAATGGGAATATTTGTTTTTAACTTCTTTATATATTTTGGATACCAACCCTTTATCTGATATATCATTTGCAAATATCTTCTCCCATTAACTAAGTTGCCTTTTAATATTGTTTCCTTCTTGTGCAGAAGATTTTTATTTTGATCTAGTCCCAATATTTTATTTTTGCTTTTATTTACCTAACCCCACAAGACATTCTAGAAAAATGTTGCTACAACTGATATCAGAACAATTACAGCCTGTGCTTTCTTCCATGATTTTTATAGCTTCAGGTCTCATATTTAAGTCTTCAATCCTTCTTTAATTTATTTTTGTGAATGATGTAGAAAGCAATCCAGTTTCATTATGTTGCATATAGCTGTCCAGTTTTACCAACACTATGTATTAAACAAACAGTCTTTTTCTCATTATATCCTCTTTCCTCCTTCTTCAAAGATCAATTGACCATATAATTGTGGGTTTATTTCTGAGTTTTCCATTCTGGTCTATTGATCTATGTATCTATTTTTATGCCAGTACCATACAGTTTTGATGACTACAGCTTTGTAGTATAATGTGAAGTCTGGAATTGTGCTACCTCCAACTTCGTTTTTCTTTTTCAAGATTGCTTTGGCTATTCAGGTCCTTATGGTCCCATACAAATTTTAGCATTGTGTGTGTTAGTCCTATGAAAAATGCTGTTGATATTTTGATAGGGATTGCACTAAATCTGTAGATTGCTTTTAGGTGTGATCTTAGGTTGTTTATTTGAGATATTTTTTTCTTGCTTCTTTATGTAGGCCTATATTGCTATAAATTTCCCTATTAGAACTTCTTTGCTGCATTTGAAGGATTTCGGGCCCTTATGTTTTTATTTCCACTTGTTTCCATTAGTTTTTGTTTCCTCTTTGATTTCTTGGATGAGACATTCATTGCTTAGTAAGATATTATTTAACCTCCACGTATTTGTGGTATTTCCAGAATTTTCCTTTTTTTTATGATTTTATTTATTTATTTGAGAGAGAGAAAAAGCATGAAAAGGTGGAGGAACAAAGGCAGGGGTAGAGGGAGAGGAAAAAATTTCAAGCAGACTCCATACTGAGTGCAGAGCTGGATGCAGGATGCAGTCTCACAATCCTGAGATCAAAACCTGAACTAGAACCAAGAATCAAATGCTTAACCAACTGAGCCACCCAGGTGCTCCCAGAATTTTTCTTGATATTGATTTCTAATTTAATTGTGGTCAGAAAAGATGCATGGTATGACTTTGATCTTTTTGAGTTCAATGAGTCTAGTTTTATAGCCTAATATGTGATCTGTTCTGGAGAATGTTCCATGTGCCCTTGAAAAGAATGTGTGTTCTGCTGTTTTAGGATGGAATGTTCTGAATGTATCTGTTAAGTCCATCTGGTACATTGTATCATTCAAAGCCATTGTTTCCTTGTTGAATTTCTATTTGTATGATCCGTCCACTGATGTACGTGTGATGGTAAAGTCCTCTACTATTACTGTATTACTATCACTTTGTTATTAACATTTTATGTATTTGGATGCTTCCATGTTGGGTGCATAAACATTTATAAATGTTTTACCATCTTGTTGAATTTTCCCCTTTCTTACTGTATAGTATCCTTCTTTGACTCTTGTTACAGCCTTTGTTTTTTTTTTTTAAGATTTTATTTATTTATTCATGAGACACACACACACACACACACACACACACACACATACACACACACAGAGACAGAGAGAGAAGCAGGCTCCACGCAGGGAGCCCAACGAGAGACTCGATTCTGGGACCCCAGGATCACACCCTGGGCTGAAGGCAGTGCTAAACCGCTGAGCCACCCAGGCTTCCCACAGCCTTTGTTTTAAAGTCTATTTTGTCCAATATAAGTATTGCTACTCTGGCTTTCTTTTGATATCTATTTGCATGTTGAATGTTTCTCCATCCCCTCACTTTCAGTTGCAGGTGTCTTTAAGTCTAAATGAATCTCTTGTAGGCAGCACATTTATGGGTCTTATTTTTTTAACCACTTTGTTACCCCGTCTCTTTTTATTAGAGCATTTAGTCCATTTATATCCAAAGTAATTATTAATAGATATGTATTTATTGCCATTTTATTACTTGTTTTAAGTTGTTTTTGTAATTATTCTTTGATCTTCTCTTATTCTCTTTCATGGTTTGCTGGCTTTCTTTAGTGATATACTTAGATTTCTTTCTCTTTATTTCTTGCATAGTTATTAGTGGTTTTTGATTTGTGGTTTGTATATTTGTATATAACATCTGCATATAGCAGTCTATAAATATATATTTTTAAGATTTTATTTATTTATTCATGAGAGAGAGAGAGAGAGGCAGAGACACAGGTAGAGGGAGAAGCAGGTTCCACACAGGGAACCTGATGTGGGACTTGATCCCGGGTCTCCAGGATCATGCTCTGAGCTGAAGGCAGGCGTTAAACCACTGAGACCCGCAGGGATCCCTATAGTGGTCTGTATTAAGGTGATGGTCGCTTAAGTTTGAACCTATGGTAGATATATTCTGTATCCATTTATTATGAATATTTATATTCCATATTTTGTTAACTTGGAAGTACAAATAGTTATGTCCAAATTTTAGGAAGTTCTAACCAAAGGTTGAACTTTTTGGCATAAGGGTTATTTTATTTCTTAGTTGTATCCATGTTTGCATTTTAAGACCTTAAATAGTAATTACTTCATTTTCAGTAAGTAGAAAGGTGAAGAGAATGAGAATAATGTGAAAGAGCACAAATAATTGGTGAATTTAATTACATATTTATTTATTTATATCTTATTTTTTATTCATGTGGGGATTAGCAAAATATCTTTTGAATAAGCTAAGATAATATTTTAATTTATAAATATAACCTTTTGACCCAATTTGATAGAAAAGAAGCATATAATATGTGAATAACACGTTGATGAATTGAGAATTAGATTAGAATAATGTACTGCTATTTTTCTACACCTTTAAACATACATTAATAGGATCCAGATCAAAGTATTTTAGTTGATTGAGATCATGTGATTGAAATGATATTTAAAGGAACTCTTGAGGGGCGCCCGGGTGGCTCAGTTGGTTGAGCATCTGTCTTTGGCTCAGGTCATGATCCTGAGGTCTTGGGATTAAATTCCACCTAGGACTCCCTGATCAGTGGAGAGTCTACTTCTCCCTTTCTATCCGCCCCTCCCCTGCTCATGCTATCTCCTCTCTCAAATAAATAATTAAAAATATTTTTTAAAAATGTTCAAAACAATTTTTGAAAATACTAATTTTAGTGATATGTCCTTCATCTGCATTACTGCAAATTTTAAAATATATTTTTCTTTTCCAGATAGTAATATTTTCATATTTTAACTATGGAGTTTGATGTACAGAAGTCTAATTAGTTGCATTCAGATGTATTTATCTAGTATTAAAGAAGAATAAATTTCATCATGCATCTATGTGTTTGATGTGAATGACATCTGAATATTTAAAAATAAGTAGATAATTTCATTTTCTTTTTTAGCCAAATGTTTGGCATTATTAAAACCAGTGATATCCTGACTTTTACACGAATTGACTTGTGGAAACAGACCTGATTGTTTTATGGTATTAATTAGCATACAATCACTTGGGAATTACTTAAATATGTAGTATATTGGGTATGAATTTTACTATCTATTACTGGAAGCTATTCTTACTGAATAGTAGGTTGTATTCACTTTGATGTGGCTTTCGAAGTCCTCACAACATAATTAAATATTTATATAATTAAATAGCAATCTGACATAACTAAATAATCTAACATCTCTCTCTTATTTGCTTTATTTTCTAAAGATTTCCAAATTATTTTTCAAAACTGCTATGCCAGTTCCCACTAGAAATGTACAAGAGGTCCAGTTGATCCACATTCTTGCTGATACTTGATATTATCACTTTGAATTTTAGTCATTCTAATGGGTATGTAGAAGCATTTTACTATGGTTTTGATTTGCATTCCCCTGGCACTAATGATCTTGAACATCTTTTTTTTTTTTTAATTTTTATTTATTTATGATAGTCACACAGAGAGAGAGAGAGAGAGAGAGGCAAAGACATAGGCAGAGGGAGAAGCAGGCTCCATGCACCGGAAGCCCCATGCGGGACTCGATCCCGGGTCTCCAGGATCGCGCCCTGGGCCAAAGGCAGGCGCTAAACCGCTGCGCCACCCAGGGATCCCTTGAACATCTTTTCATGTGCTTATTCACAGTCCATATTTTCTTTGGTTAAACATCTGTTCATTCTTTGCCTGTGTTCTAATTAGGTTATCTGCCTTCTTGATATTGAATTAAAAGAAGTTTTTGTTTGTTTCATAAATTCTGGACACAATTTCTTATCAGAACTACTTTTTGAAAATAATTTTCTCTTAGTCTTTGCCTTTCCATTTCCTCTTAACAGTGCTTTTTGAACATGACATGTTTTTTGACAAAGACCAATTTATCCAATTTTATTTTGTAGTTTTTGGGGTACTTTGTCCTATTAAAATTATTCATCCAATTTAAGATCACCAAGATTTTCTCCTATGTTTTTATCTAGATATTTTATAGTTTCAGTTTTCAAATTTCATCCTATGTTCAATTTCTAGATATTTTTGGTTAAAATTAACAAAATGATCTGAAAGGTCTAAGTTTATAGTCAATTGTTCTAGTCCCATTTGTTGAAAAGATGATCCTTTCCCACTGAATTGTCTTGGAAACTTGGTCAAGATTCAATAGACCACATGTGTGTATGTATCCTATTTTGTTATGTTATGTGTTTGTCACCATGCCAAAACAACACATATTGATTACTGTAGCTTTATATAGATAGAGACTTGAAGTCAAGTAGTTGAGGTCCTTAAACTTTAATCTGTAATTGATTTTTATTGATTGGCTTTATATGCTGTGAAATTGCTCAGCTCAGTCATTAGTTCTAGTTACCATTTGTTAATTTTTTAGGACTTCCTATGTAAATGATTATGTTGTCTACAAATATAAACAATATCTCTTCCTTTTTAACTTGTTTGCCTTTAATTATTTTTTTCTTGCTATATTGCACTGGCTAAATCTCTAATACAAGAAGAGATGAGAATATATATCCTCACTTTATTCATAATTTAGAGGGAAAGCATTCAGGCTTTTACCTATAAATATTGTTAGCTTTAAAATTGCCTTATGTGTTCTTAATATAGATGCCTTATGACAAGCTTCTTTTTATATTTCATTTACTGAGAGTTTCTTATTATGAGTATTGAGTTTTGTCAAATATATATTTTCTTGAACCAATTGAGATGAACCTCTGTTTTATTTATTTTACTGGTATGAGCAATGACATGATACCAGGATAATATAACCCTGCAGACACCTTTCTGTGTAGTGATTTGACCTCTCCAGACAATAGTCCTAAATGTGTGTGTGTGGGGGGGGATGCTATGACTTTTAACTTGTATGATATAAAAAAATGTGTGTCATACATATTATCTGATATAGTCATCAGCTGATCATGGTATAAATACAGAAAGTGACTTTTTCTTAAATTTATTCAGTACATTTAAAAACACAGTATTTTACTTTGTTATTTTTGATGTTATAATACCCAAAAGAATAAGGAAAATTATTCAGTGACTTTCATGGCCATTAGTCAGATTTAGCAATCATAAAAATTTTGACCACTTGCATCTTCTTAGTTTTCCATCTTTTACTTCTTTCCTTGCTGAATTATTTTAAGGCGAATTTAAGCATCTTTCATTCAAATGTATGCATTCTAGTATCCATATCTAATCACATAAAACAACCCTTTTAAAAGTGGATAATTTCTTATATAGTTAAAATAAAATGATCACATCTAAGAAACTTAAGAATTACTCCTTAATATTATTTAATATCTTGCTTATCAAAGCATAGTCTGCAAACTAGCAGCAGAATTTGATAGTTTTGTTAGAAATGGGATACTTCAGCTTCACTGAGAACTACTGAATCAGAATCTTCAGTTTTAGGGGTGACTCAGTTGGTTGAAGGCCCAACTCTTGATTTTGGCTCAGGTCTTGATCTTGGGGTCATGTGATCGAGCCCTGCATTGGGCTCTCTGCTTGGCATAGAGTCTGCTCAAGATTCTCTCTCTCTCTCTCTCTCCTTCCCTGGACTCTCTCTATATATGTATATCAAATAAATAAATAAATGAAATCTTTGGGAAAAAAAGAATCTTCAGTTTTAAAAAGATTCTAAAGTGTTTAGCATACATCTAAATATTTGAAATTTAATATTCAAATATGTAATCCTATTTTCCTGTTGGTTCAAAAATATATTTTGTACAACAGGTTGTTTGAGTAAGTCTCCAAACAATATTCATATGTGATATTAATTTTGTATACCCCCTAAGTTACCTTCTACAAAGCACCTCTATCCATTTATTTTCTACCTTTTGCTTGTTGAAAAAAAACTTGAGACAGTTTGGTTAGAATAATGTCTCCAAATTCTCTAATTTGCATCTTTTGTTGTCATTTAAACTTTTAGGGGTGTTCAGTGGGTTTCTTTACCCTTGCAATCTCTTTTTCTCTCTTTTTACCTCTCTTTCACAATTCTCTCAAACTCAGAATACAATTTTAGTGTGCTTCATGTAACTACTGTTGATCATTCTTTGATGTTCAAATTATTTAATATTTGGAAAATATATCTTTCAGATTGATCTCCATGTCCTTTTACACAAAATAAAGGGACTGACAAATATTTGATTGTTGGCCCAATGTTTAGCATATAAAAATCTTAAATGCATCCATGATCTGGCAAGAAAATAACTCGGGTTTGAAAAGTTGCACTAAATTTGGCTTTCCCTGAGGAATTCTTTTGAACTCAGTGAGTTTGAGTATTGGTTTTTGCAAATGTGCAGAACTTGGGATAAGAATTCACCTTCAGAACCTGAATCGATGGGTATAATTGAAGACTGCTATAAAGCTGATATCCCACGAAAAGCTTTCACCTGATTTTTAAGGATGAGCTAAAAATACCCTTTACTCAAACTGAGTACTGCTAGGCAATTGACAGATTTGAAACTTGGCACAAAGGATTAAAAACAAATCACTCTTGAGAATGATTTGTAACTACAAATTGACTATTATAAAGTTTGACAGCCTGAATTTACATTATAAGGTAGTCCAAAAAAACCTCAAGCCAAGAATTTAGTTTAAAATATCATAAACTAGGTGCTCCCAGATAACTGACAGAAGTAAATACAAATTCTCTCTGAAAGAGTCCAACATTATCCTAGGCTAAATGTATTTTCATAGACACAGTTCCAATGAACAGATTGTATTCAAAAGTCACAATATATACATACAAAATATAACCCATCATGAGCAAGAATCAGTAGAAAATATATGCAATTGAATTATACTATTGTGTGTGTGTGTATAATTTATAAGAAGATAAACAAATGTAAAGGACCTAGAATTAAACCCAACAAAATATTTGCACCCAGTATTTGTGGGAACATCATATAAAGCTATAGTAAAGGGCAGCCCGGGTGGCTCAGCAGTTTGGCACCGCCTTGGGCCCAGGGCGTGGTCCTGGAGACCCAGGATTGAATCCCACGACTGGCCCTCTGCATGGAGCTGCTTCTCCCTCTGCCTGTGTCTCTGCCTCTCTCTTTTTCTCCTCTCTCTGTGTCTCTCATGAATAAATAAATAAAATAAAATCTTTAAAAAAGTAAAAATTTAAAAAATAAAGTTATAGTAAAATATTTAAGAAACCTAATAAATGGAGAGGCACATTATGTTTGTGGATTGGAAGACTCAATGTTATAAAGATGTAATTTTCCCTACTTTGATCTATAAATTCAGTGCCATCCCAATCAAGATGAAAATGTTTTGAATGGAACTTAGATGTAAATTCTGAAATGTATGCAGAATTTTAAAGGTCAAGAGAAGTCAAGACAGTCCTGTAAGACAAGAAAACTGCCTGGATTTGTGTTACCAGATATCAAGACTTCATTTGAAACTATAATAATTAAGTCAGTGAAACAGTGGAAAAAATAGAACAGAGTATCATGCCCTAAAACAGGCGGGCACAAGTATAGAAACTTGGTTTTTGACAGAGCTGAAGTTGAAGATCATTGCAGATCATTTTAAATGATGCTTTTAGCCGTCCATTTAATAAGATTTTTGAAAGTGAGTTTTCTTTGAGAAATATATATGTTTTATTGGACATTCAACTCACCAGAAATACACATGAGGATGAGGGTGATGATAATGTCCAAAATCTTTAAAATAGGTGATCAGATTTTAAGAGGTTAGAAAATTTTAGATATAATGAAAACTTAAATGAAATCAACTCTACCCAGTTGAGAATAATAGAAAGTTATAATTTAAGTTTACCCTAAATGAAAGGAAGAAAAGTAGGATCAAATCAAATAATTTGATGAAAATCAGAGACTATATATAGTAACCCATTCATTCTAAGAACTAATAAAGACTAGACTTGTCTTACCCAGCCCAAACCATGGAGTAATGAGACAGCAAGGATTAGATTTTGAGTTTTCTTATTCTTATGTAGATTCTCTCCACCACAATACAACATCTATAGGAAATTAATTGTAGAATAACAGAGATGATGATAGTTTAGCACATTAGAAAGGTTCAAATAAATAGTACAGGAAACATAAAGAAGTCGATAAAAGAATAGATTTAATTCCACAGAAGACTTGAAGAAGAGTGTGTATAAACTATGTAAAATAGTGATTTGAGTAAGTTACATCAAGTTATAAACAAGAGTGAGTAAGAAATGTAATTATCGAGTCATAATTTTACTCTGTCATGAGTATGTAAGTCACTAGTGAGTCAGCAGCCTCAACATATACAAACCATAATAGTAATCAAGTTGTCATGTCTGGAAATATAATCCTTTCTCTCCCCAGATGCTCCCAATTGTTGCTATTTTTAGATTTTGTGTTCTTATTTGAGATACATCTATGAATTTCTACAATGCTAACAAAGCTCTCAATGTCTCCAAGATATATAGGATTTTGTGGCCAACATTTAATTATTAGAGCATGAATACATGCATTCTTCATAATAAAAATATTATAGCAATATGAGATTTTATATACTAGACATTTTTTAGTTTAAAAATGTTTACTCCACAACTTCATTCTTTTTTTTTAAGGATTTTATTTATTTATTCCTGAGAGACACAGACAGAGGCAGAGACACAGGCAGAGGGAGAAGCAGGCTCCATGCAGTGAGCCCAATGCAGGACTCGATCCCAGGACCCAGGATCACACCGTGATCCAAAGGCGGACACTCAACTGCTGAGACACCCAGGTGTCCCTTCTCCACAATTTCAAAGTAATGTGTCTCTCACTGAAAATACTTTATGAAACCATTTTTTAAAATATCTTATGTATTTATAAGAGAGAGAGAGCAGGGGGAGGAGCAGTGGGAGAGGGACAAGCAGTCTCTGTACTCATCATGGGCCCCAGTGTGGCTTGATCTCAGGTCCCTGGGATCATGGCCTGAGCTGAATCTAAGAGTCAGATGCTTAACCAACTGAACCTCTCAGGCACCCCTGAAACCATTTTGTTGTTTGTTTTTAAGCTGGACAACAAAAATGTAAGCTGTAATTTCCTAAAAAAAAATGGTTTTTTTTTACAGATATTATTTATTTATTCATGAGAGACACAGAGAGAGAGAAAGAGGCAGAGACACAGGCAGAGGGAGAAGCAGGCTCCATGCAGGGAGCCTGACGTGGGACTCAATCCCAGGACTCCAGGATCATGCCCTGGGCTGAAGGCAGATGCTGAACCGCTGAGCCACCCAGGCATCCGGATATTTTACAAGATTTTAAAATCATTTCAATAAGTTCCTTTCACTGTCCTAATCTTTTAGGCAACAACCAGCTGGTTATTATATTAACGTCTCTCGGTAGAATAAAATTGAAACAGTCTATCCAATGGTAACAGTTTCTAAACCTGATAATCTGTAATATTTCAACTTCTGGAATTCTGCTCTTGCCATTTAAGCTTTCACTATTCATCTAACTACAGAACAACCCTGTTTCTTACCTTTGCTCTAGTTGGAAAACTAGTGAGTAATAATATTTCAGGTCTCCTATGGATTGCAAAGTAAATTCCTATGTACTGCAGTTGGTATATTCTTTCCATTCTAAATACCAAGTGACTATATAGTCACATGTGGGGGTGTATTTTTTTTAGCATTTTGTATTCAAATACAGTCTGTTCTCAGATTTTGAAAAACTGAGATTTATTTCCAGTTCAATTCTTCTTTTAGAAATGAGGAGAACCATTCCTTTGATGTTCAGTTCTATCCAGTTGGGTTGATTATTTAAAGGGTTTCACAGATATCATAGCAAATATGCTTTTCCTGTTTTTTAATGTTTTTTCTATTTAAGTTTATGCAATGCTTGTTGAATCACTCAGATTCTAACACTCAAAACAATATATGTAACTCTTGACCTATGAAAACCAAGTTACTGGGAATTTCCCCATACTTATAATACAGTAGCTTTGGCTAACACTCCTACTAAGAGCTAGAACAGACAGATAAGATTGCAAAGCAGGGAGGGGCAGCACCCCAGTGGCTCAGTCAGTTAAGTGTCCGCCTTCAGCTCAGTTCATGATCTCAGGGCTCTGGGATCAAGCCTCGCATGGGGCTCCCCACTTAGTGGGGAGTCTACTTCTCTCTCTCCCTCTACCCCTCCCTGCCCTGTGCTCTGTCTCTTTTCTCTCTCTCAAATAAATAATCTTTTAAAAATAATTACAAAGGAGGAAGGAATTTGTATGGAGTTATTAGAGAGTTGCTGGGGTTATCAGAACTTGAGGGGCCAAGATACCAAAGAGAAGTGAACAAAAATGTAAGCTGACATTCTATGAACCACTGTCATTCTCAGAGCATTTGCTGATTCTTAGAATGGGGAGAGGGACTGGCAAGTCAGGCAGACGATAATAGCTGAGAGATAAGAAGAAAGTTTTGATTAACATAAGAAGTATGTAAGGAAAATATGGTAGGATTGAGAGACAAAATTAGAATGAGGCATTCAGAATTTAAGAAGCAAAATCTAAGGGCACTTGGGTGGCTCAATCAGTTAAGCATCTGACTCTAAAGTGACTTCCGCTCTGGTTATGACCTCAGAGTCCTGGGTTCAAGCCCGTGTTGGTCTCTACAATCAGTGGGGAGTCTGCTCAAGGATTCTCTTTGTCTCCTCTGACTGTCCCCCTGCTCTCTCTCTCAAATAAATAAATAAATCTTAAAAAAAAAAGTAAAATCTACTAAGTAAGGAAGGCAAAAATAATTAAACTTACACTGACCAGTATTTCTCCTTGAAGCATTCGATCAATTCTATAACAGAAAAAGTCTAAAAAAAAAGCAAAAAAAAAAAAAAACAACTAAGCAGAAAGTAGAAAGCATTTAAAAGCTGAGATGGGTGTTTGGAAGCTTCTTAGTGCCAAGAAAATGTGTGGAAATAAGAACCCATTAAAGAGGAAGGACTCCAATAGATACCCCTAGATTCTGAGTTGTGCTTCCAAAGAATAACAATCTAGGAGCAGTGGATAAAACAAATATATACTGAGCAATACAAAAATTGCAATCTGGCTACGTAAACTAAGCTCTGATTTACTATGATCTTCCTCCCAACTGAGTCTCCACCAGAAGATAGGATAAACCCTTTCTGGAGATAACATGACCTAGAATGTCTATAATATTTTCATTAGAGAGCGCCAGTGTTCAATCAGAAACAACTCAGAGAATACCCTGTTATTCAAGTTGGCAGCCACAGATTGTATTAATATGCAAAAAAAAAAAAAAAAAGAAAAAAAGAAAAGAAAAAAGAAAAAAGAAAAGAAAGAAAAAGAAAAAGGAAAGAAAAGAAAAAAAGATGTGAATCTAGTTTCTGTAAATGGAATATCTGAAGAAAGAATCAGATAGGAAAGTCTAGAATTTAAAAATGCAGTAATTAGGGACACCTGGGTGGCTCAGTGGTTGAGCATCTGCCTTTGGCCCAGGGCATGATCCCGGGGTCCTGGAATCGAGTCCCACAATGGCCTCACTGCATGGAGCCTGCTTTTCCCTCTGCCTATGTTTCTGTGTCTCTTTCTATGTGTCTTTCATGAATAAATAAATAAAATCTTAAAAAAATAATAATAAATAAAAATGCAGTAATTAAAATGAAAAACTTAATTGTTGATTTTTAACATCTGTTAGACACAGAAAGAGGAATAGTAAACTGAAAAATAAGTTCTTGGAAAATATCCAAGGTGAAGTACAAAGAGGACAAGAAAGAAAAAGAAAGAAAAGCAGCAGCAGTAGCAGCACGAGTGGAAGGAGAAGGAGAAGAAGGGGAGAAGGAAGAGGAAAAAGGGAGGAGATGAGGAAGAGGAGGAGGAAGAGAAGAAAGGGAAAGAAAGGAAGATCAGAAAAATATGAGACATTATAAAAAGAAAAAAATATATTGTATGTTTGCAGTCCCAAAAGTAGAGGAGAAAACATAAGGCAAAACAATATTTGAAAAGCTGGTATCTAATACTCAAAAGTAATTAAGCCAAAGATCCAAATAGACCTCAAGCAAATCAGCATATTAGTAAAGAGGAAAAATCAAAGGATAATGTTAAGAGATACAGAAAAAATTTCTGAAAAAATAATAATAAAATCTAAGAAACTAATAACCAGAACAGAACTTTCTTAACCTGATAAAATACATCTACAGAAATAAAAGCATACATCATATGTATTGTGAAATGTTGAAAGATTTCCTCTTGAGATCAGAAGTAAAATACTATCATTTCTATTAAACCATTTATGGGAAGTCCTAGACAGTTTAATATGACAATACAAATGAATAAAAGGTATAAAAAGTGTGAAAATACTAAAACTGTCATAATTTGCAGGTGATAAGATATAGAAAATTCTAAATTATCCATAGGTAAGGAAATTAGAGCTAACAAATAAACATAACAAAGTATATTGACATTGTCAATGTACAAAAATTAATGTGTATATATTTATAACAATAGTGAATGAAATTTTTTAAAAATGCCATTTATGATAAGATGAAAAAATCAAATAACATAGAATAAGTTAATGCTAGATATATAAGAATCTAAAGAGAAAACTAAAAAATATCACTGACAAATTAAAGGAAGGCTTAAACAAGAGAATGTATATACCATGCATTTTGGAGACTCATTATTGTCAAAATATTTGTTCTTCCAAAATTGAAAAAGATAATCAATTTCAATCAAAACCCCAAAAGATTATATAATATATATATATATATATATATATGAATGGAAATTGACAAGATTATTCTAAAATTTACATGAAAACTCAGAGTCAAGGATAGTAGAATTCTACTTGAAGTAGAATAAAGTTCAATGATACACTGGATATCTAGGCAGATAATATAATATAGCATGTTATTGGTACATGCAAGACAAATAGATCAGTATATAAAATTCAGAAAGAGACGTATATATATGGATTTGGTTGAAAATGTGCCATTTGCAATTCAGTAAGAAAGAGGTCTTTTTTCAATACATGACATCCATATATTTGGATGTTTATGTGGAAAGTTAAATAAATAAACTGTATATCCAACTTATACTATATATAAAAATCAGTGCCAAATAGATTGTATACCTAAATGTAAAAGATAAAGAATAAATTTTCTGAAAGATGAGATAGGAGAATTGCTTCTTGACTTTGAAAAAAGCAAATGTTTCTTAAGCAGGACATAGAAAGCACTAACAAGAAAAAATAAACTCAACCTCATTAAAATTAAATATTTCTGTTTGTCAAAAGGTAACATTAAGCAATGAAAAAGCAAGTCTCAGAGTTGAAGATATTCGTAATGGAAAAATCTGACAAAGAACGTGTATCCAGAATGCACATAAACAAGCAGAAAAAAAATTACGATCAAATAAAAAAAGATAGAATCCCAGTTTTAAAAAAAAAAAAGAAGAAAAGATAAAAAATTGAATAGGTAACATAATAAAAGATGATATTCAAATGCCCTTTAAAATATTTAAAAACGAAGCGCCTGGGGAGCTCTGCTGGTTAGGCGTCCAGCTCTTGATTTCGGGGCAAGTCATGATCAGGGTCCTGTGATGCAGACTGTTATTTGTCTCCACACTCAGCAGACTCTCTCCCTTTCCATCTGCTCCTCCCTCCGCTTGTGTGCACTCTCTCTCTCTCTCTCTAAAATAAATAAATAAGATCTTTAAAAATGAAATATTTTAAAAGTGCTTAACATTATTATTCATCTGATAATTTTAAACTATAAATCACCACTAGGCATCTAAAAGAATGGCTAAAATTGAAAGACAATATCAGGTGTTGATGCAAATTCAAAACTACAGGACTTTTTATACACTGCCAATGAGAATATAAAGGAACACTATCACTCTAAAAAACTGGCAATATTTTATAATACTAGACATGTGCACACCCAAGAATTTCATGCCCAGATGTATACCCTGCAGAACTGCATATATATGCACATTGCAAGACGTATTCAAAGATGCTAATAGAAGCATTATTCATAACAGCCCCAAACTGGGAAAAAAGTAATGCTCATCAATACTAGTATTAATAAATAAATTGTAGCAAATATAGCAGTTGAAAGAAAAAATAAAAGAAAGAAAGAAAGACAAAACTCCAAGTTTCCACCCAAGGGCAAGGTAGGATCTAGCATACTGTTGGGTGGAATAAGCCAGAACAGAACCAAAAGTGTATATACTCTCTGATTTATTTTACATTAAGTTCAAACAAGGGCAAAATCATTTTATTTTTTTAAAGATCTATTTACTTATTTATTTTAGATGTGAGGGTAGCAGAGGGAGAGAAAGAATCCTGAAGTAGACTCCCCACTGAGCACAGAGTCCTTCCCAGGGCTCCATCCCAGGACCCTGAGATCACCACCTAAGCCAAAAATAAAAAATGGGCCACTTAAGCGACTGAGCCATCCAGGCACCCCTGGTAAAAAAAATAACTTTATATTGATAGAAGTTAGAATAGTGCTTATCTTTGGTGCAAGCAGTAACGATTAAGAGGTACTGATGGTTACATAAGTATATTCATTTTATAATAATTCATTGGAGTACATAATTATGATCTGTGCACTTTTCTGTGTCTATGTCACATTTCAATAAAAGTCTAGAAGATCCTGCATAAGCTATTTTTTAAAAAGACTTTATTTATTTATTCATGAGAGATGCACGCACAGAGAGGCAGAAACACAGGCAGAGGGAGAAGCAGGCTCCATGCAAGGAGCCGGATGCAGGACTTGATCCCGGATCCTGGGATCACAACCTGAGCCAAAGGCAGACGCTCAACTGCTGAGCCACCCACGTGTCCCTGAACAAGCTATTTTTAATGTCAAAATGTAAGCACCTTAAGAGCTTTATGTGATGATTCTTATCTTTTGATAAAATCAGTAAACACATTGATATATTAAAGTACCATTTGTAAGAAGCATATTGAGAGATGTAAAAAAAAAGAACCTTTGCACTCTTTTAAGGACATATTTTAGTTTTAGCTAAATATTTGAAGCTAGTTTTTGCTTTTCATTTTTATAATGACTTCAAGTGGATTATGGGAAGAAAAATGATTAAACCATTATGAAAATTTAAAACAAAAAAACGCATGAAAGAAATTCAAGAGGAATGTAACCTCTTGAACTAAAATAAAAATGGAATTTGAACTTTAGATACCATGGTATGGTATGGTATGGTATCTAAAAAAGCTTGATATTCATGGTAACTCCAAAGAGGAAATATACAGCTTCACTATTTAACTTACTACAGCCAGCACTTTGTTATTTGAAGCCACCATCTTGGTTTTACCAGAAAAACTGGTTATGGTATGATCTCATGTATATGCATAGTATAATGATTTTCAGAATTTCAGTCATCCTATTTGTTTAAATGTGATCTTTCATTTATTCTTCTACTGAAAAATATTTATCAAGTACCTCTTTGCTTCATGTCCAGTGCTAGCCACTGGACAGATAGACAACTGTGAATACAGATAGAGTCATGACTTTTACAGCATTTAAAGTTTTAGAGGACAGGGTATACAATAAGTAGTAATCACCCAAATAAATATATAATTGCAAACTGAAATTTAAAGATCTATAATTGAGGATACCTGGGTGGCTCAGTGGTTGAGCATCTGCCTTTGGCCCAGGTTCTGATCCCAGGGTCTTGGGATCGAGTCCCACATTGGGCTTCCCAGGGGGCGTCTGCTTCTCCCTCTGCCTATGTCTCTGCCTCTCTCTCCATGTCTCTCGTGAATAAATAAATAAAATCTTAAAAAATAAAGATCTAAAATTAAAATGAATATATTGTAAAAGAGACAATCAGAGATCTAATTTAAATTGAACAGTTAAGGTAGTTCTTTCTGGGGAAGTGAATTTAGATTGATATTTGGGGGATGAGAAGGTAAAGAACAATAATTCAGACTTTTCATTAACCAAGTTCTTGTAGTAGGAAATTGAAAGAGAAGCAGTCTGGCTGAGGCATGATGACTGTGGGTCAAATGGAGACATGGGTTTGGAAGGGGTCATATGATTATTTTCCTTAACAGATTTATTTATGTATTTGAGAGAGAGAATGTGCACACACATGTGAGCAGGGAAAGGGGAGAAGAAGAATCCCAAGCAGGCTCCTCAGTGAGCATGGAGCCTGACACACAGGCTTGATCCCATGACCTGAACCAAAGGACAAGTTGCATACTTAACCAAAGGAACCACCCAGGTGCCCCACGGTCATTTGATTCTTGATGGTGGGTAGGTATCTGCTTTAAAGGCATGGGGAAGCTACTGGAAGGTTTCAAAATTGAAAACTTATTAAGTATAAATCTCAACATCAAGTAATACAGTGCTACTAAATAGTGTGAAAGGTTAGTTAGAGGAAGAGATGATAGATTTTAGGCTTCTAACTGGGGGGTCCATGAGTAGTCTAGGCAAGCAATGAGAGTGGACTGGATGAGGGTATTAACAATGAAATGAAGAAAAATCAACAGATTGCAGGTACCCTTGGGAAGGTTAGATGCTTTGAACTTTACCTTCCTCCTCGGGAAAAGAGAATAAGAAAAGAGGGTATAAATTCACAGGCTATCATAAATATGAAAAGAAATAATTGTAACTGTAATAAGCTATATAAAAGGATATATAAAAAGATATATTTAAAGAGGGGGAGGAATAAATACCATCCTAAACTTATATACCATCCTAAACTGTCTGAAAGGATGACTGATCGATCTCTATCTCAGCAGTGAATAGGCCTTGCTGCTCCTGGTTCTTTAGAATTCAAGGCAGTCTTGGGGCAAATAGGATACAAATTGTTCTGCACTTGTGTGTCAGAGAAGAGTTTTCTTTTACCTCGATTCTCTGTGGAGCAGTGTCATAGTTGCGGCATGTATGCGTTATGGATTCACGAGGGCACATATGTTAACACTCATCAAGCCTTTACTATGTAGCAGGCACTGTCCTCGATATTTCATATATTTAATATATTATTCTCACTGTCAGGATAAGTTGAGGATTAAGTATATTAAGGAATGTACTGAAAGCCACAGCCAAGATTAGATTCCAAATCTGCCTAATTCTTTTTTTTTTTTTTAAAGATTTATTTATTCATTCATTCAGAGAGAGCGAAGAGAGAGGCAGAGATACAGGCGGAGGGAGAAGCAGGCTCCATGCAAGAAGCCTGATGTGGGACTCGATCCCAGATCCCCAGGATCACACCCCAGGCTGCAGGCGGCGCTAAACCGCTGCGCCACCCGGGCTGCCCCAAATCTGCCTAATTCTAATGCTTGTGCTCTTTTCACAATTTTTATGTTTAGGGTTTTCCTTTACCATGATTCCTTCGGAAACTGGGCGTTAATGTTAGCTATGGTAGCCTGGTTTTTGCCTTGTAGGCTTTTTTTTTTTTTTTTTTTTTTTAAGATTTATTGATTTATTCATGGGAGACAGAGAGAGAGGCAGAGACACAGGCAGAGGGAGAAGCAGGCTCCCTGCAGGGAGCCCTATGCAGGACTCGATCCCCGGACCCCAGGATCATGCCCTGAGCTGAAGGCAGATGCTCAACCGCTGGGCCACCCAGGCATCCCTTGCCTTGTAATCTTAAATGGTAATTGAATCACCTACCCTTGCAACCAGTCTCACAACTTCCTAGTACCATTTACCTGTTCACTTCTGATCGTCAATTCAAATTCCTCCAGTATTAAATATGATATATTAAATATTTAAATATTGGCTAATCTAGCTAACAAAATTTCTGTACCATCTGTACAGTTCTTGAGGAGTCATCTGGTCCCAGATTTACATGTTGTATTCCAACATCCATGAATCTGTCACCAGAGCAATGAATCACTAGCTGTTTCTCTATGTCTAGCATGTGCCCTCTCTTGTCTGACAGGAGGAGGAAAATCCTGAAATCCTCTTTTTTACAGCCACTGAATCTCTAGTATGACACCTCCTTTGGAGCCTGTACTATTGCTATATAAATTATCAGCCTATTTAAACTTATCTACTGGTTTCACGATTTTAAAACATAAAACATATGCTTCAGTTTAGTTCAGTAACTGCTTACTGGGCATCTGTATGTAAAAGACATTCTAGTGCAGAGAAATGGGAAGTCAACACAATTCCCTCTTGGTGGTGTTTGACACTGTCTCCTCTAAAATGGAGTCTCCATATTTGTTCAACAAATTGAGTTGATTTTATGCCATGTGGAAGGAATTTTATCTTTGTACATGCTAACTTTAAAAAGGGTAAAAATGAATAATAAATAATAGAAAAAAAACCCCTAATTTTAAAAATAGTATTTGGCTGATTAAATTAGTCGAAACTGCTAAAACAATCTGAACTTGGATAAGATAGCCTAGTTATTATTAATGTATTTTAAGAACCAGAGAGTAACACTCGTAGTTACTTATCTATACTTAAATGTGTTATGCTGATGTTTTAAGCTAAATCCCAAGTCCTTAGACTTGATTAGAAACATCAGGCTACTGTAAGTGAGAAGCGTGAATACATTCTCTGCTGAAAAATGAAGGGAGTGGCTCCAGTCCTGAGTAGGTCAGCCAAGGGCTAAAGGGAAGGGAAAGAATAGAGGAAGAATAAAAAATTATTAAGCCATATTGTATGCATTTAAAAAGCATATTTTATGTTATTTCTTCCAGGTAGAAAGAAGAAAAATCTGGTAACAATTTACACTGACATTTAGATACCCATCTCTAAGAGTGTTAGTTAATTTGGAGTGATACTACATAATAATACAGTAATACTTTATACATTTAATGTCAGGTTTTTAGTTGTTTTATAAAATTTTATGAATATAATTTTTAATTTTGGACTGTGACATGGATCTGTTTCTTGATCCCCGTGGAACATGGGGTCAGGCCTCACTATCTAGGCACCACAAATATAGTATGTTGACATTAATACACAAATGTCCACTCTCTAAGATCCACCTCATTTGCCTGCAAGAATACTGGTTCCATGAATCCATCACTTTGAATTGCAGTTTGCCCTTGGAAGCAGCAGAACTGAGATTGGGAGGCACAAGTCCCATATAGAACCAGAGGTAAGGTGCTTCTTTAAGAGTATCCCCAAGATGATATTGGGTATTGGTCATTTGTGGGGAACCACTCTCCTGACTTCTTTCTAGTCTTACAAAATAAAAAGGAGCATATTTTTTTTTCATGTTATGCCCATTTAAGACACCCAACAAAAGCTTGCTTAAGAAAACTAAATTAGGGGATCTCTGGGTGGCTCAGCGGTTTGGCACCTGCCTCTGGCCCGGGGCATGATCCTGGGGACCCGGGATCGAATCTCTCATCAGGCTCCCTGCATGGAGCCTACTACTCCCTCTGCCTGTGTCTCTGCCTCTCTCTCTCTCTCTGTCTCTCATGAATAAATAAATAAAATCTTAAAAAAAAAAAAACTAAATTGCAGTAATTATTAAAACTGTTCTTTCAATGGTTGCTTGGAAGTCTGAGCCAGAACTGCACAGGCACTCTAGTTTTACAAACTAATGTTCATGGTTTCCAGGCATCTTCTGAGGCCATTGCTACCACCTAGAAGTGGGTAAAGTTGGAAATGTGTCATTCCAGAATGGATTTGGAAAACTACCTTTGGACCTTAATACAGATAAGCAATATCTCTGCCCTAATGAGGTAAGGAAACAGCCCTCCTATGTAACACTCAAGGTGATGGATAGCATAATAAAACAAACTTGCTTCTATTTCAAAAGATTATAGCTCCGTGCAGATTGTTCAAATATGCAGAGAACCTGTCGTCTAGCTCTGAAATATAACTCAAGGCAGCTGAGTTGGAATTAGCATATCTCGTGAACCTATACTTGGACTTCTTCTGGTCTCCCGCCATTCCTGTGTCTGCAGCTAGCTCGCTATCTTGATTCCTTCCTCTGGTTGAGTTTTCTTTAGGAAGCCCTTTTCTTGCTCCAGGCAATCTGAACTCCACGGATCTAAAACCAGTCCTTGAAAATATTTTAATAGATTTATATCATAGTAGTCACATTAGCTCAAGTTATTTATCCAGCAGAATCATCAGTCCCAGTATAAATTGGCAGATATAAATAACTAAAAGCAGGGATGTTATCTCACCGAGCTCCACTCATTGGAGGACACTGGTATCAGTGTGGTGGTCAGGAGGATTAAAGAGGTATAGTTGCAATGCCAGGAGTAGATAATAAGAGGTCACAGAAGCTGAATCACAAAGAAGGCAACAATTCAGAAGTGTGACAGCCAAGAAAAAGTTTTGATATTGAAACACATAGAGACAATATAGGATGAAATTTTATTATGTCATGTGGAAAATGTAGAATTTTGCTAATATAGACTATATAAACATAAGAACTGTTTTGATTACTCTATGGAGAAGTCCAGTTTAAGATAAATTTTTGGCTTCTTTGAACTGTGATTTAACAGATACTAACTTTAAGAATAGGCCTCTTTGGTTATTTTTTGTTGAATTTCTGTCCCTCTTTAGGAAAAAAAAAAGGTTAACATATTATTTGATAGAAACAACAGCCTTCTCAAAGTAAAACAAGATCAGCTCAGAGCAAGAAGTTGATATCATACTATGGCATATTGAAGAAGAAGATAATGTATCTCCATTTGTATCATCCACTGGTATAGTTTTTCTTTTAGAATATTTCCATGTTGTGCATAAGTTTGAGTTCTATCTTTTTAGAAGATTTTATTTATTTATTCATGAGAGACATAGAGAAGGAGATAGAGACATAGGCGGAGGGAGAAGCAGGCTTCCTGTGGGGAGCGTGATGCAAGACTTGATCCCAGGATTCTGGGATCACGACCTGAGCCAAAGGCAGATGCTTCAACCACTGAGCCACCCAGGCGTCCCATAAGTTGAGTTCTACTAATTACACTTAATTTGTACTTTGTTGTTACATTAATTAAAATCCACATGTGTTTAATGGATTAAGGAGATATCTGGTTATATAAACCAAAAAACTGCATCCTTTCCAGAAATAGTAATAATAATTATTATTATTATAATAATAGGGGGATCCCTGGGTGGCTCAGCGGTTTAGTGCCCGCCTTCAGCCCAGAGCGTGATCCAGGAGTCCTGGGATCGAGTCCTGCATCAGGCTCCCTGCATGGAGCCTGCTTCTCCCTCTGCCTGTGTCTCTGCCTCTCTCTCTGTGTGTCTCTCATGAATAAATAAATAAAATCTTTTAAAAAATAATAATTATAATAATAGCTAGAATTTATTCAGCTTTCAATGTTAAGTTCCTGTACTAAGTTAAGTTACATGAAATCACATCTGTAGGTCAGAAAGGGGGGAAATACTAACGATTTCATATAATTCCACTTTAAGTGATCTCACTTGATTCTTACAATAAACTATGTGTTGGGTATTAATTCCATTTTACAGATAAGGAAACTAAGACTAGTTTGGTCTTCGTCCAAAATAACATAGTCAGGGAAAGTGATAGAAATGGTGTTTGGATCTAGGCGGCCTATCTCAAGAGTTCATGTCCCTAACCATTATAATTCCAGGCTTTTAAATACCTCCTCTAGTAACCTGGTACCAGTAAGTTGATGCTCATAATATACAGGCACTGTGAAATCACTCTCCATTACTAATGCCTTCTCAGAAAGTTATTTATTCTTTAAACAAGTGATTTTATTTTATTTATTTATTTTTTAAACAAGTGATTTTAAAATGTTCCTTGCTTCATTAAAACATGTTTTCATAACAGCTTCATCAGAACTATTAGAATTGAAATAATAACATAATCTAATATTCAAATGTTATTTTATTTGTGAATTATATAAAGTTCACTCAAAAAGTTGTTTATATTAATAAAATAATTAGTATTAGAACTCTTGATAATCACAGCATGTATCAAACTTTCACTATATACTACCCACTGTTCTGGCTTTTAAAAGTCCTTTATTTCATTTGATTCTCTGTGGTATAGATCATATTTTTATCTTTTATGTATGTAAACAAGACCTAGAGAAGGCAAATAGCTTGTCTAGGCTTCATATAAATGGACGATTTGAAAATTAAACTCAAATGTTCTTAGCCATTGTTATATTCAGCATCCTTTCAATAAGCTAGTTAGTCCTTAATATTGGAACACAGCAAAGTTTTATATATATATATAAAATATATATATACATAAATATAAAATAGTTATATATATAACTACTATTTATATAGTGTAACTACCAGAAAGAAAGTTAAAAACTAATGTTATTTTCTGAGATAGTAATTTAATTAAACAAATATAACCCAGGAGTTATTAATTATGAATTCCTATGTTGGAATAGAGACAATTATTCAAAATTCTTCAGGTCAAAATATTTGTCATGTTAATAAGAAAAAGAAAAACCATGATTTGGATTGTTAAAGTCCTTTAACAATCCTAAAAATGTTATGTGTAAAAACCTTTCCTGTATTTGTTTTCCCATTGCACAAAATAGAGTTAAGTAGATTAACCAAGGAATTTTGAATCAAACTGTCTTCAAGTTGAATGTAGACTCTATGTTATTTCGGTGAGTTAATCAATTTCTCTAGGCTGTGTGATTACTGAAATGGAGATGTTAATGGTACCTAATTTATAATAATAGTGATAACTCATATAGCACTTGTGGTATGTTAGGCACAGTTCCAGGGGACTCTGTATCTAGTAATACATGAAAACACAAAAGTCCTGTGAGGTTGATTATTTAACCAAAATCCCACAAGTAATAGGTAGTCCACACACAGGGAGTGAACAGAGGCTAGCTGACTTCAAGTCTACACTGGTGAATAACATACTCAGCTACCTCGTTGGGTGTTTTCCCAGTCAAATGAAATAATGCAGGTAAAATGCTGATATATAGTACACAGAAAAGCTCAATAAATGTAAGTGTTAAATTTGTATATTAAAGCACTTATCTAAATCTTTAACTTATTGAAAATTGAGCTTTTAGCCATGTTTCTAGCAAACATCCAGTAAACCCAGTCAGTACTCTGTTCTGCGTGTTAAACTGACATGTTTAACACGTATGAGAAGTTATAAAAATAGCCACAAATTATTGCCCTCTCTGTATCCATTTTACCTTCCCTTGTAATTCTGAGTTTCCATCCACTCTGATGTCGAGTTTAGCCATATGACTTGTTTTAGTCAGTGGAGCAATAGCAAACATGAGACCAGCAGAGAATTAGAAGATATTTGTGCCTCAGGGCTTGTCCTTTTGTTTGAAGGTTATGAAACTCTGTAGCCACCATGTAAGTGAACCGGATTCATGACCCAGTCACCCCTATTTCACTAGCCATGTGCCAGTTGTCCAGCAAGACTGTGAGTGAGGTCATTCCCACCAGCCAGCACCAATCAGGTCCCAGGGGACCTGGGGACCCCTGGGGATTAGCTCCTGCTGCAGGAGTGAGATTAGCTGAGGCCTGTGGGAAAGCTGCCCACTAAGTTCAAGCCATATTACAGCCTGACAAATTGTGAGCAAATTCAATAGCTGTTGTTTTAAGCCACTAATTTTTAGAGTGATATATCACTTCCCAAAAATAACAATAAGGAAATAAAATTTCAACGACCCTTTTCTTGATGCTATGGTATAACAGAGGTAGAAGGGAAATTATGTGGAAATTTGGCCATTGTTGTATTAATACGATGACACGAATAGACGGATTGAGGAACTCAGATCTGTATTATCTGTTTTGACACTACGCAGGAGCATGTCATATGCAAATTATTAGTGCACAGGTGACTCCTCATTCTTGAAGTTATTTAAGGTCATCTGGCTTTGTACTCAGTCTCTTTCTGAAAGCTGGCATAGCTAGAGGTTAATGTAAATTAGCAACTGAAAACTATTAGCTTCCAAGTCCCAGCAAGATTTTCTCTGGCAAAACTTCTCAGTCCTATTCTCAAAGAGAATGAGAAAAATAAATGTCATAGGAAATCCTGCCAATGAGATTGATCCTTTTCAGTATAACAGCCTCAACCCTGGGCATAGTGTGATCACCTTCCGTTGTATATATCCCCATTTTCAGAAGGATGGTTATAGACTCTAAAATGTGACTTTCATGTAACATCAAAATCAGAAAGATTTTTGTGTTGAACTAAGCTGACACTGCCAGCATTTCTAATCTGTTGCATATTTGAAGACCAAAATGGCATTTTTCTAGGTGAATAGATGATCTTTTTACTAATGTTAGAACAAAGAATTCTATCGATGAAACGTAGCAATATTAAACTAAAACAGATTAACTTTCATTTTAAGTAATCTAACTCATACCAATCTGGAGAAGCTCTGAACCAGATATTTTTTTTTTTTCTAAAACACCAATCGCACACAGCAAAAAGCCTGATATAATAATTACCACTTAGACAGTTTTAGTCATCTCCCTAATCCAATATCCATGTAACTTGGCAAAACATTTTTGAATGATTTTCTGTATCAGTTTCATTGTGGGAAAATATTTTTTTCCAAAAGATTGAAGATATTAACTGAGTATTCCGTAATATTTAAAAATGTTCCAGAGTAAAGTAGCACAGTATGCATGATCAAATAGATTTTTTTCAGTTTCCTAAATTTTGTTAACAATTATTTCATTATACATACCAAGTACTTCTGGTAGCTTAAGACATTTGTTCATTAAAAATAATTACATGTGTTTGTTGAGCATAGATATAGAATGAAGTATATTTGATTTGGGAATTGCATGACATAGGAACTGTTTGGCCACGGGAATTGCAATTGTCAGTTGGTGAGAATATATTTACCATCTGTCATCTACCGTGTTTCTGCTTGGCACTGCCCATTGGAACATTCGGAGTGACTTTTAGCATTAAAATCCTCTCCCATTTGTAATCTCCTCGAGTCAGTGTTTTTCCAGCCATTACAATGCATATCTGTTAAATCCATTATTCCTACTACCATAGCTTTGTCTGATAGGAGGCAGAGCACTTGGTTAGGGTGATTTTTACACAGCAGAAAATGTGTCAGCCACAGATAGATTAGTGGGTCATTGTTGCTCGTATGTTTAAATTGGTAAAATTGGTAGAAGATTTGTATTTAATGTTTGGTGAAATATAGCAGTTTGGGACCAGCTTTCCATTCACTGAGCTGTGAAGTAATGGGTGTGCAGTAATAATAGCAAACACTTTTTTAATAAATAAAATTAATATAAAAATGTTCTATGAATTAAGTTGACTATGTTTATCTATTTGCTCATCACCATGGATACTTTCATTAATAACAGTGTTGATATTTCATTGTTAACTTTGCCTAAGGGAAGAATTCCAAGAAATATCCAAAACCACTGACAGAAATTATTTGTAGTACATTATGAACCATCTTCTGTGTGCTGTACCATATGCTGATTCCACTTTTAATATTCTCCTTTAGGGTTTCCTCTAATACTACTTTCATTATCTTTTAAAAATATTTCCTTAACTAGTACTTAGAATCCAAAAAAAAATGTAAAATGACATACAAAACCTTAAGCTGATTTTTATTTTTTTATTTTTTTAAGATTTTATTTATTTATTCATGAGAGATACACAGAGAGAGGCAGAGACAGAGGCAGAGGGAGAAGCAGGCTCCCTGCAGGGAGCCCGATGTGGGACTCGATCCCGGGACTCCAGGATCACGAACTCGGCTGAAGGCAGGGGCCAAACCACTGGGCCACCCAGGCATCCACCTTAAGCTGAGTTTTAGAATTTTTTTTTCTCACCCAGGGAGAATTACAAACAGATTTGGCTGGCACTAGAGCTAGAGCTGATATATATTCATGGATTATTATTTATTCACTCAAAGTGAAGATGACTCTTATTTAGATGCTTCATGGTGTAAACCAGCTACCATAGCTAACTTGATTACTTTATGACTCTAAATGATGCCGGCAACTGCAAGAACAATGGAAATAATTGCATTGGTTATGTTCTTTTATAGCTATTTCTGACACAAACATTTGAATTACAGAGTACAACATAAGATAAAAAATAAAAAGTAATTACTTTTATTACGATATCATTTTATTTTATTGTTTTTCAATGAGATAAAACAAATTATCAACACCAAGTGGGGAAAGTGATTATTTGATTAATTCAAATATTAAAGTACATATTTTCACCATGTGTCTAGATATCGCAAATGACATTAAAATTAGAAGCATATGTATGATTAACATCATATATTCTGTAGCTAGGCTTTCTGGATTCAAATCTCAGCCCTGACATTTGTTGACTTTGTGACCTTGGGAAAGTTTCCTACTTCTTGGTCTTCATATCCTCATATGTAAAGTAGAGGTAATATTGCTATTTACGCCTAGGATTTTTGATGGTCAAGTGTAAAGTGCTTAGCAGAGTGCATGAAGCATCCATTTTCTATGGTCTGTAAAGTGCAAATATTTACAGCATAGAATGTGTAGCAATGAATTGGGTAATGCCATAAATCCCATCTGTATACTTTTCTCATTTTTTGTTTGTTTCACCAAATAACCTCAAGGATACTTTCCACCGGTATTACCTGATTTGCTTCAACGTACTGTTTCCTTTCCTGTGATACTTTTTCCCAGTATCTTTACACACCCACTCCTTTTTATTCAGAGAGGTCAGTCCGTGACCAAATTGTATTAAATAAGCACATGCCTATACTATGCTCTATCCTGTGGCTCTCCTAAATCTTCTTCACAACAATTATTATCTAAATATTGATATTATTTGTTATTTTTATTTATTTATTGATCAATTGATTGTATGTTTCCCTCATTTTATTCACCACCTTGTTCCCCAGATCTGGATGGAATAAAACCTCCTGTAGAGTTGGTGATCAATGAATACTTGTGAAATAACTGAATGAATACTTGTTTATGTCCCTTTTGTTTCCTGAGCCCCAACCTCTATGTCATCACTGCTAGTGACACCTTTACCATGTTTTCATCCTGTATAGACATTTAAATTGGATGGGTTGAAATTTCAGCCTCTTTTTTATAAATTTCTTTTTATTATTTTTTTTAATAACCTCTACACTCGATGTGAGGCTCAGACTCACAATCCCCAAATCAAGAGTCACGTGCTCTACTGACTAAGCCAGCCAGCCACCCCATTCAATCTCTTCTGTAAATCACTGCCTCATTACAATTTTTCCGAAATAAGAGAGATAGCATATTGTATTATATTATATTATATTATATTATATTATATTATATTATATTATATTATAATGTTATATGTGTATTTTTACATACACAATACATAATCTTGATTTCTTTATATAATAAACCTCAGGTATTTTACTGAAGTGTAATTTGGGATTCAGAATTTAAGGGTCTCATAGTGGGCTGAGTCACCCAGGCATATTTGCAGTATTTGGTATTCTTTGAAGTGTGCTTTATACATTAAAATTAAGTAAAGTTGTAGGAGAGACATCGAAATGCATAATAGGATTTACTAATTTAGAATCACTGAAGTGTCTATCATGTTATATTAATGCTGGAGATTGGGCCCTTTGCTACCCAAATTCAAAGAATCCAATGTTGTTGGTGCTTGCTGGACCTGTGCAGTGGTAGTCCTGCTAAGGAACACTATGCTACATAAGCCTATAAAATTTCTTACCTTATAAGAAGTTTAGGGGTTGGGGAGACAAACCAACAAGTCATAAAAAATGAAATTACTAACTACCATAGAGTTATGGTAGTTTGGAGTTATGGTAGTCACTCTATGGTTCATAGAGTGAACATAAAGATGGGGGTCCGGAGTCCTAACACATTCCAAAAGTCAGAAAACACTTCCTGGGGAAGCAATGTTTATCCTCATTCCTGAAGGATAACTAGGAGTAGCCCGAATGTTCCTTACCTCTGCCAAGTACTAAGTGCTAGGTCAGACATAACAAAACTTGGGGGAGCTGCATTCAGGAGGGGCTCCAGGCACTAACTGTGCTGTTTTGGAGCACAAATGACAAGGCACAACAGAGAGAAAGAGACCTCATTCTTATATGATAACCCTGGAGCCCAAAAAATAACATTTTAAAAGTTCTTGGCAGAGTGGGGGGGCCCTGGGTGGCTCAGTCAGTTACAAGTCTGCCTTTGGCTCAGGTCATGCTCCTGGAGTCCCAGGATAGAGCCCACATCAGGCTCCCTGCTCAGCGGGGAGTGTGCTTCTCCCTCTGCCCCTCACCCTACTCATGCTCTCTCCCTCCTTCACTCCCTTTCTGTCCTCCAAATATATAAGTAAAACCTTAAAACAAATCCTGGGAAATTGTCAGTGACCAGGTGCTTCCCCTTGGGACATTGCTTGACAGTATCCATTTAACCAAAATCTGGAGCAAAAGAAACAACTTCTGAGACAGCACTCGAGGACTCCCAGAAATCCCTGGCCAACGTTTTCAGACATTGTGCACTCGGAGGGCAGAGTGATAGCTTTCCTTTAAGAGAGAGCCTGTGCAATTGTACATTAATATTAATGAGTCCTTATCTGAACCCACAGGCTGGCGAGGCCTGCAGACGTGCTGGGTAACTTGCTGTAATAAAGATGTATTCCTATGACACTTCGTCTTGGGAAATCCCTACATACGAAATTGGATGAACACACTTTCTTTGGGGGATACTTTTAAACGTCTAGATTTTTTGATGGCTCCTAATCCTAATCCCTCATGGAGACCGCTCATCTCCAGACTGTTCGTTTTATCCAGGCTGTACCTATATAACCTGCTTTCCTAAACAGAGGCACACAGACGACTCTGAAAATTTTTCAATTCAGGAACCCAGGTAACATTTTTACAACTCCTAAGTTCCATGGATTGTGACCTCTAGGAGTATCAGAGCCCTTCACAAGTGACTTCTGTACTGGTGGGTTTTTTCCTCCTCATCCACTAGGGCCCAAGGCCAAGTGAGGAAAACGCCTCAGGCTCTCCCAAGCTCTATCACACACGGATTGATTCTGCTAAAGCATTGGAACTTGACGTCCAGATGAATTGCTAACCAAGGTGTCACTAGGATATGACACCTACTTTGTAGAGTAGGATCTAAAAAACGTGTGTGCCTTTGAGTGTCACCTCTCCTGGGTGACCTGTGTACCCCTTTTAGTCTTTATAAAGACACATCAACCTTTCTCTGTCATGTTAACGTGAGGATAACACATACAACAAAGACTGGCTGTCATAATCGGCAGCATGGACAGCACTCTCCAGTGGAGTCAGTTCACTTAATTAATATTTATCAAGAGCCCAGACGGAGCCTGGCAGTCTGTGAAGTGCCAGCCACTCCCACCCTTCCTGCCTTTCTGCCATCTGCTGCTGCACACGAGAATGGAGGCAACCCGCCGCCTCAGGATGAGAAAATGTGTTTGTGGGTCGTCTCTCTTCTGCTTCCAATTCCTTGGCTCTCTCTAATTTCTCACATGGCTTGAGCTTACATGTAAATGATTCTCAGTGATATAATAGTCAGAATTCTAAGTACATTCATTCACAGGATACTTTAGTTTTGGGGTTCTCTTTCTTTCCTTTGGGGCCTAGTGAATCCTAGATGTACTATATATATATGGGTTTGCAGGTTTCTCATGATTCATGAAAACGACTGTGAAATGGTTTTCTCACAGAATCCGGGTACTCAGGAAATGTATTCTCCAGAACTTAAGGGTACAAATAGTATAGTCCATCAACCTGGCATCTAACGGAGACATCAAAATCAAAATCTTTTTGTCTCTTCAAGTTGTAGGTGGAGTCACAAAGTTCTGTTATAAATCATTGCTCAGATTTGGTTCCCCTTCCGTCCTCCTCTCAGTACTCCATGGGTTTCTCCAGTATAGACAGGACACCTGCAGCTTATAGTACTCAAGCATTGAGAAGCCCACCCCTTCAATGAGCAGCATAGGTTGACGACAGCCAGGCATTGTCATTACCTAAACACTGGCCTCCCACTTCCTTGGTGTTCTGTTACTTGTCATGCTTTAGTTGCTGAATGGTGCTTTAAACCCTAGTGAGTTCCAACTCTGTAATCCTGAGTTAGACCTGCCTCTGTTACAGCAGTGGCCTTTCCCATCATCCCTAACCCGCAGTTCTGCTGCACTCTGGAGGACTCTCATGCCAAAGGACTGGTTCTGCCTCTGCCAATATTACTCTCCTCCCCCTTGCCAGACACATTTTGCTCTATTGCTTTATGGGGGTGCTCTTCAATACTGTCCCACTTTGGCTATCCTGTTCCTTGTTGCGATTGCTTTTCCAAGGCATGTTCCTTTTTTTTTTTTTTTTTTTTTGATGAATCATGCTTGATTTTTCTTTTCCCCACTTTTTTTTTGTTTTGTTTTGTTTTTTTGTTTGTTTTTCCCCAGAGAAAAGGGTCTGGATAAATTGAGTCCTCACTAACACAGTCACCATGGGATATATCTGACTCTCTGTGCTCCAAAGAGGGAGGGGTTCTAAGGTCAAGTGGATGAAAGTTTGAATGTAATACAATCTCCCATTTTCACTCTTAGACTTTCACCCTTACCTTCTCCTCAGGCTTAATTACGGCACCAAGAGGGTGAGGAACAGCCTTGCTCAGGCTTCTTGGAACCTTACATGTAAATGGTTTGCTATCACCCCATTCCCTTCCCTACGCTTTTTCTTAGGAGTCAGACTTTCTAGTTACATGAAATAGAAGCTTTCACCAAAACTTGATTTTCATATTTTAATTCACTGGTTAAATGGTGAATAACATTTATTTAACTATGGTGGCCAATGCATTGTTAATCCCTGAGAATAATTCCCCATGATAAATTAATGTGGGAGAGAAGGAGTTAATTGCTTATTCACTGGCACTTACAGTAGAAAAAATATTTAAAGGTTGTTAAACTTTTGTAATTATTTTGAAAGAAACAACTAAGAATTGTGATGATCATCACATAATCTGATCACTGATTTAAATAGGTAAATGATTACAGGATGCTTATATAGATCTTATTCAATTTAAAAGTACAAAAATCAATTAAAATATTTTGATATTAGAATAAAACAACTGGGGACACCTGGGTGGCTCAGAGGTTGAGCGTCTGCCTTTGGCACAGGACCTGATCCTGGGGTTCCAGGATCAAGTCCCACATCGGGCTCCCTGCGTGGAGCCTGCCTCTGCTTCTCCCTCTGCCTGTGTCTCTGCCTCTCTCTCTCTTTCTCTCTCCCTCTCTCTCCGTGTCTCTCATGAATAAATGCATAAATAAAAATCTAAAAAATGAATAAAACAACTGTATCTTTACAAATTTTCTCCCTACTCATACTCATGCTACCTCTCTCAAATAAATAAGTACATCTTAAAAAAATTAAACGAAAACAAAAACATGTGTAATCATGTACACATCATCAGGTGTACAAACAAAATAGGAAGCAGAAAATGGAGAAACACTACCTAATGCTCTTTCACTTCTTAGTTTGTCATGAGTTGTACACATAAATCTAAAATATATGTTTCTTTTTACTACTTTTATGAATCCCAAATGTTAGATTGATCTTAAATTCTCACACTTAACTGTCCCTTCTCTGTGGACTGCTCAATAGAGCTACTTAAAGAGGAGGTGGTTTGAGAGCCAAGGCTCCCAAATCTGAAAGTGTGAAAGCACTTAAGTTGCTTTAAATATGCTAAAACATAAATTTAACAGAAATACTTCAAATATCATAGGTATCTGAAACTTATAGAATAATGAGTTTATCCTTTGCATTAAGAATCTATAGCTACTTGGGATGCCTGGGTGGCTCAGCAGTTGAGCATCTACCTTTGGCTCAGGGCCATGATCCTGGAGTCCTGAGACCAAGTCCCATATTGGGCTCCCTGCATGGAGCCTGCTTCTCCCTCTGCCTGTGTCTCTGCCTCTCTCTCTTTGTCTCTCATGAATAAATAAATAAAAATATTTTTTAAAAAAAGAATTTATAGTTACCTTAAATTATAAAATCATGATACATAACTATTGAAATAATAAAAATGGATTATTAATAAATAGCATCAATTTAGCTCTATAAATCTTATTCTGAATTCAATTCATATGCATGTGCAAATTGTATATAATCACAAGACAGATTAAGGATTTAGGGTTTTTTTTTTTTTTTAGGAAAAAAAGATATTTGTTCAAAAGACCAGATAGTAATTGCCTGTGGCCATTATCTTTTTTAGCAGTTAATTTATCCCTACAGAGGCTATACATTCTCATAATTTATGTAATTTTAAGATCTCATACATTTCAGAATAGTGCATTTTCAAAGGATTATCAGCAATCTCAACATATTTTGGTAGAGTAATTAAAATATATTTAGCTAATAAAATAGTTTTCACTCATTTCCTAAGCCAATTAAGAACCTAAAAATTAGATTCTTAATGAGATAAAATAAACATAGGATATTTCTGTTACTGTTTTTATTTATTGGTGTTTATACAACCATTAATAATAGCTCAAACCGATGTTTTCTATATTTTATTGATTATTTGGCAATTTTTAGTTTTCCTCTCACTGAACAAATGTGTTTGCATTTGTTAGGAAATGCAACATTCCCAAATGTAAAAAGAGTATGGACTCATTAAGCCCCTAAAGAATCAGTTTATAAAAGCAAGGCATAGCCACAATCTATACCCCACCCGGTGGTATTTTTACCCAAAAATACCCACCCAGGGGTATTTTTAATTTCATGGTTTTAAAGTGCTTATTAATGATTGACTTTGTCATCACTTCTTATTGTTAACATATAAAATTTGATATGCTATTATTTTTAAGAGCTTTAAGGAATCTACGGAATAATGAATAAACATTGATATCTCAGCATCCTCTAGAAAATGTAGCTGTTGTCTCGATTACTTTTTTTTTTCTTCAGTATCCTCAAAAACATGCTAAGGCAAACCTTAGTGAATCTTAGTACATCCAAAATGTTAACTTAAAATGAGCCAGCAATGATGGTAATTGAAAAATAGTTGAAAGAAAATAGCATGTAAATAGCTATATCTATGTAAAAACAAAACAAAACTGTAATTGCCCTGGCCTTCTTTGTCATATGCAATTAGAAAAATTGGACCCATAAAGGGACAAAAGAAGAAAGATACCTCAGGAAATATTGCAAAGAATCCATTTCCAAATTATGCCAGCAGTAAAACAAATAGATCCATTGTTCCCTACTACTTGCCTGGAATAGGGGTAAAGCTTGTAATGGGTAATAGCTGTTTCCAAAGTTAACTAGTGAGAAGGGAATCATGCATGTGCTTGTGTTGTTTCTTCCTCCTGCAACTAGGCTGGTTCCTTAAACTCTAAAATGCAATGTTCCTTAAAAAAGAGAGAAGGACACTATAGAGAATGTGTTCTTGATTTCTGAAAAACTACATTCTCACTGCCTTTTTAGATCTTTATGGTAAGATCCAAAGCAACTTATAGGCATAAGATGTGATTTCAAAAGTCCCCTCAAAAAAAAACTCATAGAATATTTGATATTTTCAGTGGAGCTGACAGGCAATGGGGTGGTAACACTGTGTTTCATAGGTCGTTGAGTGTTTGTGAGCATTTTCTTTCAGCTATTTTTCTGTATATTTTCAAGCACGTTTAATGATAATATACTGTGTACTTATCATTTCTTTCTTGGAATTCAAAAAAGTATCTTAATATTCTTAAATAGGCATAAAGAAACCATTTTAATAGCTGTATAATATTTCACCTGATAAATGTTTAATGTTAAAACATTATGATATTAATAGACATTTGCATCATCATTTATATTTTGCTATTAGAAACACTACAGCAATAAACATTTTATGCCATACAGCTTCCCCTCAGTCCTGTATTTTAAGGTATTTGTCATAGATTAGTTTCTGAGAAAAGCATTCTGATATCAAAGGGCATGTACATATTTGGTACTATTGATATTACAGTGACCAAATCTCTTTTCACAAGATTGTACCAATTTCATCTCTTACTTAGCAATACGTGAAAATGCTCATTTCAGTACATCCTCATAGGGAAAAGTGTATAAACAGGAAAGAAATTGGATTGAATTCACTGACCCTAAAATTCAGAATGGAATATTCACATGACATGCTTCTGAAAGAATACATGGTTTTCTGAGTAATTATTTTTTTACAACAATAGCAATAGTCACAAAAATTTAAATGTAAGACCCCCCCAATTTTTCTTTGGTGGCAAATATCAGTCTTGAAGTATATTTAGAATTTGGACCTGATTCTAAAAGGTTAGCTCTGAGATTCTTAGAAGAGTGATTATGATTTGACTCGTGATGGGCATTTTAGTAGTACACACAGATGTGAAATAACATGATTAGGATTTTAATGTTGCAGTTAAAAAAGCAGCTCTGTTGCTGCAAAGCCAACCTCTTCACTTCCATCCAACCCAGCTCCTTCTCATCTCACTTGGGGAGATTGTCCTGCAGTTACCCCCACTTTGACCTACTTCATAAATTTCTATATCATGATTGGATCATCAGTACATAAAAACACCTTAAAATTATCCCTTTAGAAATGAAGTATTGTCTTTGACAAAAATCACCCTACAACCCTCCAAAGGGTTACCTATTCCTATTTTGGTACCTTTACTTTATAACCTTCCATTTTCTTCTCTACTGAATCTGATCATGCTTTTGTTCCCATACTTCACCATTATGACTCAGAGCAAGGCTGTTAAAGATCTCCATATTGAGAGAAATTGTAATTTCTCTTTTCTCATCTTTTTCAAACTTTCAGTGGAGTGGACAAGTTAAAATAAAAAAAAAAGTTCTATGCTGATAATTCTGAAATCCCTACCTCTCACTACTGAGCTCCTTTCGGTGTCTTTTTCTGCCCCACATAGCAGACAGTGATCTCTTAAATGTGTAAGTAAGACAATATTGCTCACTTGCTTAAAAAAAAAAATCCCAATGGCTTGATTTTGAAATTAAAATGAAATCCTAAATCTTTGAAGATCTCCATCTGCAGCATCATCTTCTATTCCCCTCTGGCCAACTCACCGCCTCTTTGGGGTTAAGAGTCTGGTTTCTTTCTGACCTCTGTGATGCTATCTTACGGCTAAAGCCAGTACAGCTACAATGCCCCATGTTCACCCAACCACATGCACGAAATGTCTGGTACCACCAGCAGGTGCCTACATGGGGCAGGGAAGATAAGGAAGGTAAAACCTCATGTGGCAAGGACAGAATATGGAAGGAGTTAAGAGAGATTTTACCCTCTTTCGTCTTCCCTCATCGACTGTTCTGAAGTTCCACGTGGACCCTACCGCACCATACTTCTTGACTGAGCAACAATTTGTGATTAGCTCAATAAGGTTCTCCTTGTATTTTCATTTATTCCTCTGCTTCATTTCCTTCCCCCCTCATATTTCCTACCCTGAGACTACACTCCTCCTAATACAGTGTCAGTACGTCAGCTTGCCTCAGGCTCTGTTTCCCAAGGAAACCAGGCTCTGCCGTGTGCAAGGCCAACATGATCAACCACAGCCAACCTACGCTTTTTCATTCTCTGCCAATACGCCTGATGCATTATATTCTAGCTGCATTGGCTAATTTCTGTTCTGGAATCATTTCTTCTTCCTCTACCAGTCTCCTATATCTTCATTTGGCTGCCTCCTGCCCATCACTTCTGTCTCAGCTCAAATATGAGCTCCTCAGAGAGGCTTTGCCTGCCCACCTGCCTAAAGAAACACCCTCCTCCCATTCTGGCACTTCTTATATCCTGTTTTATTTTTTTCATTGCCTTTGATTGATTTTAAGAAGGGGATATCAAAATTTCCTCCTGCCAATAGTAGAACATACTACCCACAACCCCACCAAGTGGCTCTTAGGTGTCTTCTAGTCAAGTCTAGTCAAAGTTACTCCTTGCCTTGCCTGAAAATCTTAGCAGCCTTTTCTTCTCTCTGTGCTGCATGAATCCAGTCATGGAATATTTTTCTTTTCTTTTTTTTTTTTTTAAATTCTTAACTTGCCTTTGTACAAGGTATTTTTAATAGAATTTTCTGAAAAAGTCAGAGGAGTAGAGATTGCAGAGTATGGTGAAGTGGAAGTGGAGAGTTAAGTGCACAAAGCATAGCATAGCACAATCACCTACTACCCTTACATTAAAAAATGGACATGTGTGTCCAGAATATTTGGGCTACAACCACACCTGGAACTATCTCACTCCTTTTTTAGGCCTCACATCCCTCCCATCTTGCTGGATCTTCTTACCTGTGCTTCTCACCAATTCCAACCGCTTTAGGTCCCCAGGCAATGCCATTCTCTTTATGAGCAGCCATGAGACATCTTGAATTATTCTAACTTTATTATGGAGAGCTATTTAGTGGGTTTATTCACTTATTTGTTTGTTTTAATCAGTCCTAACACACCTCAACCTCGTGAGAGGCCCAAAGGCTACTGTGCCTAACTGACCAGACTCAGAGAAGTAGTATTCAGGAAAAGACAGATCTTACTGAAATCTTACTGACATTATCTTACTGAATAATTCTGTCAGTAGTTCTCAAATGGACTGTTTTTCACAGCTACACTCACAAGCATCTTTTTTGTTATTGATGTTTATGAGATAAAAATTGGTTCCAATACATGATGAAGCAAGAATGCCCCCGTAGAATAAGCAGTATGTTCCAAAAGAAAAGACTGTTTACATAATTTAGAGTCAATCTGTTTTCTCAGGTCAGATCACCACGAAAGCATAAGTTATCCAAAAAAGCTAATGTTTGCAACTGATCCAAAGATGCATTTATTCCATCCTCTACCTCTGCCCCCTTCCCCTAGATGGTGGTCAGACATAAAAGAGCCTTTCAGTGCTTTTGGGATTGAAATTGTACCGGCAATTTTTGTTCCTTGCTGTGGTTAAAAATTCAGCTCACTTGTTTATTTTTTTCCTATTTATCATGCTTGTATGCGTAACAAGTTCCAGACCTCGGATCTGGCAAAAGTTTCTAAGACAACATTCGGGAGTGATATTACTATGAGACACTCTTAGATTTAGACTCTATGGAATGTGTGGTTTGTCTTTTAATCGAGGTGTGTACCCTGAGTAATTCTGCACCATTATGGATCCCTTAGGGGAAGTGGTTATAGAATTTAAAGTTGGAAAAATGTACGTGTGTAGGTATATATTTATATGAGTTTAAATAAATGTGTATGCGTTGGTCTTGCTGATACATTACTATACAAACATAATTCTTGTCTTAATGCTGAATAAGCACCATAGGAAGAAATGAAGGGGAATGAGACACTGTTCCTTTGAGGACAAGATAATTGCAAGGGAAATTGGGAAATGTTCATACAAATCCTCAACATTTTTTATCTGTTTTTTAATTTCCTGTTAGTGTGTTCAGTTTCAACTATTTAATAAATTTGATAATTAAATTCACCTCCAGCCAACCATACTGAAATTTTGTGTTCAGTCTCATTTGGACAATTGCAATATGTTCTCCATAACAACAGATTTACAGTCAATATTGGCATGAAATGATTTTTTGTGAAATAGCATATATTGAAAGAAAACCATATTTACTTTGAAATGCAGTGAATTGAATTGAAACTAGAGCAAGTAGAGTCTGGTCACCTGGGTCTGGTTCCATTTCTTACTGGATCTAGCTGTTGCAACCTGAGAAAATTCGTGTAAACTGTCTAGTCCATTTTAAATTATATTTAAATTGAAGAAGTTAGATGAAATGATTTCTCTGTCTGTATGTCTAGTTGAGATAACAGAAGGATTATATTTCAGGTCAGAATTAGGCTATCTTGTTGGTTTTTCTTTTTTTGAGATATAACTGACATATAACATTATATTAGTTTCAGGTACACAACACAGTGATTTGATATTTGTATATATTGTGAAGTGATCACCCTAAGTCTAGTTAACACCCATCACCTTATATAGTTACAATTTTTTTCTTGTGATGAGAACTTTCAAGATCTACTCTTTCATTTTTACTATTTTTTTTGTTTTAATCCCAGTATAGTTAACATACAGTGTTATATTAGTTCCAGGTGTACAATATAGTGATTCAACAATTCTACACATCACTCAGTGTTCATCATGATAAGTGTACTCTTAATCCTCTTCACCTCTTTCACATCTCTCCCCACCTACCTCTCCTCTGATAATCATGTTTTTTTTCCATAGTTAAAAGTCAGCTTCTGGATCACAAGTTGGTGTGGCTCAGCAGTTTAGTGCCTGCCTTTGGCCCAGGGTGTGACCCTGGAGTCCCGGGATCAAGTCCCACATCAGACTCCCTGCATGGAGCCTGCTTCTCCCTCTGCCTGTATCTCTGCCTCTCTCTCTCTCTTTCTCTCTCTCTCTCTCTCATGAATAAATAAATTAAATCTTAAAAAAAAAAAAAAGAGTCAGCTTCTTGGTTTGTCTTTTTTCCCCATTTGTTTATTTTGTTTCTTAAATTCCAAATACAAGTGAGATCATACTTTTTTTTTTTTCTTTCTCTGATTGACTTATTTTGCTTAGCATTATACTCTCTAGGTCCATCTATGTTGTTGCAAATGCCAAGATTTCATTCCTTTTTTATGGGTGAATTGTATATATATATTCCTTTATCCATTCATTTATCAGTGGACATTTGGGCTGCTTCCATAATTTGGCTATTGTAAATCATGCTGCAATAAGCATAGAAGTGCACGTATCCCTTTGAATTAGTGTTTTTGTATTCTCTAGGTAATTACCTAGTAGTACAATTACCAGATTGTAGGGTAGTCCTATTTTTAAGTTTTGAGGAACCTCCCTACTCTATTCCACAGTGGCTGCACCAGTTTGCATTCTCAACAGTGCGCAAGTGTTTATTTTTCTCCACATCCCTGCCAACACTGTTGTTTTTAGTGTTTTTTATTTTAGCCATTCTGACAATTGTGAAGTGATACCTCATTGTGATTTTGATTTGTATTTCTGTAATGATTAGTGATGTTGAGCATCTTTTTATGTGTTTGTTGGCCATGTGTATGTGCTCTCTGGAGGAATGTCTGTTCATGCAACATCTACTCTTCTAACAACTTTCAAATTTAGAATTAGGCTATCTTTTGACTTTTTTCAAATTTGTCCCCCAATTTTTCAGCATCCCTTCTCTTCTCTCTTCTACTTGTTTGTCCTTTCCTTTGGACTAGGCATACAGTACTTCCCTTCCAACCTTCTATATAACTAAAATCTTTACTTTGCAAGATTTCTTCCCAGATCATATCTCTAGGCCTGTTTTTCTAACTCACCTTTTATTTACACTAGCCAAAAGAAGTAATAATGACTCATAAAGGCATACATTATTATGCATATTACCTTTCCCAGGCTGTTTTCAATGTAAAACAGCCAAAAATTGTAACTCATAGAAATGACTCTCTTTAAAATAGAGGTTTTAAAAGGTTTCTGTTTGGTGAAACAGAATTGAGAGGGATGCTTCCCAGTATTTCTTAAATATGAGACAAATTTTTGTCTGATGATGTGGCAAATCATGTACCCTTTTGTATTTTCTTTCTCCAGGTGAAATGCAAAACTCAACAAGAAAACACAATTCCTTCCACCCAAACAAGTATTAAAATTTACATTCAAATTGGAACTATAAAATGCTATTTCTTTAATAACTAAAAAGTTATTAGTTCCAAATAAAAATACCATTTCATTTGAAAATGAACTTTATCATTTTCATTGATAGAAACTCATTCCTGATAAAAAGTATTTTATAAAACTTACATAAAGTTTTCATAAAATTATATAAAAAATGCTCTGTCTCAGAAGCAGATAAGAATATTATATGTAATATCAAATTTTTGGAAAAAGCAATTAGATACATTCATCTGTGCCACTCTTTAAAGTTAAATAACAAAATTTCTATATAGTATTTTTTTCAAATTTTTATTTAAATTCTAGTTAGTTAACATACTATGTAATATTAGTTTCAGGAGTAGAATTTAGTGATTCATCACTAACATATAATACTCAGTGCTCAACACAAGTGCTCTCCTTAATACCCATCACTCATTTAGCCCATACCCCACCCACCTCAGGTTTTTCTCTATTAGTTAAGAGTTTTATATCATTTGCTTCCTTCTCTCTTTTTCTCCCCTTCCCCTATAATTACCTGTTTCATTTCTTAAATTTTGCATATGAGTGAATCATATAAAATTTGTTTTTCTCTCACTGACTTATTTTGCTTAGCATAATATACTCTAACTCCATCCATATCGTTGTAAATGGCAATATTTCATCCTACTTGATAGCTGAGTAATATTCCATTGTGTATACATATAATATTCCATAGTCTGGCTATTATTGATAATGCTGCTATAAACATTGGGATGCATGTGCCCCTTTGAGTCAGTGTTTTTGTATCCTTTGGGTAAAGACCTACTAGTATAATTGCTGAGTCATAGGGTTGTTCTATTTTTAACTTTTTGAGAAACCTCCATACTGTTTTTCCAGAGTGGCTACACTCCCACCAACAGTTTAAGAGGGTTCCCCTTTTTCTGCATCCTCGCCAACATCTATTGTTTCCTGTTAATTTTAACCATTCTGACAAGTGTGAGGAGGTATCTCGTTGTGGTTTGGATTTGTATTTCCCCGATGATGAGTGATGTTGAGCATCTTTCCATGTGTCTCTTGGCCAACTAGATGTCTTCTTTGAAAAAAAAAAAAAATGTCTATTCATGTCTTCTGCCCATTTCTTAACTGGATTATTTGTTTTTTGGATGTTGAATTTGATAAGTTCTTTATGGATTTTGCATACTAACCTTTATCAGATGAGTCATTTTCAAATATCTTCTCCTACTCCACAGGCTGACTTTTAGTTTTGTTGATTGCTTCCTTTGCTGTTCAAAAGCTTTTTATCCTGATAAGGTCCCAATAGTTCAGTTTTGCTTTAGTTTCCCTTGCCTCTAGCAATGTGTCTAGTAAGAAATTGCTATGGCCAAAGTCAAAGAGGTGCTGCCTGTGTTCTACTCTAGGATTTTGGTGGTTTTCTGTGTCACATTTAGGTTTTTCATCCATTTGGAATTTATTTTTGTATGTGTAAAGTGTAAGAAAAGTGGTCCAGTTTCATTCTTCTGCATGTTTCTGTCCAGTTTTTCCAATGCCATTTGTTTAAGAGATTGTCTTTTTTCCATTGTATATACTTTTCTGCTTTGTTGAAGATTAGTTGACCATATAGTTGTGGGTCCATTTCTGGATTCTCTTCTGTTCCATTGATCTATCTGTTTTTGTGCCAGTACTGTACTGTCTTGATGATTACAGCTTTATAATGTAGCTTGAAGTCTGGAATTTTGATGCCTGCTTTGCTTTGCTTTTTCAAGATTGCTTTGGCTATTCAGAGTTATTTGTCATTCCATACAAATTTTAGGATCATTTATTCTAGCTCTGTGAAAAGTGCTGTTGATAATTTGATAGGGATTGCATTAAATGTGTAGATTGCTTTGGATAGTATAGACATTTTAACAGTATTTGTTCTCCCAATCTATAAGTATGAAATATTTTTTCATTTCTTTGTGTCTTCTACAATTTCTTTCATAAGTGTTCTTGTGTTCCTATTGATTTAGAGTACAAATCTTTTCCTCTTTGGTTAGTTATATTCCTGAATATATTATGGGTTTGGTGCAATTGTACATGGGCTCAATTCCTTGATTTCTCTTTCTGCTGCTTCCTTATTGGTGTACAGAAATGCAACAGATTTCTGTACATTGATTTTATTTCCTGCAACTGTGCTAAATTTGTGTATTAGTTCTAGCAAATTTTTGGTGGAGTCTTTGGGTTTTCTACATAGAGTATGATGCTGTGTGTGAAAAGTGAAGTTTGAATTCTTCCTCACTGATTGGGATGCCTTTTATTTCTTTTTTTTTTTTTTTTGTCTGATTGCTGAGTCTAGGACTTCCAGTACTATGCTAAATAGCAGTGGTGAGAGTGGACATCCCTGTCTTGCTCCTGACTGTAGGGGAAAGGCTCTCAGTTTTATCCATTGATGATGATATTAACTGTGGGTCTTTTGTATATGGCCTTTTTGATGTTGAGTTATATTCCTTCTATCTCTCCTTTGTTGAGTTTTTTTTTTTTTTTATCAAGAAAGGATGCTGTATTCTGTCAGATGGTTTTTCTGCATCCATTGAGAGGATCGTATAGTTCAAATTCTTTTATTAATGTGTTGTATCACATTGATTGATTTGTGAATATTGAACTACCCCTGTACCCCAGGAATTAATCTCACTTGATCATGGTGAATAATTCTTTTAATGTACTGTTAGATTCAGTTTGCTAGTATCTTGTTGAGATTTTTGCATCCATGTTCACCAGAAATATTGGCCTATAATTCTCCTTTTTAGTGGTATCTTTGTCTGGTTTTGAAATCAAGGTAAATCTGGTCTTGTAGAATGAGTTTGGAAGTTTTCCTTCCATTTCAATTTTTTGAAAGAGCTTCAGAAGAATAGGTATTAATTCTTTAAATGTTTGCTGCGAAGCCATCTGGCCCTGGACTTGTATTTATTGGGAGATCTTTGATTACTGATTCAATTTCTTTGCTGGTTATGGGTCTGTTCAAATGTTCTATTCCTATTTCCATTTTGATAGTTTTCTTGTTTCTAGGAATATATCCATATCTTCCAGATTGCCCAATTTGTTGGCATATAATTTTTCATAATATTCTTTTATAATTTTTTGTATTTTTGTGGTGTTAGTTGTGATCTCGCCTCTTGATTTTACTTATTTGGACCTCTTCTCTTTTCTTTATTTTCTTTGTATAAGTCTGGTTAGGGGTTTGTCAATGTTATTAATTCTTTCAATGAATGAGCTCCTAGTTTGGTTGATCTGTTCTACTGAGGTTTTTGTGTTTGTTTCTATATAATTTATTTCTGTTCTAATTTTTATTATTTCCCTTATTCTGCTGGCTTTGGGCTTTATTTGCTCTTCCTTTTCCAGCTCCTTTAGGTGTAAGGTTAGGTTGCGTATTTGAAGCTTTTCTTGCTTCTTGAAGTGGGCTTGTATTGCTATATATTTCCCTCTTATGACAACCTTTGCTGCATCACAAAGGATCTGGACTGTCATATTTTCATTTTCACTTGCTTCTATGTACTTTTCATTTTTTCCTTAATTTCCTGATTAACCTAACCCATTCATTCTTCAGTAGGATTTTCTCTAACCTCCAAGTATTTGTGGTGTTTCCAAATTTTTTCTTGCAGTTGATTTCAAGTTTCATAGCATTGTAGTCTGAAAATATGCACGGTGTGATCTCAATCTTTTTGTATTTACTGAGGCTTGATTTGTAACCCAACATGTGGTCTATTCTGAAGAATGTTCCATGTGTACCTGAATGTGTATTCTGCTGCTTTAGGATGAAATGCTCTGAATATATCTGTTAAGTCAATGTGGTCCACTGTATCATCAAAGCACTGTTTCCTTGTCGATTTTCTGCTTAGATGATCTGTCCATTGCAGTGAGTGGGATGGTAAGTTCCCCTACTATTATATCATTATTATCAATGAGTTTCTTTATGTCTGTTATTAATTGATTTATATATTTGGGTGCTCCCATGTTGGGGGCATAAATATTTACAATTGTCAGACATTTCTGTGGAAAGACCCCTTTTTTATGATATAGTACCCTTGTTACAGTCTTCATCACTGGTTTCAGTCTTTGGTTCGAAATCTAGTTTGTCTGATATAAGTATGGTTACTCTCACTTTCTTTTGACATCCTGATAGACTATTCTCCATTCCCTCACTTTCAATTTGAAGATGTCTTTAGGTCTAAAATGAGTCTCTTATAGGCAGCGTGTAGATATGGGGTTTTTGTTGTTTTTAATTCATTCTGATATCCTATGTCTTTTGATTGAAGCATTTATTTATCTTAAAAGTGATTATTGATAGATATGAATTGAGTGCCATTGTAAGGTTGGCATTTCTGTTGATCTCTGATCCTTTCTAGTCTTTGTTGCTTTTGGTCTTTCTTTTCCACTCAAAGAGTTCCCTTTTAATATTTCTTGCAGGGTATAGTGGTCACAAACTCACTTAGTGTTTGTCTAGGAAACCCTTTATCTCTCCTTCTATTCTGAATGACAGCCTTGCTGGATATAGTATTCTTGGCTGCAAACTTTTCCCACTCAGCACATTGAATATATCATGCCACTTTCTTCTGGTCTGCCAGATTTCTGTGAAAAGTTCAGCTGCTAACCTGATTTGTCTTCCTTTGTAGGTTGGGGATTTCTCTTCCCTTGATGCTTTCAGGATTCTTTTCTTATCTCTGTATTTTGCAGATTTTACTATGATATGTCTTGGTGTTGGCTGGCTTTTGATTTAGATGGGAGTTTTCTTTGTCTCCTGTATTTGGATGTCTGTTTCTTTCCCTAGATTAGGGAAGTTTTCAGGTATAATTTTCTCAAATAAACCTTCTGCCCCTTTTTCCGTCCTTTCTTCTGGGACTCCTATGATATAAATGTTATTATGATTTATGGAACTATAATAACATTTGCATTCTGTAGTTCTACATTTGTGGTCCAATATTTTTTATTTCCCTCTTATTTTCAGCTTCATGATTTTCCATGCTTTTATCTTCTCTATTGCTTATTTGTTCCTCTCTTCCATCCTCTGGTCATTATATCCAATCAGTTTTGCATCTTGGTTATAATATATTTATTTTCACCTGATTAGTTTTTAGGTCTTCAATCTCTGCAGTAAGAGTCTCTCTGGCTTCTTCTATGCTTTTCTCAGGCCTAGCTATTATCCTTATTATTGTTGTTTTAAATTCTGGCTCATGTATATTACTTATTTTGATTAGCTCCTGGCCATGACCTCTTCTTATTCCCTCTTTCGGGATGAATTCTTCCATCTTGGCATTTTGTCTAGGTCTCTGTCTTTTGCGTATTAGGAAAGCCTGTGTCTGGTCCTATTTCCACTAGAGCCAAAGCTTTTCAACATCTATGATCAATAGACCAGTACATGCAGAGGGGTAGAAGGGTTGTGCTGGTCTTCTGGGGAAGGGGCCTACTGCTGCTCTGGCTCTCAATCACACCTTCAGAGATCAGTGGAGCAAGGCTTGGTGTAAGTGGCTCAAACCTTCATTGTGTGCACCGTGCCACTAGCTGAAATCCATCCGTGCTGATGGGAAGGGTAAAAAATAGCATCGACCCACTCTCTTCCCCAGAAAGAGGAGTTCACTCCTGCCACTGTTTGGCCGTCACAGAAGGCCAAACAATATCCACTGTGGTGTTCTAGGCTTTCTTCAGATCCCTGCCTTCACCCTTCCTGTGTCCTTACCATTTATCTAGCCAGCAGTGGTGCAGGAGTTTTGTATTTTTTCTCATGTACACAGCTGGGTTTAAAACTCCAAATTTTAAGGACCTACAAGGCACAGACCCAAACTTACACTCTGAAGGAGTACTCACCACACTGTTGCTGGTACTGGTTTGCCCCAGAAAAACAGTTGCACAATAGCATAGGGGCTTGGAATTTATGGTAAAGCATAGCAAAAAGCTGGCATCTAGGTTAGCTGACCTCAGCAAGCATTTCTGCTTGTATAATAATGAATGGGGCAGCTCAATGACACCTGCTGGCTCTTTTATCCCATAAGAGGCAATGTTGTCCCACCCAAATGCAGTCCAAGAAGGGAATCTGTCTCTCCCAGCATGACCCAGGGGATTCTCAGAACTCTCTCTGTTCCCAGGCCTCTGTCTTCCATCTCCACAGAAGCACCACTGTGCCCACCAGAATCAACCCTGGTAATAGTGTGGCCTTCTAAAACTTCAGACTTTTCAGACTTTTCAGACTTTCCATTCTGCTGCTTATAAAACCTTGTGATAATCATCCCCCCTTGTTTTCTCAGCCAGTGGTTTGGGGGAAGTGTTTTTCTTGTGCTATCCCATATGTGCTACTCTCTCTCTCTCTCTCTCCATCCCTCCCTTCCTCCCTCCCTCCCTCCTTCTCTCCTTCTCCTCTCTCTCCATCCTCTTTCTGTGATCAGGGCCCCCACTCTTCTCCAGTACCTGCAATTCTTTTCTCCTCCCAATCACATCACATCACTTCCTACTTCCAACGAGTGGCCTTTTTTCTTCCTTTAGTTGTGCACTTTGTTCTCTCAGTCCTCAGATCAATTATTGGGTGCTCAAGAATGATTTGAGAATTATCTAGTTGTGTTTGAGGGATGAGACAAGCATAAGCTACTCTTACTACTCTGCCATCTTGACTCCCCTATATTGTATTTACTGCCATCTTATATAACTATGCTTAAAGTGATAATATAATATTGGACTTATTCCATACTTACTTTATTTTCATTGTGCCTTTTGTAGTATGCTCAACCTCAGGAGATTCAAAATATTTCAGTTATCCCAGTCCCAGAAATCTAGAAGGAGAGGACTCTATTTAACAATTTCAGTCAAAAATTTTGATGGCCAAAGCTTAAATATAAATTACACACCTTAGTAAAATGTTGAAATAAAAAGTTATTTTTTTTTCTGCCTGGGAGTACTACTCATTCTAGTATCACAGATGTATGAATAAAGAAGCCTGGAATATAAAAAATGGAATAGATGAAGTTACTAAAAATTTTGCCATAAACCTTCTCATTAGTCATTGACTAAAGTTAACATTCAAAATCTGGTGCAGCATGTCATTATATTACTCAAAATGTGTTGAATAATTGGTCTGCTTTAGTGATTTCCCAAATTAATTGTAACAGATTTTATTTTCTAAACAAACTCTTACAAGCTACAACAATGATGAATAAAATGAGACATTAAAAAAGAAACTGGTTTTCTGAAACAGCAGTAGGAAGATCAAACTCTACCAGCCTAACTTCTCTATCATTATTTGCAACTGTTTGTGAACCCTAGTAGGGATCCCCTGTGTCTCCAAGGAATACAGTTCCAAAACTCATCATTTCGGAAATATCTAATGGCTTATATGAAACTAACTCTCCTGCAAATAACAATTAAATATGGACCAATTGTATTTAAAAAAAAAAAAAAACTATTGAAAACACTGGAAACTGACACAACCAGGCAGAAACTTGAAGGAAGTTGACCCTTTAAAAAACATAATTTCACTGAGTTCTATACTTATATGTTTTTTGTGGTGGTGGTGGTGATGCTGTTTTTCTTGAGCTTTACGCAATCCACAATATTCATGAAAACTTTAGACATCAAACAGAAAGCTGTGGTGTTATTGCAGATGGCTGAAAATTGAGGTTAATTCAGGAAAGTGGGAGCCACAAATATATAAATCTATAAATTTTTATATAACTTCCTCATATTCTTGCCTGAACTTTCAACTACATGAGCAATAAAGACTATCAGAAATCATGCAGAGAATAAAAGCTGTAAAGCCAAAAATATTGAGTGGGATTTCTAGTGCTGGTCACTATAGGGGAGTTAGAATTTGAAATTTGAAATGTACTATTTTAGACACGTTTCTGCTAAAACCTAAGAGGGCCCATACCATCATATAATTCTACATCTTAGAACTAAGAATTTTCCTGAAAACTAAGAGAAAAACTTAAACCGAACCTTTCTAACAAAGTGTAAAACCAAAGCCTCAGTCAGCAATTTAATTCCATGCTCAAAGATTCATTACCAGTTTTCAGGGGAATATAACAGTATCCAATGTCTGCACAATGTGTCACCCACAGTGTTCAGTGCACAGTAAAAAAGATTATTAAATGTGCAAAGAAACAGAAAAACAAGTGATCCAAAATTAAAATAAAAGGCAATGAATAGATCCAGACCATGAGATCACCCAGATATTAGAATTAGCAGAGTTGGATTTTAAAACAGCCAATAGATATGTTCAGTGACAAGCTTAAATTATATATATATACAGAGAAGAATCTCAGAGGATAAATTGGAACTGTTTTAAAAAGACTCAAGTTGGAAATTCTAAAACTAAAACTTACAGTATCTGAAATTTAAAAACCATTGTATGGTCTTGGAGAGAACAGAAGGGGAGGGCAATAAACCTGAAGGAAAAATCAATAGCAACTCTCCAATATGAAGATGAGAGAGAGAAAAAAAGTGTGAAAATGAAATGAACAGAGGAACTGTGATCTGTGAGACAATATCATTTTTTTCAGATATTTTTCTTACCCATCTCTCTACATTCTCTTTTTTGATCTTCAAGTACAAGCACATTAGACATTTTGATATGTTTGTTAGACTGGATTAAAAAGTAAGACCTAATATTTAAACAAGAAACAGACAAATTAACAAAAAAACAAGACTCAAATACATTTTGTCTATAAAAGATGTACTTGAAATATAAAGAACAGGGAATATGTACAATAACAGAATGATTCATTCTTTACAAAGATAAAGCACAATTAGAGCTAAAGATAGAAATGGACAAATCCAAAATTGCATTTAGAGATTTTAGCATTAATCTCTAGGCAAATGATTCTTCAATAACCACCTAATTCAAGTATTTTAATAATACTATAAACCACTTTGACCATACCCCTATGTTGTAGAATAAACATTCTTTTAACAGCACGTGAAATATTATCTAAAATAGGCAATACTTTCAGCCATAAAATGTTTCAATAAATTTGAAAAGATTTAAGCCTCATAAACTATTTTCCTCTGCCACAATAAAATTTAATCAGTCACAATAGGATAAATACAAAAATCACATAAGTGATTTTTAAAATAATAAATCTTTCAATACAAATATGAAAGACAAGTTTTCAATTTATTTGAGGAATGGGACTAATGATTTTTAAAACTGGATAAATATTCAGAATTTATATTATATGAGGAAAATAAAATGTAGAATTTCCTTAAGTGATGCTTTCTCATTATATTTTTTAAATAATTTGAGTGAAATATTTTTTTAAAATAGAGTCATTGGTTATTTAAAAATTCAAAATACAATAAACAGTTTTGAATTCCCATTCAACCACCTGATTGCATGGATTGAGCTGCTGAACCAAGTTATATATTTAGTATACTTTTACTATTTTATATGGTAAGATTCTCAGGGTCAGAGACCATTCTCTTCTGATTCTTAGGAGTTATTTTTGTGGCTTAAAGGTGTTCAATAAATACCTGTTGAATAGATGCATATATTTTTGGTTCAGAAAATGATAAATATTTATCAAAAGAAAATGAAACAATAAACAGGAAGAAATTTAAAACTGACATAGTATAGGATGTAAAGTGTAAGTGAGAACTGAGAACTGCATTAGCTAGAATGGAGAAAGCTTTTGACATGTACCCTTATAATAAGTGAAATACTAGGCTTTGCTGAGACTCTTTATCCCATTAGTAGTCCCAGTCTGAGGGCACCTGTATGGCTCAGTTGGTTAAGCATCTGCCTTTGGCTCAGGTCCTGATCTCAGGGTCCTGGGATCAAGCCCTATGTCAGGTTCCCTGGTTATTGGGGAGTCTGCTTCTCCTTTTCCCTCTGACCCTCATCCATGCTCATTCTCTCTCTCTCTCTCTCTCAAATAAATAAATTAATTAATAAAATCTTTTTAAAAAATGAAGTCCCCGTCTGCAACATTTTGTATGGTATTAGAAAAAAGTTTATGATAAAAATGAGAATCTTTGGTTAATATCTTAGGATTCAAATTTATAATATGAAATCACTTTGGGACAGTATCTATGAAATTATACTTTTCAGCATTCACATCTTGTTTTCCTTTGTACAGTAAGACTAAGAGAATAATCCTTTGTCTTTCCTGAACTGGATGAGAATTGAAGACCTTAGGACAAATGGCTACACAAGAAAGTAATTCTCTTTACTTTAAAAATACAAAAAATGAAATTCTAACATAAGCCTTTAGGACTTAAAAATTTTCCAACACACTCTATTATTCTTTATTCTTCCTTTACCTCATCTCCCCAAATATTTTTTGGCTTAAACATGCTGAGTCACTATGAAGCCCAATGCTGTTACTTGTAAATTATACACCAGGAAAATTCTATTTAAAACTTTTATCTCTTACCACTTTGTCTTCACAACAATTCTTTTGTATTTTTATCCATCCGCATCCCACTGTGATGAGGTAGAGAACAAAGGCAGAGTTATTAGTATGAAAACAGAAGCAGAAAGAACAAAGCAATTTATCAAGACTATTTACATTATCAGTGATACTGGAAATAAAGCCTAGATATCAGTCCTTAGATTCTCGTGGTCTTCTGCTGAAAATTTGAAAATTATATGTGAAACAAAAGAAGTCTTTTAGGGATGTCAAATAAATTAGTCTAATAAAGCATATGGCATATATTTAATATGGATGGCTTAATTTTTTACTAGAAATATGTTTAGACCCAAATAAATAAAGTCCATTCAAAATAGAATTACATAGCATGATTTTTAATTAACTCAAGTTATTTTGACTATCCCTAGACTTACCATTTTATTATTTCATGGAAATAGCATTAAATGGGAATACAGAAATCTAGGTTATAGCCAACTAAAACACCGTTTGACCTTGAGGAAGTAGTTTCAGTTTCCTGAGACTCAATTTCTTTTTATTTGTAAAATAAAACTTTAAACCACTTTCAAGTATAAAATTCTGAATCCTTAACTTGTTAAATAGAACTAAGTGATTTGGATTGGGAATATAGGCTTGTGTTTTCAATCTATACCTAAGGAGATAAAGCAAAAGAATAATATGGACTCTTTGGTAGATAGATGGCTAAGCAGACCCCAAGTTCATTTTGTTGTCATTTCTGTTATTGTTCTATTGTATAATTTTGACATGTTTGTAACTAAAACAAAACAAAGTATTATTTTTCTGGATCCATCTTAATGAGAAACCCAAATCATTATGAACAAGAAAAAAAAGTGAAGCTACATTATTCCCTATTAATTATCTAGATTTTACAAGAGAGTCATTGATTTGCAAAGGGAAATATATGACTATGGAAATACAGAACAATGTTAACTCTTAACCCACAAACCGAAGACCCAATGTGGAATTGTACCAACTACTAAATATTTCTAGCCTATTCGGATTATACATTCAGATACTGAATCAGTGAGCCTCGTTCTGTAATGGCTTTTCTTTCTTGTGTTTGTTTTTTCTATTTTTTTTTAAAGATTTTATTTATTTATTCATGAGAGACAGAGAGAGAGAGAAGGAGACACACAGGCAAAGGGAGAAGCAGGCTCCTCTGTGGAGCTTGATGAGGGACTCGATCCCAGGATGCCAGGATCACAACCTGAGCCAAAGGCAGACGCTCAAACACTGAGCCACCCAGGTGCCTCAATGGCTTTTCTTACTGTCATCCCTGACCATCAATGAACCCATCTTCTGGTAAAGGTGCACCATTTGTCCCTTTCACATGGGATTTTCTCTACCATGACTACTTCTCTGAGTCTAGCAGGTTTCTCAACCTCAGTACTATTGACATTTTGGCCAGATAATTATGTATGTTTGTGTAGAAGCTGCTGTGTGTGGATGTTTAACCTGACCTCTACCCAGTTGATACTACTAGTGCCTCTCTAGTTGTGACAACCAAAAAATGTCTCTAGACATTGTCAATCCTAGGGAAGAAAGTAGTGGCAAAATTATCTTCAATTAAGAATTACTATGCTATGTCAATTCTGGAATTGCAAGCTGACATAGCATGAGCCATAACTTTATGCTTACTTCTACAAATATCCAGTCTCAAGTTTGCACTGTATTAACAAATGCTGGGGAAATATGGGAGGAATATGATCCTGAGGGGGCTGGAATGAATACAGAAGAATCTGATTTTAAGTTGGGCTAGCTTTATTGATATGGATGTCCTTATAGGTTGTGATTCAGAGGACTAACATATAGAATTGGGACTGATTTAAATTGTTTCCCTATTTGGTTGACTGAGAGCAGAATCCAATGGGGGACATTCCAAATAAAGCTCAAATGCCAAACTCATGAGGCTCAGAGAAAGAGAAAGCTCTCCAAGGGATCCAGTCTGAAGTTTAAGTAGCTGTATTTCTGGGTGCTTATGAACTGGTATATTCAAATGGATCTAAGCAATGTAAAGCATTTTGGGATCCTCCCAGTGTATAGACCTTTATGTAGTACACCTGGTCAATCGCTTTGTGTGAAAAATGAAGTGACTTTAGACTAGAATATACATTGGGATGCCTGGGTGGTTCAGCAATTAAGCCTGGGCCTTTGGCCCAGGGCATGACCCCGAGGTCCTGGGATCGAGTCCCACCTCAGGCTCCCTGCATGGAGCCTGCTTGTCCCTCTGCCTGTGTCTCTGCCTCTCTCTCTCTCTGTCTCTCAGGAATAAATAAATAAAATCTAAAAAAAAAAATAGAAATATACATGAAATCATGAGCAGGGATAGTGGCTTGCCTGCCTGATCAGGAGCTGGGAAGGAGAAAGAACAGTGTCAGAAACAAGAAATTCTGGAATAGAGAGGTGGGAATGTACATACAGAAGTGGGAAGGAAGTATGAAGATGTGTGTATCACACACTCATCCCCACCAGGGAGTATCTACCAGAGAAGAGCTACTAAACAAGTCAACGGACAAAATGGTTTGTCTTTTTTCTTTTTTTAAAGATTTATTCATTTACTCATGAGACACACACACACACACACACACAGAGAGAGAGAGAGAGAGAGAGACAGGCAGAGGGAAAAGCAGGCTCCGTGCAGGGAGCCCGACATGGGGCTCGATCCCAGGTCCCCAGGATCAGGCTCTGGGCTGAAGGTGGTGTTAAACCACTGGGTCACCAGGGCTGCCCCTGATTTGTCCATCTGAAGCTAGTCCAGCCTTTCCATTGACCACTCTAGTTCTGGCATAATGCACACCTGAATGTAAAGTGGCCGTTGAGGTGGAGATGAAACTTAGGCATGGGCCCCAGAATACAGTCTTCCAGAAAGAGAGACTAATGCGGAGTTCCTTATTTAGTATAACTCCTTAAAGGTTGGATAACAGGACGGTGAGTGGCAAGCTGACCACACTGGACCTCTTCTACCCTGAAAGAGTCCACCAGAAATTCACTCTGGCAGGAAGAAACAGTCCTCTGGCATGTTTTTGTCTATTGTCTACAAGATTTACTTGCCTAAGGCCTCACATGACATCAGAGAAGGAAACACATTTTAGAGCAAAGAAGATTCCAGAGTGGGACCGTGAGCAAGGATTATTTCACATACCACACCATCCAAAAGCTGCTGGCCTGAGAGAACAGAATAGCCTGTTAGAGTCATAGCTAAAGTGGGAATTGAAGATGACACATTATGGAAATGGGGCACTGCAATGAAGGAGTATACACTGTAAAGACCTTCAGGTGTGACTCTACTGCCAATAGGAAAAATAGATGAGGCCAACAGCAGTGAATACGGTAGCCCCACTCACCACTCCCCCGAGTGACCCACTTGGGAATTTGTGCTAACTGTGCTTGCAGTTGCACCCATTGTAGATGTAGAAGTCCTGTTTCCCAAAGGGAGTGAGGGAAATTTTCACCTAAGGACACACCAACAATTCCATTGAATTATTTTTAAAAATGATAATATTAATAATTACAATGTATGTTCAAGACATGTTTCCAAGCACTTATTATATGCCAGGCACTGCCTCAGTTTTGACACCACTTGGACAACTATATTCTGTGACAGATCAATGCAGGGGTGTAAAGGGCCAACCATCTCAGCCCAACTTGGGACAGATCCTAAGGAGCATTCAACTCCATTTTGATTCACTGATTGAGATTCCAAAATAATATGTTAAGATGACTTGAACAGAGACATTCAGATATCGAGATCAACAGTTGAACATAGACGTGTATTGACTTTTTGTTCCAAATCCACATTTCATTACCTATTCTGCAAAAATATAGTAGGTGAGCCCTTTGAAGATTTTACATTTACCTGCTGGATTGATGTTAAGCTTTGTCAGTAAAAGAAGCTGGAAAGATATTGCAGGTGAGAATTTTCCGCTTCTACAGGGCACCAGCTTCTCTACTACTGGTGACTGCAGTGCTTCCCAAGAGCTCACCTTCTATGGTGGGGGTTGTTTAACCTGCCTTTTATTTTCTACACTTCCGCTCTGACACACTGGGGCCTTACTGACGCTGGAGAGATTGCCCCTCCAGGGTCACCTAATTCCTATAGGAAGCAAACAACGCGTCTACAAAAGAGCCTCTTTCATATGTGTAGTGACCAATTCAGATTTCCTACATCCCTAAATGATTTCCTCTGCCACTCTACCAGGCTCTCACACTCTTGAGCCACTATCCACCTGCCCTAATGATCCCTGGGCCAGGTACCAGACTACAAGGGACAGTCCCTATGTCCCAGAGGCTATTGAAACTATTCAAACTAGTCAATAATAAGCATACTTACCCTGCTTAGCCTTTTCCTTCCCAAGGAAACAATAAAGGTTCTTGCTGAATTTTCTTCTCACTCTCTTTGCCTCTTAACGGACACTGGTGCTTCAGACCATGGCATGTTTCCTTCTCTTGGAGGTGTGAGTATAACAAACTATATTTTCAATGGCAATCATCTCCTGATCCACTGGCCTCGCCATACCTGAATAATAAAACCTAACATTTTGAAATAGGTGGCTTCTCCAGCACTAGGTTTCTGCAGGGCAGTAATCAGTAGCACTCAGGGATCAGAAGGCTCCCCAGCACCCCGATGGGCAGTTTCCTAGTACAGTGCCTCTGGTGACACAATTCCCCAAGAATAGTTTTCACCAGATAATCACCAAAAGAGTGATTTCTGGCAAGTTCTGAAGGACAGATTTCCTGCAAGCTCCACCACAACAACTATCCTTTCAGTGAGCCAGGATTATTTTCTCTCCCACAATGTCTGGATCTCAGGCCTGGCTGAGGGAAGACTTTTTTGTGGATACCTCTCTCAGCCCTCAGCTGCTGACTGTTGCCTCTATGTTCCATTTCCAAATTTGTTAGAGTTCCCTTTAATTCTTACTAGCCAACCCCTTGTATCTCCAATTCCCTGTTTATCTTTCTGCTCAAATTGCTATGTGGTTTTATCTCCTAATTGGATTCAGATTTATACATTGTTAAAATATTACAATTATGAAGAGATAACTGAGTTTTCCCTGTTAGCACACTCAATAGGAATTATATATATATAATATATATAAGGTAATTATATATATAATATAAGGTAAATATATAAATGTATATATATATATTTAGCATTGGTATTGGTATTAAATGTTCAGCAAATGCTTAGAAAACAGTCTCTTTCCTAATACTTAGCGTATTGATTTGCCTTATCATAGTTATTTAACCAATTGTCACAAGAGTAATAATAATATTGTGTAAATAAAGAACCAAATTTTCATTTTTTACTTATATATAACTATGGCTGTTTAAATTTATTAAAAATTATTCTGGACCAAGGAAAATTACAAAATCTATGTGTCCATATAGGATATTGACCTTGGGAAAGAAACACCATGAAATCCTCATGAACTGCATGAGGGTATGGAATTCCATTTGAATGAAAGTCATGGTGCTCCCAGTAACGCAAGACAAGCATTTACTAAAGAAGAATCTAATTGTTCACATTATCTTTGATATACTTTCTAGTTACCCTTAGACTTAGATGATCTGCTGTTTCTATCTATTAATGAAGTTTGGCTTCCAAACAGTTCAGTCTACAAACAGATTAAGAGGTCATGCGATGTGCCAAGCACCCTGTGGAAGAAAAATTTTAATGGAGTCACACTGATAAAGCCTAAATCAAAAGAGTAATAATGTGGATTTTCTATTTTATGACATGGTTATAAAGTTGTCTGACTTTTTCTATTAATGTTATTCCAACAAGTCAACAATGGGGAAGCCCCAAGGTCTGTGAGCAATTTCTGTAGAAAAACTATCAGTTTTTAAATTTTCCTCTCTTTCCTTTTTCTGGAAGATTCACTATTGTGAATCTGTTTAGAATTATTATCAGAGTCTACAAAAAAGTTAGAAGACAAAGATCAGGGATCAAACTTCATGAGTTTTATTTATTTCCCACATTATTTCTGCTATTGACATTCTGTTTCCCCATAGCTAATTAGCAGTAAAATCCTTCACACAAAAAAAATAGGAAAATAAAGGAATTTATGTAAGTCAGATAATTCAGAATCTGGAAAAATGGGTGTTGAATGACTTCAAGATTGTTTCTCCATGTGTGAAACACCAAACTGTTAAATGCTTTGTTCAACACAAGGTTTTCCCCCTCCTTACCACTACCCCTATAACTACAAGATTTCTTTGTCATAACTCAGAAGCATTCCACTTGGCCTTCATATATGGTTTTAAAAAGCTATAAAAGAAAAACCTAACAGATGGTAATGGGGAGTAAGTGGGCTTTGAAAAATAAAATCCCCAAATTCTAATTCTAGATTTGCTTCTCATTTACTACACTACTAAATTTCAATTCCCTACATTGTGAAATAAGAAATACTATAAGATCATGTTATAAGGACATGAAAAGAACACCTTTAAAAGATATTTTCTCATAATGTAAAAAGAACTTATGCTTACCAGTAGAAATGCCTTCCTGATAATTCCAAACACATGTTGTCTTAGGCTATTATGACAGAATGCCATAGACGGGAATGGCTTATAAGCAACAGATACTCATTTCTAACAGTTCTGGAGTCTGGAAAGTCCAACTCAAGGCACCAGCACATTTGGTGTCTAGTAAGAGCCTGGTTCACAGCAGCTGTCTCTTCCCTGTGTTCTCACATGATGAAATGACAATGGATGGTGGGCACTGAGGGGGCACTTGACAGGATGAGCACTGGGTGTTATTCTGTATGTTGGCAAATTGAACACCAATAAAAAATAAATTTCTTATTTAAAAAAATGACAATGGGGAAGGAAGCTCTCTAGGGTCTCTTTTATAAGGGCACTAATCCCATTCATGAGGGCTCTGATCTCATGACCTAATTACCACATAAAGGGCTGCCCTCCAAATACCATTACAGTGGGAGTTAGAATTTAATATATTAATTTGGGGAGATATAAACATTCAGTCCATAGCACATATGATAACTCCTTCCAACTACCTGCATTTTAAGGTGTGATTGTTGAGTATTTTTTACAGTAATATACTACATTCATTCTACTCAGTCTTAAAAAATAAAACAAATAGAATATTTCAGATCATAGATTCCCATTTTCTCTCCATCTTTTATTTCATTTATTTTGAATTTATGGTAATTTTCAGTTTTCATCAGTATTTGATAGTAATATCAAATGATCATCAGGACTATGCTATGGTATTGTGGATGGCTCATGGTTACTAAAATCTCTCCCTTCTGATAAATTTTATTCCCATATACAAGGACCACCCACTGAGGTAATTAGGCAATTCTTTTCCAGCTCATTCCTTCTTCATGACTTAAGTGAACATCTCAGTTTACTGTCTGAATCCTGGGAATACAAAGAAAAGACAGGGATTCCTTGAGATGTTTACTAAGGAAACAAAGAAGAGAACAAGTGAGGGGGAAAAAAGCAAAGTGTTTAGAGGTTTTTTGGGGAAAGCAGAGAATTCACATCATTTGATCGCACTATGCAAAACACTTCAAGAAAAACGATAGGAAGCAAATTTGTTGTGGTCTCAAGGGAAGAGGAAAAGTGACCCAAGATGGTCTTTCCCATTTCTAACTGTTACGATTAAACAACTTGATCTCTGGCCTTTTTACTGACTTCACTGAAGAAGAAACCAATTGGTGGCAATTAGAATGTTGGCTTTATCACGTAGACACCTGATCTAATAGCTAAGCTGAGAGTTGATGAATTTCAAATATGTCAGCAGCTGGCAGGTGGTAACAATTTTAAGTCATTTCTAATCTCAGCTGGGAGCAAGCCAGGAGCATACGGGTAAAATTTAGCTTAAGAATCCATGGATACATCAAATTCCTATTACATAAACATTTTGGTCATTTCTTCAGTTCCATTGTTTTAATTTAAAAACATTGGGTCATTCCTAGACTTTAATTTATGGCTTATTTATAAAAGGACTCTGGGTTACCATTTTATCAGTTCATATTATACAGTCTCCAAATGTCATCAGAAAGAATACACTTTTTAAAATTTATTTATTCATGAGAGACACAGAGACAGGCTGAGACACAGGCAGAGGGAGAAGCAGGCTCCCTGCAGGGAGCCCGATGTGGGACTCGATCCCTGGACTCCAGGATCACACCCTGAGCCAAAGGCAGTTGCCCAACCACTGAGCCACCCAGATGTCCCAAGAATATACTTTTGAATTATAACTTCAAGTACTTTATAGCAACAAAATAGCATAGTATTTAAAGGGCCTTTAACAATATCCAAGTGTTTACTCTTACGGTGCATGCTTTAAATCTACAAATTTTATATTATTAATTGGCAATTAGTATTGAGTCCTGTTCTGCTCATATTACTCCCCCTGTTTAAACCCCTCATTGGCTTCCTTGTGCCCTTAAGGTGATAAATCTCATTATAAGGGGTTAGCACAAGGCTGGCGATTGCCTCCGTCCCTTTCTCCAACCTTATCTTCTATCTCATTTCCCTTCCTTTTCTCTTTTCCAATCACTCTGCTCTTCTTTCATGTTCTGACCCAGTTAATGTTCCCTTCTACCTCAAGATCTTTAACCACACTGTTCCCTCTGCTAGAGCACTCCTCCCTCCCTTTTTTTTAATAAATTAATGTCTGTTCATGCTCAGAGTTCAGTGCAAGATCACTCCCTCAAGGAAGTTCCCTGAGGTTTCTCCCTAGGTTAATGCCCTATTGTAAGCTTCCACAGTGCCTCTTTATCCCTGTCATATTCACTTGGGCTATTGCAGATTAGTGCCTTTCTGCCCCCCTAGAAGCTACACTCTGGAAGGTTAGGAGACTGGCTCTCCTTTGTTCGCCACTATATCATTAGCAGCCAGAACAGTGCGCAACACATATTTGTTAAACGAATGAATTACGGGGAAGTATCTAATTGAACATTGTTACCGAAATCAAGTGAGTTTTAATCCCTATAGAAATTGGACATGTCAATCCAGATTATTCCAGATTTTACTAGATGAACGTTAAACAATATAGCATGAAACTCTAAGCTGATATGGTCTTTTTATACATGTTCCCCATTCAGAGAAAAGTCAGAAGATAAGCAAAGTATGTCTGTCAAAATAGCTTCCAAAAATAAATCAATCTAGCAACAAATTTAATATGCAAGAATAATTTTAGTATTTGTAGGATCACACGTTGATTCATGTTTTAAGATCGAGGTTGATTTGAATGGTTTTCAAAATGTAAACTTAGGCCTTATGGTGATGTTTGAGAGGCTCTATGACCAATTGCTTAGAATTTAAAATTTTTAAAGTGTATTTTAACTCTTTAAAAGTGATAATGAGAGAAAACATCCATAGAAAATGTATTTTGTATTTAGTTGCAACCCTGTAGAATTACTAACACATCAATCTGTTCTTCAGGGTTCTTGCATCTTGTGCAAGCCTTAAAGCATCTCCAGCCACTTCTGCACATGAACTTGAATTTCTTGTGAATGTTCTCATTAATTAAGAAAGCACTGTGTTTCTTAATGTTTTAAAAATTCAAGTCTCTGAGTATATTCATTATTGCAAATCAGTATAAGCAAGTATATTATTCAGCGAATATACCTGTGTCAAACTCCACTAGCAAGGTCCAGATGCATTTGCTCAGCGGTTGCACATGTCAGAATATAAGTGCAAGTAGCTAAATTACAAGGGAACAACATTTTATTATAGGATACTACCACTAATCAATTTTGGGATTTCTTTTTTCTGATTTTATATTTATGATAAAGATACATTTATGATAATAGTGCTTCAACTTCAGGATTTCCTACCACCTATTCATCCACCAAATATTAAAAGATTATCCTGAAATTGCAAGGTAAAGTCTGGAAAAAAGTTATCTTTGCAACTACTAATCTGTGTCAATCAAGACGAGCCATATATGGTACAGTCAAACCAAAACAGGGCGATGACAGGTATTATCTAAAACTGTGTTTTCAAGCCCTTGCTTTCGATTTTTAACATCTTTAAGACAACCAAATTGTTTTCATTGATATACATCAAATAAAGAAAAGCTTTACATATGAATTGAAGTTCATCTATTATTTATTTTTAGGATTTTATTTATTTAGTTGACAGAGAGTGTGAGAGCACAGGCAGAGGGAGCAGCAGAGGGAGAGAGAGAAGCAGGCTCCCTGCAGAGCAGGAAACCCAATGCAGGGCTCAATTCCAAGACCCCACTATCATGACCTGAGCCAAAGGGAGACGCTTAATGGATTGAGCCACCCGGGCACCCTTATTATTTACTTTGAAAAGAGTTTTTGCTGAAAAATAAGGGGGAATAACCCAAACACTACTAAAATATGTGCAAAGGTTTCAGTAATACACTTTTGCTTTTCAAGTTTTATATGAAAAGATGGAAATACTCAAGACTAGATGTTTTGTAACAAAGGATATGGAATTCTAAATTTACAGAGAATTGAGAAAGGTGCGTGGTGAAAGCAGAAGCTGTTAATCCATGGTCTACATAATGAGTTAACCAGCCCGACTAGCTTAATACCTTGATTGCTCCTAGTCCATATCAATTTATTTTATAATTGACTAGAGTGTGAGAAGCATAGGTTATGGAGCTAAGCTGCCTGGGTTCACAGTTCCAGTTCTAGAACCTAATCCCTGCATGGTCACAGGCAAGCAAACTTACCTCTCAGTGCTTTGATGTCTTCATCTGTGATTCAAATTGAATGAGGTCAAAAAGAACCATGATCCATAGAATGCTTAGAAAAGCATTGGGCACTTAGTAATTGGTAAATAAAATCAGCTTTTAACAGATTTCAAAAGGCGAGAACTATCTAATAAGAAATAAAATTCTAATCTTAGGTTTGTAAAACTACGAATATGCCTCATAAGATACAATGTTTTCTTTTTTTGCAACCATTGATTGAAACCTACTTTTCTCAAAATGATTTTTGGACTTCAGTGATAACATTATGATTCTCAAAAAGAATAAACAAATATTGCCATTTACATGAGCTCCGGATTTCACTCTCTGACTGGTTTATGACAGATAAGTTTATGACTGACATATTCTAAAGTCTAATGTTCCACATCTGGTTCATATGACACAAACCTTTTGCTGCATATAAACAACAACTCAAAATAGTGGAAGACCACTGAATCTAGTATAATTGTCTGTTTGCAGAGGAAGTAAAAGAGGTTTAGAAAAATGTAATGGCTTATCAGGTCACAAAGCTTGTGAGGGAAAAACACACACAAAAATCTCTTGATCTCCAACTCTGTTCATGGCAGTATATGATGTCATCTTTTAAAATGCTTGATTCATCCCTCTGCTTTTAGTTAATTAATAGATTTTTTATTGAAGTATTATTAACACACAGTGTTACACTGGTTTCAGGTGTACAATATAATGATTCAACAATTCTATACATTTCTCAGTGTTCATCATGATTAGTGTACTCTTAATCTCCTATCTCTATTCCACTCTACCCTCCACCCACCTCCCCTCTGGCAACCACCAGTTTGTTTTTTGTATTTATGAGACTGGTTTTTTTTGTTTGCATTCTTTTTTTATTTGTTTTGTTTCTTAAATTTCACATATGAGTTAAATCACATGGCATTTGTCTTTCTCTGATTGACTTATTTTATTTAGCACTATATCCTCTAGTTTCATCCATCTTGTTACAAATGGCAAGACTTCACTCCTTTTTATGGCTAATATTCCATTTTATATATATAATGGAATATAATATATATAATATTTATATAATCTATAAAATAATATGTAATATTTATATAAACAGATAAATGTATCTTTATAAATTATATATATGTGTGTATATATATATATGTATATATATATATATAATGGAATATTACTTCTGCTTAGTCTATGAATGGAAACCTAAAATGCTTCCATATCTTGGCTCTTATAAATAATGCTGCAATAAATATAGGGTGCATATACCTTTTTTAATTATTTTTTTTTTTTTTACTGGGGTAAATTTTCATTCATGGAATTACTGGATCATGTGGTATTTCTACTTTTAATTTTTAAAAATATTTTATTTATTTATTTGACACAGAGAGAGTGAGCATAGGCAGGGGAAACAGCAGGAATAGGGAGAGGGAGACACAGGCACCTTGCTGAGCAAGGAGCCCCATGCAGGGCTTGATTCCAAGACCCTGGGATCAGGACCTGAGCTGAAGGCAGATGCTTAACTGACAGAGCCACCCAGGTACCTTCTATTTTTAATTTTTTTTTTAAATATTTAGCCTTTTTTTTTAAGATTTTATTTATTTATTCATAGACACAGAGAGAGAGGCAGAGACACAGGCAGAGGGAGAAGCAGGCTCCTCGCAGGGAGCCCGATGTGGGGACTCGATCTCAAGTCTCCAGGATCACACCCCAGGCTACAGGCGGCGCCAAACCGCTGGGCCACTGGGGCTGCCCTATTTTTAATTTTTTGAGGAACCTCCATACTATTTTCCACAGTGGCTGCACCAATTTGCATTCTCACCAGCATTGCATGAGACTTCCTTTTTCCTCCATATTCTTGCCAGCAATTACAATTTTTTGTATTTTTGATTTTAGCCATTCTGACTGATATAAAGTGATATCTTATTCTGGTTTTAATTTGCATTTCCCTGATGATTAGTGATGTTGAGCATCTTTTCATGTGTCTGTTGGCCATCTCTATGTCTTCTTTGGAGAAAGGTCTGTTCATGTTTTCTGCCCTTTTTTTAATTTGGATTAGTTGTTTTCTGTGTGTTGAGTTGTATAACTTCTTCATATATTTTGGATATTAACTCCTCGTCAGATATATAATAAATAAATAAACAAATGAAAGAAGAGAAATGACAATCACAGAAATACAAAGGATTATAAGAGAACATTATGGAAAATTATATGTGAACAAATTGGACAACCTAGAAGAAATGGATAAATTCCCAGAAACATATAACTTCCAAAACTGAATTAGGATAAAATAAAAAATTTGGACAGATCAAATATCAGCAATGAAATTGAATCAGTAATTTAAAAAATGCCCAACAAATAAAAACCCAGTACTAGGTAACATCACAGGTGAATTCTACCAAACATTTGAAGAGAAGTTAATACCTATCATTCTCAAATTATTCTAAAAAATAGAAGAGGTAGTTAAAAAATAGAAGAGGAAGTAAATCTTCCTATTTTTATTCTATGAAGCCAGATTGCTGGCTTATACCAATACTAGATTTAAAAAAATACCACAAAGAAACAAACTATAGGCCAGTATTTCTGTTGGACATAAATGCGAAAATCCTCAACCAAATATTAGCAAACCAAATCTGAAAACACCTTAAAAAATCACTCACCACAATCAAGTGGAATTTATTCCAGGGATGAAAGAGTGGCTCAAGAGAAAGTATAAGAACCATATGATCATCTCAGTAAATGCAGAAGAAGCATTTGACAAAGTATAACATTTATTCATGACAAATCCTCTCAACAAAGCAGGTTTAGAGGGAATGTACCTCAAAATAATAAAGGCCATATATGAAAAACCCACAGCTAACATCATACTTAATGGTGAAAAACATAAAAAAAAATGATGAAAAACAGAGCTTTTCCTATAAGATCAGGAACTACAAAGATGTCCACTCTCATGACTTTTACTCAATAGTACCAAGTCCTAGCCACAGCAATCAGACAAGAAGAAGGAATAACAGGTATCCAAATTGGTAAGAAAGAAGTAAAGCTTTCATTATTTGCAGATGACACAACACTATGTAGAAAACCCTAGGGGCACCTGAGTGGGTCAGTGGTTGAGCATCTGCCTTTGGTTCAGGTTGTGATCTTGGGATCCTGGGATCCTGGGATCGAGTCCCATGTGGGGCTCCCAGAGGGGAGCCTGCTTCTCCCTCTGCCTATGTCTCTGCCTCTCTCTGTGTCTCTCATGGATAAATAAATAATCTTAAAAGAAAAGAAAAGAAAAGAAAACCCTAAAGATGTATCTTAAAAAGCTACTAGAACTGATAAATGAATTCAGTAAAGTCACAAAATACAAAATAACATACAGAAGTCTATTGCATTTCTATACAACAATAATGAAGTAAGAGAAAGAGAAATTAAGGAAGTAATCCCATTGACAATTGTACCACAAATGATAAAATGCCCGGGAATAAATTTATCCAAAGGGATGAAAGACCTGGACTTCAAAAACTGTAAAACACTGATGAAAGAAATTGAAGATGACACAAACATATGGACAGATATTCCATCCTCACAGATTGGAAGAAACAATATTATTAAAATGCCCATACCACTCAAAGCAATCTACAGATTTAATGCAATCCTTATCAAAACACCAACAGCATTTTTCACAGAACTAGAACAAATAATCCTAAAATTTGTATGGAGAAATAAAAGACTCTGAATAACCAAAGCAATCTTGAGAAAGAGAACAAAACTGGAGATAACACAATCCCAGATTTCAAAGCTATATTAATCAGGACAGTATGGTACTGGCACAAAAACAGACACATAGGTCCACGGAACAGAATAAAGAGTCCAGAAATAAACATACATTAATATGGTCAATTAATCTAAAGCAAAAGGCGCAAGAATATGTAATGGGGAAAATGGGGAAAATATGTAATGGGGAACCAAAATGTGAAACCTGAAACCATAAAATTCCTAGAAGAAAATATAGGCAATAACTCCTTTTTTTAAAAAAAATACTATTTGGTTTTAGATTGATTTATTTATTTATTTATTTATTTATTTATTTATTTATTTATTTGCAAGAGAGGGAGAGTGGTGTGGTGGGGCAGAGGGAGAGTCTTAAGCAGACTTGCCACTGAGCACAAGGCTCCATTTCACAGCCCTGAGATCATGACCTGAGCCAAAACCAAGACTCTGATGCTTAATTTATTGCACCACCCAGGTGTCCCAGGCAATAATTCCTTTGACATCAGCTGTAAAAACATCTTCTAGATCTGTCTCAAGGAAGGGAAGGGAAGGAAAAGGGAAACAAAAGCAAAATCCCAAAATCAAACATTTGGGACTACACCAAATTAAAAAGTTTTTATACAGTGAAAGAAATGACAAAAACAAACAAACAAACAAACAAACAGAAAAACCCAAAAGGCAACCTACTAAAAAGGAAAAGATATTTACAAATGATGTTTCTGATAAGGAGTTAATATCAACATATCTCTTAATGTGACTATAAAGTATATTTCTAGAGGGCTATTTGTGAAAATTACATGATTTTGGAAGTCTTAGCAAAACACGTTTTCCACTGGTGATGTCTTTAAAAAAAAAAAAAGCTGTTTTTATCATATCTCAATTTTTTAGCTTTTGACCTATATCAGTAACCATATTGTGGGGATAAAAACACAATTGATTGTTTCTATTATATTTTCCTGTAGAACATGATATGTGGGTGACAGTGGATTTGGTAACTACTAGCTATGTCCCAGGGAATACTGTTTCTGAGCACTTACTTCACATAGTCTCCAATAGTTTAGTCCAGAGAGTGATTCCAGAGCTTCATGTGCATTCTCTAAAGGCCGGTAAGATTTCTCCTGTTATTTGAAATGTCATGCCAATCCTTTTGAATGTGTAACACTGTCTGCCACATGATTATGAAGATAACAGTTCAAATTGGCCAATTAACTTTTTAATCTATCAACTCAATTTACCCACTATGTTTCTCTCACAGGACAGTTACTACTCTAAGATTTCATTAAACAACTCAACACATGTTGGTTTATTACATTTTAAATACAACGTGATATTTATTTTTTGGTTTCCTCTGGAAACCACTGAATAGTTTCCCAAAACTGTCAGCAATGTGATTTCCAGCCATATGTTGCATTTTGCTACCAAGTTCCATTGAAAAGGAAATATCTTAATCCTTTTTATTTATATTTTCTACTTTGGATTTATAGTAAACAATTCCTTTTTCCCCTGAGACTTACGCAGCATTTTAATTTGCTTTCATTATTGTCTTCTTTGGAATTTTATGATTCATACCACATTCTGAACAATTGTTTCCTGAAAGTTATTTATTTATAATAAAAAAAATTATTAGAGAGAGAGCACACAAGCAGGGAGAGGGGCAAAGAGGGAGAAGCAGATTCCTCACTGAGCAGGGAACCCAACAGGGAGCTTGATCCCAGGACCCTGAGATCATGATCTGAGCCTAAGGCAGATGCTTAACCTACTGAGCCACCCACGCACCCCTGGAAGTCATTTTTACATGGTTTGAGGTGAAATAATAGGTTTTACAAAAATCTGTTATATCCAAATTGTTTTTCTATCTCTAGCCATTTTTTTAAATCTCTAATTTTTTGTATTAATAAGGCAACTTGAGGTACATAGATAAATTATTTTAACAGAATATGTTCTTATAATAGATTTAAATTTTAATGCATTTTTGAAATACTAGTCATTTTTCAAGTTAGCACTTTACCTTATAGGCATTTTATGTATGTATTTACTCTCACACAGATAATTTTAAGGCATTAATAATTCTTTTGTTCTTTAATAAAATGATATATATTAATACTTGTAGGAATATGAAATATAGATGATGGTAACTAAATTATTCAACATTTTTAAAAAATCAGGTTATTTGCAACAAATTACACAACAAAAAAACCCACTATTTTAAATAAGAACGATTTACTATGCACATAGTACATGTAGAATTAGACATATTCCTGAGGAAAAAATGACCCTACACTTATAGTGTGCACACTCTAATAGAAAATATCTATTATCCAATATTTATTTTATTTTTTTAATATATTTTTTAAATTTTTGTTTATTTATGATAGTCACACAGAGAGAGAGAATGAGAGGCAGAGACACAGGCAGAAGGAGAAGCAGGCTCCATGCACCGGGAGCCCAATGTGGGATTCGATCCTGGGTCTCCAGGATCGCGCCCTGGGCCAAAGGCAGGTGCTAAACTGCTGCGCCACCCAGGGATCCCTATTATCCAATATTTAATACAAGAATTAAATATTATAATAAATATTTTAATTAAAATTGGTACAAATAAATAATAATCATAATGTAGGAAAATGATCAGAATAGTATTGGTTTGGATAGTCAAATATCCTATGGATGGTTTGTCAGAGAAGGAAGAAACAAACAAAGAAAGCCATGTTTTCAGAATAAAAGATGAAGATGACCTATGAAGAATTGCAAGGATAACTACACAGATAAGATCATGGGATGGTGGAAGATGTCAAGGACTGGTGAATTCTTGCATTGCCCCAGTGTACCTTGCACTATTTCTCCTCTCTTGTGCATTTGCACATTTTGTTTATTAATATTTACATCCCTTCCCTGCTCATTCATTTCTCTATGGTTTCTTGGAATACTTTACACCTTTAAATGTCAAGTCAATAATGACTTCTTCTTTGAAGGTTTTCCTGACTCATCTGGAAGACTTGGGAATTTATTTCTCCAAATTCTAGTTGGTTTCCATTAGAATCACTGTTCTGTTTAGAAAACCCACTGGTTCTCAATCTTGGCTACATGTTGAAATCATCAAGAAAAATTTAAATATATTGATGCTTCAACTTCACCCTCAGAAACTCATAGTTAAGTGGTGTAGGAGTATGTAGGTCATTGCAACTTATTTTTTTTAATTTTTTAATTTTTATTTTTTGATTAAAATTCAATTTGCCAACATGCAGTATAATACCCAGTGCTCATCCCATCAAGTGCCCTCCTCAGTGCCCATCACCCAGCTACCCCATCCCCCCACCCATCTCCCTTTCCACAATACTTTGTTTCCCAGAGTTAGGAGTCTCTAATAGTTTGTCTCCCTCTCTAATTTTTCCCACTCAGTACTTAAATCTGCAGTCCCAGGTGATTCTAAAGTTCAGCAAAATTTAAATACCACTGTATGTGAGTTAGTAGTTATATTTGAGTCGTCCACATAAAGCTTCCCCATACTCATGTGAATCTATGGATTTGTACAGAAGTGGCTTCTTTATTTTCACTGTAGTGGTTGGAATCCTGAATTGTACGGTGCTAGGTTTTGGGGATCATAAAAGATCAGGTTATGATCATGAAGTTGTGTGGAGAAGTGGGGGTTAAAAATAGAACTACCCTATGATCCCTATTTGCACCACTAGGTATTTACCCAAAGGATATGAAAATACTAGTTCAAAGGGACACATATACCCCTATTATGCCCAGATGCTTATTGCAGCATCATCAACAATATCCAAATCAAGAAAAGGACCCAAATTTCCATTGACTGATGAATGGATAAAGAAGATGTGTGTGTGTGTGTGTGTGTGTGTGTGTGTGTGTGTGTACACAATGGAATATCACTTAGCCTTATAAAAGACTGCAATCTTGCCATTAGCAATGATGTGGATGGAGCTAGAGTGTATTATGTTAAGTGAAATAAGTCAGAGAAATACAGAAACCATGGGATTTCACTCGTGGAATTTAAAAAATGAAACAGATGAACACTGAGGAATAAAAAGAGAGAAGCAAACCATAAAACAGACTCTTAACTACAGAGAACAAACTGAGGGTAGATGGAGGGGAGGTGGGCATGGGATGGGCTAAATGGGTGATGGGTATTAAGGAGGGCACTTGTGATAGGCACTAGGTATTATATGTAAGTGATGAATCACTAAATGCTACTCTTGAAACTAATATTACACTATATATTAACTAACTGGAATTTGAATAAAAACTTGAAACTACAAAAAAGAAAGAAGAAGAGAAAAAATAAAGTAGTGCTACTGACTGCATGTTTGTGTTCTCCCAAAATTCACATAATGAAACCCTAAGCCACAGTGTGATGGAATTAGGAGGTTGGGCCTTTGGAAGGTAGCTCTATAATGAGGATAGAGTCCTCATAAATGGGATTAGTGTCTTGATAAAAGAAACCCTGGAGAGCTCCCTTCCCCCTTTTGCCATGGGGAGGACACAGCAAGAAAACCTGTGAACCAGGAAGCGGAGCCTTAGCAGACAGCAAATCTGCCCATGCCTTGATCTTGGACTGTGAAAATGTTTGTCGTTTATAAGCCATCTAGTCTATGGTATTTTGTTATAGCAGCTTAGACCAAGACAGTGGAAAGAGGACAGCTGCACAGAACACAGATGAAAAATAGAGATGCCTGTAGCCTAGTGGTACTGCCTCCCTTCTTTGGTTACATAAATCCTTTGATTCTCTCCATCTTGAGCAGAGACATCACTTCCCTTGGAAAGTGTCCCCTGACTTCCCCAAACTATGTTAAGTTCTTGATTCTCACTTAACCTTGTGCTTCTTATAACACTATAATGCACATACAACTATTCTCTATATCTGTCTTTGCCACCAACAACCCATAGTTCCCTGAGAACAAGAAATATGTTCCTTTTCTTTTATTTTTTTAAAGATTTTATTTATTTATTTTTGAGAGACATAGAGGGAGAGAGGCAGAGACACAGGCAGAGGGAGAAGCAGGCTCCATGCAGGGAACCCTATGTGGGACTTGATCCCAGGACCCCAAGATCAAGACCTGAGCTGAAGGCAGACGCTCAACTGCTGAGCCACCCAGGTATCCCGAAATATGTCTCTTTTAAAAAAATCTTTTAAAAAATCTTTAAAAAAAATTTTTTTTAAAAAGTAGCATAAATAATAAATCATCCCAAAATATGTAAAATATGTAAAATATGTAAAATATGTAAATATGTAAAAATATATGTATTTTTGTATGTAAATATATGTATTTTTGTATGTAAAATAATTTTTTAAAAATCTTTAAAAATCTTTAAAAAAATTTTTTTAAAAAGTAGCATAAATAATAAAGCATCCCAAAATATGTCTTTTAAAAATCTTTTTTAAATTTTTAAATTTTTAAAATTTTAAATTTTTAAAATTTTTTAAAAATTTTAAAAAAGTAGCATAAATAATAAATCATCATTTTCATAATTTTGCATAGATTGGCTTCATCACTCAAAAGTAGCTCAGCTACTGCAGAAGGCACTGGCTCTTGGCCCCGAAAATAGAATTTAATCTCAAAAATTGAGAAAAGTTTAAAGTCCTATGAAACGTCAACAATAGAGAAATAACATCCATTTTGATCAAGTAAGTTCAGATTTTCATGGGTAATGTTATACAGCTTTGTTCTGGTTTTTCATTCTTTATGCCATATCATATGAACTGAGTGCCAAACTATGAGGCCCCCTTGTTCTATCCTGGGAACATCATCTGGGCAGGCATGGGATTAGTAGATCTACGAAATCAAAGAGGATTCTGTGATGTGATAGGCCCTTTGGAATTTGAGGATCAGGTTTCAAAAGCCTTGTCAGGCCTTGGCTGGCAATTCTTGGCAATGATGCACCAGACTCAGAATAGGAAACACAGAACCACTTAGACTGGACTCAAGAAAGTAACAGGACTAGAGTTCTGATGACCTGTGTTGTCAAACTCCCTCCTCTCTTATAGCTGTTCTAAGAGAGATTCTCCATAAGCTCTTTTGGTAAGTGACATTTGTAAAATGTAAAATACCTTTTACATAAAAGGTAAAAATACCTTTTGGTAAGTGACATTTTTTATTAACTAGTTCATTATCAGTTTAAACTTTGGGACTTAACACTATTCCTATGATAATTTACTTTAGAATTTTCAGTGGTATAAATGGAGTAGTAATTAAAGATAAATTAATTTGCACCACTATACTAGCCATGAGTGAATGTGTAGATCTCCAAAAATTAATAAATCATTAGTTAATTACCCAAACCAAACACATAACCAGGCAAAAACTTCTGGAATTTTATGAGCATTTGCTTTCAGAATTATTTTCTAGAATTTGACCCTTGTTATATGTACTGGTTGTAAAGAGTTCTATTCCAGATCCCATAAAATGTAGATTTAGTAGTGCTCTCTAGAAAATTGAGCCAAAAGTTTTTTACTATATCTTTTTCCTCCTAATAAAGAAAGTTACTTACTGACTAAAACCCGTATTAACAAAGCAAAGGGGATTCCAGGGGACAGAAGTGAAATGCAATAAACGTTAGAGAAATTCAAAGAAATTTTTAAAATAGAAAAATATTTTTAAAAATGTACTGTATATTATACATGTATTATGGGAATACATGGTTTGCCTACTTTATTGGGTTTTTTTGTGGGTTCCAGTTTAATGTATTTTCTGAAGTTTTTCTAGAATTGATCCTTACAACATTCACAGACTGTAACTAAATATTGTGTGAGGACTGAGTAAGAATGACCCTAAAATGACAGCATGATAATAAACCAGGTAACATTTTGTTGGAGCTATAGGCAAAAATAAGGATTTTAAGTATGAGATTGGTAAAGCTCTTTAAAACAACAAGGAACCATACTGAGTTGAAGTGCAGGTGTTCTCCCATCATAGGCAATTTCAAACTTCCAACAGTTCACCTACTGGCTATCACAATTCCTGAATATTTAATAACCATATCTTCCTGGGCATAACATGCCTCCACCCTGAACTCACTAGTTTGTCTTAAAAAAAAAAAAAGAAGAAAGAAAGAACGAAGAAAGAAGAAAGAAAGAAAGAAAGAAAGAAAGAAAGAAAGAAAGAAAGAAAAGAAAGAAAGAAAAGAAAGAAAGAAAAGAAAAAGAAAAAAAGAAAAAGAAAGGAAAGAAAGAAAGAAAGAAAGAAAGAAAGAAAGAAAGAAAGAAAGAAAGAAAGAAAAGTAAAAGAAGCATGTACACATAAAGAGACAGAAAAGATTATTTAAATTATCATTATTTTGACATCAAACATATTCAGGGAAGTCTAATAAAAAGCCCTTGTGGTTCTCATGTGCCTGTCTCTATGCTAACTCAAATGGTGTTCTGGGAAGTGTTTAAGAACCAGGTTGGTGAGAGGACACATTCTGTAGCATATACTCTCATTATGGCTGATTTAAAATTACCAACCTGATATTAATGAGTAGAATTGAAAAATGGTTAGTAATACACCATTAGATAGTATTTTTACCATAGAAAGACGATAGATTTAAAGAGCCCCAAAGCATAAATGATAGTAGTATGTAGTAAAATAATTAGGAAGTCATAAGTTCTAGATGGGTATTACCTTTGCTTTTAATATAATTGAATTGTAAATGTATATAATTAAAATTTTAATAATGACTATGTGGATAATTATCTCCCAAAACTCCTGAAATTTAACCCATTCTACAAGGCCAATACAAGCCTACTCAAAATGCTACTATCTTTTACCCCCCTACCTAACAATCATATAAAATAATGGAAAGACTTGGAACCTACACCAAACTGAGAGACCTCTACACAGAGAGAGGCCAAAGGGTCACTGCATGAATCTGCCAGAACTTGTACCCAAGGCCACTACCAGGATATCCTATGAGAGTTTCCTATCCCTTTCTATAAACAACAACAGCAGCGAGGCTTTGATCATCTGTCATCTTAGGCCCAAAGATGTCATCAAGTTTAAATCCAAAAATAATGATGCTGGATATAGGAATAGGAATGTAAGCCAAGACCAGTCACATCAGATACATTCTGCTCTCTCTTGTCTCTCCATTTCCTGAAAGCACCTGCTGACAAATGCTCGTCCTGCGAACAGAGCCCAAGATTCAGAATGCGAAATGCTCTAATGATTGGCCACAGCTCACTGGGAGCAGACTGCTATCTTCCCCGCTAAGATTTTGCTCTGCTCCAGGCACAATGATCCACTCATAAAACGGATGTTCTCATTTAATCTCGTTACTTTTTAAAATATAAGTCTTAGATTTCCATTTTTAATAAGAAGAAACTAAAGCTGGGTGCCTGGGTGGCTCACTTGGTCCAGTGATCACCTTTGGCTCAGATCATGATCTCAGGGTCCTGAGATCAAACCCCAAGTTAGGGTGCCTACTCAGAAGGAAGTATGCTTCTCCCTCTCCTTCTGCCCCCCACCTGTGCTCTCTTTCTCCCTTTCTCTCAAATAAATAAAAATAAAAATTTCAAAAAAAAAAAAAAAAAAGAAACTCAAGCTTAGAGAAATTATATGACTTGTCAGGACCCACAGGTAATAAATGACAGAGTATGGCTGTGAGGCTTCAGAAACCGTACTTCTCACGATTTTACTATCCTGTGTGAGAAAATCATGATGGTGTTTATGATAATAACGACTGAAATTTGTTGAGTGATATTTATATATTATGTACTGTTCCAAGCACTCTACTTGTACTTACTCATCTAATCCTCATGACAACTAGACATTAATTAGCACATTTCCTCAATTCTAAGATATTATTAACTGTAAACTCACCACCATTCAAAGAAAAATAGGAGCATGACACCTACTATGGTAAACGTCATATGGATTATACTATGCATCTTCTTTTATTTAATATTTATTTATTTTTAGAGAATGGGGAATGAGAGAGAGAGGAGGGGCAGAGGGAGAGGAAGAGAGAGAATCTTAAGAAGGCTGCATGCCCAGCATGGAGCCCAACTCGGAACTCGATCTCACAAACCTGAGATCATGACCTGAGCTGAAATCAAGAGTGAGATGCTTAACCAACTGAGCCACCCAGGCACCCTTATACGATGCATCTTAAATTATTAAATATTTTTCTTAATTATTAAATATTTTATTTTTTTAAGATTTATTTATTTATTTATTTATTTATTTATTTATTTATTTATGATAGACATAAAGAGAAAGAGAGGCAGAGATACAGGAGGAGGGAGAAGCAGGCTCCATGCCAGGAGCCTGATGCGGGATTCGATCATGGGACTCCAGGATTGCACCCTGGGCCAAAGGCAGGCGCTAAACCGCTGAGCCACCCAGGGATCCCCTAAATATTTTAAAACATAGAGCTATGTCAGAGGACCAAAGAAATATGATAAATATGATGCATTAGCCTCTGTATTAACAAGGAAACCAAAGGAAAAAAATCTGTATCAGGAAGCACAAGATGTGAGGGAAAGTGGGAAGCAGAAGCTCTAAATTACTTGAAGACCATTCAGTTTCTCTAAGTTTCTTTTTTTTTTTTAAATATTTTATTTATTTATTCATGATAGTCACAGAGAGAGAGAGAGGCAGAGACACAGGCAGAGGGAGAAGCAGGCTCCATGCACCGGGAGCCCGACGTGGGATTCGATCCCGGGTCTCCAGGATCGCGCCCTGGGCCAAAGGCAGGCGCCAAACCGCTGCGCCACCCAGGGATCCCAAGTTTCTCTAAGTTTCTGAACACACTGCTATTCACTACTCTGACATCCTCTTCTGCCCTCCTCTTCCATATTTAAGGACCCTGTGATCATATTGAGCTCAACTGGATACTCAGGCTGATCTTTCTATTATAACGTCAAAACACTAGCAACCTTTACTCCCCTTGGCCGTAACCTGACATATTCACAGGTTCCATGGATTAGGACATGGACATCTCTGGGGGGCTGTTATGCCACCTACCACAGTGACCAAACTGCAGAAACACAAAGATGTAGCTGTCTTAATTTTAACTTAAAAGCAAATCTAGAGAAGAATTCCAGTCAGTCTTGCTAAGGCTACCTGCCCATTCTTGTGTCAAGGATGGGATTGAGAGCCAGACAGTATAATCGGCAACCCCAAAGACAGTCACATATGTTTTGGTGAGATGAGCAGTTGAGAAGAGGGGATTGCTTTTCTCAGAAGGAAGGAAAGGTGCTAGGGAGAGCAAACAATGGCTGGCCAGTGTACTACCATTTTACCTTGATCTCTTGCACTCGCTTTTGGGTATGAGATGCTCTAGACACACCACAATGCTAGCTGGTTCCTCCCCTTTAATTTTCATACAACCCTTCATATCTTCTCTCGACAGAACAGCCTTCCTGTCATTCTCTGCCTATAGAAATCTTCATTCTTCTGATTATATCTCAATGCTAGTTCTTTTAGAAGAGAAGTAGGTTTCTGGAACTGCTTAGTTCTCACATAGTCAAGCCATTTACCACTTTATGAAAGGTTTAACAATAATATTGCCATTATTTTGAGAGCAAATGTTGTCCTTTCTCATTGCTTGAATGTTTCAGAAACACTCTTTAACTCTTTGACTTGGAAAAATTCATTTGTATTTATTTGTCTCCTCTGTCCTTGTATTGTCCTCTGCTCCAAGTATTATTGCAAATGCTTTCCAAAAGTCCAGGATATTTGATTTTGCTTTAGAGTGATTTATGAATGCCAAAGAGTCCAAATCTCTTTTCCTACAGTGCTAATAGAAAATAGTGACAGTGCCACGCCTCCAGGCCATTTGACTTGTTTTTGCAAAGGGAAATTTAATTCTCAAAGGGTATGTGTTTTTTTTTTTTATTAGAAAGGAAGTCATTGAATCAAAATTAGATTTTAGTAGGAATTATTTTCTAAAATAAATCATTAAATTCTGACAAAAATCTTTAAAAATAGTATTTTGGCATAGGCTTCATCATGTGTTATTTTTGTATAAAATGAAATTTATCTTAAGCATATGAACATCAGTTCACTGATTCAACAGAGTTCTAAACCAACAGAATACTATGTTCTCAGAAAAAGGTGTCATCTCAGTATAAGGAGGCAAATGCAAAAGCCAACTCTTATTTTTAGGCAAACGAGATGATGTATGAAGTCAATATTTGGCAAAACAAATCAATTAAATTCTCTGAAAGCAGTGAAGAATGTCAAAATGATGACAAATAGCATAGAGGTTTGTTTTTTTATGCCAGAGATTTTATCCATGGGATAGATCCAAGGCTAACTTTTTAAACTTTTTAACTCTTCTAATAATTGTGGGTACTTAAGACTTATTGTCTTTCTAATAACATAATGTTAATATCCACATGAATAATTTACTAGGAAAATAGTTTTACTTTTCAGAAAAAAAAAATCATAATAAACTGCCTCCCACCCCTGTTAGATTTTATACTATTTGGACCAATATTTTTACAACAATTAGATATCTACTAACAATTTTCTTCTTAAATTACTTAATTTGAACTTAAATTACTTGAATGTAAAACAAAAATTTGGTGGATCTTGACAAAATTCACTTTCGTAAAATTCTTTGTAAAAGTAGTTCGTTCTTTTAAATCAGTAGCTTGCAAATAGCTGGGAAACTACTTCCTACTTTCAGGCTGATTAAGGGACACCTCCCTTATTTTACGTTTAAAGGCTGAAACTCCTTAGGGCTGTCTCCTAAACCTTCTTCCTTTACCAATCTGCATTTTACTTTATATCTTCATTCATTGCTTTATTATCTTCATTTATCTTCTGTATGCGATAGATTCTAAAAAAGAGAAATCTGAACCCTGTAACTGTCATCTGAGCTTCACACTAACGTCATTTGCCTACGACAGCTCCTCCCAGATGTACTATAGCTACCTCGCATTCAGGGGCTCACATTCAGTGAACACGTGATTTTCCCATAGCCAGCAGGCCTGCTCCTGTGTCTCACTGTCAAAAAGAGACTTTGACATCCTCCTCATTGCTTAAGCCAGAAAGCAGATAATCACTTTTGATACTTCCCTCTTTCTTAAGCTTTCTATCCAATATAGCATCAAGTCCTGTCAATTCTATATCAAATATATTTCAAATATTTTCAGTTTTCCTGTGCTAACTGGATTCCCACATCACATTATCCATCTCCAAGCTATAATTCTGTACCAAGAAAAATCTGATGAGATCAATGTTCTATTCATTTTTTTTCCTCTTGAAGGAAAGAGAAAATGCCTACTACCCATTGTTTTTATAATAAAATTCAAAATCCTGAATATGACCTACAAAGTCTGATTAGTCTTTATATAGCTATACTCAGCATAAGACATGTTCGCCCTAGGTTTCTACTTTCCAGCCATATCTGCCTTTTTCATATCCTTGAGTGTGTTCTATGCCATGCAACCCTGGGGCATTTGTGTAGAAATCCTCCTAAGCCTGAAATGCTCTGTCATCCCCCTTCACCTAACTAATTCCTGCTAAATAACAGTTCCTCATAGAAAATTTACCTGGTTAGATTGTATTATTCTATTCTATGCTTTCTTCCCCTCAAGCCTCAAAGTTATAGAGTCACCTGAGTGGCTCAGCGGTTAAGCATCTCTGCCTTTGGCCCAGGGCATGATCCTGGAGTCCCTGGATCGAGTCTTGCATAGTGCTCTCCATGGGGAGCCTGCTTCTCCCTCTGCCTGTGTCTCTGCCTCTCTCTGTGTCTCTCATGAATAAATATACAAAATCTTTTTTTTTTAAATGTACATTTAAAAAAGTCTCAAAATTATAATAACATAATTATCTGATTATTTGTAACTTATGTTATGGCACGTTAGTTACTTTCTTTTCTTTGCCCTGGGAACATAATTATCTGATTATTTGCAATATATGTTATTGCACATTAGTTATTTTCTTTCTTTGCTCTGGGAATATAAGCTCTATAAGAGATTATATCTGTCTTTTGTGTCAACTCTACTTCCACAATCTTTTACACAGAGATTATCAATAAACATTTGTTGAAGAGATAATAAATAAATGCATACTAGGATGCTGTTTAATGTGTTACCCTCCTCTAAAGCAGTTTACTTTTTTAAGGGAATAATTCTAATGGCATGGCTTTCTTCTAAATTTATATCCATAATTCACTTTTCTTAATCACCTGATATTTCTCAGTCCTATTCTTTGTTCTAAAGATAATAGCCAGCTCATCCCCAGGCAGATCTACAGCCATCACTACATTTCAATAAATTTAAAAACTGATATCTATTTGGAATGCTGGTATAACAGAAAACTTTTATCTTTAATGCACTGAGCAATACTCAGCTAGAAATGAGAAGGTTCCATTAATGCTCTTTCTTACATGTACGTTCTGCTGTCCCCTCAACTTTGGTTTGCTTGTGGCTTCCAGTGACTTCTGCCTAAACTTCCCGAATGATGTTGACAAAGAGTTCTTCAAAGAGCCAGAGTTCAGTGAGGACTAATTAAAGAAAAAAAAAAAATCGAAATTGAATTATCTTCATAGCCTCAACAAACCATAATCTTTCAAAGGATAGCAACCATATCTTTTCCTTAGTAGAGCAACCTAAAACAGTTTAGACATTCAGTGTTTTTGTTGGCTTCTGAAAAGCCAAATGAGTAAATAATTATCTCTGTCTGGGAAACGCAGGGAAGACTTCTAGATGTGATAGCATTTAAACCAAATCCCAGAACTGAGAAGAAATGGCAATGTGAAAGAGAAAGCTATTCCAGCTAAGGGAAAAGCAAAGGCAAAGGCGTAGAGATGTGAAAGGGAACCATGTGCTGATACTGGGTTGATTTAGAGCACACTGAGGTTGGGACCCATCATGAGACAGGGGAAGAGGCTGTTGCAGTTATGTCGGAGAGCCCTCCTCCCTGCGAAAGAGTTTACCTCTTATCTAATACAAAATTGTGTGCCAAACAAGACATAAACAGGGAAGTGGAATATACAGATTTATTTTTTTTTAAAAAGAAACATTATTGGTATTTTGAAGAATGGACAAAAAGGATGAATGATGACCGTTACTGGAGCAAATAGATTTTCTCTTTTTTGCCCATTCCTGTAAATCACAGGCACTTGGATACATGACTCAAATAAAATTTCTGCAGAAAATGTCAATCCAACAACGATGTCTACCATATGTGGAAAGGGTGTGGTGCATGAGTTACAGGAACATCAACACATTTGGTAGAGGGTGAGGTTCCTGAGGCAACAGTGCCAATAGCATGGGGATATTTGCAGTGGGAACCAAACAGGGTACTTGAACTGAAGAGATATTTTAGAAGCTAACAGCAGTATGGCATCTTGAAAAAGATAATTAAGAAATAGTAATAAGAAGCACCTTTCTTGAGTCTGAGAGAACATTTGCCCATTTTTATACTTTGGTTTTGGTACAGATGGGACTACTAATAAAATAGAGATGAAAGGAAGAGTTTCCTCTGCATTCTCTCTACATTTCAGCATCTCTAACAACTTTTTATTGTATTTTATTAAAACTTTTCCCTTTTTGTTTTGTTTTTAGAGACCATCTTTCTAGATTTGCAGCAACAATTTGCTTTTGGAGGCTCTCTTGGGACAAAAATAGAATTTTGGTTAAAAGGAAAGAATATAGCATTTATAGAACCTAGCTAATATATTTCATATATGAATCACCATGTTATTTATTAAAGCAACAAACGTTTGTCCAGTAACTCTTTTGAATCATTTTGTTTACTAAAGTCAGTAAACATTTGTTCACTGATTCTTTATTACCTGAGTACATACTCAATAATCCAAGGGAGGAAAAAAGAAAAAGAAGTATCATAGCCCCTCCCCTTGAAAGGGGTGTTTTCCATATTCTCAGAGTAAAATTAACTACTTAGAAACTATCCCTCACCCATAGCCTTCAAAGCCAACGTATTAACCACTATTTGTTCATAGGAAGGAAGTGGTTCCATCTGGGGCTAACAGCCAAGAATCTTGCATTCCATTCCATTCATTGCTTCTGTTACAGATTTATTGAGCAATATTAAATAGAAACTCTGAAGATTTTCCCTTTGTCTTTCTGAGCGGGCAATGCACTGGAAATTCCACTAATGTGGGCATGGCTTGGGGCATGACAAATAAATAGGTGGAGACCAGAAATACATCTCTGGCACGTCTCAGGAATGTCCCTAGAGATGGTTCATTACTGAGTAGCTGAGCAGAGACATGACTCAGCCAGAGTTTCTGCAGTGGGCTGTCTGGGGCAGCTATGAAAGTGCTGGCAAGAGCCATGGATCAGCCAGTGTTTCCTGGATATAGAAGAGAAAACTGAGCCTCCTATTTAGAATCAGGCCTCTTAAATTGCAATCTGATTATGACAAACTTTTTTGTCAGCACTGCAATATTAAGAAGAGAAGTCTTCTATCTCCTTAGAGTAACTTCTTCAAATATTATAAATGTGCTTGATGCAAATTTAAAACAATTATTATTTAATCTGCAGACATTAGAACTTTTCTTTGGAATGGATTTGTTGGAAATATACCTTGTTTTAACAGTTGAATAGTGAAGAAATTCTCTGTTGGCAAAGAGATAACTAAGGGATATGTAAACTTGTCTCTTAAAAAAATATATATATTTCAGAGAGAGACAGAGAGAGAGAGTACAAGCAAAGACAGCAGCAGTGGGAGAGGGAGAAGCAGGCTTCCTTGCTGAGCAGGGAGCCTGACATGGGGCTGAATCCCAAGGCCCCAGGATCATGACCTGAGCCAAAGGCACATGCTTAACTGACTGAGCCACCCAGGGCCCCTGTAAACTTGTTTCTTAGGAAATGAACACTATATTGGAAATGGAAGAAAGGTGAAAGGAGAAAAGAGAGAGAGGTGGAAGGTGACCAAACAACAGAACAGAGAGGATAAAAGATTCTATTGAACAGGAGTGATTAAAAAATGGAACTTATATAAATTTTTCCTTGGAAGTGATATGGTATTCACATAGAAATGCATTTTGCATTGGGCTTTTGATAGTTTGGTATTTGTTTGAGACTGTGGTCAGTCTCTGATGTGAAGAAATTTAAAAATTTCTCTCCATTATGCATCATTGTGCTTTTCAGTGCCTGATTTTTTATGACAGAAACTGGGCAATTAAGACCAAGTGTAATCATTCCATTTAAACTTATTGGGCAATAGTTACATGATCCTCTGTTTATAGGAATTTGTGTGTCAAAGCTCATGTGACAATTTCTTTATGGCACTGAAGGAAGACTGTAGTTGTCTTTTTGCTATGTCCCTCCTGTCAGTCCTCAGTATACTCCTTATAGTGATGGGTTTGCATTTATGAATCAGAAGATGACTAGTTTCTAAAGACAAAGTTAAATTTAACCCTCCGTGAAGGTACCAGCTGTCCCCCAAGTAAGATAATTGCCATTACCCTCAGACCAAAAATTCCAGCTCTACCTAAGACAAAGCCTTGAAATGGGAATCCCCCAAGGGCCCCTTTTGATCCAGTGATCTCTTATCAGAGTATCAGTGGATTTCCACACACAAAAACAGACTAAATTTCTTTTTCTTTTGTGATAAAAACCAAAGATCCCCAGAGGAGGCTATCCCAGACTCACTGTTCAAATCTAGCTTACATGTTCCTGGTTTATTAGCCAGGACATAGGAGAATGGTCACAGAACAGAACACAGTGAACAGATGGTAAATTTTATGGTAGAGTTGACTCAACATCTGAGAAATTACGTAGTGGACAGTGTAGGGGCTCTTCACAGATCCTTTTGGATCCTTTTTACCATTCCTGTGGGGGGGTAATAGGGTGTTAATGGTTTGATGTGTATTCAACAATCTGTCTCCTACCTCTCAACAATGGCAGAAGACTGTCATATGCTATGAAAAGCAACTCCCTTGCCTCCAGTTGGGACACCTCTAAGGCATAGTGTATCCTTCAGAGCTCCCTGCAGGCTAAAGACTTATGCTGGAGACTACATCTGCACTGTTGCTTGGCTTTCCTCCCTGCTCTCTCCTGCTTCCTTCAACTCCCTAACCGGTATCCCCTGGGGCCACTTCCTTAATAAATCACTTCTGTCCTTGGCTCAGGGTCTGCTTCTTTGGAACCTGACCAAGACAAAAGAGGTAAATAAAAAGAGAGAAACAATGAAAATAGGAATTTCCAAGTGCAAGGTAGGAAAATAGATTACCAGAAGCCAGGATGGAAGAGAACAAGATAATCTGGAAAAAAAGGAGTAGAAGTAAGGTGAAGGAGGGGACAAAAACAAAGTTACTATGGTCTGGTACTATGGTATGTGGGGCCTTCATTGAGGGGTCTTGAAACACGATTAAATATGAGCCCTGAACTCAATGATTGGGGATAAATTTCCAACTTTGCCACTTCATAACTGTATAACCTTTGGCAAGGTGTTTTACTCTCTAAGCCTCTATTTTTCCATCTATAAAACAAATCTAAGATGTTAACCCTTAGAAGTACTTTTACATATGGAAAGAAGCTTTATACCTAAAGGTATTTATTTCAGCATAATTTAAAGATGTGGTTCCCTACTGGGGAGTGATTTAGTTCCCCAGGGCACATTTGGCCATATCTGGAGACATTTTTGTCTTCACAACTTTGAGATGGGGAAGTTACTGGTTACTAGTGGGTTAAAGGCGGAGATGCTACTATACATCTTAAATGCAAGAGAAAGCATCCCACCTCCATCCTCAACAAAATGCCAATAGTGCCAAATTGAGAAATTTTTATTTAGAGGAACAAAAAACTGAAAGCTAACTAAATGTTTAAAAAAATGAAAAATAGAGAATGATTAAATTATAGTGCATCTTCTAGATGATATGCCATAACTGAAAATACATTATTTGTTAAAGATATTCATTGACTCCTATGACGAGATCATAATATAAAAAGTGCTGAGAATCTATAAATCATGTAAGTTCATTCATTCATTCAAGTCATAATTTTTTTTAATTTTTTTTTATTTATTTATGATAGAGAGAGAGAGAGAGAGAGAGAGGCAGAGACATAGGCCGAGGGAGAAGCAGGCTCCATGCACCGGGAGCCTGATGTGGGATTCGATCCCGGGTCTCCAGGATCGCGCCCTGGGCCAAAGGCAGGCGCCAAACCGCTGCGCCACCCAGGGATCCCTCAAGTCATAATTTTTGAGAGCTACTTCATGCCAGACATTGGACTAGGAGAATGATAGTTGTGAAAGAGATAAATATATTGCTATCATGAATTTACATTCTAGTAGAAAGAATCACAGAAAATGATAGATAGATGATAGATAGATAATAGATGATAGGTAGATGATAGATGATAGATAAAAAGAAATTAAGGAAAAGTTACTCTTTAAGAACAAGACTATAAAGTCATTATAAAGTAAATGTCTGAAGAATTAAAATAATGAATAACTAAAATATGGCAAATAAATATGAATAAATGAACAAGAAGCAGTTCTCTGAAGAGCTGACATTTTAACTGAGATCTTAATGACTAGAAGCATGCAAGAATGAAAGGGAGAGCATTCCCAGGCAGAAGAACTCAAAGTGAGAACAAATTCATCAGTTTGAAGAAGATAAATATGAAGAGCCAAAGAAAAGTATAGGTTAACAATGTAGACTATGGAGAAAAATAGACTTGAATTGGAATTCCTGCTCTGTGAGATATGAAGTGAGATGTTCATGTTCTCAAAGACTGTTTTTTCAACATTGCTTCCTCATCTGTAATTGAGGATAAGAAAATTTCTCAGGGTCATGGTGAAAATTAAATCAGACAATAAATGTAAAGTGCTGTGCCTTAGGCTCTAATGAATATTAGTTTTATTCTAACAATTCACCAACCAACTCATGCCTCAATTTCTATAGGTATAAAGAATTAACTGAACAACACAATCTCAAAGATCTCTTCTAATTCTAGGATCTAAATATTACAGACAATTTAGTAACAAAAGGCAGTTTGACCAGATATTAATTTAATCAAATATAAAAGTACTCTTTAGATAATACTATTTTTCCCAAAAGAAAAGCTAAAAGATATATTCTAGATTAAAGAAAGTATCTATTAATAAGTTGTATATAGTTATATTAATTATCAGAACCAAAATAGAGTGATTATATATATATTTTTTAGATTTTTAAAATTTGTATTCGATTTGCCAACATCTAGTATAACACCCAGTGCTCATCCCATCAAGTGCCCTCCTCAGTGCCCGTCATCCAGTCACACTAACCCCCCACCCACCTCCCTTTCCACACCCCTTTGTTTGTTTCCCAGACTTTGGAGTCTCTCATGGTTTGTCTCACTCTCTAATTTTCCCCCCTCAGTTCCCCTCCTTTCCCTTATAATCCCTTTCACTATTTCTTATATTTCACGTACAAGTGAAACCATATGATAATCGTCCTTCTCCCATTGACTTACTTCACTCAGCATAATACCCTCCAGTTCATCCACATTGAAGCAAATGGTGGGGATTCATCTATTCTGATGGCTGAGGAATATTCCCTTGTATATATAGACCACATCTTCTTTATCCATTCATCTGTCAGAGGACATCATGGCTCCTTTCACAGTTTGGCTATTGTGGACATTGCTGCTCTGAACATTGGGGGGGCAGGTGTTCCAGGATTTCACTACATCAGTATCTGTGGGGTAAATACCCCACAGTGGTGCAATTGCTGGGTCATGGGGTAGCTCATTTTTAACTTCTTGAGGAACCCCCACACCATTTTCCAGAGTGGATTATAAGCTTTGCTTTAATACATTTGCTTTTAATTTAACTTTATCTTTTCTTTTCTTTTTTTTTTTAATTTTTATTTATTTATTTATGATAGTCACAGAGAGAGAGAGAGAGAGAGGCAGAGACATAGGCAGAGGGAGAAGCAGGCTCCATGCACCGGGAGCCTGATGTGGGATTCGATCCCGGGTCTCCAGGATCGCGCCCTGGGCCAAAGGCAGGCGCCAAACCGCTGCGCCACCCAGGGATCCCAACTTTATCTTTTCAAACAGAAGTAAAGATGGCCAAGTTTTTACAATAAATAGTTTAAAAAGACAAGGCAATCACATAAGGAAACTCTATAAATACCCACAGTGGAGAAAGACAAATTGGCTTAGACATCATTGAAATAGCTGCACATTAGACAGAGGCCATTCCTAACATTAGAAATGGCATCATATGGAATATTTAGCTCAGATGCACAGAGCCAAAATTGGTGCAGCAATATTCTTTTTATACCATAATTAAAAATTATTTTATCACTAATTCATAATATCAGCCAAAGTGATTCACATATACTATCTCATCACATAGCAAAAAGAAATTAATAGAAGTGAGGAAGGTACTGGCTTTGTTTGACACAACTTAACTGAATGAAGACCACAGGTCTAATGGGATACAGAAAGTCACATACAAATAAGATAATGTCAGGGTCAGGATCCACTTAAAATCCATTAAAATGTCATGGAAGTCACTGTTCCACTACACATGAGAAGGTAATTGTGCTGTCTGGTGATGAAAAGAAATATCCTTACAAGGAAATGTAGAGGCTTGCATAGTCTCTAAGACTAGAGAATACATAAACAATTTTACCTGCATGTGTTTAGTACATATATTCTTATTTATTATTTATATATTAATTTATTAAATTAGAAGGCATAGTGTCTAATGAAACCCTATTTAGGTTATCCTATCATAGGTGAACTTAATTCACTTCAAGTGAATTAATGGGGTGGGAGGAGCTTTGTTCAAAATGGTGGATGGAACATTCATATTTATATCCTTTCCCAGTTAACTTTAAAGTGATATTGAAGGGATATGTAGCAACCCACTGAGCAGAATGGGGCTATTCATGAGATTTTGACACACATCTAGAAGACAGAAAGCATATGATAAAGTGGCACTATTGCAAAAGGGTTAAAAAAAAACTGTGACCTAGAGAATACGGAGAGAAGGCAGCAGTTGGTGAAGAGAGAGTCAATATGTGCTGCAGAACTACAGGAAGCTTCAGAACTGGGAGTACAAGTAACTATAAAAAGTGGGAGATTAATTTAAAGTCAGTAGTTGGAATAATTGGCCCCCTCCATTTATCACAACAGAATATAGAACACTTGGCAGGCAGCTTTTTAACTCTAAGATCAAAAATTAACCTTTAAGGTTATTGCATGTCTGGAAATAGTCATCATCATAAGACCAGCTATCATAAGGCCATCTATATTCTGATATTTAAGGATCTGAGTATGTAGCAATCCAATTTTCTGACCTTATTACAAGCAGTCTGGCAATCAACAAATGCCTCACTCATCAGAGAAACTCATAGCCATGAGTCTACAAAAAATGGATAACCAAAGTTCACAGGAAAGTTTAGAAAAATATGAAATATGAAAAAGCCAAAGTGAACAAACAAACAACCCTAGGGAAACACATAATTCACAAAATAGAAAAAATAATTCACATAAAAAAATAATAGGGTCATCAGACTTTTGTAAAGAATACACTGTACCCATCATATCAGAATAGGATTCTATGACAAAAGAACAATCAGAGAACAAAAGCGATCTCCTAGCAATTAATAAGTTATTGTCTGCAAATTCACTGTGAAATTTAGAATACAAAGTCAAAGATATTTCTCAAGAAGTCAAAAAAGATAAACTAAATAGAAGATGAATCCTACAGACAGAATATCAAACTAATAAAAATTCCTAGGAAGCATGAGGAGAGAAAATACTGGGAAGAGAATTAAAAATAAATTACTGGACAATCACTTCTGAGAGATAAAGGCATAAGTTTATAGACTAAAAGGGCTGAGTACTTAGTGGATTATGTGAAAAATATATACATTAGGAAGATGTTGTAAAATTTCAGTATGGCAAGGAAAAACAGGAGTTTGTGAAAGGCCAAACTGGTTAACCACAAAAGAATAATAGTCAAATGGTATCAGACTTCTTAACAAAATTGGATCCTGGAAGAAAGTGGTGCAATGCTCCCAAAGTTGACCAGTTTTCCTGCTGGAACATATGGAGATATGGAGAGAATGGTGGACAGAAAATTCATCACCACACAGTTAACGTGTGAGAATATTCCTTTCCACATGATCTTTTTAAAGGAGCTTAAGTGTGAGTTGCAGAAAAATGAAAGTATAAAATGGACAAACTAACATAAAAAGAGGAAGATGGGCATATGGAATGTAGAAAAAAGAGAATTGAAACCTTGAGAGTCACAGATATATACCAGAATATTTTATGGAGTAATCAGCCCAGATTGCAGCAGGAGAAGAAAGGGTGGTGGGAATTATTTCATGAGAAAGAAAAAGAATTTCATGGGTTTGTTATTTTGAGAATTTTGAAGAACATAAAACATGACAAATGCAACCAAAAAAGAGTTACTTTGAACTCCAGGAAAGATATAAATAATGGAATGAATTAATGAATAAAACTAGATAGAAAAGAAAACGTTATCACAGCATAACATGGTTCCATGGTAAATGCTTTTGGGTGGACATGAATAAAAAACACCTCATATTGCCTTTCGATTTCAAAAAGTAAGCTATAAATAAAGACTGGAAGCATTAATTATTGTTGAAGAACTGAATAAAATTTTAACCAACCTTAACATGTAAGAAAATGTTCCCATGACTGAAGAGAGAAAGTTGGAGAAGAACTGAAAAAAAGGTTGTGGGTAGTAATAACATACAGATCCTACAAATGAGAATTTGAAGGATGCTGGCTATTGGTGATGGAATAATGAATAAAAGTGTAAGAACATAATTTACAACAGAAACAAAACTAAGAGTAACAATAATCATAATCTCACTCGTACAGAGATAGAAGATTGAGAATGTATTAAATATTGTATGAAATCTCTGCTTCCACTTATCATTCCGTGAACACAAAAGATCACCTCTGAAACTAAGTAAGAAATATTAACATACCTTTACACATATTTAAATGTAGAGAGTGGGGATGGAGGACCTGGGTGGCTCATTTGGTTGGGCACCAACCTCTTGATTTCAGCTCAGGTCATGATCAAAGGGTCATGGGATCAAGCCTCACACTGGGCCCCGTGCTAGGAATGGAGCCTGCTTGAGATTCTCTCTCCCCTTCTCCCTCTACCCCTCCCCTGCTCTCTCTCTCTCTCTCTTAAAAAAAAAAAGTTGAGAATGAGACTAGAGGAAAACAGGAATTAGTGAGAGAACTGTTATTTTTTATTATGAATCCATCTCTACTATCTGCCTTTAAAAATTGTTGCTATTTAAAAAAAAGCTTTCTATTTTGTAATATTGTAGATTTACAGAAAAGTGACAAAGATATTATAGAGTTCTCATACACTTTCATTCTGTTCTTTCCAGTGTTAACCTTATATTACTATGGTGCATTTATCAGAACTAAGAAACTAATGTTGACATATTACCATTAACTGAACTCCAGAATTTATTTATTTATTTGGATTTCACCAAGTTTTTCATAATGCCCTCTCTATGTTCCAGATCTAGAATCCAGGGTCATACATTGCTTTTAGTTTTCAGGCCTCTCCAGTCTTCTTTGGTCTGTGGCACTCTCTGTCTTTCCCTGCTTTTCATGACCTTGGCAATACTGAGGAGTACTGGAAAGGTATTCCGTATAAAGCCTTCTAATTTTGTTTCATCTGTTGTTTTCTCAGTAGTTATGGGTTTTGGAAAAAAACACAACCCGTGAAATGCCCTCCTCTCACGTTATCTCAGAAGTGCATGCTATCTAAATTAAATCACTTATGATGTTAATCTTAATTACTTGGCTAATGTAGTGTTTTCCATGGTTCTCCACTGTATAGTGATTATTTCCTCTTTTGTTGCTCTGCTCTTTGGAAGTGAGTTTTTAAGTCTAGGTCCCAAACATGTGTGAGGACAGGAATTAATCTTCACCTCCTGTAATCGGGAGAGAGGGTAGTGGGTACACATTATATTTGGGATTCTTCTGGGAAGAAAGATTTGTCTGTTCTCTTTCAGCTACTTATTCATTCAGTCATTTATCTCAGTATGGCTCATCTATACTTATTTTATACTATAGATTATAACCTAGTACTATGTTAGTTATTTTCCTGTCGAAATTGTTCCAGGTTTGGCTATTGGGAACTAAGTTGTGCTTCTTCTTCTTTTTTTTTTTTTTTTTTTTTTTTTATGGTCTAAGTTGTGCTTCTTTGAAGTTTTTTTTATCATTTAATTTTTGAGCATTTCCTTACCTCTTGGAAATACAAGATGATACAGGCTCTTTTGCTGAGCTATTTTGCTATTTCTCCTAAGTGCCTTGGTTCCTTTTTATTAGAGAATAGTGTTCAGAAACCAAGGTCTAGATATTGGATGTGCTTGTCACAATGGCGTTATTGCTTCTGGGACCTCTATTTATATAGCTCGGTATTGTAAGCATGTATACTAATCCATAAATACATACTATATTAAGGTTCTCCAGAAAAATAGAACCAGTAGGATGTGTGTATTGTAGAAAGAGATTTAGTTTAAGGAATTGACTCATGTCATTATGCAGGCTGGTAAGTACAAATCTTCAGGGCCAGTGGGTAGGAGATCCAGCCTATGTTTGAGTTCGAGTTTGAAGGACATCTGCTACAGAATTCCTTTTTGTTGAAGAGAGGTCTTTTATTTCACATAGCATAATACCATATGGGTTCATCTATGTTATTGCAAATGGCAACATCTCATTCGTTTTATGGCTTAGTAATTTACATGTATTTATATATGTACCAAACCTTTATCCATTCACCTCTTGATGGACACCTAAGTTGCTTCCATATCTTGGCTATTGTAAATAATGCTGCAATAAACATAAAGATACATGTAAAAAAAAAGAGAGAGAGAATCTTTTTGTTCTATTCAGGCTTTCAACTGATTGGTTGAGACCCACCCACATTACAGAAGACAATCTACTTTACTCAAAGGCCACTAATTTAAATGCTAATTTTATCCAGAAACATCCAGAATAATGTTTGACCAAATATCTGAGTACTGGGGCCCAGCCAAGTAGACATAAAATTAATCATCATAATACATATCATAACTTTGCAATATAAATATATTACTATATTAAGCTAAATATGAGTTGATACTTCTGTCTCTGACTCTAATCTGCTCTCAGTGTTATTTTTGTAAATACGTGTTTTTTATTATATATTTTAAGACATGAAACATCTTGATTTTCATTAATAAATATGAAATGGATAGTTTTAAATTATATAGTGAATTCGTGAAGCAGTGAAATAATCAATGACTCCTAATGCATTTCAGATATTTTATATTTTTTATTTGGTTTAAGCTACACAATTGTGCTTGAGAAACTGAATCATTGGACAAGTCAGGAATCTGAAGCTGAAAGAAAATAAAGAATTTGTCCAAGTTCTTGTAGAATGTTGATTTATAAGTAGTAGATCCAGAGGAAAGAAGATCACGTAGTGCAGGCATCAGAAGAAGAATATTAATTAACATTAACTAAATTTCTAGGGCTAGGGTAGATAGTGCCACAAACTGAGTGGCTTATAACAACAGAAATGTATTCTTTCACAGTTCTGGGGTCGAAGTCCAAATTCAAGGTATCAGCAGTGCCATGCTCCCTTTGAGCCCTCCGTGAAGAAGTACTTCCTTGTTCCTTCGAGCTCTTGGTAGCCTTGTGTATTCCTTGGCTTTTGGGAGCTTAATACTAATCTCTATCATCACATTCTCAAGGTCTTCTTCTTTTAAAGATACCAGTCATACTGGATCTAATGACCTCCTGATTTGGTTATCTGCAAGGAGTGTTTCCAAAAGGTCCCATTCACAGGTATAGGGGATGAGGACTTCAACATATCTTTTTGAGGAACACAATTCAGCCCACGATTCCTCCTGAGTGATGCTGATATAATTCAGAAAGCCACTGTAACTGTAGTCAAGACAATGTAATCATGGTCTGCATTGAGAGAGGACATCCCAGAGGATGGAGCAGGGCTAGATGGTGGTGACCTAAAAAGGGTGGGGAGGAATGGAGAGTCTGTATCTCCTGTATTTCATTCAGATTTATTTCCTTACCTAGCTTTCATTATTTTCAAATCTTGATTGAGGTATAGGAGGTAGGATATGCTAAAAATATAAGCTGTAAATGCTAAGAATTGTTCCTTGCAAAATTCTTCAGTACAATAGGATGCAAACTAAACTAATATAGCTGTTAGAAAGTGTCCGAGACAGGGAATAAAGTATTTCCCTGAACCTCCAACCTTCTTTGGAATTGTATGAAACAAAACTTTGATTCCCTAAATGCTTCCAGTGTTTCAGCAGCAGGCATGGGAGTTCTTGACTCTGAGATGAGGGAGAGATGTACACAGTACAAGAGGAAAGAGATGTGTGATGCCAGGGTAGTTGAGTCTATTTATTTGTAACACCACGTAAGAAACATTTCAAGAAATGCTATTATACTGTATATTATTTGGGTTAAACTATCGTACAAATGGCAAGTTGATAAAATATAGATCATAATAAATGTGATTTTATTAGTCACCAGGTTGTGATGCCCAAGGAAAGTAGATTTCCATTTAAGTTTATGTCAATCTGTGATGTCTTTGCCTAAAAATGGTGAAACTGAGCAGTGAAGAGATGATTTCTTTCAAGTCTATATATGAGGAAAACATTAAACTTTAAAAGCAAAGGCCATTTGTTTCCCATTCCAAATCTGAGAAGATTAAAACACGGCACATTCAAAGCTCCACTGAATGTTAACAGTGCATTGTTTAATGGCTCATTGTTTAAAGGTTACTTTCTCCATTAAAAGTCATTTCTTGTGTTTAATTTGTAAATACTCCCACCATATTTTGGTTTCATTCAAGTCATTACCATAAAAAAATTTATAAAAGGCTGGTAAGAGAGGGATTGAAAAAAAGAAAGAATGAAAAACGACAGACGATTATGAGTTTAGAGAGCTTCAAGTGAAAATGGAAGCCAAAAAGAATCAATTCTGCACATTTTGTTATAAATATGTCACATATCCAAGTTGTACCCTAGGATATACATAAAGTAAGGCATATAAAGAACATAAATTCCATGGAGAAACAAAGGGCTTATACACACTCAAGAGATAAATGGAATTCAAATAATAAAATATTTCCTACTATAAAAGACTATTGAACTGTAGAAACATTTCCAATGGTCTCTTTGTACAAACATAGGCAAATGACAACATTGACAAATGGATGCACAAGTCTAATTTGTACTGTCAAAATTGAGGTGATGTCTTTAGTATACTTATGTTGTAATAGAATTACAGTATATTTTCATGTTTGTTCTTGAACACTGCAGACCCAGAGTCACAATATTCCTAAAAATGTTTAATAGGACACTTTTTCAACATATATGCATGTGTATTGGGGATTTAGGGGTGGGCTTCTTAAAGTCAGGAAGAAAAATAGTTCATATTGGAAAGAGAATTTCTTTAGATAAAATCTTACCCATGCAGTGAATTTTCTGGGGTTACGGGTGCACATACTATGCCTTCTAAGGTATCAAGGAGAAAAAATATCCATTAATAACACTCGATTCTATGGTCACAGCTCATTGCTTCTCAATAAGGCTTACGTTTATAAAATTTTCATATTTTCTATAATTGTGAAGTACAAATGGGCTTTTCCTAGTTAATATGGATTTGCTGTAGATGAATACAGAGCATACCATATATTCCTGAAGTAATATGCTGATAGTTATGAAAGTTTTGCATGAATTTCTTCCACTGCATTTAAAACTGAATATTTAGTATTATTGATGATATGTATTATAACTATTTATTTATTTATTTATTTATTTATTTATTTATTTATTTAAGAGAGATCACGTGTAAGCAGGGGTGGGGGTTGGTAGAAAGAGAGGGAGACGGAATCTTAACCAAACTCCACGAGCAGAACAGAGCCCAACACAGGGCTCAATCTCACAATGCTGAGGTCACGACCTGAGCCTAAATCAAGAACCAGACACCTACCCGACTGAGCCACCCAGGCGCCCCTATAACTCTTTATTTTTAAATCATTGCTTTTTATGAAAATCAACGTATTTTTTAACTTGAATGTATTAAGGGAGCATGCTTATTAAAGGAATCTTTTGGATAAACTGAAGAATCCCTTGGTAAAGCAAGTTTTTAAAAAACCATGCTATTATTAATGCATTATTAACTCCAGATTTCTGATATATAATTTCAAATGATATATACTTTAAAAAGAAAGAAAGAAAGAAAGAAAGAAAGAAAGAAAGAAAGAAAGAAGAAAAGAGAAAGAAAGAAAGAAAGAAAGAAAGAAAGAAAGAAAGAAAGAAAGAAAGAAAGAAAGAAAGAAAGAAAGAAAAAGAAAGAAAGAAAGAAAAGAAAGAAAGAAAGAAAAGAAAGAAAGAAAGAAAGAAAGAAAGGAAAAAGAAAGATGGAACTCTATAAATTGATAGGCCAAAATATGAAAATACAATTAGAAAATTGATTTCTTAAAAGATGATATTCCTGTTGCTTCAGATGAAGAACTTGGTAGAAGAAAGCTGGAATGAAAGAGATCTAGAATGAAACATGAGAAGAAACAAAATTATATCCAATTTCGGGAAACAGATATTTTTTCTCCTTCTATGCCAAGAATTGCTGCTAATAGTTTCTTTTTAATCTGCTTTATTTTTACGTTTAATGTGACAAGATTTTCAGAGAATCTTGTTCTAAATTTTAAATGGAGAACTCAAAATATATTTTCTGAATTTTAATTTTAAAACTTAAATGAAAAAAGAATTTAAGATTAATTCATACCACCTGTTCCTGTAGCAGTTGATTATCAAGAATCAGCCAGATCAAATGTTCCCACAGGTTTTACAAACTCAAATGAAAATTAAAATATGGCCTAAAGGGGAAAATACAACATAATTACCATTGAAAGTAAAGTTATGAGCTTTGGAAAATGGTTACTTAAGCCTATAAGAAATTGCATGTGTTTGAAGGCAACACCAACAGTGACAATAAAATAGCTTTTTAAGGTCCACAGAACATCACTGAAAGAAAAATTTGGTTTAATTAATTGAGCGACCATTTGTCTAGCAGTCACTATGTGACAGGATTTGGCTTTGCTGCTGGCTACAAAACATCTAAGATTCCCACATCCTCCTCTGTAGAGGTTGGGCATCAACGGACAAAAATGTCCACACAACTACAACTTTGGCGATTCAGCAGAGGGATAAACAAATTTTGGGGAATACAGTAACGAAGGAGTAGGTGTTAACACATATTACGGCATCTAATTAACCAAGCAACCTAACAGTAGTTGTTACAATTCTCACTTTGCAAATAACAAAACACTGGCAATCAAGCAATGTTCAAAATGAGAAGAGTCAGCAAGTCAGGTATTATCAGAGATATAAGTAAAAATGTATTTGACATCAAAACTGAGAAGGTCACCAATCAATATGAAACATCCAGGGCTTAACTGCTTTTGCCTAGATTATAGAAAAAGGAACGTTCTACAGAAAGGACTTATTTGAGGTGAGTTTCAGTGAATAAGAAAGAATTTGCCAGGTGGGTGAGATGGAGAAAAACAGGGAAGATAGCACATGCAAAACCACAGAAGTGTGAGGAGGCATGGTGTGATCAGAGGATGGTAAGGCAAGGCATTTGATACAAACGGAGTCTGAGATGCCAGAGGAAGGAATGGGTAAGAGAGAGTGAGGGATTAACACCAACAAAGCAGTGAGTGGGAAAATAAGAGCCATGAAAATAAGCTGGGACTTTATCCTTCAGTAAATCAACAAAAGATTTTTCGATAGCCGTTGTGACAATCCCTGTAATGGGTAATCTCTGGCTTGTAATTTTAAAATCAGACTTGACCTTCCCTGATATTGATGAATTTCATGTTACTTAGGCTTGAATCCAGTGTGCAAATTTGTGTCTGGGTTAGCATTTACTAAATTTATGTGAGTAACAAACTAAACATCTGAAAGGAATAAAACCAACTTATATAACTATACAAGTGCTCGGATGGATGATGAAAGACTTTGCACGAATTTTTGTTTTATAATTATGTGGCCTTTTGCCTAGCCAATTCATTATTGATTCCCTCTTCTTCCGCCTATAGTCCCTAAATCCTCTTCCATCTAGGTGCTGATCTGTTCATTCATCATCAGAGTTGTAGCTATCCTAATAGATACCCAGGCACATTCGGCAGTGGTTCTGCTCTCAAGCTGTCTAGAATTTCGTGATGGAGATGGGATTGTCTGCATTCATCATTCAGATCTCTGGGATGAAGTGTTCAGTATTCAACAATAACAGAAAACATTCTTCGGGACCTGAATAGTTTAGAAGAGGTGGGGGTCTCCACTCCCCTTTCCTATTTATTGGACTATATTTTGATGCAGCAAAGGCAGTGAAAAACAGGAAGTACATGGACTCTGGAACGGCCAGATCTGAGGTCATCGCCTCGGGGTAGGCCCAGTAAGGGGAATGATGCCTCAAATGTCTCAACTGGCTTTCTTGTTCACACAATGGAAATCCTTACACCAACTTTCTAGACCATAGGATGTACTTTTTGTAAAATATTTATTAAATAATGCATGCTCTTTCAAGCACATCCCCACTGTAGTACACTTCTGCTCTGAAGTTCAGTGAACCCATTGCAATGGACGCAACCCATCAAGGAAAATTAGTTCATTGAAATGCACCCCGAGAGTTGCATATTTGAACATATGTTTGTTAAAAAAAATACAAAGTATAGGGGCACCAGGGTGGCTCAGTTGGTTAAGCATCTGCCTCTGCTCAGGTCATGAGCTCCGGGTCCTAGGATCTGGCCCCACATGGGCGGGGGGGGGGGGGGGGGGGGGGGAGGTGGTCCCTGCTCAGTGGGGAGTCTGCTTCTCCCTTCCCTTTCCCTCAGCCACTCCCTCTACTTGTGCTCTCCGTCTCTCTCCAGTAAATAAATACAATCTAAAAATATAAAATAAAAATTACATATTCTTCTTTAAAGTTATTAAATGTCATCTGAAATTTCAGAGCATTAAGTATCATGACAAATAATAAGTAAGTAAAATAAGGAGTTGATGCTTTTCAGATTTACTATACAGCTCTCTCTCCTGGAAACCACTGGTAAGAGAAGACAACTGAGTTTACCATACGATTTCCATCATGAGAAAGCCTCTGCTAGGATGTGAAAGTTGCTGTTTACACAATTTAATTTCTCTACTTTCTAGCCAACCATTTAAAGTCCACAAAGAGTAGAAAAATGGTAAAATCTGAAGATTACACGGAAAAGGCCTTTGACCATGCTGAAGGGCTGTAGATGGAAGTCAATTAGCCGGAACTAACAGTCCTGAATTCATTACTCCAGCTGGTTATTATTTTTGAGCCTCATTACACACATCTGACAATCAGAGGCACTTACACGTCCTGCTCCCGGCTCTCCTGTGAGAATAAATATGGAAAGGCTTTTATACTCCCAGGTGAAGAGAGAGCTTTAGATACAAGAGGTCCATAAATACAGTTTGCCTTTCTTTAAAGAAATCTGACTGGATGCATGGACGTATATATTCAACTCATAAACACTATCTATTAAATAATAGTTACTTTGCAACTGTAGTTGTACAAGGTTCGTCTTAAAGATATATATTCCCCTCATAGAGGTTTCACATGAAATATTACAATGAGGACAAAAAACAGAGTCTCCATTTAACCCCTGAGATGAAAGCATGAACTATCACAACACTCTTAGGACTTTGTCAGGTGCAAGTACTAAAACAGGAAAATCACTAAGAGACTTTTCTACTGAAATTCCCTACTTTTACATTTGAAAAACTGTAATATACAAACGTTAGAGATGATGTGCTCTTCTTTTGGTTAAGTTGGAAAATACGGCACTTTGTTATGTTCGAGATGCTGAAAGGCATTAAAAAATGATGAAGAATTAAACTTTTAATTTTGTTAAGACCTTATCCAATCACCTAGTTTAAAATTACAAAGGTAAAAAGAGGCAAACAATGAAAATTCTCTCTCTGGCCAGTTTTCCTCTCCAGGGCAAACCACTCTGACTGTTTAGTTTGTTTGCTTAGTGCCAGTGACCCTGCAGGTCGAGAAGCCCAGTCTAGTACCTAGAAACAGAAAAAGAGGTCAAGGGTCAGGATATAGATTAGCAATGTGTTAAGAATGAACGTAGAGATACACTCATCTTACTAAAAATTAAAGAAGGATTTTAATGAAGGAAATACTAAAGCCCGTCAACTCTGCAGAGAGTAATTGCACACACGGATTTCTAGGCCAGACCTGTTTGACCGGCTTGGTCCCAGAGCAGCTAAGGTAACCCGAGGAGAAGAAGGGCTGATGCAAACAAGTAAGTAGCATTTGAAGAAGAGACTTTCAAAGATATAGTTCAGGAAATTTAAAGGGTTAGCATCTGGAAGTCAAGAAGAGGAGAAAGATCCAGAGGGGAAGAAGCTAGTGTAACACTTGCTCAGGTTCATATTCAAGACCCTAAGGTGGCGAGTTAGTCACACTTGAGTTTCTCTTTCTATCCCAATATTTACCATCCAAGTGTGACTTCAGTGTACATCAGTGTTCTCATTTGTGAGATAGTAACGTCATTAAAGAATGCTGTTCATAGAGTACACAAGGCGCTCGGAATAGTTATGGTCTGTCTTGAGACAAATCTTAGTCATGACAAGAAGAAGACAACTGTCGCTCTCTGGAGGGTTGCGATTCTCTTATTAGATAAAGTTGATTCATATAGCTCATCTATATGATGGAGAAAGATCTGAGAACAGTCTATTTTCTTTAATTTTGAAATAAGAGAATTCATAGCTGCACAACTCATAAAGAAGACAAGGTTGGGTGGCTCCGGTGGCGCAGCGGCTTAGCGCTGTCTGCAGCCTGAGGTGTGATCCTGGAGACCTGGGATCGAGTCCCCTGTCGAGCTCCCCGCATGGAGCCTGCTTCTCCCTCTGCCTGTGGCTCTGCTTCTCTGTGTGTCTCTCATGAATAAATAAATAAAATCTTAAAAAAAAAAAAAAGAAGACAAGGTTATGTCCAGGAGCTTAAGGGAAATGGTTTTTTGCAGGATCACCAAAAATATACAAAATAAAAAGTAAGGCCACGAAGCAGAGAAACCTCAGTGTAGAAACCTCAGTGTAGATGTCACACCATTTCTTTGACATTTTCATGAAAGTGATTCAAAGTATTTTAACTTGGATGTTTTCCCCCAGACACCCTGATGAGGGCAAACTGTAATTAGTGGTCTCTACATTGAGTTCTATCATTACTTCTGTGGATTTTTTTTTAAGATTTATTTTATTCATGAGACACACACACACAGGCAGAGACACAGGCAGAGGGAGAAGCAGGCTCCTCCCTGCGGGGAGCCGATGTGGGCCTCGTCCGGGGACCCCAGGATCCCGCTCAGCCGCCGAGCCCCCCGGGCGCCCCCCTTCTCTGGACCTAGCGGCCTTCCCCAGACTAGCTTACTCAATCAGCTCCAACATTTCCCACCTATCAGGAAGGAATCAAAGACTCATCCTAGACAAGCGTCTTGTAAAGGTGCCGTTTTGTTAGGGTTGTTTCAGGTTTCTGAGCGGTTTGGAGAAATGGGGGCAGAGCTGAGTCTTCCTGGGTAGGGGCACCTATTGCCACCCCGAGGATGTCACTATGCGGCCTAGGTTGCGGGCAAGCGCGAGCACTCGATGCATCCCCGTGCTTGAGTCTGCCGCGGCGCCTGCCTGCCAGCAGCAACCTTACAGCGTCTTTGGGGGGAGGCCCACGGTGAATGTTCCAGGCCTAAGCAGACGCCCCGTAATGCCTCGGTATTGAACAGAGAGCATTCGGTTAAATACAAGGATACGTTTATTTAGACAAGATAGAGGGGGTCACAGCACAGGGTACACAGACTGCGGCTAATCCTAAGCTGTCACAGCTTCCAAAGCCGTGCGAGTATGTGTGAGCCGGAGGGTCCATTCCTGGGGTTCCTGGAGGCCGGGACAGGTGGCGGCCCTCCCTGTGGAACCGCCGTTTGACTTGCATTTCACCTTGCATCGGTTACCTTGGTTCCCTGGAACCTAAAGGTAAAACGCACGAGTACGTCGCCTGCCGTGGGTTGCAGGCCAGTGCCCGGTGGCTGCACGCTTCCAAGTGAAGGGTTCTGTGATTTGCGTGACTGATCCCAGCAACCTCAGGGACGCGTCCTCCGCCTCCCGGAGGGCGAAGCGCTGACTCCGGCCTCGGCCTCGGCCTCGGCAGGGAGACTGGTGCTCAGTCCGCAGGGTCTCGGGCGGTCCCAGAAGTAGCTCAGAGAAAGGTGTTCGGTGCTTCTCGCCGCCTGCAGCCGCTCGGTGAAGCTGTCAGGTGTTCTGTGGTGCAACTCGTTACTCTCAACTTAGGTCAGGAGCTGCTCACGTCTTCGCGGCGAGTCGTCCTGGAAGTAGTGCCGGGAACAAGCGGCTCGCGTCGCGCCCGGACGCCTCGAGCCCCGGCCCTGCGGGCGGTTCAGGTGCGGGCGGCGCGTCAGGTCCGGGACCAGGGCCCGCGAGGCGCCGGGGCAGGCGGGCGGGGCGGGCGGGGCGGGCGCGGGCTGCAGGGGCTGCGGCGGGAGGAGGTAGGTCCCGCCCGTCACGGCCGCGGCTCCCTCCCCCGCTGGGCGCCCGGCGTCCTCCCCGGAGCGCGCGCCCCGCCCGGGCTACCAGCCGCGCCCCCGCTCCCCGCCGCCCTCCCGCGCCGCGCGCTCCGGGTGGGGCCCGGCTGGGTGGGGGGAGGGCGCAGGGGTGCGGCGGGTGGTGGGCGGGGGTGCGGGGGGTGCTGGGCGGGGGTGCGAGGGGTGCTGGGCGGGAGTGCGGCGGGTGCTGGACGTGGGTGCTGGACGGGGGTGCTGGACGGGGGTGCGGGGGGTGCTGGGCGGGAGTGCGAGGGGTGCTGGACAGGGGTGCTGGGCAGGGGTGCGGCGGGTGCTGGACGTGGGTGCTGGGCGGGGGTGCGGCGGGTGCTGGACGGGAGTGCTGGACGGGGGGTGCAGCGGGTGCTGGGCGGGGGTGCTGGGCAGGGTGCTAGGGGTGCTGGACGGGGATGCCGGGCTGGTGCCGGGCGGGGGTGCGGCCGGCGGGGCGGGGGCAGGCGGGGCGGGGGTGCGGGGGGTGCTGGACGGGGGTGCGAGGGGTACTGGGCGGGGGTGCGGCCGGTGCTGGACGGGGGTGCTGGACGGGGGTGCTGGACGGGAGTGCGGGGGGTGCTGGGCGGGGATGCGGCGGGTGCTGGACGGGGGTACTGGGCGGGGGTGCGGCGGGTGCTGGACTGGGGTGCTGGGCGGGGGTGCTGGACGGGGGTGCGGGGGGTGCTGGACTGGGGTGCTGGGCAGGGGTGCGGCGGGTGCTGGACGGGGGTGCTGGACGGGGGTGCGGCGGGTGCTGGACGTGGGTGCTGGGCGGGGGTGCGGCGGGTGCTGGACTGGGGTGCTGGGGGGGGTGCGGCGGGTGCTGGACTGGGGTGCTGGGCGGGGGTGCGGCGGGTGCTGGACGTGGGTGCTGGGCGGGGGTGCTGGACGGGAGTGGTGGGCGGGGGTGCGGCGGGTGCTGGACGGGAGTGCTGGACGGGGGGGTGCAGCGGGTGCTGGGCGGGGGTGCTGGGCAGGGTGCTAGGGGTGCTGGACCGGGATGCCGGGCTGGTGCCGGGCGGGGGTGCAGCCGGGGGAGGCCGGGCCGGCGGGGCGGGGGCAGGCGGGGCTGGGGTGCGGCGGGTGCCGGGCGGGTGCCGGGCGGGGGTGCGGCCGGGGGGGGGGGGGCGGGCGGCGGGCCGGCGGGGCGGGTGCCGGGCGGGGGCCGGGGGGCGGGGGTGCTGGGCGGTGCGCCGGGGCCGCGGGAGCCGCGCGCCGCGTCGCTGTAACCGGACACCCGCGCGCCCGCCGCGGTGCCGGCCACTTTCCATTCACTGCGAGGGGCTTGGCGGAGCGGCGCCCAGTCCGCGAGTCCCCTACAAAGAGTCGCAGCGCCGGGAGGAGGCGCCGCCGGGACGCCGCGGACGGCGGGCCCTGTGCGGGAAGGGCTGGGCGGCGGCGGCCCCGGCTGAGCCCGGCGACCCGGCCTCCTCGGTAAGCGGGCGCCGCGCCCGGGACAACGGCCGTGCGGACCTCGGGGCGCCCGCCGGGACCTCGGGGTCGGGGCGCCGCACCTGCGGGGCGCGGGCGGGGGCTGCCGGGGGCGCGGCACCTGCGGGGCGGCGGGGTCGGGGCCCCCCGCGGAGACCGGGACCTCGGGGTCGGGGCGCCGCACCTGCGGGGCGCGGGCGGGGGCTGCCGGGGGCGCGGCACCTGCGGGGCGGCGGGGTCGGGGCCCCCCGCGGAGACCGGGACCTCGGGGTCGGGGCGCCGCACCTGCGGGGCGCGGGCGGGGGCTGCTCGGGCGCGGCACCTGCGGGGCGGCGGGGCCTCGGGGTCGGGGAGCAGCGCGGTGCCCTGGGCGCCGGGGCGGGGGACGGCCCCGCAGGGGCGCCCCGCCTTGCCCGTGGTCACTGGTGTGACCTGGAGGAGAGAACAAGCCGCGCGCCCCGGGGCCAGCTGCGGGGAAGCTGCGATGCTGGGGGGCACGTGCCGGACCCCGTCGGGCCACCCCGCTCTGCGGACTCCGCTCCTGCGACCTGTCAGTTCGCCTCCGCTGTTACTCTTGGCAGTTTTTAGCAAACGTTGCTTTGGGGGAGACCCGCCAGCTAGAATAGAACACCAGTGGTAGCAGGGTGTGTGTCAAAATTGTAGATATTGTCTGCCTGCTTAATAAGGGGACAAAGGTCAGGCATATTTAGAGGGTTTTTTTTTTTTTTTTTTTTTTTTTACTGTAAAGTCAACAAAACCAGGGAGCAAATTACTAAGAGACAGTAACCCCATAAAACCAATTTTCTTCTAAGTTAATTTAGAGATGACAAGGTGAAGAGGTTGTGGAAGCAGGAAGAAACTGTTTCGTTTGAAAATTACCAACACAAACATCTCCAGGGTTTCCTCCGTCTGTGTTGGGAAAGGCAAACAGTTTTGTCTCTATGTCTCATAACACGTGTACCACCCAGGAAGTCAACTGTTTAAAACGTGTAGATTGTTTAAAATGGCATGTTCCGTTTAGTTGCGCCTCTTCTTCTGCATTCATGAAGCAGCCTTTTCCGTTCTTCATGGCATCCCTTTATTGAATAAAATGTTAAGACTTTAACATTAAAAGACACATAACAGTGAAGATTAGCATTGCTGTAACCTGTAAAAACAGATTTCTAGCTTTAACTCTGTCATTTTATTGTAGAATAACATCACACTCAAAATGATATGATTTCTTTCACGGTCCGGGTGGGTTTATTTTGCATATTGTGGCCACTGGAGCCGCTGTAGATCTCCGGTTACCCCCTTACCTGGTCCTGCTTGGTACTCACACATTAGGTAATAGTACGTATCAATTTTATAGCCACAGTTTCCAAAGGTAATGCTTTTCTCTCTGATTTATCTCTTGGAATTTTGACAGCCTGCTTTCTGCTTGATTTATCTTAAATATGCATTGCGGGGTACATGGTTCACTGGATTGCTCACCACTAAGTCATTGGTTTGAATTTGGCACCCGTCCATGGTTACCTCATCTGCATCATTTAACAGCTGCATGGTCATCTGTGTAAATTGGCAGATAACTAATTTGAGTGATTTCAGTGGTCAAGGATTGAGCACACATATATTTATGTGCAGAAACACCATTTCAGACATGATTACCCCAAAAGAGCTAATGAGGATGGGAGTGAGTGGGTGTGCGTGAAAGTTCATATGGCGTTTTCCTGCTATTACTGTATTTATGGTAGAGAGAGAAGTTTTCAGCCACTCATGCGGATTGGTACCATTCTCAGGTCTTTTCAATGCTATGTGATCATTGGAGGATCAAGTTTAAATATCGGGTTTTCCTTTAGGAACACGTTTCCTGGCTGCTTCGTTCTGCTTTAATATTAGCATTATTTGCTGGAAGAGAAAGCAGTTTCTTTCTTTCTTTTTTTCTTTTTTCTTTTTTTTTTTTTTTTTTTGCAAAGACTTTCAGACACAAATGAATCAAATCCAAATTTTCACATCTAAGAAACAAAGTCAGAGCACCTCCTACTGTTTGCATGACTGTAAAAGTCTAGATATGTCTTTTGTGAATAGGTGCTCTGTGGATGGCTGGGTTTGTGTGTATCTGTGTGTATGTGAGGGGGTGTGCTCCTAAAATGTGAAATGATGTATCACAAACTTGTTACCTCTCTTTTAAAGGTATTCTCCCTTGGATATTAACTTGCAAATCTGGAGAAAATGGCCTTCCGGACAATTTTCACTTTGGTTGGAGTATTTGTTTGTTCTATCTGTGTAAAAGGATCATCTCAGCCCCAAGCAAGAGTTTATTTAACATTTGATGGTAAGAAAAGTTGATAAATACTCTGGGGGAAATGTCATTTGAAGTCTTTTTTAAAATTTCACATCCAGATCCAAACATTAATAACCAATTAAAGATAGTAAAATATTATCAACTGTTGATTAATTTTAAAAATTTTACTGGACTGCTTTTGGGATGACATGGCTATTTTAAATTATTGGTTTATAGGCAAAAACCCTCTGTTGCATTTGCTTATGAAAATGCTTGAAGTATATCCTGTCCCTTTGCAATTCTCTTCTGATGAGTCACCTGGTGTTTGAGAAATACCCTCTATGTGCTACTCCTCATTAGCAGACACGTCTATGCAGGTTTAATTTACTTAAAATTTTTCTTAATAAATTTTAGTCTTATCCTACAGACTGATTTCTCCATATGTTGTTCTGATGGTCCTTCTTCCATGTCCAAAAGGAGTTCCTGAGATTGGCAGAGTCTCCTACTTAATTGAAAAGGATCTAAAAGAATAGGTTGGGATTATGGTTTTGATTGCTGTTGTGTACAAATGTTATCTTCAGATGCTCAGGAAAATGGATGCGATTTCAAATTTGCACAGACATAAAAGGTGTAAGACGCTCTGAAGGAATGGTTTGCCAAATGTATGCATAAGCATTAGTATAGGTAGTTCGGTCAGTCATGTAACCCATGCTAACTGGACAGATAGAATAAGAAATGGATCAAGAAAGTCATCTTGCCAATTGGGGTTACTATATTTTTATGACTTCTTTCAACTTACTTTCTGTATAAACCTTAGTGTCATTGAGCATATTTTCATTTAACTTGAGAAACAGTACACTCTCAGACCTTTCTATAGCAAAGTGTCTTTGAAATCCTCTGTTGTCTTGAATTTCAAACAACAGTATGATGGACACTTATCAGTCAAATGGATATCTTTTTTTTTTTTCTTTTCTTTCCTTCTTAAGTCACCAAGGGATTTCCCCAAGGTTATCATAAGCACTGAAGGAACTTTATGTAGAACTTAGAGTGTGTGAGCTTCTAATTGCTTCCTTAGCTTCTAAGCCAGGCATTCTCCCTTAAGACCCATGGCTATTCAGTTAAGTAGTGGGAAAGGCCCCTGGAAGTGTCTTTTAAATACTGTGACATCTTGCAGTCTACTTATACCTCCTCTTCCAAGTTGAGAACTATGAAATATGTAATCAAATGAAAACTAAAGGCATTAGGTAGAAGTACAACTTGTCTCCTCTTTTCTATATTTCTCTCAATATATAGGAAGATGGAGTGGTCTCACAGATTAGTTATCTAAACTTGTTCTCTCTATTACATCAAACTAACCAACCTTGTTTTTAACCCAAACTTAACCCAAAATGTGTAAATTTTAAAGACAAGTATTTCACCAGAGATAATCAATCAAGTCCGTATTAGAAAAGACTTTTTTTTTTTTCAAAGATTTTACTTATTTATTCATGAGAGACACACAGAGAGAGGAAGGCAGAGACATAGGCAGAGGGAGAAGCAGGCTCCATACAGGGAGCCTCATGTGGGACTCGATCCCAGGACTCCAGGATCACGCCCTGGGCCAAAGGCAGACACTCAACCGCTGAGGCACTCAGAGATCCCTAGAAAAGACTTTTATAGAGGAAATTAAGTAGTATAATTTTTAAAAACCAAACTTCAATACTAAGTAAGACAGTAACTGCTATGTATAGAGTGACTAGAAGTTATGATGGACTTTTTAATATACTCTAATGCTTTCAAATTCAAAGCAGATTCTTGCAGAATAAGACTTATCTTAATTTATAACATGTGTAGAATACGGCAATGTAAGATAAACTATTGATCTGAGAGTTCTAAAATTTTATTCTTCCTAAAAGTCTTGCTAGAAAATAATCAGAAAATATCACTTAAGTTGTTTTAAAGAGATATATCACCTGGGAGAACAAATAATGAAATTCCATAATTTCTAAATTAATACAAAAAATTTCTACAGGCAACTATATTTTAGACATAGTAGCATAGGAAAAATGCCTTGGACAAAACAATTGTTCAAATGTATAAATTTTAATCATTACTTCATAATCATTTTCATAAGAAATTTGACAGTATAGTTGTTTTAGATGCCTTTTCTGAATTTCTTATTGTTTTAAGTTTCTCTTTGATTTTGTGATGATTTTTCTGTGTCACAATGAGTAAGTAGCTGCATTTCTTCCAAAATTATTTACTCTTGACATTACAATATAGAACTTTATACAAGGTTGACACATATATGAATATATATTAATTAAAATACATATTATATATACTCGCTTTCCTTTATTTCAAAATTTCTATCACTATTTCTCAGCCAAAAATTGTGAGTTGGAAAATGATCCTGAGGAAATTCAAGTAATATCAGGCTACATGACACAGAGGTCATTTGCATCTTTATATTCTTTCATAATGACCTTGCCTCCTGGCTCTTCTGTCTTGAATTCTTTTCCTTCACTATTACTTGGTCTTCCGCCAGTCTCTTTCTGGATGGGACATTAGAAGAATCCTCTCAGTGTTGTCTTACAGTCCAATTGACAATCAAAGTCAATTTAGAAATGTGTGAAACAAGAGATCTTTTCTCTCATCCAAGTTTTATCCCTTCTTCTTGTGGTAGAATGATGGAGTGATAACATTTGGGGAACAATGATTTACAGATTTGCCTTCCCTCTTGATCTAGTGCAAGGTCAACCAGATGGTCATCAGTCCTATAGGAGAATGCACTTCAGATGTTATTAATTAGTTACATTTGTACAAGCTAAATCTTGCATGTTAAAAGAACTGTGATTCCTATTAGATACTACATTTTGTAATTATTATCATTCTAATTTTAGGCCAAATAGCATTTTAAATAAATATAAAGTCATGCAAACACTTTTTGATTAAGTCAAATTTTTGTTGAAAAAAAAATCCAGTATTTTGACAGATTCACATTTCAAAGCATTATGGACGTTGTGTCATTTTTCTCAGAAAATCTTGGAATCTATAACAGTCATAAGGAAAATCAAGGCTACTTATGTACAATAGACAAATTGGTTTTGCTTGTTAATATAAAAGGAAATGAAATGATTTTGCCCTTATCCAGTAGAGACTTTAGCATGTAGTATTTTTATGAAGCCAGGAATAAATACTGTATAATTTGATAAAAGGTATTGGTTGATGTCATTTTACAAAAAGTTTTTGAGCTTGAGCAAAATGGAAATACTGTTTATATTTTAAGATATAAAATGTGATTACTGAGTTAAATGTGTTAAGTATTGTTTCTGTTTAAAAATGAGGTATATTCTTACAATAAGATTACTTTTTCACTTGGTAATTTAGCTTGTGAATCAAAGATATTCAATTTTTTGACATGAAGTTGTATAATATTTTCTCACTATCCTCACTATGTCTGTAGGATCTGTAGTAATGTTCTTTACTTCATTTATGATATTGATAATTTGTCTACTTCCTTTATGTTCTGACTGAACCATGTAGAGATCAGTATTTTCCTTTTTATTGATCTCTTTAATCAGCTTTTGGTTTTGTTGGTTTTTTATTATTATTATTATTCTGTTTAATATTTCTTTGGTTTATGCTCTAGAATGAAATTATCTTATTTCTTCTTGCTTTGGTTTAATTTGCTCTTCTATTTGAAAATTCTTAACATGGAACCTTAAGTCACTGATTTGAAAACTTTTTTTTCTTAATATAACCAGTGATGCTACAAATTTTCTTTGAAACACTGTGTAGCATTGCTTCACATATTTTAATAAAATGTATTCTGATTTTCAGTCAGTTCAAGGTGTCTTCTAATGCTCCCCTTATTTTTTCTTTTAGTCCCAAGTTATTTAGAAATATGTTGTGTAATGTGAAGATATTTGTGTATTTTTTATATATTTTTGTTGTAGGTCTTTGATTCAGTCTCTTGTCAAAGAACATACATAATATGCTTCTGATTCTTTAAAAAAACTATTAAAACTCTGGCACTGAAAATAGCCTACATAGAAAACAATGTATATTTTGCTTTTGTCACCTGCAATGTTTTATTAATGCCAATTAGATTCAGTAAGTCTGTTTTCTATATTCTTGCTGATTTTCTATTTGTTTTTTTTTTTTTTTTCAATTACTGACAGAAGAAATTGAACTCTCCAACTATAATTTTGGATTTGCCTATTTCTCTTTTCAGGTCTATCAGTTTTTACTTCATGTTTTTGAATTTCTGTTATTGGATAACTGACATATTTAGGAGTGTTATGCCTTCTAATGAACTGACCTCTTTTCCATTTTGAAATATCCCTGATTATTCTCAGTAATAATTATAGTTCTAAAATGTATTTTTGTCTGAATATAACACTTTTATCTTTTTTGTATAATGAAAAATACCAGCAAAATTTTAGTTATAAATAAGTGGGAGAAAATGTCTTGATTTCCAGTGGTCTCTAGAAGGTTTTTATTAAAATATTAGGAAATATGTTTAAATACATATATTTTTGATATATGTGAAAGTATGAATATTTGATCGGCAGTGTAGTGTAATGAGAACAGCATTTATGCGGACTATCAGGATTTTCAAACTTTCATTCCTTGCTAATTAACTCTGAAATTTTGTCAGACCTCAATTCTCCCAAACAGTTAAAATATTGGGGGGCTAACTTAATTCTTAAGATCCTTTATTAACTAAACTTATATGTTGTTTTTTAATATCATATCTTTTGAGGAGGTGTTCTATAATTATTCCTTTCAGTGCTTTCAAAAACATTTTGTAAAGGGCCTGGGTAAGGGAAAGAACAAAACTAAGCATTTTTTTTTTTTTTAATTCATGGATTTTGAATCCAGAGCTGCTTTTAAATCATAGTTGCCTGCTACATTCTAAGGATGCTACATTGGGTTATTACTTAATCCCCCCCAATCCAGAATTTTATCATCTGTAAAGTGAAAAATAACACTTCATAGAATTGTTTTGGAAATGAAATGAATTTCCCCCCCAATCCAGAATTTTATCATCTGTAAAGTGAAAAATAACACTTCATAGAATTGTTTTGGAAATGAAATGAATTAAGTTTGTAAAGTGTGTTATGAGGTATATAGTGTACCTCTTATTAAAATAGATGAAGACTTGCATTAAAATTAATATTTATAAATTCCTTTAGGATAGAATTATGATATTCTTTTGTACTATCATTACTTCCTTTCCACTTATGTAGAGACTTCCATTTGGTATTATTCAATAAATGTTGAATTAATATACATTTTGATGCTTCTTAACCACTCCACCTCCCCAACTAATACACTCTTAGTACCCTACAGTCACACTTCAGTGAACCTTGGTTTATTTAAAACAATGACAGTTACTAGCTAGAATGCAAAAAATTCTTCATTATAGCATTAAGACACAAATACTATGAGAGGAGTTTTTGTTACTTTTTGCACAGATACCTTTAAACTCATATCTGGTACATAGCTGATGGTCAAATATTTTCTATCTACTTTCAAACTTTTCCCATATTATACACTAAAGATTCAACATAGTCTGGGAATTCAACTTTTATATTTACTCTTTCTAGTTAATTCTCAAATCCCTTTATCTATTTTCTTCCCACATAGACATTTCATCTCTATAAATTTTAGATATTTTCTTCCAGAGAGTTTTTTTGTGTGTTTTGATTAGAAGCCCAATTTCCTATATTAAAGGGAAAAGACCTTATATATACACAGCTCTCACAGGGCCTTCAGTGCTGGCCTGGCAGGAATATTGCCTTATTAATCCTTGATACTGTTGGGGTGTGTGTGTGTGTATATATATATAAATATATATATATATATGTGTGTGTGTGTATATATATATATATAATGTCTAAATATATCTAGACTTTTAAAGTAATTCACAAATGCATTATTTTTTAAGATTCTGGTTTTATTTTATTTTATTTTTTAAAGTATACCACTTTTTTTTTTTTTAAGATTTTATTTATTCATTCATGATAGAGACAGAGATACAGGCAGAGGGAGAAGCAGGCTCCATCCCGGGAGCCCAACGCGGGACCCGATGATCCCGGGACTCCAGGATTGCGCCCCAGGCCAAAGGCAGGCGCCAAACCGCTGAGCCACCCAGGGATCCCCAAGATTCTGTTTTTTTAAAGTGCAATAAGCACGATAAGCTTGAACTTAATAGGAACCCTACCTACTGGGATAACTGGGTGGCTCAGTAGTTGAGCCATCTGCCTTTGGCTCAGGTCTTGATCCCAGGGTCCTGGGCTTGAGTCCCACATCAGGTTACCCACGGGGAGCCTGTTTCTCCCTCTGCCTGTGTCTCTGCCTCTCTCTGTGTCTCTCATGAATAAATAAACAACATCTTAAAAACAAAAAAGAACCCTATCTACTTAGTTTACTACTTATGATTATCATGGCATAGTGCATGGCTTGAAATTGTAGACAACTACTTACCTCTTTTGGGACATTTAAGAATACCATAAAACCTCAGGAATGTGGGGGCATGTAGGATAATTTCTGATCTACTTCTGTACCATGATATGAAATATATCTATAAAAATGTACCCATAAAATAAGACATATATATATATATATCCATATAAATATCAAATATAGGTTATATACATACTCCTAAACTGTTAAATAGTATATTAGATTTTTCCCCTTTTTCCTTTGGTGAGTAAATTGAAATTTATTCAGGAATATTTGGTCTTTGAATGCTTTTTCTGTGTGGAAATTATTAGATCCTAAAGTCAGTATTTTAATTGAGATTTATTTATTGAATTAGTTGATCTTTGAGCCTATGAGTATATATATTTTAGGTTATTTGAAATACAAAATTCCTTATTTGTTTAAGATTGGATGTCAACTATAATTCAGGAGTTAACCAAAATTATACAGTAGTACCACCTCTGTTACCATAAAGCCAATAATTCAGTCATGTGCATGTTTTATTTCTCCAGTACAAACCTCTAAGATATCAGACATTGTTTTTTTAAGTAATCCTGATAAACACTGGATTATCATTTGTATTTACATGGTTTTTGATCTAGAAACATAATATCCTGAAATAAAGAAGTAGGATGTCCCCCCATCTCTCATCACTTTGCTCTTAAATAAAGAAGCCTGGGACACACATCCACCCCCCCACACACACACACACCCACCCACACACAACACAACACAACACAAAATAAAATAAAATAAATAAAATAAAATAAAATAAAATAAAATAAAATAAATAAAATAAATAAATAAAGAAGTAGGATGCATTCAATATCCCATAGGTTTCAAAAGTCCTGAATATCATTATACTGAATAGGCAGCTGTCTGACTCTACTTCAAGTTTTCTTTTGCTTCAAAACTCATGAGTTATAAAGGTGTCTGTGTAAATATATAAAGCACTTATAAAGCTATGAATACTCAAAAATAAATTCACTGATAGGTGCATGGCAAAAAAGTCAGTTATTTGTGTTGGCTATTAATTTTCTGCTTGTGTTCGCTAAAACAATAAATATTCCATACTACTAAATGGCCCACCATCCATTGAAGCCTGGGAATAATTGCCTTAACCTCAAAAGGAAAATGACGATTAAAAGATTAAAACTATAAAAAATTTCTACTATTTGCATACATTTTTCCTTAGCTTATATTTTCCAATTTTCCAGCCCAGGGTTGAATTTTACATTTACATGTACATGACAATGGTTTAAAAACATAAACATGTCAGTTTGGGTTCTGTTGGGAAATAAGTATATTAAATGTAGAGACTAAGCTTGCATAGGATTATCAGTTCTTTCAGTTATTTGTGATTCTTTTTTGCCTTCTTTCACTGCTGAATTTTCCATTAATAAAATTGTCAAAGTCTCCAGGTCATCAATAGTACATAAGTGAAAGATGATGGAATTTTACAAAACATCTTTTATCTTTTAATATCTGCCTCATTTGACAAGAAGCTTAATTAAACAACAAATAAAAGGACCCCTGTGAACTAGTGAGCTAAACCTGAAAGCTGATGAATTGTTGTTGGACAATAAACTCAAAATAATAAATTGTCTCTTTATGAACTCTGGTAGCATTAACATTACAAGGCACATTTGTTGAAAACAGTTTGTCTTATGGTTGCCCAAGAGATAAAAATAAAGCCAATTGTTCTTGATTTCTCCATTAATCTTGGAGAATGTTCATTCTGGTTGTATTGAATCTTCTGAAATATTTAGTTCTTGGGAAAACTTGTGTTAAAGCAGTTTGTTTTCAGTCTCCTTCTGGTAGTTTCAGTTAAATGACAATTAAACATCTTTAATAACACCTTCATATTTTAACAAACCCAAACTCAACGAGGAATGCTGCATGAATAAGAAAGTCAGCATTCTTCCCCCTGTGAGAGTGTCTTTGAAATCAGGAAGGGATTGATGAATACAATTGTGAGTGGGACACTACCTAAATCATAAAGAGTTTTAAGTAGAGGAGCACTAAATTTGCGTTATAAAGAGCAAGTTAAAACTGTTTTAAATACAATGAGGACAGAAGATGAGAAGAAATCGCTATGAAATTTCATGTCTATTTTTCCTTAATATATGTTGATATAAGATTCTAGTAGTTAAAATAAAATAAAATCTCTTTTACTGGTTTTAATTACAGACGTTTTAAGTAGTACAAAGAATGCCCCTTGAGAACTATTAGGGTACATAGGTTACAATGATGTGCTCTGTTAACGATTTTTGGGAAAAAAAAAAGAAACTCTATTTTCTTGTCATAAAAAAGTAATTCCTATTCTCAATGAATTTTATCAGATTCTAATAAGCTTAGTTCGGTTGCCAAATGATGATGCTGTGATGTTAAGCCATTTCTAAAGGTACACGTTTCCCGCAACTGCGAACAAAGATGGGATGCTCCACTGATAAGAAATTAAAAGGGTGAACTTTGGCACTGTGTTTATGTTTATTCAGTCATGTCACCAAAGCAATTCCATGAAAAAAAAGAAAAAAAAAAAACCTGTGTTCTAGTCCATGATTATCCATAGATATGTGTAAACAATTATGATTGGACTCTATGTTGAATGAAGATAGCTTGAGTTATGAATGAAGATAGCTCAAAGAAGAATGAAGATAGCTCAAAATTTTTTGAGTTTGAGTGATGCTAGATGGCTTAACATATAATGTTATTGAAGTATATTTGATAAATTGATATACAATATTATATTAACTTCAGGTGTACAACATAGTGATTCTATAATTCTAAGCACTACTCATTGCTCACCATGATAAGTGTAGTCCCTATTTGTCACCACAAAACGTTATTATTGTATTATTTATTATATTCCCTACACCATACTTTTCATCTCTGTAACTTATTTTGTAACTGGAAGTTTGAACCTCTTCATCTCCTTCACCTGTTTTGCCCAACCCTCCATCTTCCTCCTCTCTGACAACCACCAGTTCTCTGTATTTATGAGTCTGTCTCTGTTTTTTGTTTGTTCACTTATTTTGTTTTATAGATTCTATATGTAAGTGAAATAATATGGATTTTGTCTTTTTCTGACTTCTTTCACTTAACATAATACCCTGTGAGTCTATTCATATTGTTGTGAATAGTCATATGTCATTTCTTTCCATGGCTAAGTAATACTCCAGTGTGTGTGTGTGTGTGTATGTGTGTGTGTGTGTGTGTCTGTCTATACCACATCTTCTTTATCCATTCATTTATTGATGAACATGTAGGTTGCTTTCATAGGTTGCTTTCATAGTCTGGCTATTGCAACTATTGTTGCAATAAACATGGGGTGCATGTATCTTTTCGAATTAGTGTTTTTGTTTTCTTTGGGTAAATACCCAGAAGTAGAATTACTGGGTCATATGATATTTCTATTTTTATTTTTTAGTGGACCCTCCATGCTGTTTTCCCTAATGGCTGCACCAATTTATATTCCCATCAGCAGTGCGTGAGGATTCCCTTTTCTGCACATCCTTGCCAATACCTACCTGTTATTTCTTGTCTTTTTGATAGTAGCCATTCTGACTGGTATGAGGTAATACCTCATTGTGATTTTGGTTTGTATTTCCAAGATGATTAAGTAACGTTGAACATCTTTTTGTATTGGCCATCTATCCATATGTGTTTGGAGAAATGTCTATCCAGGTCTTCTGCTCATTTTTTATTGGATTTTTTTTTTTTTTTTTTTTGGTGTTGAGTTATATGAGTGCTTTATATATTTTGGATATTAAGCTCTCATTGGATATGTCATTTGCAAACATATTCTCCCATTTAGTAGATTGCCTTTTCATTTTGTAGATGGCTTCCTTCATTGTGCAAAATTTTTTGAGTTTGAGAGGGTCCTAATTTTTTATTTTCGTTTTTGCTTCCCCTGCCCCAGGAGAAAAGCCCAGAAAAATATTGCTAAGACTAATGATGTTCAAGAGATTACTGCCCATGTTTTCTTCTAGGAATTTTATGGTTTCAGGTCTCACATCTAGTTCTTAATCCATTTTGAGTTTATTTTTGTGCATGGTGTCAGATAGTGGTCCAATGTTCATCTTTTGCATGTGGCTGTCTAGGTTCCGCAACACCATTTATTGAAGAGATTGTCTTTTCCTCACTGTGTATTCTTGCTTCCTTTGCACAGATTAATTGATCAATCTGGGTTTATTTCTGCATTCTCTATTCTGTTTCATTGATCTATGTGTCTAGTTTTGTGTCAGTTCCATTCTGTTTTGAAATCTAGGGTTATGATACTTACAGTTTTTTAATTCTTTTTCAAGATTTCTCTGGTTATTCAGGGTCTTTTGTGGTTCCATACTAATTTTAGGATTATTTGTTCTAGTTCTATGAGAAATACTATTGGTATTTTGATTGGGAAACATTATTATTGATATTTTGATAAGGGATTGTGTTGAATCTGTAGATTGCTTTAGATAGCTTATTTTAAATTCATTCACATGTTGATCAAATATTTTGATATGTTATTCACATAGATTAAAAGTATATGTTACATACCTTTCATTGCAATTTTTATTTTGGAGAATATACTTAGAACTAAAGATACATGTTTTTCCATTCTTCATAGATGTATGCTACTTTGTCTTCTGTGTTTCAAAAATACTTTGGTAACTTATTTGATTTTATTATAATAATCAGTAATGTTAATATTGCCTTTGTACCAGGCATTATTTTTAATTCTCTAAACAACACTGTGAATTGGGCGCTATTTTTATCCTCATAAAATGGAGATTCCAAGAAAGTAACTGCCTGAGGTCACAGGGATGGAAAAGGACATGATTAAAGCACAAGCAGTCAGACTCCAGAGCCAGAGCCATTTTGGTAGATGCTGCTAGAATTAGTTTTAAGACTCACAAAATCACAATTAAAAGAAAAGAACTTTTCTCTAAGAATGAAATGAAATAAAATTCATTCTTTATGCCATCCCTAATTACCCTTTCAATTCTGGATTCATCAGGGTGAGGATGAGGGAATTACTCCTATGGAACTTGCTTATTCCATTGAGGTAGGTAAGATCTCCTTTGTGGCTGTGGGAGTAAGTCTGAGCTCAGACAAAGGATAACTATAGAAAAATTTATTATTCATTCCCTTCAGCTCACTGTGCAGATATATCAGAGTAGTGTCTTCGTAAGTTCAATATAGCTTAGGTTTTCTTAAAGAAAAAAAATGACTCAAATGTTCTTTTTTATGGATACCATTGCAGCATTAACTAAATATAGCACTGGATATGCTCAATTTTTCCATTTCCTAGGTATCTTTTATATGACAAGGTATAAAAAAAACTATCATTTTGGTTTTAGTTCCATTACTGTCAAAAGTATGGAGAAAGAGAGCTGTGAGCTTTGGCAAATTCCAGCTTTCTTTTGCCTTCTGTGTTTTCATTTATATGTTCCTGAGGACCACTGTTGTTAATGAAAGCAAATTTAAAAGCAAGGAACAGAAAAGTTAGACATTTTCTAACACAGAGTATGAGTTGGCAAGAAGGGCACAAAAAAGCAGAGCTAAGTGCTGAGCCATGTGCTATTTTAGGGTAGCACTGGCCCTGAAACAATGTGCTGAGCTGTAAAAGATGGCAAGTCCATTCTACATTTCCAAGGTGCATGCTTCTCAAAAGCAATCTTTTCAACCTTCCCTTCTTATTCAGTGGGAATTAACTGCCTTGGAGAACTCAGTAGTGAAATGTCACTGTTGCAGAGTACTTTTAACTTTTTGGAGAATTTCCACTAGTTGTGTCATTTATTATAGAACACCTATGAAGTAGTTGGGCATGAGGGCCCAGAGAGGCTGTCGTGGCTGGGGACCTGTAGCTTGATGGTGCCAGAGACAAGACTAGAAGAGAGGGTATGAGAAGAGAAACGCTAATTATAGCAGTGCTTGTAGAGAATTCTACAAATGTGTATCATAAAATTTGCAAAAATACCAAGCCATTAATATGAATATTAACAAATTTGCCTCATGTTATTCGCTTCCCAAAGTATGTGCAACACTCTACCTTTAACACTCCCCAAATCTTCAATTAACTACTGTTTTTTTTTTAGCAATAAATTAAGGATTCTTATGTCAAACTTTCAATATATTTAACCCTATATTGGAATTGTTTCTGAATTCTCTTTGGAAAGATTGAGGCTATACATAAGTATCAAAAATTCAAATTTTTATTTGTGTCTAAGTCATGTAAATTGATGAACATACTTTGTCTTGCCTTTCCCAATTACGACTCCTATAGCGAAGAGTTTTGGTTGTTGCGCTGTGCATCAGGATACCGTTTTCCTCTTTCATCAGCCCCTGGAATAGAGAATTCTATTCTGCTCACTTACATGCTGCCTTAGAAGGAAAACAATGATTGATCTGATGTCCTAGTCTCAAGTGATGTCAGTGAAAATGCCTAATGTTTTTGCCTTTCTCAATTTTGACACTTGCTAGCATTTAAGATTCTTGATTAAAAAGTATGAAATATTTAACCTAGTTAATTCTTAAGTTACTAACTCACTGAAACTATTTTCTTATAAAAAAAATAAACAAGTACCAGACTTTGAATATAAGATTGTTCATATTTAACCTTCTATATAATGTAAGGGCTAATGTCCAGTCTCTAGTCTCCAAGGACTTGACAGACCAAAGGAGTAAAAGCAATATAATTTTGCAAAAGATAATTGTTATTCCTCTAAGAAATGGGTCAGACTGCTGATCTCAAAACAAAACAAAACAAAAAACACCTTGATTCTCTGCTGAAGTAAGAGCACTAGTGAAGCAGTTGCTAAATTCTTTCATGAAATACATCTTATTTCCCTAGGATGGAGTTTCACTTTCTATTTTTTTTTCTTTTTCTATTGTGTTTCACAACCGAGTAGGACCTTCCCAAGTGTACACTGTCTTGTAAATACACAAACAGAAATTGAAAAGTCAGGAAAAAAAGCTCTTGTATTCTTAGTGTCGTTTTAAATGTATTATTTATGTTTTCTTATGTTAAAGTTTCAAATACCACAAATTCATATTTATATAATAATTAGGTGGCTAGTTTGGTAAACACTTCAGTACTTAACATGTTGCTGCAACACAGGTGTCCATACAGTAACAGCTTGGTGTGACCGAGCTGAGGAGCAGAGCAAGAAACTCTGGTGACTTCAGTCTCTGAGCCTGGCCTCCTTCCCATCACTGATGGTTAGTCATGGTGAGAACAAAAGGACTTGCTGAACCTACCAGAAGGAGGCAATCCATTTGTACTGCAGATAACAGAAACGGGAACCTCTAAAAGGAATGAATGGGGCAAATCATATGTAAAGACACCACAAATACCTAAATTTGTTCCCTACGCTTGCTGCTTTTCCAGCCAGTAAAGTCTTGCAAGCCATGTTGCTAGTGTTACTATAGTTAGTGTGAATTGCCAGGCGTTAGCAGATTTCCAATCATAGCATGTGAAACATAATCTTTCATTATGGGCTTTGTTTTCTAAAATCTTCACAAAATTTAGATTAGAAAAGACCTCTTTTGGACATCATTTTGTCCAAACTGTGTGAAGTGTACCGAGCTGGTTCATTCATTGCTGAAATTTGATAGTGGACACAAGTCTGAAGGTTTTCAGACAGCACTAACAAAATTAGAAACCGAGAGTAAAGGGAGTCCAATACCCTCGTGTTCCTGACCTTCCTTATTTGGGTCAGGAAGGGGTGGTATGTGTTCTCTCAAGTGTTCGAGACCATTCCATGTAAAACACAATTCCAACAGAACTGTAATTCTTAACACAAGGACCTTTTTTGTTTAATGAATAAATGAATAGCACCAAAGTGATTATAAAGGTGGCTTGTGTAAAATAAATAATATTTGTATTGAGTTTCATTATGAAATTAGAGTTCTGTCTCTAGGTATACAAATCACTCAATAGACTAGCTTGAAAAGCTTTCAGTAATGAAACTTAAGATGATGACTAGGCATGTAAAAGTTCTGATAATATGATGCAGTGAGTATTTTGGAGCTCTTTTTATAACTTTCCAACCTCTTAAATACACGCTAGTAATTACAATTCAAGCAAAACCAAACCTCATGGCTTAAATTATCCCTTGATTTGAAAAGACTTACTGGATAATTTATTTTGTGTCAGTTGCTAGTAAGAGCCTTAAACATTCTCTAAATATTATCAGCCTGGCTCTGTATTTACATATAACTGCTATTATGCAATAATGATGCAAACAGTGGGAAGCCATTGGAGTCTCATTGGTATTATATACAAATCTAGGTCTAAATAGAAACTCTTTTTCTGGCATCAAAAACTTCCAACTTTTGCTGGTCCATCCAGCTAGATTGTTGCTACATAAATTCAGAATCATGAGCTTTCCCCCACCCTCCCAACAGTAATACAATATTCCAAGAGACCAGAACAGTAAGCTGGAATAAAACAATGGGTGTATTGTCATCACCAAAAGGAACATTTTGAATTTTATTAGAAGAAACCAATTAAGATGTTATTTTCAAGCACAGGGCTTGGCATGGCTTCAGAAAGTTACTTCCTGGAATCAGGCAGGGGTTTAGCTGGCACAGACAGAAGATCTTTAGCTTAACGTCTTGACAGGTTTAATGCACATGCAACTGGGATTTTTTTTTCTTTAAGCTTATTCTCTTAAAAGCATGCTTCCTGCCACTGTTCAACGTAATTGCATCAATTCCATTTTCCATTAGGACTCAAAACCTGCTGATATGACTGGAGTTGTAAAACCTTTGTGTGAAAATCTAATTATGCCTCATCTGTTTTTCCAGAGGATCTTATAATGCATATGTTGTAGGCAGTTGTATGTTTTTTATTTTGATATCTAAAGTAGGATAAGCAAAGAGACCTTTATGCCAGCATTACATACTTTCGTTACTTGTTTAACTGGATCAACAAGAGTGGTGTAAACAATTTTCTATTACAGGAGGAAAGGAACATTCAGTAGGCTATTTTTCGTGGAAGAAGAAAGAACACATTCTGATTTGTTACAGAATAATAAAATATGCTCATTTCAGGTGAAAGGAAATAAATGATAGCTTCTCTTCTCATTTATTCCTATCATAGCTATGTCTCTTTTACAATTTATTTCTTTTCAGCAGTTTGTCTTTAGAGAATCTTGTATGATCACCTGCATTCATTGATTTAGCTCATCTCATATCTGTCTACTTTCCTGATGTGTATCTGACCCTTTTCTATACGTATTCAGTTATGTGTAGACATTTCAGATATATTTTTTTTGACATTTCAGATATTACATTAGAAATTTAAAGGGCAAAATATACTCATTCATACAGCACTTTATCACCTGCTTTTGTTTTCCTCATGTCCCCTCTTTGGTTTTTCTTCTTCTTTAATTGAAGTAGAAAAAGATTACCAAGCTCAGCCTGAGAGTATTCACAGAATGGTGAAAGCCTCAGAGCCCAGGCTGCTGATGGAATGTGTAACAGGAATGGAGTTAAAGGTAGCCTAGAGTTAGGACATGTCATTTACTCATGCTTTGGAAATGAAATCCAGTGTCCTAAACACTGAGGTGAAATTGTCTTTAAAACAAATAACCAATAATAATAATAATAATAATAATAATAATAATAATAAATAACCATCTTTGGCTTCCAATTTTTACAATAAATATTTGATACTAAAATTAAATGTTAAAACCTTTTCTAAAATTGCTTCTGGATTTTAAAAAAATGGATTTTTTTATAACTAAAGCTAAACTTGATGAAGTCGGTTTTGAACTTAGATCTTTTCCAAGACATGCAGATATCTGTATTAAGTGCCCGCAGTCTAATTACATTCACCTGAAAGTGGAACCTGGGAGATCAACTGATTGTTGGCAAATTATGGGTCAAGAGGAGAAAAAGCTTTTAGGCTTTTATAAACTCTGTTGTGTCCATCTGTTTCTTCTTCCTTTGTTTCCCATCCATCCTCCTTACTTTAGGTAGATTCCATTAATACATCATTTTAAATTAAAAAAAAAAAAGACTCAAAGAACTGCGCCGAATTCCAGGAATATTTTCGAGCACCCACCTGCGTGGTGCTGTGTGCTGTAACTTTCTGTACAAAAAAGAAGGATGGCATGAATCCTCTCTTCGGCGACCACCTGTTCTGGTCAGCAGGCTTAGCCAACAATGTACAGAACTCCTATACCAGGTGCAGCAGGCCATCAAAGAGGCACAAACGACTCATAGAAGAGTCCAGTTTTTAAATAAAAACACGATCTTAAATTGTTTTAGAATATTGGCTCTAACCGCACTGTGGATATTATTCATTCTGCTCACAGGGGTTATAGTTTCATGGTTATAAACTAGACTGAGAGGGAAGTTCATAGGAACACCACAGAAGAGGTATTTGCCTTTGACTAAAGATCTCCAAGCCTCTGAGGCAAAGCACTTTTGCTTGATTTTATTTTGTTTTATTTTATTTTGTTTACCTCCGAACTCCCAATGTTGCCTGTAACTCTGCAGAATCATCATCACTGCCTGACTGATCCATTGGCAAACAGCTTGACTCCAGGTTGCCAGATTGTCTTTAAGCGCCGCGCATTGAAAATCTTCAACTGTCTATGGAGGTGGTAGGGATGGGGATTGATTTTATCCTCTCCATTTCTTGATTTCCAAATCTCTCCTTTGCTCACTGTCCAGCACACGTGGGCATGATCTCTCGCCTTTCCCCTTCTTCCCCTCTCCTCCCCAACACCCATCTTGGTCATATTCCAGGGATGAAGGAGCCTCTCTTAAAGACCGGAGGTCCAAAATAAGTAGGTCTTCAGGAACATCTTCCATGCCCCAAATGAATTCCATACCAGAGGTCATGCTTTCTCTGAGCTTTCATTCCCATCAGCAGTTTGCCACTACATCATTAGGCTACAAGACAGAAGAAATTAAGCCAGGGGGGAAAACCAATAATTCTGTATTTGGAGAATGATGGCTTGTGTTAAACGTAAGGCCTCAGAACAATGATTCTCAACATTGGCTACACATCAGAGTCATCTGGTAGCTTTAAAATCCTGATGTCCAGACCACAGCCTGATCAACTAAGTCAGTATATTTGGGGATAAGGCATAGAAACTAGTGTTTTTAAACTACCCGAGGAGATTCCAGGCTGTAGTCATGTTAGGAATCATTGTCTCCAAATCCTTATGGTTCACTTTCTGTGAGAGAACATGAACTCTCTGAGGAGTTTTTAACAATGAAAGAGAGCTGTATTCAACCGATTGTTCTAATGGTTTCCAGGATAATGCTCAACAATAACGTTTGGACCCTTTACCCAACGAAGATTTTCAATGCCAGAGAGATCATCGTTAGTGTAGCCATGATGCAGCTTGAGTGTTGACAACCCATTAAGAGTGAACAGCTATCCTTCACTTACTTCTATGTGAAATGCAAAGATCCATTTCAAAGCCATGACCTGGAAAATTAGGCTCTATTTTTATTTCCTTTATATTTTGAAGCATGGTGACATCCCAGTGAGGTTCTCGACAATCTAAGCTAGGACTTGATTTACGTTACATCCCTGGTCATAGAGTCTGCTGCTAAGAAGGTTAAATCAAGGTCTGTGCAATGGATACTCCCTCCTGGACAGTTTCATTTATATGTGCTTTGTGTCTAATTGCAGGATAACAGACCCTCTAGAAGGTGAAGAGCTTATAGTTGGTAATGATAGAGGTAGGGGGGAGGGTGAGAGTAGGTGTAAGAGAGAAAGAAGTTACCCATAGCAATGGGAACAGGTTCTATTGTTTTTTTCCTATATCCTTCTTTTTCAGCCTCTTCAATGAGCATGATGCATAATAGACGCTTAATAAATACTTGAAAACCAAAAAGCAAATGAATTATATCTGCATTAGCAACGTAGAGTACTGGAGGGAAGCAGAAGCAGGTCAGAAAGTACAAAAACTGAATCAAATTCTGTCTGACTCTGAGTTGCAGGATCATAAAGGGCCAATAATTCAGAGAGACCTTTCTTAATACACTTTTAACCTTCTTAGAAAATTATCTTGATTTAGGTCTCTGGGCTTAGTAGTGTCATCCTACTATTGTTATGAAGGCAGGAAGGACATGGCTTTTATTAGCTTAGGAAACATATCTACGTACTTACAAATAAAAATATTTCTGAAGCAAAATACCATGTATAAGGGTAATGAGAGAGAAATAAAGCAGTGTTATGAGCGTGTCAATAAACAACACAAAACAAGTACTGTACAAGTACAAGTCTGTATTGACTATAAAGGATATGTAATATTTACTTGTTTGTATTAAAACAACATGAGTTAAAAACTTGGCCAATGTCAAGAGCTCTACGGTGTATGTTTCAATGTGCCAATATGATGTCTTTCATTAAAGCGAGAAAACTTTGTGCCTTTGTGGAAGAGAGAAGTTTAACACTTACATAAAATGGACAAATTCCGGAAAGCACATTTTGCTCCTTGGATGCAGTTTAGGAAGAAGAGCATTAGCTATTTATTAAATGAAAGAGCAGCAAATGATATTCTGGGACATTGTGTGTTTTGAGGATTGAGTCACGTCAAACTAAGATACCATTTTTTTTTCCTAAGCTTCTACCTTAACTTTATTGACCTTTAATGGAAAGATATATATTTTGCCTTTAAAAGAAATGATTAGATTTGGTGTGCTCCTGTTATTTAGGACTTGGTAGCAAGTCTTGCAAAGTATATAAACAAAGCAAAGTAAATGAAGACCTAACAAATAATAAATCCTTAAGATATTTCCAGGAATAAAATATCAATATCTGGCTTAGTAGACTTTAAGAATACAACTTGATGTGTCAAAATGAAAATTTCACAAATGGAAACTACTTTTGTAAGATACTAAAATAGCCATATTGGTAAATTTTAGGGTTATGAATCAAAGGAATATTTCCCCTATTGCTTTTTTGTTTGAAAGTATCATTGATAAAAAAAATCATCATTTAATTCTAAAATGACAAATGGAAAAATTGCTTGACTTTTTTAATAATATTCAGGTTCCCTATTTATTTTTGGAGTTTATCCACCAAAATGAAGTGCAGTAATTCCTTGCAGCACTCTCTTTAACAGGTGAAACTGTGACTCATTTCCCCATCCAATTACGCCAGGTTGTTTAGTGCAAAGTACAAAATGAGGTATTATAGTGCAGTATTCTCCAATTTATTTTTAAGCCACTTAGGCAGTATATCCAACATCTTCTCTTACAGGGACCACATACTAAAATACAAATTGTACATTGTCCATATTTCATTCTTGTGTCTGTGTTATCTCAGTAGTAAAGAGGAAAAAGTGGTGGGGAATTTATAGGGTAATGAATGCAATGAACTAGTCATGAAAGAACTATATTTTATACTTTCACTTGTTACATAGAAGGATTTTATTTACTTACATTTAATGGACAATTTACAGGATAGTAGTCAATAGGCCCTATCATCTTTGTTTGTTTAAACCAAAATGGGACAACTGTTTCTGTTTCGTACCAGCTCTAGAGCTAAGGCAGGGATCCCTGGGTGGCGCAGCAGTTTGGCGCCTGCCTTTGGCCCAGGGCGCGATCCTGGAGACCCGGGATCGAATCCCACGTTGGGCTCCCGGTGCATGGAGCCTGCTTCTCCCTCTGCCTGTGTCTCTGCCTCTCTCTCTCTCTCTGTGACTATCATAAATAAATAAAAATTTAAAAAAAAATTTAGAGCTAAGGCAAATAGGTCAGGCTTAGGAGCAGAGCCTGGGCTTGAAATATTCCTCCTCCACTTAGGAGCCATGTAAGTCATGGCAATTCCCTCAACTTCCCTAGACTTTATTTACTAGGCTATAAAATAATGATAAATTAGTTATTGCCTAATACTTTCATTATGAATATTAAATGTGGTAATGTATGCAAAACACTTAGCAAGACATGACACACAGTAAAAATATACTAAGTGTTAGATGTTATTTTTATAATTTTGTATAAAGCTGAGGGAACTAAAAGATGACTAGCATATACTCCACACCCTTAAGAAATATGTTGCCTATTTATATTAAGAAACATTATTCTAGATGTGGAAAACTTGTGGGTCCCTGGCCTGAAAAAGAATGTTCTTGGCTCCATAATATTTAAAAAAGAATTAGCTGCTAACATTGACGAGTCAGATTTTAGCTGATGGTATGTATTTCTCACTGTTCTTGAAAAGTCAGAGGATTTAGCAAGGATAGATGGGCGCTGAGTAGGGCTGTCCCCTTCTAGCCTGGTTTCCTTTATTCATTTATGTTCTCCTGTCTAAACTTTGCCAACATTAAATTTTCTACTCTTGTTCTAGAGTTGGGCACAATGACAAATAAAAAATCATTGCTAGGCAAAGCAAGAGGTCTTTATAAGAATGCTGTCTCCTTGGTGGCATTGGGTATAAAAGAGAAAAAATAGAACTCTTTCTTTCAAGAATATACAATTAGAATAAAAGGAAGTAAAAATAATAAAACAGAGTTTGTATCATATCTTCCTAAAAAATACATACCATGTTCCTGATACTGAATATGAATGGATCCAAACTGAACAAAATAATGCATTTACTTTTGTTCTTATGAAAATACTAGTTATGAAAAAGAATGTTGTGAAAGGCACGTAAGAAAGTTTAGTGAAAGAAATCAAAAACAGTACAACTTTTTTTTCATAAATATGTAGGTATATATGCATGTGTTGAAGTTTCCAGGAAGGCACAAATTGTCTGTAAAATAACATAGGCTATGTGGGCAGGCTCTGGGATAGAATTCATCAAGGCACTATGATCAGCAGAGGAAGTTAGGGGAGTTATAGGCAAGATGTGGTTAATGATGTGATCATATAGGCTATTATTTTGTATCTAAAAAAGTTCATTAAACTTTTTATTCAGCCATTTCATTGAAAATCTAGTGCCAGATATCCCAGCTTCATACATATTTATTTAGGGAGAGAGATATCTGACACTCAACACAGTGTTATTAGGGAAGTATGACCCCAAGTACAAGCTGCAGGACTGATGTGATTTTGTTCTGCCCATATTTTGCTAAATATTGACAGAAAACATTACCTGGAGCATATATATACTAATAATAATTCTTATTTTATTTTTATGATACATATCTCTTTGTTTCTATTATTCTTATACATGGAACTCAATGTTACTCATCTTTAATGGGAATTCTTTCATAGTGAATCCCTGGGTTCATATATTTTTCATTTTTTAAATCTGGGAAATTATTTAGAAAAATGAATCTTCTGGATATGGTCTACATAAACTATATCTAAATTCTCTGTTGTTATTCTTTGTGTCATTTTATTGACAATTATGTCAAGATATAAGCACAAAGAAAAAAATATTTCCAAGTTCATAGTTTAGAAATTTATATTATGTATTCATTTCAACATAGTTAATGATCCATTGTCCTGTGCTTTCTGACTGTACCATCAATTGATAAAGGTACTGCATAACAAACTAAAAAAAAACAAAAACCTTAATTTAAAAATTATAGTTAAGCCAAATAGCACAATAGCTTTAATTTTTGAACTGTCAATGCAACCTTATTCTCAATCTTCTTGGACTAAATTTCCATTCAATTCTTTGTTTTCCCCAGTATCAAATCTTGCACTTAGTTCAACAGCTTCAGACCGTTGTCCTGCATTTTTCCTCAGCTGGTTACCTTTCTGCTCTTCGGGTTTTTGATTCTCCTTCTTTCCTCTTCTGCACCTCTGAGCACTCTTTTGTATCTATGTGCCCTACACGCACACCTCCTCTTTTTTTCATTTAACTTTCCCTTTGAATGGAGGCCAGAATTGACTTGGACAGGTCTGAAGATTGTGGTCTTCCCTAAGCACCCCTTTTACTGCTAACCATTTCCTACAGTTCCCAACCTTAAAAGAAGACACTTCTTCTCTCTAGAGATCTGCTTATCCCATAAGGAACAAAAGAAAAGTGTATGGAGTTTTACTGGACTTTCTGTTGTTTTATGTTTTGTTGGAAATTCCCAAATTTATTATTTCTAGTCACTGCCCCACAGCCCAGAAGACAAGAAGGAATAGTTTTGTCTAGCTCTAGTTCATTTTAGATGCTTATTTTCCTAATAATTACCAAAAGGAAAGTTGGAGAAGAAATGAACAGAATTACTGATTTCCAGGACATGTAGTGGATTAGGCAGGCCATGCACGCTGCTGGACAGTTCCACAGCCCCATGCTGTCCTAAGGGGTTGTGTGGTTCTCTCACTGCCCTCTCTTTCCCAGGGTGGTGCTGCATGAGCCCTACCACCCTGCCACACACAGTCTCATCAGCTTTCCTTTATTGGGAGTTTGATTCAAGAAGCAGAATATTTAAAAAGTTGGCACAGAAGGAAGAGAAGCTAAGATGCAGGTTAGCTGAGTTGTGAGATGGCAGGACTAGAATAGAGCTCAACAGACAACCATGTGACAGCCACTTGTGAAGGAACAACCCCTATGGTTAAAGGAGCATCATTTGAGATCCTATTTGACCATTGGAGGTACTGGTGTACACCAGCTGAGGTTCCAGTTCAGGAATTAGGCTGATCTAGGTGGCTGCTAAGATGGCTTTTTGTTTCCCTTTTTAACTTTTTTTTGTTGTTGTTTACTTTTTTAAGTAAACCCTTTTATGAAGATATACCTGTTCTTGATAATGCGCGTATGATTGAGGCTTAGTTAATTGATGGTTTTGGGAGACAGTAAACTGAGGAAGAACTCCCACAGTTGGTATGACCAAAGGTCAGATGACAAGAGTTTTTACCGTTACCTTGATGATACCAATGGGTACCTTGAGGGGTCACTTTTAGATGCTGATTTTATTGTGGTTTGAAGCATTTTCAAGTTCTCCACAATTGCATTGTTACTATAGATTAATGAATGAATCTAATGTTTGTAGTTGTAGGAATATTTAAAATACGATTTAAAAATCATAATGTGAATTGTAATGTGATTATGCTAAAAATTGTGTGGGAAATACTGAGTATGATCGATATAAAAAGCTAAACACAATTCTTATAATCACCTTATTGTAGTCTCTGTGTTTTTATTTCATAGTATTTTAGAAAATATTATGAAAAGTATTAATTACAGAGTGCCTCCAAATTTATTCATATAGTAGTATCATATGCCTAAAGATCAGTCAGTCAATGTTAAGTATGGATTGTAGGGGGAAAAAAACTCTTAAAAATGAGAACAGTTGACATAACTAATTTATGTAGGATAAAGGTTATTTTAGACAGACCTAAATTGAATCATCAACTTGATTTTTCCAGATCACAGAAATATTTTAGAAAATGAGGTAACTGTTTGGATGATTCCTAAGCAATTTTTGGAAGCCTTCTCCTCTGTGTGTTTTTAAAGTAATCATTATTTCTACGTAGATGATTACTAGATTGCAAATATTACTGAGACCCTTTTATGTTTAAACTTACAAATCTCTGCAGTATTCTAATCATGCTATACTAATGTATAATTTGAGGTGTGTATTAGGAATTGAATTTGTTTTATTTATGAAGGCTTAGGGTTTCTGCAGATTTTCAGTCAACATTTTTATGAAATTTGGCCACTTTGTTAAGCATCGTCAAGAAATATATTTTAAAAATTAAAAGATTACTGTATCTCAACATTGGATTCAGGGAACACTGCCCTGCATTGTCAGTTTACATAGGGAAAACTAATGAGGCTATAAAGAAATACTATCTGTTTTATTAGAATTTCTTTTACCAGTGAAACAGCTGGAAAAACAGAGTTAGTCGGCTGGCTTCCATTTTCCATTGCTTTCTGCCCTTTAAATTCAGATTTCCTCTTGTTGGTGACCACATGCTCACCACACACAGACTCCTTGGTTTGTTACTTTAAGCCACATGGAGATTAAACACCATTAGTAAAGACTAGTTTAGGAAAAATTTTAACTAAAATAAATGGCACTTTCAGAGCATGGATTTATGGAGAGTATGTATGTGTGTGGGGGTGGGTAGATGGGGGGAATAAATCAATTAGGAAGAAATCAGGTGGTTGGGTTGGGTGCCATAAGCGATTGAGACATATTTTATGTTGCAGCCTCATTTCTAACAGTCTAATTGTAGTAAAATGCTAAGTGGCATTCTGGTAGCCAGAAAGAATATGCATCACTTTCCTATATTTAGAATCAGAATTCTGTTGCTGAAAGAAAAACTAGAGGTCATTTAATCTGGCCCTTTTATATTACAGCTGAGGCCTAAGAGATTAAGTGTCATGGCCACTAGGCAAATATAGAACTTGGGTATATTTGTTTCTTATCCACAGCATTCCCACATCATCATCACTCTCTTCCCTGCCTATCCACGTGAGGGGTATCTGGAGAAATTAGAAATGCAGTGTGAAGGCGAAGGGGGAAAGAATGGATCTAATCAGGCTTTAAAAAGACATAATTAATCATAAAAGATAAATTGAGTACTGTGAACTAGGAGAGTTTTTGGACCAAAAACATAAAAAATTTGTTGTTTTACACCTACAGTTTACAGTTGTCATCTAAAAAGAGAGAGAGAAAAAAGAAAGCACTTATAGTCATCTGCCTCAAAAACTCATGAAGTGCTACTTAACTAATATTGGAGAGGATCTAAATCCTTCTGCTTTGGAAGTGTGTTCTTTAGGGAAATAGGTGAATTTTGTTTAATAAAAATCATTGGTAGAAACATACATCCATAACCTCTATATTTCTACAGAGTGACCATAATCATTGTTGTAAGCAAATATTTAAAAAATACATCATGTAAGGATTAATTCCAATGAACATTCTACTAAGATGACAGTGAAATAATTGTGTAAGATATGAAGAAGGATTTATGTTCTACTTTATTAGGGAGGCAGAAGATGTTTAAATTGGACGTATGCAAATCTAATTCACTGGGTTTCTGGGTTTTTTTATACTCTTTAGCAATAGATACCTCATATTTAAATAAGAAAAAAGTAGTATATCCTAACACACTCTCTTATGCAGCTGCAACAGTTGAAGCTGTAATTCACTATATTCAGGGACTAGTTTGAAGTATTGTCTATCAAGGGAAGAATTATCTCATTGCACTATAAACTGGGTATTTATTTCAGGATAGTGACAGAAATAGTTTGGGCAGTGGTGTTAGTTTTGTCAGCATTCATGTGTGACAAAGTTTAAAACCGAAGCAAGTTATAGCAATATATTCAAAGAAGAGAATGTCTTCACTTACCCTTCAGTCATGACAGACACAGCATTAAAATCCTTGTTACTTTTAAGGTTCATTTGCATTTTTTAAATGCTTATCTGTTTCATAATGGCTGAAAGGCAATTTCAGTTAATTTTTTGGATAAGGTCTGTTCTTTTTTGTTTTCAGGAATTATTTGATATACCTTGGAAATATCCTTAATATAATTCCCTGCATTATTCATGTAATCTCGGAGCTAGAATCTACATAAACACAGGATGACAACTAATACAAAATACACAGTGCTACGTATCAGGGCAGTCCGGGTGGCTCAGTGGGTTAGCACCGCCTTCAGCCCAGGGCACGATCCTGGAGACCCAGGATCCAGTCCCACGTCAGGCTCCCTGCATGGAACCTGCTTCTCCCTCTGTCTGTGTCTCTGCCTCTCTGCCTCTCTCTCTCTCTCTCTCTCTCTCTGTCTCTCAGGAATAAATAAATAAAATCTTTTAAAAAATACACAATGCTACATATCAATACGACACCATCATTAACCTTTCAAGATATTTCCTAATTAAAAAGTTTTCTGATATTTCTGATTGAGAACCTACCACATTTAAGGCATCCTCTCCTGTATTGAGCAGAACAGTAAATGATGGACTTCTTGCTTTCCAGGGATATGCAATCCCATCAAGGAGATGAAGAGAATAATAACCATACAGCAGATGACACTATCAGTGATTAGTATGGAAGGGTAAAGAGATGAGGAAAAAAACCAAAGAGGTGGGGTGTAAAACCTGAGTTTTATCTGAAGAAAGAGTACAGTTTAAGAATATGCATCCAAGAAAGAAGGTAGAGTCTGTCTAATACAGCAATGACGTAAACATCAATTCTCCAACTCCATTTTGTTTGAGTTTAGACATTGTGTGATGGATTTGAACAATATTGATTATAGGGATTAGGATGAAATGAGTCTAGAGAAACTAATCTTGCTAATGTGTTTCCCAAATGTTGAGGCAAACTGATTGTCATGGCAAGGCAGTTGGTTGGAGAACAACATTAAGGAAAAGGGAGAGTCAGACAAGGAGACCAAAGTAAATAAACTACCAAAAGGGGATGATTATGATTTCAAACTAAATAGAAACTCTATCACATTTTCTGCCTCTTTTTCATTAATCATCCTCTGATGAAAGAGTTCAAGTACAAGAGGTTGAAGTACAACTCTAATTATCTAATACAGCACCATTCCTGACTTCCATTCTTTTCTAAAAAATAGGGATATACTCTAAGAATAGTCAATGTCCTATATTCTTTTAGAATAAAATCACAAGAAACAAAATATTTTCACACTAGAGCAATGAAAAATGGAGAAAAAAAGATCATAATACAACCACACATCCCAAATTTTAACAGAGGAGTCAGTTATTCAGAGTGGAAGTTTATTTAGGAACTTGAGTAGATCTGGAGCAAAATACTTACTCCTGAATCTTTAGAAACGGCTTGTAAAAAATAAATAAATGTGAGAGAACATGTTTTTGAAGAATCTGTATTTGTGAAAAATGACCTGATGGCTTATATTCTTCAATTCAAAAAATATGAGAGTGTCTACAGGATCTGTTAGCCAAAGGATGCTCGGTCTCTTTTTCCCCTCTGGTTTCAAAGCTTTTTAGTGCATCATTTTCCTATAAATGCCTGAGGCCTACCTCTGTCTCCTTTTTTAGGCAATGTACACACTGAACTTAATCACAGGTCTGTAATAATGAAGTAGAAAGCCCTATGAAAAGAAGAAAATATCATGATTGTCTTTGAAGTATTGTACGTGTAAGAATCTCTATAACTCTACAAATATAGAGGACCTTGGTATTAGAATAATTTAAAAAAAAGACCCCCATTAACTGATGAAGTGGACAATGGTCTCTTTGTAAATATATTTCAGTAATCTATGCTAAATATCCCATTAAAACGTTGGTATGTATTCAACCTTTAACTGTGAAAGATTACAGAGAACTGCAAGATAAATCAAATGTCACAGTGACCTTAGTCGATTTGTAAAACAATAGTTTATTGTCTCCTGTAAAGAGACACTATACAAGCCCATGATTTTGTATGTGATCCTAAGATTTTGACATTACGCAAAATTACCAAACTGTGTTTCTAAATGAAGCAGCCTATAACTAATAGAAATATAAATGGTGGAATATATGTTTTTTTAAAAGACACTTACTATTTCAAACTTTTGCAGAGGTTATTATCCTAAGTATATCCTAAGCAGGTATGCTTAGAAGAATCAGAGGGAAAAATTAAATTTTCCTAGATCATCATTCTTGTTTGAATCCCACGATTTAAAATGCTTTTTACATTTAAGAGTAAATGTCATAGTAATACAATTTTCTAGTTAGCATAGGAAAAAGAATCATGATTTAGGCAAAGTGTAATAGTTCCGTAGTCTGGAGAATGTATTTTAGTTAAGTGGGCAAAATTACTAGTCCTTGTAATTTTGTAGTTTCTAGTTTGATTTTGACTAAAAATATTTAGCAGAAAAGACAGAATATTTTTGCCCGGGACTCAAAATAATTTAAATTTTGTTTGTTCTTTAAAGAAATTTGGTATTTCCCCTTCAAAAATTTTAAATTAATCAATCATTCTCATGTATTCCATCATTTTAAACAAGAAAAAAGGTATGAAAGGCAGCATAGTGTCTTCTTACTTTTCAGTTCTCTTTCCCTCATTCTCATTCCTCTATATGGGCCCCGAATTATTTGAAAATTTTTGTGTGTATGCAATGCAATGGATAAAGTCCATTTATCAGAATTTAAGGGGGCCTGAAGAAGATGAACTGGCTTTATAGGCTATTTCTAGTACAGAAACAGTAGTGGTGTCTTGAGGAGGGGAGGACAGGGCTGGAGGGGGTTGGACCCACTGCAACAGATTGGTGAGGAGATTGTGCACATACCAGGAGTTTAGGCTCAAGAAGGGACATAGAGGAAAGATGGCAAAAGTGCCTTAGTGACTGATGAGACACTCCTGTCTCACTCATGGACCATCTTTAAATTAGTTGAGTGTCACCAAATGCTGAATGTGTGAAATTCCTGTGGAAATCAGCAGGAAGGTGGAACAGCCAAGCCCTATCTCACATGGGACAGTAGTATGTAGAAACAACAAGTGAAATAGGCTTTGAATCGCACCAGACCCAGAAGCGGGGTCTCGGGCAAGGTTCATTAAATCTTGTTAGTTTTGAGAGGCCTCACTCAACATACAGATTACACGTACATGTGCTTTGTAAGGAAACACACTACAGTACTCCAAAGGTCATAAAATAGTAGCATTATACCTGGATAATGCATTTATTTGATACAAAGGATATTTGTTGTTTGGGTTTTGGAGAAAATGATAATACGCTAGTAATATATGGTCCAGGACAGTATTTAGAAACAATACCAAAAACAACTCTGCTAGAATCTAAACTTTCTCTGTAGAGATATTACTAAGCTCTTGGTGCTCCTTTGGTGTTTTTGGAGTTCCCATGAATTGGACAGTTGGTTCATTTTGTGCCAGGCTAGTTGGGGGAAAGTCCAGTCACCACTGAACGTGTGTGTTTCAGCCTTCAGATCAACAGATTTAAAAAGTAGAAAGTATATATAATAAAATAACTCAGGCAAACCTCAAGTGAAAAGCAGCCTTGGTCATTTCTGAGCCTTTAGGTTTGGTTGTTTAGAAGTGGTTTCAGAAGTTTATTTTACCAGGTACCTTTTCAAGATTTTAAGCTTTCTGATGCTTTCATGTTCCTTTATACACTCTTCACCTTGTCAGGAGTCTTTGTATTGAGTTTTACAGTCCGTGTTGAAAGGGTGTGGCAGGTAGAGGGTACCTTTGGAACCTTGGAAGATCCTCAGCTTCCTTCCAGAAAAGTTTGCCCATATCAGCTGCTGAGGAGAGCAAAACTAAAAGTAAGCTTTCCTTTTTCTTGCCCTTGATTGAGCTATGGTAAAATTTTGTCCAAAAGCGAGAGCAATAAATGTTAAAGATTTACATATTGAAAATGTGATAGATTAAATTGGACAAGTGCCCAGACTGTCAAAGACAACAGACTTCTTAGCCACAATGTCAGTGCCTTCAATATGTTAGATTTCTGAAAACAAATGGTTTCTCTTAACACACATGTCTCTGATTCACTTCTACACATTTTAATTAGTGTCTTCAACCATGAGAACAATAGACAGCATAGGAGAACATTGAATATCCTAAAAGCTGGATAATATGGTTGCTGATTTGCCATCTCCCAATTCCATGGTTGACTTGACTGAATTAGTTATTTGTGACTGTGTAATTAAAAATGATCAGAGATGCAAAACTGTTTTTATCATTGGGTATTATTTAGGAGGGTGCCAGACAAATGAGTCCTTTTTTTTCTTTTTACAATGTATGATGTGTCATTATTTCTGTCATCACATTTATGCTTAAGATAACTACATCTCTACCTTTATAGCATACCTCTCTATTTGGAAATGTATACAATTACTTGATTTGTTGTATTTATCTAAAATAATACAAATTTTTAATAATAATGCTCAATTTGCTCAACCATACCTCTTTAATAAGAATGTTATTTTATTTTATTTATTTTTAAGAGATTTATTGGGATCCCTGGGTGGCTCAGCAGTTTAGCGCTGCCTTCCACCCAGAGCGTGATCCTGGAGACCAGGGATCAAGTCCCGCGTCAGGCTTCCGGCATGGAGCCTGCTTCTCCCTCTGCCCGTGTCTCTGCCTCTCTCTCTGTTTCTTGAATGAATAAATTTTAAAAAAAAAAAAAACTGTTTAAAAAAATCTTTAAAAAGAGATTTATTTATTTATTTATTTGTATTTATTTGAGAGAGAGAGAATAAGAGAAAGCATGAGAGCAGGGTGAGGGACAGAGGGAGAAGCAGACTTCCTGTTGACCAGGGAGCCTGATGTCAGGACTCTGGGAACACAACATGAGCTGAAGGCAGATGCTTAACCAACTTAGCCACCTTGGTGCTCCTAGGCCTCAATATTCCTAATCTTGTATACTTCTTCTGTCCCTCAAACTAATATAGACTATTTACTACTTATGTAGACTATCTACTATTGTTAAACTAAAGTCAAAATATACTCTTTGGGATGTCTAAGATAACATAAAAAGTCAATATTTATAAGGCCTCTATACTAGACTGTTAAATATTTCAGTATCACTTTAAAGAGATAAATATATTTGGAGTCTTCTAGGATTCTTTTCCATGATATGCAGGTTGATATCCAGTCTCAATTTTCTGTATACTAAGGATAGGCGGTGCTTTCAATTCATAGAGCAAATCTGTTATGATTAAGTTTAAGAACTATAAAACCTGTAACCATCCTCTCAAAACTGGTTTGGCAAATTGAAGGTAATATTCTTTAACCTGTGCCTTGAGGCTACTATATTTTTTTAATGCTGTAATTTGTTAGACATACTTCCAATGTTTTGATTCGAGAATTGATTCACCCATTTAATCTTGGTTTAGGGAGTTGAATCATCAATTTAATCTTTCTGCTTTATTTTAAATTCAATGTTTACCGAAAAGATAAAAACCTCAGTGAGAGGCATTCAGTCAGTGGGTCACTCTTCTCTACTTATTGACATTTGTTTTCTAAACCTATTTCTAGTATACCAAATTGAAATAATTGTTTTGGTTGCTATCTAAAAATTGGTAAGCTCAATCTGTTTAAACATTTAATGACTCTTTTCATTTAAAACTTCATCAACATGGTAAATAAGGATTCCATGTGAGAATGCATAAAGCTTCCTTGATTATGCCTTATTTTTGGATCTGCTCTATAAAACTACAGAGCTACATTAAAATAGAAGTCTTTTCATGGGATAATTTAGCTATCTAGTAACTGTATCTGTAAGCTAAGCACTAAGAAGCTGCAGAGATATGCCATAGTTTAATTAACATAACCTATTAGTGATTTTACACGTACATGGACACATTTAGGGATCTTGATGGAATGAGAGAAAAATTGACCAATATCTATTACCTAGAAATATCTTAATTCCTTTCCCATTGATCTTGTTATAAGTAAATACTGACCAGTGATATTTTTAAATGTTAATGTAAATTCAACCATATTATTCATCATTAAGGACTAAGACTACATGCTGGTTACTTTTTAGCACAAAGCCGACTTAATCAATTTTAGGGTATTACATCGACTAACTCCTAGAATTCTGAATCCTTGCTCACCAAGCAACTTTTAATAGTCACTTGCCATGGGTGACCTTGTGAATACAAGTAATCCCTTAGGAGTTTAATTTCTGACTGTACATACATGCTCAGCTGAGCCTTTTTTTCAAAAATACATGGACATATGAATATATACTGCATACACAGTGTATGTTTATTGCACAGATGTCAACTGAGAAGTACTTTACCTGATGTTAGAAATAAAATAAACTCATGAGAGTAAAAAGAGAAAAAGAGTGACTTGATATGTGTAAAGCTATAATGAATTAATTTGCTGATTAGTCTTTACTGTTAGCATCTTCAACAGGAGATGCATTCACCAGTGATTAACTATCCCTCTATTTGAATTACTTTGAATGGATAAAGTTGAGTATGCTTTGGGCTCAGTGGGATCTTACAAAAAACACAGCTGCTCTAAAGTCTCAAGGGAGACAACTGAAACTAAAAAATCAATGTCACCAGCAGGGTTGTTGTTGTAGATGCTTAGCACAGCAGGTTTATATAAACTAATGGCTCACTAGGCAGGACAAGACAGTTAGATTAAAAGACTGCAAAGGCAAATCACGGGGGCAGAAAGCATGCAGATACATAAATGCGGTATTTTTGGTGGTGTTGCAGGGGCAGCGTGGCTAGACGTCGTAGGTGCCTCTGCTGGGATAGAGTACTGAAAACAGATTTTAAATTTAACAAATTTACGTCATTGTAACACTTTTAATTGACTCATGAATTTAAAACTCATTATCAAAGAGCTGTTACATCTTTTTTACTTATTGGAATTTTATATGAATTCATCAATGTACAGGTTTTGTTTTTTTGGTAAAAAAAAGACAAAAATTATTCTTTACACAATTGACCTAAGCATTAAAGAAGGAAAAATGAGAAGAGTGATGCTCCCACTATCTGAAAACATAAAAAGAAACTATATTTACCTTTCAGACATCAGGTTATACCCTGCTTAAGAACTTAACTATAGGGGGAAATTCCAAGTTGCAAAACATTCAACAAGTCAACAAATTTAAACATAAGGATCATCTTCTTCTTTCATTCTAAAGAGAAATGTCACAAAACTGTAATCTTATGAAAGTTTGCAATGGAAATGACTTCATAAAATGAATGACTCCAACTGAACAGTAAAATATTTTACTTGTACCTGTGGGAACCAAAGATTTTCTTAGACTCTTTTTTTTTTTTTAATTTTAAAGAACATCTAATTTTTTTTAAACTCATATAGCAACCTTAATGTTTATTATTCTTTGGGTCTTTACACAGTTTTCCCCAACAGTCAACATATTATTACAACCTGGTTTGCGATGTGTCATCACAATCTTGTGACCTTTAGGCAGAAATTTATGATGTACATCAAAGCAGTAATAAACACTTGAAGAAATTCTTCTACAAAGAAACAGTCACTTCAGTACTTCTGCTGAACATGTGGCAGCAGCTCCCATCTCAGTCGTCTTGTACCAGCTTCCATGAAAAACAACGCCAGAGTCTGGATGAGAGTGGACAGCTTCTGTTGCTGCAGCCACTTTTCCTGTGAATCTGGAGTTTCTCTCTGCCTGGCTGTTTACTCTGCTGGATATTATTTGCTGCTCATCTTCACTGTGGCGTTGACCATACAATAATCTGGAAAACATGGGTTTCATTCATTTCTTTGCCATTTTGGAACATAGTGGTATTATTAAGATCAGTATTTGGGATTCCCTGGTGGATCAATGGTTGAGCACCTACCTCTGGCCCAGGGCATGATCCTGGAGTTGCAGGATCGAGTCCTGCATTGGGCTTCTCCCTCTGCCTATCTCTCTCTCTGTGTCTCTCATGAATAAATAAATAAAATCTTAAAAAAAAAAGTTTAAAAAAAGATCAAATATCCTTAGAGCCTCTCTCATATTTGAAAAGTTAGATAAAGAAGCCTTAAATTTTTGAAGCAATTAGATAGAGGCTAGTTATGTAGTTAAAAGTCTATGGTGGAGTCAAAAACCTTTACCTTGATTCTTTCTTTTAATAGCCTTTTGATCTTGAGCCAGTCTCCACTTTTTACCTGTAAAATGTAGAAATTCAATTGTATCTTTCTATCTAAAATATTTTAATTTTTAAAAATTTATTTATTTATGTGAGAGAGAGAGAGAGAGAGAGGAAAAAAAAAAAACAAGCAATGAGAAGGGGAAGAGGGAGAGAAAAGGAGAAGCAGACTCCCTTAATAAGCAGGAAGCCTAATGCAGGGCTCCATCCCAGGACCCTGGTATTATGACCTGAGCCGAGGGCAGACGCTTAACTGACTGAGCCACCCAGGCACCCCAAAATATTTTCTTAATATTTTAGGGGAAATGGGCTTGTCGTATATGAAATTTTACTGAGACATGTTCGTATATAAAATTAGAGATACATTTCTTTTGCTTAGAACTTTTTTATGTCTACTAATATATTAACTAAGCATTAAAATGCATTGAAGTGGGCAATGTAACATAGAAGATGTTTTTTACTGGACTGAAATTTCTGCTCACAAAGTGGCTGTGATACTAACTTTACCCCAGATGAGGTACAACCTCTTGCATTTACCCATGTGCCTCACACTTAGTGTGGACTCTGGAACATTTCTTGTAGGAAACCATGACTACCGAGTGAAAATGAAAGATGAGTGATGATTCTTGCAAACTATGGTTAATTGATGGTATGAATTCATTGTAATGACATCTTTGGTCTTTTCCTCATGATTTGAGTCTGTGCTTTGATACTCTGAACAGCCACAGAGCAGTGAATCACCGTAAAGCTGCTTCTGAAGCATGTTTTAGGGCGAATTGTGAGCCCTTATTTGTGTGCAGGGTGGGAGGAGCAGCAAGAAGCTGCTCATGCATGCATGAGTCATAGGACAAAAAGTCAAAAATGTCACTCCAAGGAGAGGGTCAGAGACCATATGTCTGAGTGTGCAAAGACTACTGGCCAAGTGAGCGGCCTGTTCTCAAAAGTTCCTGTAATGAGAGTAAAACCCAATTTTTCTTTTAGAAGTTTATTCCGTTGGGTCATACAATTACTTTTATTTGATTTTCCAAGTGAGTTGCCTCTGATTCAGTTTGAAACCCTCCCAGGTGAGGCAGAGCCCAGACACAGACCTGCCCGGGCCTAGTTCTGCTCTTCGTCATGATGTGGAACCAGGAGACCGACTGTAGGGCTGAGGTTTGGGCTCCTGCCCACTGAGATTTGGAACCGAATCTAAATTGCGCGGATGCTGTGATGTGATTGCACAGAATCAACCTGTCTTTTAATTTGGGAAAGACGTTGTTGATTTATTAGACTTACCATTTCTTAATTTGCACGTCTTGTATTGATCACAAAATAGTAAAAGCATTGCTTATAGAGTGGGTTGTGGCGTATTAACCAACATTTGAGAGAACATATATTTTTCTCTCGAGAGTATCAGAGTAGTAAAATGTGAAATAAGTCACTAAAGCTAACTTATACCTGATGGAAGAGACCTTCTTATTTCCTCAGAGGATCTGGTGTTATGGAATATCACGCCATGGAATCCTCTTTCTTTTCATCCATTCCTTCTGTTTTATACATGGCTTTAAGTGAATGTCACTGTCTCACAGGAGCCTCCGCTTCAGAACCTTCTCTTTTTTAAAAATTTTCATATGTGGGTATCCATTTTTTATGTAGAAACTCTCCAAATTAAACATTTGCGTCTAAAAATTTTCCAGATAACTCTGAGACTTCTATTGGATGTCCTTACTGTATTATAGGGCTTATACCAAAAAAAAAAAAAAAAAAAAGGAACAAAGAATATATCCAATTAAAACAAGGAAAGAACTCTTGAACTCAGCCATGCATACAAGAAAAATAAATTGTTTGAAGTGAGACATGAGGTAATCGTGGCTTCTCAAGGGGGAAGCCAATACTAATCTGGTTTCTAATGTGCCTGTTGGAGATGAAATGTTTCATTGACATTAGTGCTTAACAAGTCACCAAATGTTCAGTGAATGCCTACTATGAGTCAGGAGTTCTATTAAATGACTTTTTTTTTTTAAATATGATTGCGTTCTAGCAAATATGTAAATTATAGGAGGCCTAGTGGGCGTGTAAAATACCAGAAAAAAATGCATTTTTAAAAAAAAATTCCAGAATCTATTTTGAGGTTTCACTTAATGCTCTACAGTGATTCGAAGTTCTTGCTACAGTCCAGCCTCTGAGAAAACTGCCAGAAAGTATATTGCATTTCAGGCCAATAGCATACCTCCCAGGAAATAAGGACTGTGTTCATAGACAGGATTAACACATCTCATTTTATAAATCATTATTAATTGAGTTTTGGAGGTCTAATCCATACAGTATGGAATCATAGCATTTGGGGAATAGGGGTAGTAATCTATACTATCAGTTATAATGACTAAAGTCCATGGTAACTGGAGTTGCTTTTCATAGGATCATGGTAAATTTTATCCTGCATATATGACACTGAAAAAGAACCCAGGCCTTTCCTGTGTGTCTAATCTATTTGCTACTCTTTTCCTCTTACTGATATATTTATGTCTTATTGAAATAAGAGTGCATTCTAAAAATATTTATTATTAGGTTAAATCAATGGAATCCCATGAGTACTGTATTTCAGGATTTTTTTCCCTAATAAATGGCATTTGTATCCATATATGGATGAACTTCCTCAGCCATTTATGATTTTCAGCAAGCCTTCTTTGTCACTACAAACTCTATATGGCTTGACATTTTCTGCTCACACTGTCATCATGTTAATGCACTGACTGATTAGAGGATTTCAGCCCTAGTCATTGGTTATCTGCACAAGGAACAGTATGAATCTAATTCTCTAACCTTATTTCAACTCATTGCTGCTGCTGCTGCTGCTGTGAAGCCAATTGTAAATGCAGATAATAGTTTCCATGATTACTAAGATAAACACCATATGTAGGAGAGGTTTGATTTTTCCATATTACAAAAGATAAGCTCTGGGAAGAATGTAGCAATTGTAGCATTCAGTTTCCTAATCTATTACATATGCAAAACTCTTTCCATGGTGCCAAAACTAGTCTATTATTTCTTATAAGCACTGGATAAAACTCAGGGCGTGCTTAGAGGAAATATCAACCTACTTTCTTGGAAGCCAGTGCTCTTACGTTTGTGGTAAAAAAAAAAAAAAAATTACTTCATCATAAAGCACAGCATAAAGCATATCTTATAGGTTGCTTCTGAATATAAAAATGATACAAGATTAGCTAAGAAACTCTAGATAGAGCAATATTTAAATTTCCTTAAGAGGAATAATCATGTCAGTCTTGTTGACTTCTTGTGTAAAATGATTGATACACTTGAGTATCAATCAAGGGTAGGATGTGTGTCTCCTTCCCCAGGAAACAAGAATAACAGGCATGAAATTTTTGGTGGAGGATCATTCTGTATCAGAAACACCATTGCACAACATCTTAGCAATCAAATTAACTTTACCTGTTTGTCATCAAAATTATAATTCCATAACAGTGATTATTATTGAATATTTACAATGTAAGAAACTTCCCCAAAGGACATACTGATTTATTTCTCGTTGTAGTATGATCTACTTTTGGATAAGAGCATTGTTTATAAGTGCAGGTAAGATTGAACACTTCAATTGCATTTCTCCCCCCAATACACTAACGACACAGATCTTTGGGTGGGTTTCTGTCAATGATGTAGCATAAATTTTAGGATCAGAAACTATTATGGTTTTTAAGCATAATAGATTGCAATGTCATTCAAATTTACTTATTCATGTAACAAATACTTATTGATGCTTATTATGTGGCAGATACTATTCTAAGTGCTCAGAATATCATTGAAACGAACAAATGCCCCTACCATAGTGGAGCTTATATCCTTGTGGAAGAAGACATAAAAAACACTAAACATGATGAATAAATTATCAGTGTTTTAGACTGTGAGAAGTATTATGGAAAAGAAGACATAGGGTAGGATAATGGTGTTCCACAGGGCTGAGGCAGCACAGGCTGTGTGCAGTATCACAGTGGCAACCAGCGTAGGCCTTCTTGAGACTGAGACTGAGCAGAGATTTGAGGGAGATGTGGGATAATCAAGGGGACATCTGGGGGAAGAGCATTCCAGATGGAGCAAAGAACCAAGGCAAAGGGCCAGAGGTATGAGGGAGCATTCCTGGCACATTCCAGAAAGGCCAGTGTGGCTGAAATAGAGCGAGTGAGAGAGTAGCAGGGGATAAAGTCAAAGGGTGTTGGCTTGAGGCAGGCGCAGGGTTGGTGCGGATGCCCGTAGTGCAGTACCCTGCTGAGCCGCCTACAAGGAGGACAATTGGATGTTTGTAAGTTGGATAGAGACGCCTCGGAGCCTTCTGGCTCAAGGTCAACCTGGATTAGGTTTGGCTTCGTGTCCAAACTCATTTTATATACCAGTTAACCTCTCTGTGGTTTGTCTCTTTTATTCTTATCCCACATTTCTGTTTTATACTATGGATTTTGCTCAAAAAAAGGAAAAAGTAAAAGAAAACTATCTATACAAAAAGAACCCAAGGTAAGGAGTAGATAAAATTCCATGCATCACTTAATGCACGGCCTGAAAAGGGTTGTCCCTAAGCGTCACGCGTGTTTGGAATCTGTGCTCCTCGGCCTCCCCTGCCTCCCCTGCCTCCCCTGCCTGTGCAGCATCTCGAGGGCACACTCGGGTCCTTGCACTCTTGCCGCATCCATGTCTCTCTCTGCCTCTGGCCTCCTGACTGAAAAGAACCGAGTGGCCCCCCCTCAGTTGATTCCCTGTGCTCTGGATTCACATTCCTTGTCTCTGGAGGGACTGTAAGCATTACATCACTTACTGTCCCTGTCCTGTATCTCCAGCAAGTCCTGCTTAAATTACCATTTCCACGAATGCATGCTCATCATTAAAAAAAAAAAAAAAAAAAAAAAAAAAAAAATCCCTTTCTAGTTCCAGGCTTTTCAGCCCTGTCTGCTGCTGCTCTTGTTCAGTAGCAGGCTCTTTGGATGCATTTCTGTACTTGCTGTTCTCGCCCTGTCAGGCTTCAGATCTCTGCGGTTGGGACTCTTCTTCCTCACCTAACCCAAGGGTCACTGGTCTCTTTCCTGCTACATTAGGCGACTTTGCACTCATATCTGATTTGCTCTCTTTATAACATTTGATTCACACTTTGGGCTACTTTTCTCCTTAAATATTCTTTACTGACTGTATTCTTTCATTTCCCACTTCTATGGTAATTTCTTTCTAATCACTTCAAATTCCTCCTTTTGTGCCTACTTTATAAACATCAGTGTCCCTAAGGTCACACTCCATACTCTCGGCATTCTCACTCCCTGGCAGTTCTTCCTGTTACCATCTTCATGCTACAGTCCTTTCCAGATAGATCTCCAGTTGAGGTCCCTTTGAACCAGACACCTGTAGGAACATCCACATCCTATAGGTGCCCTGGAATCAAGATGTTTAACTCCGAACAATGATTCTTTCCCCCAGATTCCTTTCTCTTTCTTCTGTACCTCCTAAATGACAACCTGTATATCCCAGGGTCCAAGCTAGAATCCGGAGTCCCATTATTGTTGTTGTTGTTGTTATTGTTATTCGTATCATCAGCATCATTTTTTTTTTAATTTTTTTTTATTTATTTATGATAGTCACACAGAGAGAGAGAGAGGCAGAGACATAGGCAGAGGGAGAAGCAGGCTCCATGCACCGGGAGCCTGACGTGGGATTCGATCCCGGGTCTCCAGGATCGCGCCCTGGGCCAAAGGCAGGCGCTAAACCGCTGCGCCACCCAGGGATCCCTCATCAGCATCATTCTTAGAGCAGTTTTAGGTTCACAGCAAAATTGAGAGGAAGGCGCAGATTTCTCCGTAAACCTTCTACCCAACACGCACAGCCTCCTCCATTATCAACATCCCCCACTAAGGTGGCACATTTGTACATTGACCACCCTACATTGGCACATCATAATCACCCAAAATCCATGGTTTATGTTAAGGTTCACTCTTGATATTGTACATTCTATGAGTTTGTACAAATATGTGATAACATGAATCCATTAACCATAGTATCATATGGAAAATTTGCCATGGTGGGCACCATTCTTAATTCCTTTTTCATTCTCTCCATTCCTCTCATATAATCAATTACCCTGTCCTTCCTAGCTTACAACATAAATCTTCCTAAATTACCCCAGTGTTTCAATGTTGATTTTCTTGAAATTATATTCATTTTTATCCTATAGAACTTGAAGGAAACATAATAAATTCCATTGTGAAAATAAAATTCACAGTAATGGAAGAGGCTGTAATCACAAAAAGTTATTACATTTGAATGAAGATTATAAATTTTAAACTTGTCATTACAGAACTCTAACCAAAAGTGTGATTTAGGTTGAAAGAAATAATTTCACCCTGAATGGGAATTCAATACATAGGATCTATTGAGAGGAACTTTGCCTTCTTTATACTTAGACTGCTTCCAACTCTACTACATCAAATCTCACACATCATAAATTATCTCTTACATTTCAAAGTTTGCAGAAAAGTGAATTTGGGGAAATTTTTAAAAATACAAAATACTCCACTACAATCAATTTTCTAATCAATATAGAACAAAAGACTAAGACTAGATAGGGAAATATATATATTTAAATTATATACATACCAAAACTGCTTAAAGATGGAATTTAATTTTAAAAAAAGAGGAAAATGTCTGGTGAATATGATTTCTTTAGTTGCATCTCTCAACTAGTAAGTGTATTAAGGAGAAATGGAGTTACAATACTTTTTTGAAATAGCAATGGCTGTTATCACCAAATGGCAGGAAAACATCGACACAAAATTAGATGATGGAGCATAGGATAATTAAAATCACACTTCAGATTAATATTTACAGGGATCCAGAAAATAACCCTTCAGTCTGGAAGAGAGTATTCTGTTGAAGTTAAAGGACTTCAGCCTACAGAGAGTTTGGCAGTTGGAGGAGAATGAGGGAGACCATTCCAATTTTGAAGACTTTAGTAGGGTATGACTAGCAAATATCATATCTTGGAATACATAATAAATTAGGACATTGGTTTAAAATATATGGTAACCACCGTAAAGAAAGTGTGTAGTGTAATTAAGAGTGACCTATGCATGTTTCTTGCGACCCCGTGCTCTAAATTTTGTAACTGTGTTTTCAGTGCATACTCACAATCTTGCTATGGTCTTTTCCCAAAATGACTTTTAATTGCTTCAGACTTTACAAGGTTGGCTCAGAGGCAAACTGTAGCATGTCGGAGAAGTAATCGTCATCACTTATAGCTAGCTAGTGACCATGGAACATGACAGATGGCGCCCTGCCCATCCTCGGCAGCTTGTGGGACAAAGCTGAATGTCAACACCACTGGGATGTAATTATTGCCATCTCTTGGGTCTAGTTTGGCGTGACCCTGAAAGCAATTCCCCTGGAACTGCTGGGAGCAACGCAATGATGGAAAGAGCAAAGAAATGAGAGCTTATGGAGGCCAGCAGCATTTTCATTTTACTGACAAGTGTTTTCACGCTGCTTACGAATAAGTATTTTGCATGTGACAAATCACATTGACAAAGAGATCGAAAAAGTTGTGGGACTTTCATTGTGGCCTGTTTTAAATATTATCAAATGGCTTTCGCTTCTATTGCAGAAGGAGCTTTTTAAGGATCAAAATGATTTCACAAAGTATTTTTTAGCCATTAGCAGTATCATGTTTACTTAAATTGTTTACTAAATAATTTAATAATGCTCTCTTATATTTGGGGGCATAAATTATAAATTGCCACCCAAACTCATTTAATCTGAAACAGCCCTAAAGGTTAGATATTGTTATTAGCTCCAATTTATAGATGGGGTGAATGAGGCTCTAAGAGATGGAAAACAAGTGGTAGGTCCAGGACCCAAGCCAAGCCGTCGAGTTCCAGAGTCACTCTTCTTAATCATTTCACTTCCTCTGTGCTGCCTTATATATTTCTTTACAACACTCAACCCACTTGTGTAGGGCGGTAGCACCTATAAAGATTAAGGAGCTTGATGCTGGAAACAGATAATGTGAGAAAACCTGAAATTCCAAAGTTACTAAAAAACAATTAGAGAAATTATTAACATATAAATTGAGTAATCATAAATTTCTTCCCAGAAAGGTGTCTTTTAAGTAATGTATGTAATAGAAGTATACTAATGTATAGTGACATACATTAAACAATCAGATAATATATGTGATACACAATACATAAAGCATATTATAGTAATGTACATATTTTGAGGGTGCTAAAATGTTTTTTAGTAATAAAGAAATTAGTATCGTGAAAGAACGCATTCTTCTGTATGCCATTAAGTGGGGGGTACTTTGTAAAAATGTCAGATTTTTTTCTGACTTATGAATAGCACAGGCATTTCTCTTATGTTTAAGGACAAGCATCAGGAAGCGATGCTGCTATGATAGTTAATAAGAAATGAGCATGGGGTAGGTGTTATCCCATTTAATCTTCATAACAGCCCACGAAGGAGGTGCTATTTATTATTTCTCCAATTTATAGATGAGGAAACTAAAAGAGAAGTTAAAAAGCTTGCCCATGGTCTTTCAAACGATACATAGAACAAGGGAGTACCTGTGATGTAAAAGCAGCTGCTTGTAATGTAGCTAGAATTCTGGTCCTTTCTCACAGGCCTGCCTATCCTGACCAGGAGATACTGAGAGTCTAGACAACATGAGGAAAGCACCTCCGGAATTGCAAATGTCATAAACCCCACTGCTAGCTGTGAGTTCTCTTGTTGGGGTTGGTAGGAGTGGTTGTTCTAGAGAGTAGGAGGAGTACAGACATAAGTTCAGGCCCTCAAGGAATTCAGTCTCATTGATAAGAATGTTCTGATTGTGAGGAGGTCAAAAACCTCTTATTTATTATGGATTATAATATCTTAGGGTAAACAAGGGGTGCCATGAGAGCCTCAGGGGGTGACTGTGGTCTGGGGAAACCTCCTACCCCCATCCCCACTCTGAGAAGGGGGCCCTGAGGTGGATCTTGGGGGAAGAAAAGGTGAGGTGAGTGGCCAGTGTGGGAAAGGACCTCTTGTTGGGGAAGGCAAGAGGAAAGACAAAATTTGTGATGCACCTGAGGGCTAGAAGAGGAGCAAATGGTGAGCATTTCCACAGGAGCTTCTGTTCTTGACCCCTGCAACCTGTTTTCCAGAGAACAGCTGGTTGTCTTTTATAAACATAAATGAGAGTATGTTACACACCGTAAGTCTGGGATTCCCATCTCACTTGGAATTAAACACCAGTGCAGGGTGCCTGTGGGGCTCAGTGGTCAGGCTCAGGGCGTGATCCCGGGGTCCTGCGATCGAGTCCGGAAAGGGGCTCCCTCTGCCTCTCTCTGTCTCTCTCAGGAATAAATAAATAAAAATCTTAAACACACACACACACACACACACACACACACACCAAATGCTACAAAGCCAATGCATCCTTCCTTAGAAGTCTCACATATGGGACATGTCCGAGGCACGTGGGAGATGACTGTATTAAGTGAAACAGGCCCAGATGAGTGGACGCAGAGAGGACTTCACCTCTGAGGAAACAGGAGGGAGCGGTGGGGACTGCGACCTCTCGAGTGCAGTAGAGTGCTGCCCCCCACGGAAGTAGCCTTGCTATTGCCCGTCTGCTGGTCTATTTAAGAGAACCCAGAAATACAATCTGTTATGTGCAATTCCCATTTAAAAATATTCGTCTCAATAAGAATAGGGGAAAAAAAAAAAAAGCACTGCACAGACAAAATACATCTGTAAGACAGATGTCCCAACCAGAACTGCAGGCCACTCGACTGTGACCTCTGCCCTGTTCAGTCTGGCGGTGCTTTGCTCTGCAGCCACAGTCCACAGCACCCTCTCCCCACTCACCACATTCTCACCACAGTGACCTCCTTTCAGGTTCTCACATTTTTTTAGCCCTTCCATACTCTGGGTCCTTTGTGTGTCTTGTTTTCTATCTCCTTTACTGTTGTTTCGGATCCTTCTCGTTCTTCAGACCTCAGCTCTGCTTTCACTTCCTTCAGAAAAGAAAGGGTGACCTGACCGCTCTCTAAAATTCCTACCCTACCGCTTGCCCTTTGTTTCCTGCCCTTATACCAATGGTTCTCAAAGTGTAGTCCGGGAACCCCCAAGGCCCCAAGATCCACCAGGGGATCCACAAGGTCACAATTAGTTTTGTTACAGAAAAGATACAGCTTTCTTTTTTTTTTTTTTCACTTTCATTATTTCATGACTGTATAGTGAAGTTTTCTAGAAATGGCATGATACGTGGTCTTGCAGACTGAATGCAGAAGACAGGAAAATTCCTATCTCTTCCATTAGGCCAGACACTAGAAAGATCTAAAAAAGATTCTAAAATATTGCCATTCTTCTCTAAATTTTTGCTTTGAAAATACAAGTATTTTCATAAAATCACCTCATTTGTGTTTTATGGTTATTTTTAATATGTTAATGCATATTTAAAATTTGCCTCCATTTTAATTTCTATTATGGCAACTATCAATAAACATAAAACCAAGACGGGTTCTTTGAGACACATAATAATTTGTGCAAAGTGGTCTTAGGACCCTAAATTTTGAGAGTTGTTTTTAAGATATGCATGAAACACTAAATTACGTCTCTTATTTCCTTGTTTCTTTTTTACTAAAATATAAGCACCATGTGGGCAGGGACTTGCTACCTTCACCACTTTAACAGCCTTCAGCACAGGAACAGTACCTGAAGCACCAGAGACGGTCGACGTGAGAACAAGTGAAAATGTGTGAACAAAGGAGGTTGAAGGGGAGCAACTTAGGATAGGTCTGAGCCAGCTCTGTTAGAAGCTTTGTGCACAAGGCAGCATCATAAAACTGATCATGCAGCTAACGCAGAAAAAAATTAAAGTTTCCAAATGGGAAAGTAATGGGATAAAAGCTGGGTACTAGAAAAATGATTCTATAGTGACAGGTAAATTTGTCTTCCTTTTCCCATACATCATTACCAAACGCTTCACCTGACTCCCCCCTTGGCTTTGGGGCGGGGAGAAGTTTGTGAAACTGTCCTATGTTTCTTACAGCTATAAATACATTCGTGCTAATGAATGAGGTCACATCAATTTAAATGGAACACGGACAGAAAACACAATTTAGTTCCTTAGAAAGGCATGACAAATTTACAGCCAGAAACTCATGTTGACTTTTATAGAGCAACATAAATTAAAGGTGGCCAGTATTAAAACCTGAGCTCACTCAGGCAAAAACACACATATCCCTCCAAGGCAAGCCGTTAATATAAAGCAAGGCAGTGTGGTATCTGCGGTGTGATTTGAAGGGCTTTAGGGGAGGTCTTTCTCTCTCCCACCCAGGGGTGCGAGTGTCTAAACTCTACCACTGAAGAGACATTCTTTAAAGTGACTCTCTGCTGTGCTTTTTTAAAAGACAAATCCCATCAAGAACATTAAGAATTGGGGCTCTGTTAACCAAACTCTTGTATTTAATTCTGGCTTCGTGCTACATGATCTTGCACAATAAGTTGAACATCTCTTTGCTTCAGTTTATGTTTGTAAAATAGAGATTTCTAGAGTGCTGTGAGAATTAAATAACACATGTAAAAATAATTCAAACAGCCCCTGACCCATGGTGTGTCCTCTGGCAGCATTAGTGTTTATTGTTATGGCATAGTGGGTAGCATAGCAAGCTGGGTGTCAAGGAAGACTAGCTTTACAGCTACATGGCCAAGAAACTCCAATTAAGTCACTTGGCATGTCCAAGCGTTGGATTCCCAATCTAAAAATAAGAAAAGTCTTGCTTTTGTTCAATTAAAAGGGAGAGAATCTATTTTACAAATGCATGTGCTGAGTGAAAGGAATAAATAATGACTTCTAAAAAATCAGTAAGATTCTTAGTCTCAGTCAGCTTCCAGTCTAATGGGAAAAGAAAATATACTATAAGCTCTGCAGGGAGCTTTAACGGAGGCGTCTCCAAAGGTGCTATGGACTAACGCAAGAGGAAGATGACAGTTCCGATTAGTGGCATCAAACAAGACATGGAGAGAAAGGAGCTTTTGGCTGGACTTTGGGCGCATCGGAACAGTGCTGTCATGCCACTCAGATGGAGCAAGGTAATTCCAAATAGGAAAAGAAGGCACTGATTGAGCCTGTTTCCATGATGAAGAGTGCACGGTGCTCAGTACCCGAGAAGAGGTGGCGTAGTAATGGCATAGTACGGGAGAAACAGTTCAGAAACAGCATGCAGAGCACAGACCTCTACAAGGTAGAGGCTGGGCTTTGCCTCTGCAAGAGAGAGCAGGGACATTTTTGAGCATGGGAGTTTTGGATCATCTGTTATCTCTTCTATAAGAAAATCATCTTTGGTGATAAAGTAAAGGAAGAATTGGTGCAAAGACAGGGTCAAGTTTGAGAAAGCAGCTGGGAAGGGGAGGAACCAGAATTGGGAGTTAAAGATGAGGAGCCCCCAGGATTGGATCCCAGAGGACACAGGTTCTTTCTGAGTTGAGGAATGAGGGAACCAAGGGGTCAAGGATGATACTGAGGGCTGCGTCCCAGAAACTAGGAAGAGGCTATTAAATGAATAGTGCTTTAAGGAAAAGGAGACACTGCTTTGGGGAGGAAAATAATACATCTAGCAATAAATTCTCTGATTTTTAAATACCAACAGGAGGAAAACATATTAATCAAAAACATATTTGAGGTGCTTGCAGCTCTTCTGATTCCCTTTCCTCCTGCCGCAGTGCCTGGCACAGAGAAGGTCAATAAATACAAATCCTGCCCTGCTGGATGGGCCCTGGTGTGGGGTCTGGAGAGGCGAAGAAGGTAGAAATGAGAATGAGAAATGGTTGTGTAGAAAAACATCACCTACTGCACATTTTTACTTCTGTGAGGCTTTTTATGTGGCTATAAATGTTAAAAGTCACACAAAAAATTTGTGCTTTTAACATTTAAGAACTGATCTCTGAACAAGTGGGTTAATACATCAAACGCTCTCTGCTGGCCTTGTAATGAGATGCTGATTTTCTCTGCTGCTAAAATGCATACTTTCATTAACATTTTGCTAGCTAATTATGGTTAATTATGAACATTAAATTCATATGTGATTACTGACAGCATTGCCAAATCTGTGTGAGAGGAGGAGGGCGGCATTCTAGTTCATTCATCTAAGTTACTAAAAATTGCACTGAGTTGTAGTACCAGGATTTTATACGGCAGCACCCTTTTGACAAATCTCCACTCTCCTTGTTGTAGTTGCAATTGTGGTTGCTCATAATGTATTCCATTGAAATAAGGCAGGGCATTTTATGCTCTTAAAAATCCAGTTAGGTTTGGGGAAGATAAATAGTCTTTCCTAATTATAGATGTCTATGTTAGTGTTATAATACGGCTTTGCTTTGACAAGGCGAGCTCCTTATGTCTTGAATTGGGTAATTCCCAATTTACTGATAAACTGTCTTCCAAAATGTTGTTGATTGTATGCTCCAGTTCCTTTCATGACACCTGGTATGGCCGCAATAGCAGGCTGTGGAATCACACAGACATCAGCTGGAAGTTTCTGCAATCTGCTTGCTATGTGTGGAATTTCTCTAGATATCCAGATTACAGTGACCTCGCCTCCCTCTAACCTAAGTAACAAATTTTGACATCATCCTATAAATTTCAGGAATAGTCTTTGCCTCCAGAGAAAGGAAAGTATATGGGCATCAGCTGGTTACAAATACATGACGAATGAATACATATATTAATACTCAGCATCCCATTTTAAAATATAAGGGAGGGAGCTAGGAAGGGAAGGAGTATTTACTGCTTCAGGTGCTGCTTCAAGTCTGTCATTTGTTTTGTTTGTCTTCACTGGAAGAGAGGAGTGCAGCATTTTCTATTTCAGAAGTCACAAATTGCTGCCTACAGGCCAGATTGACCTATAGGCACGTATAGCTTGACCTACACACACAGTGTTACGAAAATAGAATAGTTGTCAATGTTTTTAAATTGCAAGATTTCATAATAAAAAATGAAATTGTCTGTTTCTCTTGCAAAATTGGAAAATCTGGCTGTAGAGAGACCATCAGTAGCTGAGAAAGAGCAACCCCCTTCAGACAGGGCACGCGCTTCTCTATGCTTACTGCTCTTTTCATGGCTCACTGTTCTCCTAGCACTGATTCCAACAATTTAATATCTCCTGGCCTGCTTCAATCCTTTGCATTATATACTTAGTCTCTAAAGGTGTGGAGTGCTTCCCTTTCATGATGTCTTCTACAGGGAGAAGGTTAACGTGTGTGTGTGTGTGTGTGTGTGTGTGTGTGTGTGTGTGATTATATATATGGATATATAGAGAAATGATAAATATGCTCCCAACATTATAATGCTTCTTTACTCCCTCATTTTCCTCCCTGGTTTCAGCATCACCACATGACTCCTACCTACACTTAGCAATTCATGAAATTTCACAAAGTACCTGAGATGAGACAGAGAAACATTAGGAAGTCGGTTGATTCAACACGTAGACCAAAGAGAGAACATGGATAACTTCACAAAATCATTTTTCTTACTGATTTTCATACTGTAATCTTTTGAAATATCACCACTTTTATTAGAAGGTGGGTCCCAATATTTAAAAATTGCCTTATGTATACACCAACATAAATGTATCTTCTCTTTGCTTGAAAAGATATGTTATTTATTTCAAAATATTTTCCTACAACCACTAATCAGAAGGTACTATTATGGATTCCCATAATGATAAATTGGTAATTGTTTGTTTATTTCAAGTATTAACAAGCAAATGCTTTCCAAATAGGCATTCCTCCAATAGGCATCCCAACAGGACTCCTTCCCTGGAATTCTCTCACTTTTTTCTGCTTATCTAATACTTGCTCATCTTTGTTGGTTTATGAGCTTCATTGTTTCCACAATTTCAGCTTCACAGTGCTCTCTGCATTCTCGCCAAGCCTATCTAGTTGGCAAATATGTCAGCTTTTAAACTACATAAACATGAGAACTTATTTTTATGCAAAGTTTATATTCTTGTTTAATATTTCTACCATAGAAAAGTTATGTTAGAAACGTAGTGTCTACAAGTGCAAGTGAAGGTTCCATATATTTTAATGCTTCATATTTTGAGTATTTAAAACAAGTAAAATTACTACGAAGTCATAAAAAGCTCTCAGAATGAGGTCCTTCAACACCAAGTTAATATTTGTTTCCTCAAAATGCACAGATAGTTTTCAGTAAAAACAAACACCTTCTCCAGCTTCCCTAGCACCTTGCAGGAGTGTTGATTATAATTATGCACAGACATCATCATGGAAGTCACTGATAAGCCAGGCTTTAACCAGGTGACATGACTCCTCCTTAAACAACTGTGAAAAATGAGAAGTAAAAATAATTGTGTTAGAAGATTTCATTCTGGATCTTTTCTTAAACCAAGAAACTTCTTAAAGTGTGCTTTTCATTGTCCAAATAAACTTTTTTTAATTTTAATTTTGACCATATTATTATAGACAAAACACTGACCTCCTCAGAAGACAGTGTTTCTTTTCATCTCGGGCCTGAGTATCCCCATCTAGTTATATAACCTTGACAAATTACTTAATTTGCCTGAGAATCAATTTCCTTATATGCAAATTAAATCTTTGATCTACATCATAGAGTCTTATGCAAATTATTGAGGAAATGTATCTGAAAACACTTTAGAATCTTTAGTCTGTTATAATACTGTAAATTAATGCATTCTAATTGTTAGGTAGATATTATTAAGAAGATATTCACTTAGTACTTACTATATGCAAAACGCTAAATTAGGCAATATAGGAAATAGAACGAGTAGCAAAATATAGTACCTCCTCTTAATACATTTGTAGTTGGGAACTATAATGTGTGGAATTATCTCCTCACAGAGCAAGTAAAGCAATAGGAGTCTAAGTGGACATTGAAAAGAGAGAAATCAGAAAAATCTGGATGCTTGATATGAAAGAAGAACTTTGGAAAAGAATATTCTAAATAACAAAGAGAACAAAGCCGGGACACAGAGATAGAATGATTGATTGGAGTATGTGTGTGGCATAAGAAGTAGACCAACAGGACAGAGTGGAAGATACGTTTAGAGGTGTCATGGGTGATAGGGGCAGAGAGATTAATTATTATAGGGTCTAAGTATATATTTAGAATAGGTGAAAATGAGGCCTTTTAAAAGATAGATATTTGTGTGTTTCTGTCTCTTTTAGATATCATTTAATTTCACACATTAGTTTTCAGAGAGCTTATGTGACCTGTTTAGGATCACAAGGCTAATTAATAACAAATTTATAGAAATGTGATGTAAAGAAGATTCATATGATCTCAGAACATATGTAAATGCTACAAATGATTAAGATAGTAAGAAACATTTAAGGAATCACTTCAATATCCAGATGATGCGGGGTTGCCTGGGTGGCCCAGCGTTTGAGGGTCTGCCTTCAGCTCAGGGCGTGATCCCAGAATCCTGGGATGGAGTCCCACGTCAGGCTCCTTGCGTGGAGCCTGCTTCTCCCTCTGCCTGTGTCTCTCTCTGTGTGTCTCTCATGAATAAATAAATAAAATCTAATATATATATATACATATATATATGTATATATGTATATATATATATATATATATATATATATATATATCCAGATGATGAAAAGAAACATTCAATATGTGGTGTTGGATGGTATCAAATCCTACAAAAAGGACTCAGTGAGAGCTGGGGAAACAAGAGAAAATGAAAGATGCTGATGGAAAGTGTCCGGGACAATCACAGTACCTTTAACAGCAGAAAGTAGACAAGGCAAAGGCTGGCTTGAAGGAAAGATAATGAGTTCTGATAAACATGTTGAGTTGGGGTTCTATTTATAAAAATCAGAAGAAGATGTTTAATAGACATTTAAGAAAGTGACATTTTTGTAGGTCAGGAAAGAAATAGAATCTAGAGTAAGAGTCGTAAGAACATTATGTGACTCTAAGAGAATAAAAACTATTTCATCTGATAATATTTTGGAGACTCTAATGTGTCTATGGGTTTTTTGGTGTGTCTTTCTTGACTATTATATTTATTAATCTCCTACATTATACCCAATCTTTCTTGATATTTTTCTCTAATCACTGGATAATTAAAGATTATGTTAGTAACAACATAATGACCATGTAGTGTTAAGTTAAACATTAAATATAAACTCCATGAGGAGAGAGAGATGGTGTTTAATGCAATATTCTTAGAGCCTAATGATTGGCAGAAAACACACTCAAAGAACATTTTTGAAAGAATGAATGAAGCAATTTAATAATAGTTATATTTTTTCAACTTTGAAATCATTTTTAAAGGCTTTAACTACTTAAATTTGTAGCTACTTAATTTGTATGAACAGAGTAGCTTCTGGCTTGATATGTATTTGACTTGATAAATTGCCACAAATATTTCTTATAAAATGTGATGTAGCTGTAAAGTGAAGTAACTTATAAAATTTGGGTATTTTATTGGATAATCAAAGCAGGCATGTAATATTGAAAACCAATGCAAGTAAATATGTGACATGCTATTTGGTGAAAGGTTAACTGCAAATTACATTTATTACATTATTACAAATGAAGACTGGATTATTTCTCATGTGTTTCTACTAAGTTTTCAGAACTAACTGATCTGGAAGCAATGCCTTTTAAAAACACTTTTTTCCCCTGTGGTTTTGGAATAACAGATGGATGAATAGATTTAAAAATCAAAGTTTTGCAAATATAGGAGAAAAACAACTTCTCAATGCACCCTGTATTCAAAACCTGTTGTAGTATTAACGGGGGGCGGGGGGAGACAAAGTAATGATCTTACTGGTATGTTCCCATTTTTTTTTGTTTGGTCAACTGGATAAAGGTCTTTGTTAATTAAGTGAAAATCCATATTATTTCTTCTTGTCTTTGACTTAAAGTCACATATAAAGCTATGTCCATGTTACTGACACTAAATAAACTATAATTAAAGGAGAAATGCAAAAGTATGCTCCAAAGGTACCTATGGAAGAAAAAGCACTCACCAAGAATCAGGTCTCCCCAAATAGAACTTTCCAAGCCCCACAGCACCTGTCTTCATGGTATTTCTTGAAAAGAACCAAGCCAACAAAGCCTTGTGTGGGTGGCCTCCTACTCACTGTTCATCCCCTTTGATTGAATGCACTTGCTAGTTCTGTTTCTGCCACTGTTGGAAGAATAATGAGTGTGGGTCATTGACCCCTGCACTCTTGGATCTCAAACCTCCACTCTGGGTTTCTGCCAATTAAACTTAGATCAGGCTTTTAATGGAGCTTATTTTCATAACTATCAAATGGAAACAGGAAAACGCCTCTGTTAACAACCAGGGTGTTGGACAGAGCTCAGGCTATATGTATAGGTTTTACCATCCCATGTCAGTTTTCTCTGCCATTTCGTAGCGGCATTTTAAGGGCCACAATTGGACCTATTGTAGGACCAGAGCCTCATGTTAGCAGAAATACAGTGGTACTCCACTCTGAAAAGTAGCTACAATCGTGGTGTTGAAGAATCCTGGGAAGAAATAGCACTGTTCATGTATTCCCAAAATATTAATGAGAAGTCAGAAAATAGTTGGCCAACGAGGAAGATTCATAATCTTTTAAAAAATTGATTTTTATGATTATAAGCTTAATGCTGCTGGGCCATAGTTATAGTTTCCTTTATTTTGTAAAAAACTGGACAATAGTTAATTTCCTCTAGGAAATAGTTTTATTGTTGAATGGTAAGTGGGATAAAAATACTGGCCTATATGCATTTGCTGGGCATATATTTAATCACAAGGATTATTACAGAAAAATTAAGACTTATTTAAAGAAAAGCTAAGTGGGTATTGTATAAATATCCTTTAATATTTTATTCCTCTTCATTAAAATATTGTTTCCCAAGTTTATATATGAATTTGTAGCCCAACAGATGAGACATTCCTGAGACCGATTATTAAAACATAAATTATGTTTGGCAGACTTAAAAAGGGACTCCTAAACCAAAGCATATGTGAAAGGTGTTGGAGATTTCTAAATTTCAGTTCAGCTCAGAAACATTTTCTGTGCCAGCCACTGAGCTGGGAGCTGAACTATCATCACCAAATAAGGCCGCGTGCCTTGTCTCAGAGAGGAGCTTACCATCCAGTGAACCCAAGAGACACCCAAACAGAGGCTGTCAACAGACGGTGGCAATGGTTTCAGTTTCAAAATTTGTGTCCCTGAACAATTGTTAACGTAGAAAACACACACTCCAAAAATCAAGTCAGCTGTATATTTGATTTAAGTCTCCCTTTTGGTTGTTTTCAACATATGGAATTCAGTTCATGCAGGTCCATAGCCATGATTGAGGGACTGGCTGCTACCTACCCTGCTACCACTTAGAGTGGCTCTTTTGTCCATTTGTAAGCTTACTAGATCCACCTGAGGCTTTATGTAAATCTTTAGGATGAACTTGGAAATGATTGATCAGATGTCCCGTCTGTGGATGTGTTGAGTACTTTTCCAAAGCAACCAAGTAAAACTCTAATACAGGCATGCCAAAACTTAGCAATATACTTGCTATTAACAGCAATAAAAGTGATTTCTAGACCGGCAAACATGAAAGGGAAAAATTACTGAAATATTTATGGCTGACTGTGTAACTAGGATAAACCATTATAATGCCCCATTTATATATTTAAAATAAATACAATTTTCACATATAGAAAAAAAAATGAGGAATTATCTAGAGTTTTTACCACTCTTTAGTTCTCTTGGATATATGGTCTCAGAGTTTAAAGTATGATGAATGTCTCTTCTCGGAAGGAATTTCAGACAAAAGTTTCAAATGATGAGGGTTTCAAACAATGAAAGGTAAAAGAAAGGGAGAAAAAATAAGCCCCCAAACCCAAAGCTCTTATAAAGGCTGAGAGTGTTGAGACTTTATAGCCTGGGTGGCTCAGTGGTTGAGTGTCTGCCTTTGGCTCAGGGGCAAGATCCCAAATTCCCGGGTTCGACTCCCACATCAGCCTCCCTGCATGGAGCCTGTTTCTCTCTCTGCCTGTGTCTCTGCCTCTCTTTCTCTCTCTCTCTTTCATGAATAAATAAATACAAATATTTTTTAAAAATTAAAAAATAAAGTCTGAGTGTTGCAGTGAAAGGAACAAATAATGTAACTCTAAGGAAGGAGTCCAAACTTCATCCTTTTTAGATACCACTCGGTTCTAACTTGTCTAGGATTCAGTTATATTCCAATTTAACTTGACGTGGAGAGATTTGTTTCCTCCCTAAACTAAGATTCTTAAAATAAATGGAAAAGGAGATTGTACAGTTACCTCTATTTCAAGGCTAGACCCTGTCTCGAGGCTAAAATGCATTTGATCTAATTAAATGTCCTCGGGCCGTGTGGGAGGTTATAAAAAGAAGGGTCTCTGATCTACAGCTAGCAGCTTCATGAATTGGATGGCTCAACCACTTGCAACTTAATCTTGTTTCTACTAATCTTACGCATTTGAAACATTTCCTGTTCATTTTGTGCCCTCTTATTTGAGCATATGATATTTGTAAATGCTGATATTTGATGCCATCATCTACTTTATTCAGTGGTTTCCTCATCTATACAAATAGAGACTGAAAATCCACCTTAAAAGTTCTGTGGTTTTATGTATTTACAACATAAAACTCATCTCAAACTATCTTAAGAACAGTACTCTAGTTTACTGTACATTATTCACAGAGGTTTTCTAGTTTGGAATATATCTGGACATCTACATAACTCAACATTTTCCTCTGGGGTCTAGTGTCGGCCATCAGTTAAACCAGATGGAAGCCCTACAGGCAAACATCTTTGTTCTGTCTTGATGTAGATCAGTTGGTCTCAAACCTGCTTGAGATTCAGTATTGTCAGGAAGATTTATTTGCAGTATACATTATTGAGCCCCACCCAAAGGAATTGTGATCCAATGGTTTACAGTAGGGTTCAGGCTACATATTCTTGTAAGACTCTCCTGAAAGCCTTCCTCATATACAGAGTTAGTAGTCTACACCATCTAGGGCAGCAAATGTCTAATGGTATTTTTAAGATGTCAGTACTTTAAGTGTAGTCACGTCCTACAGACATATGAGAAATAAGGTGAAAGTAAAACAATATCTTAGGTAACCCAATATCCAAACACTATGGAAGTTTCAGGGGAGGAGATTCAGTTTTCTATTTTGTGAACATGGGATATCTTTGGTCATATTTAGAAACATCACATTTCATAAAGATATTAATAAACTTGTCTTGCAACTAAGACACTAGTAAATAAATGCTTAGCTGTTAAAAATGTTTGAGCTGGGGTAGGGGATTCCTGGGGGGTTCAGTTAGTTAAGCATTGGACTCTTGATTTCAGCTCAGGCTGTGATCTCAGGGTCATGAGATGGAGCCAAATGTTTGAGCAGGTCAAAATTCTTAGTTTGCTTAATTAGCAAAGAGCTTTTAGTTTCTTTATGTAGTCTTCATGCTAACTGCAAGCTGTAACTGGTCTGATCAAAATATTGCTCTCGGGATGCCTGTGTGGCTCAGTGTTAAACACCTGCCTTCGGCCCAGGGTGTGACCCTAGAGTCCCGGGATCAAGTCCCACATCAGGCTCCCTGAGGCAGCCTGCTTCTCCCTCTGCCTGTGTCTCTATCTCTCTCTCTGTCTCTCATGAATACATAAATAAATAAATCTTAAAAAAAAAATATTGCTCTCAACGTCACTGTCAAGTGGTCAGGGGTCTAGAGAAAGGGAAGAGCTGACCATAATATCTAGAAAATTTTTGATAACTTTAAATATTTATAATAATGTGATTTTAATTATTTAAATGTATTCTTCGAGAGAAAAATCTTCCTATCATGTTACGGCTACTAATTTAAAAAAAATACACCTTAAACCAAAAATTAATATACCTTAAGCAAATATTTTATCTAGTTAGTAATAAGCAATTCTGAGATGTCCATCTGGTTGGAAATAAAATATGTAAACAATTTTTCCTTTTATTCTTTTGTTTTTACTAGCTTTTTCCTTTCCTTCTTTAACTGCTGAACATTTATGAAATTATTATTTTATTGTGTAATTTGTTGTGTTGGAGAATATCAGGCATGTGAGTGTGTTCTGATAGTTCACTAAAGGGCCCCCATGGCACTGCTACCAAAGCCAGTGTCATTTGAAGCATTGATATTCTCTTCTTGGAAGGCAGGAATTTGTCATTTAAAGAAAAGATGCACCAATATGAGAAGACAAAACGAAATGAAAATAGATTAAACTTAGGTATTAATTTAATGGAAGGCGTAGATGGAGGTGAAGAGAGGTGTTTTTCATTAACGCATATTGATGATGAAATTTGGAAGGTTAGGGCCTCAGTGATTGCTCCTCCCGAGCCCATTATCCAGTGGCATGTGGTTGTTAGAATGAAATAAGAGGGAGGAAGAGGGAGGAAAGGGAGGATGGGGGTAATGTTGACTTTTGCTTCAAACTCAATCCCAAGGACTGTAATTTTCATTCCACAGCACAGGGGAGGCAAATGGAGCGACCACTAAGGTTGATAACACGCTTGAATTTCTGCCGTACTTGGAGGGGGTGGGAGTTCCTCTTGGTTTGCACCAAGGGCCAAAGGCCCAGATGAAGGATCAGGTCCATTTTCTTTCCAGCAGTGGAGACATGTAAGTGAACGAGTTTTACCCAGTAACAGAAGTGTCAATAAAAGAATAAGATAATGTATGTAACTTATTTTTCCAGAAAAGAATTCATATGCACAATGCTTCTTTGTTTATTAATCCTTAAACTCTAAGCCTAAAGTACACAGTTTTATCGGCATAAATTCCACTTCTGACCTACTTTCCCAAACAGGATTATGTGCCCTTTGAAAGTCTCTGGTGGGGGTGTCACCATTCTTTTGAATGTTGTGCAGCATGGCAGTGCCAGCCTCTTCCTGCTGGTGCTAATCCTTGTTTCTTCCAGGTTAATCATATTGTTACTTCACCACGAATTCATGTTCCTGGGTATTTTTCGTGTTTGGGTGTGGATGTTCCATCGTGTATCACAAGCATACACACCTGACCCGTCCCACATAGGAGACCGCTGTCTTGATGTGCAGCCTCAAGGGGTCACTTATTAAATTCAGATTAGCTACCAAATCCACTGTCATCCTGACACCTTTATGAAATTGGAAGAACAGTGAATTTTTGCCTGCGTATTCATGGGGAGCCCTTCAAGGAATAGTAACAATTTTAAAAGTCTAAAAAAACTAGTAATCCTATTTAATTAAGAACTCTTTTACTAATTTATGAAGGACTATTAAAACCCATATTGCCTGAATACACTACATCCAAATATCTCCTCACATGCAATCCCTTTTTTAGGAGCAAGCAATAAATTCATACACGCTTATCTTTTATATAAAAATCCTCGATAATTGAGATTGCTTAAATACAAGCCCAGTCTAGGTAAAACAACCTGAGTGATTGAGAAAAGTTTATTTTTTTTGAAGAACTTCATGCTGAACTGAAATCTAAACACCAGCAAAATAAGTAATCTCCCCAGCTCACACCGGCGTTAACAACCAAATATCAATGAAGGTAAATTGTTAACATGATAATCTCCTTTTATTGCTCTCAGTACCCTTGAGTTTACTTCTGTGGATTCGATGATAGGCGTCCAAGCTTGTGATTAAGGTCAAGGACTCTGGAATCAGACTGCTCTGGGGGGTCAGTCCTGATTCCGTCACTTCACAGATGTTGTGAGTGTGAGGACGTGTTTTTTGTTGTTGTTTTGAGATTTTTTTAAACAAATTGTTTATTTATTTGAGAGAGAGTACAGCAGCAGGAGGGGCAGAGGGAGAGGGAGAGAGAATCCAAGCAGACCCTTCAGTGAGCATGGAGCCCAACACCGGGCTCGATCTCCCCCACCTCAAGATCATGACCTGAGCTGAAACAAGAATCGGTCACTTAACCCACTGAGCCACCAGGCACACTGTGGGCATGTATTTGAAACATCTGTACCACAGATTCTTCACCTACATAAGGATAAAAATTGTTCTCATAAGTACGGTAGCCGTCCCTCTTAGTTGGCCAAGGACAGCCCCCATTCAAACCAGTCATCCTAAAGTAATTATTACTATTTCCCCCTTTTACATTCAGAAGTTTTCCATTTTAGGGGCACCTGGGCGGCTCAGTCAGTTAACCATCTGCCTTCGACTCTCAGGTCATGATCCCGGGGTCCTGGGATCGAGGCCCACATCAGGCTCCCTGCTCAGCAAGGAGTCTGCTTCTTCCTCTGCCTCCGCCCCTCCTGTCCTGCTCCTGCTCATGCTCTCTTCCTCTCTCTCTCTCTTTCAAATAAATAAATAACATCTTTAAAAGAAAGTTCCACTTTATTTTTTTTTAATTTTTATTTATGATGGTCACAGAGAGAGAGAGAGAGGGGCAGAGACACAAGCAGAGGGAGAAGCAGGCTCCATGCAGGGAGCCCGACGTGGGATTCGATCCCGGGTCTCCAGAATCGCGCCCTGGGCCAAAGGCAGGCGCCAAACCGCTGCGCCACCCAGGGATCCCAAGAAAGTTCCACTTTAAATGATAAATTATAATGTCCTCTCTTATAGAGCTACTGTGAAGATTAAATGGGCTGATCCAAATTCTGTAAAGCACTTAGAGAAATGTTTCTTATTAATACAAGCTTATCATAGTTCTTATCGATTTTAATCCCAATATAAAGAAACAGAATTGACAACGGAAATCCGAAAGAGCTGCATATGCCCTTATATAGTAACATGAGGGAAAATGGGGGAGGGCACAGCTCCCCGAACATCTGAAAATGTCTATTTTCAAAAGATCTGGCTGTTTCTTTTCTTACATCTAAATATCAAAACAATTTGTTCTATCAGAGGGTCCACATTTCAATAATTTCAAATCATTAGAATAACAAAATACAAAAACTGGGAATAATGTTATTGGTAGAAAACAGATATGGAAGTTAGTTAGTCTTGGTCTTTCAGGCAGCTATTTATTATTTTAGGCAAATAATAGGTTATATATTAGCCATAAAGTAATGGGCTTTAATTGTTGGATAATATCTTCTCCAAGAAGGTATAAAAGAGCACCGACGGCCACTCATTAACACAATGGATGCAGGCCTGAGGTTCAGCTGATAAGTATCAATATGCCTGTACTGTTATTAAAAATATCAAAAAACCCAGGTGACTTTTTTTCTACGTTGATCACCTCAGCCCTAGCCAAAATCCTTGGTCCCATCCAGGAGCCAACAACTAAGAGGGTCCTTTCTGGCCCAACAGTGGGTCCAGCTTTAGGCTGTGACCCTTCCAGTGGGACATCCCTGTGCTGTTGCTCTAATGACTCTCCAAGGTCCCTCTCTCCATGTAGGCTCATAAGCTGGATTCTCAGGCAAATTCCTGTGGAGTCTGCTCTAGAGTTCGCTTCAAACAAAGAAAAACAGATGGGAAGCCTTGGAAAGGCTTTCTGTCATCTTCTTTGATGACAGCATTTTTTGGTGGAGCAGATGATTTTCCAGAATTACAAGAATAACGTCAGCAACCTCTCTTAAAATACATGACATTTTCTGGATCGTCTGAATGTCTAATTTGTAATCACACTGTATTAGTTAGAGCAAAAGCATTTTCGAAGATGGCACGACCACCTGACTTTTCATTGTGGAGCGTAAGACAGTGAAATTGTTTCATTTTCTTTGAAAGGATGTCAGGAAAGAATACCATTTTCTTTGGAAGAGCTTTGCGAATAACAAGTGACAGTAGCTACCGTTCGCGGGCACGCACATGCTTTACCAGCCAGTGACAGTGAGAGGGTCAGTGATAAGGTCAGGGAGGAAGAGGCGCTCCTAACAGTAATGCAGCAATAGTGGGCGGTGGCCGAGGGTCTCGAAACTTTCTGCAAGATTGCTGCCACCCATCTGACCCGGAACGTGATGAACCGGTTCTTCTGCTTCCAAGAACCTGTGCCTGCGTCCTAGTGTAGCGCCAGGGGGAGGGGGACATGCCGGGGAGGGGGGGGGGGGGGGACGGGCCGTGCTTCCTCCCAGCATCGCGCCTGCCTCAGCATCCTGAGTAACCGCATCACACAGAGGTGACCGAGGGTCCCTAAGTGTGGGAAAAACCCCAAACCAACCAAAGTCGTCCATGGTTTTCACCTGCCAATCATGTTTTTATCAGGCTGAAATGAGTATTTTGACTGGTGATTTTGACTGGTGTGATTTTTGAGGCCTAAGAACAGCTAAAATTAATGTTTTCTATTTTTGTAAAAATGTACCCCATTTTAGGCACATTCTACTTTTTTTTTTTTTTTTTTTCCTTTAACTAGTAGCGGCTTCTAGTGCATTTTCCCCCTTCATTGCTTGGTGTCCCCTGCGGTCATTTTGGGCCCCGACTACCTCGTGTGTTACCTGCCGCTGCCCTGGCGGTGGATGCGCTCCCCTCCTCGGCGGGCGCTCGGGCTCCGCGCGGGGGAGGGGCGGGGTCGGGGGAGGGGGTCGGGGCCAGTGCGTCTGCATTGGAGGCAAGCTGGCGCTGTGAGGCCGCACCCCCCGCAGCCACGCACCCCTGCAGTCTTGCAGCCCCGTGCCCTCGCACCCCCGCGGCCCTGCAACCCCGCAGCCCCGCACCCCCCGCAGCCCGGCGCCCCCGCACCCCCGCAGTCTTGCAGCCCCGTGCCCCCGCACCCCCGCGCCCCCGCACCCCCGCGCCCCTGCACCCCCCGCAGCCCGGCGCCCCCGCACCCCCGCACCCCCGCAGCCCCACAGCCCAGCGCCCCCGCACCCCCCGCACTCCCGCAGCCCCGCACCCCCGCGCCCCCGCAGCTCGGCGCCCCCGCAGCCCTAGAGCCCCGCACCCCGCACCCCCGGAGCCTGCGGATGTCGCCCAAGACGGCCAATCGCCTTCCCGGCGTGGCCACAACGCAGACTCCCGGGATGCGGAGATGCCGCGACCGCCCAGGTGAGCCTGGGTCCCCCCGAGCCGCGTCCCGGGCGGGGCACAGACCTTGAAACCCGCCGGGGAGAGGCGGGGCGGGGGAGGCCGAGGGCGGGCGGGGGCTCCCGCGGGGCGGGGCGGGGCGGACCTCGCGCTCCGGGCCCCCCAGGGCAGGACGCGCTTCCGCTGATTCGGACCCGAGGCTCGGCCACGTGCCGGCCTCGCGGGGACTAGCGCAGCCTCCGGGGCATCCCCTGCTTCTCCGCGGACCGAGCTCAGGTGCACGCAGGGGGCGGAGACCCCCACGTAGAGGCGGCTGCCGTGTGAGCCAGCGCAGAGCAACCCTACCTTCACCTTCACCCAGGTTGGAAAACGTCCTCTTTTGTCCCTCTCATTCCCTCCGAATGGGACCAGTGTCCTAACTTCTAACACCGCAGTGCCATTTTTGCCCGATTTTGAACTGTTTATAGATGGAATTGCACAGTGTATTTCATTTCTGTCTGACTTATTTTGCTTAATGTTTTGTTCGGGAGATGCACTGACATTCCTATGAGTAGAAGCGGTTCAACTTTTGGTCCGGTTTTTGTTTTGTCTTGTTTTGTTTGATTGCTGAGTGCTCCCCCTTGTAGGAAAATGTGTTTATCCATTTTCCTGTTCATAGACATTTATGTCATTTCCAGGTCGGAGCTCTGATGAATAAAGCCGCGGTGAACATTCATATACGTGTGTCCTGGCACATACCTAAGAACTGAATTGCTGGATCCTATAGTAGCCATATGTTCAGATGGAGTAGGCCAAGCCAAATTATTTTCCAAAGTGGTTATTACAAAGTTATATTCCTTCCAGAAGTATATGGAAGCTCCATTTGTTGTAGATCCTTGGCAAATCTTGGAAATTACCGTCTTTAATTTTTTTTTTTATTAAAACAAAAGACTTAGTTAATGGAATACTGTGGAATCTCATTGTAGTTTTGATTTCTATTCTCTGCACGACACTTTTTTCAAATGTTTGTTATTTATTTGGATATCTTCTGGGGCAATTATTTCAAGATACTGCACATTTGATTTTAGATTATGTTTTTCTTACTGATTTTTAGGGGTTCTTTGCACATTCCAGATATCAGCCCTATGTAGGTTATAAGAGTTTACAAATATTCTTACATCAGTAGACTTACTGTTGCATAAGTGGAGATTCCAATTTTTAACATATTCCAATTCATTATTCTTTTCTTTTGGTTTATACTTATTTGCCCTATTTAAAAAAATCTTTACGTATTCCAAGGCCATGACGATAGTCACTCATATTATGCCCCACGGGGATTTTGTCTAACTTTTCAATCTCTAATTGACCTGCCTTTCAGAAATAGTATACAAATTTATATTTGTACCATTTGAAATTGAGAGTATCTGTTACTCTGTACCCTCATCTATAGTGTTTATTTTCTTTTCCTTTGCAAAACTATTATGAAAATCTACATTATTATCCACTATATTCAGCAGCATTCCCATTTAAGAAAATGTATTTTTATGAATATATTTTTTATTATATATGGAGTAGAGACCTTGATAAAAGTAACATATAGCCTATCAATTTAAAAATATATATGTTGGGATCCCTGGGTGGCGCAGCGGTTTGGCGCCTGCCTTTGGCCCAGGGCGCGATCCTGGAGACACGGGATCGAATCCCACATCAGGCTCCCGGTGCATGGAGCCTGCTTCTCCCTCTGCCTCTCTCTCTCTCTCTCTCTCTGTGTGACTATCATAAATAAATAAAAATTAAATATATATGTGTGTATATATATATATATATGTCAAGGCTTTAGAATCAGGAAAAAGTATTTTTTCAGCTATAGTAATTTTTCTTTTTGTGTCTGTTTAACGAAAGCATCAAAAATTCTTTAACTGCCACCATCAGTAAAATTTAGTCTTGCTACTTCTCTGGTTTGAAATTTTAGGTGGAAAAGCTATTTATAAGTGATATAAAATGAAGGTTAAATAAATATCCTTATATTATTTTTTCATGGAAAATAGTAACTGTAGGAGATTAAGCAATTATCTGCCCATAGTGGAATTAGATAGATATTCTTAAGGCTAAATTTGGAAACTTATTTGCAAAAGGATGTTTTGTATGACATTCAAATGTTGGGTTAAAGAGGCAGTAAAACTCTTCAGATTAAGAAACATATGTTGCTGTTGAACATGGTAAGGGAAGGGTCCTGAAGTGGGTTTGTGAATGATCTTATCATTTCTTCTGCAAGAGACTGTGTTCAGTTTCAAGAGGGATTCCAGAGTCAGAAAAAGAATTCCTTGTTCTAGATCCCACAGCAAAATCATTATAAATAGAAACCTCATAAAGAATGATTTTACAGACTACATAGGCTGCAGAAATGACATGTAAGGAAGAAATATTAAATTAAATTAAATTAAATATTAATATTAAATTAAATATTAAATTAAATTAAATATTAAATTAAATTGGAGTATTTTGGCTATTTTCTAAATATACTTACCAGAGGAATAGGGAGAGTAGAAAACCTCTGAGGAATAAAACATCAAAAACAGTAAAAAGGTTGGGACTAAGAAGTTGGTTTAGACTTTTCCAATGCAAGCTATCTTTTCTTTATTTTTTTCAAATGTATTAAGAGAAGAAACATTTGACAGTGACCCATGCCCTGACCTTGAACCCTAATCTGTGTCCAAGCTAATGGAGACATGAAGGCAGTAAAGTTATCATCTAATAAATAATAATTTTTCAATTTCTTGACTTTATGCATGAGTGTGTACTAGATAGGAAAAGGGTCTTTTCATAGATGGAGGATTTTAATCAAGAGAATATATGACTTCCAAAAAGAGAGAGAGAGAGAAAGAGAGAATTTATGACTTGCTAAGGTCAAAAATTAGAGCTTTAAGGTAAATTATGAGACTAAACAGGGGGCCTAGTTCTAGTCAAAATCCAAAAAGGAAATATTACAGAATGTTTTTTTTATGTCCCCAAACATTAGTTATGTTTTTATTCTCAGCATCAAATCAGAGGAAACTAGAAATATACAAATTGAAATTTATTTTAAGTGCACATCCTTGAGCATTGTTCAGAATTTTTGTACCTGCTTCTTAGACACGAGGATTAGTTGCATGTGTAGCAGTGGAAATAATATCAGGAAAGAAGAAAAAGCAAGTGATAGGTAAAATTGGAAAGAATTCAGTTTCTGCTTGGGGTAGGGCCTAGGGGTAGTTTCAGAAAGTCTTCGAATTGGAAAAGACCGATGCTAAAAAGGACTTGTTATTTGGGTCAACTCTTACAGTTGCAACAACTGAGGCTGCTTTAGATGATACGTGTAAGAGTCAAAAGCTGATTATAAGAACAAGATTATTGTTTGCCTGCTGCTGACTCTTTTTCCAGTAAATGCCTTCCACTATGCCACCTGGCTGTTGGCAGCAACCGTAGCTCTCCTGCCTGCTGCCTGCTGCCTGCTGCCTCAGTAAGCCCTGTGTAGATCGCTAAGTGTTTGGAGCTCTTGTTGACTAATTACATTGTTGACTCATTCATTGTTTGTCCTAATTGTTGCACAAGCAAAATGAGAATGACAAGTGAATTTGCTCTTACTACTTTTAGAAAAGGAAAAAACAAAAACAAAACACACAAACTCATTTGTACCAGTGCTGTTCAAGCGGGGTCCTCCCTAACTGGCAGAGAATGGGAACAGTTGTTCCCAGTCTACGACTGGGTAAATACAGAAAATCATAATACAGCCATTTAACAGAGCACTTTCTTTAATGGCTGCTGAATCTAATGTTAAGAAACCTAAGCTTAATTCTGTCTGGTTGAATTGTTAATTTTCATTTGCCTAAAGTTTACTTTTATTATATGTCAAAATTTTTTTTTTAAAGAATCAAAAACACTTGTCCTTCACCACTGATTGTTTGAGGTTTAGTCTATGGCAAATAGACTCGCTCAAATTCCCTCCCTGGTATATGACAAATACTTTAAGTCAGGCCACACCACCTACTGAGACAATCCTTTCTCTTCTCTTCTCCTTCCCCTCTCCCAAATTGGGTTGAAAAATAAAGGACTTTTACAGATTAATTCAAATAATTTTCACTGAATAGGTACAGTTTACCAGTCTCTTAAAGGCATTCTGGAAGTTTCTAAAAGAAGTAGTACAAATTTTAAGAAGTGCCTAGATTTGTGGAACAAGTGAGTCTGGGTAGGCCTAATATATATAAGAATGGATAGTACTCACAGCATTAAAATGGAAAGAACTTTAAAGTCAAGCTTTCCTGGATTCTGGATTCTAATCCCGACTCTCCTACTCTGTAGCTATAGTAGATCAGCACATACTTAACTGCTCTAAGAGTAGTTTCTTTATAAGACATGGAGCATGATCTACAAATCTCATGGTGCAAGGGTTAAATATAGGTAATTAAAACACTTCTCAGCGCCAGTGAAATCATGTTAACAATAAAGGTAAGTGATTGAGATGCCTGTGTGGTTCAGTAGTTGAGCGTCTGCCTTTGGCTCAGGGCATGATTCTGGGTCCAAGGATCGAGTCCTGCATTGGGCTCTCTCCGAGGAATCTGCTTCTCCCTCTGCCTATGTCTCTGCCTCTCTCTCTCTCTCTCTCTCTCTGTGCCTCTCATGAATAAATAAATAAAACATTTAAAAATAAATAAGGGTAAGTCATTATTCTCATTTCTCAGAAAAGAAAGCAATAATTAGGAAAGACTATAGAAATTATATGATTAGTTAAGCCTTCAAAACATGGAAAAGTTAGCCAGACAGATAAAGCAAAGAAGACTAATACAAGCATAGCTGAGAAGCAGGAGGTAGTACGATGTTTTGTCCGACATTACAAGTAGCTCGACTGTAGGAACAAAAAGATCAAGGAGGAAATACGAAGTGTCAGGGCTGAGGAAGTAAGAAAGGGTTAAGTCATGAAAAACCTTACCTAGCAAACTTGTAGGCATGGGATTTTCCCTTTAAATGGGACATTTATAACCTCGGTGCATGGACTCTCCTCATTGAAATTGGAGGGATATTTAAATGAATTCCAAGGTATCAGTGACATCCTGAAGTTGTGTGCAACATTTTATGACTATAATCGCATATGAAATTTTTGAGAAAAAGAAAGGCCCTAGGAATTCCTAGATTCTTAAAGTGCCCCACAGCTTCTAATAGGCTCAGAACAATCAAGTTAGGAAAGCAAAGTCACTGAATAGACTTAGACTTGAAGTGGGCCAGGAGTGCCATGTGTGTAAAAAACGTGGTCATGCTTAACTTTTGGATGGTAGTTGACTCTGGTAGAAACATGAAGTGAGAATTCCACTTGATTTGTAGGTTAGAGCCACACAGTCTTTGTGTCCCTAGCACCCAGAACACAGAATGCCTCGTAGTGCCCATGTTTTCTCAATTTTCAGTAAATATTTGAACAAGAGATAAGACTAATGACAGGAAGAGAAATTAGCTATTTCGTGTAATTACCCAGTCAGAGACAACATGACAAGGCTGTAGAATTAAAGGGTGATAATTGGGATGGAGAAGAAAGGACAGATTTGAGAGACATTTTAGAGGTAAATCAGCAAACTTGGCAGCTGATTGATTGGCTGTGAGGGAGGAATTGAGAATGATATCCTGGTTTATAGGTTGGATGATGGATTCCTGTGTCATTCATTCTATGCCAGTCTTTAAAGACTGTTATTTTCTACTGCTTTGTATTATATTACTATAAACATATGCTATCTCCTCTTGAAGACTATAGGTTACGAGGCGACATGATTTATTTTTTTTAAATTTTTATGGTATTTGCAATAGCAGTTGGTTTAGTGATGTCCAACTAAGACTCAGGAAGCACATGTTTTAAAAAAGTTTAAGGTGCCATAAAGGATGTTGTCCACTTTTCTGTGCCTACAGGAATGATTACTATGATTACTTTTTGTTTTCCATTTTCAAGCTTCCTGACAGTTTTTGCCTCACAATAGTTTTCAATTTATGTGAAGGAACAGTTGTGATGTGGAAATCTCTCATGGACGGGAAGTAAAGAGTAGAGTAGTACTTCTGTGCTTTGTGAACAGTGAAGTAGGAGAGGTTGGACAGGCAGGGTTCAGGAGCTGCTACTGGAGACTCAAGAACAATTTCTCACTGATCTGTTGTTGAGTTTCTGATTTCATTTGGTGAGCTCTGCTCCTTAAGCAGGTAAGGAGTGAAATTCTTTGACAAAAAGAAGGATGTTTATATAAAACAGAGATTGAGAGTGATATTTTCATGATGGCTATATTGCATAATTATATATATTGACAATTATTACAGCGATGTGCTCAATTAGCACTCTGCATTCATTTCCTTAAAAAGACTTGGTCCATTGACAGTCAGGTAGAGTTCACAGGGTGGTGCCTGTTAATGTAGAAAGATGGTATGGTGAGTTGGAAAGGACAGGGTCTCTAGGGACAGAAAGACCTAGTTTTGGTTTTCTCACATTGGTCATTTTTCATATATCACTTGGAAAAAGAGGTCTGACTTTCCTGGAGGCTATTACTATTATTCCCTGAAAATAAGAAAATAATAGCAGCCACTATATGATGAGCAAAATAATGTGCCTGTAACTGTCTAACTACTTTAATTTCTTAACTTATCCTAATAAACCCATTAGATATGATTTCATCACAGATTAACATACTTAGGCTCCAAAGAATTAAGTAATTTTGCTAGATGACACAAGATGTGGCAAGGAGGGTATATACCCTGATGCCCTGACCACACACCAAAAAAAATTGGGGAGAAAAATTGGGGAGAAAGCTTTTCTGCACAGATGTTGCAGCTGTTTCCATCTCATGCATTTTTTAAAAAAGATTTTACTTATTTGAGAGAGAGCTAGAGAGAGGAAGAGAGAGCACAAGTAGGGGGAGAGGAGAGGGAGAAGCAGGCTCCCCACTAAGCAGGGAGCCCAAAGTGGGACTCCATCCCAGGGCCCAAGGGATCATGACCTGAGCCCAAGGCGGATGCTTAACCCAGGTGCCCCTTGTTTCATGCATTTTTAAGACTCTCCTTAAATTCTTTGTGGAAAGAAGAGAATTGAGCCAAAGTATAAATTATTTCTAATCTTCATGCAAATCTTTGTGAAGAAAAACAGTTTCATTTTTTGGAAGATCTTGAGTTCTTTATGAGATGATTTTCTAAAAAGGCTTGTCAAAAATTCACATATAAATGTGTAGACTCTAAACCATTCTACTAGTCACACAGTTTTATTAATTCTATCCCAAACAGTATAATATTTAAAATAAATTTGAGACTTAAGGCCAGAAACAATTTTAAAAACTTGAAGATAATAGAATATGACTACAACATAGAGAATAACAGGGGTGGCCATTCTTTTGTTTTTAAGATCTATATCTATCTATTTATTTGAGAGAGACAGAAAGAGAGAACGAGAGTATGAATAGGAGGAAAGGCAGAGGGAGAGGGACAAGCAGACTCCCTACTGAATGGGGAGCCCAGTGTGGGGCTCAATCCCAGGATCTGAGACCATAACTCAAGCTGAAGGCAGACACTTAACCAATGAACCAGCCAGGTGCCCCTGGGAGGGCTTTCTTTAGGTAAAGTGAGGACAGATATCCCTCAGACTAGGTGCCAGTTAAGATCTGAATCATAAAAATGAGGCAACCATAGGAAGATCTTGGTCAATCTCTTTGGCAATCACCCTGGTACTACAATAAGTTTGATGTGTTCAACGGAGAGATCTGAGAAGACTCTTTGAATAAGTATTTCTGGAAGGAACTATTTTTATTCCCATGGATTTTTATTTTTAATAAGCAATTTACATATTTCTCTTCCATATATTAAAACTTGAAAAACACTGCTATCCCCAGAGAAAAGTGAAGGAGACCCTATCCTCCTTTGAGTGTGTTCTCATCCTCCAGGAAGGGCTAGGAACCATGGACTGTGAGTCATATAGACTTACATCCAAAACTAGGGAAGTTACCCAAGATTCATCCACATTTTTTTCATATATTAATGCAGAAAACAGTAGGACCTAGTTAGTAGGATGCTGTGAAGATTAAATAAGACAGTGCAAACTTTTTTTAGTAAGTTGATAGGTCCTTCATGTCTTCTCAATATGTGGAAGGTAGCATGAGTGGTAATTCAAGAGTGACAGACTGGAAAAAGATGAAGAAAAGTTGTATTGTTAAAAAAATCATTTGTTTTTTGTGATGGAATTTGAGAATTATTTTTGCTAGAACTTGGAAACATCTTTTTTATTGGTACACAAATTATACTTCAATATAAATTGGATATTAATTCACAGACTTTAGCTAAATTAGCTCAGAAGACAATTGCAGAGTAATGGCCTAAAGCTAAGACAGTGCCCAAATATCCTGTTTAAAAATTGAAACTTTCATCTTGGCACAGAGATCAACAATTAACAAGTGATAGATAGCTACTGTGCTTGAGGTGTTTCACAAATTTTCTCTTTCTGTTATATTTGTCCCACTAGGTAGGTATTACTTTCATCATTCAGGTGGGAGCACTTAGGCACCGATAATTTAAATAACTTGCCTAAAGCCACATAGCTGGTCAGATGCAGTGCCAAGATTTGAGCATAGATATCTCTGCCTTCGAACATCAGACTTACTCCAGAAATGCATTAGGTGAAACACACACACACACAAAAAAAACAAAAGAATTTCATTTCAGTTATCTCTAGGTGTTAGGCTAATATGATTTTTGGAATTGAATTGTACTAACTCAAATTAATTTTCCACTTGGATGTTAAAAGACAATCTTGGTTATTCTTACATTACTTATTTATGAGTAATAAAATTTGCAAAGTTCTAAAATTATGGAGGCACAGCTTTGTGTGTCTCTTTGATGAAGAAGAACCAAAGGCAAATGCCTAACTAGAAACCTGTTTATCTACTCTTCTGGTTTTAGGGCATAAAGTGCCTTGCTTGACTTAATCTTGCTAAGTCACTCGAACTGTGTAATGTGAAATCCCTCAAATAGCACCATCCCAACTATCTACACCTGTCACTTTGCCTAGTAAAATATGTTTTGCTTTTTGAAATTCAGGAGAAAAACGGGCTATAAATCAGGGGAATGAAACTTCACTCCACGTTAAAAAGACAACCGTGAGCTGTTAATACTTGGGTCAAACTTTTGGTTTCCCATAGCTTGTCAGTTCCTCTTTTAAGTGTGCCTTATTTCCACAAAAAGATTGTACTTGTCCCCTGAAAATTAAAGAGACAGTCTTGGCTAATGCTTACCTCATGGAGGCAATGGCATTTTATAAAATAAATACACTCGGGGTCCGTATTGTGCTATTCTCCTTGAAGTGCCTCCAGGAAGGATAAATATATTGTTTCCAGAGCAAAAGTGGAAAAGTGCAACGCTGATCTTCTCTTTTGAAAGACTGAATGATGCCTCACCCACCCCATCTCCAAATACCATCATGTGAAGTTTGGAATCAGATGGTTTCCCAGTGGAGGATGAAGAAAAGAGAAATGTGCTGCGTATACATTGTATGTGCGTACATACTGTACGTATGATGAGTCTGAGGCTTTTCAAAGCTGCAGGAAACGTAGTCAGGTCCTTTGTGTTTCTCTTGAAAAGAATCAAAGGGGAGCTGTGTTGCTATGTAGAGGCACACGCCCAAGGACCCCTCCCAAGACTCTTCTCTAGCGGCCAAGCACTGAGAGCCACTGACCTTGTATTTTCCACAATGTCCAGAGAGATAGAAGAAGAAAGGAGGAGAGGAGGCTTCTGCACTGACAGGAGACTGAGTTTCAAGTGAAATGAACGTGTCTCCACTGTCCTCCACATTTCTCCAACTTGTTTCTCTGTTTTGAAGCCAAGTGCAGTAACTTGGCTAAACAGTGAGTCACATTGAATTCAATAATGTTTAGTTAAAATAGCTGTCTCTTTAGGAAAACATCTCTGTATTTCTTTGTTCATGAAGCCCAGGTCTTTAGATTTGAGAGTTTATTGTATACAGTTTATGATACTTTTCTGTGTGTAAATGAAATGGGTTTAAGAATGCATCAAGTGAGAGCAGAGTTTAAGAATTTTGACTGGTGGGGGAGCTGGGTTATTAAAGTCCAAATAGTTTGTCTTTGTCTTACTAAAAGTTGTGGGTGGGTGGTCCATCCTGAAAGGATCTAGAGACCAAAAAATTTTGGCAATATATAGCAGTTTTCTGGTTAGTGATAACTGGTATTTCTTTCTTTGTGTGGTTCAGCATTTCGTTAGGTGCCGTGCAACCAGATCCTGCATGAGAGGTTATTTAAAACATAGAGGTCTGTAGACAAAGTCTGCGCTGCCTGACTTGATTAAAGAGTAATTATAATTTTTTAAACTGACAGAAGGTTAAATTGAGCCATCAGTATTATCAGACTCTTATTTTTAACTGAGCACGTCATAAAGAAGAATGTTAACAAGTTGAAGATTTTCCAAGACGTTTGTCCATGCGTATTTATTTCTATGCAGACATCTTGTAGTTTAGTTACGCAAATATTTTTATCCTGCTTTACTCACTCAATATTGTATCATAAAATAATCTTGCTCTTATGAACTCTTTAGTAGCAGAATTTATCTTTTTAACATACTTTTTTTTTTTTTTTTTTTTTAACAAACGTGTAAGTGATCATGTCCTGCACTTTCTCAGAATTTTTTTCCGCTGGCACCTTTGGCAACTTTGGAAAACTCCAACCACTTTGGTTTGAGACACAAGGAGTTTGCATTGTTGCCTGTTGCTTGTGTGATATCCAAGAAGTTTGTGTTTTTGCATATTGGTTGACTCCTTACTTCTGCTTGACAAAGCCTACCCAAATCCTCCTCTTTATCAGTTCCAGAAACTTCTCATCATCATGGAATCTCCCATCTCAGGCTTTCTAGTTAAGTTCTTTCCACTCTCTGGAAACTGTTTGTCAACTCATATTTATTCCTCAGGTCACACCTTATATGACATTTACCCACAGAGGCTTTTTCTGACTCTTGATGTAAAGCAGCTGCTCTTGCCTTAAACACTTATCCTGTCTTTTACCATACTTTGTTGGTGTTTGGTAAATGTTGGCATTTACACTGTGATTATTGGTTTAATAGGTAAAGTGGCTCAACTAATACTTTTTAAATGAAGAAATAAGGTCAAGCATTTCCTTCTGTTTAAGACTTTCTTATTTCCAGGAAGCCTTAACCTTCTGTCAGTTCTCTCTTATTTCCTGAGTTATCTTTTTTTTTTCTTTCTAAAGATTTCTTTATTTATTTTAGAGAGAGAAAGAGAGAGCACAAGCAGAAGGGTCAGGGAGAGGAGAGATAGAATCTCAAGCAGACTCTGTGCTGAGCCCACAGGTGGCTCCACCTCATGACCATGAGATCATAAGCTGAGCCAAAACCAAGAGACCCATGCTTAACTGACTGAGTCACCCAGGTGCCCCGAGGCATCTGCTTGTACTATAGTTGCTTGTGTCCCCCTCCAGTCTTCACTATCTACTTTGAGGAGAGAGACCAAGAATTTTTATCTTTCCACCTAGCCCTGGCTTATATACTATCTATTGGGTGACTAAATAAATACATACCACAAAGAATAATTTAATTTTGTGTAGAACCTACTATATTATAAAAAGGTAAGGTTTGTGTCATAGAGTGCTGTGGCATGAAGGTCACAGAACCTTATGGGGGTGGTGATGTGACAAGGGACCTCACCCAACACATGGAATCTCCTCCTACTCTTGCTATAATCAAAGGTGTTGACTGGAAGTTTCCACTAGAAGGCTACAAGATAGCCAAAGGAAGTTTTGTTTCAAAGTGTGGAAAACCAATAAACAGTTCAAATTCTGTGATAGGCAAGTGTAAATGCTACTGTAAGAATCGTTCCATATGATGGATCCAGTGTGGTCACTTTGGGGTCATCGTGGAGGAGTGGGGTCCATTGTATTTATTCTGTGTGCTCTGGGGTTTTGCTGGTATAATATTCCATGTCAGCTCTTCCCCCCTGTCCATTGTACACGTGTTGGTTTGAGGTATTGTCTTCTTGTCTTTACGTTTCTATGTCTGACCACCAAAAGACTTTTAGTGCTAATATTTTAAAATAGTTCCTCTTACTCTTATTTTCTGTGAATAATGTTACTCATTGTTTTCATATTGAATAGTCTTCTTTTAAAACTAAATAGCCTGAAAAATGTTTTCCATATCTTCAAATCTCTACATAAATAATTATAATGAAAGCACAATATTATATTTGGTAGAGATATATTAAAGTACACCATTCTCCAATTGTTATTACATTCTCCATAGTTGTTTTTTGTTTTGTTTTGTTTTGTTTTGTTTTTGGCTTTCTGTTGTTATGTTTCTGCTTTCATTTTGCTAACTACCTTGGATCTACTCAATGCTTTTTTTTTTTCCCCAATGCTTTTGAACACCTTGCTCCAAGGCAGCTTTTCCATAAGTGTCAAGAGTTTTAGAAAGAAGGTGTCAGATGAAGTGTTTCCTCCTCCCCAAGTTTATCTCCTTTGTTTGTGTCTCAAGTGGACACTCCGAAACTGAGGCCTTCCTGACGATAGGAACACCAATGATAATGATGGCTCAGCTCATCCATGCTGTCCTCCACAGCTTAACAAGGGATTCAGATTAGGTTCTACTTTCTAGAAGTTACTTCCTTCCAGTTCAGAGACTCTCAAGACATCTTAGCTATTTCCCAATTGTATATTCTTCATACCCTGAGATACAATTTAGCCACTTCCCATACAAGGAGCCAGAGATAGACACCTAACATTCTAGAAGTGTGCTTTCATGTCTCTCAAGTGAGGTTAGAGGAAGAGAAGTCAGAATTTGTAATTCTCCAATTGATTGAACTACACAACACAGATAGATTGTGCTTTAGGTAGGGAACAGAATGCCTTAGGTTTTGATTTAGCTTCATTTTTCCAGAAAAGATACAGTTGTATTTCTTTGGTCATATTTCTAAGCCAGATTTTTAAACATAACCTTTCTTCCTGTCAGATTTATAGTAATGTGAAAGATTACATTAGTTTTACAGATATTCTACAATAGTAGATACTTCTTATAAACAGTGGTAAAGGGATTATTTTCACGGACCCTTTTCTTAAAAAAGAAAATATTTATTTATTTATTTGACAGAGAGAGAGCATAAGCAAGGGAAGGGAGGAACAGAGGGAGAGGGAGAAGTAGGCTCTCCAGTGAGCAGAAAGCCTGACCCTCAACCCTTGATTCTCCACTATCTCAGGCTCCATCCCAGGACACTGGGATCATGACCTGAGCCAAAGGCCATTTACACGGCTCAGGTCATTTACACAGCTGAGCCACCTAGGCTCTCCCTGATGGACACTTTATTGCTGCAAGAGAACATCAGAGATCAGTCTCGTTTATAAATAATCTCTCATTCTTCTTTGTCTTTAGTAAATATTAGGCCTAAGGTTGAGGAGGTTAGAAGGGAGTGATTGAGGGAAGGGGAAGCAAATCAAGCCCTGTGTCAACAAATGATGAGACTAGAACTTTAGTTTCAGTTGGCTAATTCCAAAATGACCCTCCTCTCTTCCCCCCATACACCTTACCTTTTAGTAGGAATAAATTATAATCATGTAAGCCTGAATTTTTGAAATTTAATAGCATTTTTTCTTATTTTATTGGCTCATGCTCATAGTTTGTTTTTGTTTTTAGAGAGAGGGCACAAGTTGGGGGAGAAGTAGAGAGAAAGGGAGAGAGAATTTTTTGTTTGTTTGTTTTTTTGAGAGAGACTGCATAAGCAGGGGAGGGGAGGGTGGAAGCACAGAGGGAAAGAAAGAGAGAGAATCTCAAGCAGGCTCCATGGAGCCTGATGCAGAGTTCAGTCTTGCGATCCTGAGATCATGACCTGAGGTGAAATCAAGAGTCAGGAACTAAACTGACTGAGCTACCCCGGCACCCTTCATGCTCATAATTTTTAATTCACCAAGATTAAAAGATCCTAGGACTCAATGTAGCAGAAAAAGTGTAGAATTGAATGGACAAAGAACTTTGTCTTGTATTCAGAGGCAGTTTCATCTGTAAAACTGTAAAGGAGACAGAGAGGGTCTTAGCAAGTCATAGGGCTTAGTCCCTCACCCTCTACTCCGTGGTATTTTAGAACATTTCAAGTAATCTTCCAGGCAGGCTTTAAGAGAAAACCACAAAGAGAAGTTGAGCAAATATCGACAGACCTAGGACCTGACCTCATCTAGAGGATCAAGGAAGCCTTTATGAGGCATCCAATTTAACTTCCGTCGAAATTGCTACTTGAGTTATGAGTAGGGGTTAGAAAACAGCAAGAGGAATCTTGTCAGAAGGAGGAAGAGCACATGCAAAGGCCCTGAGGCAGAAAGGAGGAAGGGGTGTTTAGAAGTGTGAAAAGAAAAGAAAACCAGAAGGGTGATAACACAGAGAAAATAGGTAAGAAGTGATGATTGAGATTTTTTAGTGAAGTAATCTCCAACCAGATCAAGTAAGGACATGAAGAATATTAGATGTTGTTCTAAAAGTAATGGAAAGCCATGCCAAACAAGAAAGGGGGCTTAAAAGTGAAGTGACCGTGTAATTTAACATCCAAATCTTGACTCCTTTCAGAGTGTGAAAGAGGCACTATTGATAATTTTGCTGGGAAAACAGCCACAAGCTGGACGATCTGGGGCAAACTAGAATGAGAGCCGTCCTTCTTCAAGGCTTCTGTGTATTGGCTAATTTTCCCTCTGACACAACTCCTGGGAGATATTCTGTATTCACTGTTACCCTTCCCAGGCCAGGCTCACTGAAAAGAACTGTTTCCCTTAGTCCTTCTTTCATCCATTTGGCATTTTGCTTCCACTTAGCTAATCATACCCACCCACCAAAAACCACAGAAAAGGAGAACTTTTTACCTTTATGTGAGGTTATGTTTGACTCTATCATCTCACTTTCACAGTAGACTTTCTCAGACTTGGCTATGATGGTTTAGTAAGAACAGCATCCCTGATAATTTTTTTATTGTTCTCAAGTTGTTTGGAGTGTAGACACCCCTCCCCCGACCCCCTGCCACACTCTACAACTAGCAAGGAAAATTGAAGAGCAGAGGCATTTCTTATATTACATTTGATAACTGCACAGACTCATGTGCAGGGCGAACATGCTAGAAGCCCAACATGTAGTGTTAAATAAAGTCTGATTTGAAAAACAAGAGGGTATTTAGTTAAATTCATGGATTAAGGTACTCACCTTGCCTTGAGTCCTGGCTCTAGACTCTTCTACTCATTACTTTGTGACCTTGGTTAGATTGCTCAAATTTTCTGAAGTTTAGTTTCATTATGTGTGGAAAGGAAAAATATTAAGGCCTAACACAAAGGCTTTGAATGCCAATTAAATGAAATGAGTTTATAAAGCACCTAGAACCATTACTCCTACTGGTAAGCCCACAGGTGGTGGCTATTTGGAGCTATTATTTTTTAGCAAATGTGGTTTCAACAAGATGCCTTCTAGCCTCTCTTCGCTGTAGGAATTAGGAGCCATCTGTTCATTCTGGTTTCACTGCTCTGGTCTTTAACTGCCTGTTTGTCTTTTTTTTTTTTTTTTTTTTTTTTTTTTTAAGATTTTATTTATTTATTCGTGATAGTCACACAGAGAGAGACAGAGAGGCAGAGACACAGGCAGAGGGAGAAGCAGGCTCCATGCACCGGGAGCCCGACGTGGGATTCGATCCCGGGTCTCCAGAATCACGCCCCGGGCCAAAGGCAGGCGCCAAACCGCTGCGCCACCCGGGGATCCCTAACTGCCTGTTTGTCTTAAAGGGACTGGTGAAGTTCAGTTTTTTTGTTTTGTTTTGTTTTTTGTTTGTTTGTTTTTTAAGATTTTATTTATTTATTCAAAAGAGACACACAGAAAGGCAGAGAGAGAAGCTGGCTTCCTGCAGGAAGCCCGATGCGGGACTTGATCCCAGGATCCCAACCTGAGCCAAAGGCCGACCCTCAACCACTGAGTCACCCAGGCGTTCAGTTTCTAACCCAGTTTCAAAATAGTGAGCCTCAGGGAGAGGATGGGTCATTTAAGCCCACTCTACTTAAAATTCTTCTGAGATAAGACATTCTGGAGAGGAAATTATCCTGTCAGTAGCAATGTCTCTGAAGTAAAAGATGTCCTAAGGATTTACTTTGAAATCTGTAGATGTGCATTTTGCCCCGGGGGAGAGCTAACATTTATGGTGAGAGGTCAAGGTGGGCGAGCCAAACAGAATAACACAACGTAAGATAAGATTTGGAATTGTCGTAAGGGCATGAGATCTTCATATTTGTGTCCTCTTATTTGAGCAGTGTCTAGGCGGCTGCAATAGGGGCTCAATATGTATGTATCGAAAACAGAACTATTAACACATCATGAACTTTATTTTTTTAATAATAAATTTATTTTTTATTGGTGTTCAATTTGCCAACATACAGAATAACACCCAGTGCTCATCCTGTCAAGTGCCCCCCTCAGCATGAACTTTAAATATAATTAATAAGTGACCATAGCTTAGGCTTCTAATAGAGAGACCCTGGGAATTGATTTTCAGTCAAGTGATCTTCTACTTGGTAATTTATAAAGGGCCAAAGATAATGTAGTATTCTGGGTGAGTGAGTTCCCCTACTTAATAGCTTAACAGATATATATTGCTCATGAAAGGGAGACTCTCCACACCCCTCCCCCGAGATCACATTTCTGAGCACATGAATGAATTTTTATTGATTTAGTCACCAGAGATATGTTGAGATATCCGACTAGTTAAACAGAACAAATGTTAGTTCTTATGTGGCTAAAGATAGTGTTATTTATAGATAGAATATATTACTGTATATTACATTATATTACAAGATATTGCCACAGCAATATCTTGACTATAGTCAGGTGAACCCAGAAGTTTATAGTGCTAAGGTTTATATTTTGGGGGAATGTGTTGTTCTCCCAACCTTGGTTAAAATCTCAAGGCTCATAGTAGTTTCTATTACAAAGGAAAATCCGTGTCAATACATGAATTTCAGGTAAGCATCTTGTGCTGCAAATTTTCCCTCAGGGAGGATTGGCATGGAAGGCATTACAGTAATTTTCCATCATAGAACTCTACAATAATGCGGATTTCAGGGCAGAAGCATGCAGTACTCTTCTTCTTCTTCTTCTTCTTCTTCTTTTTTTTTTAAATACTGTTTCCCAGGAGATTTTCCCAGGGACTTAGACCTGCACTGCCTTTTGTGGGGCACTGCATTTTTAACACTACATACTCTCAGCCAAAGTTCCTTCTCAATCAGTTGAGCATGTTCTGAGAAACAACACAACTCGTTGTATGTCCAACCCTATAAAAATGATGACACATTGTTAAGATTTAAAGAAATAAAGGGCAGTGCTATTCTCTGACTTGCTGATGAAAGACCAGTAACTGTGACTTCCTTCTCTCACCACACAAGTCATTCAATCAGTCATTTTCTCTCCGTGTGACCAAATCATCGAATCATTCATTTGACTTAACATTGGCTCTACATTAAACCAAAATGATGGATTGTTCAGTCAATCTTTTTATGGATAAAAATCCTCAATGCTTTTTATTCTAAATGCTCTAAATGCTCTTTCTTCCAAAAAAAAAAAAAAAAAAAGAAAAGAAAAGTTTATTTTTTATTTTTATTTTTTTTTCCCAAGCTCCAGAGTTCAATTATTGCTCACTAACAGCAATTTAAATAGCATTTAAACAAAATAACCTTGGCTTCTAGGTTTCTAACAGGGCACTTCCTAAGTAAATCTTCCTTGGTTAACAGCTGTCAACTGTCAATGGGAGGCAGGTAATTAAATTTGAAGATAGCTTTATGGCTCAGAAAAATAGATAAAATCCTTGGACCAGAAAGGTCTCTAGTTAATGCAGTTATCGCCCCCTCTGGTATTTGAACTAATGCAAGAAATTGATTATTCTCTAATGAAACAGATAAAGAGGAAAACTGCCATTATTTGCTAATTGCAAGTAAAATTCAGTTGAGGCTGTTTTCCCAGCTGAGATCCCACTCTTGTTTTTATTTCAGTAGATATTTGGAAGAAAATGGAAAAAGAAAAAAGGCTATCTGGAAAAATACTGGAATGAAACAAACCATGATAGGATGAGAAGGTGGCAGGTAGGGGCTGTGAATACTTAGATGTGGCAATTAGGAGGGGTTTCAGCAGCAGGAAATGCAAAGATCAAGTATCTAAAAAAAAGTGTGGATTTTTTTTTATCATATATAACAGTAATCCAGTGATCGAGCAGTTCCACCATTACTTTAGAGCTTATCATTTCTTTAGGCAGTTTTTTTTTTTCCCCTAGATTTTTGCTTGCCATTCTCAGCAATCTTCTTGGTAAGCTACAAGTGCTGCACATATCATATCCTTACATACCAATATCCAGAGGCAGAAAAAGAAATCACCCCCTTTTTTGTGGTAGTCTTTAAGATGGAAGAAACCTCTTCCAATACCCTTGCAAAGGCTTCCCTTTAGATCTCACTGACCAGAACTCATCACATGTCACATTTTAACCACTCACTAGCTAGGGGTGGGTGGGACAACTATGGTAGGTATGGACCAGTTCTGCCTACAGGGAACAAAATGACAATTCTTTTATTAATTTAAATTTTTGTTTAAGATTTTGTTTACTTATTCATGAGAGACACACAGAGAGAGGCAGAGACACAGGCAGAGGGAGAAGCAGGATCCCCACAAGAAGCCTGATGTGAGACCCGATCCCAGGACCCCAGGATTACAACTTGAGCTGAAGGCAGCTGCTCAACCACTGAGCCACCCAGGTGCCCTGGAAAATTCTCTTTTAGATGGAAGGTCAACAATGTCTCTTGCTGAAAGGAGCACACGCTGGTCCTCTAGTGTGTGCTGGTGCAACATCCTTTGAGCTCTGTGTTGGCATCACCGATCTATACATGAGGAAATCAACACTGGGCAAACTGTGGTAGCTTTCTTAAAATAATATATGTAGTAAGTGATGAAGCTGGAATTTCAATTCAGGACTGTCTGACTCCGACTCTGTACTCCCACCACATCCCACTGTTGCCTATGCATCCCGATTCACTTTCAGTCTCAATCACGGAGCTGCTCTTTTAGGATAAAACAATCAGTGCATCTCTGTGCTTGCTTTTCACTTTAGAATTACTCTCCTTAGGGCTTCCTCAGAGCTGTCGACTCTTAAAGACTCACATAACCCATGAGAGGAATTGGAAAAACTCGACCTGCAGATTTGATATTTTCAGTGGCAAATTCATATTCTAATTTTACATGTTTGGGGGACATATCTGCTTTGATTAGAATTTAATCTGTCAACACTCACATAATCTCTCTACCAAAGAAATTCCCCTTTCAAATCCCTCAAAACTAGTCAAGGCATGTTCTTTCTCTTGTTCTTAGTTTTCAGCTTCCTTTTACCCCAGCTCAACTTCATCTAAAATCAGTTCCAAATCCTTTATTTTAAGCATTCTGCAGATCAACTCTTCCTTTCTATTTTTTTAGTGTATCAGGTCTTTATCAGCATCACATCTGGAATATTCTCATCTCTTAGTTTTCCAGCCTCACATACTTTAAAATGATCTGCCACACAAATTATTTTCCTTTAAAACTACTTATTTTATTATTTTACTGTCCTCTTCAAATAATTTGAGTTCATTCTACATGTGAAAAAATGAAGTATTAAATATAGTAATAAATTAAAATCAGGGAATCTGATTTTTCCCTCCATGTGTAAGGAATTGTTCTTATCTTGATGGCTGAAGCTCGACGTCTTTTCCAAGTCATAGCAATGTAACCCCAGTAACTACAGGATAGACACTCTTTTAAGCACTCGGTGTATATCAACAATTTAAACCTCACAACACCCCCTATGAGGTAGGCACCGTTATTCTTATTCTGACTTTACACATGAGGCCACTGGAGTGCAGAGGGATAAAGGCACCTGCCAAGAATACATAGAAATGAAATGGCAAAGCTCGAATTCACACCCCAGTGGTTGGGGCCCCGGAGGCCACAAACTCAGTCACATTTTACTTTTCTAGTTTATGTATTTCACTGGAGAGTTATGAAGAGGTATGTGTTGAACTTTTATTCTTCACCCCCAAGCTGTACCTTTCTCCTGATGTTTTTATAGAAAAACTATACAACCCTGAGTCTCCTCCATCTGATGAAAAGTAAGCTTTATATAACACCTTGAATTTTAGGCAAAATCAAAGCAGCCTTTGTCTTTGCAACCTTTGATTGGCATTTACGGGATTCTATATTCTTTCTCATGTTCTGAGCTCTTGGGTCTTTTTTTTTCCTCCCCTATTTCAGCAATAACCTCTGAAGTCTGGCAGGGGCTCGCTTTTTTTCCTGAATGACATCCCTTTCCTCTGTCTTGCTCAGCCAGTGACACCACTGCTGCCAACGTCATCACCTGTCTGTGATGCCTACTGAGGCTCAGTAACCTCTAACTAGGTTCACGTACCACACAGCACTCTGCATCCCAAGTCTCCGATTTCCAGATCTGTCATATATTCTCTTGTTTAAATCCTCTTTCAATGTCTTTTGTTCCTGTCTTCTCTCATAACTTGCTTCTTGACTCTTCTGAAGTATTTTTTATTACTTTTTAATGGTTTCTTCCACATAAAAAGAATCCTACACTTTACTGTCATGTTATGTCATAACATACTGTTATGTTTTATGATCATGCGTTAGTAATTTTAGGAATCTAGTTCCTTAAATTAAAAGAAAATGAAAAAAGAAAATGTGTATCTAGTAATTCAAATTTGATAATACTATACTAACAGTAATAATTATTAAAATTTATTAAATGCTTTTTCTGTCTTCATTTCAAATATTCACATGTAGTAATTCAATTGATTTCCATGGAACTCTGAGTAGAGGTGATATCGTTGCTTTTTTGCACGTGAGAAAATTAAAGCCCAAGGAGGTTAAGTAACTTGTTCAATGTCACAGGAAGTTTGGTGCCACAGCCTGGCTTCATAATCACTTTGCTACTCCCATAACATTTTCAGTGTATTGACTAGATGTAGAACTGCTTACAGAATATAATGCCAAACATTCTGAACTGATATGCCTGGGAAATAGGTTAAATTTGTGACTTCTCTATCTTTCCACATGGCCCAAGAGCTCACAGAATGTAGTTCAAGGCTTTCTGTAAGAATTTTTATTATTTCAGATTTTGGGTTAAGTCACATCACAGCCTATGAGAATTTCTAGAAGTGCATTTGCAATTCAATGTCTAAAATTCAGAAATAATCCATCATTGAAACACAGTAAACTGTGAAAGCAAACTCCTTTGTAAAGTTGTCACTCTTTTAAGATCATAATCCCAAGAATAAAGAATTACTGAACCATTTGAATGGAAAGTTATAAATTGTATGAAGAAGCATTTTGACTAGAAAGAAAATTGAATCTGCTATACTGATTATTGATCTTTTAATTGTCATGGAGCATTCATTGTCTTCAAAGTTTAGCTGTACAGGCACATATTTTACACATAATATAATTCAAAAGACCATGATCATTGAGATACTGAAAATCTAAATATTCAGATCATCTGAATATTTGTGCTCTACTGTTAGATATATATATTGGTAGACTGTCATTTAAACAACATTGCCTTCTGCACGAGGTGTAACGGAGAGAGTAGATTTGTTTTCAAGTAATTTATAGAAAAAAAGATCAAATTAGTTAGAATTATGTTAAGGAGGTAAATATTTAAAGTAGGAAAATACCAATCCTAAAATGATGAATGTATTGATTACAACCATAAAACATTGAGAGAAGCTAAGAAGACATCACACTGTCATTGCTTTTGGGTTTTTTTGTCCAGTCTGCTCACTTACTGTATTTTTTTGGTTGATCTAGTTTCATTTTGAGGGGATGATAGCCAGTGATAAAACTGAGTTGAGATTCTTACAAAATGTGAATAATTTTGCAATAAGATAGTATTACAAACTTCAACATTGGATTTATTGATTTATTTGTCTTTTATTTCAACATAGAGACAATAAATAAAAATAACCACTAACATAATTCTGTTTTTAAATTAATGTATTATTGTAGGAGGAAAATTATATTTTAACTTTTTGGGTAAATATTTCTATAAAATAATTTTCATTAAGATAATAGAATCGTGAAACCAAGATACTCTATTGCCATTGTGCTGTTCACTATTTCAGAGCTCCGAGAAACCAAGACCTCTGAATACTTCAGCCTGTCCCACCACCCTTTGGACTACAGGATATTATTGATGGATGAAGATCAGGACCGGATATATGTGGGCAGCAAAGATCACATTCTTTCCTTGAATATTAACAATATAAGTCAAGAACCTTTGAGTGTAAGTTTGTCATTTCCATGAGGGCCATGTTGACTTTGTTAGATGCCTTTTTCTTTAAAAATTTCAAATACGATTAAAAAATTATATATTCCTCTAGAACTATAGAAAATGCTGCTGTATGTCAATAAATAACTGGAAGTTCATACTTATTTCATGTACTGAAAATATAATCAGTTCAATTCTCACTGTCTAGCTTCATAGATTTTAACATTTTAAAACCTGAAAGGAAATACTTCCTGTGTATGTATTTGCATACAAGTATGTGTGTGTATGTACAGGGAGAGGGAGAGACAGACAGAAAGAACCATACAGTATAGCCTGAAAAAATGAGCAGACGAAAGGAAGATCTATCTTGTCATCTGCATGTAATCCAAGAAGGCCTTAAAAGCAACACAGTTATTAAGTGCACTGGTTTGTGAACAAGTGTGACCTACATTTATCATTCTATTTCGCAAGAAGGAAATAAATTGATCTTCACTGTAGTAAAGAAATAAAAGTAAATTGATTATAAGTTCATTACAACAAGGAGACTTCTAAATTTATTATCTTAACAAGGGTCAGTGGGCTGACAATTAAAAAAAAAAATAATCGTCACCGTCAGACTTGACCTAAGGCTACAGTGACTTAGAACACTAGCTGAGTATTTCAGAGATGGGAATCTCTTGGATTCAATCCAAGTGATTTTAGTTGTTGAAGTACGTAGGGGCATGTTTTAAGTAAATCTACCAGTCTGGCTATGTAGTTTACCAGAAACAATATTAAACCAAATAGCAATATAAATGTAAATTCATTGTGGTGTAAGCAGTTGAGAAAAGTATACTATTAAAGGAGGGAAATATACATTTTAAAGTATACATTAATGACTTCATTTTAATATTATGTCATTGGGAAATAGGCACATATAATTGAAAGACTTCTATTAATGAAAAAATTGATGGGCGAAATAAAAACAATTATTACAATAAAGTAGTAAAATCTTTATGAATTTGAGTTCATAACCAAAAATGTCTTAACATATAAATACAGAAATGCCTTAAAGAAATGCATTAGCATCAAGTAAATGAAGAGGACTGAGCTGTCCTATGTATAAGTTGGATTATGCAACACTTATTTTCCTTTCTGAGCAGGTTTTCTGGCCAGCATCTACAATCAAAGTCGAAGAGTGCAAAATGGCTGGCAAAGATCCCACAGTGAGTGCCTAAGAAAACTCTAAAACTTAAATATTTGGTCTTTGAATCCATGTATCTTGAGTGCAGCCCAAGAGTAAGACAAAGGGTGTTGGAATTTTAAATCCTCTGCTGGACACATGGTAAAAAATGTAAATGCAAAGAAATTGGAACTCTTAAACACTGTAACTTAGGAATTCCTGACTGGGTAAAAATTTCTTGCCTTGCTTTCATTATTGCATTCTGACATTTTTCATGATGGATTTCAGTAATAACCCCTGTTCTAGTGGATCCAACCTGCGGAATTCTCAGCAGGCCACTGAAATAATGATAATGCAAGTGTCTGGAGAAGCTCCCAGATACCATGTGGGGTTTTCCAAAGAAAGATCTCGGCAAAAGGGTACTGGTGAGCCAGCACATTCCAGAGGCATAAATCACCAATGATTACCGGTATCTTTGTTAGTTAAAAATAGCCACAGAAAGAAAAAACAAGGCAGATATGAATATCAATAAGTGTTCAGTGGGCAACGTTTATACAAATTGTATATATTTAGGTAAAATTCCATACAATGAGTTAAGAAATAAATCTATATGGATTCCTGCAAACAGTTTGCTGAAACTTGAAATTATTCTCAAATATTATAAAACAAAGACATGAAACCGATCTTTAATGTATATATTATTTAATTTTATAATGAAGCATTTGTGTCATTTTACCTTCTTGTCTCAAACTGTGAAAAATGTCATAATGGGACCATATATCAGAGTTACCCATTCTTACACAAATAATTTGAGGAAGAAGTTTTATTATGCACTTACTCACTTTTTAAAAAAAGACTTTATTTATTTTATTCACGAGAGCTAGAGAGAGAGAGGCAGAGACATAGGCAGAGGGAGAAGCAGGCTCCCCATGGGGAGCCTGATGTGGGACTTGATCCCGGGACTCTAGGATCACGCCTTGGGCCAGAGGCAGATGCTTAACCACTGAGCAACCCAGGTGTCCCCATTTATTCACTTCTTTAGTCATTCATTCAGCCAGTATTGATTGAGGCCCTATTCTGTGTCTGGCATAGTGTTTACTGGTACAGAGGTAATGTACACCAAAATAGTTTGACTCTCCTCAACTTTATGATCCTGCTGGAGAATTCAACATTAATCAAATGAGCATGGAAATATGTGCTTATGCAGATATGAAGTTGAAATATGGTGGTTGGGCAGAAAAACTAGCCTTTGTACACACACACACACAATCATATCTGAGGTCATAAGAAATAACAGCTTTGACTTCACGTAAAAAATGTTGACTAAACACTCATTGTAAGTGTAGAGGTAAGAAATGCTGATTTCAGGGTCCAAGGCTATGCACTGAGCTTTGATAGTGAAAGTTTCAGAAATTCATCACGGAGGTTCAAGGAAAAGACTAATCTTTGTGGAAAGAGGAACTGTGGAATTTAAACTTTTGTTTTCATTGACTCTTAACTGTCCAGGTATGAGGTTCAGAAAAGGTCTGGTGCAACACAGGGCCGTGGAAGACTGGCGTGTACTATTTCTGGGTCCCCCGGAGGGTGTTGTTGAGAGTTCACCAGGAGTGACTCAGCTCTGGGTCTCATGTTTTCAGTCTTAAAATTCACCGTTTAAGAGAAATTTTAAAATGGGCAGAAGGAGCTTTCAGAGGCATATTTGCTCCCCACGTGATCTGCTGAGCCTTACAAAGTCTATAGGAAAAAAATCCAGAAAACTGTGTAAGAAACACTCAAAAGAATACAGTATGCTTGTCTTCTAAGGGACAAATAGTAGAAAGTATAATGTTGTAGGGAAGTCTTTTTTTTTTTTTTTTGTCCCATGAAGCTATTATTTCAGTAAGTGTGCATGAATTTAAATGTTTTCTTTCATTCTCTAATGTAGAGATTTGTCCCACTGATGGATATCCTATTATAGTTTTGCCTTTTGCCACAAGAATATCCTGTGGCTATAATTACTGGATTTTGTTGTCCTCTTTGTTCAAAAAGATTTTCATTTCCCATTCATAGGAACTGTCACAGGTAGAATATGTAGGATTTAGATACCATCATACATTCTCTTTCCAAAGACTGGTGTTGATTTTCAGAAGAATCTTAGCCACGTCATTTGATATCTTTCTCCCTTTGGCAAAAAACAACTGCACTCATTTGCTTTCTTATAATTAAGAGTCATTAGATGAAATCTTCAATACATGCTTACATTTTCCCATAGTTTTATCATGCTGTAATATCATCCATGGATACCTTTAAATTCTGCTATGCAGCCAATTAGTATACATAATAGAAGTAACTGCTGGAACATTCTGTTCTAGTACAACCAACAGTGTTGGATCCTGGGAAATAATCAAACTAACTCTTCCGAATACATGTTCTGTCTATACAGGAGAAGAGAATGTCTGACAAATATATTTGAAGAAGTACTTCCAATACTTCCAGAGAAGTGTCCCTTAATCAGGCTACAGGAAAAGACCAGCAGCAGAAAAAGGATCCAAAATAGACTTTAGAAACTCTACAGAACATCATATTTTTATTACATTCATTAATGAAACTAAACATTTAAGCATCTCTTTATTCTGTTAGAATAAATATCATCTAATACTTAATATTTTATTTAAAAACAGAGGAATTTTAATGTGTATAAATCAGTTAGCTATTGTGAAGGAACCAAAGATGAATAAGATGGAGTCTCTATCTTTAAGAGTTTTTACAATATACTAGAAATGATGAGACATATATGCAATGACTATCAAATAATAATGGCGGACATTTAATGGAATGGGCCAGGCACTGTTCTAGTCTTTCTTTTAATCCTCACAATAATCCAGTAAGATGGACATTATTGTCACCATTCACAGTTTTATGATAAAGAAACCAATCACTAAGAGAATGAGGAACTTACTAAAGCCACCTTGCTAGCAGAGGGGTGGGAGATCGCTGTCTGTTTTATGTAAAACATGCCTTCTCACTGGGAAGAATTTGGTAAATTCTAAGGATATACACAAAAGACAAACAACAACAACAACAACAACAAACACTGCAGCTGGGATATTTAGGAAAGGTTTGATAGATTTGTTGGCAACACTTTATGTCAATCTTTTTCTTTATTTCATTTCAGTGATACTGAAATTCAAGTAAGTTATACTCTTCCTTTTTCAGCCTTTGACACAAAGTACACGTGATTCCCTTCTTATTCAATTATCTTCCCATCTTTTAAGCCTGGCAGTCATCTACTCATCCTCTCAAGTTACAGTGCAGATGTCACTTCTCTGGAAAGTCATGTCTGCCCACCCAGGACTGAGCTAGCTATCCCTCTGTTTACACCTGAAACACTCTGGCACAATGTTGCACTGTGTAACTGTAACTCTCACCTTACTATTTGGAAATACAGTGTAGTGTCATTATTCTTTGTGCTCAGATCTGTATCTAGGCTCTTAATAAAGTTAAACAAGATCTGAAAAAATTCAAAGCAAGCATGGGAATCTGCTCCAAGTGATTGTCAGAAGTTGGGGTAGGACACGGTGGATGGTGAGTTTATTAATGCCTTCAAGTTAATATTTGTAGTAAATTCATTATGCACATATTTTAGAAGTTCATTTTGGTTAAATTAAAATATTTTGATTTTATATTATATTAATCATCTACTTCAGAAAAACATAAACTAGTGACAATTAAAGTCCATACTGCAGTAAGCAACTGAAAGAAAATATACAGCATGGACGCAAGCATCTCTTAGTTCTTTGGATTCTTAACATACCAAATTTTAATTAAGAAAGTTAGAAAAAAATAACACTTAGGTATTAGAAAATAATTCAATGTAAGCTAAAATTTGATTCCAGTAATCATATGTCATAATATCATAATAAACAAATGTTTATAAAGAAAATACATGATCACGGTGGGAATATAGCTAATTTTCTGCCTAGCTAAAGAGACTATAACCTGCCTCCCATTTCCCTCTCTACCCCTATGAATTCACATTACTACATGCTCAATTTATTCCTAAATGTTGATATTTTATTCATACTCTAAATAAATTGAGCTTAAACAGTAGCACATGCTGTCAAACATATCCAATGAGATAGGACATAATTAACGCACTAAGTAAATACTGTAAGAGATTGTTGGAAAATTAAGCAGGATTACATATATTTAGACATGTGCATTACATGCACACAATGTCAAACTTTATTTATTAATTGAGGAATATCAGTTTCCCTATTTATGTGACCAAAGGATCTCAAACTACTGGAAAATATATTTTCTTTAGAAATACATTTATCAAAATACCTTGAATTATTGCCCACACCGAAGAAGTGTAGGCCAAGAAGAAAAGAATAAGAGGGACTTTTTTCCCCATTGCTTAGTAGGGGACATGAAAAGTCAATATTTTTATAGCCTTATGCATCTGTGCTCCAGGATATATTTTCAAAAACACTTATGTTAAAATTATATAACAAGTACATGTTCAATACAGAAATCTTTGAAGACCTAGAAAAGCTTGTAAAAAGCAATAGAAAACAATCTCTTCTTAGCTCTTTGACCCTAGGGACTTACCTCTCTGTGCCTCAATATTCTTGTCTACATGATGGGTATTCTCATGGTACCTACCATATTGGGTTGTTATGAGGATTCATGAATTACTATTTGAAGAGAGCTTAGAACAGTACATAGCATATAGTATATGGTATCGTACTATTAAATCAATACAATAAATTCCACTGCCTAAATATAATCACTTAAGAATTGTGCATATATTTTTCCAGCACTGTATTGTCTGAGGGTTATAGGAATATAAATAAAATGGTATTATATTCTGCATACTATTAACAGCCTGATTTTTCATTTAGCTTTGTACCAGGAAGCAATTTTGAAAAAGAAGTAAACAATAAAACAAAAGTAAAAAAAAAAAAAAAAAAAAAAAGCATTCACGGGATTGCACTTTATTGAAGGTTCATTCTCCAAGCCTGTCATAGATGTCTGCTATGGTCAGGACCTGAACTAAGCTCTGTTCAGGACACGAGGTTTTTTCTGACACTTAAAATAAAAAGTACATATGGAAGCATCCAATATCTGACACTGTGGGTATTTATCATGTGCAGACACTATTTCAAGTGCCTTATTAGTATATTGCCCACAACAAATGTTATCATCACCATTTTACAGATTAAAAGATTGAAGCACAGAGAGGCTAAGTAAATGTTCCAAGTTCAAACAGCTACTGAAAGGTAAAAATAGAGATTGAACCTAGGTCAGTTGGCTTTGAGATTTGTACACTTAAATCCACTGTCTACTGCCCATCTGAAGACTATGGCATGATGACAGACCAACTCTAATTGCCTCTCTGGTTTCATCACATAGGAATTCACTATCCCCTCTAGGCACCACTTCCCAAGTAAATCCTGCTCTGTCATGCCTCCATAATTTTGTTCATGCTCTTTTTTTTTTTTTCTGTCAGAAAGCCCTGCTCTTTGCTTACTCTTTTGCTTGTCAAAGTATCTAGCTTATTCTTCAAGTTCCAGCTCAAATGACATCCCCTTTCAAGCCCTTACACCCAGGTCGTCGTTATTCATTCTCTCTTCTCTCTTCCTACAGCATATTTTTGAAAAATATAACTCTATATAGCATCAATAGAGCCTCATGTATTATGGCTTCCTTGCTTAAAAGGATAAATTGAACCTATTCATTTCAGTGTTGTTGGCACCAGATGCAGTGTTTACATAGAACGCTTTTAGTAAATATTTGCATTTGTAATATGGATAAAAACTATAGAAATGGAAGAGACCTAGAAAGTGATTTTCAGTAATTAACTGGTTTGTTTATTCTTTGTATTTTTCTCTGTGAGGAAGGTTGGAGGGGCACACTGGGCATCATCAGATAGTCTGGTATCGGTCTCATGGTTAATCCACCCCTTTCTTTCGAAAACCTGGATGGTGGAGGGTAGTCATGGTTCAAGACCCAGCTCAGTAACTTATTAAAGCTAAAACACTTCATTTAACCTCTTTGGGGCTCAATTTCCTCATCACTAAAATGGAACTAATACTTTAATTGGAACATTGCTTTGAAGATTAAAAATAATAACATCAAAGGATTAAGAGCTCTATAAACATTAATAAATTATAAAAACTCTCCTCTACCAACTGTGGATTCCTCACCCATTGACAAATTATAAAGTGATTAAAAATACAAGATTCGATGTTAGACACATTTGTGTTTGAAAGTCTCTTTTACTTTTTCTAGCTCAGTGATGTCAAGCAAATTAACTGAAAAAAAGCTCTAAGCTCTATTCTCTAAAAAGAGTTGAGTTGTACAAAAATGAAGAAATGTGAAGTGCCCACATGGCATAAGGAAATTCAATAAGTGTGAGCTATCAGGGTGAAAGAAATCAAACCTCCTGGGAAGTAAAACTGGTTAAATGTATAAAATGATCATTCCAAAGTCTAGCATATAATAAATTCTCAACAAATGTTGACCATAATAAGTAGATAGAAAGTAGAGAGAGACAGAAACATATACATTAAACAAGTATAATCTGTATTTGAAATATAGAACACATTAGTGATGTCTTTCTTTTTATCAACAGTCATTCATGACAGTAAACTGTCTGCAAAACTCAAGACAACATATAATCTATTATTAATAGAATTGAAGTCTTGTCTTATAAGAGGAAATAGTATATACAGGATCCCAGAGTGACTAAACTTGGATGTGAAAAAAATAAACCCAAGTCTCATTGCTCATAGGTACCCTTAACATAGACGTATTACATAAACACCGTACTTCATCTATTCTTTTTCTACAGAGAAACACATTGTCATTTGCAGTTACATAGTCAATTTCCAGGTACCTCTATAAACAGGTGTCAAGGTACAGCGACACTATATATTAACAAAAATTCTTGATGTCTTAAAATAAAAATAAACTGTATAGTCTCGTCTGTAAGGATTAATTTCTTTGACAGCATAGCTAATGATTGATTACTTCATAATAAAATCCATAATAGAAACATGTATAAAATTTCTACATATAAAAATAAGCATGTATTTGCTGGCAAGTAATAATATAAAAGGAAAAAATTATGAGAGAATATAAAATAATATTGATTATAAATTAAACTTGACTTCTACTAAAAAAATTAACTTCCACTTTAACAGAATTGGCTATTGGTTTTACTTTCCTAATAACATAAATATTAAATGTGCTTATAAAAATTAGTAATATGGTACCTAAAAGAGAAGAAAATAAATATATGCTGTCTGACACCCATGGGAAATCAGTTACCTTTTAATATATGTATTTATTTTTAAAATGGTCTTTAATTTATAACATTATTTTAATTTGTGGGGTTTTTTTTAAAGATTTTATTTATTTAAGAGAGAGAGAGCACAAGCAAGGGGAAGGGCAGAGGGAGAGGGACACACAGACTCCCTGCTGAGTAGGGAGTCCAATGCAGGGCTTGAGCCCAGGACCCTGGGACCATTACCTGAGCTGAAATCAGACACAACCCACTGAACCACCCAGGCAACTCTATGGCATCATTTTTAATGATGTTCTTTGGGGACAAAAATGACCAAAGAAAAACAACATACAATCTCAGGCTTGCTTAATTTGTAGTCAGTGAGGGATAGCAAACATGCAATGATTAATTCAGGTACAGAGATCTACCTTTGATGCTGACTGTTTACATACTTCTGCAAGATCATAGTCAACTTATAATTACAGTGATTATTTTGCATTTCATTGAGTGAACAATTGACAACTTTTCCAACAGTGGGACTAGAAGCAGGTGAAAAAGAAAATTGGGGAAGAATGTATTTTTTGGAGATGAAGGCCAGAGAGGTCATGATTGTATCAAGCACTGGGATTTGTTTAGTCTGTTTATTCACCAGCTATAAAAGCCCATAGTGTTGGGGACACCTGGGTGGCTCAGTCGTTGAGCGTCTGCCTTCGGCTCAGGGCCTCATGCTAGGGTCTGGATATCTAGTCCCCCATCTGGCTCCCTGAGAGGAGCCTGCTTCTCCCTCTGCCTGTGTCTCATGAATAAATAAATAAAATATTTTTTAAAAATAAATAAATAAAATAAAAGCCCATAGTGTTTGCCATTGTGTACTAATGATGACATTGACCTCGTATAAGCACAGTTTCATTCCAAATATGTTTCTATAACATGTGTGTATGTGTGCATGTAACATTTTGAGGAAAATTTAAGGAGACAATTGGGTGTACTTTCCAATTTCTCAACTTTCTCAGATAAAGAGTAAGCTCATAAATATTCAGAGTGCAAAAACTTACACAGTGTAGAAAATATTGAATTCTGAGAAAGACATGCCTCTTACTCTTTTCTAAGCTACCTTCTTCATGAAGTAGACCAGCAGAACCAACCATGTTGTTCTCTTGTCCTCTCTTAACAACAAGAAAAAGGTGAGAGCAGAAAGGAAAATTTATAGCGGGGTTATGACCATTCTACTTAGAAACAGCAATAAAAGTCATCATATCACTAACCACATCTTCATCTGTCCCTTTAGCATGGCTGTGGAAACTTCGTCCGGGTCATTCAGGCTTTCAACCGAACTCACTTGTATGTCTGTGGGAGTGGTGCTTTCAGCCCCGTGTGTACTTACTTGAATAGAGGGAGGAGATCAGAGGTAAGTGTAACCATTTTTCATCGTTAGTTTTGGTGTTACTGTCAAAGATTTCTTAAAACTCTATTGGAGGCTAAAAAGTTGGAAACATCATCAATAGTCATGAAGAAGTTTCTAGTCCTTTGAACTCAAAATATATCACATTTGCTTACTGTCACCCAAGTTACTTAAAGTGTAACTTTTGCTTTCAGCTAAATATATAGATATATGAATATAAATATGAATAAATATTCAAATATACAAATATGAATAAACATATGCGTGAATATTCATATCTATGAATAAAATGGCTGCAAAAGATAAAGGAAAGAAAAATGTTGTAATTTTATGATTATTTAGAAAGGAAGGTATTGATACTGTTTGCTTCACATTATGGAATATTGTAGTATAAACTCTTTCTTAAAGTTATTTTAAGTAATTTCTTATTTAACTTTCAAATTTGGTAAACTTGAATAAGATACATAAAAGGGATTGATAAAGCAGGATGCCAGGTGACTTTGCTGGAAAGAACTTTCTGTAATTAATAGATCATACTTTCATTTTAAACCAACATTAGTCTACACTGGGTTTTTCTAGCTTTATTCTTACATTGGTTAAAACGATTTGGGGTTCTGTGAACAACAAAAAAATTGCTACTCACTAAGTATATACCTAATGTGAAGACAAATACAAGGTTTGTTGAACTTCACCTATGGTATATAAAACCATGTTTATCTCAGTTTACAGTTATTTACTAAGGAGAATATGCAGTAGATCACAAGAGTTTTTCCTCCTTCCTTTAATTGAGCATGTTGAGCATGTTGTTTTACTAAATAGAAGCATTTTAAAAACCTGTTTCAAATTACCTTGCTTTGTTTTCCTTATGCAACTTAAATCTAGAATGTTCAGTACATAAATAATATCTTAATTCAATTTTAGAGATTAGAACTCTAAAAAAGATTAAATATTGCTACTGATATACCTTATTAAGTTTATTTTCCTTTAACAAAGATTAATGTACTCTTAATACAAATATAATTAAACAATGATTCTCTTTATATTACTTTATTTTTTTTCAGACGTGTAATTTATACACACATATCTTTCGGTAATTAAAAAGTCACTTAAAAATAACTGAGTAATTATAAGTTGACCCCAAAATTAGGCAATTCCAAGTGGTTCAGGATGATATGAAATATTACAATTCTTAAAGAAAAGTAGAGCTATGCTTCTTGGAAGAGTACAGTTGGCTGCATTGAGCTTGTCATTAGAACCACATGCCTGTGATCAATTGATTAAATAAACTACTGCCCCAGACGTCTGCAATCTGTCAGACACTCCACTGAAGGCTGTGCAGTCACTGTACAGGCCAACAATAGCATAGCAGTTTTCAGAGCACAGATTTCAAATAAAATCATTTTCCCATGTACAAATTGCCCACTATGCACTTTAAGGCTTAATTGGAAAGTCAGTCTAAAAAATAATCTCCTTTGGAAAGCCAGCATGGAATAAAAATTTAATCACTTTACTATAAATGAACTACTGTAGTCTCACTTCAAAAGGTATATTTCAAAGGGGAAGCATTTCCATTAATTAATCTCTTTAAATAATCTGTGAACATCTTAAGAGCCAATTTAAGTATGAAAAGGGTTATGAATTTAAACTTTGTATATAGTCAATTCAAGTCAAAGGGTTTCACCATAACATCATTTTTTATATTTCTGTTTATATAATAACATAAATATAGAGGATAATCTATCAAACATCTACTCTATTTATTTTCTGTAGTTGAAGATACAAAATCGCCAAGCATAAAATGACCACATGATACAGAGAGTTGTATTTTGAGTTAATTTTCCTCATCCAAAATAACGTTGTTGTTTTGCAATGACCAGAGGTAGTACTTACTGGTAACACCATGTGCTTATACTAAGATAAGGCATTTTTCCTGTATTTCAAACCAGTTTTAGGGTGGCACAATCATCACTTACTTTTATTTCTGAGACACTATGTACCACCTTCTCTCTGTTTGTCAGAGCTTTTCCAGAGCATTTCAATGTTGCCCACCCAAAGAGCCTACGAATCCTTGCTGCATCAATTCCTAACCATGGTTCTTCTCTATCTTTGTTCTCTGTCTTCTGTTCCTAGAAAAAGATAAAGCAACACAAGTAAATAGTGACTTGAAATAATAAATAAAACGTTAATTTAAAAACTATAATTGATTAATTTTGCTGCACATTCTTGGAATATTACTTCATTTCATTTCTGGTTGATTTTATCAGATGTCTCCATCTATTGGTTCCAGCAGTTGAATATTTAAGTCCCTGACTCTGTTGATCATCAAGCAGATAACCTTACCTTTGAACAACCAAGAATATCACAGGCATTCAAATTATTTCCTGTGCCTTTTGAAGCAAATTAGTCACCATACTTTTCTGCGTATGCATCTTTTCCTAGCTTTCCTCTTGTCAGAAGAAAAGTTGTGCATTTTCCTTATCAATAAAGTTTTTGATCAATAACTTTCATTATTCTGTTTTATATCTTTGTTTTCTTTCTTCTCATTTACTGCCTTTCCTGTTTTAAAATAAGAGGTTTCTTTTCCTTAAAATCGTTATCTCAGATCTTTGACTTTTTCAACTCATTCTTTTTCTCTCTTTTACTTATCACAAAACTTCTCAAACTAGTAGACTATATTTTCAGCTTTTATATTCTCATTTTTCATGTCATTATCAAACATTTCTGATATTACTTTCATTACCACCTGTGAACTACAACTATTTCCTGGTGACCAAGATTCCTTAATGATCAAACTGACTCCCCTAATCAGTCCTTTCTTCTAGACCAATCTCTATAACATGTTGGTCATGCCCTCTATTTTTCAATGCCTTCATTGACATCTACAACCATGGGACGTTTTGCTGTGCTTTCTTTCCTAGTTTTTCGCCACCTACTCTCTTTCTTTCCTACTTGTTCTCCCATTGATACAATCTACAAATGTGTATTTATTTAATGAGAATAATGGCAGAAACGAAATTATGTCAGAACTTGTAAGCTACCTTTAAGATGTTGGTCTTTATCTTGTGGTTAAAGGAGAAGCAACTGTAATGATCTTAAGCAGAACATGGCATAGGAAGCATTGTGTTGTCACTTCGGTATTAGGTTACAAATGATTTAGGGTGGGAAGGGGATGAGACGGCTGTATGAGAACAGTTAGTGAATATAATAGACCAAGAAATAAACTATTTTAATAGGCCAAGAAAGAAAGAGAGTGGCAATAAAGACAGAAAAATAGCCATTAAGTATAGAATAGTATAGTTAATACTGGTAGATTTAGCTGCAGAAAAGGAAATTTGCAATGATACAGATATTGATATTTTTGCTGTTTGTTTTTTTTTTATTTTTGGCCTTTTCAGTTATATATTTGTCATGAACTGAGATGATAAAAAACAAAGAGAATCAGGTGTGAGTTTAAGATTTTAAGCCTGGGCTTTGTTCTTTTGAGTTTGAGTTGCTGTTGAAAGATCCAATAGAAAGGTCAAGTAGGCCATTGAATATAAAATTGGCTATATAAATATTTGATTTATTCTTTTATAAGAGTACTGAAATCCAGGCAATGCTTGGGTTTAATCATGATTCAGAAAGGGTGTAGTATGAAAAGAGAGGTGTGACTGTGGTTGAGACTTAAGGGTGTCTTAATTTAATGACAAGATGGAAGACAAGGGACCTTCAAACATGACTAAGAAGAAATAGCCAGGAAAAAAGAAACTCTCAAGCAGGGGGGAAGAAACCAAAATGTGTTCATTCTGGGAGTAAAAATAAGTCTTTAAAAAGATAGAAATGGTCAACAATCTCAAGTATCATTGAGAATCTAAAATGAAGTCTAAAAAATTAACACTAAATTGTGTAGCGTGGTTGCCATTAGGATATGGCAAAGGGCTTCAATAGAACAATTGAAGTTGAATGCCCAATTGAAATGGATTGAGAAAAAAGTGGAAAGTCAGGAAATGGTGATGAGTATAGGTAATTCTTGAAGAAAGAATTGTGATTCTCAAAGAGAGTAATGTATAGGAGCTGAACGGGTTGTTTAAAGGATGATGTAAAAGTTCCAGTTAATAAGATCCAAGAGAGAGGATAACAAAAAGTATAAGTTGCCTAAGAAGACTGGATATGACGAGGCCCAAGACATTGGTGGAATGATTGGCCTCAAAGTAAGAGAAAGAGTTCCTCTCAGGTGCTAGTGGATATATCCGTTTATATTTATTTATGTGTTTGGTAGTGAGAAGTTGAAGATGTTCATTTAAAGGCTTCACTTATTCTACAGTCATATGCTCAATCATTTGTTAATCATTTGAATTGAGAACAAGTTAGGTGATTTGACTATAGTGCATTGGTTTGAAATTATTAATGGAAGAACCAGTTGATAAGAGTGCCCATGAAAGTTTACTGAGCAGTACAGAGGATACATTTTGTGTTGGTGATCACAGATCTATATTATGCTGAATCTACCTTGTTGGATGACCTTCTGCAAAATACTTAGATATTTGGACACAAGTATGGAGAATGTGTAGATAGACATGCCCTTCTGGGCTGTGGTTTCAATGAAAAAAATCACAGATTCAAGGAACTTAATATTTCTGCAAAAAATTTAATGGAATTAAATAGCACAGAATCTAAACAAAGAAAGTCAAGAAGAGAGAAGGCTGATGAGGTTGTTATGGTTCTTGGGAGATGAAATTGGAGAATTATTGCTACATGCTGGAATTAGTGATTATTCAGGTAGACCACACTCTTCCTGGGGACAAGATCTAGACTCTGTGTGAAAAAATATGCTGTACAATGGAGGAATAGGTCAATGGAGAGCAAGTGGTACCTAAGCAATTTCATCAATTCTTGCAATGCCAACTCACTTTTTAGTAAAATATATGTACATCACTGGCTAAATAATCACAACTAGCCTTACTAAATGTTATTATTTTTCCTCAATTATTTCTTTAGTTTAGTCATTGTATAAATACTGACTTTTTGGAAAACAGACATAATGAGTTAGGAGACTGAATTTTAGTTTTACTTTTGTCATTATTTAGCTACATGATCTTGGTGGGCAAGTTATATTTTCCTCATCTATAGAGTTAATTCATAGAAGAGGATCATTTTTGAAAGACCTTTCCAAGCTAAAGGACCATGTTTCTTTTTAAGTAAGCTCTTTGATTCCCTATCATCTCAAGGATGTCCTGCCAACACATCAAACTCAATATAACAAAAAGGAACTAACTTTATTTTCCTTAAGGAGTCAAAACTTCAGAATCATCTTTGTTTTCTTCATTTTTCTTAAGTACATCCAATTTGTAATTGATTGCCAAGCTCTATTGATTTTTATTTGACAACCTCTCTTGCATTTTTACTGCTCTTACCATGATCAGTGAGATCCTGGCATGCCAAATTATTATTACCTAATTCCTGGACTATTGCAATTGAAAACAAATCTACTTCTTCAGTCCAGTGTCTGTTTTTAAAACTGCCATTCTCAATCTTCTTAAAACACCAAGGTAAGGCCCAATCTTCTTAAAGCAGTGTTTAGATCTTTTCATTTCCATACTCAAAAATATTGAGCCTGAATTTCTCTCAGGAAAATTTTCAAAAACCTTAGCTTGATGATTAAGATCTGTCATCTAATGAAATCTACAAAAGTGAAAACTTTTGTCTTTCAATTTTAGTAGTAGCTTTTACTAACTTTATTTAAGAAAAAAGGGTAAGTATACCAACAAAATATTCCCTTCCTGTTAGGCTACACTGACCATCATATTTCAAATTGGATCATTGCCTCCAATCCCTGGAGTTTCCAACTTCTGTTCTCTGCTTAATTTTTCTCCTAATGACTGAGCACCATCTAACATATTATATATTTTGTGCATTTATTATTTTTATACTTACATTCTCTATCTTAATATTAAAAATTACTTGAGGATAAAGATTTTTGTCTGTATTCCTAATGTTTTGTTGGTACCTGGCATATATAGTAAATGCTCAATAAATTTTTGTTAAATAAATAAATAAATGAATTAATTAATAGAATTTCATAATTTCAATTTCAATCTAAATTATGAATTCAACTTCACTGAATTTAGCATAATGCTTATATAACAAAATTAAGTGATAATATAAATTTTATATTTTAGAAATATCTTGATTATTCTAGAAATAATATAATCCTTATATACATTATTCCTCTGTGCACAGTTTTCTTCTTTGGGCCAATTTTTTGACATATCTAGTTCAGGTTTACAATGACCCTTGATTCCCAGGTGGTTTGTGCTGATACTGAATTTTTTTTTCTTTCTTTCTGATAATTGATTTGAGGAGAACTTGTTGGATCAGCTTTACGGGGATGGTAGTAGGATGAGAACTTCAACCTGCTGAAGTTTGCTTATAATCTACAGATGTTTTCTTCATACCGGCCAAAAAGTCTTAATAAAGTAAATCGAGAAGTCATAAGGAAACAAATAGGAAGCATGTTCAGATTATGCTTTGTTTTACTAAAGAACAAATTGGTTAACTAAATATACAGTTATTTATTATTCTACATTTGTATCTTATCTCTAATAAAGGACCAAGTGTTTGTGATTGACTCCAAGTGTGAATCCGGAAAAGGACGCTGCTCTTTCAACCCCAATGTGAACACAGTGTCTGTTATGATCAGTAAGTGGAAAATAAAAGAGGGAGGGGGAAATACAAAATAAAAAGGAAATTAAAGAAAATAAATTCATGACACAATATACCCATCTGGATAGTAGCATGAATGATAGTCTGAGCAAGGTAACAGAAAGAAAGTTGTGAGCCGACAAATTGTAGTTTGGCAGTTGCAAGAATTCATGATTACATGATAAGTATGGATTTTTTTTCATTCACTATCATGATGCTGTCATTTCTAGAGCAGGTTAACTATTTACAAACAAGTATGTATTCATATACATGTAATAATATATATTATAAAGTATTTTTTAATATTTTCTGTAGTTGTTTTTCTAGTATTATGTGTGCCCATTTTCCCTCATATTTTAGTAATGTTTGACAAATATTTAAAGTGGTATTTCTTTCAAATGAAAGAATAACATAGTGCATGTACTAGCCAAGTACATTCTCTGGGACTTTCCAGAAGTTGCTATAATAAAAAGAGGTGGTGGTAAAATCATTCCCCCTCCCTCGTCATTTTCTACAAAATATATCAGTTAAGAAGCAGGCCCAATTGCTTGCTGCTACATCCATTAACAAATCGTTGGATGCCTTTCTATAATGCAGTTAAAGACATTCTTTGCTGGTTAATTAAGACACTTCCAGTATATGTCTGACTTAACATGAGTTGATGGTGGAGACAAATCTTGGATTTCAGTGTGTTTCAGTGCTTTTTCCCCTTTGCTTTCTCTATGTATTGCCAGTGGAAACTTGTATTATTTGACAATAGAACAGGTGACAAGATAATTATTGTTTTGGGAGCACTTTGCTTTTATTCATTTAATGAAGCAACCCATCTTTCTCATATTTGTTTTTTTTTCTTTCTCATATTTGGAAACTAAATTAAGACAGGTACATCCAGCACTGACTAAATTGTGAACTTGGAAGTTCTCCAGTGAGTTATTTCCATATGGTCATTTCAAATTAGAGAGGAGGTGAAAGTATACCATTGGGACCAAAAATTAGAAAGCTCTGAAATTGCAAGACATTCAATTATGTCTGATGCAGGAACTTTTCAGATAAGCTTCTGAATATTATTTAATAAAAGCAATATCTTGGAAAGTATTTCCATTAGGAAGAAAATTGTATTCACCTATCAAAATGGTATGATATATATAATACTAATACTAGCTAAATATGTAGAGTTTTCACTTATTTCAGGTTAAATGCTGTGAAAATAAGCTTCAAAGATCTGTGAACACTAATAGTCATCAAATATCATTTAGACAAGAAAGGTTTAAAACAGGACTTTATAAATGTTCCTGTTAAACTGTGATAAGCCTTTAGTTTTGTCCTTAGAGAATTGGATTTGTTTATAAAATTAAAGTTAGTTATTGACTTTCATTTTTCAAGGATTTGGAATTTCAGTTTCCATACTTACATTCTTTTTTTAAAGATTTTATTATTTATTTATTTATTTATTTATTTATTTATTTATTTATTTAAGAGATAGAGAGAGAAAGAGGGGAGGAGCTGAAGGAGAGGGGACAAACAGATTCTGCACTGAACTTGGAGCTCCTTGCAGGGCTTGATTTCATGACCTTGAGATCATGACCTGAGCCAAAATCAAGAATCAGTCACACAACTGACTGAGCCACCCAGGAGCCCCCATCTTTTAATATTTTGATTAATATTAGGACTTAAACTATCAAAGAGTCATTATACTATTTGCCTACCTTAAAAACTGAAACTAAAAGGAGGAATAAGTTTAGTAACTTGTATCTGTCATTTTATTTGTTCTACTGATTATCCCTCTAAAATTATCTCCAACCTTATCTCCAATATTGGCACAGTGAACTTGTGTAGTCATCTCACTTTGCCATGCGACTTTTTCATTTCTGTTCTATTGCAAGGCACTAAATAACACAGATTGTTTTAAAGTATTTCTATATGTTAAAGTACCAAGAAACAGAGAATAGAGGAATTCCAAATTTCATAATATACAGTGGCTCTAGGCCCATGTTCAAGTTTAGTGTTTTTTGCTATTTTTCATGTCATTGTTGTAGCACAGCAAGAAGTTGGATGATATTAAAGATCCTATTAAGAACTTCATGAAAAAAAAAAAGCTTCATGAGGTTCTTCTGGTCAGTGGAAGTAAAATTGGAAGGCAAAAGGATTTTTGGATTAAAGTTAAAAGGCACAAGTTTATTTTTGCATAAGTCAACACATTCTGAAAAAACATCCTTACTCAAAATTCTGCTTAAAATGATACTAATTATTATACAAAATAAAGCAAAAACTTCATTATTCCCAACTTGCTATTGAAATTAATAAGAGGAGTACCTGACTGTCTCTGTTGGTTAAGCATCTCCAGCTCAGCAGGAAGTCGTCCTCTCCCCACCCCTGCTCTAGTGCTCTCACTCTCGCTCTCTCTTCCTCTCAAACAATAAATCTTTAGACAAATTTTAAAAAATGAAATTAATGACAATTTAAGCCAGAATATGAAGCCAATTAGACAAGTAGGCTTTTATAGTGGTTAAGACATAATTAATGAGGTGGTGTGCAGTAGGATTGGAATCAGCCCTCTTGGCCATACACCGTCCTCTGAGTGTCCTTTGTCCTTCTCGTCCTGGAAACAGATCTGATAATGGAGAGCTATGCTAATCAATCTACTGAATAGCGAGAATTTATAACCCACCATTTTGGGGGTAATCTGGTATAATTAAATGTGAGACAATTAATTACAAAGTTATATTAATTTAATAACCACTGCCTTGGCAGATTGCTTGTGCAGATGCTTCACAGATGTTCACAGAATTTTAAAGAAGCTAAATTGCTCAAAATGTTTTCATGAACATTTATTATCTTCCCATAATCCGTTCCCATGGGCACCAGAGCCCTACTAGGAAGCAGAATTGGGCAACACAGTGCTTGCCATACCCACTTGCTGACTGGTAAGGGTCCAGTTCATCACCTTGTGAGCACATGTTAAGAACATTTCATTCTCCATTCTGTCCTGGGTTAACTGGTATTGCTTCTTACTAACCAGTGGATTTGGAATGCTTCAAAATATTCCAGTCCTGCCAAAATGACCATGATCTGAAGACAGCCAGGGGAGTCATTATAGAACATCAGTCAAAGAAAAAAGCAGCATAGTGGTTTAGTGGGTCAGACCTGATACATTTTATTCCTTTTTTAAATTGACTTGTAACTACGTTTTTTTTGTTCCTAGGGTCACACATACCAATTCAATGCTTACTGTCCTTACCAGGATAGAAATTAATGTGGACCTTAAGAAATAAGTCCAATGTTTAATGTTATGCAAATACGGATTAAAATATCCTAGTTTGCCATTAATGATGATAATTATATTTAAAATATATTTTCTTTCTTACATCTACTTTCTATTTTTTATGGCTTAATATGTTAAACTACATGTGGCTTATTCACGTACTATTTTTAGCATAATGGTAATATATTGTGTGCTACAATTGAAAAAGTAGCACTTTGTTTACCTTATAGAAAATTTCTAGCACTACAAATTAAATTTTACTTTTAATGATACAATAGCTTTACCATAGGGATGGCTGGGTGGCTCAGCACTTGAGCCTCTGCCTTTGGGCCAGTGCATGATCCTGGGATCTGGGATCGAGTCCCGTGTCGGGTTCCCTGCGTGGAGCCTGCTTCTCCCTCTGCCTGTGTCTCTGCCTGTCTCTCTCACTGTGTCTCTCATGAATAAATAAATAAAAATCTTTAAAAAATAACTTTATCATTAATAATATTTTGAGAATAAAAACTAATATTTTCAATCTATTTAGTGAAATCATGGAATTTTTTGTACGTGGCAAAAAATTTTGAGATCATAAAGATCATTCCCATGTTTTACAAATAAGAAGGTAGAGAGAGATTCAGAGTGCTAAACGACTTAGCCCTAATTTCCACTTACTTAATTCTTGTCAAAATTAGAAACTGAGCATTCTCTTACTGTATTTTTTATTTATTAAAAGAAAGTAATAATTAATGAAGCCATTTTGTTATCTTTTATGCACATATTATTTCTGCCATTCTTGATACACATTGTATCACCTTAGGTTTTTAGTATAATTAAGTATAGGCAGAGGAATTTTTATTTTTATGTAGAATAAAACTCTTGATAATAATACAGGCAAAAATGAGACTAGATTAAATTTTATTCAATTATTTTATTTAATGAACAATGGAAACCAACAATTAAGCACTCCGTCACGTGGGTGATTACCTAATAAGCGAGTTCTCCTTGATTTTTAAAAGAACCTTAAAAAACATTTAAAATTGTGTTGACATTTTCTTACTTTATCATAGATGAGGAGCTATTCTCTGGAATGTATATAGATTTCATGGGCACAGATGCTGCTATTTTTCGAAGTTTAACCAAGAGGAATGCAGTCAGAACTGATCAACACAATTCCAAATGGCTAAGTGGTAAGAAACAGTTTATGCACCCTGAGAATCGTGCTTTAAACTAATTTAATTCTATAATAAAGAAAGATTAAAAAATTAGCTGTGATGTAACAATTCTGTACTCTATGATTTTAAATATTTAGGATAAATAAATAATTGAAGAAGTCCATAGTTCATATTCTAACTCTTTGTTAACCATCATGTAATTATCATAAATATATTAAAAAATAAAAATGACAATGATGTTTATTATACAGGTTCATATGCAAGAATCTTCTCCAGTTGTTTAATTGTAGCATATCACAATTAAGTATGCTATTTATTTATTTAGTCTGTTTGAATTTGTCGATTTTAATTATGTCAAATCTTAAAATCTTCCTAAATTTATAACAGATATTATGACTAGGACTTTTTTAGGAACGCCTCACATTTGTTTTATACTTAGATTCTTAAATTATAAAACTGGTATATATGATTTTTAATAATTTTATTTAGTACCTAATAGAAATCATAGATATGATAACTATGATTAACACTATTCACTTGTTTCTAATTTTGGGTGGAATCACATGAAATTCACATCATGAAAGATGTTCATTTGACTTTAATGTACAGTTTCAATCAGTTCCTGCTATTTAGAAGAAGAAGAAACCACTAAGATCTTTGTCATTTCACCCTGGGGAAGATTTCTAGCTGACCCTGAATTTGGCAATTCACTTAACATTGCACAGTGAAGCATGAATCACCCAGTTTAGCGTCTTAGTTCACTGATAGACAAGCACAAGAAAGCATTGATTGTCCATTTACTTCTGCAATTTATGAGTCGAGTACATCTGGAAATGGAGTATTCTAAAACTTGTTTTGTTCTTGAAATAAGGAATCCCTCTATGTCTTCAAATGACTGCATTTTTTTTCCTTGAAAAATTTCCCCTTCATTTCATATGCTGTATTTTAAGGAAAACTGTTTTTCAGATCTTGGACTCCTGACTGCACATTCTGCTTCAATGAATTTGAGTTTTTATTCACTAAATTGAAAGCTATACTTTGAAAGACAACCTTTTTTTTTTTTATTTTTCCTATAAAGTGACCATTAGATTTCATGGGAAATAACTGGTAGAAACGCTTTCTAATTTTTAGAACTTCTCAGTGCATAAAGAATTTTTGCATTTACTGAGCTTTCAGAATGTATTGCAGACAGGGAAAGAAATAGTTTAAGCTGTTAAGTTAACGGATATATTTTGTGCCACTTGACACTGCAAACACAGTATGTTGTGTGAATACAATTCCTGCAGTTAGACTGTGCCTTTGAAAATGCAATTGTGCTTCTGTACTAAAATGGAGAAGGCATATGCCTGTGGTCTACTTAGATGAACAGTAGGTGCATCTCCATCATGAGTATAAATATAGTCTTTGTATTTTTTTCCAGAACCTATGTTTGTGGATGCACATGTCATCCCAGATGGCACAGATCCAAATGATGCTAAGGTGTACTTCTTCTTCAAAGAGAAACTGACTGACAATAGCAGAAGCACAAAACAGATTCATTCCATGATTGCTAGGATATGTCCGGTAAGTATTAAACTTGTCCTAATTTTAAAAATTCAAAATTGAATTATATGGATATGGGTTTTTTTTGTTTTTGTTTTTCTTGTTTTTTGTTTGTTTTTTTTTTTTTTTGCCAATAGTTTATTTTCCTACTTTTATCTATGGTTACAAATGAATGAAATATTGAGAGGAGACATTTTATTTTAATGTTTATTCACATCAATCATATGAGATAAGCTTAATTCAAGGAAAGATAGTGGTCATGGTTTTACACAAAAAAAATGGTTTTGTGTAATTTTTGTTTTTCCATTTAATGCATTTGCATTAAAAACAGCTAACTTAATTGTATGTTACAAAAGAAACAGAACAATTCTTGTGAATAAAATACAGCAAAACCTCAATAAAGACAATCATTGAGAAACTGCAACAGTGAAAAGTAGGAAATGCATTAGTAAAATACAGTCCTAATTAGAAACAGTAAACAAAATGTTCTTGTATGTAAACAGTAAGCATATGTAGCAACTCAAGAAAACTCATGGTGCCCTCTCATAAAGGAGTTTTATAGGTTTGCCCTGACTTGTTTATGGCCACCATACTTTGTGCAAAAGTGCTTCTTAAAGTGCCCAGTGTTCAAAATAGTTTATTTTTAAATATTGCAATATTCCACTGATTGTGGAGCTCATCTGCTTCTCAGTCATTTGGAACAAGGCAGGAAAGTCTTCAGAAGGGTTCCTGAAACACTTGGGTATACAGGGAAAAAAATCAATAGAGACTATTTGTGAATGATCCAAATGCCTTTTTCCTGGCCCTGGCCAGGAAAATATATATATTTAAGCATCTGATTGGAAATACTGAGGATTAAATGAATAATAGCAGAGAAATGAAGGATAGAAAATAGAACTATTAGGATACCTGGGTGGCTCAGTGGTTGAGCCTCTGCCGTTGGCTCATGTCATGACCCCGGAGTCCTAGGATCGAGTCCTGCATCCGGCCCCCCGCAGGGAGCCTGCTTCTCCCTCTGCCTGTGTCTCTGCCTCTCTCTGTGTCTCTCATGAACAAATAAATCTTAAAAATTAAAAAAAAAAGAAGTATTGAAGACCATTTGGTATAGGTATAAACCCACTTTCCTGACCACAGTAGAATCTGCAAGCTTCGCTGTATATAGTAAATTATGTTCATATTGAAGACAATGAGTTATTAAGGCAAATTAAATTATGTGTTCTTCAGAACATTTTCCAGGTACTTTCATCACATACTGTTAAATTTAGAAAGCTTTAGGGCATATAAATTTCAAAACATTTTCTGTTATTATCCTACTGTAGAGAATTAATAGTATAGCTATCGCTGTTTTATAAAATGCTTTTGATCTTAAATATTCCTCCTTGTTGCTGTGCAGATATAGTTAACATTTCCACCCTCCAGATTATAACAAATCCTCAAGTAATACACATCTAAGCTGAGGTTTTTTTTTAAAGATTTGATTTATTTCAGAGGGAAAGAGAGAGAGAGAGATCACAAGCAGGGGGGCAGGCAGAGGGAGAAGCAGACTCCCTACTGAGCAGGGAGCCTGATGCAGGTGCAGGTTGGATCCCAGGACCCTGGGATCATGACCTGAGCCAGAGGCAGATGCTTAACCGACCAAGTCACCCAGTTGCCCCACTAAGCTGAATTTTTAATACACTTTAATATTTCTTTAAGCAATCTGAAGTGTGTTTTCAAAATGGTTTCAGAATGACACTGGGGGACTGCGCAGCCTTGTCAACAAGTGGACAACCTTTTTGAAAGCGAGGCTGGTGTGCTCTGTGACTGACGAAGACGGGCCTGAAACACACTTTGATGAATTAGGTACATCGATGTGAGACTGCGAAATGTTTTTGGAAAAAAAGCTTGTAAAGTTTATTTTAATAACCTCTCAGAAGAAGGTGTTTTTTCCATGAATGTTTTCAGCATCAGTAATGTGCCAATGTGAAACGATCTGGATACTGTTCATAAATTCCCTTAAGTGTTTTTTAAATGTATTTTGCCCCTGAGTGCACTACGCAAACTTTTCATTCATTGAATTCACCATGATATATGAATGAGTGTATGTACATCCGTGTGAGAGAGAGCTGCTTGCATAATTTACATGAGTAATGATACATTTGTGCTTATCTAAAAGAACGTGCATTGCATGTATATTTAAATTCTAATATTCTGACTTGAAATCAATTTGTATGACAATCCGGCTATATATTTTTATTATTAATAGTTCATGAGTATGGGGCACCTGGGTGGCTCAGTGGGTTAAGCTTATGCCTCTGGCTTAGGTCATGATCTCGGGGTCCTGGGATTGAGTCAGGCTCCTTGCTCAGCGGAGAATCTGCTTCTCTCTCTCTCCCTCTGCCCTCCTCCTCATGCTCTTGCTCTCTCTCACTTTTGCTCTAAAATAAATTAATTAATTAATTAAAAAAAAAAACATTGTTAATGAACAGAATCGAGGTTAGATGGGAAAGCATCAGGGTAGAAATGAGGCTTGTGCTCCAGTCTCAGTCCTCCTTGGTGACCCTGGGATTAAGTATCTCAGCATGTGTGACATGAGGAGGGTTATATTTTCGAGGTCAAATAAGGGCTAACAATCTGATTTCTTTCTACCGTGGCATAGTTCTCTTTATTAGAATAACTTGATACAGATTAGAGTGTCATGTTTACTAAATGCCATTTAGAAATGACTTTTATTTTGCTTTAATCCATTAAAATACAAACTGCTGGCTCTTCTCAGATTTTGAGGCAGGTGATGAGGTAAGCAATAAAAATGTATTACAATAAAGAAAAATCTACTGGTTCTAGCCATCATGGACACTGAAATGGTAGCTGATCTCTTCAAAAGCCAGCCTGTGTGCTGATCATAGAAACAGAAGTTTTTAATATCAGCTTTTCTAGAAGAAAGTTCTAAGTGTGAGTTTTGTGTTATAAGTTAGTTACACATTATTTCCCCCAAATTCTTTGCAAATATGTTTATGTTCTAATGACTTAGGATATTTTAGTCTTTCTGATTTTTTTAGGGAGAGCCAGACAGTTCAGCCTTTTGTTCACATATGGAAAGGCTACTCATTATTAATTTATTGCCTAAGAGGTCCTAAATTCATTGTGAATTTAAAATAAATACATCTTTCTTTGTATTTCCCAGCAAGAAACTTATTTGCAAAAATATCACTAAATTCAGATTTTTCCTGTAACAATTGATTATTAACCAGGCTTTCCTACCGGAGATCTACTTCCACATTCTGTTATGTATTAATGAGCCTTACTACCTATACCTTTGTCTTTGCCTTAATATACTTTAAACTTTTTGTCATTGAGGGAATTATCAATTAAATAAAAACATCACTAGCAATTTTGACCATAAGCTAAAAAAGTGTTATTTCATGTAAAGAAAAAAAGTCACCTTGAAAGAGTTTTCTTCCACATTCCAACTTCTAACCCCAGGTCAAAAAGAAATTGTGATTTGTAATACTTTTTGAATTTAAAAAAGTAATATATTGTCATTAAAGTATATTTAGAAAATGCAGGGAAAAGGGGCTCCTGGATGTCTCAGTCGGCTGTGTCCGACTTGTGATTTTGGCTCAGGTCGTGATCTCATAGGTCCTGAGATGGAGCCCCCATTGGGTTCCATGCTGAACAGGGAATCTGCTTGATATTCTCTCTCTCCCCCTCCCTCTGTCCCCTCTCTCTCTCTCCCTAAAATAAATACATAAATCTTAGAAAAAAAAAAAAAGGGAAATGCAGAAAAAAGAAGACATCTTTCTAGAACTCTGCTAACCAGAGACACTCACTGGTAAGCTTATTGTATCCTGGCGTACAGTTTCACAGTTCACGTGGTTTTAGTCTATAATATATACCTTTGTGCCTTTTCCACTTAATAGTACTTCATTAGCATGAGTTCCGTAAGTTTGCAGTCTTTATAAGTCCCTTTAGTGTTTGTATAATATTTTATTGCCTGTCACGGAGTTCATGGAGTTGTTTCCAGATTATAATGATGCTGCGAGAATACCTTACTCAATAATACTTTCCATAGTTGAATTTATTTTATTAGGATAAATTTTTAAATATACAGTTAATATCTGGGAACTTTAAAAGAATGACATCTTCCTTTTTTAGAGGATGTGTTTCTGCTGGAAACTGATAACCCAAGGACAACACTAGTGTATGGCATTTTTACAACATCAAGGTAATTATTAAACAATTACAGCTTATGGGTTAAACAATAAACCTTATTGAGTAATAGTAATTATTATAAAACATTCTTTTGAACTTTTAATTTTACATAGCATTCAGAGTGTAACTGTCCTGTTTTATTACTTTTGCCTGATTACCAAAATATATTTAAGCTGAACTAACATTTTCAAAATAGTTTTGAACAGAGTGTTTATAATGATTATATCCTATCTTTCTCAAAGAAAGGAAGATATGAATTAAAATGCAGGAATAAAGTATATAAGGTATTTTGTTTTAAGGAAGTAATATGAGGATTCATGTTTCACCTAAAACTTTTGATATTTCTGTTGAAATAAGTTTTACTTCTGGAGTGATCTAAAATGATGATCATTTAGAAACTAATAGAATATCGCACCAGTTTTCACATTCCATATGATAGTATTTCATTTATCTGAAAATAGGTTTAATATTTTCTAACTTCTCTGGGATGTCCAATCTCAACTGTCATGTATTTCAAGAAAACTTGCCAAATTCTCACCCTTTCCTACCCATATTTCTGTTTACTCATGTTACACTGGGAATGTTACTCAGAATGCAACACAATACTCAAGCTGGGGCATGGCCAATGCAGAATGTAATGGGTCCCCTTTATTAGACAATCAATTATAAGGCCAAAACTTGGAGCTTTTAGCATTCTCTTCTAGTGGGGCAAGCACAGCATAATTGTAAACTGTAATGGGCCATTCACAGTAAAATAAAATGGCAGGGATATTGATTATAAATCATATTTACACTTGCCCTATAAAATCTGTAAAAAGATGCCTTTCAGGATGAACAATTTAACTCCTGTTCTAATAGAGAAAGTAGTCCTGATTTAACTCACAAAGAATTGAACAAACTGAAATGAACCAAATTCTTTAAAAAGTTGTTTCAAAAAACCATTTCTATAATGTTTGTTTTCCCCAATAGCATTTTGAAAAATCAGAATTGTCATTTTTGACCAGTGATGCTAATGATTAATTAATATATCTTGCTTTTCTCAATGGGCATCTAAGTTTTCCATTAGGCATCTAATTTAGGAGATACATATAAATCAGAACTGTTTCTGTCAATCTGCCTTATTGACAATAGTCGTAGTTTTTAATAAGGATCTAAACAAATTCTATGAGAAAAAAAAAAAACAAATTCTATGAGATTTTATTGACAATATAATGAATCTCTTTTGTACCTTATTGGGTTTGGTTTTTTTTTTTCTGTCATAGCAGGGAAAATACATAAAACTATGATAACAGATTTTTCTAGTTACTATTTAGGACACATGTAAGAACATTCTCACATTAAAATCATCTTAAGACAAAGAGATTCCATTTCTCTTAATGAGACTTATTTCTCTGAGTTAAATTATGATAGATTGTACTGACAGTGACTTAGAATTCAAATTCATATTTTTTAATAAATCATCAATTGATTTTTTGTTGTTAAGATAAACTAGTTAAAAACTTTTTTGACTTGTCCTATATTTTGGAAACAATAACTCTATTTTTTTATTTTTATTTTTTAAATATCTTAAATTTTTTTATGATAACTCTTCTATAACTTATTACTATGTACTACCTCCATGGATGACTTAAATGTTTTAATGCTGTGTGTACCAATGGTTTATTTCAAAATAATAGAAGTTTTTTGGCTTTGCAGTGTGCACTGTAACATTCAACTTTTCCATGATGACTTATATCAACTTTTTATCACAAACTTTACCATCTATTTTTTTAAAATTGTATTTAAAAGTAAAAAAAAAAAAAAAAAAAGTAAGATAATGGATCTCTTTCTGTTTTGTTTTTTTAGCTCAGTTTTTAAAGGCTCGGCAGTGTGTGTGTATCATTTATCTGATATACAGACTGTGTTTAATGGGCCTTTTGCCCACAAAGAAGGGCCAAATCATCAGCTGATTTCCTATCAGGGTAGAATTCCATATCCTCGCCCTGGAACTGTAAGTATCTAGGAAAGTTTCTTTGTTATTTTGCTTTTTAAAAAAATATATATGTAATTTAATAAGAAATGAATGACATATTGATATTTATTAAATATGCCATAGACCTACTGATATACTCATTTTAATTTTTCAGGTCATGGTTTCTCACATTTGGGATTTTACAGATAGATCCTCTACAATTTTTTCTAAGTACTATTACTAATAAAATCTCCCAGATTTCAAGACAACTGTATATGTTAAACACAACAGAGATATTTCCTAATTTTATTGGCATAAAAGCCATAGCTTAGAAAGTGTTAACATTTTGGTCGCAGCCTAAAAGAATTTGAAAGCTAGTTGCTTTTTACAACCCTTCCTAATATTAATGAGTCTCACCTGTTTTAATAAAGAAGTAATCATACAAAAAATAATTTAGCAATAAAACATATATAGATCTTTCAATTTTAAGGTATATACTCAGGGATATATTAAAAATTATATACTGTATATTTCTCAAACAAAGTAGTATGTGTAGACAAACACAATGGGGATCCCTGGGTGACTCCGCAGTTTAACGCAGCCTTCAGCCCAGGGCGTGACCTTGGGGTCCTGGGATAGAGTCCCACTTCGGGCTCCCTGCATGGAGCCTGCTTCTCCCTCTGCCTGTGTCTTGGCCTCTCTCTCTCTCTCTCTCTCTCTGTGTGTGTCTCTCATGAATAAATAAATAAAATCTTAAAAAAATATATAATGAAAGTGATGTTATAATTCAATAAAATATTTATGAACTATAAAGTTTTCAGGTATACAGGATACCCATGTTTCATAACATTAGCAGTATTAAGAAGTACTTTGAAAACTAACTTTTCCAGCTGAAGTTGTAGGTAGTGCACTGACAGATTGGACTTGAAGTTTTTCTAGGACTACAATAATCATAGTCCTACTATATGTTTTTTATTTGGCCCATTATGATGCTTTATTGAATTCTAGAATATTGATTAGTTTTGATCTCTATAAAATGTCTTATGGTACGCTGAGAAGAGACAATCAAGAGGAATATAATTTTCTTATATTTTTGCATTTCATAGAATATGTTATGTTTATAAAATGGGGTGGATGTGAATAAAAAGAATGGTATTATGAAAAATAATCAAAAGATAGTTAAAATATTGTTTTCTTGAAATGTCTCTTTTTCCTTTTTCCTTAAATACGAAATTCCCTCTACCCATGTGCTTTCAGATATTCACCCTATGTAATTTTTATTGTTAATTCCTTTTATTTTTGTCTTATTATCAGAGTTTATTTGCAGTGTATTATTCAGTCCTTTATTTTCTCCTCATCTTAAATATACTGCTGTCAATTTTCTTTAAAAAATAGGAAAAATAGTTTGCTAAACCTCTAAACCTATTTATTCAAAATTGAAAGAGATCAAATTTGGTTCCCTGGCTAGGAAGCACAAAGATTAATCATTGATACATCTTTTATAGGAATAATTAAAATTTAATTAGCTGGAAAGATTATCATAATTGCTCTTTACCTATGAAACAATTAAATTTGAAAAAGCCACACTTAATCATGGCTGGGGACAAAGTCCTATCATACAATTCACAGTCTCCTTTTACATGATCTCCCTTTGATACAGCTCAACAGAAAGTGGAAAAATACTTAATTATTTTGGGCAACACAAGCAAAACATCAACAGATATATTGATGCTAGGGCACCTCAACTTGGAGTGTGTCGGATAAGAAGCAGAGATTACATAAAAGAAGTGAAAGTGAAGAGGAACATGAACAATTTTCAGATTCCATTATAACTCACAGCTCTCATTAATTCATCCAGTGTAGTTCATGCATTCCCAGGTGACTCACTGATAACCTATTCAAGAATAAATCTGATTTTTGAGAATTACTTGCTACTTGAAGTTGACCAAGTCATTACATCATCTTAATACAGAAAATTTACAAGTGATTGTGACTGTGTATGCTTTCATTAATTATTCTTTTTAACAACATACATTTGGGATTAGTATAGGGATAGTTTGTTTGTAAACTCAACAAAATTCTATTTCCCAAGTATTACCTTAAGAGAAATTTCCCAGATTAAAAAACAAACCAACAAAAAAACGGATAAAAGAGAGCCACCCTAATAGAATCAGGTTTGAGGCCTTAGAGCCTCAACGAGTATGTGTGGAGCGAGTTTATACCCAGCTTATAAGAGTAGATTCTGTGCACCTCATCTCAAGTAAGGATTCACAGTAGTGACTTGAGAGCACCATGGTGACAGTAGTTACAGTTTGAAGTTGACAAGTATTACAAATCATTGTAATAGGGCAGCGCAGGTGGCTCAGTGGTTTAGCGCCGCCTTCAGCCCAGGGTGCGATTCCTAAAGACCTGGGTTCGAGTCCCACATTGGGCTCCCTGCATGGAGCCTGCTTCTCCCTCTGCCTGTGTCTCTGCCTCTCTCTCTCTGTCTCTCATGAATAAATAAAATCTTTAACAAAACAAACAAAAAAAACAAATCATTATAATAAATTGACAAAAAATTACATTTTTTTTTTCCTGAAGAAAGCCACCACCCCTGTTCTCAATGCTAGTCAGACTCTTCACCCAAATAAATGACAGTTCAAAAAGACTCTCAGGAATCATATTGAGAAAACCACTCATGTCAAATAGCAATTATTCTACATAAAATGTGAGAATAGATAAACCCCTTTTAGTAAAACAAAATAAACCAATGTTAAATTAGAAAATTCTGCTAATAGTCCCACTTTTCACTATTTCCAAGTTCCTAAGAATAAGCATGTTTTTTTCCTGCTGTAAAGCAGTGTGGTATAAGCCAGGGCTTAGTAATACACATCTGGAGCTGACTCCATGAAATAAAGGGAGTAGTCAGTACTTGAGACATATTTCTATAATGTGGTTTCTTACATCTGGTGCTGAGACCAGAGCAGCTCCCTTCAATAAAAAAATTGTCAAATGAGTGATCCTTAGGGAGTGAAATAGGCAGGGTGGAGGAAGACCTCTGGAACTCCTTCTGGAAAGCATACCTCCCAGAAAATTTGGTCCCTCCACCCTTCGCTGAGCAACACACCATGAAGGCTCAGCTGTCTGACTCAGATGGCCAGGCTTCCAGGGTTTAATATCCCACCGATATAGCAGGAAGACCTACAGCCAAGTGACCCAAAGCATTCCCTCTTTTCTGGGTTAAAAATGTTGCTTCTGAAGTCTTCTTGTGAAGAATTAACTGTGACTGCTGTACTTTATTTCCCTACACAGTAGTCCAGTTGCCCGGTCAACCTCATAAATACATGGCTGGATTCTTAAAAAAAAAATGACAGGGCCAGAAATTGTATACCCTCACTCTAATGTTTCCGTAGGTGATTCTTTTAAAGCAGAGTTGATAGCTTTGTTAGCAAACTGCCCCAACTAGCAAGCCCAAGTCAGTGGGAAGAAGCCTGCCAATTGTGTCATAATGTTTTTCCATAAGTAATTCAAGTTTGTGGAAGAAACAAGACACCTTTGGTATGTTGCAAAGGGCAGCCAAAGACTGCAGATTCTCTCTGTGGCTGAGCTAACATATTACATTATTCTGTTGCAATGTGTATAAAGCTTCTGTAGAAAGTTGTTTTGCTTATACTATCCTGCTTAAAGCAGAACCTGATTAAAGTGTTCTGTTTTAATATCTATTTATAAGTGGACCAGAACCATCTGCCTTAATCTTGCTTTGAACAGTTCTGATACTTCTTCACAGCAAACAAATACAGAAAATTCATGACCCACATAGTTAGTGGTGGCATGAAAAAGAGAACTTTATTGCTGGCACTTCTGTTGATTCCACACATCTTTGGGAGGTTCTTACATTAGAAGTATTTCTAGTCTTCATAGACGTTTAAAGCATTGTTAGGGAAGTTTACAGTAAAATTAAGTAAGACATGTAGACATGAAAAGTTCCTTACATGTTTCATATTATTCGAGACATGAATAAAATAGACAATAAATACTATCGAAGTCTAGATGAGACAGAGACTTTTGTAGGATAGCCTTGTCCTGAGAAGGCATATAAAAATATGAGATTGAGTTGGCCCTGAAGACAGTCAGATTTGAATAATTTGGGTGGGGAAAGAATGCTCTTCTAGACAAAGGTTACAGCTTACATTATAAGGCAAAGATGGAAATTAACAAGGGAGTTCTAGAAGCTCCCCCTGAGCTAGTAGGACTGGAGCAGAGCACTCTTGTCAGCAGTGAGGGATAAATGAAAGTAAAATATGGACCAAGTGGTGCATAAGTACATGTCCTCAGCTATATAACTCTTTGGGCTTTAAATAAAGGGCCTAGATTACTAAGGGTTTAAGCATGAGCTCAGTTTCTCTCAGAATACGAGTTTCAAAGACCAATGCCAGAAACTAACCCAGATTCTGGAATGCCATTTATTCATGTCCGTGTATTTATTCATACACCACTCATCTTTCAAGTGTTAGGTCAAGCTCCCCTTGACCATGTCAGTCACTCCTTCTCTGACTAGTTTTGCTTTGCTTTGCTGCAGTTTTTAACCTCAACTCCTACCTTTCTTTCACTCTGAGCATTATGACCCAGCAATGCCCCACATTATAGTTTCCTAGGTATTCCAAATTTTTGTTCTATCTCTAAGCCTTTCCACCAACTCAGAGAGCCTTAAGTTCTCTGCTCTATTCTGAATTCATTTAAAAAATATTGGCTCTTAACCATATATGGCAATTGATCATGAATCAAGATTTGATATTTATTTTATATTTGTCCTAAATTATCATTATATGCCTTGTTATTTTGCTTTGAATATGCCCATCTTTCAAGAATCTTATGTCTACAAGATAATGGTGGCTTCTTATACTTGTGTCTTCTATTGGACACATCAAAATGCTTTTTGAATAAAAAAATGCACAAGGAGGGATGCCTGGGTGCTCAGCAGTTGGGTGTCTGCCTTTGGCTCAGGGTGTGGTCCCGGCGTCCTGGGATCAAGTCGCACGTCGGGCTCCTTGCGTGGAGCCTGCTTCTCCCTCTGCCTATATCTCTGCCTCTCTGTGTGTGTGTATCTTTCAGGGAGAAATACATAAAATCTTAAAAAAAAAAGTGTCCAAGGTATAGCTACATGAATTAAGATATGAGTATATTAATACTGAAAACTAAGATCATGGATGTGAGATTTAGGAGCATCGGAGGATGGCAGGTGTCAAGAATAGCTAAAAATAGGGAAGAAATTAGGTTGAGGGCAACAATTGCTGATACTTCCTTAACATGGCATTGTTATTGTTCCTAGCATTTCACCCAACACTTTAGTAATCAAAACACTTAAAATGTCTTTACTCAAAAAAGGAGTGCTTATCACTGCCCGATAAACAGAAAGCTAGAACTGGAAAAAAAAAAAAAAAAACCCAGCTTAAAGGAGAAGTTTAACCCAAACTACTTAATGACTATTTGTAGAGTTCAACCTTCTGAAGAATGAGACACCAGCCTCATTCAGGGACAGAGGCTTTATTTTATGATAGTTGGTGGATGTTCTATTATCTTGAGATCTCAGTACACAAGTTTTCACATATCACAAGATGAGGGATAAGTCCATGAATTTTATTTATACTTGGCAATGTTACACTGAGCAAACTCACAAGTCCAGAGAGAGAATCTGCAAAGGGTAATCCATTTTTATTCTTGTCACCATCATTGTCATTCATCCTGTGTCTTATCTGCAAAGTTTATGCCATGAATCAATTGAAAAAATTAATTCTTGTCAAAAAGATTTATTTTGTGATTTTGAAAATACTCCTACCAGGAAACATTTGTTTCTAAGCAAGTAGTTCATAAAACTAAAGTCCCTAATGGGGGACATTTGAATGAACATAAAATAACTGATTTGAGTTGATCTGTTTGGGTTACCTATTTAATAAGTATACTTTTGTGCACATGAGACATAATTTTTAACTGAATTTAAATTAAGTAAAGCCCAGAAACTAGACACTTATAATTTAATAACCTTATCACACCTGAAAGTAATTGCTAACTGGAAATTATATAAATTGCCTGGTAATATATGCTAACTTTGGATCTTTGGCACTTACAAATGAGAATGTTTGCAAATATTTAAGGGGACTTCTCAGCTTAGCAAACCATAATTAGTGGTGTTTTATGAGGAGCTGGGTTGCCTATGCATTTGTTCTTTCCATTTTTTCATTCAGTGAGCAATGCGTTTCCCTTTTTCCACTTTGTGTGAAGAATGAGGGTAGAGAACACCCATAATTCTACACTTTCCCGAAGTATGGAACACATCCATCATTTTAGAATACCATCAAATGAAATTCTTTTTCCCCATTTGGTCTTTTTTTGTGGGCAATTTATAAACATGTATATTTAAAGATAATGCTTTTTCCTAAAAGAAAAGCATATGAGCCCCAGATGAAAGTCGCTTGATTGGATAATGAATCAGAGGCTTAGTTTTATTACTTGTCTCATTATCTCTCCTTAGTGAAGTCATTTAATTGCTCCCTGTGCCTTTCAATAAAAAGAGAACTATATTTACTGGTCCTGAAAAAAGTTCTAGTAATGTTAACTGGTCAAAGTGAGTCTAAAAATTGCCTTCAGTATCATACAGTCTAAGTGAGTGAGGCAATATTAATAATTTGCTGAGAGTTATTTGCAAACGTGGGTCTGCCCAACGATACTGGTCCAGGGGCACTAACCTTGTGGGATAATTGTTGCAAGGATTTAACCTACAAGTCACCATGTCTTTTGGGTCCCTAACGTTGCTTTTCTCTTTTTACATTGAGTTAACATTGTAATTTTGGCAGATTTCACATAAAATTCCACATTTCTACCTTCCGTTGAAATCTGGCCACACTAGGCTTATATTCCTGCATAGGAGCAATAGCTAGAAATGAGTATTCATTGCCGGTTTGGAATAAGGCACAACTTTCCAGTTTATTACTGTCCCCATTACACCCTACAGTTTGCTACAGATGCTGTATCCTTTGCTATTGATCAGAAAGTTGGCTTTGTTGCTTTCCTTTACCTTTTACCTCTCATAAGAGAATAAATGAAAACTAGAACAGAAGTGCTTTTCTTTCAAGAAAATATGGCATTAAATACCTGAGTATTTTTGCTTTTGAAACTTGAAATATTGTCAGGTATTTAATAGGATTACACAAATAGTGTGTGTATATGTTAAAGATTATACCCAACAGTTTTGCTTGTATAACTTAACACAGATCCTATTAATGGATAAGTTTGCATTCCAAGCTCCAGCAGCTCCCAGCCTACCCCTGAGCTTGGCCTCAGATGCCCTATAAATGGAATCCTCTCCCCAGAAGCCCTTGTTATACCTTCTTTCCAGAACTACTGAAGCTGTCCAGCAGGCCTTTTTCAGATCTTATTATTGCTTTCTAGTTGCCTCTTTGAACTTGAAGCTCTGAATCTTTCCTCTCCTGGCCAGAATCGAGGCTCCTGTTTCATACAGCCCTGAACCAAAATTGAATGCCAGCGGTAATAGAGTAAATCACTAGTTAAATTATCCTTTGTTGAATATCTACTATCTGTCAGCTTTGTTATATATAGGCCCCAGAGTGAAACGATGAACAAAATATAACCAGTCAAGGTCAACATGTAGCTTACATTCTAGAGGGAGAAACAGGCAGTAAACACACAAGCAACTAATACGTAATATACAGCTAGGTAAATAGAGCTGTGAAAAAAATAATCAAGCAGGTTAAGGAGATAGAGAGTGGAGATAGAGATGGGGAACTATTTTTATGTGTGTCGCCACTTTTAAAGAAGTGACTTGAACTGAGAGCTGAATGAGGTAACAGGGAAAACCATGGAGTTATCTGGAGAAGCATATTTCAAATGGGGAATATAGCAAGTGCCAAGGTCCTGGAGGGGGAGCATGCTTGAGCCTCAAGAACAGTGAGAACTGGGGATCCCTAGGTGGCTCAGCGGATTAGCGCCTGCCTTTGGCCCAGGGTGTGCTCCTGGAGTCCCAGGATCGGGTCCCGCATGGGGTTCCCTGCACGGAGCCTGCTTCTCCCTCTGCCTGTATCTCTGCCTCTCTCTCTCTTTCTCTCTCTCTGTGTGTGTGTGTGTGTGTGTGTGTGTCTCATGAATAAATAAATGAAATCTTAAAAAAAAAAATACAGTGAGAACTACTAGGGCAATGGTAGATGCAGACCAGATATGCAGGGATCGGTAGGCCATGCTAAGCTGTTGTAATTTTATTCCAAAGATAATGAAAGTCACAGAAGTCTTGTCTAGAGGGGAATGGTCAGGTCTAATTTACCACACCAAAGCCAAGCTCCAACTCCAGAGATCCCTCTTGGGAGGAGGGAATCAGATGGAATAAAAACTCTTGCCCATTAGAGTTCTGATTGAATTTGATAACGATTAGCTATGTTAGCCAGTAACAGCATTAGATTTTATCCACAAGATTTTTTTTTTTTTTACCCTAACAACACTGTTTCTGGCACAAAATAAGAATAGAAAAGAGAGGGGTGGAAAGGTAAGAAGTTATAGACAGAATGGCATCAACTGCTCTCTGAAAACAACTGGAGCAGGACAAGTGGACTTAGCCTTGCTCAAATGGTCAAATTGGGTATATTTTTAATTCGGTTTCTATAGATAGTTGTATATACAGTCTTGCTGTTTTCTCCTCAATGGAGAGCAAATAGAGATGGTCCCCACTTGGGATGGTTCATCTCGTGTTTTTTGTTTTTTTTTTGACTTTATGATGGCTGGTGCAAAAACAGTACACATTAAGCAGAAACTGTACTTTGAATACTTAATCTTGCTCTTTTCCCAGGCTAGTGATTTGTGACACGATCCCCTCTCATGATGCTGGGTTAGGCAGAGAGCTGCAACTCCTAGACAGCTATATGATCACAAAGGTCAACAGCTCCTATTCTTAAATCATTCTGTTTTCCACTATTAATACAGTATTTCAAAAAATTGCATGAGTTATTCAACACTTTATTATAAAATAGCATTTGTGTTACATGATTTCTGTCTAATTGTAGGCTAATACAAGTGCTCTGAGTGTATTTAAGGTGGGCTCAGCTAAGCTATGATGTTAGGTAGGTTAAGGGTATCACATGCATTTTTAACTTATGGTATTTCCAATTTACAACAAATTTATCAGGATTTAAACCCATCATAAGTCAAGGAGGAGCTGCACTTAAAACAACTTAAGCTTCTAAGTATTTTGAAAAGTAGGACTTTTAGTGATAACCTTTGAAAAGTTATCACTAAAGTGAAGTAACTATTTACTAACTTGGTTCTTTTTAAAATGTTTTATTAGTGCCCAGGAGGAGCATTTACACCCAACATGCGGACTACTAAGGAGTTTCCAGATGATGTTGTCACTTTTATCCGAAACCATCCCCTCATGTATAATTCTGTATACCCAATCCACAGAAGGCCTTTGATTGTTCGCATAGGCACCGATTACAAGTACACAAAGATAGCTGTGGATCGAGTGAATGCTGCTGACGGTAGATACCATGTCTTGTTTCTTGGCACAGGTAAGCATTTGAGCTCAAACTATCCTTCAATGTGCAGCAAAGGAGTTTAATAAGTAAGGACCATAACATTGGAACCAGAGAGACTCCAATGTTGATTTCTTCAAAACCCTTTCTTCATAGGGTTATTGTGAGGAACAAATGGGTTAATATATGTAAAGCACCTAGAACAGTCGCTGGCACATATAATAGAGAAAGATAATAATTATGAGCTGAAAGAAAAGATGGGAAGAAATCTTAAGCATGTAAGTGTGTCTCTCAACTGAAGCAAATTCTGCAACTTCTTAACAAATACATGGAGCCATTCTCTAAGCGATCATGATAATGATAGACAGTTCTAGATGACACTTAAATTTAATAACAAATACAAATAACTTTTTTGAAAATATTAACGGTGGTATTTTAATATATTCACAACCATAGTTTGCCAATTTTAATAGACTAACTGAGTGAAAAATACTCTTGTTTATAAATCTATATGAATGTGAAATGACTGGCTCTATAGCAGGGGTCCTCAAAATGTGTTCCCCAGACCAACAAAATCAGTATTACCCAAGAACTTATTAGAAATGCAAAGTTTAGGTCCCCAGTCCAGGAACTCTAGGGGTAAGACCCAGCCATCTGTGTTTCGGCAAGCCCGCCAAGTAACTCAATACACAGTAAAGTTTGAGAACCACTCCTCGAGAGGAAAAAGCTCTAGTTTGCCATTAGACAGTAATTAACATCTTTCAAACATTCCTGACTATGTTGCAGGAAGTGATGAAGTCTTTTTATTTATAATATCAAAACTACTTCATGAAATTAGGCAATTCCTCTACTAGCTTAAGAAAGAGATACGGAAAAAAAATAAATAAATAAAAGAAAGAGATACAAAACGTGTCTATAAATCTCATTATAAGCTATGCAGCGGTGCAACACGTATTCTGAACTAAGAAATGAATTGCACTCACACTTCACTCAATTTAAGATGTGGGTATTTAGCCAAGAAAAAATACCCACAAAGTGTGACTTTCCTATAAAATTCTTATTTTGTTCTTACACTGAAACCCCCAGATCTGAATCTTTCACTCTCATATAATTTCAGCTTGTATGGGTCGGAGGTTGAGAAACTGTTGGCAGGCATATTTGGCATCATCTTTCACACTTAGACATACGGGTGTTTTCACTGGTCCTCTCTTTGTTTGCCCCATACCTGAGAAATAATTCCTCCTTCCCAGACTAACCATTCTCTAGTCTGTTCTCAATTTTATCCTTTCCTGCAATTTCCAGGAACTTTATCAGTTATCTTCTCATTCACTTTGTTTGTTCATTCATTCTCTACTGTATCCTTGGCTAGAAACCTTACACCAGGATACAAAACTAGACTACACCTTCACTCTTGGCCACTTCTGCTGTACTGCTGGTTTTGCCAAGGTCTTCAATGTCCTCCTGATAAGAAAACCCAATGAATCACCGAGCACCTTTAGTCACTGAGGCATTTCCATCTCCTCTTTGCACCATTTGGTATTGTAGAGTCTCTCTTTACCTGTTGCTTCGGCCACAAGTAGTAGAAGTTCCTTCTCAGTTTCCTTCATAAGCCTAGCTTCTTCCTGCTTGTGAGCGTAGGTATTCCCCAAGGTTCTGTCCACAGTCCTCTTCTTTTTACATATTCTTTGGCCATTTCATTTATTCATTTGGTTTTAATCTATTATGTGCAAACAAATCCTAAATCCCTCGTCACTGTCATATCCTGAGCTCAATATTTGCATTTACATCTTCCCTTTTTTTGTATTTTATTTTATGATTTTAGTTTTTTTAAGTTTTTATTTTAATTCCAGTTACTTAACATACAGTGTTATATAATATAGATGTACAATATGGCGATTCAACACTTCCATGCATCCCTAGTGCTCATCACAATAAGTACGCTCCTTAATCCCCATGCCCCACCTACCTCTCCACTGGTAACCATCAGACTGTACTCTATAATTAAAAGTCTGTTTTTAGCTTTGACTCTCTCATTTGTTTCCTTTGCTTTTTTCTTGTTTCTTAAATCCCACATATGAGTGAGATCCTATGTTTTTGTCTTTCTCTGATTTATTTCACTTAGGATTATATTCCCTAGCTCCATCCACATTGTTGCAAATGGCAAGATTGCATTCTCTTTTTTACAGCTGAGTGATATTCCATGTATATATACCATCTCTTCTTCATCCATTCATTAGTCGAGGGACACTCAGACTGCTTCCATATCTTGGCTGTTGTAAATAACGCTGTTATAAACATAGGGGTGCATATAATTGGTGCTTTTGTATTATTTTGGTAAATACCCTGTAGTGCAATTACTGGATCATAAGGCGGTTCTATTTTTAGCTTTTGAGGAAACTCCACACTGTTTTCTACTGTGGCAGCATCAGTGTGCATTCTCACCCAAGAGCACAGAGTGTTCCTTTCTCTCCACATCCCTGCCAACATCTGTGTTGTTGATTTACATCTTACTTTTAGATCGCACACAATGTGTAACTCCTTAACATTTCAAACAGCATGCTTCAAGCTTAATTTATCCACTCCTGAGACTCTGGAACCAATGCTTAATCCAGTCTCCCATATTGGTATTCTTACCACACCTTCCTTCCAATGTTCTATTTCTCCTTGATATGTAATTTCTCTGTAGGCATATCACTGTGCCTGGTAAACTTGACAAATGCCAAGATGATTTGAATATCATGACTATATCCATTGCTACTCATATAACAAAGTGAATTCATAACTATTTGCAAAAGTTCATCTTCATTTGCATACAAGCTCTGTTCTCCCAAGATGTAACCTCCATATGGATGACTTTGAAGAGTTGCGTTTAGCCTTGGCTTGGACCATCTGGCATGGAGTTTGCATTAAAAAAAAAAAAATCCTTGAGGTGAAGTGATAATTTTAGAGTCATACATCTTCTCAATATCTCATACTACTCATAAAGAGTAACTGTTTTCTTTTCTTTTCTTTTTCTCTTTTGGAACTTGTGTTAAATGTGAACTCTGATGTCACAGGATGTCTCAGGAAAGTTTGCATAAAATACGTAGATTTAATGGAGGAAATTTTCAAGTCTTTATACACTGTGTAGCAGTGTTTATTCAGATAGACGTCAGTAAGAAACATACTTTTGCACAAATTCTTTGGCTTTTCTTGCCACATAAGTATCTGGCACCTTTACATGGACTTTTTATGTTGGTATTTAAACATTTGTGTCATTTTGAAAAACAGTATTTAGGCATATGTTTTTAATTGTACTGGGAAGCTTCCCTAATGATTGCTTACAAAGCCACATGAGTCTCTGAAAGACTCTAATAGGAAAGCACATGCTATGACACTCCCTCTGCCAACAGCATCTTTCTGAAGAGATGATAGCTCACTGAACCGTTGGATCTTATCCTCATGGTTATATCAGACTGTATTCGAATTTAGAAATTGTGATTTCTGTTTGCCTGAAACTCTTAACAGCCAGTATATTTGTATAAGATCGTTGTTGCCCAAGTAGTTCTTGGATTGTTGGTGAAATTTCTTCAAAAGGGAGAGTTCTCAGTGCTTGTTTGCTACTAAAAGTGAATAGAATAGCCTTTTCTGAAATGGAACTTGGAAGAATTACAGGTCACCGCTCCCAAGGATTTCTTAGCTTTGGGCATCTAAATGTCTTAGGAAGGGTATAATATGTCATGGTGTTGCCAAATTCCTCATTACCAGAGAGCTTTTCAGCTGTTTAAAGTAAATAATAATGTTCCAATTAATGCCATGAGTCAAGCTTCTCTCCAGGCTTTCCTTTCTCTCTACCATAATGGAAATTTTAGAGGAATTTAATGAAGACCTTAGTTGTCAAAGAAGGTATCATTAAAAAAAAAACCAAACAACTTACATGACAGTTAATTGGAATGCAAATAGGATCTTATGTAACTATTCACTTTGAATATTATGAATGATTTGTAGCTCCCAGAATCTCTATGGTACTTATGTGAGCTCAATGCCTAGTAACCCTTACAATTAGCCCCTTACAGTGGACTACTACACCAGCTGAGTTTGAGAGACTGGTAATCTGACCCTCCACTCTCCTGGTACTACTTCATTATGCTTTGTGTACTGCAAGATGCAAAGACAGGCAGACAGATAGATAGACAATAAATAAGAAAAAAGAAGGGGAAGGAGAGAGGAAAGAAGAAAGAAGGAAAGAAAGAAAGATAATTTGAGCTTTGTCTTCTCATCGTTTATTTCTTACAGCTTGCATTATCGATATCTAATCTAGGGTTCAGCAAACTGCAACCTGGACCAAATCTAGCCCACGGCATGTACGGTACATAAGCTAGGAATGTTGTTTTTACATTTTTCAATGATTGAAATAAATTAACAAGGAGAAGATCTCACGAGCACTGAAAACAACAAGATACATAGATTACCCTGTTCAAAAATAAAGTTTATTAGAATATGGCCACATTCATTCTCTTCCGTTTTGTCTGTGGCTGCTTTTGAGCTACAGTGCCAGGGTTGAGTATCCTCCACAGAGACTGCTTAGCTCACAGAGCCTAAAATATTTGTTATTTGGCCTTTTAGAGAAAAAAAGAGTTTTGTCTGGTAGTTGGATAATTTTAGAAAAATGAAGACTTCTTAAGAAGCTATTTTCTAATATGTAGATATAATACAGGAATTCATAATGTTGCCCAAAATAAATATTTCTTCTTTTATCTTGAGTAAAAAATATTCTGCTGTTCTATTAAAATTTAAACTAGAAACTAAGTTCACTAAATATGTTCCCATTCATTCCTGCTACCACCCCTCTAAAAATGATCTCATGTTGGGAAAAAAAAAAAAGTGTTTTCAGGTCAGTGCTTTTGTTTTATTCTGTAGCATTTGTTGATATTGGTAGTATCTTTGTTTTCTGGCTTTTTTTGTATGTGTCGTTTTGTTTTTTGTTTTAAATTCTTAGTTCTGTGGGTATTTCTGTGATCCTTACTTCCCTGCCCCCCTTTTTTCTTAATCTTTAGGAAAGGCTGTAAAACAGCAGGCAAGAGCTCTCATAGGATTAACATTTCTATTTTACTTTGCCACCTACTGCTTACATCCAGGCCATTGGTTCAAAGCTGACGGTATTGCACCAGTGAAGACATTTTTGCCTGTTTTCCTTCTGCCTCTGGAGTTATGAAAATATTTAAGTGTCTGGGTCAGGTTTAGACACATTCTATCAAATTTATATTTTTAGCGCTATATATGAATCAGAATGACATGTGGTTTCTGATGAAAGAACGATAGTATTCTTGTGAATGGGTGTTAGCGGTTTAGGATGATTTAATGGCATTATGATTTTTTTATGTAGGGTCGATACATGTGGTGTTCTGCCAAAATTCTTATATAGTATGGACTGTTTCATGCTTCTTATTAGCTTCCGTTTCACTGGATGAGTACTAAGTTGGAATGTTGGCTCCAGGAAGTCCTTTGAAAGTGTGGAGTTTTGAAGTGTGTGCCACATATGTGACTAAAGCCTTAATATGTTTGCCTTGCAGCATTACAGGATAACTACCTTCATAGTAATGAACCAGTTTTGGCAGTCGCATCTCTTGGAATGGCACACTTAATGAACCGCAGGGCCAGGCATTTTGATTTTTAAATAACTCCCTAAAATACTGCATTTAAATTTGATAGCTGGAGCAGTGTTTTGAGCTCAGGAAAGACTACCATCAGTTGGAAGCTGTGCATGAATGTCACTCTAAGGATAATGCCTGGACTTCCCCTCTGCTTACGAGTAGGAACAAATCCCTTTATAAGTCACTGGTTTTTAATAACATTGTGGTTCACTGCTTTCCAAAGCAGAATCTGAAAACTTCTGAGAGTTTTCCTAGGATTCTACTGGGATTTTCACAGCAGGAAAAACTAATAGAACAGAGTGGAATGATGGCTGAATTGACAGGAGAAGATGATAAATTGTGGTGTGATGACTGCTTGATCATGTAGAAGAGTAGCAGAAAGGGTGTCGGTGAACAGAGAGAGAGAGAGAGAGAGAGAGAGAGAGAAGAGAAGGAAGGTAGCCAGCCCATGGAGTGATTGCTAATCCAGAGATGAATGTTCTCATTTACATTTTACCTCCAAAAGACAGTTTATTCAAAATACATCCATGGCTAATTGCTGAAACTTTTTTATGCAAAAAGCAGATTTTTTTTCCATTTAAGCTACTTTTCAGAGATATATTCTTTTTTAAAGATTATACAATCTCATGTAGTGATCATGTAAATTTTAGTATTCTTAGTTTACCTGAAGAACCCATTTGTTTATTTTGTATTCTACTTATTATGCAAGAAAGTATACTTTTTCAGGTTTCTGAAATATTTTCTTCCTGTTATAATGATGCTAATTAAATTTATAGTACTTACTTTTGCCAGACATGTTACTGACTCTCATCCAACTCTTATCATTAGTCAGGAATTGTAAGAATGCAGTCTCCATGGGGGCAAGCGTACATGTCAGACTTCTTCATTGCTGTCTCTTCAGTACTTAACAATAGTGTGTCACTCTGAGTTGCCCCTCAATAGATATTTGAATCAAGGAATAAATGAGTTGCACTTATCCTCCATCCTGTCTGGACAGAAGCTCAGATGAGTTAAGATCACATAGATATTTGGTATATGATACAAGTAGAATATAAACTCTTACTGTCTGATTTCACATCCTGAGCATTTATTCTCTTCACTTACTACTTCATTTACTATCACCACTAGATATTATTTACCTCTTATGAAGTTAAGGTAATTTCATTTATAGTTTCTCATTTTATATATATATATATATATATATATATATATATATATATATAGTGAATTAAGTGTTTCATCCACATAAGTCAAGGTGATGTTGATGTGCTGACATTCAACATTAGCATCAGATTTGTTTGGTTTGAGTGACATCACTCACTTTTGCCCATCCACATGTGTCACCAAGCCTTACATGTGACCAAGATACATCTTACAAGGTGACAGAGAAGACATGCAACAGACTGTATTTGTGTGTAAATGAACTTAACTCTGCTAGAATTTAACCTGTGAATCTGATATCTTTCTGTGTCAGTTTCCATATACTCAAGAATGAAAAAGATTGTATTTTTCGGGGAGGGGAGGTTGCAGAAATGGAATGGGTCTTCTCCTTAATTTTTGATAGATCACTAAATCTTTGCACATCTCAAGTTTTTTTGTTGTTTTTTTTTTTTAAGTGGGGCTTATATCTGTCTTCAGTATGCCTTACAAACTCACCAAGACACATGCAAATCTCTTTGGCATGCTTCTATTACTTAATTAAAATGGATCCTGCATATTCAATGGATATATTTGGAGGATTTCAGAATATCATGTTAGGAGAATGTGCCTCTCAACAGGAGAGATGGTGAGGGTTTGCTCTGTGACACTGACTGACTCTTTACTATTTGATCACTGATATTTTCCTAGATGACTTGAAAACAACTACAGCCAAACCTTATCCCCACACATTGCCTTCATTTAACCCTTTACACTAAATGTACATAAGAAACTTTTCTACCACAAAGACAATTTAAAATCTTTTGTCTCTGTGTTAAGAAAAAATAACCACACTATGTTTTTGTTCTTGATGTGCTGCCAAGTTTCTCCCAGGCAGACTTGGCAGCTTTTGTCCCGAGGAGAAGAATTTGCAGCCTTAGACTCAGCGAGGCCAAGCCTTCTCGATGTGATTACCCAAAGGAGGTCTGAGCTACCTCTCAGTTGTGGAGGTGGTTTCTGTGGTTTTCCAGCTTTACAAGTTTTTGTTGTTGTTTTTATGGAACTGAAAAGAATTCAAATTTTGTAGAAAATGGAAAGAAAAGTTTCATTTTAGAAGATGAAGCATAGTGTAAGTAGGAATAAAAAGATTTAAAATTGGATTTTCTGAGGCAAATCTGTGGTATTAGAGTCAGAAATGCTTACTTAGTTGTATGTCTATTTTCCTCTTCCACTAACGTGGTAGGTAGACTAGTAGCCCCCCAGCGGTTACAACACAGTATCTGGAACCTGCGGATGTGTTACCTTACATGGCAGGCTGTGTTATAGACCTTGAGAGGAGGAGATTTTCCTGAATTGTCTGAGTGTGCTCAATCAAATTACCTGACTGTGTGAGAGCAGACCTTTCCCGGCTGTCATCAGGGGGAGATGTGACAGTGGAAGAAGTGTCAGAGAGTTGTGATTCTGCTAGCCTTGAAGATGGAGGAAACAGAAGAGTGTGGCAAAGAATTTGGTTGCGTTGGGACACCTGGGTAGCTCAGAGGTTGAGCATCTGCCTTCAGCCCAGAGTGTGATCCTGGGGTCCTGGGATTGAGTCCCACGTCAGGCTCCTTGCATGGAGCCTGCTTCTCCCTCTGCCTGTGTCTCTGCCTCTCTCTCTCTGTGTCTCTCATGAATAAAAAAATAAAATATTTTAAAAAAGAACCTGGTTGGGTTCTAGAAGCTGGAAAACTCAAGGAAGCAGTTGGTTCCTAGACTCTCTAGAAAAGAATACAATTCTCTGACACCTTGATGTTAGCCTGGTGAGACCCATGTGAGACTTCGAGTCTACAGAACTATAAGGCAACAAGTATGTTTTGTTTTAAGACACAAAATTGGTGTTAATTTGTTATAGCAGCAACAGGAAGCTATTGCAACTGGGTTTTGAACTCTAGCTTCATTGAAAGACTACACTAAAACTATTTGATGTTTCTCTTCAGAATTTCTAAAATGAAAATAATCAATCCGATGTTTTAAAACTCTGGCAGAGCCTTTGCTAATTAATCCACAAAGATAATATGTTTTGTTCTATAGCTCCTTTTCAACTAGTACAGAATAACATAGTAATACATCAGAAAGATATTATTTATTCACTCATTAGAATTTAGTGATATTATTGCATGCCAGGGCTTATGATCTATAAAGAAAAATAGCAACAGCACTTACCTTTAAGGAGCTCATGACCCAGTGGAGGAGACAATTCAATCTATTTCAGTTAATATTATTGAGCACCTGTTACCTGTTGTGTGGCAGGCACTTGCACAGGTCCTTGGAATACACCAGTGAACCAAAGAGACTAAGATCTCTGCCCTTGTGGACCTTACATTCTACTGGAAGAGAAAATGACCATAATACATAAACAAATTATATAACCTATTTGAAATGAAACACAGACACACCCTGGAGAGATCTGTGGTCAGGGTTTGCCTCATTGGGATGGTTAGAGTTTAGCAAAGACTTAAAAAAATAAAAGAATATTTAAGGAAAGAGCATTGTAAACTCTTCGTAGGGCCCAGTGTGTTAAGATCTATAATGTGAGGATCTGTAGAGTCCTGAAAGGAAGTGGCAGGCAATACACACTTGAGACAGTTTCCTATTGCTACTTATCAAATTACCAAAAGATTAGTGGCTTAAAACTATACACATTTGTTATTTCAGTCAGTAGATGAATGCTTGGCTGGACTCTCTGCTCAGGGTCTCACAAGTCTGCAAAGTGTAAGCCAGGCTGCATTACTTTCTGGAGTTGAGCATCTCTTCCAAACTCACATGATTTCTGAAAAAAAAAAAATAAAATAATGACATTCTTCAATTTTGATGCAGAATTGAGGCTACAGCAGTTCCCTGACACATAGATCTCCCTATTGGTCATTAAAATCATAGTTGTTTGCACCTTCAGAATTAGCAGTCTCTCCCTTCAATCTGCCAAAATGGGGTTTCATATAATGTGGCACAGTCATGAGATTCACATGCTATCAGCTTAGCATTGTTCTGTTGGTTACAAGCAAGCCACACCTTTCACCTGCACTCCAGGGGAGAGGGTATACGGACACATGACTCATTAGGGATCACCTAAGAGTGGGTCAGCCACTGCCTACATACGTCGTAGATAGATCACTTGGACAATGACGTGGCACATACAGTACAGACAGAAAAGAAAGCCAGTTGGCAGACTTTTTGTTTATCACCAGCAAGAAAGGATGAGAGCCTAAATTAAGACAGGTGTCAGAAGTTGGAGGTTGAGAGGGATTACCGGGTTCGAGAGATATTTTGGAGGTGATAAGGACTTTATGATAACAAATTGATTTGGGAAAGGTGGAAGGGTGAAAACAGTGTTTAGTGTTTTATAGATTTATGACTTGGCAAATAGATGGGAAGAAGTACCGTTCACTGATCAAGGGAGTATAGAATCAGCAAGCAGATTTAGAGAGTAGTGAATTCCTTTTTCTATGGCACACCTACACTTGGCTATGACCTGTTGTGTATCAGAGACTGAGTTTTTCATCGAAAATACATTATCTTGTCAAAATCTCATAGCCACCCTATGAGATAGTATCAGTAGCCTCATTTTACAGTTGTGTAAACTGAAGCTTTGAGAGGTTAAATGGCTTTCTTAGGGTTGTGATGCCTGTGTGTAACCGTAATTAAATTCAAATCCAAGTCTGTCCCACACTGAGTTAACAATTTGGTGGACCATCCGGAGGAATAAGTCAGAGAGTGTTGTTGTAGATACACTTCAGCAGAGAGGGCTGTGCTAGAGATGAAGATACGGGAGTCACAGCGATGTAGGTGTTAGCTGAATCCGTGACAATCCTTGAGGCCCCACTAGGAGACTAATTCAGATAAGAATTTAACTCTGAGGAGCTCATCTAAGGTTAGGAAAATAAAGAGTATTTGCCAAGGAAATGGAGAAGGAGCGATCGGGAAAGTTAACCGAGGAAGAAGAAGTACCATGTGGTCTAGAGCAAAGAGAGTAGCGGCCGGTAAGGAAGCAGTCGTGGACAGCCTGAGACGTGGCACGGCTGTGTCGGGGCGACCTCGTCATACATTCCTTTCCTCATTGCCCTGTCTCCTTTCATACCAGCAAAATTTGAGAGGGAAATGGCCATTCTAGTTGAAAAAAAAGGAAATGTGAACAGGAGGAAGTAGGAAGAGGTCAAGGGGGCAAGGAAACGGTGGGTTGAGAGACAACAGAGCTGAATGAAAGGGGAAAGCTCCTCTGCAGCCCAGCATCCAGAAACCTAGGTTGAAAGTCCAGGCCGTGGAGCATCTACCTGCGGTTTAAACGCTGACAATGAACGCACAGCAGCCTATCTTACAGTGAAAACGGTGCAGGAAATAGATTAATTAACGCCCATATAATTTATGAATCTCAGACGAGTAATTCTTTCCCTAGATGTTGAAGGACCAAATAGAAAGACTTAGCCCCAGTTTTGCATCTTTGGAAATTTAGTTGTTGCATTCTACGTAAGATTAGACCTACATGTTAGACCTTATATAGAATGTACACCTGCATTATTCAAAGTGAGTCTGTTTGCTTTAAATTCGATATAAATATCATTCATGATATAACGCGATAGGGATATTAAAATGTGATATGTATGTTTTAGCGGTTTCCAGCATCCTCAGATGTTAATTTTGGTTATTTCTGAGACCCTATTTGAGAATTCCTTAGTTGTATCACTGGGAAACGATAATAATGCACATATTGATGGATTATCACATGGACTGATACTACCTTAAAAATTTTTTTCTAACCCTCACAGAGAAAATTAGCTTCTAGGATCAGAGGAAACATATTGTATTATGAACTTATTAAACATTTTCATACATGGGATATAGCAGATGTTTTTCATGAGAACACACACCTTAGTTAAATAAGTTAAATTTTTCAAATGGCGCATTTTTCTGTTTTCTGATTTTTTGGTGAGCCTTAACCAGATCAAAACTGATAATTCAGTCACTTTTTATAGAATTGCTAATTTAATAAAATTACTGATATTAAGATTTGTCTTTCAGCTTTGCCCCAGAAGAGTACTTTTCAATCAAGTTATCCAAAAGTACGTAACCCTGAAACATTACACAGCAGTAATGGATACAAGCATGTGTGTGCTTACCTGTGATAGCGTAGATTACATATGGCAGCATGATACGACGAATAAAAATCTCCAGAGATTTTTCTTATAATGACCAAATCTATTTTTTTTCTTTTCCAAATCTAATTTTGGTTGGGATTTTTCCAAAACCTTGTTAAATACAGAACATGTTAGAATAAGTATAATCAGTTATCCTTGTGATGTAGTTGTTTTGTTTGGGTTTGGTTTTTTTTTTTTTTTTTTTTTTTTTATGTAGTTTTTTTTTGAGTAATGTTGTTGGGGTCCAGAGCCGACAGCCAAGAAGGAATTCTTGAGATGTCTTTGGTGCAAAAGGTGGTTTTACTAAAGCCTGAGGACATGACCTGTGCGCAGAAAGAGCTGCTAGTACTGCCCCGGGATTGTGGGGAGCAAGTGATCCTATACCTTGCAATGGGGAGAAGTAAGGATAAGGAAAGTTGCAAAAGGACTTTCATATGCTAAAGAAGACTCATGGGATCCTGAAGGCCTTGCTATTGTCAAGCTAAGGTTGTTTTCCCTTTAGCAAAGCGTTGATGTTAAGATAGCTGGGGGTTTCCTGGAGGAATGTTACAATCTGCCTATCTCAAGTATTTGTCAATGGGCTGTCAAGTGACTGAATTTCTCATTTAATTTTATCTATATTTCCTTCTGCCTTTGTTTCTCATGTCACTTGGATGATTCTAGACTAAGAATTAGGGAACAGGCTTTGACTTCAAAGGATCTAGGTTTAAATCCTGCCTTCTTTCACTTGTTGGTGTTATGACCTCAAGCAAATTCTATAACATCTCTAAACCTTAGTTTCTTAATTGTTCCTACTTTATGAACATATATCAAAGATTGAGATGATATATGTAAAACCCTGAATGTACCGCCTAGCAGTTAGTAAATATTCAGCAGGTACTTGAATACTTGTATCTACATAGTAGATATATATTTATTGAAATCAATCATATATGGCTATGAATATAAATATATACAAGTATATATGTCTACACATAAATATTCTTGAATTCCTATTATGAATCCTGATACTCTCCTATTCACTAGACATAAGCAGTGAACAAAGCACAAAAAGGCCTCTCTTTTCATAGACTTACTACCTTTGTGGGAGGAAACAGTCAAGAGAATAATATGTGTATAATTGTTTTCAGTATTTCTTAAATTTGAGTACACTGCATTGGAAAAAGAAGAGAGAGGAAAAAAATCTAACTAAGGTAATAGGTGAAGCTGCTCATGTAGATGGCATTTCTTTTGTATGGAAATTATAGATAAAAGCAAAATACTGGTATATAAGAATAGTAAATAATATATGTCACGAAGAGTGGGAATAACGAAAGATAATTTCAGAGCATGGAGAGTAAAATTAGTTATATTCTCTGTAGAGTTTACAAGGAAGGTTCACAGAGGCTCTCTCCTTTGATCTTGAACAGCCTTGTCAGGTATATAAGGTATGACCACATTTTATAGAGAAATAAAGAGGATTACACGAAGCAGATTTGCTCGTTTATCCCAATGGCAAGTGTAAAACCAGAATGGATACAATGGAAACAGAGATGCTTCTGCAGGTTGGTGGAAGCAGGTTGGTGTATTTTCTTTCTCAATAGTGATGTGGGAACTGCCATTAACTGGGCTGTTAAGAGCAACACTCATGAGAGCTCAGTGCAGAAAGAGAACCATCAGACGGCACAGCTTTGCTTCATGATACCTCTTAAATTATTCTTTCATAGCTCAACTTACATATGCTTATTTTTAATCAAGAAACCAATGAACAGAAAAAGAAAAAAGAAAAAACCATTCTAATTTATATTCTCTACTTGAAACCAACTGTATTTCAGCCTTCAGAAGTACTTGAATAGAAAAAGGTAATTTTTGCCTATGTATTAGGCAAAATGGCTTGCAGAACCTTGGACCACACCCCGTGAAACACATAGTACTGTCTCTGCAGTGAGACAGGAATCTTCAAACAAAGTGTAATAAATAAAAAAACCATAAATAGCCTGAAGTAAGTGCAGGTCAGGATTTGTGACCAAATTAGTTCAAGTCAGGACAGATTTTACCACCAAAGGAATTTAAAGAAAAAAATAAATTGAAAATTAGAGTTGCAGAAAAAAGAGAATGGGCCTCCATTAAAAATAGAGTGTATTCTCCTGCTGATATAAAGGGTTCATACCATAGACACATACTATGTTTTCACTCAGTAAGATATCACCAATGGCTCTGTCTGGCTTATTGGGGGGAGGGGAGCATTTTATTTTACTGGCACTTAAGATTCTAAGAAATATTGTTTGCTTTCGAGTAAAGATTTATTGGTTCACAAAACTGAAAAACAATGGTAGGGTGGCTTTAGATGTGGTTTCACTTGGGCTCTAGCTTCTTTCTTTGGAGTGTTGGGCTCTGTTCTCCTTAGCAGGGAGCAGGAATCCTTTTTGTCCTTCTGTCAACTATTGTCCAATTCACAAATGGCAACTGAAGTTCAAAAAGATATTTGCACCTCAATCAGCTCTGCTAGATTGAGGGTCATATCTGGTTGTCTTTGTTCTTCCTATAAACCTGAGTTTCCATTTTGTATTATTTCCCTTTAGACTAAAATACATTCTTTAATATTTCTTCAAATACAGGAGGTCTGCAGGCAACAACTTCTCACAGATTTTATTTATCTAAAGAATGGCTGATTTTGTCTTCATTTTTAAAGAATATTTTCACTGGATGTAGAATGCTGGGTTAACTCCTTTTAATTTTATTTTATTTTTCCTTTTGGCATTTAAAAAAGTCATCCCATTTATCTTCTGGCCTTCATGATTCCTAATAAAATATCGTCAATTTTGATGTTTCTTGTTCTTGTGACATAAACATCTTTTTTCTCTGTTGGTTTTTTTTTTCTCCCTGTTTTTTTCTATAGCTTTTGTTGTCAAGTTTAAATATAATGAGCCTGGGGTGGATCTTTTTATCTCTTTTTATCCTGGATCTCACTGCATTCCTATATATGCAACATAATGTTTTTCATCAAACTTGGGAAATTTTCAGGCATTATTTCTTCATATATGTGTTCTTCCCCAATCCCTCCCTGCTCTCCTTTCAGAGCTCTACTTGGCACATATATTAGACTGACTGATAATGCCATACATGTCCAAAAGAATTTGTTCACTTTCTTCAATTATTTTTTCTTTTTTCTGTGTTCTTGCAACTGGATAATGTCTATTGCTCTGGTTTCAAGTCGTGGCCTCTCTTTCAATCCCAACGACTAAGTCTATTTTATTTTAGTTGTCAACTATCCATTTATATCATTTTTATTTCTTTGCTGAGTTTTTCTATTAATTCATTAAGACCCTATTTTCCTTTCATTTCTGAATTTCTTTTTTTTTTATTTATTTTTTATTGGTGTTCAATTTCTGAATTTCTTTTCAATATTTTCAACATATTTCTGTAGCTATAATAGCTACTTTCAAGTTGTCATTTGCAAGGTTTAAAACATCTGAATTTTTCTTTTTCTTGTTGACAATTAACCACACATTTTCTCACCATCTCTCTCTCTATGTATGATAATTTTGTTGTTGTTGAATACTGGACCATATACAGATAATACCTTGGCTTTACTTTAAGTTCTGTTATCTTCCCCTGAAGAGTGTTCATTCTTGTTATAGCAGACAGTTATGAGCTGTTCATGTAGAACGTGTTTAGACTTGTTTTACTCTTTGTTAAAGTCTTGTGGTCAAGGTAAGTCACCCTAATTTAGCAGGACTCAAACTCTAAACCCTCTCCCTTGTGTGTCTTATCAGGTCTTGGCTACAAGTTTCCTTAGGACAGCCCTAAAGTTAAATCTTATTCTAAAACATGGCACTTAATCTTATAGGCTCAGGCTTTTCATGTCAGCGGAATGCCAGGAGTTTTAACAAGGTGTTAATGAGATGTGTGTGCTCTGTTGTGCCAGAACTCCCACTTCACCTAGAATTGCTCTTCCCCACAACTGTTGAAACTATAATTTATCTATCCTATTCTCCCTGTAGCAGCTGCATCTGTTAGGCCTTGGGTGGTCCTATCCTGCAAATATGTATCCCAGGAATCAGCAACAGATTCACAGGGGATTTCCACATGGACTTCCTTTTCTGGAAGAGACATCTTTGTCTCTCTGATACTATATGACACTCAATTAATTTGTTTCTGTTGCCCCCAATTCTCACATCTGTCTTCTCATCTCAGTGGGACCACCATGTGCTACTTGGACAGCACCTCTTTGCACCTCTGTTAGGGAATTGTGCCAGGCAGAAAGTGGGGCAATCATGGAGCTTACCTTGTAAGTTTTTCTTCTTTTAGTCATGTGCTATTATCCATTATCTAGAAAGAATTACTTCACGTAGTTTGTCAGTTTTAGAGTTGTTTACTGCAGGAAGGCTGTTCCAGTATTAGCTACTTCATCATGGCCAACTGCCACATTGCCCTCCAGAAAGATGTTTTGGAATGAATTTTCCACCAAGTGTTTGAAAACCGCTATATCTATATAACCATGCCACCTAGGTTTTATCATTATTTTAAGATTTGCAGAGTAAGTGGGTATTTTTGTGATTTCATATATAATATATATATACACATAAATATACACACACACATATATTTTTTTTCTTTTGCCTCAAAAAGTAACATTTATTCAAAGAAAAAAAAAGGAAAAAATGACAAGATGTCCATCCCTTGGCTCCCTTCCCTCCCCCCATATACTTTAAAATATATATGTAGTTTTCATATAAACACAAATCATACGTGTGATTTATATATATATATTAATATATATAATATATATAATATATAATACAATTCTTATAATGTCTGAAACTGTTTGTTATACTTTTGCTTGGAGACTCTCCCAAAGTATTTTAGTACATTCCAAATCAGTTATTGGTTTTATACATTAGTAGAAAACATTATTTTAGTTAACTTAAGCAGAAAGAAAATTTAAAATTAACAGATATATAAAAACCTGATTTTGTAATCTCTTCTTTGACAAATATAAATAACTACTGGGAAACAAAATAGTTTACAAAGAATCATTATAATTCATCTGTGATATTAAAATATGTGAGCAGAATTGTATTTCTTCTGTAAAGTTTATTTAAAAATAACCCTTTAGGGATCCCTGGGTGGCGCAGCGGTTTGGCGCCTGCCTTTGGCCCGGGGCTGATCCTGGAGACCCGGGATCGAATCCCACATCGGGCTCCTGGTGCATGGAGCCTGCTTCTCCCTCTGCCTGTGTCTCTGCCTCTCTGTCTCTCTCTGTGTGACTATCATGAATAAATAAATAAAATCTTAAAAAAAAAAATAAAAAAAAATAAAAATAACCCTTTAAAATTTTTAAGTCTGTGGTCTGACATGGAACCCCAACACCTAAATTTTAACTCCCTAGGTGATATTGAGTGACATAGTTTGAACACCTCATTTTGAGAAATGTTCAATAGAACATGATCTCTAAATAAAGATGGATGTTATTAGGCTCTTGGGAGTGAAATGAAATGAATGGTATCAGCAAATAAACTTGAAAGTCCCTGAATTCTATATTTTCTTCACAATACAGAAAAGTATTTTAACAACTCTGACAGGCTCTTCAGCAAACAGCACAGAAACCTCTTTAACTTAGGTTAACCTAGTACTATTCAAATTTACTTGACCCTACAAACTTTTTAACACTATCACACTTCAGGAGATGCTGAATAGATAGCATTTGTTGATACTGCCCTTCCAAGGGCCTCCCCTCAAATAGAGACACTGAGATGCCTTTGATGGCCAAGTGGGGCTCTAACTACCCTGAAGGGTGAAGCTGAGGGTTGTCAACATCACAGCCCTTAAATTACTTACTGAGTGTGAAAAGCTCTGCTAAGTGTGAGAAATTGTGCTAACTGACCTCTTTTAGAAATATTTCTTTTGTTGTTGTTAAAAGGCAACATTCATGAATAGAATTACCACCTTTTAAAAGTATATTTGGTAAACCATTAATGAACATTATAAATTTATTATTAAGTTTTATTCTTAAATTAAAAAAATACATTTAAAAGAATGTAGCAGCAGTTTGATAAACTAACAGGAAAAATGTTTTGAATACATATTTTAACTAACATGAAACGAGGCAGCCAACTGGAAAGATCTAATTTTAGAAACTTATCATGTAGGATGTCCATTCTTCCCTCATTTATCTATAAAGCCTTCATGCATTCATTTGTCACACAGAGTTATTGCAGGGGTTTGGTGGTTTGTTTGCTTGTTTTGGCTTTAATTATATTGTTCTATTTTAATAAATTGGTTCAGAAAATTACAATGAAGGAAAAATTGTCACTTAACAAATATACTGATTTTATCTTTTTTAATACTAATTTTATTAATAAATACTACAACTGACTTTCCCACAATAATTTGCCTCTGAAATCCTAGTTAGTGCTGCTTAGGTGACATCTAGGGGCACCATGGTGAAGACAGAGGGAAAAAGAAGAATGTGTTGAGTACATGACTTTGAAGTTTATGTTTTTGTTTTTACTAAGTTGAATAAGGCCACTTGTTAGCTGGTAAAATTTCCTATTAATTACCAAAACCTAGGATCAGATTGACTACATAATTTGCAGAGCCTGGTGCAAGCTGAAAATTCAGAGTCACTTGTTTAAAGTTACTAAGAATTTCCAAGAGGTAACAATAGAGAAGGAAACTGAGCACGGGTCTCTTACTGCAGGAACTTGTGTGATTGCACAGGTCTTAGGCCTACGAAGCCACCCCTGACTAGAATATTTTTACAGATTAGCAACTGGAGGAAGGCTCTGACTAGATCTAATTAAGAAGGCAGTGTTCCCCTACGTCCCCAGGTGACCAGTGGCAAGCAGACAATTTGGCACAGCAATGTCCAGTGAAACCCCCTAAGGATTATAGTTTAAATGAGACTCAGCTGACAGATATACCGATGACTATTCTAATGAACTGGGGGTGATGAGCTCCATTTGATCACCTGCTTGAGGCAGCCAACATTTACTGTGCTATAAACGCAAGCTGTTTTGTCTGGAGACCATGGAAAGGGTTAAGGATAATATTGCTATGATTCCTTGTATTAGAAAAAAAATACTGGGTGGTATAAAATGTATAAGGCAGGAAAGAAAGCTTGTCTGGGGATTTTCTTTAAAGATTCAATGAAACAAACAAAACTGAAATTACTAATGTAGGTTAGGGAGTCTACTATGCCATCTTTGTATATAGGCTTATAGCACGCAAAGCACTTATAAAACTTACCCTTCTCCATTCATGTCTTAGTGCTACAATATACTCAAGATATAACTCTTTTTTATATCTCACAGATGAGAAAATTGGGGTCCAAAAAAATGATGATTCCAATAATGTCAAAATTTTAGTAGGGCAGCCCAGGGGGCTCAGTGGTTTAGCGCCGCCTTCAGCCCAGGGCCTGATCCTGGAGACCTGGGATCGAGTCCCACGTCGGGCTCCCTGCATGGAGCCTGCTTCTCCCTCTGCCTGTGTCTCTGCCTCTGTGTGTGTGTGTCTCTCATGAATAAATAAAATCTTTCTAAAAAAATTTAGTAGGGATCCCTGGGTGGCGCAGCAGTTTGGCGCCTGCCTTTGGCCCAGGGCACGATCCTGGAGACCCGGGATCGAATCCCACGACGGGCTCCCGGTGCATGGAGCCTGCTTCTCCCTCTGCCTATGTCTCTGCCTCTCTTTCTCTCTCTGTGACTATCATAAATAAATTAAAAAAAAATTTAGTAGATGGTCGAGCTATAAATAAAAAAATACAACTTGAGGGTGTACTATGTATCAGACATCATGCTAAGCAATTTCCATATATTACTCATTTAGTTTTTATTAGTCAGAACTCTTTTACCTGGAAGTGAACATACACCTTTCTTAATCTAGTTTTAAAAAAATAATATTTAGTGTGTGCGTTCAACTGGGAAATGTAGGAGGAGGCAGCCTCAGGCATAGCTGAATTTGTGCTAAAATGATGTCAGAAATTTATCTCACTATCAGTTCAGTTTTCCTCTGTATTATTGATTCTCAAAGAAAGTGTCTGCATGTGCTGGGAGGGATGGTCCTGCTCATTGGGATTTACTTTCATAGCCCTGATCTCAGAAAGAAGGAGGCTCCCAAATATCTAATTCCCGGGGAAGGCTGGGCCCTGATTTGTTTTTGTGCCCATGCAGGCATGAATCACCAGGGCAAAGGGATGCTCTTAGTGCACAGGCCTAAGTCATGGTATCTCCCTGGAGCTAGAAGAGCGATGCAAACGGTTTCTTAACCATATAGAGTGAGAATGAGAGACATGTTTCCAAAAGACGTCCTCAGGGTGTTATTACCAAAAGAATGGGACGTGATTCGGGTAGGCCTTGGAAAATGATATCCATTACAAAAGATACAATTATTATTTATATTTACACATAAGCAAACTGAGGCTTAAGGGAAAGAGAAGGATACTTGGCTTCACTGTGAATATGTTGTGGGTGTAGGGCTTATCCCAAGGAAATAAAAGCAATACCCCAAATTCTACAAAACAATAAAAAGATGTGGGTGCGTGGGTCACTCAGTGATTGAACATCTGGCTCCAGCTCAGGTCATGATCCCAGGGCCCTGGGATCGAGTCCTGCATCGGGTTCCCTGCAGGGAGGCTGCTTCTCTCTCTGCCTCTGTGTGTGTGTGTGTGTGTGTGTGTGTGTGTGTGTGTGTGTGTTTGTCTCATGAATAAATAAATAAAATCTTAAAAAAAAGAAAGGATTTATATATTGAGTACATGTAAGGAATGCCAGTCTCACTACCCTCAGAAGGAAGACATTTGGTAACTGTATTATCATCTTCAAACTAAAAGGTACAGAGATTGCTTTATGTGGACATAACTACTCAGGAGCTTTATGGACATTCTGGAATGTATATCTTTCAATGACTAACATTTTAATGGGAACACACTACTCAAAAAGCCATAAATTCTAGACTGTAAACTCTTGAGTGCTGTGCCTATTTATTTTTGCATCCGTACTGGATATACTGCCTGACACACTGCAGGCATTCAGTGACTTCTAGTTGAATCAGGGAGTGAAAATGTGTGGGAAACAACCTGAGTCAACTTAGTCACTTAGCAGTGAATGATACAGCCCAGGGATACCTCAGGAGTATTTTCTATATGAGAAAGAGAAGGATTCGTATGTCTTGAAAAAAAAAAAAAAAAAAAGCTACAGGTGTCTACCATGACAGCATTTTGAGAGTGACTATCCCATTAACATGGGCCACTTAGGGAGCAGCAGCAACCTATATATTGGCTCTTTCCTGGTGCCACAACTGATGGAAATGATGCTTATGCATTGACAATTGATCAATCTTAAAGTACTAGTATATGCCGTGCCTTAGTCGTGATTAAATTGGATCAGATTTAACCTATGTCTTCAAAATCTGGACTGAAGTATGCTATGTGAGAATCAGCAGTTTATAACAAAAGCAGAAATATAGAGACATGCAGAGTACAGCCTTGTAAATGAGTGGTGTACACTAGTGTGATATTGGTTCCTGAGCCCCCAAGTACTACAGATCCTGAACAATCACCTAAATTGTTGATCAAATACTAGAACTATCCTTTTTACTGTTTAACTCCAGTCTAGTTAACATGCAGGGTTATATTAAAGTGTACAGTAGTCTATAGTAATCAGTCATCCTCTGCATTACTCGATGCTTATCGTGATATGTGTACTCTTTATTCCGCATCCCCTATTTCAACCCATCCCCCCTCCCCCAACCTCCCCTCTGGTAACCAAGAGTTTATTTTCTGTAGTTAAGAGTCTGTTTCTTGGTTTGCTTCCCTCTTTTTATCCCCCCCAGTGCTCGTTTGTTTTGTTTCTTAAATTCCACATATGAGTGAAATCATATGGTGTTTGTCTTTCTCTGACTGGCTTATTTCACTTAGCACAATACTTTCTAGCTCCATCTATGTCGTGGCAAATGGCAAGATTTCATTCCCTTTTATGGCTGAGTAATATTCCATTGTATATATACACCACCTCATCTTTACCCATTTATTACTTGATGGACCCTTGGCTCCTTCCATATCTTGGCTATTGTAAATAATGCTGCAATAAACATAGGGGTGAATGTATCTCTTTGAATTAGTGTTTTTGTATTTTTTGGGTAAATGCCCAGTAGTGTGATTGCTGGATCATAGGGTAGTTTTATTTTTAACTTTTCGGGAACCTCCATACTATTTTCCACAGTGGCTGCACCAGTTGCATTCCTGCCAACTACATGAGGTTTTGTTTTTTTCCATGTGCTTGCCAACACTTTTTTCTTGTGTTTTTGATTGTAGCCATTCTGACATGTGTGAGGTCAATTGCTAGAACTATTGCCGTGTCTTTTAAATAGTCCAGTTTCAGTGAGGCCTGGCATTTGGTAAAATAAGAGCATAATCATCTACAATTCTGTCCACATTTTAAATAGGATAATGCCAAATTGCACACTTTCCAGAGAATGGCAGGCAAAATGTTTGGTTTTGAATTTTAATAAATATACTTGAAGAGAATGCTGATGCTTAGACCACAGGAAGAGATTATAAAGGTAAACATTAAGGAATGTAAAAAAGAGACTCAATATATTTTTGGTAGCTATAGAAGAAAGGCCAATCAATACAAGAGACAGGGAGGTAGATTTAACTGAAAAAGAAAGTTTTCAACCTTTTGCTGACTTGTGAATGATCTCAGATAATAAAATTGTAGTGATATTATAGATGAGATTATGTTAGATTGAGATTCTTCTTCAATGTAAGGAGTGTGTTGTCCATTTTTTAGACAATTATCTTTTTTTCAGAAAACTAGGCTAATTATTAGAGGTGGTCTTAGCACAAAATTGAGAATTCCTCATTTGTAATCGTTTGAGGAAGACACAAACAACTCTGTTTTTTGTATTTACAAATTATTTGAACAAAAAAAGCTTCCAAAATTCATAAATTCAATGTCTCATAAAACCTAAATTAACCATGGTTAAAAGTGATGATTGACAATGCCACAAAGATTTAAGGCTATTGTATTCATATTTAAATCCACATATTTGAATGACTATTCTAATCATGCATATAAAAACTTTAGTACATGGAATTCTAATAAGAACATATAGGGGATCCCTGGGTGGCTCAGTGGTTTGGCACCTGCCTTTGGCCCAGGTCACGATCCTGGAGTCCCGGGATCAAATCCCACATCGGGCTCCCTGTGTGGGGCCTGCTTCTCCCTCCTCCTGTGTGTCTACCTCTCTCTCTCTCTCTCTCTCTCTCTATCATGAATAAGTAAATAAATCTTTAAAAAAAGAACATATATATAAGTGATGCACTGATGAAAATTAAACCAGTGTAATGAAGAGCTCTGCAGAAATACTAGCTCATAAAGTACTAGTACATGCCTAAATGTGGAAGAGTAAAGGATTAAAGTGGATATTTATTTTCTTGAAAGTCAGAATTTTTTTGTATATTTTTTATGAAGTTCGATTTGCCAACATAATATTATAACACCCAGTGCTCATCCTGTCAAGTGCCCCCCCTCAGTGCCCATCACCCAGGCACCCCAACCCCTCGCCCACCTCCCTTCCACTACCCCTTGTTCGTTTCCCAGAGTTAGGAGTCTCTCATGTTCTGTCTCCCTTTCTGATATTTCGCACTCATTTTCTCTCCTTTCCCCTATAATCCCTTTCACTATTTCTTATATTCCCCGTATGAGTGAAACCATATGATGATTGTCCTTCTCCAATTGACTTATTTCACTCAGCATAATCCAGGTCCATCCATGTCGAAGCAAATGGTGGGGAATTGTCGTTTCTAATGGCTGAGGAATATCCCACTGTATGCATAGACCACATCTTCCTTATCCATTCATCTGTCGCTGGACACCAAGGCTCCTCCCACAGTTTGGCTATTGTGGACATTGCTGCTATAAACATTGGGGTGCAGGTGTCCCAGTATTTCACTGCATCTCTCTCTTTGGGGTAAATCCCCAGCAGTACAATTGCTGGGTCATAGGGTAGCTCTATTTTTTTAACTCTTTCAGGAACCTCCACACAGTTTTCCAGAGTGGCTGCACCAGGTCACATTCCCACCAACAGTGCAGAGGGTTCCCCTTTCTCCACATCCTCTCCAACACTTGTTGTTTCCTGTCTTGTTAATTTTCCCCATTCTCACTGGTGTGAGGTGGGATCTCACTGTGGTTTTGATTTGTACTTCCTTGATGGCCAGTGATGCGGAGCATTTCCTCATGTGCTTATTGGCCACGTGTAGGTCTGCTTTGGTGAAATGTCTGTTCATGTCTTCTGCCCATTTCATGACTGGATTGTTTGTTTCTTGGGTGTTGAGTTTAATAAGTTCTTTATAGATCGTGGATCCTAGCCCTTTATCTGATATATCATTACAAATATGTTCTCCCATTCTGTCTTTTAGTTTTGTTGACTGTTTCTTTGCTGTGCAGAAGCTTTTTATCCTAAGGCCCAATAATTCATTTTTGCTTTTGTTTCCCTTGCCTTCATGGATGTATCTTGCAAGAAGTTGCTGTGGCTAAGCTCAAAAAGGGTGTTGCCTGTGTTCTCCTCTAGGATTTTGATGGATTCTTGTCTCACATTTAGATCTTTCATCCATTTGGAGTTTATCTTTGTGTCTGGTGTAGGAGAATGGTCTAGTTTCATTCTTCTGCATGTGGCTGTGCAATTTTCCCAGCACCATTTATTGAGGAGACTGTCCTTTTTCCAGTGGATAGTCTTTCCGGCTGTGTCGAATATTAGCTGACCATAGAGCTGAGGGCCCATTTCTGGATTCTCTATTCTGTTCCATTGATCTATGTGTTTGTGCCAGTACCACACTGTCTTGATGACCACAGTTTGTAGTACAACCTGAAATCTGGCATTGTGGTGCCCCCGGCTCTGGTTTTCTTTTTCGATATTCCCCTGGCTATTCAGGTCTTTTCTGGTTCCACACAAATCTTAAGATGATTTGTTCCAACTCTATGAAGAAACTCCATGGTATTGCATTGAATGTGTACATTGCCCTGGGTAGCATTGACATTTTCACAATGTTAATTCTTTCATCCATGAGCATGGGATATTTTTTCATCTCTTTGTGTCTTCCTCAATTTCTTTTAGAAGCGTTCTGTAGTTTTTAGGGTATAGATCCTTTACCTCTTTGGTTAGGTTTATTCCTAGGTATCTTACGCTTTTGGGTGCAATTATAAATGGGATTGACTCCTTAATTTCTCTTTCTTCAGTCTCATTGTTAGTATATAGAAATGCCACTGATTTCTGGGCATTGATTTTTGTATCCTGCCACACTGCTGCATGGCTGGATGAGTTCTAGCAATCTTGGGGTGGAGTCTTTGGGTTTTCTTTTTTTTTTTTTTTTTTTTTAATTTTTTTTTTTTGATTTTTTTTTTTTTTTGGGTTTTCTATGTACAGTGTCATGTCATCTGCGAAGAGGGAGAGTTTGACTTCTTCTTTGCTAATATGAATGCTTTTTTATTTTTTTGTTGCCTGATTGCTGAGGCTAGGACTTCCAGTACTATGTTGAACAGCAGTGGTGAGAGTGGACATCCTTGTCGTGTTCCTGATCTTAGGGGAAAGGCTCCCAGTGTTTCCCCATTGAGAATGATATTTGCTGTGGGCTTTTCATAGATGGTTTTGAGGTGCTGAGGAATGTTCCCTCTATCCCTATGCTCTGAAGAGTTTTGATCAGGAATGGATGCCGTATTTTGTCAAATGCTTTCTCTGCATCCATTGAGAGGATCCTATGGTTCTTGTTTTTTTCTCTTATTGATATGATCTATCACATTGATTGCTTTACGAGTGTTGAACCAACCTTTCATCCCGGGGATAAATCCCACTTGGTCATGGTGGATAATCTTCTTAATGTACTGATGGATCCTACTGGCTAGTATCTTGGTGAGAATTTTTGCATCTGTTTTCATCAGGGATATTTGTCTATAATTCTCCTTTTTGATGGGGCCTTGTCTGGTTTTGGAATTAAGGTGATGGTGGCCTCATAGAATGAGTTTGGAAATATTCCATCCTTTTCTATATTTCGGAACAGCTTTAGTAGAATAGGTGTTGTTTCTTCTCTAAATGTTGATAGAATTCCCCTGGAAAGCCATCTGACCCTGGACTTTTGTGTCTGGGAGGTTTTTGATGACTGCTTCAATTTCCTCCCTGGTTATTGGCCTGTTCAGGCTTTCTATGTCTTCCTGTTCCAATTGTGGTAGTTTGTGGTTTTCCAGAAATGCATCCATTTCTTCTAGATTGTCTAATTTATTCTCATATAGCTGCTCATAATATGTTTTTAAAATTGTTTGTATTTCCTTGGTATTGGTTGTGATCTCTCCTTTTTCATTCATGATTTTATTCATTTGAGTCTTTTTTTCTTTTTAATAAGGCTGGCTAATGATTTGTCTATCTTACTCATCCTTTCAAAGAACCAACTTCTGGTTTTATTGATCTGTTCCACAGTTCTTCTGGTCTCTATTTCATTGAGTCCTGCTTGAATCTTTATTAACTCTCTTATTCTGCTTAGTGTAGGTTTTTTTTTTTAAGATTTTATTTATTTATTCATGAGAGAGAGAGAGAGAGAGAAAGAGAGAGAGGCACAGACACAGGCAGAGGGAGAAGCAGGCTCCATGCAGGGAGCCCGAAGTGGGACTCGATCCCGGACTCCGGGATCATGCCCTGGGCTGAAGGCAGTGCTAAACCACTGAGCCACCCAGGCTGCCCATTGGTATAGGTTTTACTTGCTGTTCTTTCTCCAGTTCCTTTAGGTGGGAGGTTAGCTTGTGTATTTGAAGTTTTTCCAACTTTTTGAGGGAGGCTTGTATTGTGATGTATTTCCCTCTTAGGACTGCTTTTGCTGTATCCCAAAGATTTCAAATGGTTGTATCTTCATTCTCATTAGTTTCCATGAATCTTTTTAATTCTTCTCTAATTTGCTGGTTGACCCATTCATTTTTTATCAGGATGCTCTTTAACCCCCACGTGTTTGAGTTTCTTCCAAATGTCTTCTTGTGACTGAGTTCTAGTTTCAAAGCATTGTGGCCTCAAAATATGCAGGGAACAATCCCAATCTTTTGGTATCAGTTGAGACCTGATTTGTGACCCAGTATGTGGTCTATTCTGGAGAAAGTTCAATGTGCACTTGAGAAGAATGTGTATTCAATTGTATTTGGATGCAAAGTTCTGTAAATACCCGTAAAATCCATCCAGTCCAGTGTACCATTTAAAGCTCTTGTTTCTTTGGTGATATTGTGCTTAGAATATCAGTCATTTGCAGAAAGTGCCATGTTGAAGTCTCCCAGTATTAGTGTATTATTATCCAAGTATGTCTTTACTTTGGTTATTAATTGATTGATATACTTGGCATCTCCCACATTAGGGGCATAAATATTCATGATTATTAGGTCCTTTTGTTGGACAGATCCTTTAAGTATGATATAGTGTCCCACTTCATCTCTTACTACAGTCTTTGGAATAAACTTTAATTTACCTGTTATGAGGATTGCTACCCCAGCTTTCTTTTGAGGACCATTTGAATGGTAAATGGTTCTCCAACCTTTCATTTTCAGGCTGGTGGTGTCCTTAGGTCTAAAATGAGTCTCTTTTAGACAGCATATAGATGGGTCTTGCTGTTTATCCAGTCTGAAACCCTGAGCCTTTTTTTCTCCTTTTTTTTCTTTTTTTTTTTTCTTTTTTCTCTTCTTCTTTGGGATTCTTGGCCTTTTAGAATGGGAAGGGAGAGAGAATATAATTTCCCATAGTGACCCAGAACAGTGTTCCCCTGGGTTCCGGGTGTGTGCTGGTCGTGTTTTAGAAGGTACTAACTTCGCCATTGAAGAACAAATGAGACAGAGAAAACAGAAAACACAAAACAAAGAAAACATATCTCGCATATCTCCCAAAATTGAGTATGTTGAAGGGAATCCAGATGTGGAAAATATATCTAAGACCTGTAGTTGTAGAAATATGAAAGTCAAAAAGGAAGAATCTTAAAAATAAAGAGCTGGTAAAATATTCTAGTTAAGGTGGGAAAAGAGAAAAAACAATTGGAAATTTACAGTCTGATAGAAAAGCGAGTTGTACTGAAAAAAGGAAAAAGAAAGAGGGGGACCCTCTGGTTCTATAAACTATAAATCCCTCGCCTTCCCCTGGAGCTTTCTAGCGCTTCTGGGTCCACATCTGGCTCTTCCCCTGTCTTTCTAGCGGGTCTTGCGGGGGGGGGGGGGGGGGTGGAGGCTGCTGTACTGACTCTCAGGTGTGTGCACCTGGGGAGATGCCCCGCCTCCCACCCGGCCTGGTGCTGGGCTCAGGGGGAGCTCTGGACCCCGCAGGCCCCTGTCCCCCCCACCGAACGCCCCTGCCCTCCCCCTTGGTGACCCCAGGACCTGGGGGCGCCCCCCCCCCCCCCCCGCGCCCGCGTCCTGCCAGGCTCCCCGCTGAGCGCGGCTCCCGCTGCCTGGGCCTCGGGGCGGGGCTTTCCCGTCCCCGGCTCCGCCCCCGTAGCCCGGCTCCTCCCGCCCCCCCCCCCCAATTCATTTGCAGCCTCCGAGCTGGTTGGGCCGCAGCAGGTGCGTGTCCCCCGGGCGGCCCGGCAGGTGTGCAGGCGGCGTGGCCCGAGGGCGGGGGTGGGGTGGGGGGCTGAGCTGAGGCCCCTGCCCCGCACCTGCTTGCCCCGCCCCGCGAAAGTCAGAATTCAATGACACATTTTTTATTGTAGAACCAGGCACATGCTAGGCATTCAACACTTATGTGTTCCAATTTGGGGATTTTGCATTTCTATGGTTTTATTTAAACTTGACTTTCAAGTAGAAGTGTCACCAATACTGAAAGTAACATATTTTTGCAAGAGTTTCAGATAAGTTGACATCCAGTTTTACTAGGTAGAAAAATATATTTTTATCCTTGATGGTCTTAAAATAAAGGGGAATCTAGTCATCGTTACCAGAAAAAACAAAACAAAACAAAACAAAATAACTGAATAGAAAGACAAGCAATAAATAAAAGGAGTGTTCTTGCTTTTTTTGCAATGAGTCAAAATCAAGTAATGCATTATCTTTTTATTAGTCCATTTTTATAGCTGCTTTGGGGGGTAATATTTCATAAATGGCATGAATAAAGTATGTTTGTTGTTGCTTCTTTCAAAAGAAATGATGATTTGTGTGAAATACTGCTCTCATAGTTAAGTTAAAACATTAGGTTAAAAACAGGAGCCTGTTGTCTAATTTGAGAATACTTTTTTTTTTTTTTTCCCAGAGCTGATAGCTTTATCTTTGGGAATCCCTGTAGTCAAGATTCCTTTTCTTGCAGTTTTATTTTAACTGATCATACACAGTTTCTGCTCATTCTCTGCTCAAGACACAGGTCACCGCTGTCACGGAGAGTGCTGGTGATCCTTACAAACTGCAGCAGGGAACCATAAAACTCTGTTGTGACCTCTTAAAAGAAATGAAAAGAATATAATGTTTATGATAACATGACCTAAGACAAAGATGGTTTTATGCCCTCGTTCTTCACACACACGCACACAGGCGCGCACACACACAGTGCACACACAATAAGACACAGATCTTGCCCTAGCTGTCATAATTTCAAAGCTTTCAATGTAAGGCTTTTCATGTATTTTATTTCCTTAGACGTTTCCAAGGTTCTTGGTGATGAATTGCTAATAGAAATTAGGGAACACCTGCAACCACATTCATCCATTTTAACTGTGACGTGTCTTGCACAACATCCCCAAATGTTTTTTTCCCTTCAAATTTATACATGCATTACTTATCTTACAAGAAAAATAGTACAAATTGTTACCTGGGCTGATCCTAAGGAAGCTGATCAGTAAAAAAGAGACATTTCAAAGCGTTTTAATTATACCTAGCGCTTTCAATACTGAGATTCTTATTTACTTTTGAATAGGGGATAAGAAATGCATTTTAAGTTACAGAGCATAGTTTGAAACTTCTAATATCAGATACGCACTTTTTATCCTCATAGGGTTTAGGAATTGTTCTGGCAAAAAATCTAAGTCTTGTTCTTCTGTTTATTATTATTTAGTAGGTTTTAATTTTTTAGTTGGTGACATTTTAAAGTAGAGTTTATTTTTTATTAGGAATTATTTTGAGGGACACCTGGCTGGCTTAGTTAGTAACACATCTGACTCTTAATCTCGGGGTCATAAGTTCAAGCCCTATGTTAGATGTAGAAGTTACTTTGAAAATAAGAATTATTTTGAATCTTTCAGTTAGGCTCATACATTTACAAAATGTAAACATGAAATAGGCTTTCTTTCTTTCTTTCTTTCTTTCTTTCTTTCTTTCTTTCTTTCTTTCTTTTCTTCCTTTTTTTTCATTTTAGAGAGGAATTAAGAAGGGGGCAGGGGGTAGGGGCAGAGAGAAATCAGAGAATCCCAAGCAGAATCCATGCTCAGCATAGAGCCCAACATGGGTCTCATTCTCACAACCCTGAGATCAAGACCCGAGTGGAAATCAAGAGGCTGTTGCTTAATCCACTAAGCCGCCCAGGCATCTCTCAAATGAACTCTTATTGACATTTCTTAACAGAATTTAACCATGGTCCAGTATCTGTTGATGATAATGCATCTTTCCAAATTATATACTCATAGTTACATGCTCATACTTAAAAGTAATGACTTGATATTTATGGTAGAGCTTGTTAATTATTATAATAGAAACATATTTTGGTGAGGAAATATATTTTTACTTTATCAAATAATTTACACATTTACTTTAACCCCACATCATCAATTCTCAACTAGTTTCCTTTAAGCCTAAAATGTACGTGGTTGGTAGAGTGGCAAAATTACATGCCTAGAAGATAGATGTTCATGTGACATGTAAAACTATCTTAATTAAAAATACTGGCATAAATTATATTTTCCGCTTGTATTTCATTTATTGGGCATCTCTGTTTTTGGCAATCTCATTGGAACTATAAGTAAATTTTTGTGTTTGCTTAAGTTTATTTGGACCATCTAATTTTATATTTTTCCCTGAATTTTAAGAATATCCAAAAAAATTTCCCAAGTGAGTGTGTATAGATGTAAAAACAGTGGAATTATTCTTGAATAGGTGTCCACAATTGATCTGAGACCATAGTTATATTTCTACTTTGAAAATTATTTCAAATTGTGGGTAAAACATTTTACTTTGAAATCTCTCACAGCTACAGATCGAATCTAAGTTTCTAATTCTAGTGTTTGTAATACAATTACCATAAATATTCATTTGTAATAATATTTTTTCTCAGATAATCAAATCATCATGTGCCAAGGTTAACCAAAACATGAGAGTGTCACTTTATAATGTTGGTTTGGAGATTTAAGTAATATTCTTAAGGGCCAAACTTAAAATTATGTATTAATATTTGAAGGATACACATATAGTTCAGAAACAGAACTTATGACTTTATAAGGCAATTGGACAAGGGCACCCGGCTGGCTCAGTAGCTGAGCATCTGCCTTCGGCCCAGGGCATGACCCTAGAGTCCTGAGATTGAGTCGCACATCAGGCTCACTGCAGGGAGCCTGCTTCTCCCTCTGCCTGTGTCTCTGCCTCTCTCTGTGTCTCTTATGAATAAATAAATAAAATCTTAAAAAAAAAAGACACTTGGACATACTCGTCTTCTCCTTCTTCTCTCATAGTTATGACTGTACCAAATAATTACAAAATATAAGATGTTCCTGCTAGTTCATTTTGAATTATATATAATCTCAATTTAAACATATGAGATTTGGAATATAGCTAAATATATAGTCTCTTTTTAATGACTAAATAGTACATAAGTAGTATTCTAAATGCTAAGTCAGTGGTCATATGTTTAAATATCTTTCTTTCCTGCGTCTTATTGTTTTTTGTTTTTTGTTTTTTTTTCTTTTGGTTTAGATCGAGGCACTGTGCAAAAGGTGGTTGTCCTTCCTGCTAACAGCTCTGCCAGGGGTGAGCTCATTCTGGAGGAGTTAGAAGTCTTTAAGGTTTGAACATCTCTTCTGTTAATCTTAGAACGTGCATGATAGATGGAAATCTTTAATCTTAGGGCCACTTGGGAGGAAAAAATATTTGATAAAAGATCAAATAAATATCCTAAGTTTTTGAGGGTAGGAAACACCAGATAAAATGAGAAATACAGAACAAATAATTTCTGAAGTTTTCCTTTTTTAACATTTCAAGTTATCTTAACATTAAAAGATTCATTTTTTTCAGCTATTATCACAACTCGAAGAATTTTGGTCATCATTATTTTTATAAATGAGTTCTTATGGTCAAGGTCTAAAAGATTTGCCGGCGAAGGGCTTTCATCATTTGCTTCACAACCCACTGAAGCCCAAATGCTTTACATTATTGATTGTTAGATAAACTTTCTCATATTTTTTTTTGTGCAAGAATTTTAAGAAAAACTGCTTTGTTTTTTCTTGTTTTATTGCTTTCAACTCAAATGTCACTCAAGTTACATAAAACAAATGTCTCTTTACCACTCAAAATTTCATGTTCTGCTGAGCTTCAGATTTCCTTGTTCTTCCCTTTGTTCTTAAATTTGGGTTTAACAAAAAGAAGAAGAAAGCTAAACAATGCACAATACCAACAAAAAGGCACACAGGGCAGTTCAGTCCTGTAAGGCATCACCTGCTCAGTGCCGAGTGCCTATTCCTCATGTGTCTATAACCTGGGGGGAAGGGGGGAAGCAGATCTGTGGTGTCATGCACACCCTTCTCTCCTTAAGATGTAAGCCATTGTAGTTCAAGTGATTTCTCTGATAAACATTTGGAAAGAGGATAAAACACAGCCAGAGGAGCCACTAGAGTTGCAAACATACTTTGGCATGGAATCAATCCTATTCCAGACTATTTCCAACTAAATCAATTAAGAAGAAATGGCCCAAGGGCAGACGCGCGGCCCTTGGTCAAAAGCACTGGGTTCTTTGACGTCATGATGAACCCTGAGCCCTTGGGCTGCATCTTCTTCAAGCTGTTTGCAAAGTTCCAAAAGCAGCAGAGAACTTGAGTGCTCTGAGCACTGGGGAGAAAGGATTTGGTTATAAAGATGGCCGCTTTTTCAGGATTATTCCAGGATTTATGTGCCAGCGTGGGTGGCTTCACACACCATGATGGCACTGGCAGCAAGTCCATCTATGGGGAAAAGTTTGATGATGAGAATTTCATCTGAAGCACATGGGTCCTGGCACCTTGTCTGTGGCAAATACTAGGCCCAACACAAACGGTTTCCAGTTTTTCATCTGCACAGACAAGACTCAGCGGTTGCATGACAGGCATGTGGTCTTTGGCAAGGTGAGAGAGGGCAGGAATATGAGGGAAGCCGTGGACCACTTTAGGTCCAAGAACGGCAAGACCAACAGGAAGATCACCATTGCTGATGGTGGGCAAATCTACTAAATTTGACTCCTGTTTTCTCTGAACTACTAGGCTCTTCCTTCTGTAGCTCAGGGGAGCACCCCTTTACCCCAGTCTGCTCGAAAGATCCTGTAGTCTTGATGCTTTGGCTGCAGTTCTGTGGGTTCTGTATTTTCCTTATTCCTTTCCAAGTCTAGCTAGATTGCAGAGTTAAGTTTCTGATTATGAAATAAAAACTAAAAACAACAAAACAAAACAAACAAACAAAATGACCCAGGGACATCAAAAGACCAGAGTCAGCCTTTATCTGAGTAAAATTAGCACTTGAGGACTCCCAGGAGCAGACTATTGCTTGTTCAGTAAGTTGCTTTGCTTAGGTCCCACATGTTCCCACAGTCACCAAAATTATTGAATTTATAAGCATATAAGTGATCAAGATGCATTTTTTCAGATTATGCGAATACATTTTAAATGTAAAGAAATATTTTTTAAATGTAACCAAATGAAATCTGAGGAACTCTGGAAAATTTTCCAATATGTTATTACATTTGCAATTTTTAATGCTAGACTCACTTTGGCATAAGGTTTTGTGATTAGTGTGTTAATATTGTGCTTATAAGATGTTAACTATGTACATTCAAATGCTTTTTCTATGCCTTCCTTTATCAAGGAATTGATGGTTTCACTAGATTAACTGAAATTGCATTATATACAAAATAGTTTTTCCTCATTCAATTCAATACAGACAACTTGGCTGGCCAAAATAACATAAAGTACCTTATTCTGGAGTTCGCTTGAAGAGAGCAAAAATGCTATATTGTACAACTTCATTTTTAAAGCTGAAATGTCATTTTTTGATAATCAGAAAACATTAAGTGAGTTTGACACAAACCCAAACATGTAAGTTATGGAAAGCTCTTAAAGAAATGTGAGTCACTCTGATCATGTGCTAACTACTTATGGTCTGTTACGTGAGTTATGCTAGTGTTATCATCAAGAAGAGTAAACTCTCCGTGGAAAAACAGAGTCAGTCCAAATGCTCGTAGGGGACGTCAGCCCAAGAGAGAGGCTAAAAAAGTTGAGGCTTTCTTGAGGACACGTGTGCCAGTGATTGATACGGCTGAACTGAGAGACACAGTTGCCAAATAATCACTTACTGTCTTCAACATGGTGTTTATGTCATATTTTCTGAAGTGAGATAAAAATAACTGGGTGTGTATGATACACTGTGATTAGCACCTGAGGAAATAATGCATTTGAATGGAAACAGATTCCTTAGGAAGTGTCACACTGATACATATTGCGGAAATCACAAGGTCACTTTTAAAAACCAGACACTTTGTTTTTATAGAGTGCAGAGCCTTAATCTCTTCTTTTAATCCTCTGGATTAAAAGAAATTCAGAATATTTCCTGAAAAGACTTCCAGCTTCCTCCACCTTTACTTGAATTGAAGGTACAGCTATCAGTAATAGCCCAGGTGGATATAAATTGCAATACTTTTTATTTTTTCGTGTGTGTGTGTGTATTTCTAAGCAGTGATCAAAACCTGTTGTAAGTGAGTGTTTAGACAATATCAGTATTTTCTCTTTTAAATGTGTGTAAGAACACACACTTGCAGAACATGAAATGATTGTAGGTAGAGTTAATTTTGAGAGCTTGCTCTCACTTGAGTTATTCGAATAAAACTTCACAGGTTTTGATCAGGTTGTCACAAGTCTGATTTTTAAAAGGAACTAATGATATTTAAGAAGTAAAGTTTATGAATAGAGTGACTTTCAAAAAAGATCACTATTTCAGAAAATTCATAAATGCTTTTACTAATTCACATTTATCAAAGAGGACATTTTCTAACAATATTTCTTTGTTTGCAGCAGGAGAATTAATAAGTGTATTTCAGGCTAATACATCTTTCCAAAGCAACATTTGGCAGGTGCACGGTAGCATCTTATGCATAGTGCTTGTGTTGTGGAAGCATAACCTGGGGTACGTTCCACAGCATCTTACCCCCAGCCAAGCCTAAGTTTTATTCATTGGATTCCATATACCAAGATACAATTTTTTCAGTTCTTCCAAATTTCTCAGGTTTTCATTTTTTCCCTAATGACTGTATTGATAATGTGTTATAATTACTACTTTAAAAAACAAATGGGCATATATTTGTATGACAAGCCATCCTTACTCCCAACAGAGGAAATGTACTTTAGGGACAAGTATTGCTAAACCTTGAAAGTATATGTGCATATATAGAGAGATGACGATTTCCAGAATTTTAACAGAAAAGAGAACATTTTTAATGCAAATATTTTTAAAGGATTATTTGAACAGCTAACAATGTTTTTTTTTTTTATTTTTCAGAATCATGCTCCTATAACAACAATGAAAATTTCATCCAAAAAGGTAAGACAACCGCATTTTTGTTTCCTTTACCTATTAAAATTTTTGCTATATGAAAAATGTATTTTGTAATTTTAGAAAAATTGATTTTTGTATTAGAAAAATAATTAATATGACTTACTATATACCACAAAATCACCTTTAATTTTTATGCGTAATTTACAAGCTATTAATCGAAGACAAAATAGGTCTATTTTGTAAAAAAACCCAGAAGAGCCGAATATTTAAATACATACAGCAAGATCTTCCAACATTTTGTATATCATATATTCTCAAATATTACAGTGTGTGAAGCCAACCAAAATAAAAATGATCTTTTTTGAATGAAGAATTTGGTGTAATGTTCGGCTTACTGCTGTAGCATCACCAACATTCTCAGGGGCTTGGAATGACTAATCAGTCTTCTTCTGAGTTCCTGTTGCTCTCACATGTTTGAAATGTGCAATGCATTCTTTTATGCTTATTTCTAAGGAAGTACTATTTCTTAGAGTTTATACATGTCATTAAAAAAAATCTGAATGTCTCAAATCTAAGCCTTATAAGGATTCGGGTTTGAGGAAAGAAATGTTTGGCCGTGATTATCAGAAATGTTTCATCTTCTAATTCGTGCCTGCACGTGCAAATACACAGGGATCACAAAAAGGAAAAGCCTAAACCCAATCTCTACCTGTGCAGCACATATGCCTCTCCAGCCCCCACGGTCTTCTCTCTGGAAGAAAGTTCTAAGGGGTGGAGCCGTAGGCTTCAGAGCTGAAGGGACATCCATTTGAATCCCGACTTGTCCATAAATTATGAATAAATCATTAAATTTCACTGACCTAAGATTCTGCTTCTACAAGGTAATGCTTTTCTCACAAATGAGTTAATTTATATAAATTGCCTAGGATAAAGCACGTCCTTGGTAACTGCTGTGTAAAGAGCCCAAGACTTATTTTTCTTGGAATATGGAATAAAGGTTTTAAGTGTTAGCACAACTGATGACATAACGTTATTGTTCCTTACCTTATTTGGTCTGTTACAGATGAAGAAGTATTCCACAGTCAGTCTCGTACTCTTTTCACTTGACTCAATTTTATGAAGAAAAATAAATAGGGTACAATGGAGCTAACGATCTCATCTGTAAAAATGTTTGTATGGTGCATAACAAACATTTTCCCAAGTAACAAGAAGCCATTCGTCATTTCCCCCAATGTCCTAGGGAGCTGATCCCAAGTCAGAATAGTCTTTGAAGTCAGCAGGGAAGCTCCTTGTTTACAGTAGTTTAATGAAAAGAGAAAGTATAGGAGCAAAATTAAAAATGGACACAGAGCCATTTGTGTGGCCGAGTAGTCCAGTATACGATTACAGTGATACATGTCACAATTCAAGTTGTAATCCAGCTGGAGTGCTCAGAGCTCATAATCCATTCCATTAATTTGCAATATGCAACACACATATACACACAGGAGACTGAATATTAAATCTGTCTTCAACAACTTATATTGTAATTAAATATGTTACTTTCAATCATTAGATTCAAGGTAGGTAATTATTTGAGTTTTGGGGAACTCATTCGCATAACTGCATACTACATTATTCCTGCAGCGAGAAAGAAGTACAAATTGCCAGTGGCATTCTAAGTATATTAAATGCCATGAATTTAGTATCTTCCCTAGTGTTCAAATTATTTTATTTTCTATTTTGTGCTTTTTTATTCCCTAATTTATTCTTGCATTCCATACAGCAGAAAATAGTTAGATTAATAAAAGGTAATTTCTAGAGTGAAATTACCTGTTTTCTTCCCTTAAATAACAGATTCCTTATTTAATGTAGCTGATGCATTCATTATATTATTTATGTACTCAACAAACACTTATTAGAAATGTTCCTAAAGAAATGATTATTGTCAAAATGTGCAGGGGTTTTTTTTATATAGTTTGAATGTCTCAACTGGGGATCAATCATTTTCAGCCCAATTTCCGAAAAATTAATTGATCGGAATAAAATATTTTTTGTTAAACAGTAGACTGAGATGTGATTCAAATGATTAATTAGAATTGGCAATGCATAAGCTGATAGTTTGTTAATTGGTAATTTATTCTACTATATTATTTAACATTCATTGAGTGTTTAGGAGTCAGAAACTATTCTAAGCATTTAATGTGGAGTTAGCCCTTACATTTAGTTCTTAAAACAACTCAGTGGGGTAGGTACTACATTATCCCAGTTTCACCAAAAAGGAAGCTGAGATTCAGAAAAGTTACACAGCATATTGAGCTGGGAATGCCCGAGGTCTGCCTCCAGAACCCGGTGGACCAATGGTGCTCGTATTCATTTGAATTTTAAGTTGTATATAGGTGAATATGTATAGGTGTCTGTGTGTGTGTGTGTGTGTGCACATGTGAATATATTCAACTTCCAGCTAAGAGATTCTCCACTAACCTGAATTATACAGTATCACTTCTTTCTAAAATAAGCATCAGTTAGAAACTTACCCTTTCAACTCCTGAGAACCAATCTAAGCATGGATAAGAGAATTGGAGCAGTATCATAAGAAGTTCTTGATACTCTACAAATGAAAGAGAGCGAAATCTTTATTATGACTCAGGACGCTGAAGACCACTTGATCACGCAGAAAGTTTAAGACATGCCTAAATATAAATACGGATATTCTTCTAAGTAATTTAAAAATTACTCTAATGAGTAATATGTCACTTTCAAAGGCATGTGAAAAATGTTTTTTTTTAAATTTTATCTAATACTAAGTGTGCCTTTTTTTCTAAACTTAAAAATGCCCTTTATTTAAGACTTGACTTTTTCAAATTTACAAGGTGGTGGGTTGCCAAATTTGAAGAAAAAGAAAGCTGCCTTGTGCATTCAGAAAATAAAGCAAACATCATAATTTAAATCTGTAATATATTAGCTCAAATCTGAGAGAACAATAAATCCCACTGTCTCAAATGTATTGCCATTCTACATAGGGCTCCAATATTTTTTTTAACAGGAAAGTGGTAATATTATAGGCATATTAACATTAGGAAATTCTATTTATTTTGGCTTTCATACCCTCTGTACTTTGCTTCTTGTTTTTAGTCCATTTTAAAATGAATCTAAGAGTGTGTAGACATATATTACAATGTGTTCCTGCTGAAAGTCCTCTTTTAACGTCCACATCTGAAATAAATCATAATCATTCCTCCAACAGCAACAGTTGTATGTGAGCTCCAATGAAGGGGTTTCCCAAGTGTCTCTGCATCGATGCCACATCTACGGTACAGCCTGTGCTGACTGCTGCCTGGCAAGGGACCCTTACTGTGCCTGGGATGGCCACTCTTGCTCTAGGTTCTACCCAACTGGAAAGCGGTAAGTACCAAATGTTCAGCTGAAAATCAAAATTGATGTCACCAGACAATCGGGCAGGGCTCCACAATATTAGAAAAAAAAAATTCTGTTGCAGTATTCTTTAAAAATGGTGCTAGAAGTAGTAGATTTATTTAGCATCATCTGTAGTCATTGAATGAAGTAAATGGCTGTGCTTTATAACTTGAGATTCTCACAGATATGTGGGAATACTGTACTTTCAAAAAATTTGTTTCTCCTCTTAAAGCTTCTCTAGCAACACAACTCCCCCCTGTGACCCATCAAATATTTCAAGCAGCATTTAACATTCTTCACATTGCCTGATTTTTTTTTTAAATGCTTCTATATCTCATTAAATCCTCCCTTCCTAGGGTTTCCCTGTGCCGTTTAATTCTCCTATATTCAGGTGTTTGTCCTAGTTCAGGCAACTGAAACATTGCTCCAAAATAGGTAGGCTGAATTGCTTTCAGAATCTCGATGACATGCTCTTGCTTGTTAAAATGGTGAGGGCATATTTGCTGGTCAGATTGAGAGAGTAAGGCAGCCTGAGGCTGAGTGCCCTTTATTCAAGCAGAGACTTAGATGAGAAACTCTGAACCAACTTCCACCAATTGGAAGGGACCACCAGTAGTGACACAGATTATAGAACAAAGGAAATGCAGACTTTAGGGGCAGCCAGGATCACAGCCAGACTCAGCCATCTACAGTCATGACGGCTGGCAGGGCCGAAATCTAACAAAATTAGAATCCACAGGAGAAGGCAAATAGGACCAGCCAGAAGCACTACTGATTTTCAAATAAAATCATGAGGGTGCTGGTGTTTATAGCTTCTTTATGCTCTGTTAGAGATATTGGCCTTTAAGGACCTTAACAGATTAAAGCAACCGTAGCACTTCTGCATGTCAAGATGGTACTTGGTACTGGTACTCTTATCTATAAGTTCAACAGTTTTTTATCATGGGACAATTATTTGCCAGGCAATGTTCTAGATAGAGCTAGGCATATAACATGAAAAATAACCACAAAAAGACAAAAATTTCTACCCCGAGGGATAATAAATTCTAGAGGGAGAAGACAGAAAATAAATAAGGAAACCTAGTATATGAAATAATGATAAAATCTATGAATTTTAAAAAGGGTAAAGAAGGGAGATAGGGGATGCTGGGAAGCAGGGAATAGCAATGGTAAATGGGTTGGCCAGGGGAGGTCCTTCTGAGGGTGTGATATTTGAACAAGGACTTGAGCATGATGAGGAATGGCACCAAGGCATTATCTGGAGAATAACATTCCAGAGAAAAGAACCAGCAGTCCTTAAGGCCGGAGTGTGGAGTGTGTCAAGATTATTCAAGAAACATCACCAAGACTATTGGAGCTGTCATGGAATGAGAAAAAAGAAGGGGAGGAAGAAATGAGGTCAGAATGACAGTTGACTTCGGCCTTAGTAAATCATTGAAGGCTTTTTTTTTAAAGATTTTATTTATTTATTCATGAGAGACAGAGAGAGAGGCAGAGACAGAGGCAGAGAGAGAAGCAGGCTCCTCACAGGGAGCCTGATGCGGGACTCGATCCGGGAAACCCGGGATCACACCCTGGGCCAAAGACTGACGCTCAACCGCTGAGCCACCCAGGCGTCCCTGAAGGCTTTTATTTAGAGTGAAATGGAAAACTACTGAGGGCCTTTGAGCACGTGAGTGATATTATTTGACTTTGGTTCTGAAAAGCCCATCTGGTTTGGTTTGGCCTAGATGGCAGCCCTGGGTAGGAAGTGGCTGAGGAGAGAGGAGAGAGGAGTCGCAAGGCAGTGAGGGCATTGCACGTTCCAGGTGAGATAGGACGGCTCGCACAGGAAGGCAGGGGTGGAGGTGGCAGCATGAGTGGTCTGATTCCGGAGGGAGCTCACAGAATGCACTGGTGTATTACGTGTAGGACGTTAGAGAAATAGCAGACTCAGGCATGAGCCAGGTTCTCAGAACCGAGCATATGCAGATGTGACTTCCTGAGAAAGGTAAGACTGTGCGAGGAGCAGGTACGTGGAGGGAAAGATGATGCCAACAGTGCCCGTGAGGTAGACATTCAAGTGGGGAGGTTGAGTAAACAAAAATGTGAATTTGGAGCACACAGGTGAGGCCTGGGCTGGATAATTCGAAAGTCTTTTTGTTTTTTGTTTTTAAAGACATGAAATGTGAAGAGAACTCACATTCTTTATTTTTTTTTCTTTAAAAGAGTATTTTTTAGTATCTGTGTTCAAAGATTCATGTCCTTCTTTGTCATTTTAAGATCTAGGCAGGAAGTCTAGAGGCTCTTTTGATTTTCACATAAAATTTATGGACCTCGTTACCCTGAGATCTTTTGCTTGTACTGGAGATCTGAACCTGGACGCAAAGGATGAGGAAAGCAAATTCCAAATGTAATCTCAACTAAATGGTTTTTGTAGCCATTGCTGGCAACTTTTAACCATACTTGTGTTACGCTCCTAATTACAACAGCAGTGATATTTACAAATTATTACCATAACTGCTTGTAAGGCAACACATTTTTCTTGGGAAAGAGTTCTAAAAGTTGGCATATCTAACACCCGGAATGCAATATTCTATCTATTAAACAGATTTAATGCTAAACGCAGCCAAAGCACCACACTTTCTAAGAAAGAAAGTGATATGAACATCACAGAGTGAACACTACCATGGTCCTTTAGGCTTACCAGCCTCTTCTATAACGTGGAGGAATTGGAGATTAGTACTCCTTCCCTGCAGAACTTCCAGACCTTGGCTTTGGTGAACAAGCATTTTTATTCAACAAACAAAGAATATTTCTCAAGTAAAATTCCCTACTATATATAGACTATCATTGCATATTTGAGATATTTTTACATTTTAGACATTTCTGCTAAAATATGAGTTGACTCATTTGTCCTCATAGTCTCCCTCTAACTACAAGCCCAGTTATCCTTTCTAATACGCATATTTAAAGGTAGATTCCAGGGGATCCCTGGTTGGTTTAGCGCCTACCTTCATCCCAGGTTGTGATCCTGGAGTCCCGAGATTGAGTCCCACATTGGGCTCCCTGCGTAGAGCCTGCTTCTCCCTCTGCCTGTGTCTCTGCTTCTCTCTCTCTCTCTCTGTATCTCTCATGAATAAATAAATAAAATCTTAAAAAACAATAAAGGTAGATTTCACATTGTCATCCTAATGCCACAAATCATGATTTTTTTTTTACATTCATTTTTTTTTTATTTATTCATGAGACACACACACACACACACACACACACAGAGAGAGAGAGAGAGAGAGGCAGAGACACAGACAGAGAGAGAAGCAGGCTCCATGCAGGGAGCCCGACGTGGGAGTCGATCCCGGGTCTCCAGAATCACGCCCTAGGCTGCAGGCAGGTGCTAAACCGTTAAGCCACCCAGGCTGCCCTACAAATCATGATATTAATCACAATAATCACATTCTTACAATCAACAAAGAGCTGAAACTATGAAATATCATGCCTTGTATGAAACCAAGTATCATTGGCTTGGTGTTAGAACTAATAAATGAATTCAGTGATGTTGCAGGATACAAAGTGAGTACACAAAAATCTGTTGGATTTCTATACATGAATAATGAGCTATCAGAAAGAGAATTTAAGAAAACAATCCCATTTACAATTGCATCAAGAGAATAAAATACCTAGGAATAAATTTAGCCAAGGAGGTGAAAGACCTGTACACTGAAACTACAAGACATTGATGAAATTGAAGACACACATAAATGGAAAGATAAATCACATTCATGGAGTAGTAAAATGAGTATTATTATAATGGCCATACTACCCAAAGCAACCTGCAGATTCAATACAATCCCCACCAAAACTCTAATGACATTTTTCACTGGATTAGAATATCCTAAAATTTGTATGGAATCACAAAATAGCCAAAGCAATATTGAGGAAGAAGAACAAAGCTGGAAGCATCAGGGACCTTGATTTCAAACTATATTACAAAGTTATAATAATCAAAACAGTATGCTATTGTCATAAAAACAGACACATAGATCAACAGAGCAGATTTGAGAGCCTAGAAATAAATCTATACATATATGGTCAAATAATTTACAACAAAAAAGGCAAAAATGTACAACAAGGAAGGACAGTCTCTTCAAGAAATGATGCTAGGAAAACTGAACAGCCACATGCAAAAGAAAGAAACTAGACTATTATCTTACATTATTGGCAAAACTTAACTCAAAATGTTTTAAAGACTTGAATGTAAGACCTGAAACCATAAAACTCCTAGAAGAAAACATAGGCATTAACCTCCTTGATGTAGGTCTTGATAATGAGTTTTTAGGTATGACTACAGAGCAAAGAGAATATATAAGACATAAATTTTGGAGAGGATGTGGAAAAAGTTTTGGTGAGAAAACTTGGTGCAGCCACTATGAAAAACAGTATGGAGGTTCCTCAAAAAGTTAAATATAGGGGATCCCTGGGTGGCTCAGCGGTTTAGCACCGCCTTCAGGCCGGGGCATGATCCTGGAGACCTGGGACCGAGTCCCATGTCTGGCTCCCTGCATGGAGCCTGCTTCTCCCTCTGCCTGTGTCTCTGCCTCTCTCTCTGTCTCTCATGAATAAATAAATAAAATCTTAAAAAAAAAGTTAAATATAGAACTACCGTATGATTCAGCAATTCCACTTCTGAGTATTTATCTGAAAAAAACAAAAACACTAATTTGAAAAGATATCTGCACCCCCATGTTCATTGCAGCATTATTTTCAATACCCAAGACATGGAAACAACTGTGTCCTTCAACAGATGACTGAGTAAGGGTACACACACACACACACACACACACACATACACACATGCCGGAATACTATTCAACCATAAAATGGAATAAATCATGCCATCTGTAAAACGGATGGACCTTGAGGGTGTATGCTGAGTGAAATAAGTCAGAGAAAGACATACTCTGTATAATCTCACTTATATGTGGAATTTTAAAAGTAACAACAAACCAAGCTCATGGAGATTGTGGTGGCCAAAGGCAGGGTAGGGGGTGGAAGAAATGAACAAAAGGGATCAAAAGGCACAGGCTTCCAGTTATAGAATAATTAAGTCATGGGGATGCAATGTACAGCATAAAGACTGTATTACATATTTGAAAGTTGATAATAGAGTAGATCTTAAAAGTACTCATCACAAGAAAAAAAGATTGTGACTATGTATGGGGACAGATGTTATCTAGACTTACTGTGGTCATTTCACTGATAAATATATATTTTTAATTGAGAAATAATTCACATATATGATATTATGTTAGTTTCAGGTGGTGTATCCTCTCATCATGTTGTACACCTGAAATTTTTTAAAAAAGCATAACAGGGAAAAAATAACATGGGTTGAAAGAGGAGGCAGTTATCATTTGAAGCGCAATCTGAATCTCTAGCAGTATCTTAATTCTATCATAAAAAGCTGAAAAATATTCTATCTTTCTATCTATTTACTTATCATCTATCTTCTATCTATCATCTATCAATCATCTATCTATATATCCATCATCTATGTGTCATCTATCTTATTTGTGGCCTATTCACACCCATCTTTGGCCATCACATTGAAAGTTTCATTACAAATATTTATACTATTTAATTTCTACAAATTATTTTAAAACCTAAACATATAGTGAATGTAAAACATGTTTGCTGAATTATTTCCTAAATTCTCATATATAATATTTTTAATGATTAAACAATAATAATAAAAAATTGCTTGTATTTTCCACACTGATTTTCTTTAATAGTGTTAACTTACCTAGTTTTATGTTGATAGCACTGTCTATCTATCTGGAACACAAAGAGTACCTGGAAGAATTCATTGGAATGAAAACCAAAAACATGTTCTTTGTATGGTAACAGAATTACAGTGATACTTGGAAATCAATGAGTTTATGCTTTGATATAATAAAGTTGTTAAATATCATTGACTCAGTGGTTTCTCTCTTTTTTAATTTTGTTTATAGCAAATAATGCAAGCAATTTTCCTTTTCATTCTCAAGTATCTTAAATATTTGTGCATTTGTACCAAATATTGCAGTTTAATCTCAAATGGTACTTTTCCTGGATTCAGATGCACAGTTTTAAATTTTATTCTAAGACAAGATAATCAGTTCAATTTTCAAGTAGATATCTGTTTTATATACAAGAACAAAATGACTTCATTGTTTATCCAAAAGATTATATACCATAAGGAAGAAAATGTTGGTAACTTGAGCTCAAATTGCAAATTCTACATGCAATATAATATTACTGTGCATACCAGCTTTCACAGTGGTAGATGAATATCCTAAAGGGAATCAACAAATACAAAAAATCTCAGATAGCTGTCTTGCTGCTCTCATCATTTAGGCCAAGCCATAATGTTTTTCTGTATTGGAAGGTCTGGAAGCTGTGTGGTACTGTAAATTCAGGTTGCCCAGCTATGTAAAACGTAACATAGTGCTGGTCACAGGACAATTAATTTAGCCATTGGGAATGATAGTGCTTCTCTGGATGGCTGAAAAGTGACTGCTTCAGCCACAAGAACTCTCACGTGGTGTTCAAAAATATAGTGCACTCACAAGTTGATTGGTAGTAAATAGCGCTGTGGCTTGGAAATATAGCAAATGCAATGCAGTAAAAACCTGATTGATATAGGAGCTGTTCTAGAGTACAGCATTAATTGTATTTCCTGAGACAGGAGTAACTTCCACTAGTTTGTGTGTGTATTGTATTAGAAATATAAGATTGAATAAGGATTATGTGACTTTTTTGGGAAAATAATACATAAATGACACAAAATTTTATACTGCTGTTTCCATAAATAGATGTATATAAGCCATTGAACACACACAATACTATTTGCTATGACCTTAAAATGATTTTTTTTTCGCTATTGATGACTTTGAGATTAGTTTCTCTTTGTAAATTAGATAATTCCTGTGTGGTTTTAATATTTCTGCTTTTCAAAAAAAAATATTTCTGCTTTTCTTACTGAATATTTTAATTTATCTGTAAGGGTAAAAATGTTGAGACTTAACAGCTAGCCCAATTAAGTAATATACTTATTTATATATACTCAGCCTTGATAGTAAACAATTTATCCCTATATTCTCAATATTTAAGGAGAGGATCTTTTCCTTCTCTCTCTTTTTTAAAGACTTTATTTATTTATTTATTTATTTATTTATTTATTTATTTAGAGAGTGAGTGTGTGCATGACTTGGGGAGGGGCAGAGGGGGAGGGAATCCGAAGCAGACTCCAAACTGTGCCACAGGGATTGATATTACCACGGGGAGACCATGACCTGAGCCGAAACCAAGAGTCAGAAGGTGTACTGACTCAGCCACCCAAGCACCTCAGTTTTCCTTCTCTCTTATAGCAATCTTCATATCTATGATTTATTGCTAAGAGAATTTCAGTTGCTCTGTTTTGATTTGTTTCACTGTGTCATACAAGAGTAACATATATATATATATATATATATTTTAATTTAAGACTCAGAAATTAATTAGTATTCAAATAATTTAAAAGTTTGATTTAAATAATGACCAACTTACAAAGACTGTAACTAAATTTTGAAATGCTTAACTTGGTGATACATACCAACTAAACTGCAATGAGTGACTTTCAATCCCGAATAAACTTTTAAAAATCCATGAGGGATATTTCAGAGGTAATTAAGGGAATTTTAATATAAAGTATGTATTGTGTGATATTACCGAATAGTCATATTTAGTAAGAGAGTGATACTGTCTTTATGTAGAGAAATTAGAAGGTTCATGCTGAAGTATTTAAGAATGAAGCATTATCATGTCTGCAACTTATCTTCTAAAGATTTTCATACATGTGAATAAAGAGTATATTCTATATATATACTCAACATAATACTTGCATGTGAGAAAAAAAATAAACGTGGCAAACTTTAACACTTTACGAATCTCAGTATACCAGTAGTTATTGTACTCATGTTTCCACTCCTTCTGTAGGCTTGGTATATTTCATAGTAAAAAATTGAAGGAAAATTCTTATTCTAGTAAATGAACAATTTTGCTTAACTTTATATTAAATGTCCATATTCTATCACTTATTTCAGAAAATTTTTAATATATTAGGAAAATGTTAGGAAATGTTGACTTTTGTAAGAAAGCTATGTTTGTTCAAGAAAAAATTGTAAGAAAGAAGATGGTAGTGAGTTTATGCTCTAGATGTTTCCATCTTAGAAAGTTTTTGCTGAATATCTCTGAACTAAAATTTACACTGTTAATTTGGAATCTAGCATTTACCCCAGAAATGCACTTAATAGGAATTTCATAGCCATTCTATCTCCAGTAGTAGAGATAGGGAGGGACAGAATTAATTGATAATGAAAACAAGGTGAAATACCCATCCTATCATGGAAGTCTTGAACAAGAAATGCCAGATAGTTGTGTTGTATATCAGACCTCTTTTCCTTCTGAAACCTTAAACAATTAAAAAACTGTAAAATTAAAAATACAATCTTTTAACTGTGGTGTAATTGGCGATATTAATTCTGAGCCAGTTTTATATATGTCTCTGTACCTATAGGAGGAGCCGAAGACAAGACGTGAGACATGGAAATCCATTGACTCAATGCAGAGGATTTAATCTAAAAGGTATTAAGACTGAGCAAGGCTCAGACTTGGTAAAGAGTAGCCATGCTCCACATCACATTTAAGGGAGGAAAACCTCATAATAAATTCACATCTTATGTTTTAAAGAAAGATTCACTATGAAGATTCTTGGTGTTCATATGGAAATTAAAAATTAAATGTTATTTATATATATAGTAGGAAAAACAAATGTCTGTGAATACAGGTACCTTGGAGATGTTAGTTGCCTCGGTCTTTCATGTAGATGTCAGTTATAGATTTTCCTAACTATTTTCTTTTTGAAGAAACAAAGCTATTATCTTCTTTCTTAAGAAAAAAATGTGCTTTTTCAAAAATTTACTACTGAAGAACAAATAGAATTGTGCCTTGTTTGTTTTTTGTTATTGTGGTAAATATAAACAACACAAAGTTTACCATTTTAACAATTTTAAAATGTCCAGTTCTGTGGCATTAAGTACATCCACATTGTTGTGCAATCAGTACAACCATTCATCTCTAGAACCTCTTCATGTTTTCCAAGTGAAACTATACCCATTAAATACCAACTCTGTCTTCCCCAGCCTCTGGACACCACCATTCTACTTTCTGTCTCTATGAATTGGACTACTAAATACCTCTCTCTTATCAATGGAATCACACAATATTTATCCTTTTGTAACGGGCTTATTTCAGAGCTTCTTTGGGGTTCATTCCTGTTGTAACATGTGTCAGGATTTCTTTTCTGTTGAAAATGGGAAAACATTCTATTGTATGTATATATCACATTTTGTTTATTTATTCATCTACCACTAGACACTTGGATTGCTTCTACTTTGGGATTGCTTCTACTAGACACTTGGAATGCTTCTACTTTGGGCTACAGTAAATAATCCTGCTCTGAACATGGCTGTATTACAGTGCCCGGGTTTTATAATTTATAACCATTGCAATACTTTTGACAATCTTGCCTTGTGTCTTACAGTGAATCTAACCCATTTCTTCCCATCCTGACATGAAGATACCACATTATTATACTTTCTCCACTAATATTCTCCCCTCCACCTCAACCCCACCAACAAAATATCTTTGGGCAGAGCTCTCTGGGTTCATGAAGGAGCTACAAATGCACTGTTGCTAATAATTAACACCAAGACTGCTATTGCTAATATGTTTGAGTCTGGGTCTTTCTTTAATAAAGACTGACAATCATTACCAACTACACTAACTATAAGGAGAAAATTGTAACATCTTGCTTAGTTCCATGCATCTAATTAAGGGAATAATCCAGGTTACCATTTATATGTTTACTGAATATTTTATAAATATGTGTGCAAGTTCTACTAACACTAGTAGCTATAGTAGTAGAGCTGTCAGTGGGGGGTGATGATGAACAAACATGGATGTTGACTTTGTGTCAGAACCTCAGTTAAAAAAAAAAAAAGAACCTGAGTCAAGTGCTTTTTTTAATGGATTATCTTATTTAAATGCTTAAGACATTGTACTAAAGTCAGGTCTATTATCTATCCCCATTTTATGAATGAAGATTCTGTTCACGTCTAAGCAACCACATGATTATACTAAATGATCTTCCTGAATTAAGAATTTCGGTAAAGAACCTGGATGAAGACATAATCCATGTTTTAGAGCCAAGTAAAACTGAGACACAGAAAGCTCAAGTAAATTATTTAAGGTTACACAGCCAGTGTTGGTGAAGTCAGAATTTTGCCTCCAGTACCTCTGATTCCAAAGACTGTGTTCTCAACCACTACTTCCCGCTACAGCCACACTTTGCTTTCTGACTTTTCCTGATGCTTCTGAATTCCATCTGTACTACCTTGAGTATGGATGAACCTGGTTTTATAATGCCTGGCACTTACTAACTCTTCAAGTAGGGTATATTTCCTAATAGTTCACAGCCTCAGTTTGTTCAGCTCTGAAAAGCAGAGAAAAACTAATTTGTAAGGATATTGTAATAATTAAATGTTCAATGTGATGTTAAGGACAGTCTTTGGTATAGAGTACTTCTCGAATAAACATCAATTCCCTATGTCTTTCTCTCCTTTCCCTTTAGGTTAAACACAACCAGTAAACAATGTGTAATCGTCTGCTTGTTAACTGAGCAAAGATTGCCTTTGCGGGGGACTTCTGTAGGTGATGATAATTTTATAGAGAAATAAGCATTCATATAAGACAATATATTCTAAATTCTCTTCTCTCTCTTTCTGCTTTTTGCTTTCCAGCATATAGAAATGCAGCTGAAATTGTTCAGTATGGAGTAAAAAATAACACCACTTTCCTCGAGTGTGCTCCTAAGTCTCCACAGGCATCTATCAAGTGGCTGTTACAGAAAGACAAAGATAGGAGGAAAGAGGTGAGTAACACACATAAGCAGTAATCAATCAGGGCTTTAGAAAGACATTGAATCACCATCCCTCAGTGAGGTTCAGATCAAACATAAAAAAAAAAAAGCATATGAACATCTTTTTATGTCTTTGGGATGACGAGTGCCACTTTCTTTAAAATCCTTTGTCTGTAAAGCTGATGAATTAATTCAAAATCCTTGCTGCCTCTTCACCTCTGTAACTCGGTGATTGAAACAAGAGCTTGGACACTCCAGACGGAACTATTGATAGGAGGAAGCATTTGTAAAAGAAACAAGATGTGTGCAAAACCAGAAGCCAAGTTCTTGCACAGCAGCACCTTTGTGTGATTCACAAGATAAAAGGGGGCTTTAAAAAAGTTCAATTTTCCTCAGCAAGAAATTACACTAAACCATAACTTTTATGGTTAAAGAGCATATTTCTGCTATGTGGTAATCTGTTTCCTCTGCTTTATTATCCATTACTCTAGGGTTTTGGTTAGGTAATATATGGAATCATTGTTTATGGGACCATTGACTTTATTCAGTGATATGGAAAAACAGTTTTTCAAATAAAAGGACACTGACATTAACCTTTCCACTGATCAGAAAGGGCTGTTTTAAAGGGGAAGCATTGTAAAATGGCATTGGGTGAAATATTATAGATAATGAACTCCATAATGTTGATGTCAGGTTGTTCTGACAACCTGAGAAAGAAGAAAGAAAATCTGTATGTATATATAAAGCCTTAGGGTAGTCTAAGATGTGATGCTATTAGGAGTGGCATAAAGTCTGATGGAGCAAAGCAGCCTTCTGCATTAGGGTATATTCTTCAGTTGTGGGCATTTTGGGGACTACGTATTAAATAATATTTTGGGGATATTTACAGTGGATACAATCCCAAGCTATAGAACACAGACGCTGCATCAAAGTTGCCGAAATGCATGTTGGCTCCATATGAGAAAATACTTTACAAGTCAGACCTGCCTGTTTGAAGACAGTATGAGCTGTTTAGGAAATTGTATGCCCCCCATCACTAGAATATAAAACCATAGGCTGATGACCCCTTCAATAAGAGATGGAACCATTGGGAGGAAAGAGGAGCTAGCTGAACTTCTGGCCCCTTCTTGGCCCAGAATTTTATGATACTAAAAACATCTTTTAAAAAATTTTTATTAAGAACAAATTATTGTTTATTTGAGATCTGTTTTCTTTGCCACAAGAATCTGTCATCAAAGAGGTCTTGAAATTTCTACAGTCCAATTAATTTTCAACTCTTTGGCATGGATGTAAATGGTAATCATAGTTGCCTTACAAAGTAACCTAGGGTAGAAGTCATAATGTGACTTGTATGATGATTATCATACAGATATGATAGGCCATATGCCAGAGCTCCTTCCAGAACTCCTTCCTGAGGAGTTTTGTGTGTTCATATGTGAGTTGGAAATCTAAAACTCAAACAGGGATTGCATAACATGAAGAAAATGTTTTTCTTTAGTTCACTAAAAAGTTAAATAGAATAACATGCAGTAAGTGAATGCATTTTCTATTATTTGAATTACAGACAATGAGGACACACAAGCTTGAATACATGCCACAGAAATTAATAAACGCAGTTAAAAATGGAATGAGTAATAGATTTAATGATTGAATCTCCTTTGCAATATTTCTAGTGTTTTATTTCAGAATGCTTGAGAAGGTAGAGACTCAATTATTACTGTCTTGCTTTTTCTCCCAATTTTGAACATATAATAATGCTATAAGACTATGGAAAAATTAACTGTAATACAACTATGTGAATCTACTTATCCAGAATTTAGAGAACACAATTCCACTCATTCTAAATTTAGTTGAACAAATTATTACTATCTTATTAAATTTATCCTAATTTGTCCTTAGTAGTTTAGGCAAACACATGCTCATTTCTCATGTTAATGATATGCAAATATTGAACTTTAAAAAAACTGTAGGACAGATGGTAAAAGCTCACAAATATGTAAATACTTCATACTGATTTACATAAAGTGAAAACTAAAAGATCTCACCTCCACTTCAATATTTACTCATACTTCCTAGAGTATAGAGCTACCAAGAATTATATATTCAATCATAATGTATTCCTCCAAATACTCTCTATAATTTTCCTATTTTTGTCTTTGTCTCTCTCTCTGATGTACACACATACACTTTAATATCAGTATATATATCAGTATATATATAGCTAACATTTTTCTTGGCTACATAGTGTTCCACTCTATGAATATATCCTTTTTTTTTAAGCTATCTACTGCTTAAGGTTGTTTTTCTTCTTATCAAAAACATCATGTAAATGAACATTTGCACACTTCTGAGTATAGCTTCTGTACAAATTCCTAGAAATGAAATTTTGTGTCAAGTACTATATATGTGTTAGATGGATTTGTAAACCTGGTCTCCAAAATCTTTCCTAATCTTGCACAAATAGAAAAGCTTTCCTTCCTTTTGTTTCTGAATGCATTTCTACATGATTGAAACTATTGTTGAGGCACACTTAAACTTTAAAAGTCAAATTAACACCAAAACTTTGCCTCATATATTTCAGTCCCTCTTTCTGAATTCCCTTTTCTAGATCTGTTCTATTATCTGTATCTCAATACTGTACTTTGCCTTTTTGTGCTTTTGTGGAGGGGTTACTTTTCATTTAAAACAATCTATCTTTGATTTTGTTTCATTAATAATTAGATTCATATTTACACAGAAATTTACCATTTATAAAAACATCTTCCATACCTTATTTTGATTCGGGTCTGTTTTTTTCCCCCTCAGTGAAAGAGCATTCCAGAGTACCCACCCTTGGCAAGGAACTTCTCACCACTTAGGTTTCTAGTCTGTTTGTGAATAGTACTATAGCTGGAACTTTAAGAAAGATGGATTTCATGCATGTAACTAATATCCAACATATGATAGTTTTTCCAGGATAAGGCTGTAAAATAATTAAATATTAACCTCATAGCTTTTTATTACCTTTCCTTGGAAAGTAAAACCACTCAGAAGATTTGGAAGATGATGGCATGTCAGCTTATTTTTAGTTATTCTTTAGCTTGGGATAATAGGAAAAACCTTTGATAGTTTACAGAACTCTGCCTCTGTTTATATGATTTTTTTCGAGTTCTCTTACTTCTTTAATAAAGTAATGAATTATTTCAATTTTTATTTAGGAGAATATCCATTCATCATTGAAAAATGGTAAAATTCAACCATTTAACTGTGGCTTTATGATTTTACTAGTAAAAGAGCTTTTTTGCTGCAATTAAAAGCAAGAGCTCCAGGACAAAATAGATATTTTAAATTATCCATGAATTTTGTTTATGTATGTTGACTGTGATTCACATTCCGAATCCAACCAAAACTCTATGTTTATATGTGCAGAAGCCATGTCCAAAGGGAATGGTTAAGGTATATTTGGCAACATGGGTGATAACTTCACCCTCTCTTTAATAGAATCAGTGCTCTTAAAACGAGATCTCCTCTGCAAACCAGTCAATGGAACGGGCCAAAAATTTATGTTCACTAAGAGGGAAACTAATCAGTATTCAATGCTTTTGCCAAATTTGAAAGTTCAGAGATACTCTGTATATGTTGCTCATATCTTTTTAGAAGACATAGAGTCAGATTTTGGGTCTTTGACAAGTCTCTCTTTTAGGTCAAGTTGAATGAACGAATCATAGCCACTTCACAAGGACTTCTAATCCGCTCCGTTCAAGATTCTGACCAAGGACTGTATCACTGCATTGCAACAGAAAACAGCTTCAAGCAGACCATAGCCAAGATCAACTTTAAAGTTTTAGATTCTGAAATGGTGGCTGTTGTGACAGACAAATGGTCCCCATGGACCTGGGCCAGCTCTGTGAGGGCTTTACCTTTCCACACAAAGGACATCATGGGGGCATTTAGCCACTCAGAAATGCAGATGATTAATCAATACTGCAAAGACACTCGGCAGCATCATCAACACGAAGAGTCACAGAAGATAAGAGGGGACTATGGCAAGTTAAAAGCGCTCATCAATAGCCGGAAAAGCAGAAACAGGAGGAATCAGTTGCCAGAGTCATAATGTTCTCTTCCTTGGGGCTTAGGCTTCCAGGAAAGAATGGTCTGTCTTCAGTGATCCAATTTTGAGCAAAGAACCTGTGCTTTACCCATGGAAATTCCCGAGGAAGGTGTTACTCACTCCTAAAGTGAATATTACGTGAACTGAAATGAGCATGCATTTTCTTGTATGATATTGACTAGCACTAGACATGTCATGGTCCTCATGGTGCATATAAATATTTAACTTAACCCAGATTTTATTTATGTATTTACTTTTTCTTCAAAATCAATATGGCGGCTATAAAACTAAAATTCCTATATCCCTTAATTGAATGAGGGCCATAACCCTATGAGCTTTCTTCTTTGCTTTAGGGGCTTAGATTTGGAATTGTCAGTGATTTTATATATGAAAACAAATGTCAAGTTCACAACTTTTATGTTGTAAAAGTTGTGTAAGTACATGTCAAAAGAAATGTAGAATAGATACAAGTCAAGAAAGAGGGCATCTAAAAGTTGTATAAAACATGAGTGATTCATCCAGAAAAGTGAACAGTTTATATGCTTCCAGTGAAAGATATTAATGTTTTTTATAGAAAATGGTCAATTGCTGATATTTGTTATTGATATTTGTTTCCTTCTTTTAGGAAGATAAAGTGAATGACCCTCACCATAAACATCTTTGATTAGAGTTATGTCAGCAAAACATTTAAGTTTATATTCTTATGCTATCATCTTCCAAACAAAAGCACTTTTTTTTGGAAGTTATTTAAGTTATTATAGACTCAGAGAATATAATCTTACACTGTTTAATTACTGTATTTGTTCTAATTTTCTAGTCTGTGTGGCAAAGTAAACAATATAAGAAGAAAAAAATGAAATATCGAACTTGTATATGAGAGGTGAAACTATCAAAATGGGGAAAAATAAAGAAATGCATTTTTATTGAAAGCTGTTTATTAAAAATATGACTAGTTTTTAACATCAGTAATTAATTTCAATAATTAACTCACATTTTTTTTGGTTTATCAACCTCAGATATCATAAGATTTTTAAGACACCAATTCATTTTTTTAGATGATGTTTAGTGTGTGCTGGAGAGGTGCGCCTTTTGTGGAGAAATGAAAAAAATTCGAATATGAACAAAAATTGACATACTTTTTTTTTAAAGAATGCTGGTGTATTATGTTCACTAGCATATAAATACAAATGTGCTAAATTTTGTAATGAATAAATAATTTTCTTCTAATTGTTTAAAGATTGGGTCATTTTATTAGAAAAAAATTTATTATAGAACCTTTTATTCCAAATAGCAATTAGATGGAATAGGAAAAATTTCTTGGTGTTGTTATAGTTCCTTCAAAAACACAATTTTTGCTTTTTCACTTTATTTACTTTTTAAAAAATTTTCATGCTTCCAGGTGCAAACAGAAATTGCATCATATACTTACTCAAAATCCAGCATAAAATTTTATTTGTAGTTAACAGTCCACAAAGAAGGCAAGGTAGACTTAATTACCTTTTTATGCACCACAGCATTTAAGCTTCAAGAACTAAAATCACTGTCAAAATGAATGTAATCATTGCTCAGAATCTAAGAATATGATTTATTATTTAAGTGGTGGTAAGTTATGGTATTATAAGAGGAGGCCTCAGTGCAGGGCAAACATAGCAGTTAAAATAGACAATATAAATAATGTTCATGCAAAAATAAGCTAATGAATAAAAGCTATTGTTCCAAATGTGCACGATTCCAAAGTATTCTCAAAAGCAGTTTATTATACAAATATTTTGCCTGCTAGGTGCACAAATAAAAATGTGTATCGATGGAAGGCCAAAACCATGTTCAGGGTTTATGGCCAATCTATTCTATGTAAAGAGTTTAAAGTACAATTGTTTTAGAGTCAGAGAATAGCATAAACTACACAGGTCCCCTTGCTTCGTGTACACACACACTGATAGACAATAAGGGTGTTTAGTTTTGTAATATTATTTGTGCTATTTAATAACTTCTTTAAATATTATTCAATTGTATATACTTTTATTACTTTTCTTTTAAAATTATAGAAATTCTTCTTCAACATGACTGCCAAATGTAAAGAAAATTTTCTTTCTCCAAAATAATGTCAACGTATACTGAATATTGGTGGTTAATTAGTTTTGTTTTGTGTAGTTTGACATTTTGATGATTTACTATGTTTTCCATTTGTATTGTACATAAAATTTCCTAGGAATGCACTTTTTTTCAAAGTGTAGGTTTGTGGATAGATTTTAGCATGATGAAACTGTCATTACGGTGAATGTTTGCTCCATGAGAAAATAAACTAAATGTAGTTAGTGTATTAATATTTAATTGGATATTGAGGAAATCATTTGCCTGGCAAAATAAAACATGTTGAATTCCCCAAGAATGTCTTCAAGTTTTCTTTTCAATGTTGTATATATATAATTGCTTGTTGACATGATAAAACTTTTAAAAATTCTATTTATTCTTTTATTTATCTATTCATTTTTGTGAAAATAATGTGTCTGAGTATTTCAAAGTTCAAAACTTCCAGAAGAGGATCCATGGAAAACTCTCCTTGTACCGTTATCCCTCATTCATTCAAGTCCCAACCCCAGAAGCATCCAGGATTGTCAATTTCTATATGTGTTTCTGTGATATTTTACATACATGTGAGCAAATTCATATTTGTTTTCTCTTTAAGCGGCCTTGTACATTCAGTTATCCAGACTGTGTTGTGTCTGACAGTGAGGTGGGGCGGGGAGACATGGGTATAGTGTAGGAACGCTTGGGCTTTGGAGCCCGACTATCTGGATTTGAATCCAAGTGTAATGTCTCGGAAAAGTTACTGAATTTCTCTTTGCCTTAGTTGTCTGCCCAAGTTCATACCAGTGGAGTATTAGAATAGAACATATGACATGATAACTATCCAATAGATGTCGTAATATTTTCCTTATTTAGAAAGTGTTGTCTTGAGAGAACAGGAAGAAATCTTTCCGTTGTGTTCTTTGCCCAGTTAAATGTCAGTGACCCGGGATCCCTGGGTGGCACAGCGGTTTAGCGCCTGCCTTTGGCCCAAGGCGCGATCCTGGAGACCCGGGATCGAATCCCACATCAGGCTCCTGGTGCATGGAGCCTGCTTCTCCCTCTGCCTATGTCTCTGCCTCTCTCTCTCTCTCTCTGTGACTATCATAAATAAATAATAAATTTTAAAAAAAATTTTAAAAAAAATGTCAGTGACCCAGGTTGGGGCACCTGCAGCCAGTGGATCACTTGATCCTCGCCAGGTAAAATCAGCCTTTATAAAATTGAGGAGAAGGAAGCCACAACTTAACTCATAATTCTCCTACTGCATTTGAAAGAACTGTAGACATTTCACCTATTTCTGGGCTTTAACTCTGTAATAAATGTGAGTGCAGAAAAAGTGAACAAAAAATATTAAGTTATTATCTCAAGGAATCTTCCACCTTAATGATTCGGCACTACTCCCTAATTATTTTTCAGTATTTCCCTTGTCTACATTTCATCTTAACTTAGTTTAAAGAATTTTAATATATTTCTTATCATTTTAATGTGTTTTTAAGGCTTTATGCCTCCTGCCTAAGGGGAAAATATTTAAGAAAGAGATAATGGTTTCCTACGTCTATCTATTCTTATAGCTAAAATCATGAGAGACATTGCAGCTTTGTTTTAGAGCAGAGCTAAGCCTGTAAGAAACAAATCTAGACAAGGAAATAATCAGACTAAGTAAAAATGTTTACTTACCCAGAAGCATTGAGAATTTCATTGAACTTTATGCATGATGACAAACCTATGGAAGGCTGAATTTTTATTTTTTCCCTTAAGACTTTATTCTACATCATTTTACCCAGTAATCTTTTGCACAAGAATACCAGTGTTTCTGCAAAATCAAAATCAACTGCTATAAATTCTATGTGTGTGCCATTCAGTGAACTTCATTGTCAATAAATTGTTTTTCCTAAGGGGCTTGTGATATATATCTCAATTTTTATAGTTTCATAAGAATATTACTTTCATAGTGCTTAACTATTGAGAATTGGAAGAACTAGCTTCAAGACAAGAAAATGTCATCCTCACTGTAGTGACTAATGTATTTGTCTCTTCACCTCATAAAATAATACTTCCCACACAGTTTGAATTGTGTATTTCTCAGGGCTATAACGTTGCCATGCCTGAGTGCTACTTACATAAAGAGCTATTAAAGAATGGCATTATAACAAACACATTAAAACTGTTTATTCTATATAAGGGTACCTTTGTGTTCACCCAAGAACAAAAGCAGGACAACGTCTGTTCCTTAAGAGTTTCTCTGACTTAACGTATATAAAAATGTCATTCAAACATTTTATGCGACCAAACACCATAATGACTTCTGCATGGCGGAATGGATATATGATACAATTATTAGGAAGGGACGCCTGGGTGGCTCAGGGGTTGAGCGTCTGCCTTCGGCTCAGGTCGTAATCCCGGAGTCCTGGGATCAAGTCCCATGTCGGGCTCTTCGCAGGGAGCCTGCCTCTCCCTCTGCCTGTGTCTCTGCTTCTCTCTCTGTGTCTGTCATGAATAAATAAATAAAATATTAAAAAAAAATTTTTTTAAAAGTCATTCCCATTGTTTCTTGGGGTACTTTTCAATATACATGTGTGATCCATGGCTCATGAGGGGGTACAATGACATGAAAGGAATTTCCAATTTTCTTAAGTCTTTTCAGCATGTTATTTCTACAATTCTATATAGGAAAAAGGAGTTGACACTTGCCATTTTATTTTTTTTCTGTTACCGATTTGTGCTGGTGTCTTGGATGCGGGAGGTTACAGTCACCTTCCTTCTTCTGCAACATCATGGGTTGTCAGAGAAACTGGACCTTCAGGGTATCTTATTTGAGTTGATATGATTTGGCAGTTTAAATTGTGGTTTGATATTGAGAGTCAGCTTGACTCATAAATGGGAAAAGCATCTATGATGCTTCCCACTATAGCTGGACACTCTTGGGAGAGGAATATTTCTGCTATTTCTGCATCATTCTGGGAGACACGCACCTCCCCTGAGAGCTCCTCCCACCAAAAATTACTGGAGTGTATGTGCGTGTGTGTGTTCTTGTCCTCTCCAAGATCCTGTACCTTCTCAAGACACAAACTTGGAAGTGAGGTGGAAATACAGGACCCATAACCCCTATTCTCATCACGCTTCTCCCCTCAGTCCACCCTCCACTGTTATGATCTCGGACGGTGAGAATCATTCATTAAGCATCCCCCATGAGCTTCAGCAGTGGATTCCACACCTTGGCCCTCAAGTACCCTCTAAGAAGATGTTGAAAAGATGTGTAGCCCCTATTGCATTTCTAAGTTAACATCTAAATTTTTTATTCTAAGTGTAAGTACTTGCAAATTACTTCTGGTATGATATAAATTGACATTTTAAAGCTTACACAATTTTTTTTTTTGTTCCATGGTTTATCTCAAGTACATTGATAAATTTCCAAATTCTTAGGGATTTTTTTCGGATACCTTATTATCTATTAATTTCTAATTAAAAAATCGCTGTGGTCAGATGATATAAACTGAATGATTTCAAGCTTTCAATATTTATTAAGATATGTTTTGGTAACCAATCTGTAGTCCAGGCTAATAAACATCCCATGTATATTTGTTAGCTGTGGTATTTAGTGTCAACTAGATCATATTGGTCAATAATGCTTTTGAAATCATTTATATTTTAATTTTCACTTTTTGGGGGTCTGTTTTGTCAAATCATGAGAGAATCTTGCTAAATTCCAAACTATAGGGATCCCTGGGTGGCTCAGCGGCTGAGCACCTGCCTTTGGCCCAGGGCGTGATCCTGGAGACCTGGGATCGAGTCCCACATTGGGCTCCCCGCATGGAGCCTGCTTCTCTTTCTGCCTGTGTCTCTGCCTCTCTCTGTGTGTCTCTCATGAATAAGTAAAATCTTAAAAAAAAATATCCAAACTATAATGTGTATTTGTTTATTTCCCCTTTATTGCTGCCAGTTTCCCTTACGTATATGGCAGCTTTCAAGTGCATACACATTTAATACTGTTATTGCTCTTGATGAACTTGATCCTTTCAACATTATGAAAGGTTTTTTTGGTACTAGTTTCTCAAAGCTTACTTAGTGTAATATTAGATAGCCACACCATGGTACAGATCTTTCTCAAGAGAGTATTCAACTACGTACCGCTAGCTCGGGGAAAGATCAAAAATCAACGTGTGGTTTCTACTGAATGAATTTTGCTTCTTCACCATCCTTGAAAGACTGTTGAGTTGAAAAACCGTAAGTTAAACCATCATAAATCATTTAGCTATATTTTTTGCTTTTTTAATGATCATTCTAGGATTACATTATTTATCTTTAAATATGCATGACCTATTTTCAAATAATAATATAGTATTTCAAAAGCAATGTAAGAGCCATACAACTACATAATCCAACTTACCTTTGTCTCACTTTTAATTCTCCTGTTTTCTTATATTTTATTGTTGTATATGTTATAGTTCCTACAATATATTATTATTATTACTGCTTTCTAAAATGACAGCAATGGAATTAAAATATAGAAATTGGGCACCCACTGTCATATTTTAAATAATAAAGAACAATCTCTTTTTTAACATAAAATATTTTTCTAACAGAAAAAATATATATATATATTATATAATATATAATTCCTGTTTCTCCTTATCCATATACCTCTTCTTGCTCTACAAAATTTTATCCTGTTATTTTAAAGACATTGGCTACTCTCAAACAATCTTGCAAAAAAAGATGTATATTCATTTATATATGAAGCCTGAGCAAATTGTACTCACATAATTTGATGGAGATAGAAATTTCATTATAGTGCTGCTATTCAAATATTTAGATATGTTTTAAAGGATGTCTCACATCATTATTGTCAGAATTTATTTATTTACTTGTTTATTTTATTTTATTTTTCCCAAATCAAGAGCAGGCTCTTGACTCACTGCATCCTCAGGCTGAATTCCTTCACTGTTCACCTGGTAACCTTGGAATTACTGTGAGAAGCTGGCTTTCCTGGAGCTTAAACATATTCCTCCTGGAAGTTAGCTGTCAACTACAGTGTTACAAACTTGACCTTTTCCCCAAGGCTCCTTGCTATCCCCTTTCTACTGCCTCCTGTCATTCCTGCCCTGGCTCCCCTCCAGGTGTAGTTAATCTCATCTGAATTCATACTGGGGAAGAAACAATACTATGTTCTGGGCAACTCACAGCATCAACAGTTACAGCACCATCAGAATTCCATTATTGTCTTCATAAACATAATCATTTATTGGGCATTTTCTGTGAACTTTCCTATATAAAGGCATACACAATACATCATTATCTGCTTCCTTTTCAGGAATCTGTTTTGTAAATGGCAAAACTGAGAGTCTTTTACATTTAGAGACTTGTTCTGAATTAAATAACTTGCTAAAGCCCCCAAAAGTATGAAATACAAAATCTAGCTCTAAGTTTTAAGCATCTTCCATATTTCATCTCACTAAAGAACATCCACTACAAAAATATTAGTATATGGCAGCCTTTGTATTATGATTTCTAAGGCTCTAGGTAACCTGTAGCTTGGGCCATGGAGTCAGAATGCCTAGATTTGACATTCTATCTTACTAGTGTTGAATTTTCCAAGTCTGGCATTACCATGATAACATCAATCTTATGGGACTGTCAAGGTTGAGATAATTCATGTAAAGCACTTAGAACTTACATAATGTAAAATGGATATCAAATAAACATTGGTGATTTTATTACTATGCCTCTGATGCTGGAAATACTATTTATTAATTCTTTCAACCACTATTTATTGAGCACTTAACTATATGTCCCAGACAGTATTTTAGGCATTGAGTTTATGGCAAGGAATATATCAGCATCTGTTGTGAAACTTACTTTCTACAGGGAATGGAAAGAAATAAGCAAATAATTATGTGTTAGCTTGGGTTGAGATAAGTGCTGCGAAGAAAACTAGAGAAAGAGAAAGAAGTCATGCAAAGATGAGGGAAAAAGAGCATTCCAGGCAGAGAGACAAGCCAGGAAAGGGTTCTAAGTTGAACACAATTTTGGTGGATAGGAGGAAGAGGAAAGAAAACCCTTGTGGCTGGATCTAGTTAAAAGAGGAAAATCCAGGGGCCCTGGGTGGCCCAGTCGGCTAAGAGGCTGCCTTTGGCTCATGTCATGATCTCCCAGTCCTGGAATGGAGCCCTGCATCGGAGTTCCTGCTCAGCAGGGAGTTTGCTTCTCAATCCTTCTCCCTCTGCCCCTCGCACTGCTCCTTTTCTCTGTCTCTCTCTCTCAAATAAATAAATAAAAATCTTTTAAAAAAAAAAAAGAGGAAAATCTAAGTTGAAGATGATATCCAAAAGGTAGAGAGACCAAGTCACTTATGTCCTGATAAGAAATTTAGGTTTGATTCTAAGGTTTACAAAAGCTACCAGAGACCGATGATGTCACATGAGTGATTTGCCTTCAATCAGAGATATTCCTGATTATATTTCAGAGGACTTTGAGAGCCACAACACAAAGAAAACAAAAGACCAACTAGGAGTCCAGGCTATTTCTTTAAAGCACATAACTCTGGTAGATTTAAGTATTGACTTGTATTCACATGGCGATGTAAACAACCAAAAGTAGACCCATCCTGGAGTTTACTTTTGAAATAGGGGAAGGGTTCATATGAGATAGTACTTACTCTGTGATCGAGGAAGAATTGTTGATGTGGTTGGTGTGCCCAGAAAGGTGAGAGGGACACCAAAAGATGTTAAAAAGTAGTTTCATAAAAGCCCTAGAGGTGATCCTGAAACTAGAATATGCAGAAACTGCCAGAACGAGGGATTTATTACCTAGTAATGTCCAGAAGAGTAAATGGCTTAGGTTTCAAAATACGGAACCAAAATAATCATGGATAAAAATCTAAGGGTCATCAAAGACAATGTTGGGTGGATGTTTTAAGACAGGCCGGAGTCACATGGACAGTGGCCGTAAATAACAGGATGCAAACGGCCATTATGATGAGAGTCCATAATAAATAACCTTACTGAAGATACAATGCAACATGATTAATGGAGCAACTATTTGCCAAGGCCAGCTGCGTTAATGGCCCCTTAGTTAATCCTGAATTTATTTACCAGGAGTGATGTACTTTTATCTTATATTTAGAAACAAGCTGTCTAAGTGAATGGGGACAGCTTGGAGAATGGAGCATGTGGTGAAATAGCATATTTCAGAAGGGTGAAATTATCGTGCAGCTTATATAAGAACTCGTATCTTTAATTAGGGCACCAGGGTCAGCATTGAAACAGTGATTCCGTGACTGTCACTACCCCTCACAGTAGACTCTCCTACCCCAGATTACTGCTTTCCTCTGCCCTGTAGAAAAGAGAAACAAAGCGTTTCTAGAAAGACGGTCTCTAACCAACTGCTTTGAGATAATTTCATCAGAGGCTGGTACTGAGGTTTAGAAGATGGAGTTAAGTCCAGGTTTCTTCTTGGCAACAGAATAATTATGGACATTCCTGGATAAAAATATTCATGGGAGATGGATTTGAGGAAAGGAAGAGGAATAAAAGACTGATTCATTTCTTTACCTCTCTGTAAAGAGCATTACCCTGCACCACCCTTGCCACTACCAAAACCCTTAGCTTAGGTCAAGAAATAACTATTTATAGACAGAGAATAGCAAGGGAAGTGCTTAACGTGTTCTGAGATTATTAGCATTTCTCTTTAATTCATCAAGAGAAATCATAAAAAATATATTTCAGACTTCCTTGAAATACTGTCATTTAGAAAAAAAGCACAGCTTTGTGAAGCCTTTTCCTGCTTCCTCAGGTTAGTTTATCCTTGCTGTTTCCACAAGGAACTGCTCATATTATATTCTAATATTCACCCTGTTTATTACATTTAACCTCTTATTTTCATCTCTTCCCAGCTACTTTCTTCCTAGTGTCTAGGGTGTTGTTGACCATATACTAGGTGCTTAGAAAAACATACAGGGGTCTTCCCTGTTTAATAATATATAGTAAATCCTTTTAAACTCTTCTCTCTAACAAATAGGTGATCAGTAATATTATACAATGTAATACAGATTTCAGAACAGGAACAGCTGTTGGTTTGAAAGTGCATAGGTTTTTCCTTATGGTAATTAGAGCACTCACTACTAAAGCTTACCATTAACAAACAATTAAAAACCTACCATAGAGAAAATGAATAAGACCATCGCAATTCTCCAAAAGAAGGCAAAGACAAATATAAAATGTTCATTGATAAAAGAGAATGCTTAAACCACTGTCAAATGATTTATATTACCAGAGCAACAAGAGAACATGATTTAAATACTTGGCTTTGCTCTATCAGTGTCCTATGCCCTATAAGAATCCTATTGATTCAGGGGCTTATCTAATTCCCACAACAGTACTTATTTGGTAGGCATTATTATATGAATTTTATAGGTGGAAAAACGAGCTCTGAGGATCCACAGCTCACAAATTGGTGGACTAGGATTGGAAACTACTCCTTCTTTTTGTTCCCTACCTCCCAGGGAGTAAGAGTTGAGAAAACAGAGACCTCACTGTCGTAATCAGAGATCAATTTACATTGCAGAGGGTCTTGGGATGGACTGTGCAATACTGAATTCATATAGATGAATGAGGAGGAAGGACATTGCTGTAGGTTTGCAAGTGAGAAACATAATACACAAAAGAGAATCTGCTGGTTGATTCTGAGAGTTGAATTTTATGAAGAACAAAGATGAAGTTAGATGTATGTGCAAGTGAATGGAGTAAATAATGAAATATGTGATCTGCTCTTTGTGTTTGTTTTTAAAAAATTCATTTATTTATTTGAGAAAGAGTGAGTGAGAGGGAGCAGGAATGGCGGGAGGGGCAGAGGGAGAAGCAGACTCCCCACTGAGCAGGAAGCCCAACGCAGGATTCCACCCCAGGACTCTGAGGCAAAGGCAGATGCTTAACTGACCGAGCCACCCAGGTGCTCTGCTCTTTGTTTTGAGAAGGATATATTTTTGAGAAGGGAGAAACGAGAGGCAGACATTTACTCTCATTGATGGCTGAATGCCCCAGCTGCTTCTCTAAGGAAATCCAAGTGAGAAGATACCATTAGAAGTCAATAAGGTTAAAGTGATAGAAGGATAAGGAGCACTTATGTGTTCTTAGTAACTCAGTGGGCATGCTGAGAACTCAGTTTTCCTTACACGTATGTGTCAAAACATAGAAGGCCCTTGATATTTATATTTGGGTTAGTTGAATAATTATTGAATAGACTGGGATATTGTCAACTTTGTGCATTCAGTTTCAGTAAAAGAAGTACTACTACTACTAATGACAATATAGCTAATATTAATAGGATTTTTCTAATTGCCAGGCATTTAGATATGCACATTATCTTGTTTGATTCTCATTTTCAAACCTGGCAACTACATACTCTTATGATTTACCTTTTCACAGAAGATGACACCAAGGAGAATAATATTAAGAAATTTAACATTAATCAGAGAATTAATAAGTAGAATATTCTAAACTATAATGTCCTATAATGTCATAATTAGTTTTCCACAGGTGTCCTATGAGAAAAAAGTGATTTTTAATGTTGGTGATAAGTTTTGGTAAGAAATATTAGAGTAATTCCTATGAATGGGAACTTTTAGATTTATCTTCCTTTTATTAGACATTTGTCTCTGCAGATACTATGATTTCATCACATCAGAATTTCTAATAACTTCCAATTGTGCCAACAACAATTGTAGTGTCTCAGAACATCAACAACAATTGTAATGTCTCAGAACATCACACTTATCAAAAGAAAAATCAATGACTAAAATGAGGTTAAAATACCCCCCATCTATAGAATTATTCACTGTATGCACAAATTAGTTGGGAAAATCTTTCAGACAAATTTAGCAAATGGAGAGCTTAAGAATTCAAAAAATCCAGGACAAAGGGCACACATTGTCAGGACACACTGAAACAGCCAGAGCTGAAGAACAAAGTGTTTTGGTTAAAAGGCTCTTACAGATCAGAATATTTAGGGTGAAAAGTGTGAGGACAGGTAAGAAAACCAGGGTAGTCCCAAGAACTGTCCCATACAACCATTATACGGTTCGTTAAACTGAGAACCATAAACAAGGCAACAACATATTTTGTGATTAAGCCAGTTCTATTTCTCAATGCAGTGCTTTTTCTATTCATATATAAGTGAACTGGAGATATGGTTATATAATGCAGAAAAGTGAACACAAAACCAAAAAATCATTCATTTTGGCTATCAGCAAAAAAAATAAGATCTTGAGTTCCTGGGATTCCAGTTTATTGCCTGGCTGCTGTTAAATTGTACTAACTAGACCAGATTTTTTTGGTCAGTCTCATTTGGCTTTGCTCAGCTTACACATGGCGTTGGTGAAAAACAGGGCCAAAATGAAACAAGAATATGCTTTTCCTTAATCCACATTTTCTGCCTGGTGAAAACATGAGGAGCATTACCCTCAGGGTCACAATGACAACTTTCTCCAATTTTCTCAGCAGTAGTTGAGAATTATCTTGTCAGCATCACTGTTTTTGTTTTTTAAACAGCGGCTGAGAATAAGACAAACAACCACAGGTACTGGGGATAAAAAAAAAAAAAAAAATCCCAAAAAAAGTCATTAAAAAACCCAAGTTATCCTCTGCTTTGCCTCTCTTTTGTAGAGAAGCCAGTCTACTATGGCCTGACAACTGATGGCTGTACTTCTGACCTAACCCAACATCATCTGCTCCCAAGCGACCTTCCTTTCCTTATTTCCCCCATCACTCTATCTCCTCCATTCCAGTGCTTCTTAAAATCTAGTGTGTATATAAATCACCTCCAAAACTTATTAAAACATAGATTTTCATCCAGTAGGTGTAAGATGATCTGGAGATTGTGTATTTCTAACAAGCTTCTAGAAAATGCCCATGCTGCTGGTCTTTCGAGTGGTAAGGCTCCATTTTACTTTTATAATTGATAGTTGGAAGGATGAAGGTAGATTTTGGAGGGAGAGAATAATTTATTTCTCCTTTTTTTCCCATTCTTCATAGAGAAATGAGTATGCCTTTTATTTGCACAATTAGAAGCAATTTTGCTCACCTGTGATTTTTAAGAAAGCACAGTATTTCTTAAAATATGGTTATTCTAAGGAAATTTCTAAGACTAAAGTAATTCCATCTAACATTGTGAAGCAGATCTCCAGATTTCAGTTGGAAGAAAGGTGAGCAGCAGAGTCCTGAGGGAGGCAACAGGTAGTGAGGATGTGTTTATTAACAGTTTAATCTAGTTGAGGAAGCAGAAAACAGGTCATGGAACTTGCTTTAGGAGTTAAGGAAATAGAGTTATATAAGGATTTGGGATTTTGCTTCAGGTAATTTAAGTTTATAGACAACTAAAAGAATCAGTGACTGTGAAGAAGAAATATTGAGATAAAAGTGGTGTTTATAAGTCGGAGTAACCAAATGTGTGGAATATACATAGGAGGCTTCTGGGTAAAATAATTTTAAAATTAAAGAACAAAATTACATATTAATCTTTTCTAAGCTGGATGTTTTTTTGAACTGTAGAATGTCAATGGTCTACCTACATGTAGGTGCACACACATGCATGCAAAACACTAATACTTCATCATTTTATTTTTATTTTATTTTTTTTTACCTCATCATTTTAAATGATTTCTTGAGTGTTGTGATGTGACTGATTTATCACACAGGATTGCTGGAAATGTTATGAAATGTTCTGTGCTGTTAAGGCCAAGGCTATGTTCTGAAGAGTCTATCCAATAATTTTGTTACACCAGGATATGCAGATATCATTATTTTAGAATGATAAAGTATAGCTTTAAATGATCTATTCTCTTCCATATTCTGCACCTCATTGGCCATCACAGGACACAAGTAGAAAAGTAGGTTCATGATATTGTGTAGAAGTAGGATTATTTGCTTTGCCATTAGAGCCACAATTGAGCTACACTTACAAATATATAGATTTGCGTATTTAACATCTGCTTCTCCAGTAACAGTTACGCAGAGGTGTAGCCTTAGATCTTTCTTGAGATAAGCAACTAAAATATTTTCTTAACTAATGGTTGGATAATGATGCTATCAATTTTGTCACTTCGGCAATTTCATCTTTGGACACCGTATTCAGATTACCTTCGACTGTGCATTTAAGTATCAGATACCACCTAAATGTCAGAGGGGGAAAAACTAGACTAATCTTGACAGTCTAGAAGAGCAATGTTGCCAAAGGTCATCAACAAGTCTGACAAAACAGTCCTCATTAACCGTGTCTGTCAGCACCTCCATTTGGAAGTAATTTGGATATTTGCAGTGACCCCATCAGTTCTGATTGGCTGGGCAGTGACCTTGACCAGGGTGAAACCTGTTCAGTGTAAGCTCATACAATGCACTGTAGGTGGAATCCAGGATGACAGATGGCAGTGGGGTCAGTGAAGAGGAACTTGTCCATCACTGCTATTGAAGACAAAGCCACTCAACAGCGTAGTTCAACAGGCACAGGAGCTGTGGTTTGCAAATGCCACAAGAGAATTGTCAAGTTCCTTTATTTTTAAAGAAATGCTATAGTCTCATAATCTCAGAGTTCATGAGACTGATGAATAAGTGGGGGAAGAAAGGTTAGCTGTTGGAGTTTAGCAATACACTAGACATTTCAAAACTTGTCTTTGACTCTAACAAAGATCTGAAAATTCATGCTAGCTGTATCTTCCTTGTGGGTAAATTCCTGATCAAAAACTCGTTCCTGTAATATTTTTCTTCATTCTACTAAGAAACTGGATTAGTAAGAGTCATTACTTTGCTCTTCTGCTAGACACATCTCTTCTTTTTACCTCCCTCACATATCACAGAATCAATATGAAATAAACTATGATAATAGAATATATTATACTTTCTAAGTACTATACTATAAAAGCAATTATAACATATTCTTGAAGTAATTAACTTTTGATAGAACAATCTGGATCTGTTTTTTTTTGTAGTTACAGTAGCACTTCTTTTTAATATAAAAATTAGGGATGGGTCAGATATTGAATGCCATACTACACAGCATTTTGATTCTGTGCTCTGAGTCTGTCACTCAAAAAACACAAGGCATGTTAAAAGGCTAAGGACCTAATGGAAACACACATGATGCCAACTAGTATAAAATCATTAAGAAAATACACATAACTTTCATTGACTCATGGAATTTTTAACAATCTAGAAAACCTTTTGGAATTTAAGATCTTTCTTCCCCATTGGCTGCTCAGGAATTTCTTCCAAATCTTCATTGTTGACTTCTTCCTTGTAATGTTTTTGGAACAAGAAGCCAATCAGTCCCAAACAAAAATGAACAAAAAAATGACAAATTAATTTATTTCATAGAAAAATAAATTATTAAAACCAGAAGGAAATAGATGATGTAATTGATTTCCTGCCTTGTGGATTATTCAGTGTCCACATCTTGCATTTATTTGTTTATTTGAGGTATAATAGACATACAACATTATATTAGGGCCAAGTGTCCAATACAATGAGTTGATATCTGTGTATTGTGCAGTGTTGTGAATGAACACTGCAATAAGTTCAGTATTCCCCTGTTGCCATATAAAGTTATATATTATGCCATATAATATTATTGACTATAGTCACCATATTGTACGGTATCTCTTCATGATTATTTATTTCACAGCTGGAAGTTTGTACCTCTTGACTATTTTCTCCAATTTCATCTCTCCCCCTTTCCCTCTGGCAACCACCAATTTGTTCCCTCCATTTCGGTTTTGTTTTTTTTGTTTCATTTGTTTCATTTTTTTAGATTCCGCACATGAGTGAAATCATACAGTACTTGTCTTTCTCTGTCTGACTTATTTCATGGTCCATCTGTGTGTCACACCTAGCAAGATTTCATTCTTTTTTTATAGCTGAGTAGTATTCCATTGTATAGATAGCACGTGTTCTTTATCCATTCATCTATTGATGGATACTTGGGTTGTTTGCATATCTTTGCTATTATGAATAGTGCTATATTGAACATAAATATTTTTCAAATTGGTATTTTCACCTTCTTGGGATAAATACCCAGAAATAAAACTGCTGGAGCAAATGAAAGTTCTATTTCTAGTTTTTAAAGGAGGCTTCATACTCTTTTCCACAGTGGTTTGACATTCCCAAATTTACATCCCTAAAAACAGTGCACAAGTGTTCCCTTTTCTCCACATTCTATCCCACACTTGCTATTTTCGGGCTTTTTCATGATAGTCAATTTTTTGTTATTCAGCTCTATGAGTTTTTACTTATCTTGGCTACTAATCCCTTATTGGACATACAATTTGATATATCTTCTCCCATTCAGTAGGTCATCTCTATTTTGTTGATTTTTTTTCACTGTGCAGAAGCATTTTATTTTGATGTAATCTCATTTGTTTACTTCTGCTTTTGTGTCCACTATGTTTAGAGGCAGATCCAAAACCATACCTCCAAGAGCAATGTCAAGGAGCTTACCACCTATATTTTCTTCTAGGAATTTTATGGTTTTAGGTATTACGTTCATGTTTTCAACCATTTTGAGTTAATTTTTGTGTATGGTATTAACTACTGGTCCAGGTTCATTCTTTTGTATGTAGCTGTGCAGTTTTTCCAACACAGTTTATTGAAGAGACTATCCTTTCCCTGTTGTATATTCTTGTCTCTTTTATCATAAACTAATTGACCATATACATGTGGGTTTATTTCTGGGCTATTCTGTTACATTGATATATGTATGTTTTTATGTCCATATAATACTGTTTTGATTACTATAGCTTTAAAAAGATGTTTTAAAAGATTGTATTTATTTATTCATTAGAGACACAGAAAGAGGTAGAGACATAAGCGGAGGGCGAAGCAGGCTCCATGCAGAGCCTGATGCAGGACTCGATCCCAGGTCCCCAGGATCACATCCTGAGTTGAAGGTAGGCGCTCAACCTTGAGCCACCCAGGTGTCCCTGATTACTATAGCTTTTAATATAGTTTTAAATTAGGCATGATGCCTCCAGCTTTGTGCCTGTATATCAAGATTGCTTTGGCTCTTTGAAGTTTTTTGCAGTTCCACATAAATTTTAGGGATGTTTTGCTCTATTTCTATGAAAAATGCCATTGGAATTTTGACAAGGATTGCAGCAATCTGTAGATTGTTTTGGGTAGTATGGACATTTAAAAATATTAATTCTTCTAATCCATGAGCGTGGAATACCTTTCTATTCATTTCAGTCTCCTTTATTTTCTTTCATTTCATTGGTTATCCCTTTAATGCAATTGTAAATGGGATTATTTTCTTAATTTCTCTTTCTGCTAATTTGTTATAGTGTATAGAAACACCACAGATTTCTGTATATTAATTTTGTATCCTGTAACTTTACTGAATTTATTTATTAGTTTTAATAGTTTTTTGGTGGAGCCTCTAGGATTTTCTGTATATGATATCATGTCATCTGTCAATAGTGACAGTTTTACTTCTTTCCAGTTTGGATGTCTTTTCTTTCTTTTGCCTAATTGATCTGTCTAGAACTTCCAATAGTATGTTGAGTAAAAATGGCAAGAGTATGTAGGCTTTCTTGTCTTATTCCTGATCGTAGAGAAAACACTTTCAGTTTTTCACTGTTAAGTATGATTTTAGATGTGGGCTTTTCATAAATAGCCTTTCTTATGTTGAGGTACATTTCTTCTATGCCGATTTTGTTGAAAGTTCTGATCATAAATGGGTGTTGATTTTGACATATGCTTTTTCTGCATCCATTGAGATGATCATATGATTTTTATCCTTTGTTTTATTGATTTAGTGTTTCACACTGATTGGTTTGTGGATATTTAACCATTTTTGTATCCCTGACCTTTGCTATTCCTTCCTTCTACTAAATTTGGGCTTTCTTTTTCTTTTTCTAGTTCCTTGATATGTCATGTTAGGTTGTTTATTTGAGATGTTTTTGTTTCTTGAAGTAGGCATTTATTGCTATGAGCCACCCTCTTAAAATTTCTTTTGCTGCACACCATAAGTTTAGGTATGTTTTGTTTTCATTTTCATTTGTCTCTTGGTATTTTCTTTATTTCTCTTTGATTTCTTCTTTGATCCATTGGCTTTCAGTAGCATGTTTTTAATCTCCACACATATGTGAATTTTCCAGTTTTTACTTTTTTTTCTTTTTCTTAAGGAGAATGCTAACTTTATTTTAATCAGATTAAGCTTCTATGAATTTTCAATATGTAAAATATCAAGACTTTTACATATCAAATAAAAATCAGGAATGTTCACCTTCATATACAAAAAAAAAATGTTCAAATAGAAGTTCAACAAGAATGTTATAAAATCTGGGATCCCTGGGTGGCGCAGCGGTTTGGCGCCTGCCTTTGGCCCAGGGCGCGATCCTGGAGACCCGGGATCGAATCCCACATCGGGCTCCCTGCATGGAGCCTGCTTCTCCCTCTGCCTATGTCTCTGCCTCTCAATCTCTCTCTGTGTGACTATCATGAATAAATAAATAAAATCTTTAAAAAAAATTTATAAAAAAAAGAATGTTATAAAATCTGAAATGAATGGCCAAAATTTTAAATTATCAGTAAACAGCTCTTTTTTTTATAAAATCTTTTTTTTTTTTTTTTAGATTTTATTTATTTATTCATGAGAGGCACAGAGAGAGAGAGAGAGAGGCAGAGACACAGGCAGAGGGAGAAGCAGGTTCCATGCAGGGAGCCCGATGTGGGACTTGATCCTGAGAGTCCAGGATCATGCCTTGAGCCAAAGGCAGACGCTCAACCACTGAGCCACGCAGGCATCCCAGTAAACAGCTCTTCAATGTTAAGGATTCCTCAGTATACTTTGGTTTGAAACAATAAAAAAGGGCTATTTCTTAAAGCCTGAATAATACTTCCAGAAAATTATCCAATTTGGAAAATGAAAAATGTAACCCATGATAAGTAAGAAAAATACAAATCATACACTGAACAGAGGGGAACAAAAAAGGTAACCAACCTTTATAGGAATCAAGACACCACCACGGCCTTATATAAAAACTTTCTAAATTAGTAGCATATCCTGTATCACCATAATATTACTATTAATATTCATCCACTTTTTTCAAAGGTTGAAAAGGTACTGGCAATAATTTTTTTTTTTTTTTTTTTTGGAATGGTATGGCCTGGTCCTCAACTTTTTGAAGGAAAAAGGCAGTCTGCCACAAATATCATACAGAGTCCCAAAGATAGTTCTGAAAGCAGTGCTGCTAAATAAAACTGTATATTACCCCCAAACTGGTAATCCAGGTTCTTCAATAGAAAAGTTATGGCAAGTCCTGACTCACATAGATAGCTGCAAGAATGCTGACATACTACTCATCAGAACGGAACTTGGACCAAACCACGATGAATTGGGTTCAATACTCTCCCACTCTTGCTCACTTATAAAGTTCATGAAGTCCTTCTTAGTCCTTGAGCCCTGATAGCACCTAAATTCACCATTTTTACATGATAAATAGTAGGAAGAGCAGTTATGGTAAATCATCCGCTCAGTCCTGCCTGCTGTGTGACATCATTCCCCTCAAGATCTTCTCCCCATTCAGTAAAACTTTCCCATTCTGGTTGAAGATTCTGAAAGATAGGACACCATGGAGCGTAAAATTCTATCATCCTCTCTCATTCCAGCAACTCTTTTGAGTTCTTGCCATGATGAAGGGCATGTCACTCCACTGTTCTTGGGTCCAGGGAGCCCTGCAAAACAACAACAGCAGCACTGCCACAGGAATCACGAGACTCCTGAGGGCATCGTGTCTGGTGCTTGCCCACCCCACAGCCCAGTTTTTACTTGTAGTTGACTTCTAGTTTTATACCATTGTGGTCAGAAAAGATACTTGATATAATTCCAATCTTCTTAAGTTTATGAAGACTTGTCTTGTGGCCTAACATATGATCTATCCCGAAGAATGTTCTGTGTGCACCAGAGAAGTATGTGTATTAGGTTACTTTTGGATGAAACGTTCTATATATCTGTTGTCTATCTGGTCTAACATGTAGTTTAAGGTCAATGTTTCCTTATTTATTTTATGTCTGGATGATCTATCTATTAATGCAGGAGGGGTATTAAAGTCCCCTACTATTATTGTATTGCTGTCTTTTTCTTCATTTAGGTCTGTTAATATATTGGCTTTATATTTTTAGGTGTTCCTATATTTGGATGCATAAATATTTACAAATGTTATATCCACTTGTTGGATTGACCTCTTTATCATGATATAATTCCCAGTTTTCAGTTTCCCTACTTTATTTATTTATTTATTTATTTATTTATTTATTTATTTATTCTTGTATATTTTTTTATTGGAGTTTGATTTGCCAACATATAGTGTAACGCCCAGGGCTTATCCCGTCAAGTGCCCCCCTCACTGCCCGTCTGAAAATAAAGCTTAAAATTTGAAAAAAAAAAAAAACGATATAATTCCCTTCTTTGTCTCTTATTATGGTCTTTGTCTTAACATCCGTTTTGTCTGATTAAGTATGGGCATCCCAACTTCCTTTTGGTTTTCATTTGTATGAAATATCTTTTCCATATCTCCATGTATCTTTACTTCTGAGGTGAGTCTCTTGTAGGCAGCTTATAGATGGTATTTTTTTAATCCATGAAGCATTCTCTGTCTTTTGATTGAAGAAATACTCCATTGATGTTTAAAATAATTATTGTTATGTATTTGTCGCCATTTTGTTCATTGTCTGATGGTTGTCTTGTAGTTTCTCCCTATTCCTTTCTATTCCTTTTGCTCTTCTTCCCATGAGGTTGATGAATTTCTTTAGTGCTATGTCTATGTCTAGATTCCATTCTCATTATCTCTTGTGTACTTTAAGTTTTTGGTTTGTGGTTATAATGTGGTTCACATGTATCAGCCCATATGTATAACAGTCTATCTTAAGTTGATAAAAGTTAAGTTTGAACACCCTCTACTACTTTACATGTTTACTGCCTCATGTTTTTGATGCCACATTTTGCATACTTTCATTTGTATATACGTTAACTAATTGTTGTAATTCTTCTTTTAAGATTTTATTTATTTATTTATTTATTTATTTATTTATTTATTTATTTATGATAAACCCAGAGAGAGAGGCAGAGACATAGGCAGAGGGAGAAGCAGGCTCCCTGCGGGGAGCCCAATGTGGAACTTGATCCCAGGACCCCTGAATCAGACCCAGAGCTGAAGGCAGATGCTCAACCACTGGGCCACCCAGGGGCCCCCTAATTGTTGTAATTATACTTATCTTTACTACTTTTGTCTCTTAACCTTCATGCTAGCTTTGTAAGTGATGAGTTTACTACCTTTACTATATATTTACCTTTACCAGTGAGATTTTAGTTCCATGTGCTTTCTTGTTAGTAATTAGTGACCCTTCTTTTTAGCTTAAAAAGTCATTTCTTTTAAAAGTCAACATTTATCTTAAGGATAGTCTACTGGTGGTGAATGACTTTAGCTTTTGCTTGTCTGGAACACTCTATTTCTCCTTCAATTCTGAATGATAATCTTGCCAGAAAGGGTATTCCTGGTTGGAAGCTTTTTGCTTTCAACATTCTGTATATATCATGCCACTCCCTTCTGGCCAGTAAATTCTCTTGAAAAAAAATTTGTTGATTGTCTTATTGGGGTTGTTAGTTTGTAACAAGTTATTTTCTCTTGCTAGCCGGAAGATTCTCTCTTTAATTTTGACATTTTAAGTATAGTGTGCATGGTGTGTGTTTCTTTGGGTTCATCTTAGTAAGAACTCTCTGGATTTCCTGAATTTGGATATCTGTTTCCTTCTCCAAGTTGGCAGAGTTTTCAGCCCTTATTTCTTCAAATAAGAAGAATTCTCTCTCTTTTCCTTCTGAGACCCCTACAATGTGAATATCTCCACTTGATGTTGTCCCATATGTCCCTTAAGCTATCTCCACTTTTTTCATTCTTTTTCCTTTTTTGGTTCTGATTGATAAGTTCCATTCTCTTGGAGGTCAAGAGAATGCTTGTGCTTCATCCAGTCTGCCGTTGAGCCCCTCCAATGTATTTTTCAGTTCAGTTAGTATATGGCAAGGCCACAGGGTCGTGCTAGGCTGTGGTATGGCCACCTAACAGTTTAGTGGGTCGTTGAGTCAAGGGGATACGTGGCCAGGGTAAGCCTGCCTGGCATGCTTAGCAGGGCTGCACCACAGGTGGGTGGTGAGCCAGCACAAGCCTCCCTCATCAGGTTTAGTGCAGGGGGCATGGGGGAATGTAAGGATGTGGTAAGTGCTACTGTTAACATATGGGGATAGTGCAAAAATGGCACCTACCAGCAGGACCATCTCCCAAGAAAATTCCAACAAACCCCTGTTCCTCTGGCAGACACTTTATGAATAAATCCCCTTCACATACGGTCTAAGCACTTTCAACCTGCTGCTTTTTCACTGAGTCCTGGGCACAATGGGTCCGTGCATGATTCTTTAAGAGCACAGTCTTAATTTTCTATGTTCCTTTGTGTCTCCAGTACATAAGCTCTGTTGATTTTCAAAGTCAGATATTTTAGGGGATTGTCTCTGGACAGGTCCCAAAGGTTGGCATGCCTGATGTGGGGTTCAAACCCCTTACTTCTCAGAGATGTTGTGATTTGTGAAATTCCTTCTGCTTGTGGGTTACCTGCCAGGGGAAAGGTTTTGGTCAAGACCATATATCTGCCTCTCCCACCCCATCTCAACGTGGCCTTTTTATCCTTTGTTATGGAGGATTTGTTGAGCTAGTTTTCAGTTTGTTCCAGAGAGAAGTGTTTTATACATAGCTGTAGATTCAGTATGTCTATGGGAATTGAGTTCAGGGTCTTCCTATGCTGTCATCTTGAACTACCTTGCCCATATCTGGCATTTAGAATGCCTCACACATAATTAGAACAAAGTGAGGGTCCTTAAACTGAACTCTGCTCAGTAATCACACATCCGCATTCTTCCCTATTCTGTTTGAAAAGGAGCTTACTCAAGGCAAAATATCACCCAGACCATCCAGATCACAGTTTACAGACATTTATGGTTCAGTTATCAATTTAATTTTTTCATTTGGTCATTTTATACATAACAGGTGACATCATCCAAATGGCTTTTAGGATAATGCTTCATTTTCACTGAAACACTTTGCCTAACTGAATTTGAGATACTTCCTATTTGGGTACAGCAGCTTTTATAAAAATTGCCTCAACCAGGCTCATTACAGCTAAATTTACACCACCTGTTTTAATGTGCATATTGTCATGACCCGCAGAAACTGCATTAAGTAATTAAGAGATAGACCACATAGTGTCATTTGCTGTAACTGAATCTGTGGATTCAATCAATAGCCACCTGAAAGTGCCTGGGGCTACAGAATTAGGGCACAACCTGCTGAGTCAAGCCCTGGGGGGCCCAAATGGGAGTGCATTAATCTCTGACACCATCCTGCTGTTTTCAGCCCCGTTTTAATTAGTCATAAAACATAGCGTAAGCCAAGTTGTCAACAAAACCATCCAAGACAGATTCTTCCTTTCCTTAGAAGAGATTTGAAATAGAGCTAAAGATAAAAGAAGATTGCCAATTGAGGAGACATCAATCTTATCTGCCTTTTTAAGATGCAGTTTACTCCCAAAGAAGAGCTGAACCCTGTGACTTGCTGCAGGTTTTCTCCTTCTCTAAAGACTGACCGGGACAGCCATTTTGAAGTGCTAATGCAACTGTAAACACAATTCATTTTATTTGAGTTTTTATAGTTCCACTGGTGAAAGGGCCGCGCAGCTGTTGTTTGCTAAATTGTCATTTGTTGGGTTAAAAGTTCGTCACACTCATCCAAAGTATGGTCACTGCTCAGGAATCAGATGACCACACCAGAGCGACATACTATATGGATCATATAATTTCTTTTGGATCAGCTTCTTTCCAGATGCTAAAATCTGGTGTATTTATTAAGAATTGGCTTCAGCCCTGATTCACTCTGGGATTCAACTGACACAGACTAATTGAATGGGATTCATCCCAACACATATCTCCTCCAAGCCGAAAGTGATTTAGGGTTTTGATGGCACTTAGTGACCATTGAGTAGATTTGTGCTCATTCTAAGCAAATCACATGCCACAGTGTTTCCACCTTACAAGGTATCTTGAGGTGAATATTTTCCAGATGGCTTTTTCAGACAAAGGTCTCTTACAAAAGAAGAAAAGAACACTTTTGCAAGGTCCAAAGAACAGTTCATTTTTAAGAATTTTTGATGGACAAATTCAGGAGCTTTTTCAAACTCCACAGGGTGCTTTTGGAATATGTTTGGAAAATAAACACATCCTTGCACATTGCCCAGCTGCCACCTGGCCTAGAGTATGACCTTTCATAGAATTTTGGTATTTTGAAGCAAAAAGGAATCTTGGTGGTCATCGGGGTCAGACTGTCCCTTTACAGAAAAGAAAAATGGGACCAACATAAGTTAGTAATACACTTACATGAACTCAATCTCCGTCCAAGGCTCCACATTCTCTCCCACTCCAGGGAGCATCAGGGCTCTGTGGAATGAACGCAAATCAGCAGCATGGCACTTACTGGTGCCATTCTCTCTCTCCTGCTTTTAGATTCACTTTTCTCCCTTTTGCTTCTGTTTTCTGTTCTTTTCTTTTTAATTTTTTTTTTTTTTGCTTTCCCCTCGTGTACTCTTGCTCTCCCACTCCTTTTTTTGCTATCTCTTTTTTAAAAATTAATTATTTATTTATTTTTGCTATCTCTCTTTATAAGAACATCTTCCAATTCTATCTCTCAGTTTTAGTTATCATATCAATAAGAATAGTCTATGAAGACAAAACAAATTTTAAAAATCCTGATCAGTAATTGCTCATATAATTTCTGACTCAAGTTTCAAATGAGAGTGTTTATTGTCTATAGCATTTGTCTGAAAACGAATACCTTAGGACATCTGAAGTTTTATTGTAATATATTTTTACTTTTCATGTGTATATGTAGACACAGAGACCTCAGATTACTCTGAATCCCCCAGAGTACCTCGTACAGTGTTAGACTATCTGATCGTTTAAAGAGGTTGCTTTTCTATTGGGATCTTTTAGATCAGTGGCTTTGATTTTAGAAAATGTATCCAGTAGATCAAATGGTTGCTTACAGCCAGTTTAGGGGGAGAGAACACTTCCAAAATGCAGATTTACCTATGCACCTTGAATGGAACCCTCATTTCAATGCTCCATTTCAGAGTAAGGTGAGCCAATCCTGGTATTTAACTTAGGCATTTAAAAATTTTAGGAATTTAGCTTCCCTATTCAGTTGAGAAACTATCTCAACTCTTTAATTAAATCTTTGCTTACACCACACATACACAGGCAAACCTCATTATACCTGGAGTGAAAATGGACAAAATAAATAAGAAGTTAATTTTAATCATAAAAGTTCATTAACTTCATCTTCAGGCTCCAATGTTCAGGATTTGTGTGATCGCTACAGCCGAACGAATGTTAGAAATGCCAGAATCATAGTGATGTGGGACAGCTTGGTCTCTGGTGTCACGGAATCAAGAATGAACCTCGGGGACAACAGAGAGTGAGCAAAGCGACAGGAGTTTATTAAGCAGAGATGCAGAGGAAGCTCTCAGGAGCGGGAGGGGTGCCCACAGGGTTGCCCCTGAGGGCTTGTCTGGTCTTTTACAGGAAACTGACCAGGGAACTTGGTCAATTTCTTATCAATATCAGGGTGGATATTTAGAACAAACATGGTGAACGTGTAACTATCAAAATAACAAAGTGGTGTTTTTGTAAATATCATGAGCCCAAAAAAGGTGTTCCCTTCTCTCTGGTTAATAACTCCTCTATAATATTTCCTACATCTGGGGTTTCTGTGATCACTTAGTAGCCATTAAAGGGGGATACTCCCTAACACTGTGGAACTGGGGAGCCAGGTTTTTTTTTTTTTTTTTTTTCTGTTCTTAACTGTCTTTGTCCTGTTTTCTTGGGATGGGTAGGAGCCTGACTCTGGGGCCTTTCTGCATCTTGGGGTTTATGGGAGCCCAGCTTCCTGGGAGCCTTTCCCTTATTCTTCTTTGCCTCGCCCCTTCCACCCCTAACTTGTTCCTACATCAATAGAAATGTGTTGCAATCCTGATCCTTAATCATAATGAAAGTGTAGCATGAAGGAAGTGAGAATAACCGAGGACAACAAAAAGAGCTTATGGGAGAGCAACAGAAAACATTGATAATGAGGCACAGACGGGAAGTGGGTCACGGGGACTGCCAGCATGACTAACGGAAGGCCTGGTGGCCCAGGAGGGCCTGGGGAGGCCAGGAAGGCAGAGGCCAGGGTGCAGGAAGCCAGGCGCACTCAGGCCTGCTGTGGATGGCTCGACCCACGGCGAATCATCATCGCTGCTCACCAACCTGGGTCACGGGAATGTGAAAGGTCTAGGAGCAGCAGATTGGATGGCAAAGCTTGTCCCATAGGATTGCTGAGAGCTAAAGTGTGTGTGTGTGTGCGCGCGCGCACGTGTATATGTGACAGAGAGAGACGTGGACAGGATAGATTATTAAGATAATTTGTTTTGCTCTCATGGTGTTTGTTCTCTTCCTACTCAGCACTCTTACTTCAAAGCAGGTCACCAGGCCTTGGTGTTCTCTTGCCCCTGAGGAGGTTTGTGGGGCTTGAAATTTGAAAATCAAAATTGCCTTGGAAATAATTGGCTCTTTAAGATACATTATGTATTCTTCATATTATGTTAATTCATTTTATATAAACTTTGTTTCCTAAATTATTGCATTTTTTTAAATGATTTTATTTATTTATTCATGAGAGACACACAGAAAGAGGCAGAGACACAGGCAGAGGGAGAAGCAGGCCCCTCACAGGAAGCCCGAGGTGGGATTTGATCCTGGCACTTCGGGATCACGCCCTGAACAGAAGGTAGACGCTCAACCACTGAGCCACCCAGGTGTCTCTCAATCACTGCATTTAAAAGTATGCTTAAAAAAATAAATAAAAATATGCTTAAAGTTTATATTTCTATTAATTTCCCAGTTTTATTGAGATAAAATTGACACATAGCCCCATGCAAGTTTCAGGTTATAGCATAATGATTTAGCTTACATATATCATGAAATGATTACTACAATATGTTTGGTTAATATCCATCATCTTATATAGATGTTAAAAAAAGAAAGAAATTGTTTTTTTTTTTTTCTTTGTGATGAGAACTTTTGGGATTTACTCTCTTAACAACTTTCAGATATCCCATACTCATACAACTTTCAGCAGTGTTAATTATAATCATTATGTTGTACATTTTATCTATTACTTATTTATTTTATAACTGGAAGTTTGCACTTTTGACCACTTTTATCCAATTCTTCTTCTCCCATATTTTGACTCTAGTGGACACACGTTTGATCTCCTTTTCTGTGAGTTCCTTCCTTCCTTCCTCCCTCCCTCCCTCCCTCCTTCTCTCTCTCTTTTTCCTTTCTTTTTTTTTTTTTTTGATAGAGAACAGGCCCAGAAATGAGTTACTATATTGGTGGACATGATCCTGAATACCATGAAGAAGGTTATGGTAGCACAGTGTGGAAGAACAGGAGTCTGTCTAGAACCCAGGGCTCTCCTGGAGCATCTCTTGGTGTTTTCATGCCTACTGATGAGTCTAATGGGCAATTGCAATAAACCCAAAATTGGCAACCATAAAGCAGGGAGCTCCAAACTCTCATGAAGCAAGCCCTGTAGACTTAAGTTCTAGCCAATGGTGAGAAAAGCATAAAAAGGATGATAGAGGGAGGAGCAAATAAATATCACTTGTACCTTCTGGACTCATCGGAGCAGTGGAGACAGCACCCTATTTATTAGCTTTTGCATATTAAATAGTGTTGTGTATCCCAGAAAATTTTTGAAAAATAAACATATTATGTTTTTATTTTCTAATTGTTGCTACTGTAAATTTCACGTGCTTGTATATATTTGTTCTTCCGTATGCATGCCCTAGCCAAGCTGGTCTGCTCACTGATACGCCCTGTGTATTCCTTTCTCTAATCTTTTCCATCCATAGACCCACATGCCTTCCACAGCCTCTACTCAATGGCATCATTTCCTTTCCAGCCCTTGCCCTAAATGTTTTTCTTTCATTAATTTTCTATATATTTATTCCTTCTCTGTGCCTATTTTGCTCTTTTGATAAGATAGGAATATTAATATCAAACTCAGTATTTGTGTACATTAAGTGAGGTCAATGTAGGGAAATAGTGAATAAGTGATAAAGCACTACAAAATATAAATATCATTAATATTTTCTTATATTTGTCAACATCTTATCATACTTATTATCATTATTTCCTGTGCTATTATTTATTGTGTCACTGTTACATTAGTTACCACGTTTTTGTGCCTCCTGTCTGTGTACATATTGCCTTTTTACTACATTTTTAGGGCTTTTGAGAAGCAGTCACTATTTATTTATGGATCTTCCACCAGCACAAAGCTGGCACCTTGTACATGAGAGATTCTCAGTGATGTCGATGGGATAAATAAATGCTATTACATAATTGATCCTAATATTTGGATATTGGGTTATAAACTATTCCACAGAGAATTTTAAAATTAAAACAGCAGAGTATAAATGATGGTCCAGACCATGTATATGCTTTATTAAGAAAAATGCTCAACCAAAGGGCACATCCCTCTTGCACCGATATGCTCCATTCCCCAGCAACTCCTATAAATACACATTTTGAAGGAGTCTGTTGAATCTGCTACATATAAAACGCAGTTCAGATCCAAACTTCTCTAAGAGACCTCTAGACCCCTCAGACACATTTCATCACATTTTCTGACTTTCTGTGTCATCTATTTCAGCTATAGACTCTGCTTCACCCGTTGTCCTGCATGCAATTTTATTTACATAGCTTTTCTTCTGGCATATGATGACCCGTGAGAACAGTGATCATGATTTTTCACGATTTTTCACGATGCCTGGTGCCCCACATGCTTTGTCTACAATGGTCAATACACTGGAATGAATTAAAATTAATTAGAGGAAATTAATCATTTATATTGCTTTATAATTGCAAAAAATGAAAAGTCTTTTTTTGCAAAAATGAAAAGTCTTGAGATGAAAATTTGATCTGGGAAAAAATTATATATATACATATGTCATTATGTAAGTTTCATCATAATAATTTTGGTAATCTTAAGGAGAACAAGAATACCCAAACATGATATATTACTGTCAAGCATAGAGTTGAAAAAAAAAAAAAGAATTGCAAGGTGTCTACTAAATATAGTTCAGTCAATATCTGTTTGTGATGCCATTAGTTACTACCTACTGGCTGGTGTTCAACCATAATCAGCAAATTAATAGATTGTATTCCTGATGATACTTTTGTTTTGTGCCTAATGGCATATTAAATTAGCTCACATTGGGTGTCCTGATTAGAATCAATTGGCACATTAGGACATTGTTTATTGAGCATGGCAAATATTTACCTAAATTCTTTTGCTTTCTCATGTTAAAAAATAATAAAAAGTATGCTAAGGAGGCCTACCAGGTAAAGAAAACTGAAGTGTTCTGTTGAGAATAGGAGCATCCCAGCCCTGCAAGTCTTGATTTTCAAATCACTAGGGTCACACCAACTGAGGATAATAAGGGTCTTGGACAGACCTCTGAGTAAAACTAAGTTCTAAGGGGTAGGCAGAGAAAGAGAACCTGCAATAGATGCTGAGCTGTGGCCAAATAATGAAACACGGAGATTCTAGTGCTCAAGTAATCATCTCAGGGAAGCCAGATAAAGAGAGTTTTAAGAAGAGGGTTTTAACCACAGAATATGATGCTGGGATAAAATCAAGTTAATTTAAAATCTGAAAAGCGTTCATTAGTTTGGACAGCAAGGACGGCAGAGTTTCAGTGCAGCAGTGGGGAGGAATAAAGGGCTCCACCCAGATCCCTCCTCCAGGGCATAAACATCTATCCCCTCCATGCTCCAAATATCTGTGGTTATTAGCTCTCAGTTGTGGTCCTCAGTGGGGTTTGCAGCAGCCACTGGGAACTGCCTCACTCAGAATCACATCTTCCCCATGGGTGGATCATGACCGAGCACTCCCTGATACAAGAAAACAAAGACCTCCTGTTTTAATTTAGGATAATTCTAAAGGGCCATGTCAGTTCCATAGCTCTTACGGTTTGGGCTGAGGTCAACAAATTTTCTGCTCATGATTCTTCATTTCAAAGTCCATTTGAGGAAATCCAATCTAAGACAGTTAGTACCAGAATGATCCTACCAAGTGGATTTTAAATTGAATTTTGAAGATGGCTCTCCCACCGACCAGCTGGCAATGGGACCCCATCATTGGCAGTGGTTGGAGCATGAATAGCCCCTGGCATGCTAGGATAGCACACTTGCTGAAAATTTTACTGATGGTGAACTGGGATGGAATATCAGTAGATAAGCATGTGCCGACTGCGGAATGTCTCTGGCATTTTTGAGGAGTGAGTGAAAATACATTCTTGGATTGAGTGGGTATTGCCAATCAATATCGAAGAGAGATCAAGATGGTCTTAAGGTCATAAATAATTAAATAGAGCCAAAATGTGAGAGTCAGAGAGCATCCCCGGCGTGCTTCTAAAAGTCCCAATCTCCTGCAGCTGGAGGGCAGAAAGAGGAGGGGACTAGGTTTACAATTTATTTATAATAGAGGAACTTCACAGAGGTGGACTTCTCAGCTGGGCAAGTTCTTCTATACCATGGTGGGACCCTAACAGGGGAAGAGTAGGTGCTGCTGAGAGCCCTGAACTCCCACAGTCCCCTGGAACCACCGAGCCTGAAGACATGGCCCATTCCCTGTTACTAAAAGATAGCGGCTGCCCCTTTGCTTGAAGGTCACACTGAGGACGCAAAGGAGGCAAGTGCCTCCCAATATAGCGGGTCCCCTCCTCAGCATCTCCTCTGCCCCCCTCCGCCCCGTGTCGGCTACGTATGAAGGGTTAAACCCAAACACAGCTCAGTGGGGGTGTGGGGGGCAGGGCCTGCTGGGGGCGGGGAGCTACCCACTAGGGAAGCCGCACGATGGGAAGATGCGTCCTGGCAGGAAGCAGGGCTGTGTTGCAGACTGGAGCCTGCCGGCGCTGGATCACGGGAACCTAACGCGAAGCTGCTCGGAGGAACGTGATCGGGATGGACTTTACCAGAAGCCCCAGACAGAGCATCTGATTCTGACCGTCGAGGGCCTCTGTGGCTGGAGTTCCCCTCATAAGACGTAATCCCCAAGTCATAAGCGGGGGCAGGGGCGGGGGCAGGGGCAGCCGAAGTCCCTCGTAAGATGGAAGCGTCCCATGTGGAAGCAGGCGTGAGCCGCGCCGGGAACCCCCAGGGAACCCCCAGGGAACCCCCAGGGAACCCCCTGAGCCCGCCCGCTTCTCACCCCGTCCTGCTGCGCGGGCCGCTCGGGCTTCCCCAGGGAGGCGAGCCCGGGCGGTGGGGCGGCTGGTACCGGCGCAGCGATGAAAGATGCGGGGCTCTGTGCGCAAGGAACACCCTCCGGCCGAGAAGAAACTGCAGGAAGAAGTCCCCCCAAGGGCAGGCTTCCCCGGCGGACCCAGCCCCCCTCTGTGCGACAGGCTTGGCCTGAGTCAAGACGCCCCTGAGACCCAGCAGTTCCTTCCCTCCCTTTCCCCTTTCTCTTTCTTCTCCCTTCCTTCCTTCCCTTTTTTTTTTTGGGGGGGGGCAGGGGAGAGGGGGAGAGAGGGGGGCGGGAGAAGGGCGTGGGGCAGGGGGGAGGGAGAGGGAGCCCCACGCAGCCTCGCCCCCCGCCCCCTGCCCCCCGAGGTCGCGACCTGAGCGGGGCTGGGGTAGGAGGCGGGCCACGGCCACGGCCACGGCCACGCAGGCCCCTCCGGTGAGCCGCTCCCTTCCGCGCCGGGCCCCGCGGCCGTCGCCCCCTCGAGGTCGAGGTCAGGCCCTCGCCGCTCCTATCCCCACTCAGCCCGGAGGCAGGCGCGGGGGCCCGGGCGGCCTGGCCCCGCCGAGCGCAGCTGCCCGCAGGGGAGCCGGGAGGGGCCGCCCGGGAGCCCCGCGCACCCGCAGCGCAGCGGCTCTGCCCCCCCCCTCCCCGGCGCCCCCGGCCCCGGCACGAGCGTGTGCTTCTGGCCCTGCGGTGTTGGAGCCCCGGCCTAGAGCTTCGGGTCCCGGGCACCTGCTGCGCCCCCCCTTCCAGGGCCCCGGGGGAGCACGGGCCGCGGTCCCGGGGGGGGGGTCGTCGTCAGGGGGGCCCGGAGCTGCCCGGGGAGGGCGGCCCGGTGACCGCGGCTCCCCCAGGGACGGCGCCCCCGCGGGTGCACAGGCCGGCTGCTGGGGGGGGCTCCGGGAGGTCGGCGGGGGGCCTTTGGGAGGTGGGGGTAGCGGGGCGCCGGGGGGGCTCCGGGAGGCCGGGGGGGCGGGGCGCCGGCGGCGGGTCCCCGGGGGGCGGGGGGGCTCGGTGCGCCCGGGGGTCCGCCCAGGTGCACGGCAGCGCCCGGGGACGGCCCACCGTCAATCTCCCGTAAGCTCCCCGGGGAAGCGGGCCGGCGGGGACCCTGGTAGGGCGCTTCCCGCGGGGGCCGAGCCCCGAAGCAGCACGTGGACGTGCGCCCCGCGAGGGCACAGGCAGGGGGTCCCCGGGAAGCCGCACTCTCAGTCCGGGGCCGGGGTCCCACCACCTGCCCCGGGCACCTGCCCCGGGCCGCAGGGCACCGTCGCACGAGGCAGCGAGGCCGGGCCGCCCGTGGGGCATCGAGAGAGGCCCCCGCCGCGGCCCGAGGACTCTGGGGCTCCCCCCGTGCGGGCCTGAGCGGGGGGCGGGAAGCGCGGCGGGGCGCGGGGTGCACCTGCCCGGGGCGGGGCCTGGGTGAGAAGGAGGCGGCGAGGCCAAGGCACGCCCTGCAGAGAACCTTCGAGAAGGGCGGAGCTGGGCCCGCGCCCCGAGAACGGGCGGTGCGCATTCCGACGCCATTCACAACTAGCTCGTTTTTCACAAAAAAAGTGCCACCGCTTTTTATCACAAACTAAATCCTCATATATTCATCAGCCTGATTTTAAACTCACCATTGCAAAACCTCTTTATTTCTCATCCAATATTAAAATAAAATTACTCTACTTTTTATGTTACATTTTGAGAATTGATAGGATAAAACATTTCCTTCTCATTCCTCTTTTTATTTTTAATTTCAAAATTTGTTTCTTATATATGATGTGCTTTACTTCTTCGGTTTATCTTCAGGACTTTTTCTTTTCATTGCAAATCAATCTTTACATTTTTCAAATGTCTGTCAAGACGGAAAGACCTGTATATTTTATTGTATCGATCATTTAATGATCCCCGTACGGAATTTTTATAGGCATTTTCCATTTATTCATTTTCCTTGGTGTTTTTTAGATAGCAGATTTTCTCTTTTCAATAATTTATATCTACTTTACTTCTTGTTAACCTTATTAGCTAGACCCCACTGTACTGTCCTCCAAGGTAGAGATTGGAGTGGGGAAGATTCGGGGGCGTGCTCATGGATGGACACCTGTGGGAAGGGGGACAAGAAAGCATGTTTGGGCACATCGGGAGGGTGGGTTGTTATAGGAAGCTCAGCCCACCTTTCAGAGTTGTGGCAGGGGACCCCAGGGGCTCATTCACTGGAGCTGGCTCTCCCTGAAGGGGGAGGGCATGACTTTAAACCAGGTGACTCACATCAAATGGTTCAATTCCTGAAGACAGCTGAGCACTAATTGCTGTGTTGGTTTGTGGGCCCCTGGGGAGCTTCCCAGGTGTGATGTGAAACTGGCTCCTGTGCTCAGAGGGCAGGGAGAGGGTGGAGAAAGAGGCAGGCCATCCAGGTTGGTAGGTGACAGTTTTAGTAAGCAAAGGGGACTTACATAGGAGGCTTGTCCTGGGAGGCATCAAGAGGAATGGATCACCACATCTGCCCACCGTGTCTTAAAAGTGTATGTAGAGGCCTTTCGTGGGATCGACCACAGGTTCCGCATAGGTGGTCCCAAAAGCACATCCCTGCCTCAAGGCTTTGTCCTTGGAGAAGCCTCTAGAAGCAGGAATGGCAAGCAGAACCCATGGCCCAGGGACAGGAGGGAGGGTGCAGGGCCTCTGATCACCCCGTCCAGCTCACAAGTCAGCAGGTGGTCATGACTTCCGAATGACCTTCTCCCAGCAGGCTGTTGACCAGGCTGTACTCCTGGCAGCCTGCAAGGCCCGGGAAGTGTGTGCCAGGCCTGGAGGGGCCCTGGGTAGCCCATCAGAGCATCCCCTACACTCCTTACGTGAGAGATGTATTGTGTTATGTTTTGAATAGGGTCAGGGATTAACTGACGCCCATAGTTGGGACAAACTGCTAAAATTTACCTGGTGTTTGCGATACCCTTTGTGTCGGCGATGTAACTCGGTTTCCCCCTTCTAGCTTCCCCTTCCCCGTCGTGGCCCCCCTCCCTGGCTGCACCCCCGTGGTGCAACAGCCAGAAGCCTGGGAGCTGCATTTTTTTGGAGTCTTTACCAGGAGGGTCCATGAATCAGAAACACCTGCTTGAGGTTTGGAGCCAAGAAAAGCAGCAGAGGCCGAGTTACTGCCCTTCAGGCCACAAGGGGCACAGGCCCGGGCTTGGGCAGAAATGCTGGGGCGGCCTCGGGGGGTTTCTAAAAGGTGTCTGCCGCAGGTTGCACGGCCCAAAATTACTGACTTTCCAAACCTCATCAGCGTCATCTGGGAACTTCCAACAATGCGAATTCTTGGGCCTGTCCCGAACCTACACATTCAGAAACCCTGGAGGTAAGCGTTGCGCTGAGCTCCCCGGTTGATTCCATACACCGAAGCCCAGAACTGCCCAAGTCTGTTTTCATACAACGGATCACGGCTGGGTTGGTTATCAGGGTTACCGGGAGTGGTTCTAAAATCTGCAGATTCCTGGGTACCACGAGATACCTCCACCCAAATAAGACTCTTCAGAAAAAGGGCCTATGACTCCATATGCTCACAGGGAGCCCCAGGAGATTCTGATCGTTGACGGAGTGAGAAGTTGATGGAGTACAGCTCTGTGGTCCTCCCAGTACCTTGTTCCAATCGTATTCCCTTTTTCCTTTTAATTACCAAGGGAGGAAAAAGTATTTATATGAAAAAGCTATGACATGTTTGGAACAGTGTGCTCAATTAGCAAAAAAAAAAAAAACAAAACAAAAACTTTTGAAATTTCCATTCTACAGTTAGGCATTGCTCGCATCCAAGACTGACTCGCATCAGCACAGTGATGATCTCACCATCCCTGGTGAAACTGCAGCCACCTGGGCTCCGGTCCATAGTGAACTGCATCCCTGGGCCTGGGGCATGTTTAACAACAAACACAGCAGCCACCAAAAGCTTGAGAGCCACCGGGCAATTTTCCATGGTTTATATATCCACTATGCCAGAACGTACCACCAGAGGTGCCGTCTGTGCTTCATGGGTCGGTGAGGGTGTGGAAACAGACTACCTCTAATTTCTCATAAAGTGGTAGGACTAGACTGCGTATTCTCAACCTATACACACAGCCACTTCAAAGAACCATAAATAACGTGATATGGTTTTCCATGGGCATCCTGCTTGACCACGTCATTTATTGCATTAGCTAGAGGGAAATATTTAGTTTTATTGCCCTGTTCAAAATGAAGAGAAAAGAGAGAGGTGTCTCTAAGTATTTTGTTCATATTTTGATCGATTTCTTGTAAATTTGTTATTTCTTTTTTACTCGAAATATCTAAAATGCTGATAATCTTGGACAATCTTAAGGTGACTGAATTAGATATTACTACTAAATGAAAATATTAAATACTTAAGTAGCACAAAGTCAGTAATATCCAAAAGTATCACATTTTATCTCCGTGTTTAATTTTAGGCATAGCTGTTCTGTATTAGAAAAATATAATCCACACATATTTTGCTAGCTAGCAGCTAACAATGACTACATGTTTAACTAGTCAGGCTTTTTATGATTGTTTTTAGTTAAAAATGTGAGTTTTAGCCTGTAAATTAGGTAATGATAATCTATACGCTCATAGTGAAACTAAACCCACGTTGAGAAGCATCCAGCACATGTCTTGAATTGGTATTTAGTAAATGTGTTTTGCATGGTGTGTACTCCCCAAAATATTTTTGACACAAACAATAATTCTTAAAAACACCTTCTGCATAATTTGAATAATGATTACTAAGTCTTTCTTTGGGCTTACAGAGGCTTTGGTTTTCTTTGTCTCCGATTTTAGTGTATCTTAAGATAATTTCCTATTGCCCTGAAATTACTCTGAATAAATTAAAAGTGCTAAAGGGCATGGCAACTGCAGACACCACAGCATTTCTTCTGTAATGGAATTTTGGTGTGTTCAGGGACCATCTTATTGAAGAAAGATGAATCAGGAACCATTTGTGTGAAGGTAAAATTGAGCAACCCTACAAAATTGATTTAAAGTTCTCAAGTTGTTTGGTGATTTAATCTTAAATTAAATAAAGAGTGTTGGTTTGCTGGCTTTTACTTACTAAGATGCTCCCCAAAACTAATTTAATAGTCATCTTATTTCTGGAATATTCCAGTCTGGTAAAGTGCTATGAGTTAATGACCAGGAAAGGGCTCAGCCATGGCTAATCGTCATGGTCCAATAAAGCCAAGACTGTTTACCTTCAGGGCTCAGTTCAGGATCTGTTTAGCCAGATTTTTCCTAATTGAGGAGAAACCAGCCAGATCCTTAGTTTCAAAATTGCATCATTTCCCCTTTTTTTTTCTTGATGGCTTGGCTTTTATATTCATGGTTCTTATGATGTTTATTATTGGTACATTTTTAGAAATAAAAGTGTTGAGTGATTATTATGTTTTTGGCCTGAGCGTAGATTTCATTTTATATAACTGGTAAAAAATAGTACTGGTGCAATAAAATGTATAGTTTGTATAAAACATACCAAAATTATTTTAAAGCATTAAATTATTGAATATGAAAATTTCTTACTATTCATCATTTGGCATGAGAAATGTTATTATGCTGAGCAGAAAGGCCAATGTTAATATCTTTGACATTGAGGGACTCCGTCTTTGAAAGAATGAAGTTTATTTTATATTTTAAAAAACCATCAGATTCCTAAGTTATATTTGATCTGATTAAACTACACGCAGTTAAAGAAAAAGTCAATTTACTTTTAATAAGAATTTTGAAATGATTTGTGTGCATTTGAGAAACATCAGACTTGGCAAAATTGAATTTTCCTTAGTAATATTTTGCTGTAAGAAAAAGAGCCTTCTGTGAACTAACCAAAGTTCCTAGAGATTAAAAGAACAATAATGCTGCATAAAGAATAATGAATTAGCATAATCAGAGTAAGATGTACTTGATTCTGAGTTCTAAGATAGCCAGCCAGCCCCAGATACTAGACTTTGTCAAACTTCTAGTAACTCACTTTAGACAGAAACATAGGCCAGAAATACCAGTCATGATAATACTGGACAAGCTTCTTCTAAACTGTGAACAGTAGACTGTTAGAGTACTATACATTCTATTATGTATGACATAGTCTAAAAACATGGCTTTCCCTCCCTTGTTAGAATAAAATTCTAAAGAGCAGAAGAATCTGCATAGTAAGTATTTTGAGATTTTTCAAGCTCTGTATTTACTTCTCATGTCGGTAATAAAATAAAAGCATACCGTGGTTTCCTAATCTTTGATCCTGTAATAGACAAGGTATAAAACTAAAAGGATTGCTTATATATAAATAAAAGAATAAAGAGGCACCTGGGTGGCTCAGTTGGTTAAGAGGTTGACTTCTGTCTGGTCATGATCTCTGGGATCCAGCTCCCTGTTCAGCAGCAAGTCTGCGCACCCCTCTCCCTCCCTCTCTGTCCCTCCCCTAGCTCCTGTGCATGCCTGTGCACACCTCTCTCTCAAATAAATGGATAAAATATTTAATAAATAAGAGAATAAAGAAAAACCGGTTCCTCTAGCAAAAAAGATAAATTCTTTTTAAAAGTTTCATCTCCAAAATGATTATCCAAGACTAGCGGTTCTCAAAGTGTGGTGTCTGGACCCGCAGCAGCATCACCTTCGTGCTCTATAAATGCAGATTCTCAGGGGTCACCCACAGCTACTGAATCAGAAACTTTGAAAGTAGAGCCCATCTGTCTGAGTTTTGACAAGCTCTCCATGCAATTCTATATCCACTGCAGTTTGAGAACACTTACCTTAGACCAAAGAACCTAAGTTAACAAAACTAAAATATTTAGATCTGCATTGCTGGGTTGACTCTTTGGTTCTCGCTGAATCTCAGTCTTGCCCACCCATCCTGCTTGGAAATGTTTTCAAGACCCCAACCCACATCCAATGAATCAGAATCTCTGCCTTAGCATCAGCATTTAAAAACGTCTCTGGTGGTTCTGTTGAGCAGCAGGATGGAGCGACCCGGTTATTAGCTCCAGGTGCCTGCTGTCTGGCTCAACCACTGGCTGCATGTTCAGCATAGACTACTGTGTGGTGATTCTTGTTGCCCCTTTCCGTCGATCCTGAATCCCTGTTTTTCCTTGCAACCCCATTAGCTGAAGATACGGAGAGCCAAAGAGAGCATGGCTCAGCTACCAACCCAGCTTATATGGGAGTTGTTCCCATTTGAAGAACTTTTATGTTCAGTTTAAAAATCAGCCCACTATCTCTCGGATTACGAAATAGGCTTCACTACTACTGTTATTCCTGCTCTGTATTATCTTTTCAATCTCTTCTCCACATAATGCTGTAGCCAGCATTTTCTTTCTAAAATATAAATCTGATCATATCCAGTTCTCAAAAAATGGCTTTCAGGGCCGCCCATAGAGGGGGTCCCGGCTTCCTCCACCGCCGTTTCCCTCCCCAAATTTCTTCTATGCTGCAGTCACACAAAATGTGTAGTTTAGTTTGTCAGTTTGAATGCAGCCCATTTTCTCTCAACAGGAGACATGTTCCTCTCCCTGCTTGGAGCACTGCTCTCTGACAGACAGGTGGTCACCTCACCATCACTCATTCATCCAAGACTTCCATATGATTTCTTTCAACTTAAAGGATCTCAAAGCTTGAGGTAACACTCTGAGGTTCCTTAGAATCTCCCTTATGACTTTTTGTGATAGAACTTGCTTACTTACGTGGAATTCCCAGTGGACTTAAAAAATTAAAGAAGGGGTTGTTCATGTATTTCTTGTTAATTTTTCATCTCCTACAGCTCCTCATCTAACACAGAGCTAATACATAACCGTTTTCAATAAGCTTTTATTGAGTAAACGAAAAGATGAATTTGAAACCACCAAAAGACAGGTAATACAACCAAATAGCAAGTTAGAAGTAACCAAGAAATGCACCAAAGGCAAAACAAAAAGACATTATAGAGTCAGGAGTGAAAGCTGTGCATAAATTGTGTGGCGATAGACATAGGGCCCAGATGGCTGAGCTCCAAGGCAAATGACCTTTTGCCTACACCAGCCTGGCACTTTAGTCCTTTCCCTTCCATCTTGCATGAAGTAACTGTCTTCTGGCAAAACATTTCAGACATGCCACTGTTTATTATAGAGAAATGCATTTCTCTTAACCGATCAGCATTTCCCATTCTGTGTTCCTCAAGCACTAGATATACAAGATTTTCATAGATATTCCATATAAAAATGTTCTCTGGCCAAATAAGTTTGGGAGGTATTAGATTAAATTAAGCAGCTTTCTTTAGTAGAGATGTACTCAGAATCTTTATTGTGCTAACCTGTTTTGTTAATCCCCAAAAGAGAAAAATAGTAAGCATTTGTTTGGATTTATTTTTTCTGAGATACTTCTTGCAGAAGTAATTGTCACTTAATTGAAATAGTTTGAGAAACGGTAGTTGAAAGGTATCAGGAAATTTTCTGCCCTAAGAAAGTTGAGGGGGAAAAGGAGGACAGCATTACGGACAGGTTCCTCCATCCTTCAGGAAATTAATCGATCAGAATTATTTTCTGAAACATGGGAACTTTGTGAGCTTACGAAAATAAAATCTATGTGTAGAAATGGTGATTGATTTCTATATTTTCAATGCTATTTAAAAGTATGCATTAAATATATAAATATACTGCATACAGTATATGATAAGTGCAAAATATTCATCTTTCTATAACTACACATTCATGTTGAACATAAATTCACTGTGGTGAATAGATTTTTCTGAAATGTAAAAAGTATAATTGCGTAACAGTTCAGAGAAAAAGAATAGTAATTATGCCAGTTGCAATAGACAGAAAAATATTCAGGCCCCTAAAGGGGCCCTGAGGGAAATAATATGGGACCTTTTTGGAGTCTTGGAATTTGGGTTTCAGATTATATTGAACAGTGGAGTGAGGCACCATTCAATTCCAAAGTCAGGCTTTGGGTGTCTGTGGGTAGCATTAGTGGGCACCTCTACTCTGTGTATGCATTTATACTTAGGAGGCTCCCAGGAGGAAAGGCACACCTTGATTGCTGAGACTTAAAGGCATAAAAGCCTAACTGACTAGAGTGGGGCCAACTGAGTGAATCTTGCCCTTCTCAAACTCCCTTCAGTAAGGGAAGCTGGACTAGTGAAGAACACTTAGTACCAAGGTCTAAGTTATCTGAGGAGGGTGACTTTTCAGGCACATTGTACACTTAATTCCAGAACTTCTCTAAATGACCATTGTGGCACTGAGGGGAAACTTAAAGATGGATAGTTTGACAGGTTCATGTCCTAAGAGCCATTGCAAGTCTCTCTTCTACATTGAGACATGGAAGTCATTACTGTAGGATCCCTAATTGGGATTATTTTACAGGGGCCTAGTGGACAGCGTGTGTGTGTGTGTAGGTGATTATATGCACACATGAGTCTATTTCCCCTGAGGAAATGTTCCTCTTCCTTTTATAGCGGTTCTGAGGGGGCCTGTCACATAGTCCTAGCCTCTTCTAGCCATAGGACTGGGCCCCAGTTTGGCCTCTCTCATCTGGATAACTTATATCCCCAATCAATGAGTGTGGTATTCCAGCAGGTGGACATGGAACCCCAGCAGGACTTGAGTCCTTCCTGAGATTAGATAAACCCTGGGAAAGAGAGAGGCTTGCTTTCTTTTTATTCATAAAGCACGGGCATAATGAGTTGAGGTTCTCTTTCCTGCCATATGGAAAAGCTTGTATTGACAATGAAGTTGTCCCAAAGAGGGAAGCAGAGTCCAGAGACAGAGAAACTGAGACAGCTTTGTTAGAGACCTGGATCGAAATGTGCTCCAAGTCTACCCCACGCTTTGACTACCTAATGTGTATAAATCAATACTTAATTTACTTACTTATTCAATACTTAAGCTAGCTTGAATTTGCTTTGGTCTCTTCTAAAGAGAGGCTTTTACTAATGGCGAGACCTTTTCAGAAGGAGGAGGCAGGAAATGGATGAGGCCCCTGGCAGAAGTTTTCATCAGGAGCATGGCATGGACTCAGGAAGAGGGGTTTGGTGCTCAGGTGAGCCACAGACTTGGAGAAGTGCTCCGGCTTCCAGCAAAGCTAGCAGTGCTGTTCTATGTCCAGTTGCACCACCAGAAAGAACGGCCATCGGTCACTGTGTCAGTGTCACAGGGCCATGCTCAGCTAATGCTGGGAAGGGGTTTGGAAATGGAGTTTGACCTCTGGGAGCCTTACTTGAGGTTTTGCTCCCTTGGAGTCTGAAGGGTAAGTCCAATGACACATATTTCATAATCCAGCACAAGCATGTGTTTGAAATTTCTAGAAAAACAGAAGTCCCTACAAATACTATGATTTCTGTAAGCAAGATTGGTGGAGGTTCATAGGATAGTGGCTTAAGGTACACTTTTAAGTGAATCTCAGACTTCTTACATGGAAAAGAAATGAGAAGCAGTCATTCCACAGAAAGGGAAATCTTGACAATGAAACCTTGGCAGATTTATAAGGCTTGTAAAGAACATCAGACTGATGAGACAAAGTGAAATTTTGGAGGGGGGTGTGAGAAATAAGACTGGCTAGTTAGAAGGCTGGGTTCCAGTGCAGCTTGTCAGAGAAGTTTAAATTGAGTTTAATAGGAAATAGTGGGTAAAAAGAGGGTCTTCTATCTCCAAATAATACAAATTTAGCATCATTTATTTAACTTGGTTTCTTTTTTTTTTATTTAACTTGGTTTCAATGTAAATACAATTACACTTATTTCTAGTTAGTTGTTTGAATTTTCAGTTTTCCTTCTATAGCAAAGATCCTCTCCAAGATGTCCTACTGTATTCTAACTCCAACGCCACACTAAATTGTCCAAGAACCAAGGAGCTTACTCTTAAAGGAGATTAGTTGTGCTTCCAAACACTGGATAGGAAGAGGAGACTATAAAAATCCCATTAGCCCATTACCAGCATTGGTTTGGTCATGAGCGTCTCCTACAATTAGATGATGTTTCTCTCCTTGAGACGTGCACCTGCCCAGGAGGGAGTGGTGACCGTCTTTCGGCTTCAAGGATACAGACCTTAACTAAACATTTATCTCTAGAGGCTGTTTCCAAAAACAGGATACAGTACCACAGAGGCTGGGTCCGAACTCCTGCCTCACAGGGAAGCCAGAGCGCAGGGATGTTCTTAGAGCATAAAATCAAAATTTCACAAACTCTGCCTCCCAGCAGCTGATCCTGGAGTACATTTTGCTGTCCTGCTGCAAACTGGCTGCGAGTTGAACAATGCCAAGTGTTAAGAATGTGGATAAACTGCAAGTCTTAGAAAATGCTGCTGGGAGGACAAATTGCTACACCCACCTTGAAACACAATTCCACATTTAGCAGCATTCAAGTTATGAATATGCTTATACACAGTAATTTTCCCTAAATATAAGCTCAAGATGAGCATGTTCATGGCTGTATTGACAAAAGAAGGGGAATTGATTGAAATGTTTGGCAATGGGGAACGACTGCATAAACTATGATATGGTCATACGATTGATTAAAATTCAGCAGTGAAAATAAATAAGAGCTATACACATCAACGTGGATAAGTCTCACAGTGTTGTGCAACAGTAGCAAAAGCACGTTGTAGAAGAACACGTGTAGTTTGAGGCCATATATCATTTCAAAAACATGTAAAACTAACCATATATAGTTAAGGACCATGTTTGTTCCATTGATAAACACAGGAGAATGATAAACACAAACTTCAGGACCCAGGTTAGCTCTGGGGGGGATGGCGAGAGCTGCGGTCAGTTAGCCGTGTAGGGGCCCCAAAGATACTATACCTAATACAGAAAACACAAGTTTTTTTCTCTCAACCATATACACACACTGTGTATGTTGTGCACACCACCCATCTACATACAAACGTAGATATGATTTCATAATTAAAAATTTTTAAAGGGTCATTTTAGTGGACTCTGTAGTTATATAAGTGCAAATCCAGTCAAAAAATCTTGGTCTCTGGCTCCACAAAGCTGTAGGGAGCTGAGGCACCATTTGCATGAAAGTCTCCCGGGCTTTCTGAGAGAGGAAAGACCAAACTACTGACCCCGCCGGAGCTGTTCTCTGCAAACAACCAGATACTTGTGACCAGACCATGAAACACTGGGAGAGTTTAATTACACAAAAGGCTTCCTGTGGACGGTGACCCCTCACAGCTTCCAGCGGTTTTACCTACAGGTCTCCCCCATCCAGGCACCTGTGCCTGCAGGTGAGCCTCCTGTGCACCCATCTACTCTACGTGTGTTCAACATTTCTACTCTTGCAACGCCTTCTCTCTCTTCCTTTCTTACCTACTTTCCTGGGTTTTGTTTGTTTGTTTTACCTTCATTATCTACTTTCCAAATTCTTAAAGTTCAAAATAATAGGAAGAGATGGGGTGGAAGAGAGAAAAATAGGAGATACTTCTAAAAAAATGTTCCAAGGGCATCTGGGGGGCTCAGTGGTTGAGCATCTGCTTTCAGCCCAGGGCGTGATCCTGGGGTCCCGGGATCGAGTCCCACATCGGGCTCCCTGCATGGGGCCTGCTTCTCCCTCTGCCTGTGTCTCTGCCTCTCTCTCTCTCTGTCTCTCATGAATAAATAAATAAAATCTTTTAAAAAAATATATGTTCTAAATCTACTCCTTGTGTCCTTGTAGGCATTCGAGGGAGTCAGTTCCTCCCTTATTCAGTAAGTATAACAAGTGTTGTAAAAATGTTTTGCTCTGTATTAGGACTTATCAGAGGCTTTAAAAGTCTAGAAAGAGGAGCTAGGTATGCTGTTAATTTCCAAATTTTTTTTAACAAACTATTTCCCTCTTTTTCAAATGCCTATCCTGAATAATACTGTGTTCAATGAAGTAATGATGGGAAATACTGAGTTTGAATTAACGACCATGAATGTTTCATAGTAAAAGCCGAAGAAGTTAAATATTACACTTTCCTACAGTAAATGTTGGTAATAAAGTATTTTACCGAATTCTCCTTTTTTTAAAGATTTTTAACTCCAATTAGTTAACATACAGCGTTATATTGGTTTCAGGTGTACAATGTAGAGATTCAACAATTTGCCACATCACCCAATGTTCATCACAAGTGCCCTCCTTAAAAAAAAAATGTCCTCCTTAATTTCCATCACTTATTTCACCCATCCCCTCACCCACCTTCCCTCTGATAAACCATCAGTTGAGAGTCTGTTCCTTGGTTTTTCTTTCTTTCTCATTTTTTCCCCTTTGCTCATTTGTTTTGCTTCTTAAATTCCACATATGAGTGAAATCATATGGTATTTGTCTTTCTTTGACTTACTTCACTTAGCATTATACTCTCTAGCTCCACCCGTGCCATGGCAAATGGCAAGATTTCCTTTTTTTTTCTTTTTTTTTTAGCTTAATAATATTCCAGTAAATATCCAATAGTGCTGTTCTTGAACCAGAGGGTAGCTCTATTTTTAACTTTTTGAGGGACCTCTAGACTGTCTTCCACAGTGGCTGCAGCAGTTTACATTCCCATGAAAAGTGTAAGAGGGTTCCCCTTTCTCATTGCCAGCACCTGTTGTTTCTTGTGCTATTGATTTTAGCCACTCTGACAGGTGTGAGGTAATAGCTCCTTGTAGTACTTTTGTTTTTCCATAGTGATAAGTGATGATGAGCATCTTTTAATGTGTCTCTTGGCCATCTATCTGTGTGTCTTCTTTGGAGAAATGTCTGTTCATGTCTTCTGCTGATTTTTAAGTGGATTATTTGGTGTTCAGTGGTGTAAGTTTTTTTTAATTTTTTTTTTGAAACTAACCCTTTATTTGATGTTATTTGTGAATATCTTCCCCATTCAGTCAGGTTGTTGTTCAGTTTTGCTGATTGCTTCCTTTGCTGTACAGAAGGTTTTTGTTTTGATGTATTCTCAATGGTTTATTTTTTCTTTTGTTTTCCTTGCCTCAGGGAAGCTATCTAGAAACAAGTTGCTATGGCCCATGTCAAAGAAGTCACTGCCTATGCTCTTTTCTAAGATTTTTATGGTTTCAGTTCTCACGTTTATGTCTTTCATCCATGTGGGATTTATTTTTGTGTATGGTGGAAGAAAGCGGTCAGATTTCAATATTTTGTAGTTAGCTGTCCAGTTTTCCAAAACCATTTTGTAAAACAACTGTCTTTAACCCATTGCACATTGTTTTTTGCTTTGGTAAAGTTAAATTGACCATGTAATTGTGGGTTTTGGGTTTTCTATTCATTCTATAGATCTATATGTCTACTTTTGTGCCAGAACCATACTTTTTTGATTACTACAGCCATGTAATATAACCTGAAGTTATAATCTGAACTGTTGCTATTCAGGTTCTTTTGTGGTTCCATAAACTTTAGGATTGTTTGTTCTAGTTTTTTGAAAAATGCTGTTAGTATTTTGATACAGATTGCATTAAATCTGTAGATTGCTTTGGATAGTATAGACATTTTTTTAAAGATTTTATTTATTTATTCATGAGAGACCAGAGAGAAAGAGGCAGAGACACAGGCAGAAGGAGAAGCAGGCTCCACACAGGGAGCCTGACGAGGGACTCGATCCCGGGTCCCTGAGATCACACCCTGGACCAAAGGTGGTGCTAAACCACTGAGCCACCCGAGCTGCCCTGGATAGTATAGACATTTTAACAGTATTTGTTCTTCCTATCCATGAGCATGGAATGCCTTTCCATTTCTTTGTGTCCTCTTCAATGTCTTTCATCAGTGTTTTATAGCTTTCAGAATACAGGTCTTTCACCTCTTTGGTTAGGTTTGTTCCTTGGTATCTTATTGTTTTTAGTGCAGTTGTAAATGGGGCTGATTCCTTAATTTCTCTTTCTGCTGCTTCATTATTGGTGTTTAGAAATGCAACAGATAAAAAAAATTAAAAAAAAAGAAATGCAACAGATTTCTGCATATTAATTTTGTATCCTGTAACTTTACTGAATTCATTGATCAGTTTTAGCAGATTTTTGGAGGAGTCTTTCAGGTTTTCTATATGTAATATCTATCATGTCATCTGCAAATAGTGAAAGTTTTACTTTTTCCTTACTGATTGAGATGCCTTTATTTCTTTTCCTCCTCTAACTGCCATGGCTAGCATTTCTAGTACCATGTTGACTAAAAGTGATGAGAGTAGACATCCTTGTCTTATTGCTGACCTTAGTGGAAAATCTCTCAGTTTTTTTCCAATTAAGGACAATGTTAGCTGTGGGTTTTTCATTTTTGCCCTTAATTATGTTGAGGTGTATTCCCTCTAAACCTACTTTGTTGGGATTTTTTTACCATGAATGCATATTGTACTTTGTCAAATGCTTTTTCTGCATCTATTGAAATGATCATAAGGTTCTTACCTTTTGCCTCGTTGATGTAATGCATCATGTTGATTGATTTGCAAGTATTAAACCACCCTTGCAACCCAGAAAAAAATCCCACTTGATCGTGGTGGTGATTTTTTTTTTAAATATATTGTTGGATTTGGTTTACTATTTTGTTAAGGATTTTTGCATCTGTGTTCATCAGAGGAATTGGCCTGTATTTCTCTTTTTTGTGTGTAGTGTCTTTATCAGAATAATGTTGGCCTCAAAGAATGAATTTGGAAACTTTCCTTCCTGTTCTATTTATTGGCATAGTTTGAGAAGAATAGGTATTAGCTCCTCTTTAAGTGTTTGGTAGAAATCACCTGTGAGGCCCTCTAGTCTTGGACTTTTATTTATTGGGAGATTTTGATTACTGGGTCAATGTTTTTTTAATAGGTTTGTTCAAATTTTCTTTCTTGGGACACCTGGGTGGCTTAGCAGTTGAGTGTCTACCTTCGGCCTAGGGTGTGATCCTGGAGACCCAGGACCGAGTCCCACGTCGGGCTCCCTACATCGAACCTGATTCTCCCTCTGCTGTGTCTCTCATGAATAAATAAATAAAATGTTAAACAAATTTTTTTTCTTTCTTTCTGACTCGGTTTTTGGAGATTATGTGTTTCTAGGAATTTATCCATTTCTTCTAGGTTGTTCAGTTTGTTGTACGTAGGTTTTCATAATATTCTCTTACCATTCTGTATGTTTCTATAGTGTCGATTGTTATTTCTCCTTTCTCATTTGTAATTTTGAGTCCTTTCTCTTTTCTTGATATGTCTGACTAGAGGTTTATCAATTTTATTTTATTATTTTCTTTTTTCAAAGAAACAGCTCCTAGGTTCATTAATCTGTTTTACTGGCATTTTGTTTTGTTTTGTTTTAGTTTCTTTATCATTTACTTCTGCTCTGATCTTTACTATTTCTCTCTTTTCCTCTGGTTTTAGGTTTTATTGTTTTTTTTTTTTTTTTTGGTTTGTTTGTTTTTTTCTGTCTCCTTTAGGTACAAAATTAGGTTGTTTATTTGAAATTTCTCTTGCCTCTTGAGGTAGGCCTGTATTGCTATAAACTTCCCTCTTAGAACTGCTTTTGCTGCATTCCAAAGCTTTTAAACCATTGTGTTTTCATTTTCCTATATCTCTATGTATTTTTTATTTCCTCTTTGATTTCTTGGTTGACTCATTCATTGTTTATTAGCATGTTTTTTAACCTCCATGTATTTGTGCTTTTTCCAAATTTTTTCCTGTGGTTGATTTCCAGTTTCATAGTGTTGTGGTCACAAAAGATGCATGGTATGACTCCAGTCTCTTTTAATTTCTTGATACTTATTTTATGGCCTAATATGTCAGCTGTTCTGGAGAATGTTCCATGGGCACTTGAAAAGAACATCCATTCTGCTGTTTTAGGATGGAATGTTCTGAATAATATATGAAGTCCATCTGGTCCAGTGTGTCGTTCAAAGCTATTGTTTCCATGTTGGTTTTCTGTTTGGATGATTTGTCCATTGATGTAATGTTAAAGTCTCATATTATTATTGTATTACTGTTGATTAGTTACTTTATGTTTGTTATTAACTCTTTATCACTCCTCTTATTTTTGAATGATACTCTTGTGGGAAAGACCTCCAGATTTTAGGAGAATATATTTGTATTAGTTTGAACCACTAATTTGGTGGTAATTTGATGCAAGAGAAAACCAATACAGTTTTGTTTCAAATTTTTCTGCATTTTGCTTTATGAAAACAGAAGGAAAACTTAATTTTCCCTTACTCAGTTTCCTTTTAGGAGGAGGTGGGCAAGGAATAAGAGAAATGGCTTTCTTTTTCTAACTGTTCCAGTTATGGGTCAGTTCAAATGTCTTTCCTTCACTAGGCCTTAAGTCCATCCCCTGGCCTCATACCAGGAGGCTTTTATTTACAGTGACCAAAAGTCAGTTCTAAAGGTGTAGTGGGTGAAATTAATAACTATCCTGGGGAAATAGAGATAAACTGGAATGGTCCTGGGACAGGTGGTCATCTTCCTTATATTTTCACTGCAGTGCTCATTGTAGTTTGCTTTGAAGTACAATTAAACACTCACTTGTCTGTCCTCTCTACCTTCTTTTTCCTTCTGCCAGAAAGAAGGAAAGTTTTCCTCTTTATTGTCCATATATATTCATTGTCATCAACATTATCATCATCATTACCATCAGTATCATCATTATAATGCTAATAAAGCTAAAACCACCCTCATACTTACTTGTGCTGGGTACATTGTGCATATCATGTATAATAATAACTCAATATTTGCAATAATTATGGAGAACAGCACTATTGTTATCCTTGGTGCATAGAGATTTTATTGAGGCATGGGAGAGACTAAGTGATATGCTCAAGATCACACAATGAAAGGGGTTAAGACCAGGATTCAGGTATAGACAGTTTGGCTTCTTTATCATTATCATGTCCCCAAGTGGGATTTTTCACTGACAAAGCATATGTAGTCATTTGAAAACTGAAAGTCGCCTAGGTTTACACACTTCTACCTCTAATTCTAAATATTAATGGAAAAGGGGGCTTAAGAAATAAACAATACTTTTAACATAGTAATTAATGTTCTATCTAATCCTTTATGGCAATTTTTTTAAAGAAGCTATTCAAGCAAAATGTTGTCCTTGGCCTACTGAGACCTAAATTAAAATTACTAGAATTGATTTGGGGAAATAAGGGTAATTGGAAAACATGCGTTAATTTTTTTCCAGTTTTATTGAAATGCATATGATGAAGTTTTGGAATACAGGTGAGGTCCGGAGCTGACCACCAAGAAAGAATTCCTAAGGCGTCTTTGGTGCAAAATGGTCATTTAATTAAAGCACAGGCACAAGGGCAGCCCGGGTGGCTCAGCGGTTTAGTGCCCACCTTCAGCCCAGGGCATGATCCTGAAGACCCGGGATCGGGTCCCACACCGGGCTCCCTGCATAGAGCCTGCTTCTCCCTCTGGCTGTGTCTTTGTCTCTCTCTCTTTCTCTCTGTTGCTCATGAATAAATAAAATTTTTTAAAATATAAATAAATAAATAAAGCACGGCGGGGTGAGGGGACAGGACATGTGGGCAGGAAGGTGGCTGCCCAGAACCTGGGAGGGGCGGCTGATTACATACCTGCAGAGTTGGGGGAGGTAAGCAAAAAGGGAGATTTCAAAAGGATTTTCATATTCTAAGGAGGACCTACAGGTTACTGGAGGCCTTGCCATGGTCAGTTAAAAATTGTTTTTCCCTCTAGCAAGGCATTAACATTAACACAATTGGAAACTTCCTGAAGAATGTCACACATATCCCACCCTGGGTGGGGGTCGTTTGTGAAATATCAGCTATGCTTTGTGCAGCTAACCCTGTTCCCTCACCATATATAATTAACATATAGCATTGCACAAGTTTAATGTGTACAACATAATCATTTACTTCATATGTTGTGTAGTGGTTACCGCGATAAGTTTAGGTAACACCTGTCATTTCATAGTGATGCAAACAAGATCAAGAAAGGTTTTTTCCTTGTGATTAGAAGTCTTAGGAAAACTCAAACATACCCTATTTTCATAGTATTTTTAACTATCAAAAATACCCAGCAGTATTAACTATAGTATCACATTATATACCTAGTAATTATTTATCTTCTAACTGGAAATTTATATCTTTAGACTGTCTTACTCTAATTTCTACTCCTCCTACCCCCATCTCTGGTAACTGCAAAACTCATCTCTTTTTCTATGATTGTTTTTTTCCTTTGAATCCCATATGTAAATAAGATCATAGTTTATTTGTATTTCCCAGTCCGACCTGTTTCACTTAGCTATAATGCCTTTAAGATCCATCTATGTTGTCACAAAGACAAGATCGTATTTTTTTTTAATGAATAACATTCGTGTGTGTGTGTGTGTGTGTGTGTGTGTGTGTGTGTGTGTGTGTGTATGTAGATTCCATAGCTTGGCTATTATAAAGAAACATGTAGGTGCAGATATCTTTTCAAGAGAATACTTTCAGTTTCCTCAGTGAAATACCCAGAAGTGTGATTGCAGGGTCATTTGTACCTCTATTTTTACATTTTTGAGAACCCTCCTTGCTGGTTTCCATGGAGGCTGCACTGATTTACAGTCCCACCAACTGTGTGTGAGGGTTGTCTTTTCTCCACACCCTCACCAGCATTTGTTATCTTTTGTTTTTTTGATAATAGCCATCTGACAAGTGTGAAGTGATAGCTGACTGTGACTTTGCTTTGCATTTTCTTTTGATTAGTGGTATTGAGTGCCTTTTTATTTATCTCTTGACCATTAATTTATCTTCTTTGGAAAAATGACTATTCAGGGCCTTTGCTTATTTTTTAGTTAGATTCTTTGTTTTTTTCTTGTGATTGTTTTTACTGTTGTGTTGTATAAGTTCTTTATGTATTTTGGATATTGATTGCCTATAAGATACATGATTTGCAAACACTTTTTCTCATTCCGTAGATTGACTTTTTATTTCGTTGATCTTTTTTTTTTTTTTTTTTTTTTTTTGCTGTGTAGAAGTTCTTTTGTTTGATGTAGTCCTACTTGTTTATTTTTATTTTATTTTTTTTATTTTGTTGCTTGTGCTTTAGCTGTTGTATCTTAAAAAATCATTGCCAAGACCCATGTCAAGGAATTTTTTCCCTTTGTTTTCCTGTAGGAGTGTTATTGTTTCTAATCTTATTCTTAAGTCATTGATCCATTTGGAATTAATTTTTCTGTATGATGTAAGATAGTGATCCAGTTTCAATCTTTTGCATGTGGTTTTCCAGTTTTACTAACAGTATTTATTGAAGAGATTGTCTATCCCTATTTTTATTCTTGGTTCCTTTGTTGTTAATTAATTGACCATATATGTGTATGGTTATTTTCGGGCTCTTTATTCTGTTCTATTGATATATGTGTCTATTCTTCTGCCAATATGATACTCTTTGATTGATTTAGATTTATAATGTAGTTTGAAATCAGGGAGTGTGATGCTTCCAGCTTTGCTCTTGTCAAGATTGCTTTGGCCATTCAAAGTCTTTTGAAGTTCAATACAAATTATAGGATTTTTTTTCTCTTTTTCTCTGAAAAATAGCTTTGGAATTTTGATAGGGATTGCATTGAATCTGTAGATTGCTTTGGGTAGTATGACCGTTTTAACAATACTAACTCTTCCAATACAAAAGCATGGAATACCTTGCAATGTCCCCCTCATTTTCCCTCATTAATGTTCTATAGCTTCTGGTGTACTGTTCTTTCATCTCCTTGGTTAAAATTATTCCTTGGTATTTTGTTCTTTTTTTTATGCAATTATAAATTGGATTATTTTCTTAACTTTTCTGTTAGTTTATTATTAGTGTATAAAAATGTGACATATTTTAATTTTTGGAAAGCTTTTACTTTGAAATAATGATGTGACATATTTTTATATATTGATTATGCATTCTGCAAGATTACTGAAATTGTTGATAAGTTCTAACATTTTTTTAGTGGAGCCTTTAGGATTTTCTATATATAACATCATGTCATCTGCAAATAGTGACAATTTTACTTCTTGCTTTCTACTTTTCATATCTTTTATGTCTTTCTCTTGCTTAATTGCCCTGGCTAGAACTTCCAACACCATTTTGAATAAAAGTGTAATAGTGAGCACACTTGTCTTGTTCCTGATCTTAAAGGAAAAGCTTTCAGCTTTTCACAGTTGAATATGATTATTAGCTGTGGACTTGTCATATCTGGCATTTATTGCATTGAGATACATTCCTTCTGTATGCAGTTTGTTAAGACTGAACAGACGTTGAATTTTGTCCATTGTTTTTTCTGCAACTAATGAGGCGATCATACTCTTTTTTTTCATTCTATTTATGTGATGTATCACGTTGTATGGAAATCATGCTTGCATCCCAGATATAAATGCTGCTTGATCTAAAGGTAAATGACCTTTTCGATGAGCTGCTGAATTCATTTTAGTATTTTATTGAGTTGTTTTGCATCTGTATATACCAGGAATACTGACTTGTAATTTTCTTTTTCTTGCAGTGTTCTTTTCTGACTTTGGTGTCAGGGTAATGCTGGCATCATTAAATGAATTTGGTAGTGTTCCCCTCTCCAGTTTTTTGGAAGAGTCTTAGAAAGATTGGCATTAATTCTTTTTTAAAATGATTGGTTAAAGTAAAGCTGTCTGGTCCTGGGCTTTTCTTCATTGGGAGATTTTTGATTCCTGATTTAGTCTCCTTAATAATAATTAATCTATTCAGGACTTCTGGGGAAGTTGGTGGACTAGGAGGAAACTAAGCTTATTACCTTTTCCCAGAGATGCAACTAGATAACACCCATATCAGTATAAATAATCCAGAAAATGACCCAAAGACTGGAAAAAATGACTCTCCACAGTTAAATGTAAAGAAGAGGCCCCATTAAATAGAGTAGGAAAGGTGGAGACATGATCGTATGGGACTGTCTAGAAAGAGGGATAGGACAAGCATGGAGAGAGGAGAGAAACAGACCCTTATACCCGGCACCCCAGGTGCAGGGACCCTGTACCGGGAAGATGAAGCCCCATAACATTTAGTTTTGAAACCTAGAAGGGCATAATTTCATGAGTTCTTATAATCAGTGGGGCTTAACACCAAGAACTTGAAAAATCAGCAGTCTAGGCTCTGGAAAATCTAGGAGGGTGATGGGAAGCTGAGTCCCAGCCCTTAAAGGGAAAACACAATGACTAGCACTACTGAGATACAGCATAGAAGCAGCAGTTTGAAAAATGCTTTGGGGTATATGGGGCATATGGGATGGAGACTTGTTTACTAATCTCAGAGCCTGTCTTGGAGGGGCAGGGATCATTGGGAGACTTCTCTAAGAACAAAAGAGCTTGCTGACACCATTTTCTTCTCCTGCCCTTCAGTATAGACACATAGACACTTGCAGGTACCAGTTTAGTGTCAACACTCTCCACCTGGCTTGCTGAGAGTACCCTCATCTCTGTGTTTCTGCAGACCCACGCCTTCCAGCCCTGCAGCAGGAATTTTTTAAAGCAGCTCTGGGTGCCACCCCATTGGAGGGACCCTGCTCCTGTTCTCCTGCAGGCCTGCCTATTCCAATACACCCTTGGCTAGAGCCTATCAAAAGCAATGCCACAGGCCTAGCAGTGTACAAGCAGCCCCAACGAGGGGCCAATATGACACCAAAGTGACTCCTGCACCAGGGTGAGGGGAAAACTACCACACATACTAGTCTGACTGCAGCCCCAGTAGTGGGCTGGGGACAGGCATCTGGTCTGACTGCAGGTCCTGCCGACCAATGACTCTCCACCGAGCAGGGAGCCCAATGTGGGGTTTGATCCCAGGACCTGGAGATTATGACCTGAGCCAAGGGAAGATGCTTAACTGACTGAGCCACACATGCACCCTGGAAGGCCACTGCTTTTAGGAGCAGGAGATGCAGCTGACTCTCCTAACACATGGAAACAGAAACAAAATAGGGAGACAGAGGAATATATCCCAAATAAAAGAATAGGACAAAATCATAACAAGATCTAAATGAAATGGAGATAAGTAATATAAGAAAGAATGTAATGATCATAAATATATTCACTGAACTTCAGAGAAGAGTGGAAGATTTCAGCAACACCCTTAATAAAGAGAGAATATAAAACAATCTGAGATGAAGAACTTAGTAACTGAAATTAAAAATACACTGGGTGGAATATATGAACTAGAGGAAGCAGAACAAATCAGCGACCTGGAGAACAGAGTAATGGAAGGCAATTAAACTGAACAGGAGAGAGACAAAATCATAAAAAATGTAAATGTAAAAAATGTAAATGTAAAAAAATGTAAATCATAAAAAAATGTAAGCTTAGGGAACTCAGCCACACCATCAAGCATAATAACATTTGCCTTAGAGGGATCTCAGAGGCAGAAGAGAAATGGGGGCAGAAAGTTTATTTGAAGAAATAATAGATGAAATCTTCCTGAATCTGGGGAAAGAAACAGAAATCCAGATGTAGGAGGCACAGAGAGTCCCTGAGAAAATCATCACAAGGAGGTCCTCACCAAGCACATAGTAATTAAATTAAAACGAGGTTTCCTGGCTGGGCAGGGTGGAGGAGCATGCTTCAAGCTTACCCAGACCCTCTGTGCTCTTGACTTAAATCAACCCACTCCCTGTGTTCCCTGGCTGAACTGTGCACTGGCTGGCTTTGCAATTAGTTCTACCTGCCAGACTCTTTTCTCAAGTGTTGCTGCGCATCCATCATGTTCCCAGTCAGGCTTTCTTGTCAGGGTATACTGGGAGGTAAGCTCAGCAGCAATTTGGGCTACAACTCAGCTCCCCAAAGCCCAGGCAAAGGCAGGTTAGGCTCCGAGATTGGTAAAGCTGAATTAGGCAGACTTGCATCCTGCTCTGTTCCCTGGTCTGGTCAATGGCACCAGCATCTTGGCTCTGCAAGTAAGCAAAACTGCTTGTTGGGCCTACAAGTTGGCTACGGTGAGAACTTGGTCTACCATCATCTGAGTGCTGATTATTGCAAGCCCTTCTCTGCTTCTCCATTACAATTCCTAGCGGTCAAGTCCCACAGATTCCCATGTAGTCTCCAATGGGACAAGACTAGTTGGGGCTCCCGAGAGGCAAACCATAACACTGAAGGAGCTGAATGTCCATCCTAGGCTGTTCCTCCCCGCTCCTCTCCCTTCCTCTCCCTTCCTCTCTCCCCTCCTCTCCTCTTTCCACTGGAGGAGCTATAGACTCACAGAAAGTTTCTAAGCATGGTGCTGCACACCGGTCGGGGAGGGGCAATGTCGTCAGTGTGGAGCCACTCGTACCCTTCTGATGTGGTCTGTGTTGGTCTCTATCATTCAGGGGGATGCTTCAGCTTCAGCCCAGTGCCCTATGGTTTTCTTGGTGGTGTCTTGTACATGAATAATTGTTACTTATTTTTCTTTTGAGGGGGAGCAAAGCCAGGAACAACCTATGTCACGTCCTGGTGACAACATTCCTAATTTACATTTTTATTTAATGTTTTATTTTGTGAAATATTTAATAAATATATAAAAATTGTATAATACATTCTATAATGTATAATATAGATATTAATTTATATTATGTGCATTATATTTTAAACATCTGTCAAATTGATTAATATTTAGTGTATTACTATAGCCGGTAGTCCAGTTCATCCATCCATAAATTTTCCAGACAAGAAAACCACTCTTTGTGATTGTTGAGTCTGAGAGCTTTCAGTTTCTATCTCTTTGATATTTTGCCCTCTAAATTTGGAAGGAGAAAATTAGACCCCTTGTCGCTGGGCTTTAAGGAACTGTGGATACCCTGGTCTATTTGTAGCAGTAGATCCTGTTTTGAGGCACATCGTTAAATAACACCAGTGCTTAGAGTGTGGCAATTCCTTAGGACCAGCACACCAGAGTTTGAAATGGTGGTATCCATGGGGCCCAAGATAACACGATTGCTCGAGCATATGAAAGGAACAGAATCTTCTCGAAACCATCTTTTAAAACCTTAGGTTAATGTGATGCCCTTCTTTCTAAGAACTTTTTTTTAATAATAAATTTATTTTTTATTGTTGTTCAACTTGCCAACATACAGAATAACACCCAGTGCCCATCCCGCCAAATGCCCCCCCACCAGTGCCCACCACCCATTCACCCCCACCCCGCCCTCCTCCCCTTCCACCACCCCTAGTTCGTTTCCCAGAGTTAGCAGTCTTTACGTTCTGTCTCCCTCTCTGATATTTCCCACACATTTCTTCTCCCTTCCCTTCTATTCCCTTTCACTATTATTTATATTCCCCAAATGAATGAGACCATATAATGTTTGTCCTTCTCTGATTGACTTATTTCACTCAACATAATACCCTCCAGTTCCATCCACGTTGAGGTAAATGGTGGGTATTTGTCGTTTCTAATGGCTGAGGAATATTCCATTGTATACAAAACCTTTTCACCTATAGATAAGAGAATCGGATATTCTGCTTCAGGACATAGTACAGCACTGGGAGCCAGAAAAGACAGATGCTTGCCTCAGCTTCTCTCCCCACATCAAGAATGGCAGTGGAATCTTTTTACCTCTTGTGGCTCCATCAGATGACTTATTCTCAGCTGTATTACTGAAAGGCGATAGTTTATGATCTAATTTTGTGCTTTCAACATTCTTTGTCGTACTATTAGATTCAGGAAATACATACAGAAAATCTGGTCACTAGGTGAGAAATCAGCTTTTTATTTTTATTTATTTAAAAGATTTTATTTATTTATTCATGATGGAGGGGGGCTGCAGAGACACAGGCAGAGGGAGAAGCAGGCTCCATACAGGGAGCCCAATGCGGGACTCAATCCCGACACTCCAGGATCGCGCCCTGGGCCAAAGGCAGGTGCCAAACCCCTGAGCCACCCAGGGATCCCCTATTTTTATTTTTAAGGGATACTATACTGGCCTAGATAGAACTTCTTTTTTTATTTTTTAAAGCTTCTTTTTAAAATTTCCTATTTATATAGATTTATGAGGAATAATGCTAACTAGCTAAAATGCTAGCTAGGGCCAAGGAGATGATTAACTTTGCTCTACGTTCAGTCTGAGTAGAAGCTGGAAGTAGAAATTGATGCCAACATTATTAGCTGATTGATGCCTTTGGTACCCATGACCTAAAGCAGTCAATCAACCGCTTCGTTAATCTGTTCTACCCAGAGTCCACAAGAGCACCAGAGAGCAATGTGGATGATGGTCCTTCCCAGTCCTGGAGCTAAAGCAAATTCAAAACCACCAGTGATTTGGTAGCTCATGTATATGCATGACCTGTGTGAGCCTGTGAGTAGTTGATGCCCTTAGAGGAGCATTTGTTTTTCTAACCATGATGCATGGAACACTACTAACCCAAGAAACTCCAGCAAGAAGTGCTGTGCACTGCATTCCTGTCTTCTTAAGAGTTCATACTGCACAATTATTTACTAACAGCTGAAGAATTTTGCAATAAAGCAGACTGTTTAATGTTGTATACTCCATCCAGCTTTGCTCAGGTTTATTCTCAGTCTGCTCCCCTCTCTTTCTTTTTTTTTCTTTTAGTAAATACCATTAACAATGTTTGGAAATAGTATTCCAAAATCCTGCTTTGGAAAACAGCACTCTTGATCATTTAAAAGTTAGTCACATCCGAAGTAAAATAGGCCTTGCCGACTTAGAAACTTCTACATTGCTTTAAAATTATTTTACCTTGCCTTTTTAATTCTTTGACAAGATAAAGTTTTTAAAAATTACACTAAGTATTATTAATACATAATAGAATAAAGGAGAAAATGGGAGTGTCCTAGTACAATAGAATGAGGGATAAAAATTAGGAATCCCAAACCCTGGCTGTATGCTAAAGAAGGCTTAACCTTTGCTTGGGGATTTAAGACTTGGTCAGCTGTCATGCTGGACACGTGTAGGTTTACTGCGCTCCTCTGTTCATAGAAACTGAAAGCATGGTTAGTTTAACCCAAATGTTAATCCCAGTTGGCAGTAAGAAATATCCAGGAATTCTGGGCCTGACTCCTGGTTTTCAAAGTCCCTGGGCCAGATGTAAGACCACCGGGGAATACTGACTCGAGAAGATGATGAAGAGGTTGGCAGTATCACATGTAAATCGGGAGAAGGAGTCCAGGTGGGTGTGCCTGACAATGAGATGTGCAATGTGCTGAGCACACCATGGAGGGACTATGTGTGAACAGCGAGCCAAGAGGTCCCCCAGGGACTCTGAGAAGCCAAGCTGAGTCAATTATGTGTACAAGAACACTGGTCACAAGGAGAATTCAATTGTAGGCTAGAGCTATTTGGTAATAATAAATATAAATTTATAACAGACATGACAGCAGTATTTATCACACTTTCAACATTTTGAAATGCTTGCCATTAGCATGAAATTACAGCTCTGACCAGAAATTACCACTATTTGCATGCGGTGCAGTTTATAAAGTTGTAGTCGTCTTGCAACACTTCCTTCTTTATTGTCTTCTTTGGCATGCAGTTAGAGAACTTCTTGGTTCTAATTCTCCAAACTCATTTAGACTTTCGTTCTTAGGAAGCAAATTAAAATGAGCAAACTCTTCTTTACAAACTACCATGTGCAAACAAACATGCCAGACAACGCAGGGGAGAGAACAATGTGGAAATAATTCTGATCTTGAGGTGTTTATCCTCGTGAGCTTCAATCTGGATGCCACCTAAGCCTATCATGGTTATGAAATTTTTACTTTGTTTAACAAATACTTATTTATCACTTAGTGTGCACTGTGGAGAGTACTACATACTATGTACCATCATAAGTTTGTTAATAATATCACCTTATTTGATCTTTCTAATAATCCAGCGTGGCAGATTCTATTAATATCTGCATTTTACAGTTGGAGGAACTGAGGAATAGAATAGAAAACTAATTCGCCCAAAGTCACATGACTAATAAGAGATGGAGATAGGACATGAACCCAGGCATTCTGGCTCAAGAATCTATGCTCTAAATCATAGTGTGCTATCGCTCCTTTAAAAGATATGAAATATGTGTTAATTCTGGTGGATCCCTTTGTCCCAGTGACTTAGGCCAGATCGGAAAAGTTTTCAAGTGGGGAAGTGACCTTCATACAAGCATAGCTGGATATCTGATTATACAGCGTCCACCAAAAGTCGTGGGAACTTGGCTGCTTGTTGAAGAAATTAGGATATTGTAACTCAACCTCAAATTAGATTCATTTTCCATTTCCTTGAAATATCAAGTCCTTGTCCTATCTGCAAGCAGATTGATCATTTTAAATCCGGTGGCTTTTTCTTCTCTGGATGAAAGGCCAGTGTAGGCAGTCATTTCAATAAAAACAATTTGAATGCATTCACAGAAACAGGCAAGGAGCTGGTCAGGCTTATCCTGGTGATAGGTTATCCTGAGTGATTATAATATTGAAACCCATTATGACTGACAAGTAGCTTTGCCTTCATCACAACCAGAAGAGGAAGTGAATAGGATCCTCAGTTGGGGAAGCTCTTGACATGGAGATAGCAGCTTTCATAGTCACTTTTATACTCACAAGACTTATAAAAAGAGCCTGTACTCAATTTAATTGGCAGACGTCTTGAGACTCCTCAAGAGAGCACCTCCCCAGGTGTAGACTCCAGCTTCCACAGTACTGAAATGCCATAAAAGGCTGGCCAAATTAAGGTCTATTTCTTCTGCCCCTGAGGTCACAAAGTAGATTTCATTAAAGTCTCAGTTCTTTCTAAATTGTACCACGAGAGGGAAAAGGAAAGACTGTCATCCCTAGCTTGAGTGACCTCTTACACATACCATGCCTTCCCCGAACCAGTGACAGAGCCAATGTTTGGTTGATGATGGATGGAAGAAGAAAAGCCAAGGGCTTTGGAACTGCAACTTCAGTTAGTGAGGTTACCTTCATGTGGAATTGCATTTTATAGGCTTCTAAAACTCTCTAAGATAAACAGCTTGCAGAGAAAACAGTGTGCTCACTACACCATTCTAGCTACCTTCTTTTAATTTTTTGATTAATGTATACGATGAGATTTAGTTGACGGCCTCTTTTTTTCTCAGCTTTTGAAAGATTGTGTATATTTTTTTATACTTCTTAATACTCCACTCACTCTTGGGACTCTGGTATCCACTATCACCACTCCAAGGTCCCTGCTGCCCTCCAAAGTTCAGCATAAGGTTGGAGGCTGCTAACCACTGATCCTTCCTTTCTACAGCACACTTTTTTCTTAGCTTCCACAGTGGTTCTCCTTCTACTATTCTCAGCATTCCTGGTAGGTTAGGTTTCTTTGGAAATACTCCCCCTCCTACATGGTCCTTTAATAAAGTTAGGTTTCTCAGAATTTTGTCCAGGATTATCTTGTTACTTTATAAATCTATTTTGGATGAATCTATTCACTTTCATGGCTTTAATTATAGCCCCTTCCAGTTCGATCTCTCAAGTTCTACCTATAAGCTGTATATGCATCTGAAAAAAATCAGCACTTAACCAAAACCATGTCTAATTTTGTGTTGCCTATATCAGAGATTGGTATATCCATCCATCAAGTTGCTTAACTACCTAAATAAAATTGCCTTACTTTCCACAAAGTAATCAATAATTCCTGCCAACTTAATCCACTCAATATTTCTTGAATGCTTTCCATATCATTGCAAACTTTAACTACCTTAGCTCTGATCACTGATATCTTTTGCTAAGCTTGTTATACCATCCTTCAATCGATTCTATACACAGTAGCCATAGTGATCTTTCTGAAAGATCACTGGTCATGTTACTCTCTAAACCTTCATGGTCTCCACCTTGCCCTCCTATGTCCGTTACTCCTTAGCCTGCTTTCCAGATACTTCCCTGCTCACCTATTGTTCGTGTGTTCAGCCCTATTCCTGCCAATCCCCAACTTGCACTTGAAACTGTAGCCATGTAAAACTTGTGTTTGCTCCTTCAAGTAAATCCCCCTTCCACTCTAGATCTTTTTGTAGGGCATTAATTCTGCTTAGAACTCTCCCTCTTTTGACTTAACAATTAGGTTTTTTTTTTTTTTCTCATTTTTCTCAGTCTGATTGTTCTGTTGTCTTTTCTTCTGCCCTGCTTAACAGTGCATTATACTTCTCTATTTATTGTATCCCCACTAAACGGAAAGTTACATATGTTCATTTTCCTTACAACTGCATAAATGATGGAGCCATTCACTAGTGTAGAGAAGAAAGGAAAAGAACAGGATAGGGAAATGTAATTAGTTTAACACATTTCTATCTGCTTTTTCAAAACTCTCCAATATGTATCCAGTATTTTTTTTCTGATTTTGCTTTTATGTTAACTTATTATGCGTAAAACTAAAAACAGTATAATTTTTGTTGAGAAAAATTCTTTTAAGTTGAGCCTCAAAAGAATAAATAATAATCACTTGGAATGGGAGTTATGAGTTTCAGGGAAAACAGTGAGAAATGTTCATATATTTCTTGATGGCCTGAATCAGATTTGGCAAAATGCTTTCCCCTATGAAAAATTCTGAAAATGTTGAGGCCTTAAGAACACCAGAGAGAAATCTAGAAGTATCCTTTAAATACAAAGTTGAAAGTGGAAAATCATTAAGTAAATGTGCTTGTTGTTAGATTCCCTAGGAGAACACTTCCATTTTCTTAATCATAAAATTCAATAAAGAGTTCATTTGGCATATCTTCGTTTTTTAAAATAATTGTGGTATTAATAAAATAAGTAAATATAAGCAATCTCTTTTGTGTTTCAGCTTGGTATAGCTCATTTTCCTAAATTTTAAATGTCCCAATTTTGAAAAATATTTTTGAACATAGCATTGGTCACTTACACAAATCATTTCCGGCTGGGTTGTATTAGATCTTAATATGCTCAAATAAGCCATATATCTCATCTGTTATTAAATTTATTTTGTGTTTATATCTTATCTCACCAATTACGTAATTACTCCCTTGAAGTCCTCCTTATAATTCCCTCATTTCTCCCATAGCTAATGAGATAGTTGTAAATATATAGCAGACATTCGATAAATATGCTTTGATTAATTGAGTACATTTGGATCTTTCCTCTATTTAATGTTTGCAATGTTAGTCACCATCTGTGGTTCTCTTTAACCATTCATATATAATTATATCAAAAACAAGCTTGCTACTTCTGGTAATACTCTCCTCTGTGTCTGTGCCTTCCTAAAAATTCAACCAAACTCCAATACACACACACACACACACACACACTCACACACACAATTATTGAGGGAGAGAAGATGAAGGGTAAAACTAATGCATTTTCTTGAGGAGTAATATCTAATTGTTCCTGCCACATCTTTTTCTGCCCCTAATTCCTCTCTACCTGCAAGTGTACTGTTCAGAGATATCATATGAACATGGATTTGTAATGTTTATCTTTTCAACGTGTTTTTTTTTTTAAGATTTTATTTATTAGAGACACACAGAGAGAGGCAGAGACACAGGCAGAGGGAGAAGCAGGCTCCCTGAAGGGAGCCCGATGTGGGATTCAATCCCGGGACCCCCAGGATTATGACCTGAGCTGGAGGCAGACATTCAACCACTGAGCCACTCAGGCGTCCCTTTTCAACATGTTTTTAGAACTTCTGTATTGCCTTCAGAGACTCTCATGGGGGACACAGACAATTTGACTCATTTGTGGTAAATGCCATATTAAAGTGAAATAAGTGATTTGGGGGAGCACACAGGAGGTATAGCTACCCTGCGCCTGGGTAGGAGAAATGAATAGTACAGAAAATTTTTCTCCATGAAACAAGTGATAGAGACCTATTATATTAAAGAGGAGTCACCCAGTGTTCTGTCACTCACTATATATCAAATTATCTCTCTTGTAGTGACATGAGACAGTAACAATTATTTGATATTCTTTCTCATGGTTCTGGTGTGGACCAGCCTCAAGTAGGCATTCCAGATCAGGGTCTCTGTTATGGACTGAATGTTTGTATCCCCTTAAAATTCACATGTTGAAGCCCTAATCCCTAGTTTGATGGTATTTGGAGATGGAGCCTTCAGAAGGTAATTAGGACTAGATGAGGTCATGAGGGTGGAGCTCTCATAGTGAGATTAGTGCAAATACACCGGATATCTTGCTGTCTTTCCCTACCATGTCAGGACCCAGTGAGGTCGTGGCTATCTCCAAACTAGGGAGGTGGTTCTCACCAGAAACCCACCAGGCTGGCAGCCTAATTTCAGTCTTGCTATCTCCAGTCTGTAAGCTTCTGTTGTTTAATCTCCCCAATCTATGGTGTTTTATTATGTCAGCCCAGTATGATTAATGTAGGTCTGTATCATTGTTATTGTCAGATGGGGTTGGATGCTGAAGTCCTTTCAAAAGCTTCCTTATTCCCCTGTTGGAGTTGGCTGAAAAGACTCAAACAGCTGGAGGCTGAAGTGTTGGGGTCCCACAGCATTTCCTTATCTCCGTGTGTTTTACTCAGCACGGTGTTTTAAGAGCAGCCAGCCTTATTTACATGTTGGCATTGTGCTCCAAAGGGATATGTGTCAATAGTGTGACCAGGCCAAGCAGCAGCTGCATCACCTTGTATGACTTCTCTTCCGCAGCCACGAAAGCTGGTGGAAAGCATCACTTTCGCCACATTCCACTGATTGGAAATGAGTCACTAAAGCCAACCCATATTCCAGGGGAGAAGAATTTGACTCCACCTCTGGATTGAAGAAACACCAAACAATTTGTGTGTATGCTTTAAAACCACCATGAATAAACAACTATGCATTTGTATGCGTGCTGCGTAGATTTGTGTGTATATGTGTTCACAGAAAGAAGGAAAAGGCTTGTCTGATGAGAAGCAATACAGTGCAAAAGTAATCAGAGACCGTTTGTGGAGTTATAGCAAATATATGCTCACAGAATTTATCCTGGATTATATCCAATAGAATTTTTTTTTGTTTTTATCTTAATATTCTCTAGTATTCTCCTTTTCCCAGGAAGAGTTCGTTCTTTGCCTCCTTATGTCCCCATGCTCTTGGCTTTTTCTGTTTGCCTCTTCTCAAGCTCCTCTAAGAGGCCATTCTCTGACTCCCCAATCCTGACATTTCCATCTCCTACATGTTGCTCGAATCTATGCATTCTCTCCATCCTAACTACCAATTCTCATAGTCCATACTGGCATGGCCATTTCTTTCATTTAACATATATTTCCTGAGCAGAAATGGAGGGACTAGAGGTAGAATACAAAGTTCAATAAGGCAATTAGGAAAGACCTCAGAGGAAAGTGATTTTTTAAAAAGATTTTACTTATTTATTTGATACATAGAGCACGAGCAGGGGGAGAGACATAGGGAGAGGGAAAAGCAGACCCCCCACTGAGCAGGGAGCCCGGTGGGGGACTCTATCCCAGGACTCTAAGGTCAGAGTGAGAGGTGGATGGTGGACTGATCACCTGGAATCTTGGAGGCCAATTCATGAGCTTTGGCTTACATTCTGTGCATTTTAGGCAGAGGAGTAACATGGATCAAAATTTGAACGGGGACACTCTGACTACTGGGTTAAGAACAGACCAGTAGTAGGGGGTAGAGAGAGTGGCAAGAGTGGAAGCTTTGTTTCCCGTTAGGAAAGACAATGGTGGCTTTGACCACTTGCCTAGAATATTGCACTTGCAAAGAAATTATTGTGTGTTTCAGTTTAAAGGTAGGAAATATTTTGGCATACTTATATGCTCAGATGGGCATATAAGAAAAAGCAAATACTTCCTGCACTTTTACAGAAATAGATGTAGATGGCAAGATATGCAAATAATCATGTTGGTGGGTTGAGGAAAGCAATCTAAGAACCCTCTGACACATTGGCCTGTGACCTTCGTGAATTAGAAGGTGAAGTCATTGATTGCCTAAGCAAGACGTGGTAGGATGTGATCAGAATATGCTAGTGTTGGCAATTTAATAGAAATAATTCCACACTGCTTTAGACCCTTTCATAGATACTCTCTATTATTCCAGGAGTATTTTTCTGATGTGAACTTAGTGTTTTAAGAGATAAGGTTATTAATATATGTTTATATGTATTCACTACCTTCTCTCCTTCATGTTGCTTGGTCTATGTAAGTAATTTAGTTGCCGCTCACTCTGGAGTTGCTTGAGTGAAAAGCTGTTTAAGAATCTATCATATTAGCACCCGTATTTTGGATGATCTGTCCTTCCCACTTTCAACTAAGGGACTTTGAATTCAAAGCGTTGTGTGTTTTCTCTATATAGAGTATTCCAATTTGTACAGGACACTGTATGGTTTGAACTTAGACGGGCCTCTAGTACACCCGTTACCTCTGCTCTGCAGGCTGCTCACGGATATCTTTGAGAGATGTTCTTGTGAAGACTGACCCATTTCAAGTCAAATCATTCTAAGCATAATCTTCCAGTTTGTTACAACTCTGTCAGCTATTTGTCTCTGGTCATTAACAAAAAGACAGAAATTAGTATGTTTATATAGACTAGTAAAGGATGCTAGAGATGTCCGTCTTGGGGAATTTGCACCAGTTAGAATCTCAGCCATTCTTGCTGCTTTGTCCCATTCTGATTTCTTTGAAATGTGAAAGCTTTGGAAAGAGTATTTAATTTATTCAGATTTTATCAAGTATTTACAGTTCTGTGTAAATGCAACCCAGGGAGGGTAGGACATGATGGGTGGAAAAAGATGAAAGCTTAAACGTAGGGGCATTTCTGGGAAGTGGTAGGGACATTTGTGGAAGCGGGAGTGACGTGTTCCCAGAAAGAAATCACAGTGAATCCATTTCACCTCCTTCACAAATGAAAACAAGCAGATCTTGATAACAGTGTTACCAGCTGAGAAGTTTGGTTTATTGTGAAAATTATTAACGAAAAGGACAGAGGGACCCACCTTTCTGACAGCCTGCTTTGTTACTTGGAATCTAGTTTATTACTTAGAAGTTTTGCATATTGTTCAAAGACTCCCACTGTTCCTGCACTGAATGGCTAGTTCACCCCCGGTAAATGCCATGGGGTCACACTCTCCAATAATGGCTTGGCAACAACCTTCATGGGGGAATATTTTACCACCTATTGTGCTAACCAGCTGCAGATCTGACAAAGTCACCTTTTATTTCCTCTCACATATTAAATAGCACGATTGTCTTCAGTATTGGCTGCTGTAGAGTTTTGAGTCCTATTTCATGTAACCTCGGGGTGTATTAATTAATTTGAGTCTTAAATTAGGCTTTATTGTTGGGATGTGGTTTACAAGTGGGAATCGGTGCCATTGTAAAGCATTCTGAGGAGGAAGTTGGGCTGTTGCTGAGTCTGAATGACTGGAATTGGGACAGTACCCGGAGAGGAACAAAACCTCTGCAGAAGGGCAGAGGGAATGGAGGGGACAAGTGTGACATCATCTGGCTTCTGTCTGGTAGGTTTGAAAACTCAATGACTCTAGAAATGTGACTCTGAAGTTTCCTGTTTTTTTCTCATGAGAGCCAGCTCAGGGCTTTAATTCCCAGGAGCAGGATCAAGAGTCTTGTGTTTAACCAGTAGAATGTTTTACCTGGAGTAGACAACCTTGGAAATGTCCAGAGCAGTCTGGGAGCCAAACACAGAAGCCAGCCGGAGCCTGTGAAGACTGATGTTTCCTGGAGCCTGAGCATCCTCATCCTCAGTGAGGCTGATACCGGAGTGGGGGTTGGTCACAGGGGCCAGCCTGACTTGAGGTTCTCAGTTCCTCCCATCCAGTCAAAAAAGAGGGAAAAGACTGAAATAACGTTAATCAACCCTTGAGTACTATTCTATAGTTCAAAGGCAATTTCCCCTACAACCTACAGCCCTCCAGTTAGGTAGTGCTTTATTATTTGTTATCCATAATTTATGGGTAAGAATGTGAGATTCAGAGAGGTTGGGTATCTTCATACAATTCCTTCATTTAGTGTCAAAACTATGACCAGGCTCCAAGCTTCACTTTATGTTCTTTCCATGATACAAAATACTCTTCTCTGTGTAGCCAATTAATTCAGTGTTAAATAACATATAGGAAGTATATCTCTGCATATTAGTGGTAAGATTTGTATTAGTAAATTGAATAGACATATTAAAATCAGAGGCCCGGTGTTTCAATAAAGAAGTAGTTGCTAAAGGAAAAATATTTGCGTAGCCATTCCTCCCTCTTCACTGGGTTTTGTCTGCCATCTAGTGGAATTTTGACAAACCCACATGTAAAAGCTAAGGAATCATTCCGGCGGTAGGTTATTCAATCTTTTTGGTTTTGAAATTTAATCAAAGTCTTTATTTAACACTTTTAAAGCACTTTTGTGTGCAGATTATTTTTATCTCATGTATTAGTAGATTGTCTGCCATCTTGAATTTTTTGTATAATCTAGTTTTTGGCTACTAACAATAATATTTTCTTCTTTTATTCATCCTCCTCAATCTCCATTTACTCCTCCACAAACTGAGGTTAAAATCTCTTTTAACTGTAAAATTCTATGGTACTATACTAAATCTTGACTTAATAATAGAAAAATCACAATTTTTACTGATACTCTTCTCCTATCTTCAAACCTTACTTACACAGATCATTCATATGTATTAGTTATTAGAAGACCAGAATTATGTGGAAAATCAATGAATGAGGTTTTAAAAGATAATTAACATAAGTCACATATGTTATAGGAAAGAGGATAAAAAATACCCATGGGGGAACCATTGAATCAATCCCTAGCCTTATGGATAGAATATTTTAAAATTTTGTCCAATCACTACATAAAACCTCAATAACAATAAACTCTGGGTGGCCTCTAGAGCAAGTTTTGTTACTACTATTTGCCAGTGAGCAAACAGGAACAGAAATACTTAGTTGATGAATCTCACAAAGGCTGACAATTATAGAAAATGTATTAAAACTCAAGTGTGTGCTACTGCCTGCAGAAAAACAGCCTTCAATCACATTTGGAGCTGGGGAGAAATGCAGCAGCTCAGACCCCATCCAAGACCTATGGAATCAGTCTGCCTTCTAACAAGATTTCTAGGTGATCTGATGCCCATTAAAGTTTCAGAAGCACCAAAAGCCCATGAACCATTTATAGACCAAGATGTTTTTCCAGGATGATAAGGTAGCCACGTGGTCTTTGAGGAGTGTTTACATCACTTTTAATCTGAAAAACAAAACACAAACCCTTAAATATGGGAAAATGTTATCTTAAGTGAGAGGACAAATTTCCAAGTAAATCTCATCAGACATATCAAATATTAAGATGTTTCAAATAATTTCAATAAATTTATTTTGGAAATCTAACCAGACTGATTCTAGAGTAACAATAGCAATTTTCTTGTGTGTGTTCCGTGTTCCTGTGCAGCATATTATAACTAGCATAAGCTTTTTTAAAAAAAATCTAGAATTTTCAAGATAAAAAGCACTTAGTTTAGTCCAAGTCCTTCAATTTATAGATGAAGCAAATGAAATTTACTGAGAATGTTATTGACAGGACTGAATGTGGAGCTCCTGTCTGCTGGTCTATTTATTACTCTTCAGCCAAAACATTTTACCCTTCACAAATATGGATTATAATTTGTCTGGATGACTGTTTCCCAGAGCTAGTCCTGCGAAGATGCTCTGAAAAAATATGTTTGAGAAATACTGCATTAACTTGGCTTGTTCTTCGTAATTCTTGGTACCTTCTCATGAGGAGGTTCTATCCTACAGAAATCAATCTAACTCTTCACCTCCATTTACCAAGACCTGAATGAAGGAAACATGCTTGCCTCTTCTTTGATGTCCTTCTGCTGCATTTCTTTTTCCTCCAGGCAGAAAAAAAATTTTGTACTTTGATGGGCTCATGTGATTTATTTCGACCCATGTGTATAACACAGAATAATCTCCCAATTGAACTCTGTCACTTGAATTATAGCTCTGAAGTCCCTTTGCCATGTAACAAAATAAAGTCTCAGCTTTTGGGGATTAGGGCATAGACATTTTGGGAGGGCCAATCTTCTTACTCCAAATGTCAAATCCTTACAGAGATCATTGCTGATTCCCCAGTATTAAGGGACTGTTCAGCACTTTATTGTATCACCTTCCTTCATTTAATTATTTATCCCTATCTTTTAAAAAACTGTGAGAGCTGATGATCCTGGAATAGTGTTTGGCACATAACGGATGCTCAGTAAATATTTGCTCTCTGAATTTTGTCTAAGCCACTAGCCTTTCCAAATTTATTGTTCATAAAATTCAGGGTATGGGTTTATCCATGAAACAAGGCCATCTTTATGTTCTTCTATATGCACATACATGCACACACGTATACAATCTGCATGTGAGCATATGTGTGCATACACAGATACCCTGTATTTTCCCTTTTGGTCTGTTTTTAAACTTTATATGAAACACGAATTTTTGACCTGAGAAGTTAAGGTTCAGGTGCTTTAGGCACCCCACCAGATAATCTATTGGAGCTTTTGGAGCTGCCAGCTAAAACTCAGTGTTGTCCTTACTTATTTATATCCAAGCACTTCTGTAGGAGTCAAGAGGCTTTCTTTTTGAGTCAACATTGATCTTCTTTATCTTCCTTATATCATACCCATTTATCGTGGAGTTCTTAAGCAATATGGAATATGCATAATCCCTCTATTACATAGCAGCCTGAGTGAGAAGACTTATTAAACATTTCTCTACAATGGTATTCCTAGATTGGAATTCCGTAAGTTATAACCACAGATATTTGGTGGAAAAAACTGTATTCCATGCTTAAGTTCAGAAAACATTGGTTTAGGGACACCTGTGTGGCTCAGGTCGTGATCCCGGAGTCCCGAGTCCTACATGGGGCTCCCTGCTTCTCCCTTTGCCTGTGTATCTGTCTCTCTCTCATGAATAAATAAATAACAATCTTTAAAAAAACTTAATAAAAGGAAAACATTGCATTAAAGGAATCAATGGTATCTTGGAACATATGTCGTGCTTATATGACCTGTGACTAAGAGGGCTATTTAGTTTGCAATATTTTCCAAATATTTCACCAGAGGACCAATTTTTCCTGTAGAGTATCATATCCAAGAATTAGTGTGCTAGGGACACCACTTAATAAACATTACTACAGGATACCTTCATTCTCAATATAAGGTCTTCAAGGTTTCCAAATTTATTAACAGTGTTCATGGATCCAAAAATAACTTAAAGAAACAAGTTTTGAGGAATCCTTTTGAGGGATCTTTGTTATTCAAAATTGGTTTTGTTTTTATCATAACATAACTGAAAAAATCTTTATGGCATAACACAACAGCTTATTTCCCATGCCACATGTCTCAAAGTTGCTGGTGGCTGTGTGGCACTCAGGAAGCCAAGCTTTATCTGTGTTGTCACCTGTAGCAATAGGTAACAGTGATCTAAAAGTGCTTCAGCGCTTCTGAGGATGTATTGCACGGCCCTTCTGTCTGTAGACATTTGGCCAGAATTTATTGCACGACTCTGGAATTTGGGGGTCTGAGAGATGCAGGGAAGTGGACAAAATGTTTAGGGACACTACTTTCTCTGTTGCTACTAACAATGCTGCTTAATTTCTTTTTGTGACTGGAATTTCTATGCCATTAATAGATCAATGTCTCCTGAAAGCCTTGAGAGATTCATAAACATGTTGTGAGATGGTAAATAGAGTTTGTCACAGAAGGAGGAAGTACGGGGTAGAAGAGAAGATTAAAGCATTAGTAAGACATGTGTCATGTACTAGCAAGAGATGAATTTCAGAAAGTCTTGGCAAGGAACGTTTGGCATTTGCTTAGAAAGGGTAGCTATGTAGTCCAAGAATGTGTCATGTGGCACAAAAAGTTATATAACAATACAGTCACCGCCCTGATCAGATGATTAAGGTTAGCACATCATTGAAAGCCACAGAGTAGGGGAAGACCACGGTTTTCAATACTGAGCACTTTATATGTGCTCTTTTTTGTCCTAAGCACTTTATATTCTATTAATATAGATTAAAGGTTATTTTACAGAGACAAAAAAAAAAAAAGACCAAGAAATAAATTGTGAGAAACAGGCAAAATAGGAATAGCCAACCATTTTTAAAGAATGTACTTAGCATTCATAAGTAATTACTCTTAAGCAAAAGGAATTCAGAGTCATAAAACTTTGGGATACACTGAACAGTAATTTTTCCTCTTGGAGATTTATAGCACTTTTAAAGCCTCTGAGAAGCTTTCCAGGAAGAAATCAGTTTAACATTACTTATCCACATATATCAAACTGTCATATAGCTAATAGGAGCAAAGAAAAATTAACCTAGCACAAAGCATTTGGCCTTGCACACTACTGATAGAGATAGTGCTCATCAGGCTTCTTGTTTTCCTATGTGTCTTGCTGGATGTGCCAAGAAAGAAAGGCTCTCGCTGTTTCTCCCGTGGTCCTTCTCGAAGGTTTATGTTTGTTTGCAGTGGTCAATCAGGAGAGATAAAGGAATGTCTCACTCCCACCCCCAAACCAAAAGCAGCCTTGCTTACTGTTTACTCTCTAAGTAGTAGGTTCCTACAACTCAGTGTTCCTCAGCTGAGATACAAACCCACTGTGTGCACAGCATCCTTCTGGGACCTATCGCGTCACCCTTGAGGCTTGAGGTCCAGAGCAGCTGACAGCTTATTTGCTGATGCTTGAGCTTCCGTGTGTTGTAAGCGACAAAGTCTTTTGTGTCTTTCCCAGGAGTATCATGTGTCTGCTGCCCACATCCATGAACAGTATGGGCTAAAGTATTAGCTTGTAAAAGTAGAGTAAATTCAAATATAGGAGACAACAGTACAATGGGGGTAATAAACTTTCAGCTCTTTCCAAAGGTTGATTTGAATAACTTTTCCAGGCTTATGAATTTTACTTGACAGAGGAGAAATACGAGTTAGTAGACAATCCTCTCAATAGTTGCTGGGATCTACCAAATTTACATATTCTTAATTAATATTTGAGGACATTTGAGTGCTTACTCTGCTTCATTAACTGTTGAAAGCACTTTATTTTTTTTTAAAGATTCTATTTATTTGTGTGTGTGTGTGTGTGTGTGTGCACGCGCGCGTGCGCACAAGCAGAGGGGAGGGGCAGAGGGAGACAGAGAAGCAGTCTCCCTGCCCAGCAGGGAGCAGGGAGCCCAGTGCAGGCTCCATCCCAGGACCCTGGGATCATGACCTGAGCCAAAGGCAGATGCTAAACCCACTGGACCACCCAGGTGTCCCTTGAAAGCACTCTATATGCACTGGCCGCCTTAATCCTCAGAACCACTCCATCAGTGCCTTCCTCTTACAGATGAGGAAACTGAGACATAGAGGGGTTAGTTTTCCCAAGGCCATACCCTAAGTGGTGGGCCTGGAATTCAAACCTAGGCACCAGAACCTAATTTCTGACTATCAAACTGAGAAAAAAGAGATAAAGAATTTTAGATTTAGTCACAGTAGAAACCAAAACTATCAGAACAAAAGTAAAAATAAAAAACCTAATCAAAGAAAGATTTTCTGAAATATGAAATTGCTAAATTTGCAAATATCTTCCCATAAAAATAAAATCAAAATTTTATTGTCCAACAAGTATACAGATTATCTGAAAAAGAGCAAATGAGGGCAGCCCGGGTGACTCAGTGGTTTAGCGCCGCCTTCAGCCCAGGGCCTGATCTGGAGACCTGGGATCGAGTCCCACCTCGGGCTCCCTGCGTGGAGCCTGCTTCTCCCTCTGCCTGTGTCTCTGCCTCTCTCTCTCTCTGATGAATAAATAAATAAAGTCTTTAAGAAAAAAAAACAAAACTCATTTGCTCTTTTTTTTTTAATATTTTATTTATTTATTCATGAGAGACACAGAGAGAAACAGAGAGGCTGAGACACAGGCAGAGGGAGAAACAGGCTCCATGCAGGGAGCGCGTTGTGGGACTTGATCCCAGGTCCCCAGGATCACACCCTGGGCTGAAGGTGGCACTAAACCTTTGAGCCACCTGGGCTGCCCATAACTTTCATGTTTAGAGGCAAAGCCTACAATTACTAAAACTTTGAGAATTTTTATTTATAAATATTTCTACAGTGTGGCAGTGAATTAAACTTGTTGATCATAAATGTTAATCCCATTTAAGGGTGTCAGTGTTTAAAACCACTTACCAACTTGCCCAGGTAACTTTGGGGACCTTCCCTTCCCCTAGATATCCAGGGAAGATTTTCTCTCAATATTTCCCATGATAGACCTTGCTAACTGTTCATGGCCTTTGATCTAGGCAGATCTTGGGTCTGTCTACGTATCTTTTTCAGCCACTTCATTTTTTTTCAACCAAATGATTTCAGGCAACTACTATCAAATAGTTGCTGAAAGAAACTTATTTGTCACCTGGGTCTTTAGGCTGCATATACTATTTGTAACTTGTTTATTTAGCAAGCCTGTTGAATATTTTCTTATCTTGCATGCTAAATTACTCTCAACAAACAAACCTGTTGTTTTTAGTCCCATTATAGACAGTCTAGTGTGCTGTGGGGAATTGCTTGATGCAGTAGGATCCTCTGAGTAGACCGTCAGAAGCTATCCCACAGGTCTTGGAACAGAAAATCTCAGAAAATTTAAATTATGTCATTTGCTAAGCTAATAAATTTAAAATGCGCAGTGAGGAATTACCAAAAAGAGATTGCTTAGGGGGGGATCCCTGGGTGGCTCAGTGGTTTGGCACCTGCCTTTGGCCCAGGGCACGATTCTGGAGTCCCGGGATCGAGTCCCACGTCAGGGTCCCGACATGGAGCCTGCTTCTCCCTCCTCCTGTGTCTGTGTCTCTGCCTCTCTGTGTGTGTGTGTGTGTGTGTCTATCATAAATAATAAATAAATGAATGAATGAACGAATGAATGAATGAATAAATAAATAAATAAATAAATCTTAAAAAAGAGATTGCTTAGGTTTTCAAACTTAGGACAGAGTGGAAGCCCCACTAGACCTGAATCCTGACATACATGACATTCATAAACCCTCCCTCATGTGCTGCTGCAACAGCCCTCGCTGCCGATGGTGAGGATAGTAAGACCAGAGTTGGGTTTTGAGCAAGGGGGGTCCAAAACAGAGGGAGTGCTTGGTGTCAAGATCCACCCTTGTTGTATTAGAGAGATACAAGGACAAGTATGTCTAGCCACAGCTGTGGAGAACCGGTGACAGCCATGGCTTTGGGTTTTGCTTTTCTTCTGCATGTTATGGGTGGGGAAAAATGGAATTCTTCTATGCCTCATGTAAATGCATTCTACACATTTAGGGACTCCCATACCTGGTAATTTCATACCTTCTATTTTCAACACATGCCTTACGTCTAACATGTCACACAAACTACAGCCTTACACACTTAGTTTCAACTCTCCATATTATTTCTCTTATTAGCGGAGCTGAATATGCTTTTTTAAAAATTGAATAAGTATAAATTGAATAAATATAAACATATTAGTTTCAGGATTACAACACAATGACTCGGTAATTATATGTATTGCAAAATGATCACCACAATAACTAGTTCACATCTGTCACTGTACACAGTTAGGAAACATTTTTTCTTATGATAAGAACTTTTAAAATTTACTCTCACAATAACTCTCAAATATGTAATGCCATATTTTTAACTATAGTCCCCATGCTGCACATTACTTCCCCATGACTTAGGCATTTTATATGTGGAAGATTGAGCCCTTCAACCTCCTTCAACTGTTTCAATCCCCTTATACACACCATACCTCTGGCAACGACCAATCTTTATATCCATAAGCTGAGCCTATTTATTTATTTATTTGGATTCCACATGTGAGATCATATTATATTTGTCCTTTTCTGACCTACTTATTTCACTTAGCATAATGCCCTCAAGTTCCACCCATGTGGCAAATGGCAAGATTTAATTTTTTAGGACTGTATAATATAATTATACATATATAATATATGTATAATAGTCCATTACATACGTATGTGTGCATATGTGTGTGTGTATATATATAATCACATCATATATATATATATATATATATATATATATATATATATATATAAACATTTAGGTTGTTTCCATATCTTGGTTATTATAAGTAATGCTGCAATGACCATAGGGGTTCAGATATCTTTTCTAGTTGGCATTTTTGTCTCTTCAGAAAATACCCAGAAGTAGGACAGCAGGATCCTGTGGTAGTTCCATTTTAATTTTTTGAGGTAACTCTATATGGTTTTTCATAGTGGCTGCACCCAGTTTACATTCCTACCAGCAGTGTAAGAGAGTTCTTTTTCTCTGTACCCTCTCCAACACTAATTATTTCTTGTCTTTTTGATTTTAGCATTTTGACACGTCTGAGGTGGTATCTCACTGTGGTTTTGTATACGTGCTGCCAAAGTGAGCACATCTCACTGTGGTTTTGATTTGCATATCCCTGATGATGAGTGATGTTGACCAACCATGTGTCTTCTTTGGAAAAAATGTCTATTCTGATCTTATGCTCATTTTTAAACTGGATTCTTCATTTTGTTGTTGCAGTTGTTTGTTTTGCTTTGTTTTGTTTTGTTTTGTTTTGCTCTTGAGTCCCATGAGTGCTTAGATATTCAGATATTAACCTCTTACCAGATATGTAATTTGCAGATGTTTTCTCCCATTCTGTAGGTTGCCTTCTCATGTTTCCTTTGCTGTGCAGGGTTTTAGTTGGATATAGTTCTGCTTGTTTATTTTTGCTTTTGTTGCCTTTACTTGTGATGTCAGATCCAAAAAATCAACACCAAGACATATCATGGAGCTTTCCACCTTTGTCTCCTTCTAAGAGGCTTATGGTTTCAGGTCTTATATTCAAATCTGTAATCCATTTTTTTTTCTGTAATCCATTTTGAGTTAATTTTTGTGCATTCTGTAAGACAGTCATCCAGTTTCATTCTTTTGCATGTGGTCCTTCATTTTTCTCAATACCATTTATAGACTGCCCTTTATGCCTGTTTTTGGCTCTTTTATTATAAAGCAATTGATCATGTATTCGTGGTTTATGTCTTGGGTGTCTATTCTGTTCTATTGAACTGTATGTTTGTTTTTATGCCAATGCCATACTGTTTTGGTCACTATAGCTTTGTTTTTTGTTTGTTTTTTTTAAACTTTTTAAAAATTTTTTTATTTATTTATGATAGGCACACAGTGAGAGAGAGAGAGAGGCAGAGACACAGGCAGAGGGAGAAGCAGGCTCCATGCACTGGGAGCCTGACGTGGGATTCGATCCCGGGTCTCCAGGATCGCGCCCTGGGCCAAAGGCAGGCGCTAAACTGCTGTGACACCCAGGGATCCCATAGCTTTGTAATATACTTTGAAATCAGCAAACATGATGCCTCCAGCCTTGTTTTTTTTTTTTTTTTCCCCAGCTTTGTTTTTATTTCTCAGGATTTCTTTAGCTATTCTGTGGTTACACACAAATGTTATCATTACTCATTTTATTTCTGTGGAAAATGCCATTTTAATTTTGATAGGAATTGCATTGAATCTGTAGATTGCTTTGGGTAGTATGAACGTGCTAACAATATTTTCCCAATCCAATGAGCATGGAATATCTTTCCCTTTGTGTTTCCTTCAATTTCTTTCATTAATGTCTTATAGTTTTTACTGTACTGATCTTTCATCTCCTTCCTTAAATTTATTCCTAGTTATTTTTCTTTTCTTTTTTTTTTAATTTTTTATTTATGAGAGAGAGAGAGAGAGAGAGAGAGAGGCAGAGACACAGGCAGAGGGAGAAACAGGCTCCATGCCAGGAGCCTGACTCGAGACTCGAACCCGGTACTCCAGGATTGCACCCTGGGCCAAAGGCAGGCGGGAAACCGCTGAGCCACCCAGGGATCCCCTTATTTTACTTTTTGATGTGATTATAAATAAGATTCTTGTTAATTTCTCTGATAATTTGTTATTAGTATATAGAATCACAACTGATTTCTGTATGTGGTTTTTGTATCCTGCAATTTACTGAATTCATTTATTGGTCCTAATAGCTTTTCGGTGGAGTCTTTAGGACTTTCTCTATAGTATCATGTCATCTGCGAATAGTGACCATTTTACTCCTTTCTTCTAATTTGAATGCCTTTTATTTATTTTTTTCTCGCCTAATTGTTGTGGCCAGGACCTCCAATATTACGTGGAGTAAAAGTAGTGAGAGTGGACATTCTTGTATTGCTCTTGATCTTAGAGTAAAAGATCTCTTTCAGCTTTTTATCATTAAGTATAATGTTAGCTGTGCTGTTGTCACATATGGCCTTTGTTATGTTGAGGAATACTCCCTCTATATCCACTTTGTTGAGAATTTTTATCTTTAATGGTTGTTGAATTTTTGTCACATGCTGTTCCTGCATCTATTGAGATGATCATATGATTATTCTTCACTTTGTTGGTATACTGTGGCATATCATGTTGCTTGATTGCAATGTTGGATTTTTCTTACCTCCTTGGAATAAATCCCACTTGTTTATGATGTATGACCCTTTTAATGTATTTTTGAATTTGGTTTGCTAGTATTTTGTTGAGGATTTTTAAATTTATGTTCATCAGACATTTGGGCCTATATTTTGTTTTCTTTGGGCATCTTTATCTGATTTTGGTATCAGGGTAATGCTAGCTTTGTAAAATGAAGTTGTAAGTGTTCTGTTTTTTTGGAAGAGTTTGGAAGAAGTTTTTTGGAAGAGAAGGATTGGTAATAATTCTTGGAATATTTGGTAGAATTTACCAGTGAAACTGTCTTGTTCTGGACTTTTTGTTTTTGTTTGTTGGGAGGTTACTGATTAGTAATTTAATCTTCTTACTAGTAATCAGTTCATTCAGATTTTCAATTTCAGCATGATTCAGTCCTCGTAGATTGTATGTCACTAGGAGCTAATCCATTCTAGTTTTGCCCAGTTTGCTGGCATAAAGTAGTCTCATGATCCTTTGTATTTCTGTGGTATCAGTTGTAATGTCTTTCTCATTCTGATTTTGAGGTGTTTTTCCTGATTAGCTAAAAGTTTGTTATTTTTTCTCTTTTCAAAGTACCAGCCCTTTCTATCATTAATCTTTTTCTATTTCCTTTTTATTCTTTTTGTTTGTTTGTATTCTGATCTTAGGTATTTTCTTTCTTCTACTGATTTTGGGCTTTATTCATTTTTTTTTTAAGCTCTCTGAGTTGTAACGCTAGGATGAATATTTGAGATATCTGTCTCTTGAGATAGACATTTGTTGGTATGAACTGCCCTCTTAGAACTGCTCTTGTTGCATCCCACATATTTTGGAATGTTTTATTTCCATTTTCATTTGTTTCGAGGTATTTTTAAAAAAAAAGATTGTAATTATTTATTCATGAGAGACAGAGAGAGAGAGAGAGAGAGAGAGAGAGGCAGAAGCAGGCTCCATGCAGGGAGCCTGATGTGGGACTCAATCCTGTGTCTCCAGGATCACACTCTGGGCTGAAGGTGGCGCTAAACCGCTGAACCACCCAGGCTGCCCTGTTTCGAGGTATTTTTTAATTTCTCTTTTTATTTCTTCTTTGCCCCATAGTATGTTGTTTAATCTCCACATATTTATACATTTTCTAGTTTCTTATAATTGATTTCTGGTTTATACCATTATGGTCAGAAAATATATTGATATGATTTCAATCTTATAAAATTTATTAAGACTTGTAGCTTAACATATGTTCTATCCTAGAGAATGTTCTACGTGCACTTGAGAAGAATGTGTGTTGTGTTTCTTTTGGATGGAATGTTCTGTATCAGTCCATCTGGTCTAACATGCTTAAGGCTAATGTTTCCTTATTGATTTTCTGTCTGGATGATCTATTCATTGGTGCAGATGGAGTATTCAAATCCCTTACTTTATTATATTGGTGTCTATTTCCCTCTCTAGGTATGTTAAAATTTGCTTTATATTTTTAGATTTTCCTATATTGGATGCATACATATTTACAAATGCTATATCCTTTTGTTGGATCGATCCCTTTATCAGTATATAATGTCCTTTGTCATTTATTACAGTCTTCATCTTTTTTTTTTTCAGTCTTCATCTTAAAGTCTATTTTTGTTTGCTATAAGTATAGCTACTTCAGCTTTATTTTGTTTTCTATTTGCATGAAATATCCTTTTCTATCTCTTCATTTTTAGTCACTTATACCTGAAGTGAATTTTTTGTAAGCAGCCTGTATCTGGGTCTTCTTTTCAATTTTTTAAATCCACTCAGCCACTCTGTCTCATGATTATAAAATGTAGTCCATTTACATTTGAAGTATCTACCAGTAGATATGTACTTTTGTCATTTTAGTCATTGTTTTCTGGCTGTTTTGTAGTTCTGCTCTATACTTTCTTCTTTTCTTGCTTTCTTCCATTGTGAATTCATGACCCTCAGAATGGTATGTTTAGATTTCTTACTCTCTATTTTTTGTGTATCTATTAGAGGTTCTTGCTTTGTGTTATAACAATACATATAAAAATATAACAACTTAGGTTGATAAGAACTGAAGTTTGAATGCATTTTTATTTTTATTTATTATTTTTTTAAAGATTTTATTCATTTATTCATGAGAGACACAGAAAGAGAGGCAGAGACACAGGCAGAGGGAGAAGCAGGGAGCCAGACATGAGACTCCATCCCAGGACCCCGGGGTCACACCCTGGGCAGAAGGTGGCGCTAAACCACTTAGCCACCCGGGCTGCCCCTGAATGCATTTTTAAAGCTACATATTTTTATGTCTTTTTTGGCATTACATTTCACATTTTTAAAAATCTTGTATGCCCTTTAATTAGTTATTATAGTTATTTTTACTACTTTTGTCTTGTAATCTTTATACTAGCTTTAGTAGTGAGTAATCTATTACCTTTATTACATATTTAGGTTTATCTGTGTGATTTATACTTTTAGAGGTTTTGTTATTAATTGGCTTACTTTCTTTTCATCTTAAAGCAGTCCCTCTCACATTTTTTATAAGGCCAGTTTAGTTGTGATGAACTCCTTCAACTTTTTCATCTGAAAAATTCTGTATCTCCTCTGAAAGATAACTTTGCTTTTGCGTAGATTATTCTTGGAATTATTATTTTTTTCTTTGTGCACTTTGAATATATTGTGCCACTTTCTTTTGGCCTGCAAAATTTCTGCTGAAAATTCTGATAACCTTATGGAGGGTTCCCTTGTAGGTAACAAGTAGTTTTTGTTTCTGCTTTTAAGGTTCTCTCTTTGTCGTAAACTTTTTAACATTTAATTGTAATGTGTCTCAGTGAGGCTCTCCTTAGGTTCATCTTGTTTGGAATTTGATGGGCTTTCTGAAATTGGATGTCTATTTTGTTCCCGAAGTTAGGGAAGTTTTAAGCCTTTATTTCTTTTTCTGTCCTGTTCTCTCTCTCTTTTCCTCTGGGCTCCCTTTAATGTAAATGTTATCCTGCTTGTTGTTGTCCCTTAAGTACTTTAAGCTATCTTTACATTTTTTCTTTTTTTTTTCTTTTTGCTGTTCTGATTGGGTGCCTCTGCCACTTATTGGAGCTCATTGGTCCTTTCCTCTGTTTCATCTTGTCTTCTAGTCTTCTGCTGAAACCCTCTCATGTACTTTCAGTGCAGTTATTCAGTCTTCAGCTCTGTAACTGCTGTTTGATACTTCTATCTTCTCTTTGTTGAAGCTCACTGTGTCCATCCATTCTTCTTCTGGGTCTTTGAGTATTTTTATGACAATTTCTTTGAACTCTTTATCAGGTTAATTACTTATCTACATTTTATTAAGGTTTTTCTTTTCGGAGTTTTATGATTACTTTTTAAAATTTGGAATATATTCTTTTGTTTCTTCATTTTACTGGACTCTCTGTGGTAGTTTCTATGCATTAGATGAAACAGTCTTGAAGGAGTTTCCTCCTGTAGATGAACCTTATTGTTCAATCCTGCCCTCACTCTTGGTTGTCTCTCAAACCTTTGCGATTTTCCGAGCAGCCTATTTTTAATGACTGAGTAGCTGAAGGTGTGCCAAGACATGTCAGTGTCCCAAAGGGGATCTTAGTAGGCATCCACACTCAAGCTACCTGGAGTCAGACCCTTGGGCAGCAGCTTTTAACATATGAAAATATATACAGGTTTATGGAACTGCAAAGGCATACCCTGCTGGTTGCTAGAGTCAGGTATTCTATGTGTCCCCTGGACAGCAGTCACCAAATCTCCAGATGAATTTTAACCTAGTACTAGTAGCCTGCTGAGATACTCTCCAGGGACAAAAGCTGGCAGTTGCCATCTTTGTGCTCTCTGCCTTGCTCCAGCCAATAGGCACCAATTTCAAGCTACTCGCCATGCTCCTGAGTGTCAGTAGCTTCTAGAGGGGAGCTTTTACACACATCTGGTACCCAGATTTCTGCTGCTCAAGAAACACTCTTTGATTACCTGGGTTTGGGGTCCAGGGGAGCTTATGTTCCTGGATCCCATAGAACCAAAATAATTGGGAGATTGTTCTTGACAGATAACCTCTCCCAGAGCATTGCACAGACAGCAGACTGAAATATACCTCAGTTTATCTGAGGAAGAGGCCAATTTGCTTGTCTAGGAACTTTGGTCTGAGGGACAGGCTTTAGGTGTGGCCTACATCTAGGAGCCTATTGTGGTGTTCTCAAGGAACATGCCAATGCCAATGGAGGTCATCTTTGAGCTCTCCCTCTGCCTTGACTTTCATTATAGATACAATTGTGTGGCTCAGACACTGATCGTGGGTTAAAAGATTGACAGATTATTGCAAATGCACAAATCCAAACACAAATATCTAGTACTTTCACAGTAAATTTTCAGGGATAAACAATTTGTCTATAGTTTTTTTTTTCTTGAAATGATACCCCCTTTACCTCTTTGTTCCTGAGAATCAAAAGCTATATAGACTTTTTATGCACTTATTAGCAACAATGAGCATTAACCCATTTTGAGATGTTGTAGAGTCTCTAAATTATGTTAACCCCTTTTCAGATTCTCTAGATTTTCAAACTTAAGATATGAATAACAACTACAGATTGTGTGATGGTTAAGGTAATTTGGGATGAAAATGTGCCTCTCTACCAAATAGTGTTTTTCTGTGGAATAAAGCATACACATTTACCAATGCAGTTATAGGTGTTTAAACATTTTCCCTCTTTGAACACCACACAAGTCACACATTTAATACATTCCCCAAAATGCCCCACTCCCATCTTAGTACACATATGTGCATGTACACACACATCCAAACCATTTTTTCTTATAAAAAAAATCTTATAAAAAAATCTCGATTCTTTAAAGAAAATATTGTCTTCCTCACAGGATATTTTTAATACAATTGACTTACCTTTGCATATGTATTATCTTTCCTCTTGTACATATTTTATAGAATTTGAAGAAAATGTTGAGTAATGATAAAGATTAGAATATACACACATTTAGTTAAATAATACTAAAGACACAGAAGTGAAAATCTTTTCCCTGATACCTAAATTCTGTAGATGATTTTCTGTATGAAGATTTTTTTTTAATTTATTTATGATAGGCACATAGTGAGAGAGAGAGAGAGAGAGAGAGAGTCAGAGACACAGGCAGAGGGAGAAGCAGGCTCCATGCACCGGGAGCCCGACGTGGGATTCGATCCCGGGTCTCCAGGATCGCGCCCTGGGCCAAAGGCAGGCGCTAAACCGCTGTGCCACCCAGGGATCCCTGTATGAAGATTTTAATGTCTGAATCATTGCTTAGGTACACAGATGTTGTGTGAGGTAGATATGTATGTTTTTCATCCAACTCTTCAGCCCCACTTAGTTCAAGAATTAAATTTTCTTCATATATCTCTTAGATCAACATGTCAACTTTGACCTTTCAGAAGATGTCTAGAATCTCATCTTATGTGTCCATATCTTACAGGGATACCCCCCCCCCCATCTAAATGTAAACACATTAAATCAGTATGCCTTTGAGATTTTCTCAAGAAAAATCTGATGGTGTCTTTAGGGTTTTCAATATTTGCCCTAGAAAGTAATGTGAGGAAAACTAGTTATTTTTAATTTTAGTATCCATACCAGTTCCCACTAATTTGTCCTATAAACCCTTGTGTATAAAGCACTAAACAGAATGTGGTCCATTTTCCCTTTCCATGAGGAGCTTTTTAGGAGGAATAGTGCTCTCTGCAATAAGTAAACTCTTGCTAAACAAAGAAAGACTACCTGTCTAATAAAAAGGTAAAATCCTTAGGCTCTGGACTGACGTCCTGCTGATGTAACATATGAAACCAAATATCTCTTTTGCTTTTCCTCTCATGAGCTTAAAAACTTAACCTAGGAGAAAGTGGTCATGATTGAATTAAGAAAACATATGCCAGAAAGAAATAGAGAATCAGAACATTTATCCTAATTTTTTATATGAAGTATCCTATAATGCAAGAACCATGCAAAGTACAGGAATTTAAGGAAGAACATAGTTTAATGGTTGAGACCGTTCTAAGGTGACTATGAAAGCAAGAACTATTACAACAAAAAAACTATTAACACACATTCTAGATCATCTTTCATACAGTAATTCCTTTATTACCATTTACATCTCAATACTAGCACAGCATTCTGAAGTTGCCAAGCTTAAGTTGCATGTAACGGAGTAGAAAGATATCAGTCTACTTATAGTGCCAGAAGAGCTGCAGCACGTGGGAGATGACAAAGTCCTTAAACACGAAGAGGCAAAATGTGCTAAAAAATGATGTCCATTTGCATAATCAGGGACAAAATATAAGTCCATATTGTTATGAAATAAGAAAATGGTTACAATGCTTGCTGTTGCTGTGTGAAGGATTCCACAGAGAGAGAGACTTGAGTAATATATAATGAATGACTCCTAGGCCAATCATTTCTTTTCCATTCTTAAATGTCTTTCAAAACAGTCAGTGCTCATGAGATGTAGTGTACTGACAGTCCTGGAGTCCGTCTATTGCAAGTGAACAGGGATACTGTTGTCTTCCCTTGATAAAAAAGACAGGAGTTCTGGGTCCAAGATTTGTTGAGAATGTCCACTCTGCTGAATTTGCCACCAGGGAACCAGTTAGTAAATCAGTACCAAATAAAAGCAGTTGGTTCATGCTTGAGCCAGGTCTATAGAAACTGAAATCAATTCGATGGTGCACATGAGGAATTTTAAAAGGTTCCATATTTGTGTTCAAAGTATGGATTTTAACAACATCTTAAAATCCTTTAGAAATATGCTGCTGTTTAGTGCAAAAAAAATAATGACACCATTTCTTCAACTAGAAGATAAGGTGTGTTTTGTAAAAATAAAGCATATTAAGTCTTTATCTTGTAGGCCAATAGTAACACAGGTCCTGTCGTAGCTGGTACATTAAAGGTTAAATCTCATTTACTGCCTGTAAAATAGAAGAAATATTATCACTTGTTAGAAAGCAGTGGAAAAATAAAACAGGTACTACTTAGGTTCTATATAAGCAAGATATCATTCTTTCAGTTAGCCTAATTCTTCAAGTAACAAAAGTTCTCGAATGGATGTTATGGATAAGGCAATACATATTCCCAATCAAGGATACATGAAAGGCTATTTCTTTTCTCCCAAGAATTAGCCAGATAAAAAGTGGTAGCTACTAAACCATTTTTTCCTGTCCCTTCAGACTATCTTTCACTTAGAGATGTATATACTATTTATTTTTATTTTTTTATTTTTTTGAGATGTATATACTATTGCTTTTGAAAGAAATATCGGCTTATTTTGTGATCCATTGAGTAAAACCACACATTAGCTCCATCATCTTTATTCCCTCTGTATATCTCATTATTTTTTCAATTGTTTACAAATCCACCCAAACACATACTTTTTATAATATTCAAAATGGATGCTGAAGGAAATCACCACCTTCTGTGATTTTTCTAGAACCTGTAATCTACACAGAGAAATTTCTTCTGTACTTACAAAGAAAAAGACAGTTTTATAAAAAGCTGTAACTTTTTCTTATGACAGTCAAGTGTTCAAGCAAAACTAAAATACTTGCTGCCAAAACACTCTGAAAGCTTTCACTTACTCACCTTAACTTAGTCATGCATGGACTGAAGAAATTTGACATTCATGGCTTATTAAACACTGATGAAATTTGTCATATAATGGTACTAGAGAATCCAGGAAAATTTTTATAACTACTATCTTTTGAAAATCATGCTGTCCCACTAGAAAAAGATTTTTTCTGTAATTTATTTGGCTTTTAAGAGGATGACCTTTTCTATTAAAGATTGTCATAAGAATATCTTTGTCTAATCATAACTTATTTTTTTCACTGTGCTAATGCTAGGTCTTAAAGTGTGTAATATGTCCTTTATTTTAGTGTGAGTGTATTAGGCCATCATTTTGAATATTCTGTCTGAAGAGATTGTAAGCAGAGTCATCCAGTCTACTTTCTAGTGGACAAATATTGGCAGAAATGATCAGAACAAGATTTGGCTGCTTCCCTAGACACAAGCTCTGAATCTCACACAAAAATATTGAGCTGAAAATTCCACTGTATTATTTTTTAACAATTAATTTGCTTCATATTTTAAGAATGAACAGTATTTGTACTGTTAAAATTTTCTGGAATGTCTCCAGAAGATAGAATGAATGCTAATGATTTCATGGCTAGTGTAAACTCATGAAGTTTTATTAGGGATTAGTTGTGATAATCCATGAAAAATGTTTAACATAATCTTGGCACATAGTAAGAACTCCAGAGTTATCAGGGGCAATTCCAGATTTCTATATAAGACAGCTTAGGGTCAAAAGTCTGATTTGAAGTAGTGTAAGAGGACTTGTTTTGAAGTTGTGATTTTCATAGCAAGCATATTGCTTTTATTTAGGTTGTATTTTGTTGTTTTGAAGTGCCTAGGAAGAAAGCCTGGTGGAAACATTTGGGAAAGTAGAAAATTCTCCCCCAGAGGCCACACCAGTACCACCGGTGGTAATGATTAAAGACTTTCATTTCTGTTTATGAACAAGGTGGCACAGGCACTAATATCTAAAACACAGAGGTCTGAACTACCTCTACAATTTTTCCAAAACTTCCTTTAAACTGAGTAATTTAGTTTTGCTGTGGTGAATGCTACTTTTTCCTATTCTCTTGTACTATTATATTCAAACTTAACTCATGTGTTTTAATCCTACATTGGGGCTTCCACAGTAAACATCTTGGGTGCATACCCTAATTTCAGACCAGCATGGCCGGCATGTCTATATGTAGCAATTCTGTTTTTATATTAACATATTCATTTTACTTCAGTGTGTTTTTTAATAGCATATTTTTCTTTTATCTCTTTTAAATGAGTTTTTAGGTTTTTTTATTAATTGCTAGCTTAATTTTTATTTTTTCCCTTAAGAATTTCAATCTCGCATAACCTTCCCTAGGCAATGATATATTAATTACTTGTGACTCTCTTTATAATGAGCAAGAAATAATCAAGGAAAGTCAGAATAAAGCTGTAGTCATACTAACTTTCCAAAGGTGGTAATTTCATCTTTTATTCCATTCCTCTCAGAACTTAAGATTTAATGTAGCAATCTGATATTCATAGGCCATATTTACTTGTTCAGTCATCATTTGTGTTTTAATCTAGACATTCTCTAAAAATGATAGTAGATAGTAGACTAAACAAGGCTAGAAACATTTGCAGCCTAATTTATAAACCCTATTTGGTAAAATTAAAAGTAATATGTAACCTAATGTTACTGAAGCAATATGTAATTTTTGGTATATACTTACTTATCTTTTTCCCTTTGATCTGCATGCACAGTATGAAATCATAAAAGCAACAAACATCACCACACCAACAGTGAGTAAGATGATTTCTACCAGGCCAAGGAGGTTTATTTTTCCGGTCACTTGTTTTCTGAACTGTGCTGCCTTCTCATCACCGATGGTACCAGTCTGTAATCAAATAATAATTAGCATTATTTGAAATTGGTGAAGCAAAATACTTGAAGCCTTCCACATATATGGCACTCTTTTCTCCAAACACCTGCATGATGTTAGTTATCTGTATTTTTATGACAAGCCAAGAGAATTCACTTTGCACGTTGTAGAAGGCAATAAATGCCAAGATAGACTACTTAGACTGAAATATAATCCCCCTCCCTTTGAAGATATTATATAGGACTATTGAACATACTAGGCTTCATTGCTTCAGAATGGCCTTACTAAAATAGTTCACAATTTTCCAGCACATGTCTCCTATTGACAGAGGGAAGTGACAAATGTCAACAGTTTTGATCCCCCTAAAGTCTTATTTCCTAAATCTGTGGCTAATTGATTGCATGGTTTACACTACAAATATCTCATCTAGTAATAGGATAGACTGCCTACACCTACTTTAACCTGACCTCTATAAGCTTGTTTGATGATACATTAAACTGTAATATTTTTTAGCACTGTAATATTCACAGTCTTGGGTTATTTGGAGTTACCTAAAACAAGCATTATGACAAGAAAAAGTGCTTAAAAGATGCATTTTGAAAATAATCGAAAATGGTAGAAAATGCTTTGAATTTCTAAAAAAAAAACCGGTGAAAACTAACACAAACTTGATCTCAGTGTAGTTGGGTTTTCTCAAATAGGTATAATATGTATACTCATCTACACGGGCAATGAAAACATGTACAACATCAAATACTATACATACATAATCAATTTTGAAACGCCAAAAGCTTTCTTTTTATATACAAAGAAGTTTACTGCTTTTCACAACTGAGAGATAAAAATACTAACCTCATTAAGCCAAAGAATAGGTACAATGTAGTTTCGCTTCAGATTCTTTAATGCTCTGTAATATACATTAAAAGTAATTATGGAAACATATATCAATATATTACACATATACAACAGAAATTTCAGTAAGTACTAGTGTAAACGTATGTTTAGAAATTAGCTGCTCCTGCAACTTGGTTAAGGTCCTTGATTTTTTTTGTTCCCAGTAGTAATTTAAATGTTAATATGACGGTTTCTCAGAAATCTTTTATTCTTATAAACCTTTCTAATACAGATTTCTAATTAGATTAACTTTCTCTAAGCACAAATTTTCCCTTTCAACAAATTCTACCCAGGAAAGTAAAATATGAATTCCAGAAACTGGTCACAGAAATATTTGGAAAGCTAGCAAAATAGAAGATACCACCAAATACCCAAAACATTCCAAAATATATATAAATATCATTTCAACAAACACTAGATATAATTCTAAATTACTAATCAAAATCATCATGAACATTTAGTAATTATTATTTAATGACATTAAGCCAGAGAGAACTTGAACTTTTGTATTCTTTCCACTTACTTTAATAGATTGACTCACACTCTTACAAGAAAATACTAAAAATTGTGTAACCATAAAATTAAAGAGACTCACTCAATTTTTTTTGCTGGCTTGACCAATATGTTGATTTGCAGCCGTTTTGCAAATCGTAAAGTGAATCCAGTTATCTAAAAAGATAACAAACTAATTACAAACTTCTAAAAAAATCATAATATCCAAAACTCACTTTTATTATTATATAGAATTATGATGAAACTTGCAACTTGTGAAACTGAAATGTTAAATATATTACATAACTATGATTACATGTGTCTGTGCATGTATGCATACAGATGCATGTATACACACACACAATTTTTTTTGATCAATCAAATCTCAAGGTTTTAGTTAGATTTGAGGTATTTACCAAAAATGGTTTTGGGTAATTAACAATACTGAAACCCAGAACTCATATAGTTTGCTGAACTATGCATCACCAATCGTATATTCAGTCAGAATCAATGTATCATCAGTTTAATTATAATAACTAGTTCTATCATTTAAACTGACACATGACCACTAAAATATTTCATTTAACTTCTGAAGAGGAAAATATTTAAATAAATTAAACTGTTGAGCTATAGGAATTTTTAATTAATTTTTCTTGACACTAAGTATAATAGATCTTGCCCCGAATACCCATAAAATCTCTCTCCCTCTCTCTCTCTCTCTTTTTAAAGATTTATTTATCTGAGAGAGGGAGAGGCAGAGGGAGAGAATATTCAAGGAGACTCCCCAGTAAGCAAGGGGCAGGCTCCATCTCATGACCCTGAGATCATGACCTGAGCTGAAATAAAAAATTGAACGCTTAACCAACTGAGTCACTCAGGTATCCCATAAATTATTGTTTTATGCTTATTTTATACATATTAAATTGTTTTAAGCCAATTAGAATCATTCCTATCATTGGTATTCCTGACTTAGGAACCATTAAAAAGGCCTATAAAGTTCCATATGATGAAAAACTAAAGTTTAATGACCTTGATATTTCATAACCAACACAAGAAAGAAATCAATGTAATTTTCACTGAAATAAAAGTAGTAATTTATCAAGACTGTGAGTCAATAAATGATTAACAAGAGAATTTATTTTTTCTTTCAATTTAATGAATCAAATCAGATCAATAATATATTTGCTTACAGGTTCAACATCTAAGTATGTGCTATGTTCATCTTCATTTGGACTTAAGCCTTCAATGGGTTCTCCAATATCAGGACTTGCATGTAGAAAATGAGGAAGTGAAATATACACAGGTTTTCCTGAAAATAAATTTAAAAGATAATTTGGGATAAAAAGTTTTCCTCATTTCACGTACCACTAGGAAAATAGTTCCTTAAAAATATAACTTTTTCAATAAAAGAAGACATAACTGGGCTTGAACACTGATGGGGGAAGAAGTTGTATGATCTGATCACTATTGTACAAAAAATAAAATACAAATCTCTGCATCATCCTACTAACTAATGTCAATTGTTTTTCCTGAGGTGTTCATTTTCAATATGTAAAATGTAGCTGCTGAGCACAAAATTTCAACCATTATGTTCATATTTCAGTGAGTAATATATCTGTGAACTGAGAATTTAGTAGATTTTCTTTTTTCATTCACATTCATCCCAATATGAAGGAGGTGCACTAAACTAGATGGACTTCAAATTGTATTTAAGTCAATTCTTGTTTCAGAGACATACTGAAAACATATATTTTTTTATGATTTTATCTTTATTTATTCATGAGAAACACAGAGAGAGAGGCAGAGACATAGAGGGAGAAACCGGCTCCATGCAAGGAGCCCGATGTGGGACTCGATCCCAGACTCCAGGATCACAACGTTAACCAAAGGCAGACGCTCAACCACTGAGCCACCCAGATGTCCCTGAAAACATATTTTTATTAATCAATTTCTAGGGAAGAAAAAGCTAGAAAAATGGCAGACGGATAAGTTGGTATGCTCAGAATATCCTAGGAATTATTTTATCTTACCTGAAAAGAGCACGGGAAACCAACAAAATAAAAGGGCTAACTATGGAATGGTTACAACAAACCAATATCCAATAAGTAGTTAATATCAAAAATACACAATGGATTCATAGAACTCTAAAAAAACAAAACAAAACAAAACAAAAAAAACACCACACAACCCATTTTTAAAAAATGAAATAAGGCCCGAAAGAGACATTTACGAAAATAGAAGGGAAAACATCAGTATGGTTTTACCTAATAATAACTAAAGTTTCACAACATTGACACACAATTTGGACCTGAAAAGCAAAACAACACTTCTCTACCACCACTTGCTTTCTCACTTTGATTTTAAATTTTTGGTGGAAAGGGATCTTGGGTAAAGGCTGCATTTCAGACTACTGCAGATTATATAATGGACTGTGGTACTGAGAACACTTACCTTCTTTGCATTTGCCAATGTCTAGCACACCATATGATGTGCAGTTATTTGAGATAACTTTTTCTGTGCAGAAACAATGATTATCTGGATTTTGAAGTGGAGATGCAAAGGCCATGGATGGAAGAACAAATCTATAGACAGGAATTCCTTTCAGGTTAATTTCAGCTCCAAACACAGCATAGATTGACCTAAACACAGATAAGAAAGAACTTTATTCCAGGAAACTGGACTTCATTCTGGAGATTTTTTTCTTTTATTTTTAGATTTATATTCTTGTTAGAATTTTAAACTCTCATGTAATTCACAGGAAAAAAAAATCTTGTGAAATTTCAGGGCATACCAGGACATACAATAATTCGAGTAAGAGCTCTTCTTACCTTTAGTCTCAAAAGCTTCCAAGAGCAGTTTTTGTGAACTACCATGGGAATTTATACTGAAGACATTTCTCATAGTTAATTTCCTCTATGCATTAAATATTTATATGACTTCCCTCAAATCCCTGTTTGTGCCCACTTTACATGAAATACAATTAAAATTTCTTTCTTTCAAAATTTAATCCTGGAGGGAAGGCCACGGACTCACTGGGGCGTGTGTAGGTGAGTTCTTGATACATAGATCTCATTATTTCCTGTGCACCCCCACCATTTACTGAGTACTCACCCATACCTAGACAATGTGCTGGGGATCAATACATATTTCTTCTAATTCCCACATAACCCTATATGAAGAAACACTGCTCTCTTCAATTTTACAGATAAGGAAAACATTGAGAGATTTCAAATGTTTGCCCATAATGATACATTTTTTTTTTTTCATAATGATACATTCTTTAGGAACAGGGCAAGGACTCAAGTGGACTGCCTTGGGCTCCAATGCTTGTGTGATATCTGCTGGACCCACCAATCTTAAAAGGGGCAGTAGTAGCACTAGAGCTCATTAACATAGTTCGGTGACAATGGCATCATTTTCCCTGGACATCATTAAAAAAGATGGGCATGTCCTAGACGTGACTGTTATTGAATATAGTTCTAGTGTAGTAAAACAATAAAAAATAAAAAACGAAAAATAGCTCTTACTTAAAAATGAGAAAGAAAATAATTTGCATTCTGTATATTATCCTTCTGCAGCCCTCAATTTTTATAAAAGTTAATAAGCACATTATGAGTTCCATATTGTACTCTGAATAAATCCAGAAAAATCTCCCTATGTGTACTTTTTTCTCCAGTAACATCATTAAGTATGAGCTTCTTGGTCTGTGTTTTGTCACTGGGGGAAAAAAATTCTGACTCACGGAACTACATCAGTGTCTTTGTCTTACCTGCAAATGTCAGAGGAAAAGAAACGCAATACTCGTGTCTTCTCTACAAAAGGTGGAAATGAGGCTGCATCTGTTTAAAAATCAAGCCAGTGACAAGGGATTAGATGTAATGTGTGTCCTAGAAAAACCTAGACATCTCTATTCCAGTATAATCAATAGAAATATAAGGCACATTGTATATGTAATTTTTAAATTCTTCAGTAGCCACATTTTTTTAGAAAATAAAAAGAAATGGGTATATTTGATTTAACCCAATACATCTCGGGGAACTTTGGTGGCTCAGTGGTTGAACCTCTGCCTTCAGCCCAGGGTCCTGGGATCGAGTCCCACATCAGGCTCCCTGCATGGAGCCTGCTTCTCCCTCTGCCTGTGTCTCTCTTTCTCTGTGTCTCTCATGAATAAATAAATAAATCTTAAAAAAAAAAGTCTCAAATGCCATTATTTCAACATGTAATTGATATAAAAATTAACAAAATCCAGTGTGTATTTTACATTTATAGCACATTTCAATTCACAATTCAATTAAGCACATTTCTTAATTTCTTCAATAGCATCATGTGGCCAGCAGCTGCCATATTCAATAAGTCCAATTTATATTCATTGGTATTTAATTTCATATTAAGTCTTCCCACTCCTTAAAAATAAATGAAAGTTTACAAAAATGATGCCAAAGTCACATGTTTTTAAATGTTAGTTTTTGAAATCCCCCACCTTCTCAGTAGTGTGGCACTTTTCTCACTATGAAGTGTCTTACCGTGAAGTTCTCTTAGAGCTTCTGTTAGATTTATGTTGTCCTACTTTTGATAGTGATTCATTCATCTGTCCTAATGGCTGATTAATATTTTTCTTTTAAGATTTTATTTATTTGACAGAGACCACAAGCAGAGGGAGCAGCCGGCAGAGGGAGAGGGTGAAGCAGGTTCCCCACTGAGCAGGGAGCCCAATACGGGACTCGATCCCAGGACCTCAGGATCATGAGCTGAGCCAAAGGCAGATGCTTGATTGACTGAGCCACCTAGGCACCCTAAATATTTTGAAAGTCATTTAGTAAAATTCTCTCACTAACCAGAATTTCCCCCAAATGTATTGAAAACCTATCCATCACACACTTGGATATATGAAGAGATAGCTAGAAAACTCTTGCATTTGCTTCCCAAGTCAGTGTCACCAAAACGAGCCACACCACTGAATGTGTTTGTATTTGTTGAAAACAGGAAGACCCATCCTTCAATAATGCATCCTGGGTTCTGCTTCTGCTTAAATGCCTCAACCTTGTGATCTTGTTACATTTCACTTATACTCTGTGATAAGTGAAATATAATAGAAGATCACAGTGGACTTGATCCTGGCAGTAAGAGAACTGGATCCTCAAGGCTAGTTTGAACTACTCAGGACTCTCAGTGGACACAGTCTACACCTGCCTTCCCAACACTGTAATCATTAAAGGGAAAGAATACACTTAAACGTTTTAAGAATCGTTATATGAGATACCATTGAAGATTATACCATAATTATTCCCAACAATTACCATGGAAATAACTATAAGATTGCTGACTTTTTTAAAAGTTCAGTTGTATATCAGTATTTTCATTTTATGTCTCTTCTTACTTACTTTAGAAAGTAGACGAGGCACTTTTAAATCAGGACCTTTTTTGTTTTGTTGGTTGCTATTCTCTGATGCCATAAACAGAGAATCTCTCTCACAGAAATCACATCAGAGTCCCTTGCCCTGTCCAATCTACCTCTGACCCTAATTTGTTTTCCTTCCATTTTCTTCTTAGATATTTTTTTTTAGATACTTTTAACTTTATGTCTGATATTCACACATTTATCTTTTTGTGATTAATCAATCCTTTACCTCTCCTTTTAAAGCTTCTAAACTGGCACCCGGGTGGCTCAGTGGTTGAGCATCTGCCTTTGGCTCACTCAGGGCATGATCCTGGGGTCCTGGGATCGAGTCCTGCATCGGGCTCCTGCTTTTCCCTCTGCCCATGTCTCTGCCTCTCTCTCTGTGTCTCTCATGAATAAATAAACTCTTTAAAAAAATAAAAATTCTAACCTTTGGACAGAATCATTTAATAGTTTTATTTTTTTCTTAAACCCATAAAGAATCCTTTACTATTTAGGAGCAGTACAATATATTTCTCTAATCTACTTTTTGAAGTATTATGCTTATGTAATGACTGGAGTTAGTAGCATTAGTTCACTTGATGATTTATTTGCAAAAATTCTTTACTTGAAATTTACTTGAAATTTGATACAAAGCAGACTCAAGATTTTTGCTGTTTTATCGTTTTCTCTATAAGACAGTGGTAACCAAATTAAATAGATATGCGAAGCTCAACAATAACCTTTGAAAAAGGAAATATGCCCTCTGTTTCCTTTTTATTCTTGCCCTTTTTATAACTTTGTATTGAACTTTCTTCATCTTTATTATACTGGTTTCCTGCAGGGTGGTGCCTCTCCAATTTTGGAACCCTCATATTTCTGCCCCTGCTTCTGCATTGTTGAAAGCTCACCTCAGGTCAGGTTTTAATCACCTCACAGTATTTGATTCCCATTTGCCTTTTAAAACCTTAATCCTTAATTCTTCAACCAATAGGTCTATGTGAACTTTGCTTTTGCTTTCCTTCAAGGAGAATAAGCAGCCAGATCTAACCTTGCTGCAAAAATGTAAACTCATACTACACTTCCTTTGTTTTCCCACTTCTAATTCAGAATGTTCATTTCTGCACACTTCTCATGGTTAGTAGATCTCTAACCTTGCGGGAATTTTGTTGTTCTTTTCTTCCTTTCACCCTGACCACCTTGTTCAAAATAGATGCGACTTCACAGGTTGTACTTCAACTAAAAAGCTCCTGGGATGTATGTTTTCTTTTTCAAAATTCTCTCAATTTAAAATTATTATCTGCACAATATTTATAAAATATGTGAATGGTCACTATGTCTTTAACTTTTTATTTTTTTAGCCCTTTACTTCTGGGGCCAGGAAGGTAGTTCCTGCAGTCAAGCTTTTATCTATCAAATGTTTCCCTAGTAATGCAGTAAAGGCTAATCCTCAAGGACTAATCTTCAGAAATCCCATCACATTAGACAGATATTTACTAAGCCTATGTAACGATAGAGACTCTGAATTATGTTGTAGGGCTATAAAGATAGGTAAATGCATACCCTTAACCTTCAGAACATTACAGTGGTGGAATTTGTGCAATAGCGGGACGTGGGTTCATTGTGATAATTACCACGAAATAAATGCCCTTACCTGTACCATTAATCATGTCACAATAACTTGGCCAATAGGAGAGATTCCTGAGGAATTAAAAAAAAAAAAAAAGAAATGAGCAAACATTCTCTTCTCTGGAGCACCTTTCTGCCATTACTTTGTCTACTGTGATTCAATACTTCTGATTCAATACTCTTTAAAATAATAAAGATTAAATATGTGACACATGCTAAGTTTAAGAAATGTTCTCAATCATTCAGCCCATGTTTTATTTGAAGGTTCCATCTTGTTGAGATAAACGAAGTGCCCAATACTGTTAAGTGGCCAGGTCATAAAATAAAATTGCCACGTGTTAATTTGAAACAACTTGGAATAGAGAACATTTCTGAAGAAAGAAAACGGAGAAACACATCAGAAATTCAGATCTCTACCTAGGGGAGAATTTTTTTCCCATTGGGAGAAATGGTTTCCTTGGTAATATGTTGAGTGTTCAAAATAAGTGGGAGAAAAATATCAAGTGGTGAAGTGATAAAAATATGAAGTGGTTAACTTCTCCTCCAGTCTGAGGAAGAAGAGGCGCATGGAGAGGAGGTAAGAAAAGGAGATGTTGAAGAAAGAGAATAGAGTGGAAATGTGCAGACCATCCAATTTATACTTTTTTTTCCCTTTTAATGCTTGGAGGAGCTGGTATTCAGGTAGGACAGAGTTGATTAATTTCCACTCTGGTGTCTAAGTCAGATACTGGAAGCAATAAAACCAATAGTAGTAATAGTTTCTCTGTATCCTCAGCCATTTTTTGGTGATGGAAAATCTGTCTTTTTCCCCACTGTTAACATACCATCTAGTGACATGTCAAAGCAAGCTGTTGATTGTTTTTTAAACAGAACATGCTGGCAGTCATGCTCATTCTTGCCATGATCAGTTAAATTGACCTTACCATAGTCTTAAAATGATGTGGAATTCTTACTTTGATTAGAAGCACTTAGCAACTCTCCTCAAAATGTCTCTGTAATAACGAAATGGCAGAAATGTTCATGTTCCTCAATATACAGTGATGCTATTTCCCCTGAAATAAGCATTTAGAAGTGTTTTTCTTCAACTATGCTTTTCTATAGAAAGGTGTTACTATGGAATCTGTAGACGAAAAGTACTACCTTAGTGATTATTATTGAACAGTTGTATGCGATTTTTAGAAAGGGACTCAGTGTGAGGCAGTGGTTACTTATAATAAAAAAAGTTAATCTCTTTCAATTTTGACTACTGTAATCTTTTCCAGGAAAAAAAAATGATCTAAAGCATATTTATTAACTTTGATTAGAAGAGGACTTTCTTCCTTGACATTTATTGAGATTCTTCCTATTTTTTATACATATAATAAATTTTTTATACGCCAGATGAATGGTCAAGAGCCAGGAAAAGAAAAGCAAATCATGACTATACAAACACATGTCATTCTATTACTACTGCGAAGGAGGCACAATCTTTATTTTTAAGTTTAATATGCCCATTTTAGAACTATACTTGCAGTAGTAATTAGTTTTTTTTCACTGACAAAGGTTTAAAAAGGCTGGTTTATCAATGTAGAAAATTATTTCCAGAAATTTTTGAAGGGAAAAGCCATGAAAACATTTGCACAGATTCGTTGTTTTCATCTTTAGAGACACATTAAGTCATTCAGTGAAATGAACAATGTTTATTTCATATGCTGAATAACAGAAATACAACACTCCCAGCAAACTGTTTTTCTAACTACTGGTTGATCAGCTGATGTATAGCTTTTCTGCCTTTCATTTGTGGTTACATAACCGTAGGAGTGCCCTGCAGTGCTGCCTGTGCAGCAGAGATGGAAATAGTCCCTTGGGATTTCATTATGTAAGCGAACCTGTGCATGAGGGTAAACCAAATTCTAAAGTGGGGCTGACAGTCAGCAGCTATGCACCAGGTGTGACCAGCTGTCACAACTAAAGGGTTCACACTTGGCACACAAAAATTTCCAGGGCTGAGATACAGGTACATCTGCACCATGGTTGGTGCCTGTGCCTTGCCAGATGTTAAGCCAATACCATTCTTGCCTTGGAATACACGCAGTTTACCTGGATACTTACTTTTTACCTTTGTAAGTGTCAATTATGGCAACTTGGCTTACGTTGTCTTTCCCACTGAAAACTGAATAAACTCCATCGACGGTGTTGTTGTACTGAAAAGATATGTACACGAAGAAATTACTTCTAGGACAAGCCATATTTTCCAAGTTATAAAAGATGTAACTCACTTTTGTGTTTTTCAAATACTGGTTATTCGTTGTAATTATCTTAGATGGCTTGAAATATATATGCAATGAAGTTTTAAAATTATTGGTCTTGAACATTTTAAAGGCAGACTATAAAAGGCCCTGAGAAATAAGTGCTGGAGGTTGAGACAAAGGAAGAAAAACCAATATCTTAAGTTAACATGATCCCAACTCTAGTATTCTTTGTCCTAGCTAAGCCAGTAAGGTGATTTTGATCACTCCTCCTATTATACTGAGGTGAGGGGATATTTAAAAATACCTATAAGTACAAGGACAGACTTCTAGAGGTATTCCAAGTGTTATGATCTTTAATAAATAGATACTAAAAAATAGGCCTACAAAATTAAAAACAGAATTAGCCAAGGAAAGAGTTATGAGTTCTTGGTTTAAAAATAAATAAAAACTGAGCCTCTGATCCTTTAAGGCTTTCTACATTCATATTTTTTGACATATAACCTTGCAATCCTAAACACGATCTAAAAACTAAAATAGCAAAAATTTGAATAATACCATATATAAACTAATACCACACATAGTGCCAAATAAATCATTGTCGAAATTCCAATTCAATAGCTTGTCCTATTTACTATAATTCAAAACCTTAAGCTATAAGTAAGTACATTGCCAAGTTCACCTTTTCTTTAATCTACAAACTGCCATTTCATGACAAATTGCATTAAAATAGGACGTTGCTGATTTATTCATCTCATTGTGTGCAAATTTAGGCTAACTTTTAAATTTATATTAACACAAATTTGTTAAGAGGTCTGGAGACGGAGGAATGATTAGATTAATCCATTTAACACAAATAAAAATATGGTATAAACCTGATATTTTGAGAAAGAAAAGCAAAGCTGAAAATAGAATGCAAAACCTTATTGGCTTACAACCTATTTTAGACAATTGTGTATTTCTCAAAGAATGGAAACGCAATTTTAATCTCATCATCTTTATTTTAAATTTGTTAAATTTAGATGAGTAAATTTTCCCACCCAGGAAAGCTGAAGCCATGTGAGACAGAGACTTTAAAAAATTAGAATATTTGTTCCCAGATCAGAAATCATGTAAACCCACTAAATCATTAAATTATAAATTGTCAATGCCAACATATTTATCCAATCAACATATAAAAAAATCAACATTTATATTTGGTACTCACAGGATAAAACACACCAACTTTTGTGTTAACAGGGTATGGAACCAAACTCAAGAATGGATCCGTGTAGCCCCACAAGAGCTCTTTCACAGTTCTATTTTGAAACATAGACGATTTTGACTTTTTGATAAGTGAATTGAGTACCACTTGAACAAATGCATTTGGATAGAGATGGGGTGCAGCCTACAAAAAAACAAAGCAAAACACTGTTTGAGACATAAGTTTCAGTATCTATTTAGTATCTAACAGATGGATTAAATACTAGAATTAAGTATAATGGGGGAAAATGAACTGTACCTTTAAATTATTCTCCAATCTTTAGAGGACAAAAAGTATAATTTGTCTAATCTCTGGATGATTACATTTCTCTACCTCAGCTCTAGGCACAAGGAGACATTTAAAGTCAGATCCTATTTTTTTTAAATAATATACTTTAAGTGGTCTTCCAATTCAGTTGTTATGATTTTTGTCATCTTTCCAAATGACCTTTACTCCATTCAAAATTATGACATAGGAGCATATTTTTATAAAAATGACAAAATAAAGAATACTTGATGATAGTTCTACTCATGTGATTAACTACACTGAGTTCTAGAGTATTTCAAAACAAATAATGTTGTTGTTCACTCACTGCTACAGCCAGATTGAGAACGGTCATAGTGTCATCTTCTGTTCCAACAGATAGTGAAGGTTCAAAGATGGCACCGTTGGGCTGGACAAAAGAGACTAAGTGGTTCTCAGTGTCATGAGTTATATTTTCTTTGGCTAGATAACGAACTCTGAAAAACAGAAATTGATAAAATTCAAAACAATTGTCTCAAGTGAACAGGTCTCAAATTCCATCCATTCATATAATAAATAATTTTTGAGTAGATAGACTATGTCAGAAATTAACCAATTGGTTTACAATGATAAATAAGCCAATGCTGGGTTGTGGGCAAATAAGAGAAGGAGATTTTAAATCTGCACAGCATGGGAGAAGTAATAGGTGTTATTATGAGTTTTCATGGAATCCATGGGAAAACCCAGAACAGATACTTGGTCACGGTGAGAGCAAGGGTCAAGATACATTTTGGTAGCAATTCCACATAAGGGGTCTGGCAAAAGACGTTAAATTAGGAGAAACTGGGTAAAAAGCTCCACAGTGTATTGTTAGAAATGCAAATTGTTGAATTTGGTTGGATTGCAGAGTGAGAATAAGGAGAACAGTGGGAAATAAAGCCATCAAACATAAGCAAGAGCTCACACATAAAGGGTTGCATCCTATTCTCTAATTCTATCCTGAGGGTAAGAAGACAGTAGAAAGGTTCACATAGGGAAATATGAAGAATCCCTTTTCTTATATTAGAAAGAATGCTCAACATATGTGGCCTCTCCAGCACTGACTTTTCCATATTTTCCAGTACTTTAATGAGAATTAAAGATAACTAATGGAATATGATTTCCATTTTACAGGCCAGTTGCCCTCCCCACTCCAGACTTATATTAAATACTTATTAGTTCTAAGCTCCTGGCTGTAAAATCTCTAGGCTGAAAAGTACCGACTACTTTTAGGAACATGGTGATGGGTAATTATTATGCGGAAAAATCTTTTGCAAATATGAGAGATTTACTGAGACAAAACAAAGTATGCATCATTGCACTATCACATATGTGCATGTCCATACATGAGATGAATCAGTAGGTAAGGCGAAGACAAAAAGCACGGGACTAAAAAATGTAAAAACACAAAACACACTATTTCACTCAGGTATAATAAAAATGTAAATTCCTGGGTGGCTCAGTTAGTTGGGCACAGGAGTTTTGATTTCAGCTGGTGTCATGGTCTCAGGGTGGTGTCATGAGCCCTGCTTTGGGCTCCCTGCTCAGCACCAAGTCCTCTCCAGATTCTCTCTTCCTCTCCCTCTGTCCATCCCCCAGCTCGCATGCGCACGTGCACACATGCAAGTGCTCTCTCAAGCTCTAAAGAAATAGAGCTTTCTCTCTTTCTTTTTTTTTAAGTAAATAACTGTAGGGTAGGAATTATCACTGTTTTGTATCCCCAAGCACACAGTGCATGGCACATGAGTTCTTGATAAATTTAAGATGAATAAATTAATTAATGGATCACATTCTTTTAAAGAGTTCACAGTAAGATGAGAAGATAATTTATTTTTACCATGATTTCATCAAAGATTTATTATTTATTCTTCTTGTAGTACTGTAGGCATAGCAGGAATATATAATTCTGAAACATCCCCCAGGACAGTCTATTACTAGACAACTACTATTTTCTCTGATGCAATTATATCTTAAAATCAGACAACCTGCTATTAACATTTAAAATTGAAGCTCTTTCATTTTCAGGAACATTTATCTATGTGTAATCATCAAGACCATAGCAAAGTAAGTGACCAAGATTCCAGCTCACTTAAATTGTACTTACAACATTGTACCAGTAGATGGCACTAAGAGAAAAAGCCTTTAAACTGACGCTTGTGTTTAAAATGTACTTTGAGAAAGAACATAATCACTCACTTCTTTTGTTTAAAACCGTGGAATGTATACAGGTTTTGGAAAGTGTCAGTTAATAAGGTCAAAGGGAGAAATTGGCCTTAGATTTAGCGCCAGTTGCTTTCTTTGTACCGCTGCCAAGGAGAAGCAACTTAAAAACAACAACAACAAGAAGCAGTAATGTGGGATCAGGGAAGATTCTCTGGGAATTACTGACCTTTCATAGAGATGATGAAATTGCAATATATATAATTAAGATCTGCACGCAGGCAATTTCATGCTTGGACCCATGTTATACCTTGTCAATCAAAGTGTCACTGAACTCACTTTAGCAGACATCAGCCAAATGAGCCTGTGGTTCTGTGTGGGGTGGGACATCCTCCTAAGCTTCCAGGATCAGCAGCATTCAGGGTGTCATATATGTGGAAGCAAGGTCACCTCAGACTATTAACTGTTAGGAAGACTCTAAAATGACTAACTTTTTTCTGAAAGGTAACAAATGGTTTTCCCGTTATTTAAGGCAACCAAACAGACACTAATGGCTCCACTTTGGTGACATCCTAAGACAAGATGACCCCGAGTTAATTAGAAATCCCTTTAACATCATTATGTAAACAGGAATTTATTATTTATAAACTTTAGCTGCAAACCCAACTTCTCTAATTCAACCTTCTTCTCACTGCCTCTCCAACTAAATCAAATATATCTAACCCTTCTGTCCCTTGGAGGGATAGGCTAAAGTCTCTAGAAAGAAAATATATATTAGCTGTCACCTATCAGAGCAGAGGGTTGGGTTCAGTGTTATGTTGATGTTTCTCCATATCTCAAGTAATAGCTTTAAAAATAAAAGATGTGACCTTCTCCCCAAACAAACAGAGACGTTCTCAAATTCTAACAACGATTCACTTTCCTCGCATGTTCAGTTCACCTGGGTTATAATTTTGTTTGATAATTTTTCTTAGATTCTCATTTGTCCATGTGTGAATTCCAGATTTTCATAGGTATACATCATAGCCATAAACATTTTTTTTTTAGCAAGATACTCATAGAGGCTTTTGATAATAACAAGAACTCTAAGACCATGAAAAAATGAAAACATTTTCCAAGGTAAGATTTTCTTTTTTTCCGCCAACAATGAAAACCAAGTGTTCTTCAGTAGCAGTGTGAATAGTCACAGACACAGGCACAGGTACAAGAGACTGGACAACTGGTAGGACAGACGAGTCACCAAGGGCCTCTAGCATGAGCTACGGCCCCAGGCACTACCCTCCCAACTGCTGTCGGTGTATTCTATTTTGAGTGTGACCTGTCAATCTACAGACATATTAACGTCTAGAGGGGAAAGAAATTATATAGACTCTCTAAAACAGATGCGATTTCAAAACTATGAATTATAAGAAATCATTATAAATATGAAATTTTGTGGTAGGAATTGATCATGCTGTGTAACTAGTAGTAATTATCCTGGAGGAAAAGCCAGCTATTTGTATAATAGCTGATACTGCAGGGCTTAACTGTGTTCCCACATGGATATCATAAATGTATTCCTCATCTTTGGTTATGGTTAGTGCCTTTTGCACCTCAGTCCCCCCCCCTTTTTGTACCCTAATAGTTGGAAGAAACCCCTAGTCTGTAGTTTAAATAGGAAAAAAATACATAAGAAAATCTAGGAGTCACCAGTTCCTAGGTCCGTGTGAACACAGACGAATCACTTCACTTTCCCTGGTGTCAGTTTTTTTAGTTTGCAAAATGAAAAGTTCCTGGCTAACCATTTCCCTTTAGTTCTAACATGTGAAGATTCTATTCAAAAGCATGTTCAACTATTAGGGAATATCAGATAGGGCTACAGCAGCTTCAATATTAGTCCTGGAGAAAATATAAGGATGAAACCACTGAATCAATACAAACACCTGTCTGACTTGGAAATTAGTTTTAACAGAAATCCTTAGCAGGTACTGCAGTTACACAAAATCCATTTGATGCTGTGGTTCTCAAAATTGAATATGTACAGGAATCACCCAGAGGGTCTGTAAAATTCACTGTTGGGCTCCGACTCAAGAATTTGATTCATTTGATCTGGGGTGACATCTGAGAGTTTGCATTGCTACCAAGTTCCCAGGTGAGGCTGATGCTGCTGGGGAAGGAACCCCACTATGAGAACCACTGGTATAATGTATACATTCAATTTTAGGATTTTAAGACGCTCTGGTTATTTAAAATTCTGATAGATTGTTTACTTTTAAGCATGCACACTTGAGAGTTGTCAAGAATATATGTCACAAGTGTAAAACACCCATGATTTCTTAAATGTAGGGCAGTTATTTGATGCTGCTAAATTTCTAATAAAATCCATATTTCTTATGATCATTAAATCCTTAGATTAGGATTCACTATAGACAGAAACTAAAACATTTCATTATATGTTACTGGGAAAAATAATAAGCACATCTGAAAACAGTGGCATTTTCCAAGTCTTTTCAGAAATACATATGGTGAAGGAAAGAATGCCCCTTATCTGTGTGGACTCACCTGTATGTGTAAGGACCTCTTTGTTTAACCTTAATTTTGCTGCTGTTCGCAACCACTTCCTGTGCATTTTGCACGTCAAAGATCCAAAACTGTCTGTAAACTTCTGTGCCTGTTTTAACCCAATTTTTGAAAGCAATTGTACCTTCTTCAAGTACAACTTCCTATGAAAGAGAAAACAAGTTTGCGTTATTTCTGTGTAGTAAGATAGGAGCACATCTGGGAGTTCCTCACTTTCGGTTAGCTTTTGAAAGGACCAAGCTCAAGGACCCTGTTCCTGAGAACCTTGGTAAACTTGCCATACAGTTGCAACAGAGATGTTTTTAATAAATTATCAGGGCAAACCTCTTTCAGTCACCCTTTTAAAAAGGGAGTCAGTGTGTGATACTGCCGACATGGCAGCTGATTTAAGGCCAACCATTGGGATCCCTGGGTGGCGCAGCAGTTTAGCGCCTGCCTTTGGCCCAGGGCGTGATCCTGGAGACCCGGGATCGAATCCCACGTCGGGCTCCCGGTGCATGGAGCCTGCTTCTCCCTCTGCCTCTCTCTCTCTCTCTCTGTGTAACTATCATAAATAAATAAAAATTAAAAAAAAAAAAAAAGGCCAACCATTGGCAAGCTTCAGGGTGCCCCTCTGGTAATATTGCAACAGTTTTAACACAATTTATTAAGCAAATTTTATTAAACCCGTTCCAAATAGTTCCTATCAGCTTGAACATTAATTTCTCTTCTGCCCTTAGTGAGACTGATGAGACAAAACAGAAAAGCTGAGAGAAAAATGTGGTGATATTGAAAGCTTTAACTTTTCTTCAAAAGTTGGACACTTGCAGAGGATGATCACTTAACATTTATTAAATTAAAAAAAAAAAAAAAAAGCTTCTGGATGAAAAGAACAAATTTGACTTCTCTCCCAAATCTTCAATCCTGGGACACTTGGGCAGCTCGATTGGTTAAGCATACAACTCTTGATTTTGGCTCAGGTCATGATCTTGGGTTGTCAAATTAAGCCCCATGTGAGGCTCCATGCTGGGTGTGAGCCTGCTTAAGATTCTCTCTCTCCCTCCTCTTCTGCTTCTCCCTGCCTCCCCTCCTGCCTGCTTGTGCACCTTCTCTCTCTCTCAAAATCCTTCTCAATCCCTAACTCAATATATTTGTGGCAACTGAATAGGACATGTTTTCAAAAGCTACAACAGTCAACATTATTAAGTTCCTACTTTTAAAATAAAAGGATGAAATAAGGAAGTTGTCCTATTATTTTGTGGAATTCATTACAAATCCTCGACACCCCATGTAGTGAAGATAAACAAGTGGAAAAAGTGCCAATGACAGAACCACAAAATGCTATATTAGAAATCTGTTCCCTTGTTTTAGATGCTGTGGGACAGAGTGGAAAGTCACCAACCCACTCAGGCTCAATTTCACCATCTATTAAATGAGGGAGTTCTAGAAGCTCTCCAAGTCGCTGTCCATGGCTCCCACTCCCTGAGCTGAGGGTCTGTAAAGCTATCCTAACTAGAGCCAACCAAGGTGATTTGGTAGTAAGGCAGCATTTCCAACTAGGTACCTTGGGAAGAATGCCCAGAATGGAAACCTTGATCTTTGTGCTTGAGGAAAAGGAAGAAAAGTATTTCACAGGAAATGAGCCCACACAGACCCATGAATACAGGAACAATCTGACCTCTTTGTTTCCCTCACCAGGAAGCATCAATTCATGGAATGATGAATCTGAAGGGACACTGAACATCACCTTGTCTTCTAGGAGAGCACACGGAGGCTCTGAGGAGCTCTGTGGCTGGCGCCCGGGCCATCTAGCCAGAGCAGAACCACCATGAAAATCCTAGTCTCTGACTCTTGGACTGGTCTTCTTTTACACTCTGCTAAAAATATCTTTTTTTTTTTTTCCTTCTGTCAACTCTGGACTTAGTTGGTAGAAGTCAAATTAAATTTCATATCTTCAGGATACGTTACTTATTGCTTAATGCAGAGACTAAGGAAATTCCTTAGAGAAGAACAGGGCACCAAGCTGAAATGCTATGATGAAATCCTATGCTGTTGCAATGCATTTTCACTGGGTTCACTGGAGCTGCTAAAATGATGTTAGACCATTACTTTTTACGACTTGCCCTTGAAAAACTTTCTATTAGCTCCTTAAGTGTCTTACTTCCAATACTAACAAGCTCAATATTAAAACAGAGTTACATGCAGATGCTAGATGAGGGCGTTGGAGCTAAAAGCTATGATAATGTACCAATTTCAAGAGACTGTATGAGGGGGAAAACACACTACTACGCTTGCCCCATAAGAAGCTTAAGGACTAATGCAATATCGATTCTTTATCCTATAACTCTTAAGCCACACATTTTACTTTAGTTCCTAATGAAAGAAACTCAATAAATGGTTATAGAATTGAAAAAGAACTGTGATGGAAGGTATTTGACAGGACAGAAAACTTCCCTACCTCTGAGATGTATGCATTTCATATAATTGAATATTTATCCTCCTCTTATAGAGATTGATAAATGCGAGGACTTAGCCCAGTGTTAGCACATCACCAAGCTGTGTGCTAAGTTAGCTATTATTCTTATGCAAATCCTACCTGGCCTTTGGAGGGAGAATGCTAACATCATGAGCTCTCCATACTGCTTGAATTATTTCACTCACAGCATTTCCTGTCTCAACCAGTCATGTGGCAATAACTCATGTAGGATACGGTGACACTTCTTTTTTGCTATTTAATCATTTTAAAATTTATTCTCACTGAATTGACATTAAAACTTCCTTAAAATGCAGAGACATGCTGAAAATAGTCTTCACCCCCCCTTACTCACCACCACAATGTGTTCCGTTTAGGACCAGTTATAAGCCATTTCCTCACTCGCAAAAAGGCTTGTGCATGCACTACGTGTGCGCAAGTGAGCATAGTGCATGTGCACAGGAAGACACTGAATTATTAGTGGCAGTTGTGCTGACAGTCAATAAAGGGCTTCAGTCTCAGGTCATCAGTTAAAACCCACCATAAGAGTTGGTGAAACCGATTAGATTTAATGTTTCTGCAACCCAGGAAATTAGCCTCCAAAAATTTATGTGAGAACTTAATATAGGAGATTGTGCATTCGGCATGAATACTAAATTATGTTGTTATGTTAATATAAATTGGATGGAAGAAAATTATATATACATACCTGCTGTTTCTTGAAACACTGTTAAGTAATTTTATTACTGCAGTTAAAATGCAAATATATGTAGCATTTTTTTTTATATGTAGCATTTAATCCATTTTAATACCTCTCTTTTAATTTAAAATTTACTTTGGACTGTTTCATGTTCATGTTTATATTCTCATATGTTATTAATATAAAACAATCTCTACAAATTATTTTTTCATACCTGGAAATACCATAAGCTTATATTATAAAAATAATATACGTATTATATTATTTAAAATAGGGACTATCGAGTCAAATATTGGCCATTTTAATAAAAAATAGTATTTCAATTTATTTTATCTGAAGCCACGGCTTACAAGCTACTAAAGGATTGTTCTTTTCAAGAATAGGGGAAGGAAATGATGATATAATTGAGTGATGCTATAATTTAACATTAGTCTTTCAGGAGGAAAGACAAGAAAGCTTTAATTTGCTTCTTGATGTTCTATACTTAATATCATAGGGAAACTAAGATTTATTCAAAAATACCAATGTTATACAAAATTCACTAAACATTTATCAAGTCATATTAACCATGTCAATTAATAAATTATCTTTTGTAAATGGTGACAGAACTTTGACCTTTTCCAAAGTGTTCTGGTAGTTTCTACATTTGTGGCAGCTGATACTGTTGACTTTGTCCATCTACGTAAGATTGCACAAACCTGCTGGCTCTACAGACCTCTGTTAGGAATCATAGTCAAAAGAACTGGTAAGGGTGGCACAGCAGTTTGGCGCCTGTCTTTGGCCCAGGGCATGATCCTGGAGACCCGGGATCGAATCCCACATCGGGCTCCCGGTGCATGGAGCCTGCTTCTCCCTCTGCCTATGTCTCTGCCTCTCTCTCTTTCTCTCTCTGTGACTATCATAAATAAATAAAAATTAAAAAAAAATTAAAAAGAACTGGTAAGAAAGTTTTCAGCTGTAATCCATAAAAAGGTATGAAGTCCTAGAAAACATCCCTTAGAAATAGAGTAAAATGAGTGTATGTTTACCTATACATGCACACACATATATATCAAAGAAGTAAAATTTCCGGACCATTTTAGACCATTTTAAGTCTCGCTGTCATGGTGCTATCATTTCAGTATCACAGAACATATCACAGAGTTCCAGCTCCACTTTATAAATGAGAGAACAGTATGGGATGATTTTCTGATCTTTTTCAAATAAGCACTTTAATTTTTTTAAATTGTGCTTGTATATAGGTAATAACTTTCCCAATTTGCTGTTAGTCAATTAAATGAAGAAAGTAATCTTCAGTGAATTTCAATAGTAAACAAAAACCAGAACTAAAATTTTTATACATTTGTAAAAGGACAGCTTTAACCTAAGTCCTCCTGAAGTAAAGGGGTAAAAGGCACTTGGCTCTTTTGGGTTTATGCATAATTCAGAGATTTGACTCCCACACTATGTCAAACAGATACATATTGCAATTTTATTTTAGGACAGTTTTATAAACTGAAGAAAAAGGAAACAGCCTAGAATAAGGAAAGAAAAAGCCCCAGCATCTTTATAGGACTAAAACTGACAAGGAAATCTGAGAGCAAAATCAGGCTTAGTCTTAAATACATCAGAGATTCTGACTATTGAAAGGATTCTTTATTTTCTTTCTTTCTTTCTTTTTTTTTTTTTTTTAAGATTTTCTTTATTCATGAGAGACACACAGAGAGAGGCAGAGACACAGGCAGAGGGAGAAGCAGGCTCCCTGCAGAGAGCCAGATGTGGGACTCGATCCCAGCACCCAGGGATCATGACCTGAGCCAAAGGCAGGTGGTCAACCACTGAGCCACCCAGGCACCCCCATTGAAGGGATTCTGATGATTAATGGATATGTGGTAGGCGTACAATATAAACTATCATGTCATAGTTTTTTCGAACCCATTCTTCCTTAAAGCTCAGTTTTGTGCCTCCTCCTGCCTTCTAGGTCTAGATCCATAGTATACCCCTTGTCCTGTAAAAGATTGCACAGATAGCCCTTATTTCAAAAACAAGAAGAGAAAGTACTCCATTTCTTTGTTGTGTCCTACTCTACTAAGTTTATTGCCCTCTCCTACTGAATTTCTATTTTCAAGAACCTTAGGGACCATGTTCTAACCATTATTTCCTGAATTTTCATCTGCCTGAGAGCATTTTATTTTCTTTCCTTGAGCACTGGCCTCTTGATAACTTCCAAATTAATTATACTCTTTTGTTTTTATTTCTTCACCTAAAATCATTGTGGCTTTTTGGTTTTCTTTCCTCTGAATTATGCATAGAACCTGTAGTAATCTCTCTGCTTTTTTGTCTCTACATTCAAGCTCTCTAGAAAGCAAATTGACTGTTTGGTTTTATCTATAATCTCTATAGCAATGATCAATCTGAGTTCTGACCTTTGAATAGATACATGTTCACATCACAGCACTCATAAAACCTCTATCTTTTTTTCTCCTAAGGTATACATCTCTCCTGATAACTCAGCTGGACATCTTGAAGTAATTTTACCCTCTCTCCTAATTTTGTTCCATATCCAAACTTCCACTGCACTCCATCACCTATTTTTTTTTCTGTGTACTCCACCATGCTATCTGGGGCACCTTTGTGATATAATGTGCAGACTGAGCAGAGATCTTCCTAAAAGGGAGTCTCAAGTTCTCCTTGAGAAAGAGAAAGTGGCCATGTCCTATGTAGTTTTTCTTCATTCTCCTGTTTTTGGCTTCCTTGCTCTCCAGTCCTTTCTATTGTAGGATCATAGTGCACAGTACTGTGTGTCCTCTAGTTTTTGCCTTCCTACTTCCTAGTTTCGGGAACTGACTCCTCCTTTTGGCCACACAAGTTGGCAAGTCGATTTAAGGTTTTATGATTAAAATGAGTAAAATAATAAATAGTACCTTCTCATAGATATCCACAAAGATTAAATGAACTGGTATACATGAAGCTCTTCACAGCACTGAACAAAGGCTAGCCATGTGATATCAACCCCTAGACACAGGCTTTGTTATCTCTTACATTTACCAGGAGACATTCCCCAAATACCATTGCCTGTCACATAGTCAATTAAATATTCTTCTTGATGTTTGAAGCTTCCTAAATTTTACTCCATGCTGTTTTTCTAATCATCTCTTTTGTTGATACCATATTAGGACACATTTTCTATACTCTTCCTTCTGCCTCCCAGTAGTTAGTTGCATTTTTCACATCTTTTTCCGTAATATTAATGAGACCTCAGATGCCTTCATTGCAGTCCTCTTTGGACTTTCAAAATCCTATACTTGCTCAAAATCAGCAGTTTCACCTTTCTGAAGTTATTGAATATTCTGAGAGATTACTCTTTCTAAGTAGCATTTTCCCATAGTATGCACTAGGCTTACAGTTCCCTATATGTTGGTATGGTATGCTTGTCCCCAGTTAAATCCTATACTTGTTGAGGAAAAAAATTATTTTACTCTCTGTCACTCTATAAAAACAAATTTTTAACATCTCAAAACTCTTATTTTCTTTTGATTAACTATTATGAACATAAATATTAAACATTAAAATAGATGTTAGCCCCTCACACACCACTGCATAGAGAGGCTATCTGCACTATTGTTGAATGAAAAAAGAAAAAGATAAATGATCAATATTTAGCTGTTGGACATTTGTTATGTGTCAGAAAAAAAAATAGTTTAAAATGCTGTGCAGTAGGAGATTATTGTGACTTTCCATTCTGAAGACTTTCCCAAACGTTACATTCTAGCCTGTGTGTTAGCATAGAAACCGATTCTGTTCTCTCTCCACAGAAGATCCTAGAAGAGAAGCATAGTTTACAGAATAGGAGAGGACCGTGTGATGGAATTCCATCTCACATGCTCACCTAAGCCCTCACCTCATCCACATCTGCCTGTCTCTATTAAACTAGATCATAAATAATAGCAAGAAAATGGGGAATTCCAAGGAAGGGGATAACATTCCTATTTACAATATATTTTTTAAAGTTAAATGCATGGCATTGAAGATTTGGAATCTGTTAGCAATAGAAAAGCTAGAAATGCCAATATTATTATTGAGAAAATATAGCACTCCGATCTATATCTGTATCTATACCTATATCTAATGTCCTACTGTCCTCTCTTCTATACTAAGCCAACAGCTATAGTGAGACAATTTCATTTAATTTTAAAACCATTATCATTTGTAGCTAAGGAAAAAAATACCGGAAAATTGTACCCTCTTGTCATGAATAACCGGATTTGAAATGAATACTTCATATTAATTTGCCAATTAAGTCAATGCCTCAGTGAAATAAAATGGTACTTATTTATATTCACAGTAAGAGCAAGAGGTCAAAAGGGATGAATGGATGAGAGAAGAAAAGGCTTTGGCACTAACAGAAATTTCCATATAAATTGGTCAATCTAGCCCATTTTATGGATTGTTTCTTGTTGTTCTCCATGATCTACTATGCTCACTAACTCATTTGAGCCATTGGTATCTAAGCAGGCTGAGAGCCCAGGGCAGCACCCTGATTATGTTTTATTTGGCCAGCATTGTAGTAAAAAAACTGAGCTTCCATGCCTTGGGGCAGGACACACACTCTCAAGGTTCACAATCATCGTGTTCTTATGTTATTTTGTTCTTGGAATGTTCTTGGAACCTTCACTTTTTTTTTTTTTTTTTTTAAACCCTGTCTCCAAACCCCTGAAGCCATTTGAATTTGCCACTGCTGGTTGAGAAATTCAGCAGATCTGCTTCTTAGTCTGGTCTTCCCTCTCTCTCAGTATAGTTCAGTGAGTGTGAAGCTCATTAGAAAGAACCAGGGTGGGAGATGAATCCTAGTTTGCTGTGCAAAGCCTGTGTATTGAATCAAAAATTAATTTTTGCTAAGACTACAGGCAACCCATTGCATATATGCTGGCATGTGTCCTACATAACGTTTCTGAAAGTATTTTTGCAGAATCAGCATAAAGCTTTATAAGTAGGAAATGTTTACAAGACAATCATACATTATTACATGTATTGTAAAAAGCAGCAGTTCACCAAGTGAAAAAGTTAATACCAGTTTCGCCAAAGACTCCTGCTTCATTATTAAATACAATCAATTTTAAGTGTGTGTGTATATATATGTATTCTTATCTATATAAAACTTTTCTCTGTTAACCAAAGCACAACTAATTTTATAATTAACACATAATAGTTATTACATTATACATAATTAATACATAATTCTATAATTAATCACAAAACACACTTACTTATTTCTCATTCAAAAGCTATCAACATAGCCTTTAGACATAACAAAAAGCCACGATTTCTACTAACTGACCCGCGTCCCTCTAAACAGCTTTTATCAGAATTTGGATATCATTCTTAAGCCAATGGTGCATTCTTGTTAAATGTAGTTATCCTCTGAACATTCCTGTGTCATGTGAAGTCACCAGGGTTCAGAATCACCCTTGTGTTAAAGACACAAAGTTGCCAGGCACCATGAAGTATAGTAGTGGTGCACAGTGCAATGGGGACAGAAGGCAGACTGCAGCGCAGGGCCAAGAAATACCCTTTAGAACCCCGTACCTTCTTGATTGTCTTCTCAATCAGCATGTCTCCGACGGGCATCAGAATGCCCCCCAGCAGGGCGAGCACTGCCCCGATGACAGCGCCCGCGATGAGCCCACAGTTGCGGTCACAGCCCATTCTCTTACGCAGGGAAAAAAATTCAGGTTCAGCACCTGCTGCTCTCAGACTCCCAGGTCTGATGAGGTGGTTTCCAGAGGTCTGGGTCTAGCATGAGAAAGAGATCATAAAACAGAAGCTTAAATATCAGTACAACAAGATCAAAGTACAAAGAAAACGCAACTGAAATATCCCTTTGCCAGTTCCAAATACACAGATGCTTTTTCCTTTTGTTTAATGAGATGGACTCACCAGGTTAGTCCCTCCCCTTTCTTGCTTTTACCTACCTACCTACCTACCTACCTACCTACCAGTGGAAGAAACAAAAGATACTATCATATAGGGTATTTCCTCAAAATTCTCGTCTTTGAAATTTTCTCCTATTGCATGAGTATTGAAATGGTATCTCCGAGAACATGCTTACTGTGCTTTCTCCCTTATCTACTGTCCCGGGACACCCAGATGCATCCTCGCCCTTCATCTGGCTTCTCCCCACACACAGTCACACACATCCTGTCTGTAGCTCTCGTGCGGACTGAGGTCTTCTCTGTCAAATGCCAAGCAAGCATGGTGTTGTCTTTACTGTACCTTATTCACGAGTCTGTAGCAAGGTCAGATTTTATAGGAAATGTTCTGATGAGTCTCAGAAAGAACCAATTCTTCTAATCATTTGTAAGCTGTTAAAATAAAAATGCATGGTTAACTTGGGAAAATATATTGTCAGGAAATTAATACCAGAAGGCCTCTGATGTCACCAAAATTAAAATCACTACTAAAAGAAAATCTCATTTTCATGAATACTGAGCTCTTGCCTAATTGTTTTTTTTTTTATAAACAATGTGGAAAACTGAATAGTTCAAAGAAGTATACCTTACTTTCAATTTCGTGGTTAACAATTAACTTTTGTTCAGACCAGAGGTATGAAGAATATCAAGAAAATATATAATGTAGAGGATGTCTAATTTTAATGGTAGGCATTGCTTTGTTACTAGCTTCAGAGATTTTTTTTTTTTTTACATATTCAACTGCAATATTGTTTATTTTTTTTATCATGGGCAATTGCTTCACCCCAATTGTGTTAAAACCAATTAAATTGTGCCAGTGTGTATTTCACCTGGCAGATCTTACTTTTGGTGCCTGTATATACTATGTGGTTATTTCACAAAGATTGAAAGAAAATGATTTCTGAAGTGAGTAATTCTATTTAAGAGTTTATTCCTTCTCATATTTGGAAACACATTCATACTTTGGTTGTAACAATATTCTTTTAAGTGGGGCTGATCTGACATTGATAAACAGTCAAAATGTGCTTTGTAGCTTATAAACAAATATTCCCTACCTCTTTGCCCAAAGCCATGGAAAACACAGTGCTAAAAGAATGGAGACTACAGACAAAAAAAGATTCACAAAATATTTTTGTCAGCACCGTAAACTCAATAACAAAAATTATATTTTGTAATGATCTCGGATTTTCCCTCCACAGCTTAGTTGCAACAGAAGTGCCACCTTTAACAATGTCATTAGCACTTATTTCCACTGGAGGAACTGTTTCATTTTTCAGGAACATTACTTGCATAGCTAAGAAAATAAGGAAAATTAGACTTTTCCTCAAAATGGAGAGACAGAAATGTCACACAATTTTCCCATGGCAATTTTATTTATTTACTTTTACTCTTTCTAATCTTTGTGCTCTCCCTTTCCCCATGCCTTACACCTTGGATTCTTCTGCTGTAAATCATGATGCACTGAGCTCATTCACATGGAGGTTCTGGTGGCTAAGAAGCTTGAATATGATTAGTGTCATATGTTTTTTCCAATGTAAAAGGAAATATATAAGCCTCAGCAAGTGAGTTAGCTTTCCCCGTGGACTGGAGTTGGCTTTTTAGTAATTGCTTAGGAGTGGAGTGTGAAGAAAAGCTTTCCTTGCCCTCTGAAATCGTGTAACGTGCTTCCCATCCTGGTGTGTTCTGTATACTATGAACAAATAATCACAGTCAGGGTAGCTTGTTAAGTAACACCTCACTGGATGCTTATTTCAAAGACCATCCTCCAGGTCTCATTTGCAAGTTGTACCTTAAAGTAGCAATCCAAATACAGAGATCTAACCTAGTGTAGTTGAGACTAGTAGACTGGAGATTAAGCCCAAACCTGATTTGCGACTCTTGCCAGATGACTACGAGCAAACCACCTAATCTCTCAATACTTCAGTTTCCTCATGTGTAAAATCAGATGCCAAGATGAGATCAGCAGTTTTTAATTTAAGTAGCTGAACTGGTTCTTGAGATTCTAACACGGAAGACAAATGGGCAGAGCAACTATAGAGGACAATGGTCGTGGGCGCCCTGGCATCTTGGTTCTCAGCTTGGTCTCCCCACTCCCCCCTGATATCTCCTTTCCACTTTTAGGAAGCTCTAGGAGAATCTCTATAGAAATCAATGGCTCTGCAAACCCATTTAAAAATTGGCATAAGAAGTCCCCAGAGTCAAATTGCAGTTTTCTTTATATAACATCCTGAATCTGTTTAACAGGACAACTCAAATATTAAGTCATCCCTTTAGGAAAGTTATTTTATGTTCTGTATAAATGTCACTAAACATCTTCACTAATAATGTCATTTGCAACTCTGATGGATGGACATAAAAGGATTAAAAAATGACAATTCTGGGATCCCTGGGTGGCACAGCGGTTTGGCGCCTGCCTTTGGCCCAGGGCACGATCCTGGAGACCCAGGATCGAGTCCCGCGTCGGGCTCCCGGTGCATGGAGCCTGCTTCTCCCTCTGCCTATGTCTCTGCCTCTCTCTCTCTCTGTGTGTGTGTGTGACTATCACAAATAAATAAATATAAATTTTTAAAAAATGACAATTCTATTGTTGCTAAAATAGATATATGTGCACAGATTTGCCCTTCTCCAAACTCTATGCCATAACCTAGTCATGAATCTGATATTTTCCAGAATTATTCTCTTTTATTCAAGCAGCCCATGTACTACAGAGAAGAGTTTCTGCAAAGGGCAAAGAGTCCCAAGAATGTCCACTGGAAGACCTAGCAGACAGCATATGTTGTCCAGTGCCTCCCTCACTAAACCTGGAAACTCATTTTATTACTTCTAAGGACCCAGAGCCCCAGAGACGTCAAGTAATGGGCATGCCTGGATCCTGCCTAGGCTCTGTCTGCTGTAAATTTAAAACTGAAGTGAGATAGTACATCCATTCCACTGCTGTTGAGTTAGGTTCAACAGAAAACATAAGGGTCAAGTAATTTATCCTGTTAAATCTCATGGTTAGACAGTTATTGGGATAACACTGGTCTGGGTGATATAGCTGCAAGTAATAATCTAACATTACTTCACACATATACCAATACTTTTAAGACAGACTGAGTTTGTGCACTTTTTTTTTTTTTTCAAATTTTCAACTGACTGATGCGCTCTTGGTATTTTGTTGTAAGTTTCCAACATTTTCCCCCAAATAATAGGCAAGATATTTGACATTACTTGGGTTCATTTATTTTCCTTTAGTGCCTTGACACCGTAATAGGTATTGTTATTCCACTCATACTTTAACCTTATGCTTCCTATTATAAAATTAAAATTAGTTTTATTCACCTAAGGCAAAGGAGGGCAAACACATTGTGTTAGACACACACTGAGTACATAAGAGAAAAGTCCAAGTTATAGCATTCTATTCAACAGTTTTTCCACCCATGTTTACCTTCAGGAAAAAAAAGGGGCATAGTTTGTCCCCATTCTTCTCTCACATTTAGCTAGGGCATGTAAAATTTGTGTCTAGCACACTTGGTTTTCTTCATAACATAGTTCCTTACATATTAAAGTAGCAATTGATTTCACTTGCTAATTTTGGAATATATTTTATTATTTATTATTATTTCTCCATCATTAGAATAGATGAGACGTTGATATCTGCAATAATTTACTTCTTGCTTGAAGTACACAAATTTAGAAAGCAAAGAATAATCACAAGTTCAGGAAGGAAAACTAATGGTTGAGACTTGTATAAAGAAAAGAAGGTGTATTTAAAAATATCACATACCTTTCTTGAGTCTATAGGGAGATCAGCTGTATCCTATCAGTTTACAGATTACAAATCCTATTCCTTTTGTAGAATTTGTAAGTGTATCTTATTCCCTTGGGTTATCTTTGAAAGAAGGAAGAAGAATACAATTTTTCTTTTTTTTTTTCTTGGTAAACCAATTAAGGGTTTCCAGAATGAATTTAACAAGCATTACACCTTTTCACTATGTTGGAAGCCTGATGGTAGAAACTTGAGAGACTGAGCTATAGGAAGCCTCTCCAATAATTAGGTCAGAAAATCAGAGAAACTTCCCAGAGGATCTATAATTCTTCCCATGTGTGGATAAAGCTGTGTTCCTTGGGAAACTCCACCCAGAGAAGGCATGGCCTAGAGGTAAAATTTCTTGGGATGTGAATTGCAAAACTTGAAAAAGCTTCAGATTACAAGAGTATTTGTACTATAAAAGAATGCCAGGACCTGCATGACATTTTCTTACTCATGAGTGAGTATCTCAGATTTCCTATTCTATCATAAACCTTCTTTGCACATTTCCTTAGAATAGAAAACCAGACCACACACTTCTGCTTTCAGACACAGACACACACACACACACACACACACACACACACACACAGTTCTTTTGATACACAGCCTTCCTCACCTAATAAATAGAGTATCTGCCCATAAAACCCATTTTTGGAGACTTGAGGGGGGGGTGATTAATTCAACAGATTGGATATGAACAATGAAAGCTTTTAAAATTAAATTCCTTTTCACACTCTTACCCTACACCATGCCTGGATGTGTTTGCATGCCATGATTTCTGAGACATGAGTATGATGCAGAATCAAATCCAAGTTAGTTGCAATGGGTGTAAATCAATAGTTTAAATCTGTTTATGCTTCATCACGTGGAAACAGAAGGCGATTAGATCAGTACTTTATAAACTTCTATTTAGAAATATAATTCTTTACATGCAATTCCAATATACAAACATAGCTAAAAGAAAAGCTATTCTGGCAAAAGGGGGCAAGAACTGTGGCCCTTTCCCCTTCCTGTCATACTTCACTTGGGCTCTGAGTCATCCTCACAGAACTGTAGAGCTCTGCAGAAAATACTTACATAACTAGATGAGAAGTTCTCCAACATATTTTCTTATTGAAGTTACCACAATCCTTTTCATATGTACATTTGTATCCTATTAGAATATGTGGAGGTAGGGGCACTTGGGTGGCTCAGTCGATTCCGTGTCCAACTCTTGGTTTCAGCTCATGATCTCAGGGTTGTGGGATCAAGGCCCACATCAGGTTCTATGCTCAGTGGGGAGTCTGCTTGGGATTCTCTCTGTTCTTCCCCTTCTGCCCTCCCCAGACCCTCTAAAATAAATAAATAAATAAATAAACCTTTAAAAAGATTATGTGGACATAAAAATATGTAATAGGAAAAAATGTATAAACATCTATAATATGAAATAATACATATCATTAATTATACTTTTCAAATATTACAATTTAAAACTCGTTTTGGCAGCAGTTTTAAAACAATAAGTACATTGGACTTCATATGTCATACCAAGGATCCTTCTAGAAATAAGCCTATCTTTTGGAGTACTTGATTACAGGGATTACTAGAAGTTTGAAATGATTCTCTTAGGGTCATGTCAGTTTAAATAGGATTGTCTAGAGCTTTTCTTGATCTTTGAACTTCAGAAGGAATGTTATATTTTTCCTCTCTTGAATTGTATTACAAACAATAAAATGCCATGTGGTTTGTGATGGTTCAGATTCTGGACTTTGAAGTCAAATGATTTAGGTTTAATTTGGGTCTTGATAGGATAATTTCTTTGTGGCTAAATTTTCTCTAAAATGGCTATATCACTAATCAAATAAGTTGTAAATGTCAAACAAAAGTAAATGAGGTTATGTATAAAAATTCCTATCATAGCAAATGGTATTTTAACATGTTATCATGAAATGTTATTTTGAACTGTGCAGTTAAACAGTAAAATGTTATTTCATATTGGCTAAATTCTTCAATAAATGTACATAGTTTACACAAGTAGGAATGATTATTTGAAAAAACACTTCAATGACAATAAAATCTGATGAAATGATTTTTTTATATATATAGGAACTTAGAATATCATGCAAGTGGAAAGGCAGCTGCTAGCTTAGGAGATGCGACTTAAAAGTTTGATCCATAACTTGGGCCAGTGACCTAAAACATCTTGCGATTAAATCAAAAGATAGCTACAGATTTGATCCTTCAGAAACAAAAAAATCCACAAGAATCAAAAGTGTCTGAGTAAACGTGGCCAAACATTTTCATAAAAAATAAGGGAGGCAACTATAAATTCCAAACTTTCCAGTACATCCTGTGCAAGTACTCTCCAATTGTAAGGATGATGTTCCTCCCAGGCTAACCTGTTATCTGATGATGGTGGATTAGATTCATTGTTCTGGTATAATAATGATGCTGGTAAATAAAAATTTTCTACATATTTTTCTCTCATAAAATCCAATGGACCACTAGACTCTACATAACAAAAACCCTTTTAAAATTTCATTTTATTTTCTGAACCAATATTGGAAGCAATGTTTCTTTTAGTTTCAGAAGGTAGTACTATATTAAAACCATAGAGAAGACTGAAAAATGCATGCAAACATTTTTAAAATGTCTTTCACCACGTTTCCTGATAATTCCCGAAACTGTGTGAGATTTAGTGCAGAGAGTTTATACCATTTCCAGTATGAATTAACTTACTGTAGTTAAGCTGAAAACTTTATCCTAGAACGATTTATCCTTTATTTAAATTTGGTGTCACCATTGAAGGAAATAATCTGCTGATATTTGTAATAAGCTTCCTACATGGCCAAAAATATTAATTTTGATTTTATTCTCCTACCGCATTTTATATAATTTACACTAATTAATTAAATCTAGAATCATTGTCTGGAATATAATTTACATTCCAAGTAGCAATTATGGTATCTTTGTTCATTAGCGGGGGAAAAATGCCTAACAAGAACATATCCAAAATACACATTGCATTTAACCATAGTGACAAAGTCGGGTTCACCAAAATCAATGCAATTTAGTTAGAAAATGAAACACATCAGTGACTGTCAAGTAAGAAGTAGTTAACTACAAACTGGAAAGTATTTTGACATAACAGTGGCAAGTCACTTAAAAGAACCAATGCATTATTTTAATCTTATGGTGAATTTTTATTCCTAATTTAAAGTAAAATTCAGGTATAAACAGCCTAGTTGTACCATGAAAGTTTTACAATAATCAAAGTGGATTATAAATCATTTTAAATATCTACAAATAAATGTTTACAGACAGATGTAAGACTTTAAATATCAAAACATAAAATGCCACTGACCATTGGACAAGGTTTTAATATTTTTTAAACATAAAATGTAGAAAGACTGGCAACCTGGAAAACACCACAAACTTAATTTTTAAATAAAGCCTAATGACTTTGAAAAACCGTTACAGCTTTTTGTTGAAGTTCTACAACTTCTTAAAGAGTGTTTACAGAGTAATCTCCTTTCATTTAGGAGACAGAAATCCTTTTTGTTAAAAACAAATCATATGACTTACCTTTAAAAAAACTAAGAAAGATTTTTCAATCAAAAGCTCAAACATTTGAACAGCCAGTTCTTGGTAGGACCAAATGGTATTCTTCAGAAAAACCCTACACTAAAATCCTCATTACATAAAGTGTGTGAGTTTAAATACGCTTAAAAAAAAAAAAAAAAAAAAAAAAAAGGACGTTATCGAATCCCAGTAAGTGGTTTGTTGTCAGAGAATTAGGAAAAAAAAAAAAAGAAGAAGAAGAAGAAGAAACCCACCCACATCACACTACTGGTATGGCTCTTAGGAGTCTATTTTTATGATCTGGTGAGGACCCATTACCTATATCTGAGACACTCAGCAGGCTTTTTTTTTTTTTTGGACATTTTCCCATCCAAGTAAGTCAAAGGGCAGAGAAACAAAAGGCACTGGCTTGCCGATCTGCCTCTAATATATTCTATTTTCCTACATAACTGTTATTCCAGACGATGAACAGGGTCCGGGGGTGGAAAGTGTAAATTGGGAAGAATTAGCAGTCTCACTTCCTTGTCGTAATTTAGCTTGCAAAATTCCATGAGGTTTCAATAAAATGCACTTCTCTATACAGTTTTGATCTGAAATACACGAAGACTAAAGATTTTGAAAACAATTGGAGACAATCAACAAGGATGACAAACGGACTTTAGAAAAGGAAATAGCATATTGTTCTAACTGGAAATTCTTAACTGTTTATTACTTTCTGTTAATTTTCCAGGAGTTTCATGAGCACAGCAAAATACTGCTATGAAAACAAAAAAAGTAAATTTCCCTTCAATTTCTTCTGCCAAAATATAACTATTAAATAACATTTAAATAGAATTACATTTAAGATGACCTTTTCAAGTAAAAAGGTATTTATTCCAGGTACTTCAAAAGAAAGGCATTCTTTTAAAAATCCCATAAAAATAGAAGGTCTTGGCGGGCGGGGGTGGGGTGGAGGTCATCTTACAGAGAAATTCTCAAAATCATGGAAGGCAGATCAAGATCTTTACAATGTTAAACTGTCATCTGTCAGACAGGCCAGCTGAATAGATGCCTCTAAGACAACCTTGAAGTAAAGCAAGCTAACAATAACAGGCAGAAATATATTTAGTTCATTAGATCATATTTAAATAAGTCCTTTTCATTGGACTGCCTGTGTTAATTCCTCCTGAGAGTGTGGTGAATCTTTTTAGTTGTTAGTATTACAGTACAACTGGAAAGGAATCTGAAATGCTCTTTTTCCCTCATGCATTGCTTACTTTTTCCAAGGTATTTTTACTGACACATGTATTTAAAAATTAATGCTTAGGTATTAAAACTTGAGATATATTGGGATTTTTTTTTTTTCAAATTTTAGACCACTTAGCTAGGATAAAGGAGAAATGAACTTGTACAATCTTCTTGTGATTTACGCTTTTCGTTTCCAAAGAAGAGCTTAGAAATTTCAGGTAACTTAAAAAGAGGATTCCTCTAAACCGTGACCATTTATCTTGGCTGCATTAGTCAAGAGGTAATAAGGGGCTGTTTTAAGAAATATTCTGATTAAGAATGTCTGTTTTATTGTATTTTAGCTGCTTGGATCTATTTCTTCTCAACTTTAATTCTCACATATCTCCCCCGCCCCCCGCATGACAATACAGAAATAGCTCACCGACACAGGAGTTGAGATAGTGCCTATTTTAAAGAGCAAATTTTAAACATATTGAAAGCATAGTTAAATTATGAGGAAAGCATAAACACTATTTGAGAAAGATACTTTGGAAAAAAGACAAGCAAAATAGATGCTTTAAGTTGACACTGAACTTACTTGGATCATTCATCAGTAGCCTAATGCCATCCAAACCCTCTGGCTGTCTCTGGAGAAGAAAATGTCACACACTCCCAAGCAGTCCAAAGAATCAAATTTACATTCCCAGAGGCAGCTGTGTTCAATCCCATGGACAGCAGTTCCTGAGTAGCTTTCTGAGTCTTGTGTGCTAAGACCCGGAAAGGGCACAGCTAAATAAAATCCGTAACCAAATATTTAGATTTGGAGCAACATATATACCTTGAACTATAAGGCAGAAAAGTGCTGCACCCATTTCCACATAAAGAAAGTTGAGGCTTTCCTTTTGGGAAAAGAATATGTACCCACAGTATTTTGAAGGGATAGATTTTATGTGAGAGTACACCTTGCCTTATGTAATCCACTATAGCACTAGATGAATCTAGTATAATGAAGGATAAAACTTTCAGCAAAGTCAGCTTAGGCATCATTCTTTGGGATTTTTTTTTTTTTTTTTTTTTGGTCAGAGACAACATAGAGTTTGGAATCAGACAAGTGAATTCTGATATTACTGGGCACTGGTTGTATCGGGGGGGGGTTGGTAGTTAAAGGATTACTTACTCTTATTCTCTTAATCAGAAAATGGACAAAACTAAGTAAGAGGATGGTAATAACTAAATGAGAGAGTTGTGTCAACACAACTCCCCTTTGACAGGGGCCTGATTACTAGGCGCTCAAACTCAAATCCTTTCCATCAGGCCCCTGCTCCATTTTTTCCTTTCTTTTGTATTTTCTTGAGATTACATGGCACCATCAGACATAGATCTGGCTTTTTTTTTTTGGCCCTGATTTTGCATCTGCTGGAATTTTGGCTCCATGAGGAGGGGGACATTTGTGCAGTCAATTCGCTGCTGAATCCCCAGTGAAGACTAGGCTCACCGCTGGTAACCAGTTAAATAAATGATCACATACAACAATTGTCATAACCGTGATAATATTTTAAAAGGAGTGAGAACTGAGGGCACCTGGGTGGCTCAGTGGGTTAAGTGTCTGACTCTTGATTTCAGCTTAGGTCATGATCTCAGGATCGTGAAATCGAGCCCTGCATCAGACTCTGTACTGGGTGTGGAGCCAGTTTAAGATTTTCTCTCCTTCTGCCCCTCCCCTTTCTCCCTCAAAAATAAAAAAAATAAAAATAAAAAATAAAGGAGTGAGGATGGCCAGAAATCAGAAGTTACTATGGTGTCTGTACCACATTTATTCAATGGATTGTTTGGGATGAAGAGCATCTGCTTTGAAAGTCAATGGACCAGAGTTTGATTTTGGAGTTCATCGCTTCCTAAAGTATGTGACTTGTTGCTAACTACTTCGCTTCTCTTGGTTACAGTAGAAATATTGGCTTTTCAGAATTGTAAAGATGGACAGTGATAATATAAAGAATTTAGCACAGAGCCTGACATAGTGTTTAATCAATACTTGCTATGGTGATCATTGGCTATCAAGCAAATATTTATTTTAGGGAATTTATTATAGTAATACGGACAAATAATATTGAAAATTATAAAAAGGTATAAAATGATGAGTTTCTTTCAATTCCCATTTCAGGTATGTTCTCAACCTCCTATAGCTTTACAAATTTTAAATTTACATACATAGGTGTATGGAATAATACATATACCAAATCATACTTTCTGCAACTTGACTCTTCTCAAATTATGTGCCTTGGAGATACCATATTTTGGATAGAGTTGATGCTCTTTTTTCCCATTATTGAAAAATATTCCATAGTAAATGATGTATTGTCTTGTAAATAACAGATCTCTTATTTAATGGACACTTTTTTTTATTTGCAGTTTTTTGATCTTACAAAAAATATTAAGCATTCATGCACAGTTTAAAATTTTTTTTGAATGTAGTTGACACAACGATGTTAGTTTCAGGTGTACAACATGGTGATTCAACTTCTCTGTGTTACGCTATGCTCACAAGTGTCGCTCTCATCTGTCACCATACAAGGCTATTACAATATCATTGCCTGTATAGTCATTTTGTTTACCTGTTCTAGGACACCAGTAAATAGCAGTGAGTGAAATTTCTCGGTCAAACATGTGTATGGTTGTTTGTGGGTTTTTGGGGGGGGGGGCGGGCTGCAGGGAGGGTGGAGTTTTACCAAATTTGTTTATACATCTACACAACATTGTGTGAAGCTGCCTCTCTGCACACACACTCATACTGATTTATACTGAACTCTGAGGTTTAAAAAAAAATTTTTTTTAAAGAATTGTATTTATTCATGAGAGACACAGAGAAAGAAACAGAGACACAGGCAGAGGGAGAAGCAAGCTCCATGCAGGGAGCCCAATGTGGGACTCGATCCCAGGACTCCAGGATCACGACCTGAGCTGAAGGCAGACACTCAACTGCTGAGCCACCCAGGCATCCCAAACTTTGAGTTTTTAACAGACACTTTTTTATTGGTAAATATTCAAATATATGAAGTTTACCTTATTTTAAGTATGTTAGCCATTTCTATTTTCAAATATTTGCGAGGGGTACCTGGGTGGCTCAGTCACTTGAGAGTCCTACTCTTGGTTTCAGCTCAGTCCTAATCCCTTAGGGTCAAGAGATTGAGCCCTGGGGAGGGAGGTGTCCATGCTCAGCGGGGAGTCTACTTGGGAATCGCTCTCTCCCTGTCCCTCTGCCCTCCCTGTGCTCACTCACGCACATGCTGTCTCTCAAATAAATAAATCTAAAAAATATTTGTGATTATATTCTTGTTCATTTTTTTCCTATGAATTTGTTTGTCCTTTCCTTCTTGGTTAGTAAGGAACTGGCCAGTCTTCTGATATTGGACAATTAAAAAAAATTTTTTGAATATTTTAAACTTTATTTTTATTATAATTTTATACTACTAAAATTTAGAATTTTTATGCCATTAACTTTCAAAGTAATTTCCTTTTAAATATTGTGCTGTGCTTTGAAAGCCTCTTCTCATGAAAATATTAAAAATAATAAAACTTCTCTTAGCATTTGTATGGTTTAAAAAATCCTTTGTAACAGTATTTTCAGATAAGCTGGTTCCCGGAACTTAATACTTAGGAAGTAAAAGAGGAAGAGTAAAGTAAGTTAACAAATATTGCAACATATTTGAGAAGCAGATGATAGATGCATTGTAAGGACTCTAAAAGAAGGGTCACATGGCCTGAGTTCTGATCACTCCTTATTAAAAATAACAAGATTTGTGGACTCAGTAACACATAGTCATTGTATTTCTGATTTCCTTTCTTGCCAAAGAGGATTATCATACAGGACCCACCTACACCCTCAGGCTGAAAGATCAAATCAGATATTAGGTTTATACCTAATGTAAATCTATGCAGCTTCTACTAGAGATGGAGTTTTTTAAAAATATTTTTTACAGTTCAGGAACTGAAAAGAAGAATCTTAGTATAATATGCATTGCAATTGTGGATTGTATGGGTAAGCAATGACCTATTAATCATGATGATGATGTAATACGAGAGCTACCACACACTGGAGGCTTGTTGAACTAAGTATTTCACCTGTGTTACCTCATTGGCCTGTCATACCACCTCCCTGGGCTCTTGAGACAACTAGCTGAGGTCACAAACATAGTATGTGTCAACGCAAGGATTAAAACCCAGACAGACTGGATGAAGATCCGATACTTTTTTTCTAAAACAAAAAAAGGACATAAAAAGTTCTTGACCAATACCTGATCTTGCATATTCTTTGACACATTTGTTCAAATTGAATAACAATTTTAAATAACCTGATGTTACATTGAGAGGAAAAGGATATCTAACCATAACAAAGAATGAACAGTGAACATAGTCTGTAAGTGATAGCTAACAGAATTATGTTGAAATTGAATAAAATCCTTCTAAAGGCCTGTAAACTATCGCAGAACATTAGTTAACAGCGTCCAAACATAAGTAAAATTTGTTTCATCACTTTAATCTTTGGAGATAACCATAGAGATTTATATACACACATATGCATACATATTTATGCACACGTATATACACACATAATTATGTGCATGTGTGGACATATATAAACATACATCTAATATTTTCAACTGCTACCCTGCTTATTTGTGAAAGCATTAAACCAATGGCATGTTTTACCTACTTTCTATGCTGAGGAAGGACATCACATACAGGAATAAAAATAAACATATATGCATATAATTAAGACTTAACAGCATAATGTAATGCCAGGGAAAGCTTTAGAGACTAAAACAGAGGCTTCTAAGATGGCCTGAAAGGGAGAATTTCAACAACATCATTGAAGGTAAACTGCAGAGTATCAGAGTAATTAAAGTTTAGGTTTAAACCATGTGATCTAATGAACAGAAACACGGGATAAAAGCAAAGATGCCGCATTAAAATCAGAAAATAAACTTACCCATGTGTTTAATAGAAGCCATGGTAGGAGCTGTGTGTAAAAGAGAGATTAAAGAGGGACACCTCTGTTTATGTGGCTAGTGCTCCTGTGGGTGGGGCCAAATCAATATGTAAATTTCACGGGCCATCTAAAAATGTTGACAGACCTAATCTTTACTTGAACAGTTTGCAAAGCTGACTCAACTCTGTAAGGTGAAAGAAAGTAAGTCAACATTTAAATGATACTAGGAAACATAGGAAAAGTTATAATCAGCATAGTTGTCAGAATAATTTGTGCTCATACACCAAATTGAAAATTATTAGGGAGGAAAACAGAAAGAATCAGGTAAAAGGATAACTAGGTCTGAAAGATAGCATGGCGAAATAGGAAAAAAAAAAGCACAATAATCAATAAGGAAAACAAGCATTTAGTTAACAAATGCCAAATTAGAAAAGGTTGAGAAAAAGATATACACAACCAATTGATTTGAAAGTTCACAGGACAGAAATGTACAAAAATGACTGAATTGAGAGTGCAACAAATTTTATTGTGAAGGAATGTAATCTGAATAAAGACAGTCCCTGAAGTGGGGTCTTAAAAATGAAATAAAATGATTTTGAGAAGGGCTAGAGAAATCAGTTTACACTCACACTAGCTCATGGCTTGATCAAAATGATGTGCTTTAAAAAGGTTTTCTACTGTTTAAGCACCAATGAAAAATTGAAGGGTGTGGCAAATGTATAACAACAAAAAATTATACAAAGAAATCAGCTGGACAATGAGGATCAAAGTGATTTTGTTCCATTTAATAGACATACTAGAGACAATTAAAAACTTGGTTATATGGACATCCATCCCATCTGACAATCTGTCACCTTAAGTTGAAAGATACACAACACTTGGACATCAGATTCCCGTAAGAGGTAGATGTACGTACATGTGTGCTACGTGCATACATGCACCTGTGCACACGCGCATGCACACATACGCCCACACATATGCCCACGCTTTTCCAGGGACAGAGAAGCATACCTAATCAGGTTTCTTTTTAAAGATGAGAGAAAGCTTCTAAGATACAAGTTGTACGACAATAATTTATTTGAAAAAAATCACCACCCAGGAAAACATACAATCTGGATACCTTTCTTTTTCTGTTTGTTTGAAGCGGAGGAGTTTGCCACTGTGAAGAATTACTTGGCACAAACCCTACATTTGTGTGACACAGCAGCCTCTGCTACAAGTTCTAAGGAACATAAAACAGTCTATCATCGATCCTAGAGTGATATCAGATCATCACCATCATCATCAAAGTTGGTTCTCAGTGGGCTGGAGGGAAAGGTTTGCTCTTGGACAAGCCTGAGTTTTCTGTCTTCAGAGAGACCAAGTTTGGTTTAGAGTGCTACTTTTCAAATGAACTCCTTGGAAGAACTTGAGATATATCCTTGATTTCTAGGAATCCATAGGATTCAAAGTGGGAACATTTTACTCTAGATTTATTTTTCAGTTTGAATAAAGCCTCATAAAACTGTACGAAAAACAAACAACAAAAACATTGAACACACACACACTGTGTATATATAGAAATATATCTGATAAAACTTCCAGGAGCAAATATTTCCCGGAAAATGTTATGAATCATTTAAATCACTTCCTTTATATATTTCAATGGATATATTCCAGAGAGCATAAACAGCAGAATCCAGAGAGAATAAGAGAATAAAAACTGGTACGCTACCATTCTCGAATGCATTAGACAGAAATAGGAACTCAGAATAACCTAAAATGCCAAAACCCTGAAACTGTCTCTGTGCTTGCTGGTTAGCTGTTTGCATGAAAGAAATTACAACTCATCAGAACTGGAGTAAAACCTTCCCTTTGTAACCTCCACACTGCAATTTTGACTCCTAAAGCAGTCTGGCCTATTAAACTTCATTTTGGCTTTGACGCTTTAGCATGAGAGCTGGCATTACGTTTTGGGACATTGACTGAAAAACTGATGAGGCAAATTACCTTGTGGTAAGTGTGGCAGGGGGGTGGAGGTGCGTGCAGGCAGCAGCCATCCCGTCCCTGCGAGCATCTGCCGTCCTCACAACTCTCCAGCAAGAAGCCAAGGACTCACAACCTGCATACACCTCAGCTACCCCTTCCAGATTCCTGAAGGTCACTCTTCTCTTTTGTTCGGAGCTTGTGATTCAAGCAAACAGCAGCAGGTAGTAGAATCTGAATTGCTACAGAATGTCACCCTCCTGTGACTCTACTAGTCCTGCTAGCTTGGCTCTGCTTCATGACCTCCCATGTCCTCAGGGACTGCAGGGACACAATTGTTCTCTTGGCTCCTGGGGCCTGAGGTGTCCGGATTGTGGCACAGAGGCAGCCACTCTCCTCCTCCACAGTGCCTCCCGTTCACAGGTAAAGCTACAAATGTGATTGGAGGGCCTGTGTTCTCTGAGCACCTTTCCCTGTGCTCTGTGATGCTCCTTTTGTTCGCTGCACAGTGCTCTCCTGTTCAGAGAAGGCCGAGAATATTACTGTTTTCCCAAACCGCATACCCAAGGCTTGGAGCAGCGTCCTCCAAGTATTCCAAGGACTAAAAACTATTTTCTGGACACAGTCCAAGAATGTTGCTAGGCTTGTTTTTCCGCTCATTTCCTACAGCTCCTCAGGGAAAACTGGGTCATCACAGAAGGTTGGAGAAACGAAGGCTACCATCAGTAAAATTAGGAGGTGAAATAAGTCCATAAGAGCATGGAAACCACACCATTCCATGAATTAATTCAGAATTAAAAACCATTAAAATATTTCCTATGTCATAAAGAGGTATGTCCTCAAATATTGTTTTTATAATAAGCCTCAGCACAGGCTTCTCTCTCATGAGCTTCTCGGTTTTAATTTTTGCTTTTTTCCTTCCTGAGTTACCCTACACATCTGTCCCGGGTGATTTCTGTGCGACTATTTGATATTTCATTTTTATCTTTTTAGGTTTCTCTAGAAAGGGTACACAATTTTGGATATGTAAATTTGAAGTTGCATCCAAATTACTTCTCGCAGTTGCATTTACAAAAGCATAGCTATCCCTAAATCAGCGGAAATCATCAATTCATTTGATCTTTCATTCCTTTTACAAACATGCTCACATTATCCACTTCACAGATATTTTCGTTTTGAAAGGTATCCAGCCTCCAATGGGAGTTCAATATACAATTATTGGTTTCCAAATATGACCAGAAAATATTCTAGTCAAAACCTTGCCTTATGTTGCCATTTGTTCTTTTAATCTCATATTTGCCACCCTGTACAGTAGAAAATACTTGAATTCTTCAAACTATGAAACTCAAAAAGTAAAGGTTATATTACATCTGTGCTATTTACTAAACTTTCTCTGGTTTAACCTCCAAGCCAGCTAGGGTTGGAGGGGGGGGGGGGGGAACACTGTATGATTTTTCTTTTTAAGTCTTTTGATGCAAATTTATTACTTGGAAAACTTTTTCTTTCTAGAATATTCTGCTATCATATATGTCAGTCTTTCGATCTTCATCCAACCCTAGGTGAATTAAATTAAAACTGAAGATAGACAATGTTGTTGTTTTCAAGCCCCATACATAAGTATTAAGTACATGTTTTGGGAAGTTGGCTTTGGTTTTTAAAGATGAAACAGAATGAATACATCTGATGAAACACAGCCATTTTAATTAACTAAATCATGACTTTTTAAAAAAGATTTTATTTATTTATTCATGAAAGACAGACAGAGAGAGAGAGAGAGAGAGAGGCAGAGACAACACAGGCAGAGGGAGAAGCAGGCTCCATGCAGGGAGCCCGACATGGGACTGGATCCCGGGTCTCCAGGATCACACCCTGGGCTGAAGGCAGGTTCTAATTAAACCACTGAGACACCCAGGGATCCCTAAATCATGACTTTTAAGGGATATTTCACTATGCTTGAGAATTTTGCAGAGGAAAGACAGTAATTCTTTAGGAACTTCACACCCTCAACCTTAGTGCCTCCTCTGTAGAGAGCAGTGGCTTGGGACCTGGAAACCATGAGTGGTTGACTCAGCTTTTAGATAGGCCTTTAAATATAGAGTTCAGAAGGAAAGATTCAAAAACTGCCTCCATGTTTTGATTTATAAAAGTTTTGAATCTAGAGGCATTGCCTCTAAAAATGCAAATGTCCCATTTAATATTTTCCTTGAATTACATAGGGAGTGTTACAAGAACATACATTTTCCCTCAGGACTCACAAAAACTCATTTGCTCAACATTGGTGGGAATCCCTCGTTCTGTTATTATCTCGCCCCCACCCCCATCCTGTGTGTAAAAATATAAGGAAGGACATACTCGTGCTGCTGGAGGACTTCTTAGAACCTCAGGGAAAGTCATTCTGAGTCAAAGTCAACACCCAAATAAAGGATGAATAGAGAAAGATAGAGAGAACCAGCAAGTTTGATCTACCTATGCCTAAAGAGTTCTAACTGGAGTTTTCAATTTTGTGGACCACCAAAAATCCCTGTTTTGAGTCAGTTTGAGTTGAAAACACCCAAACAGATACCCTGAGATTCTATGTAAGATGTGGGCATTACGTCACATACATTTTAAGCAACTAAAATACCTAACCAGAGTTCTAGCTCATTAAATGTGGTCAAGGAACAACTTAACAAGGCCTTACGAAAAGAAAAAATGAAAGAAATACGATTTTCTACACTATATGCAACAGAGATATTAATATGACATTAAGCACATGTAAAATGCCATGTAACTACACTTTCTTCTATGTATCTCCAGAACACTTTAGTGTTATAAAGAGTCCTATAAAAAGCTCAATTCATAATTTATTTGTTTATTCCCAATTTTCAAGGGAGCAAGTCACAGTGAGGCCCCCTATAATGTACTCACTGGGAACTGGGTTAGTAGTCCTTATCATTATATCTCAGATTTTAAAAGAGTGCCTGTGAAAGAAAAGAAGGAAAAGAAAAAAGAAAAGGAAAAGAAATGAGTGCCTGGCACATGATAGGCATTTAAATATGCATTGAACAGATACTAGAAAACCTATACTATAGGTATCACAGCATATTCCAAAAAGAGACCTGGATATGTTAGATACTTGGGTAGGAGAGAAGGTACCAGGTTATCTGATACCAAGTTTAAAAGAACTGGTTCTTCCCTAGGTGTGCATTTTTTTATATTTAGTAGACACCAGGCATGAAATCAAAGCAAGAACCGATGTGGTCTGCTTGAAGCAAAGATCTGCATGCATTGAACAAATAACTGGATTTCTCCGCATTAGAATATATTCTTATGAATGGCTCTGTCATTCCAGACGCTGAGTAGCTGCCATGCAAGGATGAATGACATGGGCCCACACCATAAACTCTTTGCAACCATTTCAAATGAATCTAATATACCAATTGTGTTTATGGATCCACAGCAAGGAACAGACATCTTAAAATGAAGATTTCTAGAGTCACCTGAGTGGCTCACTTGGTTGGGCATCTGACTCTTGATTTCAGCTCAGGTCATGATCTCGGGATCATGGGGTCAAGCCCTGCAATGAGCTCTGTGCTCAGCAGCAAATCTGCTTGTCTCCCTCTCCGTCTGCCCCTCTCCCACCCATGCACGCGTGCAGTCGCTTTCTCTCTAAAATAAATCTCTAAAAGACAAAGAATCCTAAAACTTGCTAAAATAATTCAACCACACCAAAAACCATGATTCAATAGTAGATGTAGATATCACTAATAAGTGATTGTGTTGTCCTGTTTCACCTATGGAAGTTTTTGCACGTCTTCTGAATATTACCATCTACCATCTAATTTTTTACATGCCAATCTATCTCTTCATAAACTATGTGATTCCCAGGCTAATAGTTTGATTCCTCTGGGTTGCCTAGAGGATTGGTTCTAGACTGCTTATTTTCTTAAAAAAAAAAACAATGGGTCTTTATCTGACTTCAAACTGCACCTTTGTCAAGGGTGTTAGTATGGCACAGTCACTGGAGCCTTAAACAAGCATCCCCGGGAACTGGCTCTTCTCTTCTGGTAGCAGTGAGTTCCAGAAAAGCACCTTAAGTTCTGTCTTTGTATTTATTTCCCTCTGTGAGAGGAGACATATATATTATCATTAAGAGGGGCATTGCCCAGCTGAATAGACATGCTGGGGGATTAAAAAAAGTGATCAATTTCAGAATTCTGTAGATAATAAAGTACAGAGAACAAATTAAAAGTATCACCACACATATCCTTCCTTGTCCCATGAAAACCTGGATCAGACTGATTTTTTTTTTTTTTAATTCTCAGGAGAACCTTTAATACAATGAACTCCTAAATATCAAAACAAATGCATCAATGCCAAAACCCAGGAGAAAAGGACAGTTGTAGAACCTGCTAGCATTCTTGCCTCAGGAGAGGCTGCAGCTCTACCTCTGCTGCGGACTGTAATAAACATACAAAAGTTGAGATCAACAGGGAGATAAGATAAATGCAACACCAACATATGAAGAGGTGAAAAGATGACAGTTAAATACAGTGTGAATATATAAAGAAAATGAAAAGGCATCATTAAAATCTGAAAACATGTTTAAAAGCAAAAAGGGCAAAACAGTTGCAAATGCACTGCAGGGAGCAAATGCTCAAACCGAGGATGAGACTAGGCCTCCAATGTCTTTTCCATTATTGCAAAAAAATGTGCTTTTCAAATAATTATCTAATACATTTGTGCATCAGATGACATGGCACATCACACGTGGCATAAGATTTTTAAAAAATAGTATCGTAAAATATATTAATCATATGCAAATAGTTAATATAAAATGAAAATATCATTAAAATGTACAACATACATAGATACATTTACAAATTTGTAAGGAGCTATTAATCTAAATCAAACTCACAGAACCTTTTTATTATCACATAGATTAAATACTAGTCTTGCTATCTCGTGCTTTTGATTTAATGAAAATCCTATATATAAGAGCAAGGTAGGCAATGGAATAATAAACAGCAGACAATAAATTTGAAATAACTAAAATTACACAGTAAATTTAAGCTTAATTTTCATGTAGTTGCTATCCACTATAAACTATAGGCTGCTATTTCAAAATTCAGTAATCTGTGAATTTTAGTTTGATTGTGTAAATAATGCAACAGAGGATGTGATCTGAATATTCTTACCAGCGAAGTATGGAGGTGTAGCACAATGCCAGCTACGTTGGCTTTGCATTCACTGATAAATTGGGTTGCCATAGCAAGCCCATAGTCACTCGGTTCCTAAGCAACCCAAGACTCAACAGACTTCAGATACTCAGGAAATCACTGATCTTTCATTGTCCTTATGGGAGAAATAGGAAAACCCGTAGTCCCAAATTCAGTGGAGGATTCCCCGATGACCCAGTTGAGTAGTGGCCTCCTATAAAATGCCCCATGTTGATTTAACGTATTAAAGAATAATATTTGGAATGGGGCATTGACTATCAAAGTGCTATGTGGATGAAATTAGATATAGAAAATGGTCAGTACTGAGTATGTGTTGGGCAGACAAATATTTGTTGAATAAATAAACACAACCCAACTCTCTAAAGACAAAGTCATGTACATAATGCCAGCATGCATAAAGTCCTTGCCTTTCAGTATTAAAAAACCTTTTCTCTGTGTAGTAGCATTGCCACAGCATGTCATTTCATTTTTTTTTTTTTGTTTTCTAATTATTTACATTAAGGTAGCATAGGTAATTATAAGTCTGTAGTTGCCTGTGATCTTGTACTGAAATGGTTAATTATGGCTTGTCTAGGAGGCTTAAATAATATTAACCACCGAGATGTCAAATAGAATTGTAGAGGGCGGAGGTACAAGCAAGGTCCTGAATGAGGTGGTATTAGATCCCCGTCCCTGTCTCTGTCAAGCACTCTCTCTCCCCAGCCCCCTGTCTTCACACAATGCCCACAGAGGGGAACCACTGCCCCTAAAGCTGCCTTGGGATTCACAGGGGTTACTTCCCAACTATTTAAGATAATTGCAGTGAAATGCAGCCCAGGCATATCAGCATGGTTTCTTCCTGCCGAACACTGGGTTACGATGCAGGTCAAAATAAAATGCCATCACTAGAAATGGTCACATGTGACCTATAAAATGGTTATGTCTGAAATCTGTAAAGTTTTACCTAATTCTACATCTGGCCTTTGACACCTCCCATCTATCATTTCAGGTGGCTGCTTTTTACCATGAAAAACAGCATAGGAATGATGTACAAGTTGAAAAATGGGCTTTAATTTAGTGGCTGCTTTTTTTCACTTTCTATACCCTGTTAGCCTTGCATCAAAGATTCAGTCACCCGAGTCAGCTATCCAATACGATGACTGAATTCCCCAACCGGAGTATAAAATAAAGTTGCAGAGTCACCTCTCAAACAAGTCCCAGGAGACACCTGTTGGCTGCAGCCACCCCGGGAATGCCAGCAGCAGCAGCTCTGCCTGTGCCCTCCACTGATCATGTGGACTCTAGGGGGCAAGGACGGCTGCTTCCTTCTCCAAGATTCGGAAGACAACCCCCATCTTAATACAAGAGAGACCAAAACCTGCATTATTATGAGATCTGACCACCTCTTCACGTAAAAAGTGACCATCTGCAACTTAACAGTCTCCCCGAGCACAGGTATTCTTAAGAATAAAAGCTAACTGTGAATGAATTTCCCCTTTTAGGATGTGGCTGCTCCAGTAAGATAGTCCTCGATTGCTGCTTGTATATAAATACACGTGTGTTGGAAGGTCTGGGTACCTTCAAATATTTTTTAATATCCTCTGATCACTTAGTATCACAGTTCGTACTGACAGGAGCACAGTAAAGCTACTACACCTGACCAACTCTTTCCATTTTCTTTTAGATACAACTTCTTATCTGAAAGCTTGAGATAGGCTGCCTAAATGCCTGGATCTCAAATACTCCCCGAGAGAAGAGAGAAGCGCAAGTAGAGCTTACACTGGACACGAAGAATGCAAAAGTCAGATCAAAGTAGAGATCTTAGCGTTGCAGGCACCATCTCGAGTCCTATGTTGTTAGGCTAGAAAACTTGACAGGGATTACATAAGCGTAATTACCAGTTTGAAGTCCGATGCAAAAGTGCGAGTCCACCAAGGTTAACTCACTTGCAAAATGCTGGTTGGAAGACAATGGAATTAACAATGGTGAGTGTGGTTGAGCTTGCCCCAGGTGCTGGGCCAAGCCACTGCTGTACATCAGCCAGCCCCACCTCCAAGGATCCCAGAACGGCTGTGGAATTTTGGGTGACACCCACTGAGGCAGTGGGATTCCTGAACCACACACAGCCCTGCCGCCAGCCTTTGCCAACCTCCCCAGCATGAAAGTGAGCTGCTCCTCACCTTGGTTCTTTCCTTAAAGGAAAAAAAAAAAAAAAAAAAAAAGACAAAAAGAAACAATTAGTCTGTGACGTTTAAAAGAACACAGAAGCAGGTCTCTCTCCAGGGGTATCCCTACTTATTTTCTCATAGCAATTCCCTTGACTCTTCTCATCCTGTGTCGTTGTTATAGGACTCCACTGTCCTCCAAGGAACCACTTAACAACGTGCATACTTGTCTAGGGTGAGAAACAAAGCATCGATGAATATTCAGGCTTGTGAAAGCTGGGGGGTAAGAGGCTTACTGTGCCAGGCCTTGCAAAATGAATGAGTTCAGGGCTACGATAGTTATAACACTCTTGGCCATTTAAGAGAACCAAGACAGCAATATTTGGCAGGTATGCTATTATAAACACATGCCATAAGAAAAACAATTTTAAACAAAGACACTCCAAAACCAAATCAAGCCATTATAGTATATGCTAAATTAGACCCAAAAAAAATTTAAAAAGATTTTCCCACACCAGTTCGGCAATAATTCCCTGGGGATTACTGTTGATGACATACACTCTTATCCATACATGTTGTTTTTGATAAAACTTTATCATCTGGCCACCGTGTACCCAGAAGTCTGCCACAAAGAGGAAGAGAGCCTGATTCCTACCAGGAGGTTTTCTGCAATGTCCTTCAAAATACTTCTATATAAAATACAACATGTGAGTTCTGAGCACTTTCGATCTTCCTTCTCAAAATGTGGTGCCACCTGGTTGTGGACATTCATTGTAGAGCTATTTAGCTTGTAATTAAAGTCTGTTATTTAGTTATCTTTGTCTTTGAAACCCGAAAATGCCCATAAGAATTTAATAGGGAGGTTTTCAATGGTGAAATGAATGGTTTCAAAGATTTAGGAGTTGGCTAAAAATATGGCTAACTCCATATTCTTATATTATTAGGCCCCAAATACCCAGCAAGCCCAGTTGCCTAAGGCTTAGGTGAGAAATGAGCCATTGTCTAGCATTTGATTTGGGGGCACTCCTGGTTGTCCCATTTCGACTGGGCAGTTTGCTGAATTCCACTGTTAGCATGTTAAGCATATGCCTCTGAATTGTCCAGGTAAGAACTACAGAGACAGTGAAAATGCAAAGTGTGAGGGCTTCGTGCAGCAGGTTCAGTTTCTGCTTGCTTCTCCTCTGCTTCAGTGTGAAGCCAATCTGAGAGCTTTCACTTTGTTTTGTAAAGAAGATCCGTAGCTCTCCCTGCTGTTGGTTATTGAAGGCTACCAAAATTTACTAAGATAACCCAATAACAGCATATGCTCAAATTGGCTAGGACAGGTTAGCAACACCTACCTGCAAGGAGCTCCCATTCTAAGGATGCAGCTCACACAGGATAATTCTAAGCGAAAATTCTAGGGTAGAAGACCACAAAGTTTCCTGGGCTCCCAGAACATGCACATTTTATCAGATATAAATAGCTGTGACTCTTCGTTCAAAGACCTTTCACCCACTTCTGTGTAGACACATTTCCTCTCTCTATTCATGACCTTTATACTGCAGAAACTGAAGGAATCTTAGGAATCAGCTGGTCCTGATCATTTAGCAGAAGAGGTTAGGGAGATCCAAAGAGCCAGAAATGCTTGTTCTACATTGTCCTAATGGTTTCCAAAAAGACAAAACAAAACACAAAAACAAAAACCAGCCTCAACCAGAATACTGCTTTTTCTCCTTATGTTTATATTTTCTCCATTTTTTTAACCTCTTTTTCACATATCTTCTTTCAGGTTCTGGCTTGATAATTTGCTAAGACACTGCTTTAATTTTGCGTGTATTTGTCATGATTCTTTGTTCTTCTTCAGCAATGCTAGTTAATTTAATATTCAGTTCCTAGATAATTAGGATACTTTGACTCCCATATGCTAGACCCTGTTACTAGAGTGAATTTGAAAAACTATTCTGGTTCCTGCTTTTTCGACTTGTCAAATTTTATTTAACTATTTAAAATTAAAAAAAAATCATTTAAATTATTAAATATGAAAAAAACCATTTCTATTTGATTAATATATTCTATTTCTTCCTTTTCACACGAGACAATTTGGAAAGTTCTAGGAAAGAGTAAGAGAGAAGACAAATATTTTTAACATTATACCATGGGCCAGGCATTGTGCTAAATGCTTCCATGTGTCATTATTTGAGTCCACAAAAAATTCTATAATTAGGAATTGTTAGCCACATTTTTACCGAGGACACAGCTAATACAGGGAAAACTAGGAACATTAGATAAATGCCGAGATTTTCAGTATTAGTATGAAATGGATGATCTTGGGTTTCTACATCCAAGTGACACATATGATCAAAGATTAGTAGGAAGACATAAGGATATATGGTTACATACAAGCATTTCCTTGCCCAGATCTCAATCTTTGCTTTTTGTCAAAATAGAGGTCTCAGATGCAGATGCATTTTGCTATGTTATTTTGAGGTTTTAGATTTTCATTACTTTTATAGAGAGATTACAGTCTTAAGGATGTGAATAAATTTGTCTTAATAAACTATTCCTCTTGGGACTGGATATTTCTGAGTCCCAGGGATTATGAAAGTAAATAAAATAAAACCTTATCTTCATGGATTGAGAGACAGACATGCAGAAAAATTATGATATTAGTACAATAGGTGGTTTAATAGAAGGTTTAGGGTGCAGAATACAACCTACAGAATAAGGAGATTTCAGAATGAGAGATGCCAAGCTTCACAGAGGAACTCTTTCCAGCTTTTTCTGCAAGCATGAAGCAGACACCAGTTACCATGTATTGGCCAATACAGAGAAGGGCTAAAGGCAGAGGATGTTTCTCAATTTTAGAAAAAAAGAGCAATTTCTACCAGAAAGCTGGGAACTTCAATGAAGAAAATGTAAAATGTAGTTGTGGCAACATAAAAATGAACAAGATTAGAGGAAATTAATTTCCAAACAAGTGTCTGCTAAATTCAGGCATTGTTAGGTCAAAGTGTAGTTTTAACTTAAAATTCAAAAGCAATTTGCATTAAACTACCAAGAGTTATGACTTTGCATAAATGAGTCCAAGAAAGAACTAAAAATTCTGCTTCAAGGCACAAAAAAAATTTAATTAATGTTGGAAAAAAATCCACACTGGATGCATTTTGTGAACCTCTTTGGTTGTTTGGTATGGTCACAGATTATGAAAGGTCATTTAAACTTAGAAAATGAGAGTAAATATGTTGTTATAAAAACATACCAATTTGATTAAAAAATAATGAAGATGAAAAGTAAAGGTATATTCATGACTTTGGAAGTGCTTGAATCATTTCTAAATCTAAAACCAGTCAGGCTAAACATATCAAAATGTACATGCTTATGACATTATAGGTTTCTTTGTTGTATTAAGTAAATTTTAAGAAGATCTTAGTATATTTATATATCCCTTACTATGGATAAAACCTGTCTATCATTTCTACCGTGAACGTTAGGTGTTAGAGAAAGCAGACATTCATATTCACGCCTTGGTAAACAAAAAACCTGAGGTTGTACAAATACTAATTCACAAAAGATAGAAACTTAAGGCATTCTTGTTTAAAAAATTAAATTAAATGCAAGGGTGAGGGGTGGAATTTGTTTTCATTTGAAAGCATGGAGAAAAAATATTCTTAAAGAAAAATTTCTCAGTTCTTCTATTTTTTCACCATAAAGCATTCTTAAAATATGGATAGCCTACCTTGCAGCAGTAGGTCAGGAACTTGGCTTTCTATAAGTACTGATTGGCCTCTAATATCCTCTATTCCTCTCATTTTAAAAGTCTTTTCCTAACCCCAGATTACTCATTTTAAAATCTACTCCTACAGGTGCCACCTAATATGCTTTCTGGTCATATTCCTTTCGAGGCTTTCCTAATCTTATAAGACACAGGCAATGCGAGGACAGGACACTCTGCACGCAATCCTCGTTCTGACCTCTGTCAGGCAGCTTATCCTGGAGGCTCTCCCTCTTTATTGCTCAACTGGATTAGGTAATAAAAAGCCAAGTCTTGCTTTATTCTATCAAATAGGTAACTCCCAAAGTCCCTGGAGGCAGGGACTGGATTCCTCTATCTCCAAACATCCCTGAGCTTCAATGTTTAAACTCACAAATAAGTGTTCAGATATATGGGTGAGCTCCTAGAATGAGACAACTGGGCAAATAATTATTTAAATCCAATTGTAAATACTGCCTAAATGGTACCTTGTACCTCTTCGTGCTTTAGGTTAAGTACAACCGAAGTTTGATGAGTAATTTCAAAAGTCATTGCACTTATCTCCAGAATCTGATTGCAGGGCAGGTTGATGTGGTCTTATCATGTACTGGTTGACTTTTTAAATAATCACATCATCATTATTATTTCTTGTAATGTCACATCATATTTTATTTGTGAAATGATCATCTCATTAGAAGCACATATTTTTTTGAAAAACCCAAATTGTGTCATGTTATACTAATGCTAACACAGAGGGTGTTTACTTTAGACCAAGAACTTTATATAGGTCTAAATGAATCTTTCTAACATTTAAGGTATTATCATTTCCCCAGTAGTACAAATGGCAAAAGTATCAAAGTGCTGAGAGGCAAAAGAACTGACGGGTTAAGTACGTGGCTCAAGGTCAAAGTGTGCTTGAACTCTGGTTGTTGTATCAACTGGAATGCTTTCGTCTGTAAGCAACAGAATGTACCAAAAAAAAAAAAAAAAAGCTCAGAATACAGAAGAACACTGATGTATTTGTCAAATAATACCTACTAGGAAATAGTTATCAGCTTCTGAAATGCTATATTTTGTCTAAAGCAGCCATTTTAAAACATTGTGCTGTTATATCATCTTGATAGCAGAGTTATTTGACCAAATCGTGCATGCGTGTGTGTGTGTGCGCGTATGCCATCAACTTAAAAGAGACCACAAAAATGCCACAGCATCTCCTGTCACCTAGAAGGGTACATATTTCTCTTTAAAGAGAGAAAATGACGGGATCCCTGGGTGGCGCAGCGGTTTAGCGCCTGCCTTTGGCCCAGGGCGCGATCCTGGAGACCCGGGATCGAATCCCACATCGGGCTCCCGGTGCATGGAGCCTGCTTCTCCCTCTGCCTGTGTCTCTGCCTCTCTCTCTCTCTGTGTGGCTATCATAAATAAATAAAAATTAAAAAAAAAAAAAAGAGAAAATGTTCCATGTTAAGGTTTCAAAATAAAATCAAAATCTAAAGTCAAAAATAAATAAATAAATAAATAAAGTAAAAGTCGAGTCCAAGTTTCCATCACTCCATGAAACAGAACTGTCCAGCCTGACAAAGGGAATGTGGAATACGAAGTTCACTCCTATGCATCCTGGTAACCTTGAGAGGGTTTTCCACTTGTCTTGGCAAGAGTGACCCGTCAAAGTTGGCAGCTTTGGGAATGACTGTTTATTACTGGAATGGAAGTGAGCTTCAGAGTCACAAACTCAGGTGTGCAAAGATGAAATTCTATTTTTCTACATTTTATTTTTTACTTCAAGCCCTCATTCTATCTGGTATAGCATACTTCACAGAGCCACTTTTAACAAACTTTCCATTTTTTTAAATACTCCTCAGTCATTTAGAGTTTAAACTCTCAATTATAGATTTCTCAGGAAGTGTTAGGTTCAGAGGAAGATGAGAACACAGATCATACCTCCTCTAAACTGGCGGCTGTGACTTTCCCTGGCCCTGAGCGCTTAGCAGATGATGGCTCTGGTTTTCTGTCTACTTATACAACCTTCTAGGGCTCTGAGCACAGTGTTAGGGTCCCAGGGTCTTCATGAATCTGCTTCTAAGCATATCTGCCTATACACCACACAGATCCCATGATACACCACTGCTCTGGGGCCGTGATGGACACGGTGTTTTCTGAGGCTGCTCTCGCTGAGCCACACCTCAGCGCTGAGATCCTCATACTCCCCTGAGGGGAGGGGAGAACGTTTGCCTTTAGGAATGTGTCTATGGCAAGACAGTAGCTCCCTGGATTCCTTCACATCTAAGCTCCTGTGTTCCCACCTCCATTCAAGCTTATTGCTCTTTTATCTACCTTGGGATAATGTTGAGAACAGGATTTCGGGTTGATCATAACTACTTTCCAGATCTTTATTAAAACTGATTAGTTGGGGTGACTGGGGCCTCAGTCCCTTCAGCGTCCCACTCTTGGTTTCAGCTCAGATCATGATCTCAGGGTCATAAGATCAGGCCCATGTGGTGCTCCATGAGGCTCCACCCTTAGTGAAAAGTCTTCTTGAGATGCTGTCTCTCCCTCTCCACCCCTTCTCATTCATGCTTCCCCCCCAAAAAAATTTAAAAAAATATCCTGAATAGTCACGTGAAGACCATTTCTTGTTCCACTTAAGGTCCTTCCCCAATTTGTAGCTTCCTGTTTTGTGGTTCAAAGAGAATGACCAGTGTAGGAGGGACAAAACTATGTGGATTAGTATGTCACAATCACATTTTATCCTATTAGAAAAACTGTAAAGATGAACGGTCACATGAAGTCCTGAGAATATATTCACAGAACTCTTAGATCCTTAATCTTCCTTAGAAGATTCATTGAATTCAAACAAGGAGGAGGAAGTGAGATTCTCAGAAAATACAATTAGGTAATTATATGAAGCATTTAGTACTGTAACTGGTATGGTCAAAGAAAAGCACGTGAACAACCTGTGCCTGGTTCGACATATCCACAGGGAGATGGAAGTACATTTAGACCAGGTTATTGGAGACTTAAATGCCTGAGCAGAATCTGATGGAAAGGAATGAAGAAGGAAGAGATGAAGTACTATTAAGACTCTGGTTAAATGGTACATTGAATACATTTTCACTTGCACTCGAAATTTCTTTAAAATGAAAGTAATAGAGTTTATAAAAACAAAAATGCATGTGTTCAGCCTAAATATTTAGATGAGATAGACCAGAAACAAGTCAATATTTAGAAAGCAAACAAACTAATGATAATTGCTCAGCAGATCATAGAGGGTCATATTCTCAATATTTCTGCTGTGAACAGAAAGCCAGTAAGAAGCAAAAGGAATCTATTATATAATCCCAGACAGGGCCATGAACTGGAAGCACAGAGTACCATGGGAAGCAGGGTCTAACTTGGTTGAGTATCTTTAGAAGCCCTAAACCGTAGATCTTCCCTCCACATACTCCACTCAGCCTGCTGAAAGGTGGGGGTTGCTCCTCTTTGGCATATTGAGCCAGAGAATTCTGGGCTTAAGAACAGGAGACACAGTTCTGGGCAGGAGCGAGATGCATGCTGAAATAAGTTTAAATGAAATTCCACATATTGGGACACCTGGGTGGCTCAGTGTTGAGTGTGTGCCTTTGGCTCAGGGCACGATCCTGGGGTCCCAGGATTGACTCCCACATCAGGTTCCCTGCATGGAGACTGCTTCCTCCTCTGCCTCTGCCTCTCTCTCGCTCTGTGTCTCTCATGAATAAATAAAATATTAAAAAAAAAGAAATTCCACATACTGTTTCCTTTTCTGTTGCCATTTCCAGAATTCTAGCAAGCCAGAAATGACAGGGTTCTTTTCTGGGGGAACTGACTGGTGTCAGAGAAAACATGTTGATATAACTTCCTAGTGGAGATAAGCTGTGGGGGAAGAATATGATATGGTCAGGACCTTATCTGATCCCTCTAGTCTGATACTATCCAATAAAAGTATAATAGGAGCCTCATGGCTTATACACTTTTGAAATGTTCAGTAGCTACATTAAAAGCATAAATGGGTGATATTAATTTTAATATATCATTTATCCTAATATCATACATGCTATTATTCTAATCAATTATAATCTGTATATATATTAATATATATTACAATGTTATAATGCATTATTTATAATAATCAAGATAAAATTATTAATGAGATATTTTTATACAAAGTCTTAGAAATATGGTTTTTATTTTACTACTACAGCACATCTCAGTTTGGACTAATTATATTTCAAGTTCTCAATAGCCACCTATGAGTAGTGGCCACTCTCTTGGTCAACGAATCTCTAGAATGGGATTTGTATTTATTTGCCACAACTTCAATATAAATGGGCAATCACCATACATTTGAGGAATACCTCTGGCGTGCAGGATAGAATTTAAAACAGACAAGCAGACAATAAGGATAAATATAAAAAAAGGGAATACAAAGCACTAAATATTTTTTGTGATTAATGTCTTTAGGCAACTGAGGGAAGATACTCCATCCTGAGACTAGTGAAACAGAAAATCATAAATCATAGAAAGGGAAATAAAACGTAGCAATCTGGAAAAATGAAGTGATGGTTACAGAAATAACACAGTAAGTGGAGCAGTTGGACTATGAGCCTCACAGCATTAGCGTCCAGAGGAGCCACAATAGCACCATCACAGTAGGAGAACAGATCCGACATTCACATGAAGGCATTTCCAGGGAAAGCAAAATAAAACCAGAAACAAAATGAAGAAATAAGGATAGAATGCATGAGTATTTTCCAGAATTGTAGTTTGTAAGTCTCCAGAGTACAAGAAGTCACCCAGCTATAGTGTAGTGGATTACCGGGGCCACAGGCGGGGTCCTACCTGTCCGGAGGTTGCAGAGTGTCAAGAATAAACAGAAGTTCTTACAAACCTCTGGTGGGCTTGGGAGTAATGTCACACACACTGGGAATTTAGAAGTCATATGAGCAATCTCATCAAAAATTTGAGGGGAAATTATTTCCAACTGTAAATTCTATATGTAAACATGCTTTGAGGAATGAGGATAAAGACATCTTAATGTCTGTCAGTTTCCAAGTTTTACCTGTCTTTTACCCTTTCCTAAGGAGCTCAAGAACTCCCAGCACAGAAGCTCCACCAAAGCAAGGAAGTAAACCAAAGAACCACAAGACTGAGGATTGAAGAAATAGCTGGTCTGACAACTGAGAGACAAAGGGAAGTTCCACACAGAAATTTAAAGGAAGCTTCAATTCCAAGAACTAGGTCACAGGCCTGGAAGAGGTGTGGGGGAATGGGAGGTGGGAGTTAATATTAGATCAGGGAAACTATAGAGGAGTTAAGGAGACAGTTATCATCACCAGGAAAAGAGGTAAAGAAAAATTTTGCCAGAAAGCATTCATTCCAAACTTGTGGCTCTACTTTTCAGAAAATTTATAATATGAATGCAAATAATCAATAAATATTAAAAAAGGAACCACACTGATTGGGTTGGAAGAATGTATGTGGAGGTAGCGGGTGAAGTGTAGGGAGGGTTCTGTGAGATCCTCCTCCTCCTCCACAAGAGCAAATCAAAGGCCAATGTGTAAAACACATTTTTTTTTTTTTAATCAAGGAATGACACTATAAGTATGTTATCTAGAAAATGTTCAAGGTCTTTTTCTCCCTAGAAGAGACACGGGGAATAGGAGATAGGGAAACTAGGGCAATTGTCTTTTTTTTTTTCTTTAGGTGCTAAAATTCTATTTGACTTTTTCCAATCACATTTATTTGATAATCCAATATGTTTTAAAACAATATTATATTTAAATTGAGCTGCCCACAGTAACTTCTTACCAATCCTTACTTTTTTTTTTTTCCCTACCTTGTGTCTCTTACCTTCACTCTCTTGGTTCTTCTGGGTCTTCATTTTCTTAAGAATTTCACAGGAAAATTCTCTTCTCAGAAAACTGCCTTACTTTCTACTCTACTGAAAAGATATTGAGGCCATCTGATATAGTCTCGACATCTATATAAAAATAGAGTACCTGCTTCACACAGGTACTATAATTCCTCACCTGGAATCCTTAGCTCTTGTGAAGGTATTTTTATGGGTCCATAATTGTTCAGATTGATGTTTCTGGGACAGAATTGGTGCTAGAAGTCTCTAAAAATTGCTTTCTTGCTAACATCATTCCTATTTGGTCTAAACATTTTATTGAAGTCTTTATAAGATGCTATATAATTCTGTAGATCAACACACCAAAATTTACCTGTTTTTGGAATTTGACCAAGATGTTATAGCCTGTCACTTACCAGTTCCCAGCCACCTATCCTGTAAATCTAGAACACTTTCCCCTGTTGAGATTACCTTCATCTGTCAGTAGTTGTAGGAACATACTTGGGAAACTATAGTGTAATTATATTTACAAGAGAAAGGAAATGGATGTACAGATTCGGATAATGGATGATCAAGTCAACTTAGACTGGAAGATTCTTTATAGATCACCTCTGTACAACTCTACACCTCTATACAACTTCCTTATTTTAGTTAAGAAGCAGAGAAAGGACCTTAAAATTTATTTTCTCAATGTCACAGAGAATATGAGAACAAGGACCAAAGTTCACATCTTCTAATTCTGAGCCTGAAAGGAATATTAAAAATCACTTAATCTAAATGATTTCTCAGATGAGGAAACAGAGCTCCATTTTTTTTTTTGTATAGTCTGGCTTTTAAAATCATAACCGTAAAAATAATTGTACACCCATTTTACAGATGGGGAACTGAAATACTGAGAGATTGCATAATTTATTCAAGGCCACGTACACATACATCACACTTGAATTCAGATCTATTTAATGCTACATAGCCTATAATTTTTATACTTGGGAACTGCTATTGGGAACAACTCCAAGAATTTTCATAAGGCTTTCCTCCTAAGCTTTTTTTTTGGAGAAATTATAAAGGGTAGAAGAAGTAAAGAAAGTTCCAAGTTTTAGATTAAAAGGGAAGAAAGGTGTTAGGGAACTCATTTACTCATATATTCATTTAAACACTTGACTATATCCAGACTTCGAGCTTCAAGCTGGGAAACAAAGATGAATAAAAATATGGTCTTTAACAGCTTGTGGTTTTGTTGAGAGGAGACACACTATACATTAATGCAAGGGCTTCAGTGGATAGGTAGACATTTTCTAATCACATAAGAGGGAGAAAAGTCAGGACAGACAAAACAGGGTGTGTAAATTCACAGTCAGAAGGGAATGATGTGTTTGGAAAGCCACAAAATCATTTTTCAGGGAAGGAGCCAAAAGTGAGGAAAATGGGTGGAAACCAGATTTTGAAGCCTCTTGCCTAATTCTAAGAAACTTTCATTTTATTCTGTAAGCAGAAGAGGATCATTAAGTAACTAAGTAGGGGAAATGACAGGATAAGAGTTTTCACTTATAAGGGTCATATGAAAAGCACTCAGTCGGGATAGAAGACTAATGATACCAGCAAGACAGGAGGCTCTAAACCCAAACTGGTATTCAACCTACTATGAAGAGGATGGAGTCATTCCAGGTGGAATCTGGAGTAGGGGGCAGCAGTTATGGTGGCAGCCATGGCAAGGGGGGCTGTCAAACCGAGAAGCTAGGCCCCCGAGTCCTCATGAGTGGGAGAGATACCCCTAGCAGCAGAGGTCGGAAGAGGAGAAGTAATGAAAGCCAGGTGAGAGCTGAACCAACAGCCCCAGTAAAAGCAGAGACAAAAAACACTAAAGCCCAAAGGAACCTAGGACTTCTCTTGGCTCTGGTTGAAGCTCCAACTACAGTATAATGCAAACAGGTGACAAAGCAGGTAACAAGGGCCCTCGTGACCTTCAGCTCTGTTAGGGAGCACTGAATCTCCTAATTTCTCATTTTTCCCCACTTCCCATTCCACGCTGCAATTTGGCTCACAAGGTAGTGCAGAATCGGGGTAGCATGTCAGCATCATGGGAGTCAGGGAATAGATGCAGGGGATGAGGTTGCGGAGCAAAGGTCAAGAGAGAGAGGGCTCTATTGCAAAGTCCTCAGACCAGGAAGTAGGAGACATTGATCATTTGCTCTACTTAGTCCAGGGTCAGTAACTTAGAGAAGGACTTTGTCAGGAATAAGCAATAAGTAAAAAAGATTATATGAACCTGCTTTCTTTGGTCCACATACGTACAATTTGTCTTGTTTGGCCAGTGGGTACCTAAAACATAAATGCATTAGGACAGTTTAAAGAGGCATAGGATAAAGAAAGAAAGAGAATCAAAGCCAGTGGAAAACAAGAAGACTCCCCAAGAAATAATCTGGGTAGTTTTTGCAGTGAAAACCAAACACCTCTATTTGCCTCTGAGGCTGATATGCTCTGGAGAAAAAAGGATTAGATAAAAGCAAGAGGAGAAAGTTGCCATTTTATTTTGGCATCAGTCCTAACAACTGTTTTAAGAGTACCTATGATGGGGGCGCCTGGGTGGCTCAGTGGTTGAACATCTCTATGGTATGTGAAGAGTACAGGAATGCTTCAGGTAAAAAAATGGGCCCTCATCCTTTTTTAGTTCCATTTAAAGTGGGTAGCTCTTGCTAAACTGAGCACACAAAACTACTTTGACCCTTACCAAAGGCAGTAATTAATGTTTATCTAGAGCCAACTTCTGGACAGTAATACTAAAGAATAGATACATCCACAAGTACATTTATGTAAATTTGACCCTGCATAAAATAGAGAAGAATGATCCTCAAGAATACTAACTTCCCAAGTAACTAGTGGATATTTTTTATATCTAGTGGTATTATTTCCTTTCATTGCTATTAACAAGGAATCAAGTCAGTTACCAGGATCTTGCTGTAACTATTGTACTATTCAGATTTCGGGATCCCAAGTGTCGCCATTGGTTGTACAAGACTTGAATAAGCCCACATCACCTAGGCTCATGACAGACATCTGTAATCTTTAAGAAGACATAAGCCTGTTGTTTAATTAGTAGTCAGATGTTTAACTGGAATTTTAACTTCTCAATTTTAGTATCCCATTCAGTAAATTATTATTCCTGGCTCACACAAAACAAAGCTACATGTTTCACTTGAAAACAGGAAAGATGAAACAGGATCCTGCAAAAGGGGAGATCTTAAGGAGAAAGTAAAAAATGCACATCTTTCTTTGTTTAGATGATATCCGCAAAAGTAACTACAGGGCAAACTCTATAAAGTTCAATGAAAATAGCTTCTATTTATTAACAAGATAGTACGATAAATAAAGCAGATGTAAAAACAAATCTCTGTTTACTTTGTGTTGCCTTCATTCTATTTTAAAACAAATTGAAAAAAATCAAAAGATGGAGAAACTTAATCTTTCACATCTGACTGGAACCTTGGATTTTAAAGGCGGCCTATGTTTAAAAAGTATACATATAAAAAGTGGTATATTTAACAATATGCCAAGTGTCTTAATTATTGCATTGTGGAAAGGTATTTTTATCATGTGTGACCTATGGATTCAAGCTTAATTTGTAGCCTTATCACATCTTCTCCTCACCACCTATCCCATCCCAATCCACATCACCTCCTCTACAGACTTATAAAAAATTCTAAAGTTAATTACAAGCCTGGGGCACTTGTCAATGTTTCTAATCATTTTATATCCACACATTACTAAAATGTTGAATATTATTCAATTGTGAACCTGAATCACTTACTAGATGTTCTTTTATGCAGAACTTATGATAGTCTTATGTAAAAGAAAAAGATTATCCCATTTATTTTAGGAGGCACCTAGAATATCTAAGTGGAAATTTGGCATATTTATTTTTAACCACATTTATTTAACTTTGACTTAGATCAATTTTCAGAAATACTTTGATTTATAGTAATTCTCAATTCCAAGATTCTGTGATCTCTGATTAATTGAACCCTTTCCCTATGTAGTAAGTGGAAAGACTCTCTTAACTTCTCCACAGGTAAATTTCACTAAGTGAAATTAAGATTTCATTCCATTTATGTCATACTCTCAATGGTATATATTTTTCATTTATATAACAAACTTGTTTTTATCCTGTAAAGGCAAAGAAATAAATCAATTCCCTAAACCAGTACACATTATAGCTATACACAGATTGACCTTCTGAGGTTCTTACTGACCATCAAAATGCTAGCATAAAATAAATGAAGTTTTGTATTACGATACTCAGTGCATTGGCCATACCTTAGGGCTTGGGGAGAAAATTACAAAGAGACTTTGTTAGAATCTTACCACCAAAATCGTGGAAAGTGGATTTTATAGAAGTAGGTTTCATTACTGAAGTAATAAAGAATTTTGTCATGAGAAAGAGAAAACAGCCCCTGATGGCCAGGACCTGGCCTGCTGCTATCTGGTACGTCTTGTTGTTTCTGGACACTGGCCTCCTACTCACAGACAGGCCTTCGGATCCTCTTGTCAAACATGAACAATTTCACAGGGTATCAACTTTAGACAAGGCCACTCTATGATCACGGCGGGTCACAACAAAAACAAAACGCTCTGTAATTGTGTCCAAACATAGACCAATTATGAACACTGTCTAAGCTAACATACTACCCCCTTTCCCAGCTAAAATGGGTCTCTGGCTTCTGTGCCACTTGCAGCCTTAGCCATCTCATCTTCCTCCTCCTAGGTAAGATCAGACACGCGGTTGTAAAGTTACCCTGCTTCCTGACAACATCCAATTCAAAGCAAAGCTGCTTTCTTAACCTCTCCCTCCTGCCCTGCCACCCAATCGCCCAAAGTCCAGATTCTTTAAGAGATTCTAACATCTTGAGTCACTCTTGGTTGCCTGAAGTATACTTTGCCCTCCTTGCAGTGAGTTATCAACTCAGCTTGTTCAACTGCAGGTGTGCTCCTACTGGTCTTGGGCTAAAGAGTATTAGCAATTATGAAGCAGCTCAAAAGCTTGGCTCTGCAGGCCAGTATCATCAGGAGGCTCTGATATATTTGGTACCACAGTCTCCCAGAATGTTATAGAAGACTAAATGGGACTTGAGGGAAGGAGAATGAGAAGATGCCATAGTGGCTGAGGAACAGGAGAGGTGGTTAGGGTCATGCAAAATGGCATTAAACAAAGATTTTGAGGTCAGAGCAGCTGTATCAAATATAGAACAAAAGAATATGCGAAGATGAGGAACATAAGCCAGGGCACAGGGAGGACCGACATATCAAGAGCTGAAGGACACTGAAACACTGTGAAGAGCTTTATAGTCCTGCTTCAAGAGAAGTTAAGGGAATATGTTAACTCTTTTTGACCAAAACCCCACTAAGGGAAGGACTCTCTGCCACTGCATTGAAGATACAAGTCTAACATCCACAAAACATAGCAATAGCACATATAGTTAGAGAACTAATGACCCTCCCAGTAAAGGGCTATCAAGATACTAGTAGGTTGATTTTAAACAACTTAAAAGGGATTAAATTTTACTGGTAATCAGTAAGGGGGGGAAGTACAAGGTGTGAGTGTAGATTAAGAAAACAGTAAGAGAAACTATGATGATGGGGATGATGAAGCAATATAACAATAGATTTCTTCAAAACAGGCATTATGAGAACCGAGTTAAATATTTTTGGTTATTCACATACACACCATCTTTTTGAGAACTACTGCACTAAATCTGGTCTGATTTAAGCAGCTCTTAAAACTGAGTGCTCGGAGATAATAGTTTCCAACACTCACTTGCCAGTCCTTGTTTTTCAAAAGAAGGAAAGTTTAAAACTAGAGGAGCAGACTCTGACTTTGGCTCACCCATCAGAGTGTTGTCCTTCCCTAATCTTGTCTTGCCCTTAACCCTTTGCCTACATAGCAAGCACCTGTTAGGCAGTCATGCCTGCAACCTGAACCAAGTCCTGATCAGGCTCCCTTCACTACCATATCACAACCCAGAAGATATGCAAATCCTTGCTCCAGGCTTTTTGCAATTATTTTTCCAGGTTCCAATACTGGATCATTTCCTTATCAAACTCTTCCTCATTCTTGAAAATCCAGATTACTTATGAAGCTGCTTTGCTATCATAGTCTGAATCATTAACTTTGTTTTTCACTTACTTGGACTTTTATTTCTCCAGTGACACTGGCAAAAGTTTCTGTAGCCTTTGCAGGAGGAAAATAAGTTTCTTAGGTATTCTTAGTCTGGATTTATAATTGGGATAAAATAGGAGAATGAACAAAATAAAAACCTGGTGTTTCCCCTCAAGGAACTCACAGCATGGCTGGGAAGATAAATTTGTAAATAGACAATTAGGATACATTGTGACCACCACACCCAGACTAGAGAAGAATGGTGCTGAAGGGAAGGGTGATGAAGGACATTGTGGTGGAAGAAGCGTTATCTTACTAGAGAGTTCTACAATACAGGTCTAGGTAAAGAAAGTGGGAGAGAGTGAAGGGATGAAACACATTCCCCCTTAAAAAAAATTTCTCTCTCTCTCTCTCTCTCTCTCTCTCTATATATATATATATAAATATAAATATAAATAAATAAATAAATAATATATATATAAATATATAAATATATATAATATATAAATATATATATATATATTTGAGTGGTTCTGTTAAGCCATGGACTCTTGAGTTCAGCTCAGGTCATGATCTCAGGGTCATGAGATCAAGTCTCCCTCTCCTTCTGCTCCTTGCCCCATGCTCTCCCTTTCTCTCTAAAATAATAAATAAATCTTAAAACACACACACATGCGCGCGCGCGCACACACACACACACACACACACACACACTGAGGAAATACAGCTATTTCGAGAAGGCTTTGGTACAATGTCTGAGCTTTGGAAAGACAAGACAGGATGCTAGAGAAAGGTACAAATGACCACATGAAGCCCTCATGCCACCCATGCAAGACTGAGGTGTGTGCCCCAATCCCTAGGAATTCATTCTCTCAGGAATTTCTCTTGAGAGAAGTATAGAGCTACTCAAGTATTTTAGGGAAGGAGGATGTAATAAAATTTAGGTTTAGGAATATGGCTTTGGCACTCTTGGAGAATAGATTGGACAGAAAGTCAGAGGAGATCTTCTGAAATAACCCAGGCAGACAGTTAGATGTTCTGAACTTATTAAGATAGTGGCTGTGGGAAGGAAGAAGGTCAGATTTCAGAAATATTTAGTGGAGATGGGGAGATATTTAGAAGGTGGCAGGAATAACTAAGCCTTGGTGAACAATTAGCTAGGTAAAGGCAAGAGAAAAAAAGAAATCAAGAACAAGCCCTACGTTTCAGGCTGTAGTAACAAGAATAAAGAAAAGGATGGAAAGGAAATAATAGGACTAGATGTGGGTGTGGAAGGAGGTTAGGTGTATGCCCTTTTCACTTAACCAGCTGCAAGGTCCTGGGCCAGTTTCTTAATCTCTCTGTTTACTCATTCTTAAAATGAGGATAACACTACCCATGTCTAAATTATGGTGAGAAATAACAATAGCTAATCCTTCTAAGCCCTTACCACGTACAAGGCACTTGTGTAAGTGTCTTACATGCAGTAACCCGCTTACTTTGAACAATTGGTTTATGAGGTAGGTACTCTTATTGTCCCCACTTTGAGGAGAAAGAAGAAACACAAAGAAGTTTTGCTAGCTGAGCCAGGGTCATGGAACTGGCAAGAGGCAGATCCAAATCTCAAACCTTTTCCATCTGACTACAGAGAGGGGGTTTCAACCGATAGTTTACAATGCCTCTCATTAAATACTAATCATTTTATATAATTATCATCAGAGTGGTTATAATTTCTGGTTTCACCGACAAGACAGAATTACCCACTGAGCCTATCCACTTGTCTAAGAAGTATTTGCAGAGTATTTGTAAGTACATAGTTTACTAAGCGCTCGGAGAGACTCGAGCATAGTAAGCGACAGACCTATCTTGGGGCTGCTTTCAGTTTAGTTCTGAATGTCAAATGCACATCATGAAACAGAACACGAGATTATGCTTTTAAAGGGTCAGATGCCTTCAACGTAAGACAGAAAACATTCACATGGAGACCCTGAGCAGCAGGCACTAGGGCCGTGGCACGTAGATTCGGGTCCTCTTCGACACATTGGTCAAACGATCAAGACTGAGAAGGTCACTTAGGAGGTGTTGACAGGGACCTTAGGAAAAACCCACCGACAAGGGTTCAGGGGACTGACACCCCAGTGTCCAGGCAACGGCATAAAAAGCCCATTTAACTTCTGTGGGTCTCGGAGTCCTCACTTGTAAAATTGGTCGATCTTGGCTTGAGACGATGCTAAGAACTCTTCCCACTTCTAATGTTTGCAGCTTTTGCTGTGAACAAATGTGAACGTTGCGAGAGCTGCCGAAAGTCGACTTCAGCTTTCACCCCTAGAGAAAAGGCCCAGCCTCATAGCTGTTGCTCTGCCATGGTAAATCATTAGTAAGTAGTTTTCTTTTCACAAAAGACCATTCAGCTCATTTCAGTTGCTTTTATTTATTCTACAGGATGTCAGCCTCAGAAATGTTCTTGCGGTTACTATGTACAGAAGTTCTGTGGGGGAGAGTTTAGAGACAAACAAACAAAGTGGCATCTCTGTTACTCAAGAGGAATATCAATGGGGGGCAGAAGATGATGGGCAGAAGCATAGGAAGCTGCTGCAGTTTGCCCCTTAATACCAGGACGTCCCTGCTTCTCGCCTAATCTTTTCCTCCCTTCACCTGATAAAACAGAAGACATCACTGAGTTATTATGACAGGAGTGCAGTAGAAGGACAATGACATAAGGAGTGCAATACCTGGAGGTTGGGCAAACCAAAGGAAGAAACCGGTGAGAGGCTCTCAGTGAGGTCACCAAGATATGCTGACCACGGGGTTGAGAGACCACAGATGATGACCATGCTTCCACCGCCAGCTGGTCGCTCCCTCTACCCCCAGGGAGGCTTTGGGGGTTCTGCGTGGCCAGGCCAGCCAACAGCAGCTACTATACTTGCTGTGGCTTCCCATGAAGTATGTGAGAAGCAGAGACATCATAATCTGTACCTGGGGCCGGGGTAGCAAACCTGAAGACGACCCCTGGGCCCTGAGTAGACAGAACTAAGAGGTTTTCTCTAGCTTTTTCCAAAACGTGGCACAAGTAGTAAAGCCATCTCAGACACTGAGTGCAGAAGTAAGCACATCTCAGCTTTGCACGCCCACGGCAGAGCCAGGGAAGGGAGACAAAGAAATCAGTGGGATTAGGAGAAATAAAGGAGCTTCATGGACTTGACCCATCAGATCATCATCGGTGTGAGCTTACACACTTAGTGTCGTGTGAATTAGACAATATTTGTGTATTACATTCCATAATTACATTTGTAATACATGATCTGCCCTGCATTACAAAATAACAACCAAAACAAAAACCCAGTCCTGCTGGGAAGGGCCGGCGGGTGGTGCGCACACCCTATGCAACGACCTTCCTAAGGATGTCGCACACAAAGCATTGCACAGATCTATCACTTTATGGTAGGGGTTTATATTAGTTTGGAGATCTTTTAAAAGAGCACTCTGCCTAAGAGATGCATTTAAGTGATGAAAACTTTTTGAAATTTTAGTCAGAGCACTTAGTGGAAGGTGAATGCTCTGGGTTAGAAAACATTTAGACATCAGAAGTTTGGATAAATGAGTAAGACCGAGCTATTGAGCACTTACTATGTGTCAGGCCCTGGGCAGTGCTGATGCTCAGGTACAAATGACCCCTGCCTTCAGGGAGCTCACAGCCCAGCCAAAGGGCCGACCCAAGGGAGTGGGAAGGTCTGTGAGCAGTGCCCTTATCACCATCCAGGACACTTATCACCATCCAGGACACTTATCACAGCCTGTGTCCTCCATGGTAATTGCCTGTCCACGTGGCTGCCTAGGTCTAACTTTGACCAAGAGGCTCTTTTAAGATGTTATTTATTTATTCATGAGAGACACACAGAGAGAGGCAGAGACACGGGCAGAGGGAGAAGCAGGCTCCCGGCGGGGACCCAATGGGGGACTCGATCCCAGGACACCAGGGTCACGCTCTGAGTCAGAGGCAGACACTTAACCACTGAGCCACACAGGTGCCCCCTGACCAAGAAGATCTTAAATGAATGAGGCTCCTAGAAACTAGCAGTTTCCATAGAAACTAGACGTCTTTCCCTTCCCCACCAGGAGAGCGAGCTACAATTTAGATTAGTATTTATTCCCCACTTCAAACTAAACAGTTCAACACAAAGTAATCTTAAGGAGCTATTAAGCGCAGTTTAGAGTGTGTACCCCTTTGTGTTGCCGTATTCTGGAGGAGTTTCTGTGTGTTCTGTTAACACTTTAAGAATGGCTGGCTTATTTGTAGGGGCAGGAAGCTAAGAGTGGGCAAAGGAAGCAACTCTGCCCCGCATCTCCCTTCTGGTTCTGTAAAGGGAACAGCCACCCATCCAGCACATCTTCTTCAGGGCATAGATGGTCCATTACAGGGTCAGTTTGTGGGCACCCATGGGGAATAAATACTATTCCCATGATCAGTGGGATTAGTATTTAAATCAAAACCCATGATTTTGTCCACAAAATCATCCCATGGCTCTATCATTTACAAAGTTTTAAAAAAAAAAAAAAAAAAAAAAAAACACTTTCATCAAAAGATTTCATTCCATATAAACAAAATGTAGAAGCACCACCTGGGGGTGTGGGGAGAACAAGCACCTGAAAAAAAGATCCTGGATCTGTAGAACTCTCTAGCACAACATTATTAGCCACTTTCACCAGAGCCTACAACGTGTCTGACACATAGTAAATGCTCACATAAAGATTTTAACAAATGCATCAGGGAATAACTGACTCTGAAAAATAGTTGATTCCATCAGGTTTGCTGTTGTAGGGCTCACCCTTAGAGTCAGAATAACTGCCGCTCACTTAACTACAAATTTAGGCCTGTTCTAAAAAGATACCACCGTGTTTAGGGTCTATGCTGTGGGGCCACTGCAGTGAATAAATGACCTATTATTACTTCACTTCGAAAACTTCTTACATTGCAGCGCAAGAAGGACACTTTAACTGGCCTCTGTGACATTTCAAATAGAAGAATAAGGAAATTCCAAAACAGGACAACATGAGTCTCCACGCGACTCTCGATTGGACCAGGTTCTTAATTTTTTTAACTATGACACAACCGCTACTATGCTTTTTGATTTCCTAAAAATTAAAGTGGGAGAACCATAACATTTATATTTGGAAGATTTAAGGAGAAAAACAACATTAAGCGATGAAGCTAATAGCTTTTTGTTTTGTTTTTTTAAAGCATCGCTTTTATTCCACGTTTAAACTTCGGAAGCACTGAAGGAAGAACAATGCTTTTCTATTTGGGGACACTCTGGACTGCTTAGTGAATGGAGCCAAGCTATTGGCTATGCCCCTCAATAATGCTCGCCAATTTCCTGTCATTTCCTCTTTCAGATAATAGTGTTTGTGTGACAAAGGTCTCTGGGTCGATTTCAAAACATTTTCAATAATTTAACAATGGACCACCAAGCACCTCCTATAAAGTGTTACTCAATTTCCACACAGCTAAATTGGTCAGAAGGCACAGATCAGAATGCACCTTACCAATCTTCACAAAGAAATGGCTAGAAAGTTCACTGGGAAACCAGGGGCGGCTGACTCATTGCCTTTTGTGAAAGAAGAAAGTATTTAGTGGCTGAATGTATTTCTGCACTTTGCTACAATACAGCAAAGAGTAAAACCAATTATTTACAAATCTATGTGTTTTTTTTTTTTTTAATATTCTCTGTGCACTTAGGCTAGTTTTAGACTGTTTCCTTTCTCCTGATGAACAGTTCATTATTTGTGATGGAGAGAATCACTATTAACGCAGCATAACTTAGGATTCCAGGAACCGGATGAAAAAACAGGGTCGCTTCACCTGCAGTACCTCCCCCTTCCTCACTCCAGGCCACTTCTTTTAGGCTGTGGTCAAGTGGTGAAGCACTTTGCAGTCTTTCATCCAAAGAGCAATCAAAAACATAGACAATGGACCAATAAAATATATCTTCCTTTTTGTTCATTTTAAGGCATTTTTTAAAATTTCTGAATCCTATGAAGCTTAGTTTATAAATACTAGGAATATTAAATTCCTTAGTGAATAATCTAAACTAGCCATTTGTGCTAAAAGCAAAATTAGCCATAGTCACAGTAACATCAATAGATTATTATGTAAATAAAAAAAAATAGATTATTATGTATTTCTTCACCCTAAGAAAAACACATTATTTCATTTAATTGGGCTACTCTGCAGGCTTATATAGTCTCTACCACTGATTTGTTAACCATGCTAAAGCCCCTCTTTTCTTTTTTTTCTTTTTTCTTTCTTTCTTTTTTATTTATTTATTTATTTATTTTTTTGCCGGCCAGTGACTCTTCAGAGTTCAGGAGCTTACCTTTTCCCAGGTGAAAACTGTTTTATTATCCTCAGGTGTTTGCTTTCTTTCTTAAACCCTCAGAGCAGTTAGCTGCAAAGTTGTCATTGTCCTTTACAAAAGGATCTGATTCCAAATAATTAGTGTTTGTGTTGTACATCATTTGAAAATATTTCTCCTTTTTTCCTTGCCAGGATTACAGGAGTCTCATGTATTGCCCTACAAATCCCACTTCCATTACTTAGTCAGGTGTACCTGAGAACAGGACAGGTTGCCTATTTCTCTTCATGTGATCCAGGTCCCACCTGAGCTGTGGGTTCTCACACGCGGAATGAACAATCTAACACTTCTGTAAGCATCAGTTCAGAATGCTATCCCCAGAATTCAGCACAGCTCCAAGCCACCATTTCTCCAAAGAATAAAAGGGAATGATCTTTAAAGGTAAAGAATTGTACCCAATTCTTTTCAAGACTTATAAGTTAACATGCGGAGGGGGGGCGGTGATTTTTAAATCAGAATCTGGTTTGATCTCTGAGTAGGTCCTTAGGTTTCCGTTCTGCTTAAGTCACTCCTCTATCATTCTTCAGTGTCTTCTGACCTGATACAGCCACGCTACAAAACACCCCAAGTAACAAAGTTCTGCTATGGGACAAAACCTCCTCCTTCCAAAGTAAGATATCTGGTGCCCACAGTCAGTGCAATTTAAATGATCTCTCGGGATCAATAAGTATACATATGGAAAGATTTTTTTTCCTTCTAAATCAGTTTGTAAGAGGATCGGGTCTTTTAAATTATTTCTTAAATAAACTTGTTAGTCTTGACAACGTGCCAAAAAAACATTTTCAGAGTCCCATGAACAAAGGTCATTCAGCTTCTAGTCTCATTTAAAAAAAAAAAAAGTTTTCGGTTTGGAAGAGAAAAATTTAATTGGTCAGATTTTTAGAGTGTCCTTTTCAAAAGAATATTTTTTTTAAAGCCTGGAAGAAGGCACACAGAAACTTAAATAAGATAACTCAGACACTGAGGGGGGGCACTTGATAGGATGAGCACTGGGTGTTATTCTATATGTTGGCAAATTGAACACCAATAAAAAATAAATTTATTTAAAAAAAGATAACTCAGACTAGATTGGGACAAGTCATATTAACTTAGAGAGCCTGAAGGAATAAGATATCCAGTAAAATTATACTTTTTGAAATGAGGAATTTACATTTTCTCATACTTTCTAAGTCCAAGCCACGAAAATGTGTAAATGGAAATTTCATAAGATGAATTTGGAGACTAGTGGAGATGTTAAATTTAAGTGTCAAGCATCTTTTTCTTCATCTATTTAGTTGAAAGCTTACAAATGTTAGAAGAAGCATCATAGACTAAATTATCACAACAGATAGTATTATCTTCCCAAAGAGTTAAAAATAATTATTAATATTTACTAGATGATAGCCCATCAACAACAAAGACCCTTATAGCCACACCCCTAAACAAAAATCGTTTTGCTCACCAACTTCTGGAGGAGCTTGCTTGCCTAGATGTGGGATCTGAAGTCTGGCTGCAGAGAGACTGTTGTAGGAGGAGACACAGAAAATAAACACATGATTTCCACAGCACAGCAGCTGAGAACTCAAAAATGAGGCACGGGGTCTTGACCATTCATCTGTCTTTAAGGTTATCCTGACATCTGAAAGCCATTGACGTCCTGAGCCTTCCAGCACTCCAGGCGCATGCCTAATACAAGATAAATATAGATCCCTGACACCTGAGCCAGATGGAATGGAAGTTAACTTGAAAAAAATCTCATTCATTTTGTGCCTCAGTTGAGGAAAATAAAACCTTTAATCCTTTTCCTGTTAAAACCTTTAATGCCTCTTAAAAAGTTTCTGTGCTTATGAAACATGAAATTTGAAATGATCACTATTAATCTATTTGCTTCTCTCCATAATTACCATTTGTTGTGACAGCAAGAGAGGCTCAAATTCTCCTTTCTTGGTTAAGTAAAAAAGACACATAACAGTGAATGTTAATTATCTACTCAACTTTTTTAAAAGTAACTTTTGCAGGTGAATCCTTAAATGTGAGTATTTATTTGGTAAACTTTCTCGTATCCTCTCTCTTATATTGTGAAGGAGCAATTTGGCCCTTTATTCTGTGCCTCAATTAGTGAGGAAGAAAGTGTTGTGCATTGCCAGGTACTTTGGTTTCAGTTCATCTCTTGTCATAGCTGTATAATGTAGTGGATTTAAGTTGAATTTTGCTTAGTGCAATTAGGAAACATATAAATGAGGTTACCTTTGGCCTACGAAGCTATGATTAAAGTTATTTCTTTGAAGATATAATGGCAAAATTTCTAACAATAAATCACTTTCTAGGATTCATAATTTAAGAATCTCTATCTTAGAATAAAGTGAACGGAGGAACTAGAAAAGTCACACTGCTCTCATGAGATTTTGAGGCATTAAATACTTTTAGTAAATAGTAGGTTTTGCTACATGCTATTAAAGAAAAATAATGGATTTGGGGTTACCACTTTGCAAATGAAGCTGATCTGTAACTAGTAGTACCTATCATCCCAGAAAGGAGAATGGTTCTTTTATCAGATTCCTAAAACCAGTATTTTTGTATTTTAATCATAAGTCCCATGTGTGGGGCCACGTCTGTATTCTTGGCACTTTGCTAAGTACATATCATATAATCTCATTTTCTTTTCCTAATCCAAAAATATCCTTTCAAATCAAGTTAATATTTTTAGGTCCAATTTTGCAGAAAAGAAACCTAGAACTTAAAAGGGTAAATATTGACAATGGACTATGGCTAATAAGTGGCTCATATGAGAGTCTAACTCATACGATTTTGACTGAAAGCATATTCCTTTCTTATCATACAATATAGTTACAGATTAAAAATGAGTTTCCTCCATGCTTTATCTGTATCACCTTAGCCACCCTATGAGTAATTCTAAGGCTTCTTTAAATTTTTTATTTTAAAACAAAGTTAGGAAAGTACAGAAATGGTCCCTGTGGAGTATTGCTATGACACCAGGAAATCCCCAAAAGCATTATGTCCCCAGCACAAAGAAAAGATAAATCTGTAAGGCACAATTCTAGCCATATATATTTCTCATATCTTTTATTTATGTTTTTCAACTTGTCCTCATTAATTTATATAAGCAGAGTTTGACCTGCCAAAGCCTGCAGGGTAGGGCCCGATGGCCACTTCACAGCCATAATAGCAGGTCTGGCAGTTGGAGGTTGCAAGACCAGCATAAAGGAGGAATATCCACGTGGCAGAGAGTCAGCCAGTGAGGTTAGGAGGTTTTGCATGAGGAGTGGGGGCGGGGCGGGGGAGGGGGAAGGTGGTGTCACATTTTCCACTATCATAGAATGTGACCCTATTCATTTAAAAAAAGTATTGTTCCATGTGTGTAAAAGGTTTTTCTATTACTTGAACTTATTAATAAAATATTTCATTAAAAAACTGAGAAGACAAACTTTGGTGAACTATCACACATATTTTCCATGAATCACAATGAATATCATAGGGGGCACCTGGGTGGCTCAGCGGTTGAGTGTCTGCCTTCGGCTTGGGGCGTGATCCTGGGGTCCTGGGATCGAGTCCCACATCGGGCTCCCTGCAGGGAGCCTGCTTCTCCCTCTGCCTGTGTCTCTGCCTCTCTCTCAGTGTCTCTCATGAATCAGTAAATAAAATCTTTAAAAAAAAAAAAAAAAAGAATGCCTCCAACACTAAGCACCATTGTCTTTGAATATGGATTATGTCTTATAAATAAGAATAGGAAATTTTGAATTTCCTTTCCATGAATTACATATTCATTGTCATTAAATTGTTCACTCCCTGCTAGGCACCAATTTATAAGCAATGGGTGGTGAGGGCGAGGAAAGAATAGTGGTATATTGAGTTTAAAAAAATAAAAAGACTGCGTACATCTGATAGGCTCAGTTGGTAGAGCATGTGACTCTACATTGGGTTCAAGCCCCACATTGAGTATGGAGCCTACTTAAAGTTAAAATTTTAAAAAGATCATAGCTCTGGGACAACGAACTAGGACAACACCTCTGACGCCTTCATCCAGAGAATCGTCAGAAACTTTCTTCACCAACTATCTTCAAAATTCAACATTTCACCACAGAATGTCAGTTAAACCCACGATTCCCCCCCATCAGTCATCTTTCAAGTGTCGATGAGCCTAAATTTTTGAACCAGACAAAACCAAAACATCTGAGTTTTGTTGCCCACCAAATGGCAGAAATTTAAGGTGTTCAAGTTGAACCAATAATCCCGCTGTTAATAGCAGCTGTTGCTAGCTGTTGATAGACTGTTCCTCACAACATGCTATTATGGAATTTCCCATTTTTTTTGGTGAAGATCTCTTTTCAAAACAAGCAGTTCATCTGTACATATGCAAAACATCATCAATAGAGTGGCATGAGTAGTAGTCACGTTTTCTGTCCTTCCCAACACCTTCCCAATACCTCCTCTCTTTGAGGCCTCCAGGGTGCCAGTCTTCTTCCAGGTATCTTTCTTCTTCATCCCAACAGCCTTCATCAAGTATTAGTAACAGGATTGCTATCACCCTTAAGCATGCCATGATATACACATTTAGGACTTTCAAATGAACAATATGCTTGAAAAAAATTCTCTTCAGAGAAATTCAAATTAAAGATCTGTCCCTTATTTTATATTTCTGTCCACTGTGTAAGAGTTAACATGAAGTGCTTTTGAATTCCTGGCTCTGTAACATAACAGGGAAGGAATAGTTTGTGGCTTGTTGGGAAATGTTGGCATAAGCCCCTGTACACACTTGAAAACAATGAGAATATTCACCAAGATACTTCAACACATTAACCTTGCTACCTTGTTTTTAGGAAAAACATATTTGGAAAACGCCCTTGGATTATTATCAGCTTGCTTAAAGTGTATATTCAGGATCTGAAAGACATTTTGGGGTTTCTTTGTAACAGATTCTATTCACAGACTCCTCTTACCAGAATTTTCTGTTTGTTTCTCTATTTTCCCATGTTAGCATGGAATAAATAATTTTACTCAAAAGCTTCTTCATAAGGAGCATTTTCCTCAGTAGGGCTGTGACAAAGGTTTACTAGTAATCTTCTCTTAATTTGCTCTCCTCAAATCTATATGTGTGTGAAATGCCTTTATTCTGAACATTCATTTAAGGTAAAGTTTTCCTTACCATTTATTCTCAAAACTGACTCTATGAGAGAATTCTAGCTCTGTTTGTTATTCAAAAGTAATGATGATAGATGGAAATCTATGCTATCAAAAATAATCTAATAGAGTAGTTCTTTTTGCTTTAAGTCTTTGAAGCCTCAAATTATTGCTAGATTTCATATCCTTACTTTTATCTCCCCTCTAATGTCATCTTCATTAGTCATAAAAGCTTTACTAAGAATTTGCATGAAACATGATAGCCCCAAAGCAGCATTCTTCCCTTTTAAGTTGGATGGGTGGTCATTTATTCATTTATTAATTCAAAGCAAGATGTATTGAAATTCTGTTTTTGTGTACAGGATTGTGCTACTCCTTTGGGGAAAAATGCTTAATTAAGAGCCAGAGTTTGTGCTCTTCAGTATCTTATTGTTTAATGAAGGAAGACAAGCACCACTTAACAAATCCTAATGTGTTACAATAAACTGGGATAAATAATGAAAGAACGTGTCATTGTGATAAGCTAACCTGAATGATCAGAGAGGTTTCTCTAATACATATGTGTGTATGTATGTATATATATATATATTTATATGTGAGATCATATATGTATATCTGTATATAAATTATAAGCATTTTTATGTATATCTGTGTGGATATGGAATATATCTATATATAGTTGTATATATAAATACACAATATATAAGGAAGCATATATATATATATATATATATATAGAGAGAGAGAGAGAGAGAGAGATCAAAGCCTCTCTGATCTCAAGCTTATCTTATATAAAGTGTAACATTCCTTTTCAATATATTCCAGTTTATCTCAGTGTATGATTATATATTATGATTTCTTAAATAATCCCTGGCTGTCTTCATAAAACAACAAGATACTTGGGAGCACAAACTTTGACTTTATTTACTATTTTTAGTTACCATTTATTTTACAGGCACATGCTAATATCTAAGAGTGAGTAGGTTTTAAGAGGCAAAGAATTAGGAAAGCATTCAAAGGTAAGAAGCCAGCACTCTAAGCAGCCTGCCATGGACAGGAAGGAGCACCAAAGATTCAAGTAACTGCAAGCAGAAAGCAGAAGGCCAATGTGGCTGGATGAGAGGATAGGGAAGAGTAACAGAAGAATTAGGGAAGAGCCAGGCACCAGAGACATTTGCAGAGACATCCTAAGAACAATGGGGAGCCTTCAAAAAATTTTAATCAAGAGAGATACATGATTGAATCTAAATTACATTGGAGAAAACATACTCTGATAGCAACATGGCTCCTGGGATTGAAGAGAGGTAAGAATGGATGTGGTAAAACCAGCTAACTTGAATGGTAGCTTGACCTAAAATAAATGTAAGAAAAAATGGAGGAAAAAAACCCACATGGATTTACCAAAAAAATATTTAGAAGGTAAAATCAACAGATTTTGGTGGTGGTTGTGATTGTGGTGTATGAGGAAGGAGGAAGAAGAAAAATTAATCGAGGAAGTCAATTATTGAAGCTATTCCAAAAATTACACCCTAACATGAACACTTACTCTTCAGAAAACACGAGAGAATTCATCTAGCTCAGTGCTTGGCACAGAACTTATGCTGAAACATTCTTCAGATGAAAGATTTCTCGGAGAAATGAATAGGTGAGTGAGTGGAATTAAGTACGTTGCAAACAGGAGTGAACAGTTATGTTGTGACATCATATACCTCTTTTTTGTTTGTTTTATTATAGGCAGTTTTCTCAAAGCTATCACAAGGGGAATCATAACACAGCAAGTGACACTTCAGAGACCAGAGGGATTGTTAATTCTCACAGAAGAAAGAACAGGAAACCCTGAAAGAACCCAGTGCTAAAAGGAAAGAAATTTTGACTTAGAGAAACTGTGCAAGAGTCTTGCACACATGTAGCTATGTGTATAGAACTTGTAATCTAATGGAAACTTGGGTCCCCCTGGACCAAGAGCAAATAATATCCACAGAACATAAAGTCCTCCTTCCAACACAACAAAACAACAGGCTGGTAGCCAATTACGATAACAGCCAAGCAGATGTCCCACTGGTTTTTAAAACCAGACACAGAGCCTTGGTTTATTATAATTATTACTTCCACGTTGAGCACTTTCTGTTTATAATATTTTGCTTTTATGTTATCACATAATAATCAGCTAACAATCAGGCAAATCTTAGTACTTTATTGGTGAGTGATTGTACAAAGTAGTATCTAGTGCTTTCTCCTTTTTCCTTTAAGAGAAATGAGAAGAAGACTAAGTAGGAAATCCCGAAGTCAATTAAAAGATTCTAACAAAGTTCTAGAATTAAGACCTCCAGTCTGTAGGTCATACTTTGCATATGATTCCTTTTTTGCTGCATGTTTTTTTCATCTAAAGATCAGACATCCATTTTCTTGGCTGTCCTTGTCCCATCCATTTTTGGGTTTCCCTTGCTCTGTCTAGATTCCCATAGGCATCTATGAAGGTCTAGACCTATCTCTTCTTTTCCTCCAATATTTTCTCTTCCTTGGCAACCTATCCTACTCTGGCTTAATTTGGCACTCATGCAGTTAATCCCCAAATCTCTTTTTTTACCCTTAACTTCTATCCTACTAGTAAATTTACTTAGCATTTTTGAGAACTCTCTATACACTAATAAAGTGTATGTATTATATATTTTTTAAAAAAATTTGGGATAAAACTGATATTTACTACTTCACAAATTTATTTTTATCGTTTGAAAGATTTTATTTATTTGTTCACGAGAGACACACAGAGAGAGGCAGAGACAAAGGCAGAGGGAGAAGCAGGGTCCATGCAGGGAGCCCGATGTGGGACTTGATCCCGGGTCTCCAGGATCACACCCTGGGCTGAAGGCAGGTGTAAAGTGGGGACACCTATGGGGGGCCTGATGTGGGACTCCATCCCCGGACTCCAGGATCATGCTCTGAGCTAAAGGCAGCCGCTCAACTGCTGAGCCACCCAGGTGTCCCCACTTCACAAATTTAAATAGAAGTTTAGTAAAATTAGAGAGCTTCAGATGGAGATATTTGGGTCCAGCTCTCCAGGGATCCAGCTCTCAAGCTGGGAGACACTGCTATGTTTGACTCCCTGTGATATAATTTCATCTCCTGCTTCTGTGGACATCTCTACCCTGCTGCCTTCAACACTCATCTCTGCATCCTTGTCTCTGAGACTGTGTTCCCAACCTCTGCACTGTTCTATCACTGTGCTTTCCCTCATTCAGCCTGAAACTGTGTCCCATGCACCCAGTCATCTTCCAATTCCTAATAATTCTAACTCTACCATGAATCTTCTATTTGTCTTCTGTGTTTTATTTTTGCTGTCACTAAGTCAGATTTGGATCCAACCTACCTTGTCCACTGCCATGATCTCCTAATTGATTTTCCTGCATGCAGAATTACTCCCTTCTCATTTATCCTTCCCACTGCTTGCAGATTAATCTTCCAAAACCACAAATTAGCTTTTATGACTTATCTATTTAAAATAAAACATTAATTGTACCCATTGCCCAGAGAATGGACTTTAATTCCTTAGACCACTGTTGAAGGCCCTCATCTGTCATTTTTATTCCTGTGTGAAGTCTCTTCTTCAGTGATATGGTCCCTGCATTCTCACTTTGCATTTCCCACTGCTTCAAATATATCCTCTGTGTAAAATTCTCAATGCTTTACCTAAATGTTATTCTTCAAATTCAATAATTCTTTAACATGGTGTGTATACTGGAAGCTTTAAGAAACATAATGTGCTCAATTTCCATCCCAGACAAATTAAATCAGAATTAATGGATACTTCCATGTTTAAAAATGACTGTTAATGCTGCCATTAGCCCATATGGTTACATTGTGCAAATGAAAGGAATTACTTCTTCAAGATACTCTGCTATACTCTGTGAGAAAGTTGCCATATATTTACATTTATTTTTATTATATATCTTATACTATATTACTATAAGTTATAATATAAATTATATATAATTTATCACACATACAGTACAAATGGCACTCCTTTGTATTATTCAGTGTACAGCAAGCATTACTATATTTAGCAGCCCACAGTAGTCCTGCCTCAAAATTCAATGAAAATCTCTCCTCTCCATCTTGTCTTTGTCAATTCCCCCTAGTGTGAGCTTCTCTTATATTGACATCCCATAGAATTATACGTGAGGCTTTCCTTCCCTGTAAACTTAAAATCTTATTTTATCATACTTAGCATACCTATTTAATCTCTTTGATGACATTGGGAGCTTTTTTTTTAATTTAACTTAATCCACAGTCCCTAGATACTAACCAATTGTTTAGTAAAGGGATTTACTATGAATCATAGTTTTAGAAAGAAAGATCTCTGACAGGCAAATGGTTTTACTCACCTCCCCTTTTTTTATTGTATCTGTTTTCTAAAAGTTATTTAAAACAATAGACAACATAAAATCCATGGAGACATGAAATAAATAACAAAACAATCACGAAGGAGGGGAGACGGATTTATTTCAAAACCCTACCTGAGGAATGTTAGTTCACTCAAAGCCAAGATTACTGTCTCCTGGCAGCCAGGCCCACAAGGGAACTCTGACATATGTCAAAGCTCTCATCATAAAAGAAAACTCAGCAGTCCTTCAGAAGACCTCAAACTTCATGTACTCTAAGTTAACTTAATTAAGTAGTTCTTTAGGTCTGTGGTCTGATCTGTGATCAAGTGATCTTTGATGTTTTTATTGTAACTGCTTTAGGGTATCACAAACTGTGCTGTATAGAACACCAAACGTAATTGATAAATGCTGTGTGTGTTCTGACTGCTTCATTGGCCAGCTTTTTCTGATTTCTTTCCCTCTCAGGGGCCTTCCTATTCCCTGAAACACAACAATATTGAAATTAGGCTGGTTAATAACCCTACTCATAAGCACAGATTTCAAGATACACTACAAAGCTATAGTAATCAAAACAGTATGGTATTGTCACAAAAATAGACATAGATCAATGTGACAGGAAAGAGAGCCCAGAAATAGACCCCCACTGAAAAGGCCAAATAATCTACAATGAAATAGGGAAGATATACAATGGGGGAAAAGATAGTCTTTTCAACACATAGTGTTGAGAAAACTGGACAGCTACACGCAAAAAAACTGAAACTGGACCACTTTTTTACACATCCACAAAAACAAACTCAAAATGAATTAAAGACCTAAATGTGAAATGTGAAACTGCAGAACTTCTAAAAGAAAAATAGGCAGTAATCTCTTAGGCAAGAACTTTAACAACGTATTTATGGATAAATGTCTCATCAGGCAAGGAAAACAAAGGCAAAAATAAAGTATTGGGACTACTTCAAAATAAAAAGCCCTTGCATAGCAAAGGATACCATCATCAACAACAAAAAGGCAACCCAGTGAAGGAGAGAAGTTATTTGCAAATGATATACCCAATAAGGGGTTAACATCTAAAATGTGTAAATAACCTGCACAACACCCAAAAACCAATAAGTCTTATTAAAAAATGGGCAGAATACCTGAATAAACATTCTTTCAAAGAAGACACACAGATGGCCAACAGACAACATTAATAATGCTCAACATACTAATCATCAGGGAAATGCAAACCAAAACCACAATGAGATGTCACCTCCCACCTGTTAGAATGGCTGGCATCAAAAAGACAAGAAATAATAAGTGTTGGTGAGGATGTGGGGAAATGGGAACCCTGCGGCACTGTTGCTGGGAATGTAAATTGGTGAAACCACTGTGGAAACAGTATTGAGACGTCTCAAAAAATTAAAAATCGGGACGCCTGGGTGGCGCAGCAGTTTAGTGCCGACTTCAGCCCAGGGCCTGATCCTGGAATCCTGGGATCGAGTCCCACGTCGGGCTCCCTGCATGGAGCCTGCTTCTCTCTCTGCCTCTCGTGAATAAATAAATAAAACCTTTAAAAATATTGTCTTAAACCAAAACCTAATCCAAAGCAATGTTCTAACTCTCTTTAATTTCCTGAAGAAGCTGCAGAAGAAAAGTTTGAAGCTAGCAGAAGTTGGTTTTTTGAGGTTTAAGGAAAGAAGCCATCTATCTCCATATCATAAAAGCACAAGGTGAGCAAGTGCTGATATAAAAACTGCGGCAAGTTATCTAGAAGATCTAACTAAAATAATTAAGGTAGCTACACTAAACTACAGATTTTTAACGTGGACAGAACAACCTTATGTTAGAGGATGCCAGGTAGGACTTCCATAGGTAGGGAAAGGTCAATGCCTGCCTTCAAAGCTTCAGAGGACAGAGCCTGACTCTCTTGTTAGGGGCTAATGCAGCTGGTGGCTTTAAGTTGAAGCCAATGCTCCTTGACCATTCTGAAAACCCCAGGCCCTCAAGAATTATGTGAAATCTTTGCTGTGCTCTATCAGTGGAACAACAGAGCCTGGGTGACAGCACATCTGCTTATAACATGGTTCACTGAATATTTGAAGCCCACTCTTGAGACCTCCTACACAGGGGATCCCTGGATGGCTCAGTGGTTTAGTGCCTGCCTTTGGCCCAGGACATGATCCTGGAGGCCTGGGATTGAGTGCCATGTCGGGCGTCCTGCATGGAGCCTGCTTCTCCCTCTGCCTGTCTCTCTCTCTCTCTGTTTCTCATGAATAAATAAGTAAAAAATATATATATTTTTAAAAGAGACCTCCTACACAGAAAAAAAAAAAAGATTCCTTTCAAAATATTCCTGTTCATTGACAAGAGCTCTGATGAAGGTGGACAATGAGATTAATATTTCCGTGCCTGATAACACAATATCCATTCTGCAGCCCATAGATTAAGGAGAAATTTTGAACTCCAGGTCTCATTACTGAGGAAGAAATACATTTTGTAAGGCTATAGCTGCCATGGACAGTGGTTTCTTCAATTGACCTGGGCAAGATAAATGGAAAACCTCCTAGAAACAATTCACCATTCTAGATGCCAAGAAGAACATTCACGATTCATGGGAAGAGGTCAAAATATCAACCTGAGCAGGAATTTGGAAGAGGTTGATTACAACCCTCATGGATGACTTTGAAGGGTCAAGACTTCAGTGGAGAAAGTAACTGCCGATGAGGTGGAAATAGCAAGAGAAGTAAAGTAAGAAGTGGAGCCTAGAGCAGTCACTGACTGGCTGCTATCTCAGGGTAGAAGTTGAACAGATAAGGAGTTGCTTCTTCTGTATGAGGAAAGAAAGTGGTTTCTTGAGATATAATTTATGCTGGTGAAGATTTGAAATGACCGCAAAGGAGTTAGAATATTACAGAAATGTATTTTATAGAGCAGTACCAGGGATCAAGAGAATTGACCCCAATTTTGAAAGAAGTTCTGCTCTGGGCCAAAGGCTAACACACAGAATCACATATTACAGAGAAATCATCTGTGAAAGGAAGACTCAATGTGACAAGTTTCATTGTCTGATTTGGCAAAATTGCCATAGTCACCCCAACCGTCAGCAACCACCACCACCCTGATCAGTCAGCAGCCATTCACATCAAGACAAAATCCTCCACTAGCAGGAGGGGTACAACTTACTGAAAGCTCAGATGGTGGTTAGCATTTTTTAGCAATACATTTTAAATTAAGGTATGTACATTGGTTTTTTTTTTTTTTTTTTAGCTGTAATGATATTGCACTCTTTAACATAGTATATGTGAACATAGCTGTCATCTGCACTTGGAAGTGAAAAAATTCATTTGACTCACTTTATTGTGATATTTGCCTTATTGTGGTGGTCTGGAACCAAATCCACAAAATCTCTGTACTGAGTTCAGATCATAATTACTGATCGTGTCCATGATTCAGTTGGTGACTCAAAACCCAACCAGAAATCAGTCATAACAATAAGAGTACAAGGAAAAGAGATTTCCTATCTATCAAAGTTGAAACATTTTTGGCAGAAAGCCTAAAGACTTAATAATAATATTATGTAACAAGATGTTTTTATGTTTTTTTGTATGAGAGAAGGTTCAAATAATTTTATAATTACATAATTCATCACAATAGTCTCTGTTACCAGATGATAAACCGGCATGTTTGCTGATCATACTTTGATTTATTATGAATTTGCATGCGGCAGTCACAGATCCCCAAAAGATGTTCGTTATGTTCAGTGATTTTAACTTTTGTCTTTTCATTTGTAGTTATGAATCCTTTCAAAATACACACCACCAATAGCTTTCTAGTCTTTATTTTGTGTCTAAATTTTTATCTTTGATGGAAAAAAACAGATTTTAGTTTCCTTTTCTCTAGAAACTATATGTTTTGGGGCACCTGGGTGGCTCAGTGGTTGAACATCTGCTTTTGGCTCAGGGATCCTGGGATCGAATCCTACACTGGGCTCCCTACAAGGGGCCTGCTTCTCCCTCTGCCTCTCTCTCTCTGTGTCTCTTATGAATGTATAGATAAAATCTTTTAAAAAAACAAACTATATTTTTTTTGCCTTTTCAAACAAATAAGCAGATTGACTAAATGATACACAGTGTTCAAAGGACATTGTTGTCTACTGTCACTGATGGTGGATCAAATGCCATAATGAAACAGCGATCATTGTGACTTAATGCAGGCTATGTCAAATCCTATTGGAAAGTGCACAAACTTCAACAGGGACCTTTAAGAAAAGGCTGTAGATTTGTTCCATGGCTGTTAGTCCAAGAGGGTCAGATAAAATACAAAGGCTCAGGCATAGAAGAACTAACTAGTTTATATTTGAGCAAAGGTCAGGGGTCTGAAAACTATAGATTTACCCTAGGCATGCAATTGTGGAATTTTTTTTTTAACCTATCCCACCAGTTTTGTCAATGTGAATTTATTTCTGTGACAGTAATGCATTTGATATGAGTCACTAGTGTGCTTTTTAACCCTGGGTTCCTGCAACCTATCCCTGGGTGGCTTTTTTGTTCTGAGATACATCATGATTGTGGAACGTGAGATATATATGTATATCCTCATATATATATATAAATATATTTTAAATTTTAATTCCTGTAGAGTTAACATATAGTATTATCTTAGTTTCAGGTATACAGTACAGTGATCCAATAATTCTATTCCTTACTGGTGCCCATCATGATAGAGGATTTTTTTTCTTTAATGTTCTCCCAAATATTTCAAGAGCTGCCACAGGGAGTGGCAATGCACTCAACGGGGGCCTGCCATGCATTTTTCAGTGACGGAAGACTTTAGAAATAATAAATGTTAGGTGATGTGCCTGGTGTATGTGTCACATATCTGCCAGAAGGCAGATGCCAATAAATTGTTGAACATGTAATCATGTAACTTCTTTCCTTTTACTTCCAGTTCAACTGGTGAGTGTGTGGGTGGTTGTGGTGGGGGGGGGGTTGAAAGTGGGCGGCCCTCATTGAGAGCGTAGGCTATTGTCCTGATGAAGAAGAAGCCTAGCAGGAAGGCAAGAAAATTTTCTCAAGTCATTTTATCTAATTACTGACATAGGTTTCCATTCAGAATCGGTGAGAAATTAGTCAGCCTCACTGACATCTCAACTCTGTTGCTTAGTTCAGACAGCCCATGAGATTCAAACACGCTTGCTCACTTCCAATCTGTTTTCATGACATTCTTTAATTCCCTCATCTAGCTCTGAAACTTCTGATTTTAACCTCAAGCCTCATTGATATTGGTGTTCTTAGGTTCTTGGCCTGGAATATGCATCTCAGCCTTATTTTATGGACTTGGCTTAGGCTCATTCCATTTGCAATGAGGGTTTCTCAGTTTTTTTGAGTGGGCTATTTTCAATGAGGTCTCAGTCCTTAAAAAAAAAAAAAAATTCAGTCTTCTTCCTTGACACTCATGTGCTGTCCCAAATGACTAGCCTGTGTTTAACAGTTTGGATTTTTTTTTTTTTAAGATTTTATTTATTTATTTGAGAGAAAGGGAGAGAACAAGCAGGAGGAGGGAGAGGGAGAAGTAGACTCCCCTCTGGAGCAGGAAACCTGACACAGGGCTCAATTCCAGGACCCCAGGTCATGACCCGAGCCAAAGGCAGACACTTAACTGGCTGAGCCACCCAGGTGCCCCAACAGTTTGGCATTTAAAATGGAATCTATTTAGGCTTCTTGAATTTATTTATCACCTGTTAAAATACATTTTAAAACAGACATTTGAACATTTAAGGACATTTTAAGAATTTACTTATATTCTGTGTATATGTTTATAGATAAAGTTAGTAGATAGCAAAAAAAGTACCAATCAATTCCTTCTAGGCTCTGAATTGGCAAGCATGTGAAACAGAATTTAGTGGCTGTTTTTTTCCTAGTGACAAATGATTCCTCATCATAATTTCTGGTGATACTTTGAAGTAGCTGGCCTTCATCCCTAAAATACAGCATTTGTTAAAAAAAAAAAAAAAAAAAAGATACAGCCTTGCCATTTCTTTCCTTTGGAAATATCCTGTTGCTAAATATAATGAGATCTTGAAAAATAATGTTTGTCAGGCAAAACCACATAACCACTTGCAATGAGATTTAGATGAGATACAAGATTGACCAATTCAATATGTTTGACAACGAAATGACAACTTAGTTGAGACTCTGAAATCTGAAAAAGAAGACCTCTGAGAAGCTGAAAAAAGCCCAGAATATATCTTTAAATGCTATTTTTCTTTTATTATCAAAGGGAAAAATGAGCTGTTTACATAATGGGAATCCTTGAAAATTAAGCAATCTGAATCAGGAGGTCTGGGATGGTGACTCTCCCACTTATACGTGATCATAGGCCACTTAGCTTCTCTAAATCTTAATTTTATTATTTGTGAAATGCAGCAGAAAGATGACAAATTAATAAAATCTAATTAACTTGACTTTCAAAATAGCCGTTACAATCCTAAATGCCTTTCAGTGATGCTTATTTTCTATTTGATCATATGGAAAAAAAGTTACATCAAAAGAAACATAATGAATAACATTGTCAGTATATTTGTTTTTCCCATTAAGCGATTATATATAGTTATATGTAATTATATATTTATATATGTTTGTGTGTATATTTATATGTATATACACATGTATATTAGAGGGAGAGAGAGAGGGGAGAGGAAGGAGAAGGGTAGAGAGAGAATCTTAAGCAGGCTCCATGCCTATTGCAGAGCCTGACATGAGGCTGGATCTCACACCTCTGAGATTATGACCTGAGCCAAAATCAAAAGTCCATCGCTTAAGTGACTAGTCCTTTGAGGCACCCCAATATAGTGAGGATATCAGGCCATGGAGACACTGTCACATCCTAAAAGACAGTTACTAAAAGCTTTTCTGAATATTAAACTAACAATGTGAATTAGAACACTTCCCCATTAGGTTTTGTTTTGTTTTGCTTTGTTTTGTTTTTCCTTCTGCATTAAGTTCACAGTTAAAACTGGAGAATGTTGTCAAGTATATCCATATACTGTGTTTGTTTCTTTTATTGTTGTTTTTTCTTTCCACATTTTTCACTTAGAGTTTCCTTCCTTGTCACTGAGACACTATTCCAGGCTTCCCACTCAAGAACTCTATAGTGTAGTGCTCCTCAAACCACTGCATGGAAGATATTGGTAGATATGTAGTATAAGAGAAAAAAGGGAAGCAACTAAGAAGCCTTAGCATGATCTAAAGGAAACATCTGGTCCCTGACTCTAGTAATACGTTAAAAAAAGAATCACCGACTTGTGGAATTTTATATTTAAGAACAATGACCACCACACAGAAATGGTGAGTTTAGCAGTTAGGATTTCAAGGCCTAACCCTTGATCAAGATTTACATGATATCATCCCGTCAAATAAACTTAGAAACCATAGGAGACTGACAGCCTTTCATACAAAATCTTAATTGCACACAAAATCAGTACAGAAAATACTTGTTTTTTAATGGGCATATTTATGTTCTTTAGTGGACAGAGGAAGCACATTTAAGTCTGTGAGTCTACCTATACACTTCTTTCTGTAAAGTCTGTGACTCTGTACTCATTTGTTAATAAACACAAAATCATAAAAAAAACCCACTCTTGTTATGGTTTTGTATTTTAGACTTTCTAAAAGCGGAAATAAAGGCATAATGACCTTATATGACCATTCCCCAGCTTCAATGTTTATTGTATTTTGCCATTTGGACAGCAAATCACTTTTACATATTGAATCCAGAAGGCCTTTGATGAATAGAAAGACATACATGGGGGATACATGAAAAATAATGAATATGTGAATATTGAAACTTGAAAACTAAATAAGAAATTCAATTAGAGTTGCAAAGACCAACACTGGGAATCACTAGATAAAAGCAGCCATGAAATGCTATGTTTGTCTTGCATGCAAGCCAGTTCACAAGCCAGAATGATGAGCTTCATTTTGCTATGTCAGTTGTAGGATCAAAGAGATAATATAAATCCTGGGGTCTAAAAATGTCACTTGTACTTTTCTTGATGACATGCCAAATGAGAGCTCTACTCCACTACCTCTGCCACATTATATAAAGTCCTTGAGGTTTGGCTCACTTATTTGCCAGTCACAACTCAGAGCCTGTCACACTGAAGGCTTTCTATGGAAACTGACTGAACAAATGATTTGAAAGATCTGTGTGAGGAAATGTTTCTGGTTACACTGAGAGACTGATAGGCTACCAGGCTGACAAAGAGTCATTAAAAGGAGAGCTGATGATACTCTGAGGACAAAAGTCACTGACTTGACTTTTGGAGCTGTGTCAACTCTGGGCACGTGAGTGAACTAGTTGAGCTTACCAGATGCATTAGCAAGTCTTCCCTCACTCCAAAGAGCACCAAAGAAGCCCTAAAAACAAAAATTCTAGGTGACCAAGATTTTCCCATCCCCCTCTTCTTTGTGCCCAAATCCTGTTTCCCTTCCTCATCTTTGAAAGTCTTTTCAAGCTATACAAATAAATAGAATTTCTAGATCCCCTCACTCCTTTTGCTCATATTGAGAATTTTCCTCCACATTCACAGGAAGAAACTATAGAGAAAAGTAACTTGTGGAGCAATATGATCTGTCAAAAGTTAAAAATATCCTAAGGAGATCTCAATACTTGTCTCATTTGTCTGAAATCACTGAACAACATTTAGATATCCTCTAAACCCATACGACCCAGTCAGATGGGATACGTAAGAGCCAGAAAAGATGTTTACATCCCTATATAGTGTGAGAGACCTCTGTAAGCCTTTGAATAGGTCCATGGGATTAATGAAAATTGTTTCTATCATCTAACTTTCCATAGATGATTCTATGAATTCACAGACCTCCTTTTGCAGTCTTTTGAATAATAACCTTAAAAACAGCATACCTTTTAGGTAGGACTTAGACTAAGATAGACTTTTCTATCAGTTTCACTTAGGAAGGGGCAATTAAGTGAATTATTTTTGTGGCTTAATAAAAATATACAACATATTTACACAAGTGCCATGTAACAGATTGAATCAAGACCTAGTAAAAGCAATTTCTTTTTTTCTTCACTGAGAACCGAGGTGCTGGATAGACCTTCACTTAATCTAGTTTATCAGTAAGATTGATGTTTTTCTATTTTTTTCTATAAGTCTTGAGTGTGTCTCTTTTTTTTTCAAGATTTTATTTATTTATTTATGAGAGAGAGAGAGAGAGAGAGAGAGAGGCAGAGGGAGAAGCAGGCTCCATGCAGGGAGCCCGATGTGGGACTTGATCCCAGGACTCCAGGATCACGCCCTGGGCTGAAGGCAGGTGCTAAACCGCTGAGCCACCCAGGGATCCCCTGTATCTCTTTTTTTTAAAAAAAGTATTCCACATTTATAATCATGTTATAGAAAGTTCTGGCAATTTTGCATCGTGGCTTAAAAATATATCTGTTTTTTAAAAGACATAAATAAATTATGTTCAGAGAACGTCACTGATGCCTCCATTTAGGCTTGTTGCTCTTTCCAGCCACATTATAAAACAGAAATAAAGAATAAGTTGTGTATGGCAATAATCAAGTCAAAAGGAATTCAATATAAATAGCAGCTGATTCTCCTTGGGGAAGAATGTACATTTAGTTGAGTGTTTGGTTTCACATGAAAGCTGGACGAATTATGGTCAAGGAGCATGGAGGCTTTACGAGCCTTTCTGTTTAAAAAGATTGTTTCTTCTTATGAATTCCTGGAGAATTTACTGTCAGTGACATTTATTTGAAAATTAACAAATCCTGCCTTGTGTTGTTAATTATCATTACCCACTAAATTGGGGTATGCAAGCCAGTTCACAAGCCAGAAGAAACTGATGAGCTTCATTTTGCTATGTCAGTTGTAGGATCAAAGAGATAATATAAATCCTGGGGTCTAAAAATGTCACTTGTACTTTTCTTGATGACATGCCAAATGAGAAGATGCCAAATGAGACATGCTCCTAGAAGGAAGTGATTTGCACTTATCATGGTGTCGAGAACACAGTGGGTACTCACTATTTTTATTGAATTCATCAATTCTTTAGTGTGATAATTATCAATATAAAATTTGATTGAATTCTGATTGCCCAGACCATCCAAATCATGAACAGTGAGTCTCCATCATGCACAAGGATTTCCTATTGCACAATCAAGCTAACTTCTCTTTCCCCTTGGATCTCAGGATTCTCTCCAATGTCAGGGCACTCTTAATGATTGCACTATCTAGAGCAAGACTGACTTTTGAGCAAAACTACTCTGATGACTTGTGATTATAAAAACCAGACTGGCTGACACATATACATAAAGCAATTTACTCAAAGTGAATGCAAATTACCAGTGTTAACTGAAGTCACACATATGGCAGATGAGAAAAGTTAAATGCCTTCCTTTGGCTGCTCTGCTATTAGATGAATCCATTGCAAACCCCTGGTCTTTATTCTGATTTTATGTCTCCAAGGTATAACTCAGGGCTTATGTTCCCACAATGTCTAATTTATACTTACTCTTTTACTACTCCTGTTACGACATTCCACCTTACGGTTACTTACAGGAACACCTCAGTTAGCCCTTATTAAATGTCTCATGTAAAGAACACTATAGTGCAAACTACTAGATTTTCTTGATTATTATTGATCCTTGCTGTTAGAACAGCTACTAATCAAGGGTCAAGTGTAAGTTGGTTATAACGTCCTTCCTTATCCTGGTAGCTAGTTGTTATGCTTTTACTCCTACAACTAGAATTCTTAAATAGGAAATGAATGCCTAATGGATTACCCATAACTCTAAATTTTCCAAACACTTGGAGTTGATTTCCCAATACTCACCTGTCTCAACTAACCTTTTTTTTAAGACTTAATGAAAACTTTTCTCAGCTATGAACAAGAGTTCAGAATCCTGGGCTCTTGAAAGTTAGATTATGGGTTATACTGATTCTAAACTTGTCCTTGGATTTATCACTATATAAATTTGAAAATGAAGTGCAGCAAGGGCCTGATAGCAGAGTTAAAGTTGTTTGTTTTTTACTATGGTCTTTTTTTTTTTTAAATTGAAGTTCAATTTGCCAACATATAGTATGACACCCAGTGCTTATCCCATCAAGTGCTCTCCTCAGTGCCCATCACCCAGTCACCCCATCCCCCCGCCTGCCTCCCCTTCTACTACCCTTTGTTTGTTTCCCAGAGTTAGGAGTCTTCAGATGTTTGTCATAATATCTAGGAATAATGATCAAAATCAACTATAATAATAGGTATTTAGAACATTAGAAAAATACTCCAACCAAAAAAAAAAAAAAAAAAAGAATAGAAGCAGAGCCTAAATGAATGAACCAAGTTATAAAGAATTAATTATGACCATTTTTAGTTCTAATCATTCCTTTCATATACTGTTAATAACACTGAATTTCTTAGTTTTTTGATACTATACAATAGTTTATCTTCAACCACTCTTAAGTGATAAGAAATAGCCTTTCCATTGGAAGAAAATACATGAAACCTTTAGAGGTTTTTTTTACTTACTTTTTACTTAGTGGAATTTTTTTTTCATTTTTAGGTATTTTCCTATTTACATTTAAAGAACATGTTCATCTTTATACAGAAAAAGTCAATTAAAAAATGAAAAATTATACCAAAAAAAGACAATATGAAAGCTATGGTTTGAATATGTTTCCAAGGAAATATTACTTTATGCAACCTGACAGTTATATTTTTAATGTGAGAGTATAAGAAATAAATATATATTTAGTTACTTGTAGTAGAATAAGAAATAGAACAAGCATAGCGTTATAAACAATATACTTTCCTTTGTTTTTTAAAACTACTTTATGGTACTAATGAAATTTAAAATTAGTATTCATTTAGTTGGGAGAAGTTGATCACACAGTTGAAACTTCCTTAAGGAATTATAAAAAAATAGTATGTCAAACTATTGCCTTCATAGCCCGTGCTCCCTTTTTTCCATCTTGTACCTTCTCCAAAAATCATCCTGCCAACTCCAACATTTATACAGCCTTGAAGAAACATCAGTCTCAAGCCCAAGAACTTGATTGAAAGAGCAAACAGAATGACTTAAGAACAATTGTCTTCCACCTGGGAGATCCTGTAAGTGAAAAGGGAGTACATTTCCTCCCAGGAGAAATCAAGCTGTAAATAAACAGAATGAACTCATATCCTAAATTCTCTGACATCCAGACATCTCTTACACACCCACTCCCAGAATGTTTCTTTTTATAACATAAAAACTAGAAAATCTTGGGTACTAATAACTGGTGACATTAAGTTCTGTAACAGCAGGGGATGAACAAGACAACTTGAAAAAATACCATCTTGAGGCTCTTCTACAAGGGACAGGTAGAGATGTTAGCACCTTCCCAGAGCATCTCTTCCCACAGCCATTTCTAACCTTTGTTTTGTATGAAATTAGAGTGTACTGATGACCTATTTCTTGCTAAATATACAAAGGCATTCTAACTGAATAATTTGAGGGTAAGCAGAAAATGGTACCTAAAATGAGAAAATATATGAAGTGAAGGCCCTTTCCTTCAAAATTTTAAAACAAATGACATTGCAAAGATTGCATAAAAGAACATTCTAAGGCTTTACCCAGTTCTAGAATCTTTTGGAACAAAACCTGCAACAAATTTCAGAGAAAAAAAAGGACAAACAATATTAGTGAGCAAACCAGGCTTCCACTATAACGTATATCCCAGCTCCACTAGGGAAATCATATACTCTGTGCTGCAAAGGAAATGTCTATTTCTTGTTCTTGATCGTGGATCAAGCGACCTAATAATAAGTTTCCATGTAATTATTTTCTGGATTTTATTTTACTTCCTTCTGTCAGTAAATTCCCTAACAGTAGGGTTGCAGAAGAACCTCAACTTATTCTGCTTCTAGTACATTGTGATAGCAATTCTGTGGTTTTCTCCTTTTTTCTTTTACTCTGCCCTACTTCCTTGGTTCCCTTGGTCACTTTGTCCTGTGTCACAGGATCTGATTACTTGATCAAGGCATTTATGCAATGTGTTGGCACAGCTCCTGCCTCCCAACTACCTTGACCAACATGCTTATGGTAGAGATTATCATGTGAATCTTTGGCTGGGCCTATTTAAGATAATAGAGCAACACACATAATATCAAGGCCAAAGTACAAAAGGTGCTTGGGAATTAGAGGAAAAGAAAGAGAAGAATGGAAAATAATAATATCTAATAATCAAAGAACAAATGGGTACAGGATATAAGGAAACGTGGCAAGGTTTTATTAGATCATGTACCTGAAGTGTGATTTGTAGATATGGTCTAATAAGGGCAATGAGGAGACTCAGATTCTTGATGCAGTTCTTAACCTCAGGAAAGTCACTTAGGCAAGTTCTCTGGACCTCAGTTTTATTGTCTGTTAAATGGAAATACAAATATTTGCCCTGCTAATCTGGTGGCCTTGTTGTTTACTGCAGAATGCTCCAGTGTCTCTAACAAAGTATGGCTGCAAGCAGGAGCTCAGTACAGCTGTGTATACCTAGATAGAAATCCTTGCAAGACAAACTCCCAAGGTTCCTTTTAGGCAAAAATTTGAGGCAGAAGTTTTATTTTGATTCCTTGGATCCTATTCTTGCAAAATTATTCTAGATTTGGCATCTCTCTTCTCCCATTAAAAGGTGTTGGGCCATTTCCATTTGTACCCTCTTTGGAAAACATACATTTAGGGGAACCTAGGTGGCCTAGACGGTTGAGTATCTGACTCTTGGTTTTGGCTTAGGTTCCGATCTCAGGGTCATTAGATTGAACCCCACATGGGGCTCCACATTTTCTCTCTCCCCCACCCCTCCCACTCATGCTTTATAAAATAAATAAATATTTTTTTTAAAATTAATACTTATGAAAACTTACACTTATACTGCTTAATATTTAAAATTGGCAAATCTTAATCATGTGCTTCAAGATACAAGTATTTTAAGGCTGGTTTTATTGCAGAATGGGTTATTTTTATTTCATAGGTAGACTCATGTTTTATTACCATGCTACTCAATTCAAAACAAGGTAAAGGGGAATGATAGAATGTAACCTTGGCTCAGGTATTGATGGCAAAAGAAAGTGGCCAAAGAGGGTAGTGTGAAGAGATGAAGGGAACCTAAGATATGCCAGTAGGGAGGTCTGTATAACAGGGTAATAGCACAGAGAAGAATAATAGGCATACAGACTATAAAATGCCACTATATACTCTGTCTACAGTTGGTTTTCTTGGGTTACCTAATGTCAAAAACTTGAGACATCTCAGACTCAAAATCAGTAAACTTTTTGAAGTTTGAGTGTATTGAGTAGGGAATGGAAGGAGAAGTAAAATTGTCACTATTTCAGATGACATGATATTATATACAGAAAACCGTAAAAACTCCATAAAAAATCAGTTAGAATAAACAAATCCAGTAAAGTTGCAGGATATGTAATCAATATGCAAAAACCTGTTGCATTTCGACAGACTGATGAAGTATTGGAAGGGCACTATTAAGAAAAAAATCCCATTTATAATTGCAACAAAAAGAATAAAATATCTAGGAATAAATTTTACCAACGAGATCAAAGACTTGTGTATTAAAAAAACAATTATGAAAGAAATTGAAAAAGACACAAATGAATAGAAAGCTATTCTGTGGTTATGGATTAGAAGAGTCAATATTGTTAAAATGCCCATACTAGTCAAAGCAATCTATAGAGCCAATGCAATCTCTATCAGAATCCCAATGGCATATTTCAAAAATACAGAACAAATAATCTTAAAAGTTGAATGCAATAGCAGAAATCTCCAAATAGCAAAAGCAATATTAAGAAGCTGGAGGCAGGGACACCTGGGTGGCTCAGAGGTTGAGCATCTGCCTATGGCTCAGGGCGTGATCCCGGAGTTCCAGGATGAAGACCTACTTTGGGGTCCCTGCGGGGAGCCTGCTTCTCCCTCTGCCTATCTCTGCCTCTCTGTGTTTCTCATGAATAAACAACAACAAAAAAATTCTTAAAAAAAAAAGAAGCTGGAGGCATCGTGCTCCCTCACTTAGAACTATACTATTCAGATCAACAAAACAGAATGAAGAGTCCATAAATAAACTCATGCACACATGGTCAATTAACTAACAACAAAAGAGTCAAGAATATATCATGGAGAAGGACAGTCTTTCAATAAACTGTGTTGGAAAAACTGGACAGCCACATGCAAAAGAATGAAACTTGACCCTGATCCTGTCCTATACACAAAACACTATCCCAAAATGGACTAAAAATTTGAACATAAGACCTGGAGCCATAAACTCCAGGGAGAAAACATAGGTGCTAAGCTCCTAGAAATCAGTCTTGGCGATGAGTTTTTGAATCTGACATCAAAAGCACAAGCGACCAAAGCAAAAATAAGCAAGGGACACTGTATCAAACTACAAAAATTCTGCACAGCAAAGAAAACCATCAACAAAATGACAAGGCAAACTACTTGAATGTGAGAAAATATTTGCAAATCATATATCTGATAAGGGGATAATATAAATATATTTATATTATAAAATATAATATAAAATATAAAAACATGAAATAAAATATAAAAATTAAAAATATATAAAATATAATATAAAGAGCTCATACAACTCAATAGCAAAAAAACAAAACAAAACAATCCAATTCAAAAAATGGCCAGAGGACCTGAATAGACAATTTTCTAAAGATGACATACACATGGTAAACAGATATGTGAAAAGATGCTCAACATCATTAATAATCAGAGAAATGCAATTCAAAACCACAGTCAGAAATTAAGTAAAACCACACCTGTTAGGGGGCACCTGGCTGGCTCAGTCAGTGGAACATGTAACTCTTATTCTCAAGGTTGTGAGTTTGAGCCCCATGTTGGGCATAGAGATTGCTTTAAGAAATAAATAAAATATTTAATAAAAATATACCTATTAGAATGGCTATTATCAAAAGGACAAGAAATAAGTTTTGGCAAGGCTATGGAAAAAAGGGAACCCTTGTGCATTATTGGAATGCAAATGGCGCATCCCTTTGGAAAACAGTATGGAGTTTCCTCAAAAAATTAAAAATAGAACTGCCAGATGATCCAGGAATTCCACTCTGAGGATTTACTTGAATGAAATAAAAACACTATTTGAAAAGATATATGCATCCCAATGTTCATTGCAGGATTATTTATAATAGCTAAGATATGGAGGGAACCTCAGTGTCTACTGACTGATGAACAGATAAAGAAATTGTTATATAAATAGATATATTACAGTACATATTATGTATGTACAGTACATATGTGTATATATTACAGCATATAGAGTATATATTACAGTATACGCACATACATACGCATAATGGGATATTATTCAGCCATGAAAAAGAATGAGATCTTGCCATTTGTAACAAGGACCTTATGCAAAGTGAAATCAGACAGACAAAGACAAATGCCATGTGATCTCTCTTACACGTGGAATCTTAAAAGACAGAAACGAAAGCTCAGATACAAAGAAAAGACTGATGGTGGTCAAAAGTGGGAGAAATGGGTGAAGAGAGTCCAGGGGTAAAAGAACAATAACAAAACAAAACAAAACAGAAAAAAAAAGAAAAAGAAAAGGAAAGGAAAGGACAAAAGAGAAATAGTGGGTTTTAAGGAGAAATGATAAGTTCAGCTTTGGAGATTTTGAGTCTGTGGTGCCTGTGGGATATAGAGACATCTGTCATGTCTCAGAAAACGCCCCTCTGGGCTTGGGAAATGGGTTTGAGTTATAGGTAGACCGGGAAGCATCAGCATATAACTAATACCTGATGTCAAATGAGAAGGCGGAGATGAGCCAGGAGAAATGAAGAGTGAGAGGAGGTACAAGCCAGAGCCCTGGCATGTATTAATACCCACTACATTTAATGTCTGGGCAGAGAAAGATGGACTTGGAGTGGAAACTGAGATAAACATCCTCAGGGGGAGGAGGAATTAAAAAAAAACAAGTGGAGTCTGAGGTCACATAGGCTGCTGGAGGAGTATTTCTCACAAGAGGAGAGAACAAATACAGTAAGATTTGAGAAATGTGAGATTAGCAGGTGGGGCCTTTGACCTTGACCAGAGGCATTTCTGGGCATGGAAGATAGACTGGAGAGAGATGGAAATTAGGAGGGGAAGGACAAGCACAAGGAAATTCAGCTGCCAAAGTGGGGTAAGGCAGTGGGGAGGAACCTAAGGATTTGTGGAGCTGAAATGGAGGGATGGTGAGACAAAGCATGATGAACTGCTACTGGGAAGCAGTCAGTAGAAAGGCAAAGATGGAAACCACATGAATATAAGGAAAATAACCTGTTCAACAGTTAGCTGAGAGCTCCCATGAACCACTCAATCCAGGCGCCCTCTCATGAGAACGCAGGTATAGACTACACACATGACAAGTGAACCTAAGGCTTCACTTACCTAGGGAAAGCACTTCTTAAGCTGTTATTCCTAAAAGTTCTTATTCCAACCCCTCTTTCTCCTCTCCCCTCACCACTACATACGAAGATAACCTGCGGGAGAGGAAGGAAGGAGGGAGGGAGGAAGAAAAGGAAGGAAGGAAGGAAAGAAGGAAAAAAGGAAGGAAGAAAAAAAGGAAGGAAAGAGAAAGAAGGAGGGAGGGAGAGGGGAAGGGGGGGAGGGAGAGAGGAAGGGAGGGAGGAAAGAAGGAAGGAAGGAAGAAAAAAAGGAAGGAGAAACCAGATTCCTTCCAGTTTTTCTTACCTGGAGTTCCCCAAAAGAATCAAGCCCTAATGCCCTCAGTTGTCCATTGTGGGCAATAATGTAACTTCTCTCCTGTGCATCTAGAATGGCATTTCTTAGGCACTATGCATGGGAGATTTGTTCTGTGAATCAGATGAGGAACCTGGTTGAGAAAGGCTGCAATGAAGGAGGGCACTGTCCTACTCAAAGAGGAAATACCCCAGTAGCAACTGCTAGGACTTTCCCCAAGCACAGGACTCTTCATGCTTGGTTTTTAGCCATTGACAACTTCAGATAAACTACAGGGTGAAACCACTCTTGTCCCTTAAGGAATCATGCTCCATAAATTCCCATTCTTCTCCCACCCTGGAAAGCCTGGACCTCCTATGGGTGAGGTAAAGATGCCCAACTGGCTTAATCTGGGAAATACCATCAGGAGAGCTTGGTATAGATGTGGTGAAAGGAAAGGAATGGTTAGGAAGACGACATGCTATCGCTGGAGAATAGGATTCAGTGACTTCCTGTAATTACCAGTAACAGAAACTTTATGTAGCTGCCTTTAGGTCAGCCTTGCTCATGTTTAGGACACATCTCTCTGAGGACAAGTGGGGCCCTAGAGACTCTCTAAGACTGATAGGCTGGGTGAGGTGGAGCTACTTAGAAGGAAGATTAAGAAAAGTAAGCTCCTGGGGTGCCTGGGTGGCTCAGATCTCAGGGTCCTGGGATTGAGCCCCTCATCATTGTAGTTGGACTCCCTGCTCAGCGAGGAATCTGCTTCTCCCTCTCCCTATGCTCTTCCCTTCCCCCACTTATGATCTCTCCCATGCTCTCTCTCTCTCTCTCAAATAAATACAATCTTTTTATTTTATTTTAAGATTTTATTTATTTATTCATGACAGGCACAGAGAGAGGCAGAGGCACAGGCAGAGGGAGAAGCAGGCTCCATTGGGACTCGATCCTGGGACTCCAGGATCATGACCTGAGCAGAAGGCAGAGACGCTCAACTGCTGAGCCATCCAGGAGTCCTTAAATAAAATCTTAAAAAAAAAAAAAAAAAGTAAGCTCCTGAAAGAGGTTGTCAAGCATTATCCCGGTGCTCAAGCTCACCAATCTTTCTCAAGATGTTGATGGCACTACTTTGTGTACATGTCACACTATCCTGGGGTAGCATCCCCATCTGAGATAACATACACGTTTCAGCTTTCTGGTGATCGAGGAGATGGTGACTATGGTGATGGCATGTGGTCACACAGGAATGGGAAAGAAGTATTGTTTGAGAGGACATAAAGACATACTAGTGGGGGGGAGTAACTAGATAAATTATTGAGTTACATATAAGTGACTGATCTCCATCTTTCCTTCTCTTATTTCTAATCATATTGCTATATCAGTTGAATGCTCTTACCAGAATGTTCTTGCAGAACATCAGATTGAAGTCATTTGAAGTTAGCTCCACATTAGGACTTTGTTAAGTGTTCCAACTCATTGAAGAGATTATGCTTGATATCATAGAAAGGAAGGAGAAGTGAGAGGGTAAATGAGTAGGACTCCAAAAGTCCAAAGAAGGAACTTTCCTCCAGCTTCATTGCAATATCTTGAGGGAAGTGGCAGGATCTCGATGGTGATGGGATCCTAGTTCCTCAATTTCATGCTTCTAAGGTCTATCTCCTTTCTTTACCCTTTCTTGAATTTCACTCTTTTCTTGAGTCTTTATGCTGTTGTGTGCCTACATTTTTGACAGTCTAAGCTAATCTACAGGAACTTCACTTTCATATTTTACTTTATACCTACAAAGAACTCGAATTCTGATCTACAATTTCTCTAGCCTTTTCTGGCGTTTTGTTCTTAGTTTAGTCTTATCTTGATACTGATAGAGTGCAATGCCTGTCTTCTACTCAAAACTTTGAGACTACTAATTTGTCCATGAACAAAGAGAGAGGCAGAGACATGGGCAGAGGGAGAAGCAGGCCCCCCCGCGACCTGAGCAAAAGGCAGATGCTCAACCACGGAGCCACCCAGGTGCCCCAAATCCCCTCTCTTGAGTGTAAGTTGGATTAGTGAATTTCTTTTGACCAACAGTATATGACAAGGTTGATAGGATGCCATTTTTGTGATTAGGTTACAAGAGACTGTGACTTCTGTCTTGCTAGTATACTCTCTCTTGCCTTCTTGGCTTACATACTTTGATAGAACAATACACTCTGTCATAGAGGCCATGTGGCAAGGAACTGAGGGTGTCCTTCAGCCAACAGCCAGCAAGAAACCAAGACTTTTAGTTTCTGCAAATATACCCACTCCTCCTAACATTTGAATACTGCCTATTACTTAAAGTAATATGGGGATGTTTTTAACTTAATAGGTGACTTTCTATAACCAAAACACTTTAAAGATATAAAGGACTCGATAATGGCATAGATTTTGTTGTTGATTTTTTCCTTTTTCTTTTTATATTATTTTTGTTTATTTGTGTAAAGCAAAGTGCATTCCCCTAATCATTATGTGTAGCCTATCACATCTATTTTTCCTACTAAAAAGCTCCTGGTAGAGCTCAAATTGATTTATATCACCAATTTAGTTACTTCTAAAAAAAAAATAGGATGATACTGAAATCTTAGTGAGCAGAAAATTAATACCCTGTAAAGCAACTCTTTTTTGACCTCTATTAACCGTATTCATTGCTTGGCCTTTGTAGTTTGAGTTCTATATCAAATAAAATTTGAAGAACTTTGGAGTAGCTCAAGAGAAAGAACTAAAAATATGATTAGCAGAAGAGTGGTATTTAGAGAAGTAAACAAAATAATTAGGATAAAGAATATATATATATATAGTGAATAAGAGAATATGTTTGAGTGGCAATTGTCACTGAACATACGATTGGTTAATCTAAAGAATAGATTTGTTTTACCTATAAACATTGCCAAACAATACTATAAAGCAATGACCATGGTTTTTAAATTTTTTAATAGATTTTTTTAAATTCAAAGTCGTCTGCCTTAATAAGACATGGTAATCCAACAGGCAAATAAAGTCAAGGGTCGGCAACCTTGCCTAACAGAACTGAAGAGGCTCTGTTTATATTTTCCATACAGACAGCACAACAAATGCTAGTGTACTCAGTTCATGAAAGGACAATTCACTAGTTAACTATTGCCCACACACCAAAACAATGTTCCTGAAACAATAATGCAGAACTAATCTCTTCTCCAAGTAGTACTAGAGTGTGACTGTATGATTAATGATGACTCAGTACTCTTTTTGGAAACTCAGTATCATTATGACATAAAACATGTGATATGGAAAGAATAATAGGATTTTGGAGATCCTACAGACCATTCTTTTCAGCTTACAAATGAAGCAAATGTGATACCATGGGGTTCAGTAACTTGCCTGGATACATATGGTTATTGAAAATGTCCTCATCTCTAATACAGTGTGCCTAATTGTAATGTAGGACATTGATAGATTCAAGATGCTTATATATGATAGATAGAAAGTCACAGATACTTGCAAAGTCATCATCATAAATAAAATTTGGATGGATTTTGAATTTTAAAAGTTGACTGTCATTTAAAAAAAAAATTTTCAGAGTGCCCAGCAGCCTGGAAATGCTATGAAGCCAATAAGTTATCATGATTTTTAGAATGTTTCATGTAAGTGTCAGAAAATATAGATTCCAAATAAGACTCATTGTTGAATTCAGAACTTTTAGCCCTTCTGTCTTTTAACAGAGTTAAAAGGCTCTAGTGAATGTTAGGAATCAAATGGTAAGGGAGACATAGTTCCTACTCTGCCATCACTTCCAGACTACTCAGAGTTAGAAGTAATTAAACAAGTAATTAGAATCCAATATAAAAAAAATAGTTTAAGCGCCTATTGTTTTTTAGACTATCCGAGGTTCTGTATAGGATAGCAGAAAGAAGGCAGGCAAAATCTCTGCCTTGCCCTTCCTTGGGTGAAGGGAGGAGAAAGAAAAGAAAAGAGCTAGAGAAAGATAAAGAAGTAAAATGTAAATAAATACATATCCATAGATATAACTCATCCCATGCGATACTGCAAAATGACAGGTGCTCTGATGAGAATGAATTGAGATAACGGGAACAGAATGTCAGGTTTCCAAAAGAAACACGCCAGAAGAGCGTGTTTCTTTTGGAAGGCTTCTCGGAGGTAATGCACTGAAGCAAAGAACTGAATGTAAAATAGATGAGTCATAGAAAAATCTGGAAGACCATTCTAGGCAGAGCTACCGCAAGTGTAAAGCACAAAGGTTGCAAAGGGTTGGACATATTAGAGAAACAATAAAGCCATTATTGTGGGAATGGAGTAAAGAGAAGGTGTAGGAAGAGGTGAGGTCAGATTAAGAAATGGTTATAGGTCATGGTAGGAGTTTTGATTGTATTCTATGTGTGTTGGGAAGCCATTTCAAAATAGGGACACGTAGGCGAAAGAAGAGAGGCAAAAGATTTAGTTAGGAGACCAGTGTAGGAGGCTAGAGGGGTTTAGGGGTGACCCAGCAGAGAGTAGTATTAGTGCAGTTGTTGAGAAAAGGCTAGATTTTTACAAAATATATGTATTGTATATATAAATACACACAAAAATATATAGACATACACACACAATTAGACATACACAACAATACACATACATACAACAGTTGATGCTTGAATGTTATGGGTTTGAACTACACTTATATTTGGATTTTTTTGATAAATACAGTAAAGTATAAATACAGTAACTCTTTTCCTTGTGATTTTATCAATAACATTTTTTCTCTCACTTACTTTATTGTAAGAATATAGTATATAATTCATATAACATGCAAAATATATGTTAATTGTTTATGTTATTGGCAAGGCTTCTGGTTAACAGTAGGCTATTAATAGTTAAATTCTTGAGGAGCCAAAAGGTATACACAGAGTTTTGAGTGAGCAGGGGGTTGGTGTTAACCTTGTGTTGTTCTAAGGTCAACTTTATCTATATATAAGAAGTAAAGCATAGTCACTGATGAACTGACTGGATGTTGGATGGATGTGAAGGAACAGGAAAGGTCATGATGAATCCAGGATGTTTGCCTTTGAAGGTCTATTTAACTCAACCTCGGTGAACATGTAAGCTTTCCTGAAGAGAGCAATAACCTATCAGCTTAATAGGTCAATATATGCAGAAGTCTCTGATAGATATATTCCCTAAAGACGTAACTAAATATTTCCCCAATACATTATCTAAAACAGCCATTTCTGAGCTTAATTCAACAATAAAGATAAAAGCTTATAAAGTATTTCTTTTTAATTACTAATCTTGAAAGAAGTTGGCTATTAATAAAGGGTAGCAGGATGCTTCTTATTATCTTTCAAATGTTGTATGCAGACACGGACATAGGGAGGATACAAAGGAAGAGGGCAGTACATGTAGGTTATGTTTCATTGAAGCTGATTAAGCCAGCATGGTACAGTGAGAGGGAGGGAAGAGATTTATAAGGAAAAATACAATGATACAATGATAAAATGTTCTAGTTGAAAGGCACTCAGAAGTCATTTTGTTCGAGCACTTTATTTTACAGATGACAAATTAAGTATCAGAGATATTAGGTAACTCAAAGTAATTTGAAGGAGATTCTTTATTTTCCCTGTTCACATACTAGTACATGTCATTTTCCTTCTTTATCTCACTCTTGGATTTTGAAAAAAAAAAAATGTATGTTTTTTAAAGTTAAGAAGTCAACAACAAAAAAAAGTTAAGAAGTCATCTAATATTTTTATATGATACTGAAGCCCTTATTATTTACCTCCTCCCCTCCCCAATTCCACTCAAATAATAGTAAAAACCTCATAAATGTATAATCCTAAAAAATGGAGGAGAACTTTCAATAAACAATGGATTCTAATACATTCTGGGAAAAGATAAAGGGACTGGAAATTACTGAAAGATGAAGTAAAATAAGTAAATCATTGCCTAAAATACATATAGAAATGGCTGTAGTGCAGCAGACAGAAAACTCAGTATCTGTGAGTTAAATCTTCATCCCATCAGCAAAAGGTATTTTAAATTGATAATTTAAGGGATCCTTGGGTGGCTCAGTGGCTTAATGCCGCCTTCAGCCCAGGGTGTGATCCTGGGGTCCCAGGATTGAATCCCACATCGGGCTCCCTGCATGGGGCCTGCTTCTCCCTCTGCCTGTGTCTCTGCCTCTGTCTCTCTCTGTGTCTCTTATGAATAAGTAAATAAAATATTTTTAAAAATTTGATAATTTAAAAAAGTAGCAATAGAGCTATTAGCTATTTAGTATTTAGAGACTTGGAGGTACTAAGAACTGCTAATATTCTACACGCCAAACAGTATTCTAAAATACTTTAATGTATTAGGACTTAGAAACTTCATCCCCAATTTATAGATGAAAAAATGGAGGCATAGAAAGTCAAGCACAAAGTCATCCAGCTAGTAAGTGGTGAAGCCAGGATTTGAAGCCAGTAGTCTAGTTCCAGACTCCTACACTTCAAAACACTGCAATGTGCTAACTGTATATACAACTGGAGGAGGAAATACTATCAGAACTGAAACTCGAAATAATTAAAAGAAGCTATTTCAGAAAAATGGGAGTGGGGATAGGCAGAAATGGGGCACGGATTATACCTTTTCTTTTTAGAGGTTCTATATTGTCTACTTTGTAAAACATTTTCAAATATTACTTAAAATTAAACCAACAGATAAAATTTTTTAAAAGGAGAGATAAAAATGAGAGGGCTGAATGGTATTCAATGGTATCAATGGAATAATACTGAGGAATGTGAATATATTTAGATGAGCCTACTAGAGCACATGAAGTGTTTTCTCTGTTTTTCAGTTTCTGCGTGAGGGTTAAGAACAAAATAAAACAAATGAAAAAACCCAAAAACTTTTAAATAAAGATAGAATGATCCTTCCTGTGTCAAGAGATTCATTTTTGAACTTCAAATAGTATGACTACCCTCTGTAATATTTTAAAGTGTGCCTAGAAAGAAAAGCCTGGGGCTAAAGAACCATAACTCACAAGTCACAGAATACAATCCAAACTCTCAGTAACACTTATCTCTTTTCTCACATGAACTTAGATTCTAAGAAAGAAATTCAAGAGGAAGTCCATTATATAAGAAAACCAATGCCAGGAACTGATGATTTTACTGCATGAAGGCCACAGAGTCCTGGAAAGAGAGACTACAATCACATAATTATAGAGTAATTACTTGAAATATGTATTAGTGGGCTGTAGGCTATTATCTCAAATTGTATCTTGTGACCATTAGTGAACCAGGAGAATAAAATCACGCCAGCACTTTGAAAGTCATGATTTAAGGCAAAGAGAAACTTAATTGGCTTAACTTTAAAAACAAAAAACATTTCCACAGCCAGATTTTAGAAACACTGACCTACTTAATAGAGTATCTATCTATGTTTAGGATAGATTATTTCCACTTGAGATAATCTCATGATTCAGATGGAAACAATCTACCCTAAACATAGAAAAAATGCAATATCCAGCCAAAAAATGTTAAAGATAGTCAGGGTCAGGAAGTCATTTTGTTTTTGTTGTTCCCATTGATTCTAAGAGAAATAAAGTAGCAAACAGGATAAATGGCATATGCATTAAAGAATATCTTTGGGATATTTCCTGAAACAAAAGAAAAATATGTGGTTAACATGGACTTTCTACCATCACACATTATAGCCAAATTAAAGTATGTCCACAAATTATTTAATACTGCTGTCTTTTTTTTGTTTGTTTGTTTTTTAATACTGCTGTCTTTAAGAGATAAATATATATAAAATCTGACATTGATATCAGGGACATAAGAGCAAACTTGGCTTCTCAGTTAAACTGTGCGTTAAAATAGACCACATAATAGAAAGAGTCTAGGGCCTAAATCAATGACCTACTTTGTGGTTATTTCCTTAATCTCCAAACGCTTAATTGGGATTCATACATTTTGTAGCTGGAAAACCCTTATACTGATCCCTGGACCTGAGAGTTAAGAGCCATTAAAGTAGCATAAAAAGAACCAAGTGAGAGTCCCCTGAAATTTCTCACTCTTGAAACTTCAGAAGCAATACCATATTCTGGATAGAATTGCAAGGATTAATATCATCCTTAAAGATTTAAGGATATAGGTATAGTAGTTGCCATTACGTTTCCTTTTAATTCTTTTGAATGGCTCTTGCAAAAACTCTACAGATGGAAATGGAATACCATAAACTTAACCAAGTGGCTCCAATTGCAGCTGCAATGTAGATGTGTTATTCTTACTTGAATATATCAACACAACAGCTGGAACAAGAATGTATCTGTTAATCTGGCAAACATATACTTTTAAATCCTATCAATAAGGATAATTAAAACATCAACTTGCCTTTACACAAGAAGGGCAACAATAAGCTTTTACAGTCATGGTCCAAGGTCATGTTAAATTGTTCGCTATCTGTCATAATAGAATATCCAGGATGCTTGTTCTTCATATGCTGCAGAGTATCAGTCTGGTTTCTTCTTTCTTTTCTTTTCTTTTTTTTTTTATCAGTCTGATTTCATAGAGAGAAAATATAATACCATGCAAATTGGAACTGGCTTATAAAGCACAAATACTCTGTGCTAGTTAGACACATTTGAGCTACAGGGTGGAAGATAAACCCACAAAGATGCCTGGGCTCATCAAGAGGATCTTAGGAGTGCAGTGGTATGTTGATGTTTAGGATATCCCCTTTAAGGTAAAGGGCAGGTTATTAGACCTTGCACTTGCTACGTCTAAGAAAGGTACTCAGTTTGGTTAGTCTAGTTGGATTTTGGAAGCAGCATACATGACATTTGAGAACACTGCTCCAACTAATTTATCAGGTGACTCAGAAGGCTGCCAGTTTTGAGTGGAGTCCAGAACATGAGAGAACTCTGGAGGGTGGCCAAGCTCTGAGCTGAGAAACCTGCTAAGAGTTTCACAGACTAAGGACTTAACTGGAGGTCAAATATGTGAATTCAAATCAAGGAAAGGAACAGAGACCAAAATAAATCTGATTTCATATTCCACATAATGATACATTTATGCTCATACTACTGTGCTTTGTGCTTGTATAGATGTTGGTAATTACCACCAGGAATCAGTTTTCTGCTTTACTCCAAAAAAGCAGGGTATAGGTTACTCTGAACACATTCACAATTAACTGGCTTCATTGGTGTGCACTCTACCATCTTTAGATCAACATACTAAAAAAAAGGAAGTGATATAACTGGGATAGTGAGAAAGACACGTCATTTTTTTATTCTTTGTATGTATATGTGGCCGAATACGGAAATAAAACATTTTCAAACATTTTGTTATAAGTGAATTATACTTTAGTTCATGAAAAAAGGCAGTGAAATATAGTTGTTCGACTGATCTTTTAGACACCTTCATAAATACACAGACACTGGTTAAAGTATAGTCTCTTAAAGCAAATACACATGCATTCAAATTTTGCACTACCGCTGGCTATGTGACATTCACATTCATTTTCCTAATGAAACAATGTTCTCTGTGTGTAGAATAGAATGAAAGTTTAATATATATTAACCAGTTATCATTACCATTACCAATTTCATTATCTTGCATATATGTGTACACTCAGCATATATTTACATATAATTTTATATTTGTATATATGTCATTTATATATACATAGATGGACTCTCAGTTTATATTTACATATACATAAACCTGAAAAGGAGATATTTTAGCATAATATGGGATCATCATTTAAATTCACCATTCACGGGATCCCTGGGTGGCTCAGCGGTTTAGCGCCCGCCTTTGGCCCAGGGCGCGATCCTGGAGTCCCGGGATCGAATCCCACGTCAGGCTCCCGGTGCATGGAGCCTGCTTCTCCCTCTGCCTGTGTCTCTGCCTCTCTCTCTCTCTCTGTCTGTCTATCATAAATAAATAAATCTTTAAAAAATAAAAAAATAAAAAAATAAATAAATTCACCATTCACATTTTTATTCCTTTGATAAATGATTATGGAGTACATCTATATGCCAAGTTCTATTCTAAGACTAAGAATAAATGAGACCTAACTTCTACCTAGAGGAGCCTACATTGTCGGCTTACAGCAAGAATGATACCTGTATCTGTATACATCCTCGTGTTTTCATATTTTATTGTAAATTATTTTACTTTTCCTCTCTTAAAGGATACTAGGAATGCACAAAACACAGACACAATATAGTTACCAACAATTCAATCATTCTTGCCTGCCTATCTCCAGAGTACCAGCATGTAATGCACCAACAATGCATGTTACCTGGAATAAATGCTCTATATTGTTTTATATGTATATTTGAGCCAGAGTCCATCAGTCTCAACATATCTTTGCATATAGTTAAAACCCACTTTCATTAGGAAATAAAAAATGAATACCTTTCCATGTTACAACCATCGTACAACCTAAATAAAATGCCGAGCACAACTAGCCCACCAACTGTTCAGTGCCACTTTCAAAGGAACACATTCCAGGAATTAAAGTAATTTAAAGCAATGTGTCTCTTAACTGCATCTCTCAAGACAAAAGAAAATTGTGTTCCTGGCACTAAGGTGACATTCCTGAGTAAATTGTTTCCCTTTTTGTTTTACCTCTTCCTTTTCTCCTACCAAAATTCTTCCCAACATCCAGAATGTGTAGACCCATCCTCAATTACTCAATTGTGTATTTTACCTTATATATTAGGGAAATAACTTTGAACAACCCAAAGCTCTACAAGGACTGGATAGATGCTTAGCAGTTTATTCTGAAGGAACACATATGTTCCTAAAGTTCCCACAATTTTCCTGGAATCAAATATGGTCATTTGATAGCCAAAGATGATGTTCCAGATAAAACTCATTACTGATTCCAGAAACATTTCTTTTTTATTGAAGATATTACTATTTTTATTGAAGATAACTATTCTTATCTTTACAAATTTATTAGTAGTGATATTATTTGTGTGATAATAAATATCTAAATAATTATAATATTAGTATCTCTAGCTCAGAGCCTTTTAAATGTGATACAGTATTACAAATTTATATAAGCAGTCCACTGAAATTCAACTCAGAATCAGAATTGAGATATTATATGTCATGAAAGTCAAGTGTTTGTGTTACTTTTGTATTATACAAGAGTATACTCTGTAAAATTTTGAGGGATTGGCACACAAATTTAAGTCCTTCTGCACCTAGGAGCCTCCATCTCTGTGGAGTCTTTCCATTCATAAAAATTTAAATCAAAAGATATATAAAGCTGTAGGTTATAGCCAACTCTTAGAAAAAAAATAGTGAGAGCTCTTCAGTCTCTCTTAACCAGAGTTTTCACAATATGGTCCTGAATTTAATACTTGAGCTCCATTTATTCTGGGGTTTCAATCTGTGAAACTGGAATTCACTCAATAAATAACACCTTTTGTGTGTCAGGCACTGTTCATGACCTAGAGAATAACTAAAATCTATTTAGTATTTTCTACATATTGGTTCATTTACTCTACACAGCAATGTTTGAGGCAGGGCAAGTATTTTTACATTTATTGTATAGGTGAGAAAAATGATTTTCAGAGAGACTGAGGGATTTTCCATGAATACACAGTTAGTATATGACATAGATGGATTCAATTTTAAATGATGTCTTATATCTAAGTTCTTTTCAAGTACACAAAATACTTTCACAGAAGGAAAGAATATTAACAATAACCATATGGCTAAAAATAATAATCCAACATATCTAAGATGGTGAGTAACATGTAAATAGAAGTACAGGTATTTATTAATTGAAGGTATTTATTACTTTTATATAATAGGAAAAAGGAATGAGGAAGTAACATATAAGGAATTAAAATCAGTAAATTTGACCTTATTTTATTTATTTATTTATTTATTTATTTATTTATTTATTTATTTATTATTTATTGTCTCTGGTAAGATAAGATTATGCTTCACATGTAGAAATTCTAGAGTAATTATAATTTAAACAAGTTTATTCTCTCTTTCACTTCACAGTGGAAGGGACTCAAGCTACTTATCTTAATATTCTCTGCTGTGGCTTCTGATATCATGACCCAAAAGATAAGTGTTTCAAAATTGCTGCTGAAGTCATAGCCTCTCCCGTCCCTCTATCAGGGAGGAAGTATGGAAGTAGAGCATAACTTTCTTCCTTAATGCCATTCCCTAGACACCGAATAGAACTTCACCCACTTCCTACTGGCCAGACTTTTCGTTCCACGTCAGCACCTGTTTGCAAGAGAAGCTGGAAAATGCATTCTTCATTCTAGACAGCCAGCTACCAGTTAAAAATTGGAAGGTAATTTATTATGGAAGAAAAAGACAAAGGGTGTGACAACCCAGGTTTCTACTACAGTATCCAAACCAAACTCATTCTTGTGCTCCATGGCTAGTTTTTCCTGTCATCATTAATAGCACCATATTTTTTCCTTTCACTAAGACTCATAGTCTTTTATTGTTAAATGCATTTTTTTGGGAAGAATGTAGAAAAATTAGAGATTATAAAGTCAAACAGGACTGAACTTGTAACAGTCTTCTACTTGTAAGTTCTTTTTATTAATAAAAATGTTCTAACTCCTCTTTGCCTCAACTTTCTCTTTTTAAAAAATAGGAAAACCAATGGCATTTGACCTCGAGATTTACAAGCATTGCATGCAATAACTTAACTAAAGATATTAAGCACCACACTTTACAGAGTGAGTATTCAGTAAATATTAGCTTCAGTAAATATCATCTTGCCTCTTTCTTTCCCTTCATGATCCATACCAACTCAATTGCCATAACCTTGAAAGCTAACCCAAAAATGGGTTTCTTAACTTCTTTTCCTTCACCATGTCCTGTGCTCAGCTTTATTTTATTAGCACGCATATAGCCATGATACCTCGCCTCCTAAACTGACCTTTGTGCTTTCATTCTTTTTTTCCCTGAAAGCCATTCAACCCAGCATAGCTAGAACTTCTTTCCAAATAACAACTCTAAAGAAAAAGATTTCTGGTATCCATAGAAAAAGTTCACGATTTCTTGTATGAAATCCACAGTACATATGAGAGCATGCAGAATAATGCTTGACGTGAAATAAGTTAGATCCCTTCTATCCCCACCATCCCTTTATACACACAAGTCCTTGAAATTGATGTTCATATAATTCAAATATCAGTTATATGATAACTTTGGTTTTCTTCTTGTCCCTTATTGTCCTAAATGTCTTATCTTTAAGCAACCCCTGAATGACTTTATCCTAGGGCCTTACCTTAAAAAATTTAGTTAAAATGCACACTCTGGCTTTTCCACCATCAATTTGGAAATTTTTGAAGCAAATATGGCAAAATGTTTATAGTAGTTGAATATAAAGGATTGGGTATTCACTGTATGTTCCTTCTGACTTCTGTATTTTTGAAATTTTGATTATAAATATTAAAAAATATTTTTTAAAGAATTGTAATTTCTTCCTAAAGAATAAAACAACCCTCCAACCTGGAAATATGCTTTCTTTCTTTTAGGTACACTAATCCTATTCTTTTAGGTGCACTAATCTGCATCTCCTTTTAGGGCTTATGCCCTTATGACCTCATCTGAATTTAGCTACCTCCTCCAGGTTTCATCTCCAAATACCACCATATTGGAAATTAGGTTTTCAACATACTAATTTTGGGAGGACACAGCCATCAATCCGTAATACCTAATATCTGGCATACCTAGTTGCTTTAAAAAGAGATACCTGTCTAGCACACGTTGTCTATGAGTAGAATTAGCTTCATGAAGAATTAGTGAAGAAATCAAAATTTAGACAACAGTAAAAGCAAAAATAAAACACTATAAGGAAATTTTTTTTTCTAAATGATAAGGTAGTGAAACAGTTGGAAAAAGGAAATGAAAAATTTCCCATAAATTATTGGCAACTTTCTAGAGGATTGAAGACATTCTGGCGATTAGCACCATTTCCTGCCACATCATTTTTGACATCTCAAAAGTATCTACTGGGACTTGAATCTGAGTTTTCAGCCAGCTGAAATTAACACCAATTTATCCCCAAGCCCCATAGCAACACATATCACATATACAAATACATGCATGTCATCAGACTTTGAGTCATAAAAGGAGAATTAAAGGTCATAAAATTTGTTAAGTTGAGAAAAACTTAAAAAATGTTCTTAGAGATGTAGAAATTGGCTAGAAAGAAGAGATATAGATGCAAAGAAAAATGACCTAATTTTCTAAATACAGGAGATTATATTTGGTCTCATAAATAAGTTATCACTGAGAGATGAGCACCTCAAGGTGAGCTAGAATCTTCTACATAGTTTTTCAGTATGCATCAAAAAGTGTTCCTAAGTTAGGTCTATAAATGTTTTACTTTACACTAAATATTTAGTCATTCTCAATAGGTAACCTTGGCTACTTCAATTATTTCCAAGTTAGATATGCTGGGTCAGCTACCTGAACAATTCACTCAAGAATTTGTGGCTCAAAACAAGAAAAAAAGAAACCTTACCATATTATGGAGCAGTGTGAATTTCTGGATTCCTTATAAATTATACATTTAAGTTCTATGTCCCAATAGATTATTTAGCACATTTAGAGCATAAAATTATTCAACGTAATCATTTTAGAGTAGTATCTTTGGAAATGTCAGTAGAAATAGCCCCGATTTTCACAGCAACTCTGCAGGAGAAATTATAATTCTTGCTGGAAAATTTTATTATCAGGAAAGGTTATCTCTGGGTCATTAGAATGAAGGCTAATGCTGAGAGAACAGGAAGAGGAACAGAAGGTCTGCCTATATTCCTAATTGAAAAGCAGGAAGTAGCAGAGTGACTTTTCCTCTTGATTTTTATCCCAGTAATTACATGTTTACAAGTTGCTAATTAAAGAGGCAGAAGGGTCTCTTCACCTAGATACATAGGTGCATCTACACTATCAAAAATGAAAATTAATTCTCAAAGTAGACCTCCTGCCCCCAATTTCTTCCTGATTTGCAGATTCTTGCCTAAAACATTTACTTCTCTCTGTCTGGTTTTATTTTTACGAAGATCATGTGATGCATCAAGTGAAATAAAATACTTTTCTATAGCCACTGCATGGAAGGATAAACTTTTCTCCTCACAGCCATCACATTGTTTGACTCTGAAGATCATTTTCACCAAAAATGCATCAGTATTTCATTTCTTCAATGTAAATTCACACAGTCACTTGAGGGAACCTACCTTAATCCTTCAAGAGTCATTTGAGGTGTTCCTAACCACTCTTAAAAATTGCAGACTAAAATTAAGGAAGATTTTTTTGGGTAATTGAGGCAAGTGTACCATGCCTACTGATGACTTAGATACTGATGACTTAGATGCTGTGGGAAGGAAATTTGGTTTTCACTATGAGAGATTGGATAGAATAACTTTCCTCCTCTTAGCTTGCAGACTAAACATGGTATAGGAGGGGAATGAGCAGGAGAGCCAGAAAGCAAAAAACCTAAAATAAAAATAGAACCAGAAGAAAGAAGTAGGAAGTAGGAAATACACAATGGAAAGAAAGATCCTAGGTGTAGAGCACAATCCAGGTAAGTTCTCCTGTAAGCAAGATTGGCATCTCCAGAACTGAGCACATGTGCTATGGTACAATATTCCCTCATATTTACCTCGTATATATGGGGGGGATGCTCTGTGGGGTGAGGGATACCGGAGCAACCGGAGATGCAGCTTACAAACCAGGGCTTTGGAGTTGAGATTTTTGACTTCTCTACTTACTTCGTGAAATTGAGCCAGTTACTTAAAGTAAACTCCTAAGTTTCAATTTTCTCAACATTTAAATATTAACCTCATGGGATGATTCTATTAATATAAATATATTTATTAGGTGTTATATTATGTCATATATAACATATAATATAGTTACTCTGTGGCCATCACTATTCTTTTTTCTTTTTTAAGATTTTATTTATTTTGGGGTGCCTGGGTTAAGTGACTTCAGCTCAGGTCAGGATCTCAGGGTCCCGGGATCAAGCCCTGAGTGGGGCCCCTATAAGATCTTTAAAAAATATATTTTATTTATTTATTATTTATTTATTTATTTATTTATTTATTTATTTATTTATTTTAGAGTAAGTGAGAGAGAGAGTGTGTATAAGCATAAGTAGGGGAAAGGGCAGAGAGGAAGGGAGAGGGAGGACTCCATGCTGAGTGCAGAGCCTCAAATGGGGCTCGATCCCACTGTCCTGAGATCACAACCCTGAGTTCATGTCCTAAGTCAAAACCTAGAGTCAGAGGGATGCTTAATCAACTCAGTCACCCAGGTCCCCTTGTGGCCAGCACTGTTCTAAGTGCTTTCATTCACTGACTCCTTATTCTGTACAATACCACAAAGAGGTTACACACTTTCATACATAAGAAAATTCTAATAAGTTACAGATAGTGTGTGCAGAGTTCTTGCCACAGTCCCTCATACACAAGTGGAGTTCAGTAAACAAGAATCATTGTTACTTACAACCTTGCCCATGTACCTTACACTGTTGGAAATAAGGCTATTTTATTTTTTTTTAATTTTTTTTCTAATAAGGCTATTTTAAATGATTAAATTAACTAATTGCTAAACCATCTAGAAAGAGACTGTAGCCAGCAACAAAACTATTTACATAGAAAGGAAATATTTCAACAAATAATTAAGGAAATTCTGATTATATTTACCTGTTGATTCTTAGTGAACTGGAAGTTGATAACATTTGCCAAGGATTTCTTTTTTAAAAAAAGACTCAATTATTCATCAAAATAGTATAATCATTGAAATATAAAATTTGCTTCTCTTAGATGTAGAATATTTTTCTTCTCTTCTCAAGTTTAAGAATGAGAATTTGGTTTTTGGGCTTCAGTAAAATGTAGTACCATTCAGTGCAAACACTATAGGGAATAAATATCAATCTAGGCAATTTCATTTCACAGATTGCCAGGATGAAGCAATTAATATTTAATGAATTTTGCTTTTCCTTTTATTTAAAAAAAAAAGCCCAAAATGTGTAAAATTTTTAAGATCTATGGGTTTTGGGGGGGCCCTTGGGAGGTTCAGTCAGTTAAGTGTCTGCCTTCGATTCAGGTCATGATCCTGGAGTCCTGGGGAATGGAGTCCCGGGGACTCCAAGCAGAAGACATGCTTCCTGGGTAGGGAGAATGGGCAACATAAATTGCTCAGAAAAAGCAGTTGGTTTTTAATAATTCTGTTTGTTTCCATTTTTAATTTTACATATTGATAATTGTTCAAAAGACATTCTGCGGTACAAATCCCAGTTTTTTGACAACTACATAATGTTCCATGAATCCTAAGACTTCTCATTATTATTTTCCTTCCTGGGTTATATCTAGGCAAAATGTAAAATAGTTTTTTGACACATGCTATGTTATTACAAATTTGAGTTGTAATAGTTGGATAGTTCTGGGCCAGTATTTAGCCCTTTGGCACCATCTAAGAAACAGTTGGCCTCCATTTGGGCAAAAATACTGGCCAAGTTGCTCTTAGGAGTCAACCTGATTTAAAATTTGCAGTTTAAGGCAGCCATCTGGAACCTGACTATCACTGGGGAAATGGAGGAGGATGTCACTCCCATTGTACAATGGAGGCAAAAAGTGTTTATTTCCTCTCATGCTGATTAAATTTTAAAGGGAAAGGTTAAAATGGAGAATATGAAAAACAGAACTTTGGTCCCATATGTTCTCTTTGCCTTCTCATGCAAATTTGAAAGCATTATGGGAACTGGCAGCTCCTAAGACTGCCAATAGCAGGAACTGAAACAATCTAAAATTAGATGTTGATGGGGAAAGTCTCTGAGGATGTTGAAAAATGTTCTTTTGTTTGTTTTTTTTTTGTGTCATTAAGTAAATATTGTAAATCATAGGTCACAGGTCTAGAATATTTCTAAAAGCCAACTCCCTTTTATACTCCACATAATACCAACAGAATTAGAGAGCCAATAGGAATTCACTGTAAAAGGGAAAAAATACTCATAATGTAATAAACTGATTATATTAAACAAGCATATAAAAGAAAGGCCTAACTGCCATTTAGATAAAGTTGAGCTCTCAAGCTATAATAAAAGGTAGATAGTAACAGTTGAGAAATTAATAAAAAAAAGATATTTGTGAAATGTGCCACTTTGAGAGAGAGCAAGAATGACAGCAGGAGAGAGAAAGAGAAAGAGAAAGAAAGAGAAAGAGAAAGAGAGAGAACTAAAACTTAGAATCCCAGTCAATCATTGCCTATAGAGAAAATCCCTATCCTTTGATAATGAATTTGACCTTGACTTGACATCAGTCCAAAGGAGCTTTTCCTAATACCCAACCTCTACCCCAGGGGAACTGATACCCCACCCCTCTGCAGCCCTACTGCATGAAATCTGCATTTCTATTTCATATTTACATCATTATGCTTCTACTACAGCAAAGTAGTAGTAGGCATATGTCATTCAATAGGTGGATATCACAGATATTTATCAATTGCATTCTATTTACCAGAAAAATTTACCAGGATCTTGGAAAATGCTGGTGAATGGTCTTGCCACTGGGGAATTTTACCCCCTCCTGGGGGAGACAGATAATAAACAAGTAAATATGTGAAGAAATGGCTTAGAAATGATTTAATTTGACAAAGTGATATAGCATTTGAGATAGAGATAGCAAAGACAGGGAGACTTAAGGATCTATAATGAATGACTGAGAGGGAAGAGGAGAATGAGACTGGTGAAGTGATGGTGATGGTGTCATACTAAAGCTATGATCTCATACGAAAGTCTTTGAATGCCAGGACAAGGAGTTTAGATTTGATTTTCTAGTCCAGAATCTCAACTGGTAGGGATTCAGAAATATACATTTTAACAAGCTCCCAGGATGATTCTGATGCTAAATCACCCAGCCTAATCAGATAAAATAATCTGTGGCAATTTGCGGAGATCACTAGCAGAACTGCTATGTTATTTTTCGAATATTGCATAGCGTTATTATTTTTTCATATTCTTGGAATTACACATTATTGAATTTATGTCAGTGATTCTTTAAATTGAAACATGACATTGACATTTGCATAGGTGGAAAATGTTGAAATAGTAGTTACATATACTTTAACTAAAATATTTACTAAAAATTTATAAGTATTTAAAAAAATAATATCAAATATTTTAAGGCTATCTTGGACCTTATTATTTTACATAGAAGTTTTGTTACAAATCTTCAAAAATGAAGTCTTAATGAATCAATGTGTTCAGTGCATATTTACATATCCCAAAAATAGTAGTTGAGTGCCTAATATAGTCAGACATTGTTTTTTGTTTGTTTGTTTAGAAGATTTTATTTATTTATTTATTTATTTATTTGTTTGTTTGTTTGTTTGTTTGTTTATTAATTATTTCTCACAGAGAGAGAGATCACAAGCAAGGGAAGTGGCAGGCAAAGGGAGAGGGAGAAGCTTGGACTTTCATATTGGCCCAGCCATGCCCCAGTATCCTCCTTTGCACTTAAATTGCCTCTAAAAGAATAAAACACAAGAAAGTTTATTTCCAGGTACACATTAAAGTACATAAATGAACTACTTAGGATTTCTTTGCCAAACTTTTAAAACTACTTATGTTATAGAACAGCACAGCATACAAATGATAGCAGAAACAAAAATGTTTTAATTCTCATCTGTCAATGACAATTTGATTAATAATGAGACCATGAGTGACTGAAGGTAAATTAGCACAAATGATTGCATTCCTTTGATTTCCTAAATTCAAACTTCATATTCTCTTTCATGTGATTCCTTTGCATTTCTCTCAGATAGGCCTGATAACTAGTCTGCACAGTAAGGATTTTTTAGTCTTTATATGAGTTTGCATAGAAATGATTTTTTTTATTCTTTTGAAGAAAGGCTAAAACACATATTTAGAAATACTTTTTGCATATATTCACAAAGATAATTATATCCACATTTAAGACTCACAAAGTTGATGAACCCAGTACAACTAAGACTACATATAGTCATGTGAAAAAAAGAGACAGAGGACTAGGCATGAATTAAGTAACACAGCAGATCCAAGAGCATTTGGTGGAGAGGTCATGGGAATGTGAGGCCCCTATCATGCCCCTTTAAAAAAGAAGTCCCAAATTAACCTCACTACCAAACCAGCTTTCCATAAACACTGCTGTTAATCTTCCCCAAAGAGATACAGTGTGCCCCAATCATTGCCTACTGGGACAGATATGGATGGGGCATGCAATTGGTCAGCACATTTTGTGTCCACTATAGTTGGTATATCCTAACTCACTAGTTTAAAGGACCTTAGAAAATACAAAAAAAATAATAACTCATTTACTGAGCATGTTGTGTCTTTCACAGAGGGAAGCCTAACCCACATTATTATTCACAATAATCTTGTGAATTCACCTGAGTATCCCCAACTGCTTGTTGGGAAATCAATTTTAAATCTGCTTTAAAATTACTCAAAAGCATAGATTTCTAGGTTTTTATTCCAGAAAGTCTTTAATAACTGAATAACATTTTAAAGTATATCAATTAACTAATCCATTCATTACTGTAACAAGATTTATTGAAAGCCTTTATGTGTTAAGTGCTATGCAAATTAAAAGAAAAAAAAATGAATTAATTCTACCCAGAAAGTTCTCAGTCTAATTCAGAAGACATAATCTTACTTATGTGAGATTAGCTGGAAATACCTATAATAGAACTGGATGCCTTTCACTATCATTTACCTTTCAACTTTAATTAGAGAGATATATTATTAGAAGACTTTGAAATAGTGAATAAAATGAGGATTAAGAAATATATATATATATATATCCTTCTTCACAGAAGAGAAGATATATTCCTAAGGCATAGAAGCTTTTCCTTACCCTTTCTAATCTTCCCTTGGTCAATGATTCTTATAGAACAAGAGAATGATCAATTTGAGCTGTGCTAATAGTTTCTGGACTATGACTAAAGCTTCTCTCTTCCTTTCCTTTTTATTTATGGTTATATAATAACTCAAAAATTTAACATTGCTTTTTAATATTCTGAGAAATAAAATGTGAAAACAGAGCACAACATAAAGAAAAGAGATACAAAAAATGTATGCTGGATAAAATATTCTTAGCTGCATATTTTTCTCATTTAGCACCCTGAATATACCATGCCAGTCCTTTCTGGCCTGCCAGGTCTCTGTGGATAAGTCTGCTGACATTCTAATGTTTCTGCCCTTGTAGGTTACAGATCTCTTGTCCGAAGCTGCTTTCAGGTTTTTCTCTTTGCCCCGGAGATTTGAAAATTTCACCTATTTTTATTGATTTTGAAGGGGAAGTTCTCTGTGCCTCCTGGCCCTAGATGCCTGTTTTCTTCTGACGATTATGGAACTTCTCTGCTCTAAGTTGCTCCAATATACCTTCTGTGTGTCTCTGTTTCCTCTTCCTCTGGGATCTCAATCATTCTAATATTGTTTCACTTTATGGCCTCATATATCTCTCAAATTCTCCCCTAGTGATCCATTAGTTATTTATCTCTCTTTTCTCACCTTCTTTATTCTCCATCATTTTGTCTTCTATATCACTAATTCTCTCCTCTGCCTTGTTTATCCTAGAAGTCAGAGCCTCCATTTTTTATTGCATCTCATTAGTAGTCTTTTTTATTTCAACTTCATTAGACTTTAGTTCTTTTATTTCTCCAGAAGGGGATTTTCTAGTGCCTTCTATGCTTTTTCCAAGCCCTGCTAGTATCTTTATAATTATCATTCTGAGCTCTAGTTCTCACGTCTTACTTATGTACATACTGATTAGGTCCCTGACAATCAGTACTGCTTCTTATTCTTTTTTTGAGGTGAGTTTTTCTGTCTTGTCATTCTGCCTAGAGAAGAATAGACAAATGAGAGAGCAAAATGTTAAAATGGCAGCAACAACCCAGAGAAATATACACTAAACAAATCAGAAGAGACCCCCCCACAAAAAAAAGTAAAAAAAAAAAAAAAAAAAAGAAACAAAGAAAAGGCATCTGAACTGGCAAAGGAGTCAAACTCTCACTCTTTGCAGAAGATGGTACTTTATATGGAAAACCTAAAAGACTCTACCCCAAAATAGCTAGAACTCACACAGAAACTCAGCAAAGTGGCAGGATATAACATCAATGGACAGAAATCAGTTATATTTCTATAGAGAAACAGTGAGACAGAAGAAAGATAAATTAAGAAGTTGATCCCATTTACAACTGCACCCAAAACTACAAGATACCTAGGAATAAACCCAACCAGAGAGGCAAAAAATCTGTACTCAGAAAACTATAAAATACTCATAAAAGAAACTGAGGAAGACATAAAGAAATGAAAAAATGTTCCATGCTCATAGATTGGAAGAACACATGTTGTTAAAATGTCTATGCTACATAGAGCAATCTATATATTCAATACAATCTCTATCAAAATACCATTACCCTATTTCACAGAGTTAGAACAAATAATTCTAAAATTTGTATGGAACCAGAAAAGACCCCAAATAGCCAAAGAATGCTGAAAAAAAGGGGTGATCCCTGGGTGGTTCAGTGGTTTAGTGCCTGCCTTCGGCCCAGGGCATGATCCTGGAGTCCGGGGATCGAGTCCCACATTCGGCTCCCTGCATTGAGCCTGCTTCTCCCTCTGCCTGTGTCTCTGCCTCTCCGTCTCTCTGTGTCTCTCATGAATAAATAAATAAAATCTTAAAAAAAATGGTGGCATCACAATTCTGGACTCAAGCTGTATTACAAAGCTGTCATCATCAAGACAGTGTGGTACTGGCACAAAAACAGGCACAAAGATTGTAACAGAATACAGAGCCCAGAAATGGACCCTCAACTCTATGGTCAACTAATATTAGACAAAGCAGGAAAGAATATCCTTTGGAAAAAAGACATCTTCTTCAACAAATGGTTTTAAGAAAATTAGACAGCCACATGCAGAAGAATGAAATTAAGCCATTTCCTCACACCACACACAAAAATAGATTCAAAATGGATGAACAACCTAAATGTGAGGCAGAAATCCATCAATATCCTAGAGGAAAAAACAGGCAGCAAACTTTGTGACCCCGGCTGCAGCAACTTCTTACTAGGAATGTCTCCAAAGACAAGGGAAACAAAGGCAAAAATGAACTATCGGGACTTCAACAAGATAAAAAACTTTTGCATAACAAAAGAAATAGTCAATAAAACCAAGAAAATATTTGGAACCTACAGAATGGGAGAATATATCAGATAAAGGGCTATTATCCAAAATCTATAAAGAACTTATGAAACAAACAAACAAACAAACAAAAAAAGAAATCAAACTCAACACCCAAAGAGCAAATAATCCAATCAAGAAATAGGCAGAAGACATGAATAGATATTTCTCCAAAGAAGACATCCAAATGGCCAGCAGACACCTGAAAAAATGCTGCACATCACTCTGCATCAGGGAAATATAAATCAAAACCACAGTGAAATACAATGAGTCAGAATGACTAAAATTAAGAAGTCAGGAAACAATAGATGTTGGTGACGATGCAGAGAAAGGGGAACCCTCTTATACTGTTGATGGGAATGCAAGCTGGTGCAGTCACTCTGGAAAATAGTATGGAGCTTTCTTTAAAAAGTTAAAAATAGAGCTACTCTACAACCCAGCAATTGCACTACTGGGTATTTACTTCAAAGATACAAATGTAGTGATATGAAGGAACACTTGAACCCCAATGTTCATAGAAGCAATGTATACAATAGCCAAACTATGGAAAGAACCCAGATGCCCCTCAACAGATGAATGGATAAAGAAGATGCTATATATATACAATAGACTATTACTCAGCCATCAAAAAGCCTGAAATCTTGCCTTTGCAATGATGTGGATGAGACTAGAAGATATTACGCTAAGTGAAATAAGTCAATCAGAGAAAGACAATTATATGATATCACTCATAAATGGAATTTGAGAAACAAAACAGAGAATCATAGGGGAAGAGAGGAAAAAATAAGCTGAATTCAGAGATGGAGACAAACCATAAGAGAATCATAGGAAACAAATTGATGGTTGCTGGAGGGGAAAGGGATAGGGGAATGGGATAACTGGGTAATGGACATTAAGAAGAGCACATGATATTATGAGCACTGGGTGTTATATAAGACTGATGAATCACTGACCTCTACCTCTGAAACCAATAATTTATTACATGTTAATTAACTAAATTTAAATAAAAAATTTTAAATATTAAAAAAAAAAGGTTAAGGATCTAAAATTAACCACCTACATTCCCATCTCAGGAAACTAGAAAAAAAGTGCAAAATAGAATAAAGTAAATAATAAAAATTACAACAGAAATTGATGAGATTTAAAACAGAAAATCAATAGAGAAAATGCAGTAAAAACAAAAGCTGGTTCCTGGAAAAAATCAATAAATCAATAAGCAGATTAACAGAAAAAAAGGGAATGGACAAATCACTAATGTTAGAAATGGAAGAAAGGACATCATTATAGATCCCATTAATATTAGAAGGAATAGCTGTAGGCCCACAAATTTGATAGTTTCACTGAATTCAATAACCTAGACCAATTCCTTAAAAGACATAAAAGAAGATATTTAGATGGCAAAGAAGCATATGAAAAGATGCTCCACATCATATGTCATCAGATAAATGCAAATTAAAAACCAAGATAATGCTATGTGCTTGTGAAAATGGTCAAAACTCAGAATACTGACGACACTAAATGCTTACAAGGATGTGGAGCAATAAGGAACTCTCATCCATTTTTTGTAGGAATGAGAAATGGCACAGGCATTTTGGAAGACATTTTGGTGGTTTCCTACAAAAGTAAACATATTCTTACCATTTAACCCAGCAATTATGCCCCTTGGTATTTATCCAAAAGTTCAAAACTTTATGTACATACAAAAATCTACACGTGGTTATAAAGCAGTTTTATTTATAACTGTCAAAATTTGGAAGCAAACAAGATGTCACTCAGTAGGTGATGAAAAATTGGTACATCCAGACGATGGAATATTATTCATTACTAAAAGGAAATTAACTGTCAAGCCATAAAAAGACATGAAGAAAACTTAACTACATATCGCTAAGTGAAAGAAGCCAATCGGTAAAGGCTGCATACTTTATGATTCCAACTACATGACATGCTGGAAAAGACAAAACTATAGTGATGGTAAAAAACAAGTAAGAAAATAAAATAAAATAAAATAAAATAATAAAATAAAATAAAATAAAATAAAATAAAAAACAAAATAAAATAAAATAAAATAAAATAAAATAAAATAAAATAAAATAAAATAAAATCAGTGTTTGTCAAGGGTTAGGAGGAAAGGGGGATATAAGTAGGCCACAAAGAATTTTTAGGGCAGTGAAACTGCTCTTGTCTACTATAATGATGGATATGCCATTATATATTTATCCAAACCCAAAGAATGTACAATACCAAGAGTGAACCCTAATTTAAACTATGAACTTTGAAAAAAAAATAAACCATGAACTTTGGATGATAATGATATGTCCATATAGGGTCACTAATGGTAACAAATATACCATTTTGGTGGGGATGGTAATAATGGGGGAGGCTCTGCATACAAGGACAGAGGTATGGGAAAAATCTCTATACTTTCTGCTTAGTTTTGCTATGAAGCTAAAATTGTTTAAAAAAATAGTGCCTGTTAAAAATTGAATAGACCCTTTCTTTTTTTGGATGTGGAAATAAAATGAGAGTAAGTGGCAAAAATACTTTGGTTGATGGAGTCAAAATGCTCAGTGCATAAAATGCCATGTAACCTATAGGTTTGCCTGAAGTTGTTCTGTTGTTCTTGGTAATGGTCTGTTTCAGCTTGGCACATGCTATTTGATGTGGTTCCCTAGGGAGCCAACCCTGAAACAAGACTACTGTAAAGGAAGTTTATTAGGGAGTCCTCCCATGATCAATATTTAGGATGGAAGTAAAAGTATTAAAAATTGGGAAGAAGGAAAAATTGGGATGCTGTGCAGTAATACTGTTTCAGTGAAGCCCACAGGCACTCTGAAACCAGGATGGTTCTTCAGACTTGACTTGAAGCCTCAATCATTGGATGAAGACTATCCCCTTTGGGATGTATGACCTTTGGTGAAGTAGATATTTTTGGCTGAGGGAAATTTCTGGAAAGAACTAACAATCCCACAGTTATCATCAGGCAACAACATTCTAGCATTTGAAGGGGAGTAATCTTCAAACCTGAATAGGGGTGTGGATGACTACGCACAGGATCCACAACAGGATATCTATGCAAAATCCTAGTAAACATGTCCCTTAGGCCACCCACAGGATAAAGAATTGTGCTGGAGATATAATCATCACTGGGTACTTAGGGGAGTCCTATCAAAACATCTCTTCTGGGCAAAGGACCCAAAAGGACCAGGAATAATATACTTAAAAAAAAATACTGCCATAAGCAAAACACTGCTTTAATATTCTCTCATGTGTTAGTTCCTTCTGACAAGAGACAGATTTCATCGCTGCCATCTTTAGAGATGACATAAAGTCAGGGAGATCTGCTTGACTTTCCATTCCCCTCCATTGCTTACTAAAACAGCTTTAATAAAAATAAATAAATAAATAAATAAATAAATAAATAAATAAATAAATAAATAAATAAAACAAACAGCTTTGATAGTGAGATCCTTAGGTAGTAAAATAGGTCTAAATTAAGGGGTTCTGTTTTGTGGGAGGGTTTGAAGGAAGTGTGCCATTTAGAAAATGGGCAGTTTTGTGGGTCTCTGAGCTTTTAAGGAAGGTCGGGCCAGGTGATATAGGAAAAGAAAAACTCAAAAGGGAGGCAGAGTGGGTGGCACAAATAATGATGTCACTCATTTGCTATCAGGGTAACTTTTTTTTTTTTAAGATTTTACTTTATTATTCATGAGAGACACAGAGAGACAGAGAGAGAGAGGCAGAGACACAGGCAGAGGGAGAAGCAGGCTCCTCACAAGGAGGCCAACATGGGACTTGATCCGGGGACTCCAGGATCAGGCCCTGGGCTGAAGGCAGGTGCTAAACCGCTGAGCCACCCAGGGATCCCAGGGTAACTCTTTTTAAAGGGATTGGTCTCGGGATCCCTGGGTGGCGCAGCGGTTTGGCGCCTGCCTTTGGCCCGGGGCGTGATCCTGGAGACCCGGGATCGAATCCCACGTCGGGCTCCCGGTGCATGGAGCCTGCTTCTCCCTCTGCCTGTGTCTCTGCTTCTCTCTCTCTCTCTGTGTGACTATCATAAATAATAATAAAAAAAAAAATTAAAGGGATTGGTCTCAGGTCAAATAAAACTACTGATCATTTAGTAATGTTGGCTCTTCATTCCAGGTAAACATCATGGTGGATAATAAAGGTTTTTCTGAATTCTGCCAATGATCCATTATTTTCCTCACTGGGAACTGTTGGGTTTATGTTGTGTTTTTAAAGCTAAGAAAGAGAAAGCTCGATTCTTACTTTTTTGCATCTGGCCCAAATTGTTCGAGTCAACACAGAACACAATATAAACCCCCCTATTCTCACTGCTAGATCTGCGCTTTCCTAAAATAAGTTTTCCAATTTACATACTCTGTATTTTCAACTTTTAAATGAATGTTGCAGAACCCTGATATCCTGGACATGTCTGGGATTCATAATGACATTTCACATGGAAATAACTTCAGGGAACAGATAGAGTGAAGAGTTTGTTTTTGAGGAAGACTGAAAAGCCCTGGGAGATTTTGCCTCGAACAGCAAAGGACTTATGGAAATATGGTAAAGTATGGACTAAACAGGGATTTTGGAACTATTTAGCAGAGAGATGAGAATGCCACATCTCCAAAACCAATAAAGATTCTCAAATGAGGCTTAGGAAATATATTTAGTCATATTGTGGAGCTGAATGGGAAAGGGAAGGGTGACAGGCTAAGAAATCTATTGCCAAGGTCTACATCAGATTCCATCAAATCAGGGATGGACAGTTGTATGTTCACAAACCTCACAATTCTGACATTCCAGGCTGAGATTTTTACCCTATTCTTCCAAAATATCCTCCATTTTCAAAATAGAATAATAGTCTTTCTTAACCACTAGTCATGAATTTTCAAATGCCTAGAATACGTTGCCTCAAGGAGATTCTTCTATTATGTTGAATTAAATAAATGTTAGTCTTTTTATCCCCCATTTCAAATATTTTGTTCTCTTTTCAAAATCCTGTTCATTTACAGCATCATCATTCCAATTCAGAATAAAAAATGCATAAGCTTTCCATGTTACAATTGCACAGCAAATTCACTGGTATCATTAATTTTACAGAGAAGATAACCAGGGCTCACAAAGATTGAGTATGTGATTAAATTCACAAAAAGGGATCCCTGGGTAGCTCACTGGTTGAGCATCTGCCTTTGGCTCAGGGCCTGATCCTGGAGTTCCAGGATCAAGTCCCACATCGGGCTCCCTGCCTGGAGCTTGCTTCTCCCTCTGCCTATGTCTCTACCTCTCTCTGTGTATCTCTCATGATTAAATAAATAAAATCTTAAAAAAAAAAAAAAAACAGAGTGCAGGCAAGATTTTGAGCCTAAGACTCTCTGATTCCAAAAAATTCCTTTTATTACTCCAAATTTTCATTCCAAGTTCCTATTTCCATCAGGTATCTATTACCTTTCTGTAGGTATTATTTCTTCTATTTGTATATCATTTTTAAGTTACTTTTCTACATTTGATACCTTAATTCTAAGCTTTATTTTCAAATGTTTCAATTACTGTATTGGACCCCTGACTTGATGCTCTATTTCTATCCTCTTTCTTTCAAGTATGGTAGATGAATTTCTATTTTTAAAACACTTCTACTTGACTACTGTTACTGAAGAACATTCATTAGCTCCTTCTAACCTATATGACAGACTCTTTACCTTGTAATAAAATGCCTTTCACAATCTTGTTTCGATCTATTTTTCTATTTTAATATGCCCCACATTCCTCCCAAATATACACAGTCCTTGAACCAAACTGATCTGTTTGTAGTAACTCCCCACGCTGTCTCTTAAACTCTCTTGTGTCTGTGGGAATTCCTGCCTCTGGTTCTCAGGACATGCAGTTTCCTTCATCTGGAAAAGTCATAATGCTATTCTATATTAAAATCCTGTGATTCTCCAAGCACCATGCTAGGTGTTTTACAGACATTATATTTTATCTTCAAATAACAACAACAACAAAAAATGTTGTAAGGCTCTCGCTTTACAAGGAAAGAAAAATCAGTTTTTAAATATTCAGAAATTTGCAAAGGAAGACACAACTACCAAGGGAATAGTGTTCCTACGAATTCCATGTCTTTGTGATAGTCTATACTGTGTTCTGCAAACCTTTTATTTTATCCATTTGAAATTTTTCTTACAATTCAAAACAGCTAAAATCATAACTTCTTCATACAAGATTCCTTACATTTAAAGTATATAAAAGTAATACTTCTCTCTGAACTTCTTGAATCTTTGTGTGTGTGTGTGCATGTGTGTGCAATTCTTTTTTTTTTTTTTAAGATTAGACAGAAAGCAGGGGGAGGAGCAAAGAGACAGGGAGAGAATCTCAAGCAGACTCCCCATCGACATGGGGCTCAGTCTCACAACCCTGAGATCATGACCCCGAGATCATGACCTGAGCAGAAATCAAGAGTTAGACACTTACTGAGCCACCCATGTGCATCTTACAATTCTCTTGACATTAACCATAAACCTCTTGTACCACAGTTTTCTTTTCTTGTGCACTTATATTATTGACTCAGCCATTTTTAAATATTCTCCAGAAATATCATTCTGTGGTATGACTATAGTTTGAAACTTCACTACAGATATAAAAAAGAGTTGAATAGGTAGAGAAATCCCTTGAGGATTTTCTAGGAAAAAAAGTTTTCAATGGAGATATGAAATTTTTCTTTTGCTAGCATGATGGAGGAAGAGAAAAATGCATGGTCACTGAAACATTAACTTTTCTTCCCGTTACCATCAAGCACCCAGTAATGTCTCTCTGACCCATATGTGCAGAGAAAAAATAGAAACCACAACAAGTAAGAAGGAAAATACTGGATCATGGGCTAGTGTTTGGTGAGTAATGGCTTTGTGGCTGTTTTTAGGCTTTCATGTGTTTTGCGTAGTGTGGGAGAAGGGGGAAAACACTCAGATTAGGATTTATGCAGCATGAGTCATAGAAAGAAGGCCAAAGTTGGTATGTACAGTATAATTTTGCAATGGCTGGGTGAGATGTGAATCTTTTAGCAGTGTCACCTCAAGAGTTTGCGTGTGGTGAGATGAACGGATTGTGGTGACAGTTAGGCAGGAAATCTCAGTGCACACATACAAGCCAAACAGGTAGTAACTAAAAGCCGTTAGCTACTTGTACCTATTTAAATTTAAAGCCAAAATAATTAAAATTGAATAAAATTTAAAATTTAGTGTTTATTTGCACACACTTCAAGTGCTCCATAGCCACCTGCAGTCACTGGCTACTGTATGGAACTGTGCAAATACAAACTATCCCCGCCATTGCAGAAGATTCTATTGCATAGTTCTTACTAAAGGACAAGTAACATGCAGTACCTTTTTTCAGATTTCTCTGTCTCTAGACCCTATAACTCATCAATTAGTATGAATAGTTGTTGAGGGAGGGTCATCAAGAAGATGCGACTGCTGGTTGACCTGTGAGCTGGACCCAACAACTGGAGATTTCTTACCTTTTCCTCTGTCCTTGGATTATGGGTCCACTTGCCTCCCCTGATCCCAGAGTCTTGAGATGCTGATGTACAGTT